>NC_143053.1:215712500-216962500 GCF_052426305.1 Pelodiscus sinensis
TATGATAACAAAAGACATTTTAGAAGAGTTTATCCATTCAATCAGTTTTAAAAATGCTGGAGAAAACAACTGTTACTTGAATGTTTATGTTTCAGCTGGAATTCCTTCTCTCACCTATAAGCACACATGCCATGCTCATCTATCACCACAATAATTGACCATCTAACAAACAAAGATCATCACAACATACTGCCAGGCCTACATATGCTCTAGTTTCCTCTATTGCACATCAGGGCTTTTTGTAAACACTCAGGGCTTGAAAGCCACAAGCATTCCAAGCACCTGGGGATCTTATAGTTTAATACAAGCTTGATAGCCTGTCACCAAATGCCATTTGTCCAGCTCATTCTCACTGTTAAAAAAAAAAAAAAAAAAAAAGTACAGAAGCAGGACCAAAAGCAAGATATGCCCAACTCCTCACACATTTGGCTCCTGGTTTGAGGAACACTAAGAAGAATTTTAGAGGGACCACGACTGTAGTCTAGACAGTGATTGGTCCTGCCATGAGGGCAGGGACTGGACTCGATGACCTCTCAAGGTCCCCTCCAGTTCTATGATTCTATAATGTCACCACTGCAGAGAATGGATATGAACAGCCAGGCAGATTCCTAAGCCCACCCAAGTAGTACTCACACACAATTTAAAGGGTGTATGGGGACAGAAATGTGAATCTAAGCAATATTTACACCCTTAATCTTGAAGCCACTAAGATATCAAAATGGTTCTCAAATGACTTTTTATCCAAGGCTCATAAGAGTACTACAGCTCCCTTTCCATCACATCCACATCATCTTCAGAGTGGCTCAGAGGAGCATGTAGCTAAAAATCAACAACAGTCATGAATTTCCTCAAATCCAGGGACTCCCTTGGGTGTCCCATTAAGGAATCACACATACTCTTTGCATCACCAGAGCACTGTGAAGTGGATGGAAATTGGGGGCAGGATATAGTCCAATTATGTTAATTTATCATGTTATCTTTTGTTAACTCATGCCAGTCATCCAGATGAAGCAAATGGTCTTATGATCCCATCAACATACCTGCTAATGATATCTAGTACAAAGATAAAGTCATCATATTTGAAGTTAGACATGTCTGTTCCGAGCAGATATGTTTTCACTTTCAGCTGCACATCCTATAAAACACAAACATATCAAAGTTAGTATTAAATACTTACTACATTTGTGTGCATATTGTGAGTTTTCATAGAAGTAGCAGTGACTACTCCAGAGTTAAAAATTAATGGCAGTAGGTTAAAAGTATGGTTCACTAGCATTTTTGTTGATTTTTTCATATGTCTGTTCCCTCTCAACTGTGGTTTAGGGCAGTCCTCTAGAGAAATAAGGCTTGTTAACCATTTTCTTTAGCATGTGTGATCTTTTATTGGCTTTCACATTATATCTGATTAGTTCACTAATCAAAAATTGTTTCTTTCAACTTTGAATAATGCAGTGTCAATCCAAAACAACTTGAGATGCTAAGATAGTTTCTGATACGGACTTTAAAGAATAACTTGGATCATTGCCATTCTATGGTAATCTCACAAGGTTCAGAGCTTTTCAACCAAAATTTTGGGTGCTTATTAAAAATCTTTGGGCAATAATCAAGTTACAAATGTCACAAAAACAGTCAGAATCACAAGATTTCTGGCTCTCCCCAAAGCTTACTGATGAAAACCCGCAGCCTTGTATTTCCAGCTTATACTAAGAAGGGCAAAGCTGCAAAAATGCTATACTTAACTCGACTATGAACAGCTTTGGATATCTTAAAAACAAACAAAACCGCTCATCTTGTTACTGGTGCACTAAAGATTATTACTCTTTAACACAAGCCATACCACTGTAGGGTACTTGTCTTCCACATGATGATGGGGACTCATAAAAAGTTCTATTAATCTGTTCAAATATATGCCTCCAAAAGCATACACGGATACTCACAAATATAAAGAATATGTGCTTAATATCAAAAGTCTTGGTTTAAAGTAAATGCAAAACATTCTGAATTAAAACATACATACTATCCTGAATTCATACCACTGGATCTCAGCATAGCTGGTAGAAAAGATTATCCATTGTTTTAAACCCTCGTGAGGCTTGGCAGTATTAGTTGAAATACTTTACTTGATCTTCTGATGCCTAACACAGACTTTTAGTCTACTTAGAATGTTCTGTTTTTTGCTTGGGTTTTGTTGTTGTTATTTTGGTTGTCCACGTGTATATACATTCTCTTCTTTTCATCTGGCCAGTGCTATGGCTGTAAAACTGCAGACTAAAACCGAGCAATCCTAAATTGCTTTAGCCTATTAGATATTACTTGATAGTCTCCTACCACAAAAATCAGCAGGATTACTCTTGTAGGCATTCCAAATTAAGAACTGGCTAGGTCTGGAGACTGAAGCAGCCTTCTCATTCTACAATTCCTTAAAGTGTTTTAATTTCTATTTATCTACAGTAGTTTCATTTCTAACAAAGATCACCATGTAAGATTTATCCTTTGCATCTGGAAAACAGTATGTTTAGACAACCCAAAACAAACCTGCCATATTCGAGAAAGTCCATGTTCTAATTTCTTTTGTACATAGCCACGGTCAAAATTGGTCTCCTCGGCTCCAATCACATTGCTGCCATCTGAAACTGAAATTGGAAGATACTATGGGTAGTTCCAATAATCTTGAAACATACTTCCATTCTTAATGAACCTACGATCTCTAAGTTGACCAATAGGGTGAATAATAGATAATAGATAGCTTTATTAATCTGCAGTTGAAAAGTCTGCAGGGAAAGCAAAACCTTTTAAAAAATAAATCACACACTATTGCAGATAGTGTCTGACTAAGAAAACATAAAATCCCATTCCATAAAATCAAATTAAGATAAAAGCTAATTGCCATTCATGTTTCAAATGGGTGGGGGCGTCAGTCTAAACTACACATCAGCCGTGCTCTACTCCACCCCACACTTAAATTTCTTACAGGTACTCTTGTATAACAACCCCCATCCAACCTCCTTCCCTGAGGGTGGTATACAACAGTACCTGCAAGAAATTTAAGATATTTTCACCCTTGGACTTAACCAAGATGAGCCGTAAAAATAAGATAAACCTGGAAGAGGACTGCTTCTCTTAAAGAAAATAGATAAAACAGAGAAATGTGGAGTAGTGTTCTGTTTTGGCACAGTTAAATCTATGCTTAAGATTTGAAAACTAGATATAAATATTACTGGAAATAAAACTGACTATAACCCTTTTTTGTTAAAAACTAGTGAATGATAAGCGTTTATGGGGATGAAGGGGAAAAAAAAAAACACTTGATGGAATTCCTATTTTTTAAAAATTACAAAAAAATTAAATGGAAAAATTTTAACTATCCCTTTAAGAAATCTGAAATAAAAATTACCTTCATAAAAATAGCACTGTATTTTTGAAAAACAATCATTTTAACAAAGCATGTGCATTTTCTTTTTATTTAAAAGAAAAAGGAAACTTGAGGTAAGGATCCAAGCAATGCCAGGTAAATTTGCTAGTGAAAAAATACATTTTTTCCCATTTTGACCTCCCACTAATCATTCTGCAACTTTTTTCGAAGAAAAAGAAGTGCCTTAAACAATGTCATGATAAAACTATCTCCTTAGTCTCTATAGATATATAAGCTAAAGTTTAATACTCATGTCAACCAAATTCATATTGTTCTCATGAAGGTAGCAATTCTGAGTGACAAATGGACCTGCTTGAGATAAGTGATTTACCATGCAAAATTCAGCCAAGATATAAACATGAAAAATGAAGCACTCTGCTAGATACATACTACACTGACGCATTTTTTTTCCTGAATTGTCAGAGCACTGTAAATAGATGCTGCAGTCATTACATGCTCTTAGAAGTTACTGTGACCTACTCTGCGGTGACAATTCTACAGAGACAAACCATGCCTGAATTATAGGGCAACTTGTCTTTGATATATTTACAAGTATGCCAACAATGCTTGGCTTAGGCTGAAATATTGGTCATTAGTGTTGCCAAACATGAAGGAACGGATGGGTGGGTGAATTGAGAAAGAACAGATATCAAGTACACATAGAGCAGTGTTTCTCAAAGTGGTCCACAGATCCCTCAGTGGGTTTTTTTATTTACCGGCTCTGCAGCCACAGATCCTCGCAGATCTCATTGGCTCCAGTTTGCCATCTGCAGTGACATTGTTATGCATTTTTTACAAGAAGTTTCTAAGGCTCTTGTTTTGAGCTCCAGTAGGCTAGATGAATCTGGCTTTCTGACTTTTATTCAATATTATGGAGACCTATTTTTCACATGCAGCTATATGAATTTGAAATCACCTCCATTGTGTGTTTAAATATTATATTAAAAAAATTCTAAAAGTAACATCAAAGCATTTTGTGTTATGGGATTTGAAATAGACAGCATGATTTAAGGTGAAAGTAAAATTCATGGGTATCTGAGGTAAGGATGGAAGTGATTAGTCGACTACCCGATAAGCCTAGACTTTTGGGTATTCAAGCCACTACTCGACTAGTCACCCCTTCCCCCAGCTTGCTGCCTCTGTATCAGATACAGAGGTAGCAATAGGGGAAGGGGGAGGAGCCAATTCCCCCCCCCCCCACCATCGTCTCCACGGGGAGGGGGAGGGGAGGCAGAGCAGGGAAAATGGTGTGAGCAGGGACTGAAGCAGGGGATCTTGCTACATTTAAAAAGGCAGAGGCGCAGCAGTTGGTACCAGGTGTCAACAGGGACTGCCTGTGTCTCTGCTCGCTCTGGGTTCCCCACTACGTCTCTGCCTTTTAAATGTAGTAAGCACCGCAGGTGGCGCTTACTACATTTAAAAGGCAGAGGCGCAGTGGGGATAAGCGAGCTCCCCACCCCAAACCCATCGACCACTCGACTAGCTAATTAATTGAAATTTAACATCCCTAATCTGGAGATCTATTTTTCTAAATAGCTGATTTAGGTATATAAAGTCTCCAGTTTCCCACAAAAATTTCTACTTTTAAACTAAATAATTTAGTTAAGTTTTACTTCCAGTCATGGGACTAAAAAGGAGATTTTTGTTGACTCCTTGCTAGATAGGTATGAGTCAAATCATTTTCATGTAGATTCATACATTGAAACTTCCTCCACTTTTGCTGGATAAGAAACAGATCTTGCACAGTAATCATGTAGGAATTTATACGGTATGTTATATCTCAATGTTTTGAAGAGCAGAATGGTATGTGATTTAATTCACATTTTAAGTGACTCACTTTTTGCTTTTCCAATCAATTTATTATGCTTATTAAAGATGTTAACTAAGCTTATCAAAATTTGTTTGTAAAATTAGGAAAATTTAAAACTGAAAACAATAACTTAATATTTCCAAATAGCTAAATCAATGCTTCAAGAAATTTTATGTAATATTTTATGGCAAGCCCAAAAGCTTTTTTCTGATAAAGTTCAAGATTGAATTTTGGAAGCTGTTTTTCAACTCTTTACTGTAATCTTGTTTATTCTTTTTTTGTTTCCAGATGTGATGCACTGCTTAAAAGCAAAAAAGGAAGCTTAGAAGTTTGTGGATGACACTATGCTGAAGAAGAGGTAAATAAGCTGTCGGATACGGATAGGGTCCAGAGTGACCTAGACAAATTGGAGAATTGGGCCAAAAGAAATCTAATGAGGTTCAATAAGGACAAGTGCAGAGTCCTACACTTAGGACTGAAGAATCCCATGCACTACTACAGGTTGGGGACTGACAGGCTAAGTGGCAGTTCTGCATAAAAGAACCTGGGGATTATAGTGGATGAGAAGCTGAATACAAGTCAACAGTGTGTCCTTGTTTCCAAAAAGGCCAACAGCATATTGGGATCCATGAGTATGAGCACTGCCAGGTGATTATTCCCCTCTATTCAGCATGGAGTATGAAGCCACATCTGAAGTACTATGTACAGTTTTGAGTCCTCCCCTACAAAGAAGGGATGAGGACAAATGATTTATGAGCATTAATGGGGGCTTGGTTATGGGGACTTGGCTTATTTAATCTTCTGAAGATTAAGGAGGAATTAGATAGCAGCCTTCAACTAACTGAAGGGGGATTCTAAAGAGGAAGGAGCTATACTGTTCTCAATGGTGGCAGATGACAGGACGAGTAGCAATGGTCTCAAGTTTCAGTGTAGGAGGTCTAAGTTTGGATATCAGGAAAAAGTACTTCACTAGGAGACTGGTGATACACTAGAATGGGTTTGTCTACGGAGATGGTTGTGATGGATAGGAATGCTGGCCAGCTCCCAGTGACCAAGGGTTAAACTCAGGTAGCTGGCAAGGGCGTTGGCAGGTGCCAGAAGAACCAATGGGGATATGGTGCTGAAATCTGAATTGTATATGATACCTTCCCTGCTTTCTTTTAGTGGGGAAATTAAGCCAGGAGTTGACACACAGAATGATTTAAACCCAAGCAGGATTACCATGCCTCCAAGGAATTCAGGGCATTGAAGTGGACTGAACAAGGAAGGGATCATAAGTAAATAAAGGAAAAGGTGTATTTAGTCGCTATTAGGGCATTTTTCTTTATTTTGGGTTGTTTGGATAAAACTTTTCTGTGTGAATCCATGCCTTCCCTCTCTCCATGCACCGATAAATTGCTGCCCAAAGGACTATGGTTCTTTGTGTTTTGATTTGTTCTTTCCTAGGTGCTCTGTAACATCTAGCAACCCAGTATGCTTTATCAAATATATCTTTTGTTTTGTTAATAAAAATCACTTTTCTAAGGTGATTTGATTTGTGCGTCCTGGAAAGTAACAGGTCTTTGTGTGTATTTGCCTTCCTGAGTCTGGGTGGTTAGCATGGCTCTCTCCTTTTTTCAAGCTCTTTAGGGCAAAAGAGCTTGGGGTACCCCTGTGGGAGGAATTCAAGTGTTCCCCCTGTTTTCTAGGGTAAATCGCTTGTTGGTGGTAGCTTTTGTTTTTTCTCAGAGCCAGGGCATCTGTGACCTGGGAGTTTTTAGAAGTAGAGCCTAGAGGCAAAGGTATTTAAGGTCTTTGCGGGCCCCCCCCCCCCTTTATGCACTTTGAGTGCCAAAGTGGGGATCAGCCCTGACTCCATCCTTAGAGGTTTTTAAGGTCCGGCTTGACAAAGCCCAGGCTGGGATGATTTAGCTGGGCTTGGTCTTGCTTTGAGCAAGGGGCTGGACTAGATCACATCCTGAGGTCTCTTCCAACCCTAATCTTCTATGATTGTATGATAGGTTCCAATCCTCCAAAGGCTTATTCACACGATTAACTTTCCATAACAATACATTATGTGAAACATATGTGTAAACATTACAGGATTGGTGCCTTCCACTGTTGATAGTTTTGTTCCTTCTGAAACAATCTGTTAAAACTTCCACAGTCACAAAAGCTATTGTAGTAAACATCTAATAAAGATCCTAACTATGCAGGTACATTTGAAAGCAGAAATTCACCAAAAGTTTATTAGGTATTTGGTATTGCAAGCTCTCTGCCTGGAGGAGCCAGCATCATATATTGTGCTAAAAGTTCTGATGGTTTTAGTTTCAAGATTTTTGTGTCATTTGTAAAAATTGTTTTACAATGTAAGTATGTACAGGCAGTCCCCGAGTTACGTACAAGATAGGGACTGTAGGTTTGTTCTTAAGTTGAATTTGTATGTAAGTCGGAACTGGTACATATTGTAGGGGAAATTCTAGCCAAACATTTCTCCAGAACTCAGTTTTATTTTCCCACACCTCACTTCCCTCAGTCCTTTATTCTCAAGCTGAGGTGTCTGCTGAGAAAAGCTGCTCCGCGTCTCCCTGGTCTGCTTGGAGGGGGCGCTAGCTTCGCGTCTCCCTGGTCTGCTGGGGGGAAGCAGCTAATGCGGGGTTGCCTCACCCCGTTTGTAAGCAGGGATCCGATGCAAGTCGGATCCATGTAACCCGGGGACTGCCTGTATCTGATGATAGTTCTAAAAAGCCAATGCAGGATTGTCACTATATATATTTGTAAAATGCCCAGCACAAATGGATTGCTGACTGAGACCTTCAGGTACTACCATGATGGAAATAATAGCAATAAATTATGTTAATGTGCAAACAGAGAATCTCTGCCATGAATGGACTGCAATTTAAATATGCTTTTTAAAAATAAATAACTATTTTAATTGCCATGACCTATAAACAAACAAAAAAAACACTTGGTTAAGATTCCACAATCCCTACTCTTCCAACTACATGCTGGAAAAACTCACAGTGAGCATCTAACTCCTCCTCCAACAAAACCTTAGAAAAAATAATCAGAATTTCTTTCTGGTCATCTTTGTAAATCATGAAGAAGCTGAAAAAGCACACGTCTATTTCCCCCTCTTTCCTTATTTGAGAGTCAACTTTAAATGTGTTTATTTTTGAAAATAGTATGAAATATTAAATATCAGACAAAAATAATCATGTCTATTCAATCTGTAGTGTGCAACAGTATTAAAACATTTTTGAATGAAGACCAATCTACACTTTTCTGGGATGAAAATATCTAATTTTGTCAAATTTATGATTTAACATTAATTTATAATCCATGTGAATTTACAAAAACTGACTGGTAATAAAGATATCTTTAATTTTTCACAAATCGAAAGAAATGAGTATTCACAATTACATTTCAAAGTTATGCAAGCACAATTCATTTTCACAAGCTTAAGGATTTATGAGCCACGATGAAATACATTATGTCTACTATCCACGTAAGAATCCTTTGGACAAGCGGGAGTCTACAAAAATGGAAAGAGCTTTGTAATTACTATCTTCTGAATCCACTGCTTCTCATTCTTACTCTTGGAGTTATACACCATGAGCAAGGGACACTTGATTTATTGGACATACTTTGTGAACACTACTGAAAATAAAAAATACAATAATGGAAGGATCTAGGGACAGCCTTAAGTTCATGCCTCAGTCTGATGAGATCCAGCTATACATACACAAGTTATAATGCTCATTCAACTGTTTCAGTCTATTGGATTTCACTATTCAGAACACTATAATGTACTAACTATGGTAAACTATCCTACAGCTCCCTCTACTGTGTCCTCCTGCTCTACAAACAGTATGTTCTTGACCTTTACACTTCAGCTATAAAATGTATCACAGCCATTAAATATAGCCTTTAAATAAATTAAGAAAACAGACTCTCTCATGCAGAATTGATAATCACTGTCCATTATCATGAAATTTATTTTCTTTCAAAGATTAGACTTATCAATTCCCTTGCTACAGAAGATTTTTTTAAAAGCTGATTCGCTATTCTTTCTTAATCATAAGCAGTCCTGTGGCACCTTTGGGTATATCCATACAGCACTATTATTTTGGAATAACTGATGTTCTTTTGAAATAATAGCCAGTGCATCTACACACAAGCAGTTATTTTCATATAATATCAAAATTATGTCTAGCTGGAGGACTTCTTACCTCAACTCCTGTAACCCTCATTTTACAAGGATTAAAGAAAAAAATCGATGGAAGAGTGCTCTATTTCGAAAGAAGTGCTGTGTAGACGTGCCCAAATTCGAAATAAGCTATTTTGACTTAAGATGCGCAATTAGCATAGCTCAAGTTGTGTAGTTTATTTTGACTTTAGCTCTGCTGTGTAGAGACTAACAAATATATCATGGCTTTTGTGGCTAAAACCCACTACAAAGTGGATTTTACCCACAAAAGCTCATGATATATTTGTTGGTCTGTAACTTTAAAAAACAACTAGCAGTCCTGTGGCACCTTAGAGATTAACTTGGCTACCCCTCAGACTTTTTTAAACATGGCTCACTTTTAATTATGTCACACTGAAGGGACTAGCTACAGGAATTGCCAAACTTACTATTTGTGCACCATAGGATCTAGAGTATTACTGGTGCTGTAAATATATAAACACTTCAACAGTGAATTTAAAATGCAATGACTGAACAGAATGTCTCTAAGTAATCTAACAGTTCATTTAAAAGCCATTTTGCAGTATCAGAGAATATTGCTTAATTCAAAGTTTTAAACAGCACCAAAACCAACCATACGAATAGGAATGGCCTATTATACAAATGATATAAGGATTATAAAAAAAATGGGCTATTACAACAGTGCTGTGGTATACACTTGTTTATGACATCTGAATTATTATATATGCATAAAGGACAGTGAAATTTTTATAAAAGAATCCACCTCCAAAAGTAGCTTAAAAACAAAATATGATGATGTTTTTAATATTTATAAGTACTGCTGATAATGTAAAATGGAATGGAAAAGGGGATTAATAAAGACTCTTTCCCCTTAAGGTGCACACTAAATGAAATATTTGAATTTTAATTTAGTCATACTGAGAAAACTTTAATTTGGAATAATACTTTTAATAAATTAGCGCACATTAATTTAAAAAATACTAAACACTATATTAAAGGCCCTTAGAGGAAAAAATACTTTTATGCTTTCAATGCTGAAGTAAGGAGGTAACCACAATGGCTATGTCTACACTGGCCCCTTTTCCGGGAGGGGCATGTAAATTTCACCAGTCGTAGTAGGGAAATGCGCGGGGGATTTAAATATCCCCCGCGGCATTTAAATAAAAATGTCCGCCGCTGTTTTCCGGCTTTTAAAAAAGCCGGAAAAGAGCGTCTACACTGGCCCCGATCCTCCGGAAATAGCGCCCTTTTCCGGAGGCTCTTATTCCTACTTTGAATATATTTAAATCCCCCGCGCATTTCCCTACTACGACTGGTGAAATTTACATGCTCCTTCCGGGAAAGGGGCCAGTGTAGACGTAGCCACCAAGTGTAAACATAATTAATTTTAATTCCTAGTACCGTGGGTATATCTGACTTTAAAAATTATATACTCAAAAGCAGTGGTGGATATCAAAGTGAACAGAGAACGATAAGATTAGTCCATTTTCTCCTGTTTCTCTCCTGCAATTTTATTCTTTCTTCCCAGTTCAGTGTAAAGAATAAAAATATTTTTACTTGTTTTACACACATCATGCTTTTTATTATCATAGAAGGAGAAATATCTCTAACAGCATTGCCAGAAATACCTGACAGAAATGGAAGCTATTGTTTCTATTGGTCTGCAGATGTAAAGACTATGGGTGAAATCCTCTCCTTTTGAAGTTAATGGAATGGATTTCAACCTGTGACTACTGCCACATCCAAGTATCTTGGCTTACAGGAATGTAGATAATGTTTGCCTTTAGATTTCCTCATCAATTCAAGTTACGTACAGCACAATATATGTCTAGAAGAGCTGCGCCAGACAAACCAAGGTTCATGCACTTGGAATACTTTAAAGGAGAGTACAGGACAACAGAGACTACTCAAGACTACATGACATTGTAGTCATAATGTGTCATGGATCAGGTGCTTTTAAAACAAAGATTTTTGGAGTTCACGGAATGAAGCATCAGAGGGGCAGCCATGTTAGTCTGTAACTTTAAAAACAACTTTTAAAAACAAGTAGTCCTGTGGCACCTTGCAGACTAACAAAAATATGCATATAATATCATGAGCTTTTGTGGGCAAAACACCACTTCTCCAAATGAAGTAGTGTTACATGCAGTAGGGTGACATTTCCAGGCCTTCAAATTGGCATAGAAGTGCAAAAGTCAGATTGAGTGACAATTAGGGATGTTTAAATGAGGTTATTTTACTAAATGAGTAGTCGACAGAAGTTTTATTGACTACTCAATGAGTCAATAGGGGAAGGCAGCCAGTTCAGTCGTGGCTCATGCTGGGACCACACCCCACTTGTCTCTGCAATTTTTAACACAGTAGGCGCTATGTGGGGGCAGAGTAGGGGACAGGCTGTCAGGCTCCTACTGCCTTTTAAATTGCAGATCTGGAGTGGGGTTTGGTCCCGGCGCAAGCTGGGACTGAGCTGGGCTGCCTGCCCAGGCAGCAGCAGCCTCTGCTCCCCACCCCGCACCGCTGCCTCTGACAGAGGAGGCAGCATGGGGGCTGCAAGGGGCGACATTGCAGAGATGGTGCTGGGGGGGAAGCTTTTAAGCCAGCCCCCCTTGCTGCCTCTGATATAGGCTAATCAGCTACTCTTTTACATCACAGTGACAATACTGGATTGACAATGGAGCCAAAAGTTGTGATTGCCTCAGGCTCATGCCCACCAGGGAGCCCACCTGTCCAGCTGGCTACCTCCCACTTCTGCTGTAGCCCAGTGGCTGCAGTGCAGGCTCTCCTCTCAGCTATCTGCCCCTCACCTTTGCTTCTGGCTGGCTGACTCAGGGCTTCTCCTGCTCTCCTCCCTCCACCCCACTAGTTTTGGTCCTCTCTCAGCTTGCCATGGGCCGAGAGCTCCTCTCTCCACACACCCACACACCCCTCATGGGAAGGATCCTGAGGGTGGGTCCATGGCCACTTCATGCTCCCTTGGGGTCAGGAAGCATGAAGCCTTGGCACAGAGCAGCCAGCAGCAGAGAGGACAGAGGCGTTGGGGCCCTGAGCCACTCGCATTTTGTTGGCATCAGCTACAAGTCAGGGAGGATGCAGTAGCACTGATTTTGGGGTCTTCACCCAGGCAATGTGCTAGGAACAGGGATCCCTGTGCTATTTATCTGAGGGCTGGGGACAGTCAGCTGATCCCACAGGTTCCAACTTACATGGGTTGGAAACTGCGAAATGTGATCAGCTGAGTGTCCCTATCTGAGCAGCACAGCAGTAGCTGCCTGGCCTACTAGCTTCTTTCCTCTATCCTCTGGCTCTCCTCACACCACTTGTTTTCTACCACCACCTCTGCTCTCTTAAGGCTTAACCCTCCCACTTTAAAAAATGATGGCCCCTTTCCCCCAGCCTGTTTCCCTCCATACTAAATTCAAAGAAGCACAAATTAATAATGAATCTAAATGCAAGTGGACAATGTTAAAGAGAAAAGCTAGACATTTTTAAGGAGTGGTACACTCTACTTGAAGTCTGGATGTTTTAAAGAATAGTTTAAGAAAGAATCTTAATATTTATTGCCTCCAATTTAATGTTTTTCTTCTAATGTGTGTGTGTCATACACACATATGTAAAATAGTAACTGCATGGAAAACAAGCAACAACATTTAATATGCTTGAGGGTCAGAGCCACAGAAGTAAAATTTTAGTTTTGAACAAAATACAAGAGAATTACTTCAAAAAGTCATATCTTACCAGAAGATGAAGCAGTTCCCTCATCTCTGTCATGTTTTTCATGCCATTCCATCATTCGATAGTAACTAAGCATGACTTCCCAAAGTGCTTTGCAGAGGTCAGCAAGACATGGTATATAGCTGTCTGATGTAATATGCTACAGAAAAGAAGTGAGGCCTGTGAGAACACCAACAATTCAGCTCAATTTTCTGAACAGACAAAATAAAAATCTCTTCTGCCATTTGATACCCAACATTAAACAATAAAAGCATTTGAGATAGTTGCTTTAGGTCTTATATTGGTTGCGCTATTAAAGATTTATATGGTCGTTTCTGTTTTAGAGGGGAATACATCAATCTTTGAGCGTCCACACAATCTTTGGCTCTTTACAAGGGTTCATTTCTTAAGATGCTGGTTTTGATATATGGGTTCATTAGAAACTGGACCAAGGCCAAAAATCACACATGTATTTATCCTAATCTTATCTCTAGCATAGTCAGAATAAAAAGGGAGGCAGTAATGTCTTTTGACCAGGGTACAGAACAACCTGGAGATTTAGACTCTGCCTCTGGTTTTGCCATTGGTCAAGTGGGTGATTTTGCTGGACAGATTACTTTCTCTGTCATTGGTCCACTGGGTGACCTTGCTGAACAGATTACTTTTCTCTGTCAGCCTCTTTTTGTCTTGTCTATTTATGGTTAGACCCCTCAAGGCAGATTTTGTGTGTCTGCATTTGCACAGTGCCCAGTACAGTGTGGCTCCCATCTCGGTTAAAAACTCTTGACTCCTCTGTAAATAAAGTATTCAGATATGTAACACCTAGGGGCCAACTTGGTTGGAGCCCAGTTGTGCTAAGTGCTGTATACATTTTCTAGCTTAAAGGCTAAGCAATATTCCCCCCCCCCCCCCAAGATTGCTATTTGTGTTTTAAGATTTCATTAAAGAATAGACAACCTACCTCATAAAAAGCATTAATTGAATACAATCCTTATGTCTAAACTAGGATTATGCAACAAAAAAAAATCAAATACGTTCATCTCCTCAAATTCAGCCCCTATTTGGTAAGGGTAAGCAGGGAGAGCACGGCAATCATGCAATATATATGATGATAAACTCATGTTTAAATGTTCCCAGCTAGGCCTAAAATTAACACTGAAATTATCTGACTCAAGTTCTGGTGAGTAGTTCATACCTTTCCACAATTTCTTTGCCCCAACTAGACTTCTACAAGGTTAGATTATGACAAAAGCTAGCATTATTTTGCAACACTTACTATGTTGTCACTATACTCCTTCATTAGCTTCTGTCAATACCTAAGATTTAATGTTTAATTCTCAGTGAAGTTTGTTCAATGCCTTTACCAGGCTTCAAACATATACAGATAAACATCGCGTAAAAATCAACGTGTCAAAGCCTTGGTCATTCTTTTTCCAACATACAATAATGGAATCTACACCTATCTAAATGACCATATACCCTTTCCATAGGGTTAAAACTTTAGCACCAGTTTCATTTTAAGGGACTCTCATCTTTTGATTATCTACCAATCTATTATGTGTGGCTTAACACAGAAATTTGAAGGAAAAGTAGATGCACATTTGAAAATTAATTGTAGTTTAATAATGTCAACTCACAGGGCCATAGTCAAACAGGATTATGGATTCACTTCAAGACAGAGTCGATTAGGGATACTTGTGTTTATTAATCTCACTACGTCACTACTATTACAGACTTAATACTGCCAGATGGTTACTCAGCTACTGCAAAGTAATACTTCAATAAGCATAAGCAGAGCAATGCATAAAAGCGAGCAACAGGCACTTAGAAATGCTTACATCTCTTCAGTCTGCGGGAAGTGCTGTTCCTGTCACCTCACACCAGGCTGCAATGGACGTGGCACCAGCTGGGGGAATCCAGGGCACCCTCCAAGGTCTAGGTCCTTGGTGAGACTCTCAAAGCACGGGACTCCCTACACTACTTATACTACAGTTGTTTACGGGTGTGTGTGTACTGCCTCAATGCCATTCTTATCACTCTTAAGCACTGAGACCAAGGTCAAACTTGTTTACTGCTTGGTAGTTTCCCAGCTCAAGGCATGGGTTAAAGCTTACAAAGCCCAGCTGCTGTTTGCACTTGTAGGGTCCCAGGCTATGCTAAGATGGGTACAGTAGGTATGTAAACATCCATCCTGGGCCTGCTAAGCTGCAGGCCCCTCATATGAATTATGTGACAAATAGCAAATACTAAACTGGAGAGATATACTAATAAATGCATGTGGAGGTTACTTAAGCCTTTCCCTTTTTTCAGCTTTATCAGAAAGAATTATAATCTGAAATGGAAGCATGCTTTTATTTTCTACTCAGTCATGTTCACTTATCTCTTTCACTTAAGTAATATTCCTGGTTGCAATGCACTCAGTGCTCAAGCCATTTATATTCACTTATACTCTGCCAATGATTAAATACTCATGAGAATCATTCTTTAGAGTTAATATATGTCCCTGGTGAAAGTATCCTGAGACCTCACATTAATCATTAAAGTCTTTTCAGCTTTTTTATTAATCATTATAATTCTGGACAGATGTCATATCAAGTCAACAGAATTACAAAAGGTATATAAATCGGGCACCTATTAGGGATGTTAGATGTAATTTATTTTAGTAATCATGTAGCCGCAACAATTTTTAGTGATTACACGGTTACTAAAATGCTCCCTCTGGGGGTGGAACCAGCAGCCAGTGATCTTGCAGCTCCCATCCCCGCTCCATGCTGCTGGAGCAGCGCTGGGTGGCAGGTGGGGCCGGTCTGCGGCAGGAGCCGAGTTTAAGATGGCTCTCACACAGCTGCATCTGTGGGAGGTAGCAGGGGAGAGCAGACTGTTCTGCGGGGACCAGCACATGTGAAGAGCCAGCTCCTGGCTCTCCCCCCTTAGCTGCCTCTGATAGTCTGGTATTATTCAATATTTTCATTAATGGCTAGATATCAGAGCTGGGATAATGATTATGAAATCTGCAGATGACTAGAATCCTGTATGGTTTCAAAATTTGTATCCACATCCACATCTGTATCCGCAAAAATGAGATGCAGATATCTGCACTGAAATGCACAGATACCTGCAGATATAAAGTAACCGTTCATAAACTTGCAGGGTTCTAAATATTAAATTTGTATCTGTATCTGCAAAAAAGAACCATGGATATTTATGTCCAGAGGCAGATTCCTGTGGATATAAAGCAGATATCCATGGATTTGTAAGGTTCTACATATGACACCAATTGGGAGACGTTACGGACACTTTGGAGTACAAGATAAGAATTTTAAATGACCTTAACAAATTGGAGCTTTGGTCTGAATTCAACCAGATGAAATTTAATGAAGACAAGTCCAACATAGTACACTTAAGAAGAAAAAGAAATAAAATGAACAGCTACAAAATGAGGAAAAACTGGCTAGTGATAATACTGCTGATAAGGATCTGGAGATTATGGTGGACCACAAAGTTATTATGAGTTAACGATGTGAGTCATTTTTTTAAAAAAGGCTAATAATGTGGAGTGTACTAACAATGTCTTATATAAGACAAGAAGTACATGTCTCACTATACTTGGCAGCGTGAGGTCCCAACAGGAAAACTGTGTTCACTTCTGACCATCACACTTCAGGACTCTCCAAATTGTCCACATCTTGAGGAAAACAACTAAAACGATAAAAGGTTTAGAAAATCTGACCCATTAACAGGTTAAAAAATTGGGCACACTCAGTCTTGAAAAAAAGATGACCGGGAGGTGGGGGGGGGGGGGGAGATGGGATTGAAGTCTTCAGATATGTCTCTTATAAAAAGGACTGCAATAAATTATCTAGATGCACTGAAAGTAGGATAAAAAATAGCTTATACTGCAGCAAGGAATATTTAGGTTAGAGATTATGAAAAAACTAACTAGAAAGGGTAGTTAAATTCTGAAACAGGCTTCCAAGGGAGGGTATGGAATCCTCTCATTCAAAATTTTTAAGAACAGGTTAAACAAACACCTGTCAGAGATGGTCTACGTATACTTGATTCTGCCTCAGTACATGGGGTTGACTAGATGACCTTTCAATGCTCCTTCCATCTCTAAAGTTCTGTCATTTTAGGGTACGTCTACACAGCAGTGTTATTTCAGAATAACTGGTGTTATTCCACAATAACATAGTGCATGTCTACACTACAAGGGTATGTCTACACTACCCCGCTAGTGAGAACTAGCGGGGTAATGTATGCATACCAAACGTGCAAATGAAGCCCGGGATTTGAATTTCCCGGGCTTCATTTGCATAAGCCGGCCGGCGCCATTTTTAAATGCCGGCTTGTTCGAACCCCGTGCCGCGCGGCTACACGCAGCACGGGCTAGATAGTTCGGAATGGCTTGCTAGTCCGAACTATCTAGCCCGTGCCGCGTGTAGCCGCGCGGCACGGGGTTCGAACAAGCCGGCATTTAAAAATGGCGCTGGCCGGCTTATGCAAATGAAGCCCGGGAAATTCAAATCCCGGGCTTCATTTGCACGTTCGGTATGCATACATTACCCCGCTAGTTCTCACTAGCGGGGTAGTGTAGACATACCCCAAGTGTTTACTTCTAAATAATGTCGCGCTGGAGGACTTCTTACTTTGACTCGTGGTAACCCTCATTTCACAAGGAGTAAAAGCAAGTCAAGGAAGGAGTGTTCTTCCTTCGACTTCCTGCTACGTAGACAGCGCCAAATGCCAAATTAAGCTATTTCGACTTCAGCTGCACAATTAACGTAGCTGAAGTTGTGTAGTTTAATTCGACTCTAGTCCTGCTCTGTAGACATACCCTTTATGATTTTGCCTACCCCTGCCATTTTTATTGGGTGTCTTCCTCTATTACCTTCTCTAAAGGTTATGTAAGCTTCTCTGATTTGTTAAAAACAGCCGTATTTCACATAAAAACTGACTGCATTTCATTTGTCAAGGAATACAGAATAATTTGGACTGATTAGTGCCAAATGAATGTAAGTAATCTTTCAAAACTATTTCTGGATTCAAAACCTATAATGTTACTTCTAACAGTATTCACGTTATTGCATTAGACAGTTTAATGTGCTCCTGACATAATGAATTTTCAAGGTGGTCATGCATTATTAGAAACATAATCCACTTTGATTGAATAAATCCATATAAATAGCACAAAGCATGTGGAGAACCATGCTGGTCCACTCACTGACTAGTAACCATAGTGCTTCTAGCTTATTTGGCAAGAACAAAATAAAAAAATGACAAACAATGAACTAAGAACAAAAACTTAAGCCTTCCAGATCTTTACATGGAGATGTTTCAACTTCCAGAGAGTGAGCAAGCTTAAAGAGAAGACAGCAGTGTTGATTAGGTCCAAAAATAAATGCATTTTCACAAGGCAGATAAGTAAAAAGAACAGCAGAATTTCTTTGAACTAGACTCAGGGAAACAAAATAAATGTGATGGGAACATCTCTCAAAGCTACACTGCTGCAGAGCTAATCAATAGAAAAGAAGGACGGGTAGCAGTTAAGACAAAACACGTCCCCAGAACAAAAACTTGTCAAGAAAGTTAACTGAATGATAGTTAAAAGGACATTGGCTTGCAATATGCTACACAGGGCAAAGAAAAAGTGAAGAGAAAATAATGCTTTTTTACATTAGTGTGCAATCAAGACCTGACTTCTGAACAAAACAGAGTCAATTACACATATAAAACAGGGGTTCTCAAATTGAGGGTCAGGAGTTGGGACACAACAGGGTGTCACAAAGTTACTACATAAGGGGTTGTGAGTGGTCAATGTCCATCCCAAAACCCACTTTGCCCCCAGCATTTATAATGGTGTAAAAATATAAATTAAAAACACTTTTCTATATAAGAAAAGTTGCGCTCAGAGTTTTGCTACATGAAAGGAGTCACGTGTCCAGGACTGAGAACCACTGATTTAAAAAAAGTAGATAATATACATTATAACAGATTCAGTGCAAAACAAACACATTAGCATTCTATATACAAGCTTCTCTGAAGGTTTAATAAATGTGGCTTTTTAATAGGGGGAAAACCCACTCCAACACAGAACATTAACTCAAGAAATTTTGAAAACAAATTTCTCAAGTATTAATCTCTTCATCTGCAGGGCTCAACAAATTATACAATCTACTCACCCGTGGCGAGTAGATTATTACCCAGAAGAGCCGGGTTCGGGTGATCTGCGCATGTGCAGATCACCGGACAGCGTGGCTGGCGAGCGGGACTCGCCGCAGTTCGGCGAGCCCTGCTCATCTGGGACTCCAGCAGTCACTATTTAAGAATGATTTTTAAAATCTGCAAGTGTCATCCCAGCATCCTAAAACTATCAATTTAGTATAAGTTTTTGTTATACAAACAAAAGTTCCTGAAGAGTTTCTGAATTTAACTGCAGAACATGCATCAGAGTCAAATGGGTTTATCAGAAAGGTTTTCAGAATAACACAACAGTAAATCTACTCAAAAATAAGATTGAACGTTTAATTTGAAAATGTTTAAATTGACTACACAGCTGGTGGCCGATTAGCTACTGTTATGTTAAAAGCTTTCTGATTTGATATTGTGGTGAATACACAGAGTCCTAGTTCTATTAAATACAGGCACATAAAGCTGATTTTTTGGCCTCAGCCTATCTACAACATGGCAAAATTGACAATTCAGGGATGTTAAAAGTTGGTTAAAAAGAACCACATCTCCTCTGAAAAACTCAGTGGCTATACGCTACGGGCTCTGCAGTACAACACTAAGCTTAGCTTTATACTGCAGACGCCACAATAAAGATTCCCCGAGTGCCGGGCCACTAGGCCCTGTTAGCCCAGCTCCCAGGGAGAAGTCTTTCCTAATGCAGAAAAGCCACCTCCCCAGGATTAGAGTGAGCAGCCCTTGCCCATCCCACTCCCGGGAGGAGGCTTCAGTGCCCTGCCATTGCAAATCCACCTCCCCAGGATCCAGCTGAGTTTAAGTGACACCATTAACTGATAAGCATCAGCTTATCGGTTAAACAGTTAGTCAATTACAAACATCCCTAATACAAGTGCTGAATGTGGTGGGTTGCTTTTTATGCAGAGGTGGGAATGCAATAGAGTTTGTATTATATTCCAACCTGAAAGTTTTAGTTAGTCTTACTGCTCTGAAGGTAATGCAACAAACAATTACATTTAAACCTAACTGGGCCTAGCCAAAGAACTGCCTCCACCAATGGGCAATAGGGATGTTAAAGACTAGTCGACTATCCGATAAGCATTTGCTTATTGGATAGTCTTTTGACTAGTCGATATCTCACCCCCCTTGCTGCTTCTATGAGATAGAGGCAGCAAAGCGGGAGAGAGAGGTACTTCAAAGTGGAAGTCCCTATGACTTCTCTACTCCAAGTCTTCTGGATTAGAGTGGAGGCAGTGAGACTTATTGGATAAGCCCTTCCTCTGCTGTGAAAGGGCTTTGAAAAGCAGTTTCCCAGGACCACATCTCTTAGGGTCTGTACACCTCTTTACTAATATATTTTTGTCCTGAAATCAACATGTTAGTGTCCTATTAAATTTTAAAAAATGAAATGCAGATGTGTCTACTTGTTGAAACTAAGCAATTCCAGAACATTTCTAAGAAATTAAAGAGCAACACAGCAATCAGCAAAAGAATTTTAATCTTTTTGCTACTACCCTTTGATTTAATAGCATGACGGAAGGAGTAAGTCTGAAGTTTGACTTAGCCATTTGGTCAAATGTGAAAATATTTGAATATTTGAGGGCTCAGTCTCTGATGCACAAATTACTTTCAGTACCTTCAATCTAGACACACAATTTCACGTTTCATGTCAAAGTCTGGCTGAACTGTAGTAAGCCTGAGCTCACCCATTTTCCACTTCTTCTTCAAATAGTAATGAAATCGCTCAGAGTTTAATGGCACGATCACAAATGAAACAAGTTTAAAAGTATACTGAAAGCAGAATTTAAAACAATCAATTTTTCTAGAAAAATATTTTTGAGAAAGTTCCTATATAGATGCTATGTATACATTTTTCAAGGAAAGGATATTATATATAAAAAAAGAATTAAAGTAAAGCTACCCCAAAAGGCCACTGGACAATCAAGATGTTAAACAGGCACTCAAGGATGACAAAGCCATTAGAGAGGAAATAAATGAATTCTTTGCATTAGTCTTTACAGCTGAGGACATGAGGGAGATTCCCAAACCTGAGCAATTCTTTTTAGATGACAAATCTGAGGAGCTGTCCCAGATCAAGACATCATTAGAGATGGTTTCAGAATAAACGTATAAACTAAACAGTAATAAGTCACAAGGACCAAATGGCATCCACCCAAGAGTTCTGAAGGGACTCAAATGTGAAACTGCAGAATTACTAACGATGGTTTGTAATCTATCCTTTAAATCAGCGTCTGTTCCCAATGACTGAAGGATAGCTAATGTGATGACAATTTTTTTAAAAGGGCTCTAGAGATGATCCTGGCAATTACAGGAGAATAAGTCTAACTTCAGTATGGGACTCACTGCTTGAAACTGAAGTAAAGAACAGAACTGTAAGACACATGGATGAACATAATTTGTTGGGGAAAGAGTCAATGTTTTTTGGAAAGAGAAATCATGCCTCACCAATCTACTACAGTTCTTTGAAGTCAGTAAGTATGTGGGACAAGGGGGATGCAGTGAATATAGTATACTTAGATTTCCAGAAAGCCTTTGACAAGATCTCTCACCAAAGGCTCTTAAGGAGGGGAAGGGGCAGGTAGCACCGCTGAGACGGAGCTGGGGGCGGGCGAGGGGAGGGAAATGGCTTTTAAGCTGGCTCCCCCCAGCACTGGCTCCTGTTCCTCCCTACCTTGCCTAGGCTTATCAGGTAGTCAACTACTTGCTTACACCCTTAGGAAAAAAAAAGTGTCTGTCTCTCTCTCTCCTCCTCCTCCCTCCCCCCCCCTTCCCAGAGGATGTTGTAAAGGCCAAAACGTAAGAGTTTTAAAAAAGAACTAGATAAATTCATGGAGAACAGGTCCATCAATGACTATTATCCAGGACTGGCAGGGATGGTATCCGTAGCATCTGTTTGTCAGGACTGCGAATGGGTGAGAGGATTGTATAGCTTGATTACCTGTTCTGTTCATTCCCTGTTGAGCACATAGCATTGGTCACTGTTGGAAGATAGGATTCTAGATCATATGGACTTTTGGTCTGACCCAGTATGGTCATTGTAATATTTTTTGAAATTTTTCTAATTAGTTTTCTGTTTTGGAAACTTAATAAAATTCTACATCATATGTTTAAGACATTTTAATTTCTTCCAGTGTGAGAGATATACAGACACATAGAACCAATATACTTTTGTGGGCACAGCCCACTTCTTCAGATGACTGGTCATCTGAACTCCGGTCATCTGAAGAAGTGGGCTGTGCCCTCGAAAGCTCATGATACCATCTACATGCTTTGTTAGCCTATAAAGTGCTACCAGACCATTTATTGTTTTTTAAATTTATCCTTTTAATTTCAGTGGGTGCAACATCAAGGTCTGACAGCAGCAGCAGTAGGTCTACAATTTCTATCTTTTGTAACACTCATGTAGGTTTGAGTATATGATCACGCTTTGGAATCTCACAGTACCAAGTATCATCTTAATCTAAACCCACAAAGAATATTGATAGACTGGTCTCTCTAACTCCATGCAATTTTATTAAGTGATTGTAATACTTAACTGTAATGCTGAAATTAAAATAATTTTAATATCTATAATATACACACACAAAAACAGAATCATAAATGAGACACATTAAAGGTTACATGCAGTGATAAAAGTATGCAAGAACTATATAAGACAACTATGTTACCCACGTACAGTGCAGAGGTCTTTGTACTGTAGCTTCTGAAATTTGGTGTCCGAGTTTCCTGCACACAACTCTACGTACCCAAGAACCACTTGAAACACTGTATTGTGAATGGCTTGAGTGAAGTGCATATGTAGTTGGTCCATCGCTGTCTGAAAAAAAAAAAGAAAAGCAGAAGAGCATCAGTTTGATTGTTTGAATCTATCTGGCTTTCTACCAGAACTTTACATCCTCTTCACAGTGACTGATTTACAGGATACATTCATCCACCTTGTGTGACCAACATTTCCTTTGTTCCTAGATTTATAACCTAACATTTGGCGCTGTTAAAAACAGGTGTCATTCAAATGAGCCCACACTGCCATGTAGTCTCCATGGGTCTATATAATTTTAAATCCCTATCATTATGTGTTACTTTAGTTTGAATTTCCAATTTTTACCAGCAATTATACATTTTCTTCCAGATCATTACCAAAGATGGTAAATAGCACTGGTCTGAGTACAGATCACTGTAGGATTCCATAGGAAAAAAACCATTTGATTATTAGTCCTGATTTACAATTTTTTTTCCAAGATTTATCAGCTAACCTATTTTTAATCTACTTAGCATGAATTACACTGATTTTGCAGAATACCATTTTTTTTTCTTACCAGATCATGCAGGACTAAGCCAAATGCCTTATAGAAGGCTAAATATAGTACACTAACAGTGTTATATTTACAAATTGTGATCTCATAAAATATATCTAGTTTGACAAGACAATATCGTCCATGTGGTTGCATTGAGTGGCATTAAATATGGTAACTACTTTAATATTTACTAATTGCATCCCTATCCGATTTTCCATGATTCTGCCTTGGATATAAATCAGGCTAACTGCCCTATAGTTTCCTGTGTCTTCCCAGTCTACTTTTTTAAAATACTGGTAATATGTTATTTTTTCCATTACTCTGGAACTTTATTAATGATTTAGAGACCTCCTTAGCTATTAGTTTAATACTTTAAAGTGAAAGTTATCTGGTTCTGCAGAATTAAAAGTATTTAACTTATGAGTTGCCTTTTATCTTCCACCCCATCTACTGAAAGAAGAGAGTAAGATACAAGTATCATTCTGCTTCTTTCCAAGCAGAAAAGAAAAGCAAATAATCAATTAGATCATTTCCCACCAAACCTAGCTTGAATTCGATCATCTAAATAGAATGAAAAAATGAAGCCCCTCTGGTACTAAAGTATACAAAATAAATAGCAATTAAAATAGGAAGACTTCACTTTGTGTCCTATGTATACTGAAATGTTTTTCAGGACAAGTCTAGAACTGAAATCTTTAAAATAAAAATACAGTCAATACTGCAGTATCAGTAATGTCAGTTAAGAAACAAAGAACCTGTTTTGTAATGTATGTAGGTTCTAAAATATTATTTGTTGTTTCATTCTGCTAATCAGAAAACTCTCACAAGGTAGTCACAATCATTAAAACGTTTTAAATTATTTATGCGTGTGATTAATTTGCTTACTGACATTTCCCAACATTATACATGACACTTTGGAAGCACAGATGGATTATATTTACTTTTATGTCTAGCATTTAATAAATGAGTTAATTGTTCCAAATACATTAAAAATGTACAGAACACAACTAGCATAGAAAAGTTTAATTAATATTGTTTTCTGTCACAATGGCTTACATTTGAGTATTTTAATACTTTTGTAACATGCTTTAAGTTAATAAATAAGATTACAACCACAGTGCCAAAAACAATTGATGTACACTTAAAAATTACACTGTTGCCATGAAAAAACAACACTGAAAAGAGCTACTTTCCACAGATGAAGGAACCATTAAAAAAATTACCATTCTAGGGTCAACATGTTTCCAATTAAATCACCAAATTTATGACCAGAAGAACCTGGGTTAAGTCCTTACCTCATCATCAGCACCCTAAGTTAAGAGTATAAGCTAGCCCCTTCCTTCGGTTGCTTTATTGATAACCCACAGACACCAACACCACAGTTCAAACCTCAACTTAACCCTCCTCAAGCTTATTCATTACAGCCAGTCCCCGAGTTACGAATGCATCGACTTACGACCGTTCGTACTTATGACCAACCTCCCATTAAGCCCATTACGGCTGGTCCCTGAGTTATGAACGAGCGATCCACACTTACGAACAGCATGGCCACATTTAAAAGCATGTATTCCGACTTACGAACAAACTGAGTTACAAACAAGTGTTTGGAACGTAACCCATTTGCAAATCGGGGACTACCTGTACTAAGGTTTCTCTCCAAAATATCCTCAGCCCCAGCTCCTAGCTTCCACAAGCTCTAAAAATTCACTCCTGCCTCTAGTATTCCGATTGCCATCACTCTCCAACTACCCTTTACCTTAATGCAACATGACTTAAGAAAATGAGCACTGCATTCCTGCGTAAGGTCTTAGAACGACAAGACAATTACATAAATGGGGTTTAAACTCAGTTGCAACTTCCAGTATTGAATTAATAAAACAGTTCCATATTGACTACAAACGACATTTTGCATTAGCAAGCAACCTATTGTAACAAACAGAAGCATTACTAAAGTCTTTATAAACACATACTGTTAATAAGTACAATTCCGAGGTAGTCCTTGCCAACTTTATATCATGACAGCACTATACTTCATATTTTACCTCCCCCGCAAAAAATACTAACCTGTGTCTTTCCAAGAAGTCTGTAAGCTTGCTGAACTTTGGTATAATGATTGATATCAAAATTCTTGCATATTTTGGAGAGAGCAACATCTAATTGTTCCTAGTGTAATTAAAAAAGGAAACATTAAATATTAAACAAAAGGAATCAAAAGAGTTAGTTTATTATAATATGAAGTTCCAGTCCATATTTCTTACAGGGGCTGGTAAGACGACCTATGAAGTTAGCAAAACTTCCCATTGTAAGTCCCTGTTTTTAACGCTGGTAAACTTCACTATATTAGATTCTCATTTTCTAGCCCGGGTAACTGCCTCGGGCTGAATTATTTGGCAGTATTTCAGTCAAAAATAGCTTAGGCATTTCCAAGAACCAGGCTAGTGAAAAAATGTGTTGTCTAGTTCATATTAAAAAGATTCTGGAAACTTCTTTGAACAGCTCTACTGCCCAATACTGTGGAACAAGGATTTATAATTTGGTACGGGCAGGCAGGGGTCTTCATGTCAGGCATGTGCCTTTTGCCATTCCCATGAAAATCCATGCAAATTTGGAAAAGTTATAAGCCTTAAAAATGCAATTTGCACATGCTCAATAGAAACATGATATAGCTTTCACAGTTGAAAATGCCAAAGATTCCATCCACATTGAGCATGCTCCAGGCCTGGGACCATGCAGGACTTCATCTGAAATTGCAGTGAGGAAGCAGAACATAAAGATGTTTCTCCTGTGCTCTCAGTGATCCTCATTTCTGATGCCCAGAGCACCTTCAGAAATGAAGATGCCGGATTTAAATGCAGAAGGAACAAGAACTGGACATCAGGTGCAGGAGGGAATAAATAGAGACAAAGGATCTAGGGGCATGCAACTTGGAATGGAGATTTTCAAGCTGGTGAAGAGGGAAGGAAACTGTGACAGAGTTGGGATGGAGGAATACAGAGACAAAAAGCAAAAGATAAGAGACTGGAATGAACTGGGCAAATAAGATTGGGACCATGACTGAGAGAATGGGGGACATGATTCATAGATACTGTATGTTGAATGTTAGAATGGACTAATCTGACCTCGAAGCAGACAGAACCAGAATAAACTAAATAAAACAGTTTCAGCTACTACAACTTCCTCAATTCTCCCAATCCATTTTTTTGTATTTAAACCACTTCCCTTTTTTTTTTTTTTAATATAATATTTTCCCTTCTCTGTTTCTGTGTGAAAGACCCACACAAAACAGGAGCATGAGAGAGTGTGTCAAACTGACAAAGCATATAAGGCTGTCAAATGCACAATGTAATTTAACTAAAATAAAGTTTTCCCCTTGTCCTGCAGATAGAGTCATCTTAAGTATTACTTGGGTAACAAAAAATAAATATTCAGAAAAATACAATTTTGAACTTGACATTGTTCTTTGAAGTAGCAGACTAACAAAATGCATGGGAAGAAACAGAAGCGCTCAACAGCTGAAAGGTGTCACTACTAAATTACTAAAGATTAAGCAGATGAACAAAAGTCTCAAATAATTAATATAAACACTCCATGAAGCGTTGTCTCTCCTTCTGTTTAATATTAGCCATATGTACGCCATTAGTTAATTTTAATGTTTCTTTAAAGTGGGACAGAAGGGAGATCTGGACATCTGGTCAGACCACAGGCAGAAGGTACTGTCTCCAAAACAGAGGTGAAGGGAAGAAAGATTACACTAGCACCGATACAGGTCAGAATGGAGAGAAGGAGAGAATGTTGCTGTCAGAACCGAAAACGGGAGGCACCACCGCAAAATGACTGTGCTAACTTCCCCCTCTCCTCAGGCTTGCTGTGTCTTAGCAGTTGACTAACGGAGAGAAGGAAGAGCTATTGCCTTCTCCAAAAAAACAATTTAAAAACTTCTCCATAAACCGCAGATGCCTTTTGCCCCTTCAGCTGTCTCGCCCTCACTCCCTGTAGTAATAGAAAACAAGGATACTGTGGGTGTGACCAATTGACAGTTGGGGGGGGGGGGGGAAGAGAAGGGGAAAGATGAGGAGAGAATTTGCTTTCATTGGGCTAAACTGGCATGTAGCCTTTTCAGCAAATTAATTCAAAATCTATACTGTTGAATTAACACAAGATGAAAAGTTAGTTACAAATAAGACCTTAGCTGTAAAGGTCTGGTGGGTTTTTGACCTTTCTCTCAGCACTGTGGAAGCACTGATAAGGTAGACACCTAGGATTTGCAAATCTAATATGAAGAGATAAATCAGAAACGTGTCATTAGTGCAACTGTCCAGTGCAGATACAAGCTAAAAGGGCCAGGTACCCCAAGTAAATGAGAAACAGATTTCACCAGTAGACCTTGCACCAATATAGAGGAAGAGAAGCCTGACATCTTTGCAGACAAAGGTCCCTGTTTGTACTCTTCTCTGCTAAGTTGACTCAGAAGACTCAGACGTGAGCTCCTGGACATGAAGAAGGATAGGCCAAGAAGTCTGTCTCAAGTTACTGGTTATATGGTGAGAGCTTTGTAACCCCACACTGGACCCGTTAAATAGCTGGTATGTGAGATAGATACGCATCCACCCTCCCTACCCCATGCTAAGAAAATAAAATTGCAGCCTGCCAGTTAAAATCCATTCATGTGTCTATCATTCATTCACCTGGGAATAGAGAACAATCAAGAGATTGAGTGTTAATCATGAGCTACCCGTGAATTGCTGCTTCTTCAGCAGAATTTACCACAAGGGAAGATTTACTTTACAAAGCAGTAAGGGAGAATGTAGAGGTGCATGTAGCCTTCGCAGCAAATTAATTGAAAATCTGTAAATTTGGATTAACACAAGATGAAAAGTTAGTTGCTAATAAGAATCTTGTTAAGTAGGAATAAAAACAGTGAGTCAACGAAAGAAAAGTGGGAATGTGAAATCCGAGTGAAAATGACAACAAAAAATATACCTAGTCTGTGTTAAAAGGGAAAAATAAAAGCAACCCTAATCCAACACGTTTTTTAACCATTCCTATATAAAATGAGGCCATAAAGGGTAAAGTTATGACTAGAAGAAAATAAAAGGTAAATGTAGTAGAGGTTTTAATTAGCTGGATGTAAAAAATTTAAAAAAAAGACAGAGGAAAACTTTAAAAAAGTACATCTTCCTCTAATATGCAAACAAATCTGACTTTCTGCAAAAATATATAGAATGCTATATCTCAAATAAACTGACTTCCTTTTTGACTGGTTTAAAATAAATGCTGGCATAAACTTTAATTAAATATAGGAGAGCTATCTAACTAGGCACACAACTTCATACGAATTGTGTTGTATAAAGCATTCCAAAGAGACAATACTGTAAAGTAATTATGTTCAATAACTACTACTCCAAAATATTTTAATTAGGAAATGTAAAACATAAAAATGTAAACAAATATTTAATTTATAAAAATCCAAAGGCAAAATTCTTACCTCTATTTGTTCCAAAGTGTCTTGTAGTTTTGAATTCAATTCACTAGAAAGAAAATGAAATCCTGTAATACATTGTGTTTAAAATCAAAGTAGTAATTCACAATAGCATTTTACACCAAGAACACTGTCTTTAAAAGTATACATTTGTGTTAATATCATGCCACTCTTGCATCCATACTCTACATCTAAAACTATTCATCCGGTGCTAAAGACAGTGTTAAGCTTAGTCCAGTTACATTAGGAACAGCACAGTTATGATGGAAGAAACACTCCACTGGCTTATCCAGAGACATCAGTTAGAATTTGCACTGGCAATCAAAAATAATGCAATTATTGTAGTACATTTATATTGCAATAGTGTCCAGAGGTTCCATTCAGGATGCGGACTCCTTTATCCCAGGTATGGAGAACGAACGCACACACGCACACACACTGACTTCAGGAGATTATGTGCTAAAAGTGCTGAATCTGGCAATCTGATCTGCAAAAATGAACCCCTACACCTAACACAGAGTCCCAATGAAGTCACTGGGCACAGAAGTTCCCCAGCATAGATCAGACTGCAGAATCAGGGCCTAAAGATGCTGATATATAAAGGTTAGTTTTGGAAGAGAAAGTAATTCAGCTACAGGTAGTCCCCGAATTACGCGGATCCGACTTACGTAGTGCGCCCCCCCCCCCCCCCCCCCCCCAGCAGACCAGGGAGACATGGAGCAAAGCCCCGGGCCTGTGGTAGACCAGGTGGGGCGCTGCCGGTTGGTCCCGCAGCACTGCTCCTTGGCGCTACTGGACCAACCCGGCAGCACCCCAGCTGCTCTGCCCCAGGAGTCCTAGGGCAGAGCAGCTGGGGTGCTGCCGGGTTGGTCCAGTAGCGCCGAGGAGCGGTGGCACTACCGGACCAACCCAGCAGCACCCCAGCTGCTCTGCCCCAGGCGTCCCCAAGTCAGCCGCTGCTGAAACTGACCAGCGGCTGACTATAGGAAGCCCCTGCCCCGGGCTTCCTGGAATCAGCCGCTGATCAGTTTCAGCAGCAGCTGACTTGGGGATGCCTGGGGTTCTTAAGTTGAATCTGTATGTAAGTTGGAACTGGAGTTCAGATTCAGCCGCTGTTGAAACTGATCAGTTTCAGCAGTGGCTGAATCTGGACGCCAGTTCCGACTTACATACAGATTCAACTTAAGAACAAACCTACAGCCCCTATCTTGTACGTAACCCGGGGACTGCCTGTATTCCCATCTATTTCCTATATGTGACATTTACAACATACAAGCTGTTAACTATTTAAAAGAACTAACAGTATTTAACAAAATACACCTTTGACAAGACTAAGAATGAAAATTTAAAGCTAAAAGTGTAAAATTTATGTCTGATTTAAAAATATCACAAAGACAAAATAGTTCTAAAAAAAAAAGAGAATTATGTTGAAAGCCTTGATTAAGGGCAGGGTTTCTTATGACATATGCAAATGAATATCTTGTTACAATAAAGAAAAACATTATTCTCCACATGGTCTCTAGATTGAGAGGATTTGTACAGCAATAGGAAGTGCATCCATTTAAACACTGTGTGTCTTGCAAACAGTTTGAACTAAGCTGGTGAGCAATCTCCTCCTGAATATGGACAAGCATCCATTCTTATCCCATGAATGGCCAAAGTAGAATAGCTGTACTTCAGCCAGATTCATAAAAGCTTGTTTAATGGGATTTTCCACGAAGACACCTATCTGAATATAGAAAAGCCACACATTTATATTTGTAGGCTTGTCACTGCCAATATTCCCTCTAAACTGCATGGATGGTAGCACAGTGATAGGGATGTAGCCCTGTTAGTCTGGTGTAGCTGAAACAAAAAACAGGACTATGTAGCACTTTAAAGACTAACAAGATGGTTATTAGATGATGAGCTTTCATGGGCCAGACCCACTTCCTCAGATCAGATAGTGGAAGAAAATTGTCACAACCATATATACCAAAGGATACAATTAAAAAAATGAATACATATGAAAAGGACAAATCAAATTTCAGAACAGAAGGGGAATTGGGTGGGGGGGGGGGGGGTAAATGTCTGTGAGCTAATGATATTAGAGATGATAATTGGGAAAGCTAATATCATTAGCTCACAAACATTTACCTCCTGCTCCCATCCCTCTTCTGTTCTGAAATTTGATTTGTCCTTTTCATATGTGTTAATTTTTTTAATTGTATCCTTTGGTATATATGGTTGTGACAATTTTCTTCCGCTATTTGATCTGGGGAAGTGGGTCTGGCCCACGAAAGTTCATCTCCTAATAAACCATCTTGTTAGTCTTTAAAGTGCTACATAGTCCTGTTTTTTATTTCAGCTTCACAGGTGATTAATCAGCTCCTCCCAGTCAGAGGCTCAAGGCTCTGTGCACAGAGCTGACTGACTGGGCAGGGCTGATTAATCACCTGTGAAGCTAAGCTGCCCTGCAGCTTAGAGGGAATACTGGTCACGGCCAATGCAATATTCCATCTAGAAAGGTCTACAAGCTGCAATGAATATAGACAACAGAAAAAAGAGACACACATGCACAGATAGACATCTTAGCAGCATCAAGTACTTTGTCTCTTAAGCAGAAGAGAAAGGGAATAGAATACCTTTCAGCCTTTCCAGCATTTCATAATTTATTTGTATAACACCAGATAATACCAAAGGCAAAATACCAATGTTGCATGGTTTTTGTAAACTGGTTTAGTTACTTTTATGCAGAGCTCAGAAGCCTTTGAGGGCAAAATTCTCAAGTGGTGATCCTATAACTTCTTGAGAAATATGAACAGGAGTGTTAATGCTTTGAACCTATAAAGTGATAACTCCCCAGGGCACTGTCAGCTGCCAGATGGAGAAAGCTGTTGTAGATTATATTCAATAAATGATCTACCGTAATACAGTAAATGTACAGAAAACCAACTGAGAATAAAAATACCATAAGAGACCTAAGAATCTGTCAAAATTCTTCCTCTATGGCAGGGCTACTCAACTTTGGAAGCCCTGGGGGCCACAATGATACTCACAGCTCATGCCAAGGGCTGCAACTTAAGTGTGGTTGCATATACATGCAAATATATGCAAATAGCTTATTTTACACTGACGGGCATGAATACAAAAATTAAGGCAAGACTACACAACGCGCAGGGCCCCATTTAAGTCAGTTCTTCTGATATTAATAAAATGCAATATTTACCCGATTTCCACCCGTATGGCAGCACTTTCAATAAGCAATGACAGTCCAGGAATTTAACTACTAAAACGCATATCAACAGAAGACCATTATATTGACTATTTTTTTGTTTTGGCTTTGTAACAGTCCAGAATTTAACTACTAAAACACATATCAACCCAAACTGCACTTCGGGCCAAAAACCAACACAGGGCCATGTGTTGTGTAGCCCTGCTCTACAGTATGCTTGCAAGATGCCTAAATAGGGAGGGGAGATAAACAAGAAGGCTGCGTCTAGACTGGCAAGTTTTTCCGCAAAAGCAACTGCTTTTGCGGAAAAACTTGCCAGCTGTTTACACTAGCCGCTTGAATTTGCGCAAGAACATTGACAATCTAATGTAAGATGGTCATTGTTCTTCCATAAATACTATGCTGCTCCCGTTCGGGAAAAAGCCCTCTTACGCAAATGTATTTGCGCAAGAGGGCAAGTGCAGGCAGCTAAAAACTGTTTTGCGCAAAAAAGCCCCACTGGCGAAAATGGCAATCGGGGCTTTCTTGCGCAAAACTGCGTCTAGATTGGCACGGATGCTTTTCCGCAAAAAGTGCTTTCGTGCAAAAGCGTCCGTGCCAATCTAGACGCTCTTTTCCGCAAATGCTTTTAACTGAAAAATTTTTCTGTTAAAAGCATTTGCAGAAAATCATGCCAGTCTAGAGGTAGCCTAACAGTTTTCCATCTATCCTGGTGTTTCTTCCTTGGGTATAGATATGCACAGCTTGTTCCTTGTCCACAGGAAGTAAGTAATAGAGTATTTTGAAACATGGACTTAGAGGGCAGGACAGAAAAACGACTACACCGGTATTTTGTTTCTACTCTTCCGAATAAACACAAGCAGAACAAACCTACTTGTTTTCTGTTAAACTTAGAGAGAGGATGGAGGCTTCTTACCTAACTGATCTGACCAACTTCAGCCTTCAACAACCTTTTGTTAATTTCAACACAGTGGACCAAAGGCACGGTTTCTCAATATTTTTTTTGAAGTACCCCCTTTAAAAAAAAAAGTATAAGTACCCCCAGAGCCAGGCACCGCCAGCCCCACAGCTCTAACCCAATGCTCCTGCCCCCCAGAACCAGGCACCGGACGTAAGGTAACCCTACCTTTGAAGTGCCTGCTCCAGGCACCTGGCCCTGCCTCAGCAGCCTGTCTGCAGGGAGCAAGTGGCCCACCAGCACCAAGCTCACCACATGGGGCTGCGCTCCCATCCCAGCCTGGTGCCCCCTAGCATGCCACCTGAGGGCAACTGCCTCCCCACGCCACCTATGGGGGGGAGGTTCCTTTGGAGCAAAGCTTATTGTGTCGCTTCACCGCCTTTTAGCTCCTCTCTGCAGCACGCCATGGGGAAGGAGCAATGGGGTCCGCTTTGCAGGGCAAAATCCTGGACATTTTTTGCCAAATTTCACCTGTGTTGACGAACCCCCCTAGACTTCTCTCACATACTCCTAAGGGAAATACAGGACTATGTAGCACTTTAAAGACTAACAAGATGGTTTATTAGATGATGAGCTTTCGTGGACCAGACCCACTTCCTCAGATCAAATAGTGGAAGAAAATAGTCACAACCATATATACCAAAGGATACAATTAAAAAAATGAACACATATGAAATTCAGAATAAATTTCAGAACAGAAGGGGGATACCTCTAATACCATTAGCTCACAGACATTTACCTCCCGCCCTCCCCCCGCATCCGCCTTCTGTTCTGAAATTTGATTTGTCCTTTTCATATGTGTTCTTTTTTTAATTGTATCCTTTGGTATATATGGTTGTGACAATATTCTTCCACTATTTGATCTGAGGAAGTGGGTCTGGCCCACGAAAGCTCATCATCTAGTAAACCATCTTGTTAGTCTTTAAAGTGCTACATAGTCCTGTATTTTGTTTCAGCTACACCAGACTAACACGGCTACATTTCTATCACTATACTCCTATGGGTATGCGTACCACTGGTTGAGAAACACTGACCTAAGGCACTGACCAGCAATAAGAGAACATATTTACTGTTTAGAATGTCTCCTGTACAGCAACTGTGCATGGATCTTAGCAATACAGATGAAGTACCTTCCCCAAAGACCTTACAACCCAGGTTAAGACAAAAAATAAGGGATGAAGAAAGATGAGGGAAAGTACAATAAAATAATGGGGTTACTTGAGAATCAGAAGTTTTAAGGGTATTATTTCATTATGCTTTATTTTAAATGCTTTAAGGGGATGTAGTTTATAAACTTCACTAAAATAGTGAAGAGTCTTAGAAAAGACTTAGAAAGGCAAAAGGCTTGGGGGTTAAGATCAGGAAAGGGATTTAGCAACTGAGAGGTACTCAGAGTAAGCATGGAAAAAGGATACATAGATGATAACTAGCTAAAGAAAGAGGGCACAGAAAAGGGGGTTAAAATGAAAGCACGCAAGTTTGTTACTATGGTCTGCTATCTCACTCCATCAACCGAGGGTCGTAGATAGGCTGAGGTTTACAACTTCAGAGACCACATCAAAATGACAACTAAAAAGCATGGCATTGTAGCCAGAAAAGATTGGTTACTGTCTTGCAACATAAGGAACGTTTACTGAACTTTCATATACATGAAGTCTCTCTTTTGCCAATTCCAGTTTCTCGTCCATTATCAATCCTCTCTACACACACGAGGGAAGGCTTAGCAGCCTTCCACTCTGCTGTTCTACTCTGTCACATAAATGACAACACTTCAAATAAGAGAATTATTTGTTCATTCTGAAGGGGGAGAGGGGAGAAAACATTTACATAGTTAGGGTGATAATCTCACCCCACTCTGGCATCTTTATGCCAAGTAAAAAAGGACTGAGCAAGGTACAGGTAGGATTCCTACACCACAAACACCCATAAAGATGCTATCCAAGGCCCCCCATGCAAACCATGATATAGAGGGTGAGCCAGAGGGCAATGTCAGCCTTAAGAAAATTGTCTTAACTTATCTTATCTACTCATCTGATGAAGTGGGTTTTACCCACAAAAACTCATGTGATGAGTATCTGTTAGTCTCTTAGGGTATGTCTACACAGCAAAGTTATTTTGGGATACCAGACGTATCCCAAAATAGCTACCCTGTTTCTTTTGAACGCATCCACTATTTTGAAATATAGCGGACATGCTATATCACCATCCCTGTAAACCTCATTGTACGAGGAGTAAGAGATGGCTTGAAATAGCACTGTATTTCGAAATTTGGCACTGTGCAGACGGCACCAAATGACGAAATAAGCTATTTCGAAATAGATTCAAAATAAGCCGTACAATTTGCAAAATTGTATATCTTATTTCAAATTTAGGGTGCTGTGTAGATGCACCCTAAGGTGCCACAGGACTGCTTGTTTTTAATTTAGACAGGCAGCCCTAAAGCTCTCTAATCTCCTTTGTGGGCCTTTCCAGATCCAAAAGAAGTGCCACATGAGGAAGGCACAAAGTGCTTTAAAGCTGTTAGAGGCATAGAATGTACATATAAAGAGTTTTCATACAAAAGACATTTTGTTTAAAAACAGCAAAGGCTATTAGCATTCAAAAAAGTATTCCAATTCACATGCAGCCTGTGCAAATATGGAGCAATCACAACAAGGTAAATAACTGTGCTAATATCAGTTACTTACACATTAAGAGAACATCTCACAATAGTAGGATTCTATGAGTTCATGACAGCTTTTAGATACATATTAGCAGTGCATTAATTTATTCTGACAAACAGGGTTTGTGTAGCTTTAGATTGGAAATTAGATGAAAAACATTGTTTTCCAGCATTAAGATTTGAAATTTATTGTTTCCAAGAGGTCGCAACAGTTGACCATCAAAAAACCTGCACATGTCTGTGCTGTGCTCAAGCACATACATATGGCTTCCTTAAGTATGAACAGTTATTACAGGAAATTCTATCATCCGTGTCCAGTTTTCATCACCCCATGCTATCCATCTTTGAAAATTCTGCTCTTGACATTAAAGCAAGCTCTTTTGAAACAAAGCCCCAGAGGGAAAGAATTACAATTGAAATGTCTCAATTGTATTCCTTAATGTTTATGCACTTCACTTCTTAACAGTGTTCAGATGTACAGGTACAGTTAAGATCTCCTAATTGAATGAGAAAACCAGGGGAAATGAATTTTCAATGGGGATTTACTTTCTTATTTTCATATATTATATAAAAAAGAGCCAAAATGAAATGAGGAAAAAATTCATTAATGCTTCTGATATCTTAGCCAAAAGGGAGCATCTCCTTATCAGATTAAGTATTAATAGTATCTGATATCTAATTTTTTTTTCCTTCATAGCAATATCACAAATAAAATAAGCTCTCTTATTATCACTCTGGCTCATATTATATTATATGATTATTATATTATATTCATACACACACACACACACACACACACACATAGAGCATCAAGCCACAATAATAAAAATCCCATTAAAAATATATATTTTTCCCCCAAAGAAAAGCATTATCAACTTGACATTAGATTTATGAATTACAGCATCCAATCATTAAAAATGTATTTATGCATATTTTGCATTATGGTACACTTTCTGACCTCAACCATTATTAACAGAATTTATTTTGCCAGAAATGCATGAGAAAACTTAGGGGGAAATTAGCAGACATGTTTACGTTGGCAGAAATATGGGGTAGAGAAGGATAGCTAGTTCAGGTCCTGTTTGTCACAATTGAAAATTAAACTGTCAGCTTGGCCATGGATTACAACTAATCTGTTTAAAAATAACATACTTCAGCTTTTCATATTATTAATACAGCATGGCTACGTCTACACTGGCATGATTTTCCGAAAATGCTTTTAACGGAAAAGTTTTCCGTTAAAAGCATTTTCAGAAAAGCGCGTCTAGATTGGCAGGATGCTTTTCCGCAAAAGCACTTTTTGTGGAAAAGCATTCGTGGCCAATCTAGACGCGGTTTTCTGCAAAAAAGCCCCGATTGCCATTTTCGCGATCGGGGCATTTTTGCGGAAAACAGTACTGTGCTGTCTACACTGGCCCTTTTGCGCAAAAGTCTTTCGGAAAAAGACTTTTGCCCGAACGGGAGCAGCATAGTACTTCCGGAAAAGCACTGACGATCTTACATGAGATCGTCAGTGCTCTTCCGGAAATTCAAGAGGCCAGTGTAGACAGCTGGCAAGTTTTTCCAGAAAAGTGGCTGATTTTCCAGAAAAACTTGCCAATCTAGACACAGCCCCTGTGACTAGCACAAACTATTGATCTGAAATTCAAGTTGGACTATGACATGGGTAGGTTATCCTCAGGGGCAATACTTTTACATTAAAAGTGAGATACTGCACTGTTGATTTCAATGGGCTGTAGTCAGCAGAGCTGGCCAAAAACATTTCAACCATTTTTTTCTGTCCAAAAATGATACATCTTGGGTAGACAAAGTCAATTACCATGAAAATTTAGTCTGGAAAGTGTCTCAGGTCCAGGGTGGAATTTCTCATCAAAATCAGCGTGAGAAAAAAAGAAATAGGTAATAATAGCCTTGCAGTTAGGGCATTCACTTGCGAATCGTGTTCAACTCTCTGCGCTGAATCAAACAGAACAGGAAGTGAAACATGGATCTCCCATCTCCCAGGGGCTTTTGGAAAAGAAGTTTAAAAGGTCTCATTTCCATTCCACATCAGAACAAAAACAAGTCTTTAAAAACCTCCACATTCTTCCCGGGATAGAATTGTTTTCTGGACAGAATAACTTCCATGGCCCCTCTTACCATCACTCTTTCAAGATACAATGGAAGTCTGGACCTTGATCCTGAAAACAAACACACAAACCTATCTTTATTCATCGAGTAAAATAATTCATCTGTATATATGTTTGCAGGATCAGAACCCAGATTTTGCTGATGTTGTACACATTCAAGAGAATTATTTTCATTGTCATAGCTCTCAGAATGGAAAAGAAGTTTTATATAAGACTGAAGACCCAACAAAATTAAAAAAAATACTAGCTGGGTTTTTATGTTCTTTTATTTCTGTTGTCGTCTTTAAAGAGAGTACCATCCCGAAGTTAAAAAAAAAAAAAAAAAAAAAAAAAAAGATCAATTACACACACACACACAGCAGATTTATAGTAGGAGAGTTCTGCAACTGAAAACACACATCTACCAGGTTTCTCTTTCTACCTCTTTCCTCCATCTCTTTTCCACACAACAGTAGAATTACATGTGAATATTGTTTAATCCATTTTATTACAGCTTTATCCAAGAATCTGATATTAATAAGTTTGTTCTCTTTGACAGCTATTATTAATATGCACGTACTATATTCTTTCTTTTGGTACACAGTGTATTACAGATGCAGAAAATCAAAGCAATATTGAAAATGCTGCTTTAATCAAGAATTTTAGAGAATTTGTAGAAACATCACATACTTAAAAATGAGTGCATTTTCTACACCAAACATTTTGCACAATTATAAAATTAACTCTTGGTCATGGTACAGGTTAAGCTAGTGTAAATGGTAGATTCTCTGTAACTAAGTCTTTAAACCAGGGGTGGGGAACCTCAGGCCCGGGGGCCAGATGCAGCCCTCAGCTTGCCTGAATTTGGCCTCCAAGGATCAGGACCCTGCCTAGCATTGGGTGCTCCAGCCACCCTGATGTCCTTCAGGGGCTGAAGCGCACAAAATCTACTAGGCTAGCCCCCAACTCCCCAGCTCTGGTGTGCGAAGGGAATGTGGGGATTGTCTTTCTCCTCAGTTGGGGAGCCACAGTGAGGAGGGTTTTTTTGCTTCTCACTTGTGCGGCTTCCGACTGATTTTTCTGTGGGTCAGTGGCCCCGGACTCTAAAAAGATTCCCCACTCCTGCTTTAAAGCATGATTTGAGGACTTCACTAACTTAGCCAGAGGTTAAGGGTCTATTACAGGACTGGGTCATTGAGGTTCTGTGGCCTGCAACGTACAGTAGACCAAACTAGATAACTCTGATGGTCCCTTCTGTCCTTAAAAGTTTGTGTCTACAACACTGGATGAATATCATGAGAAGCTATTACCCATAATTTAGAAACATTAATTCATTATAAGGCTGTCAATTAACTGCAGTTTTAATCGCATTGTTAAACAGTAGAATACCAACTAACATTTATTAATTGAATGTTTTTCTGCATTTTCAATTATATTGATTTTAATTAACACACAGAATACAAAGTGTACATTACTTAATTTATATTGTTTTTATTACAAATATCTACACTGTAGAAATGATAGAAGAAATACAGGTTGCACCTCTATAAATTCAACTCTCTGGTCCGGCAACATCCATGGTCTGGCAGGATCACAGAGTCCTGGTGCAGTGAGGGGGGGCCACAATGCGGTGAGGGGCGGAGCAGTGCATGAACCAGCTGGGCTTTAGGAGGGGAAGCCTTGGGGCCAGCGCAAGAGGTAGGGCTCGCAGCAGAGGGGCCAGAAATGACTTCTCCTGGTCCAGCAAAATCCCTCATCCAGGACCAGTCAGGTCCTATAAGTTCCATACCAGGTAGGACCAACCTGTAGAACTTTTCAATTCATCTCACATAAGAGCTACAATGAAATCTCTTTATCTTGAAAGTGATCTCTCTGGAGATTTGCCAAAACCTTGCTGGTAAGTGGAATCAGAAGGAATGTGTACATCAAGCTCTCCAACTATGACAGGCAGAAAGCATCAGAGAATAAGTCCTTGCCCAAGCCTTCCCAAGAGCAAACCAGAAATATTTCCTGTTTTTTCTTGGTAGCAAGCAGGTGCACTTGGGGAGTTTTCCACCCCTGGAAAAAAATGCAGCCAACCTCTGGGAGGAGCAACCACTCATAGTGAGAGAAGAAGTCTCTACTAAGGTGATCTGCTATCCTCCTCTTGATGCTAAGGTGATAGCAAACTTTCCGGTGGATTCTGTGCCTGATGCAGAACTCCCAGATACAGAGTGTCTCTTGGCAGAAAGCCAATAAAGCATGCTTCCCTTGTCTGTCGAGTTGAGACTGAGTTGTCCATCAGGACTCAACATCGTGCCTGACAGGTGAGGTAGGATGACTCGGTGTGCCAAAGAGGTGTATGATATCAACTCAATGGAGGGAGGGGCTGGTGAAGGGAACTCCCTCTATAGACTTCTTGCAATTAGTCCACCATGACAGCAAGGTCAGAAGCATAGTAACATTCTTCCAAACGATCCCTGAATTGAGAATAGACCATCACCAGCCATGCTGCAGGGGCCACATGCAGAGCCTGCATAGCACACAACATATATATGCATGCTGCCACGTGGCCTAGCAGACTGAGGCAAACCTGGACATAATTGGGGGGACATGGAGGCTTCTGTGCTGCAAATATCTGGAACCTGTCTAGCAGCAGGATCTCTGTGGCACAGGTCAAGTCGAACACTGCTGTGTTGAACTCTGACCTCTACTCCAGAACTTAATAGATTGCCCTTGGCCTTTGGGATTCAAAAGTACCAGGCTCCCCTGGCCCTGAAGCTGTTGTGGCTTGAACCACTTATGCACTAGTCAAGGGATGTAAAGCCTCAATGTTTTCAGGGTGGCACGGGAGTCCTTGAAACTATACAGCTTGCTGTCTTTCTACAATAAGGGAAGGTCCTGCATCAATGGCTGAGTCTCAATGGACAAGCGAGAGAGGAGCTGCCAGGAAGTTCACTGAATGGAGATGGTGGAGGCCACGGTGCCCATGACCGCATCAGCCGGACACAATGAGGATAATGCTGCTGCTGTGGGACTCTCAATGTTCACTGGTGGTCCCCAGGTTGCTGCCCTAGATTCTCCTGGACCTATGGGGTCTTTCCCTCAGACGCCACTGACGAGGCCTGGGATAGCAAGGCTGCTAACCTGTCTAAGGCTCCTGACACTTAGCAAGCAGCCTAGGAAGGTAAGGGAAACCAGCAAGGGTTCCATGGGTATCCACAGTACCGAATGCTGCACTTGGGACCTTAAGATGGGTTTCGATGCAGACACTACCAGACAACCAAGATTGGGCAGAGCAGTGACTCTTATCTGACCAGTGCCAGCCATAGCACATCAAGGTAGATCTGCCTGAGCAAGAAAAATGGCTTAGTCAGGGCCTCACAGACTGACAGATCAGAGAGAGAATTGACAACGGGCTGATGATCAGTGACTTCTGCCCCAATCAGTCCTACAATCTTTATCAAGCCCTCGGAGATGCAAAGGGTTGGTCTTGTTGCTCTTGCTGGGGGTGGAGGGGAGCCCACCCTTCTGGGTCTTAGCCAAGCTATGCCTCAAATCCCACTCTCAGTGCCAAAGGTGCAGGGACCAAAGAGGGTTCCTCTGATCTTACCTCTCTAGAGTGGATGTATGACGCCTTCAGACAAGTGAGCAATGGTGGGAACAGTACCACTGAAGCAGGGATGCATACAGAGATCCCAAGATGTGTTTACCCCGAGATTGAGGTACCAAAGGAGCCAGTGTTGGTAGCACTGAAAGTGTCAGGATCTCCTGAGATACCTGAAGGTTTCAGATGTCAATGGAGGCCTACATCACAACCCAGATTCACAGACAAGTTATGGGATATACCACAATGCTTGACTTGAGCTGGGACCTGAATACCCAAAGAGGGCATTGAGCTGCCTGGCATGGGTCTTGGCTCATCCCCAGCCTTCACCTTTCCCCCACACCATCTTCTTCACTTCTTGGACTGAGCCATAGAGGGGGATAGGTGCCAGCAGAGCATTCTCTGCCAATGCTGTGGTGCGCGGCACCAAGTCAGGACTTAGATCTGGTACCGGAGCGAGTGCTGACTCCATCAGGAACACTTTAGGCAGTTGTTGCAATCCTTTGTCCTGGATTTCAAGGACTTACGAATATGACACTTGTCACTTATGTGCCCTTCATCCAAGCATCTTCATCCAAGACTCGCTCATTTAAACTATATTCTATTGTAGTTTAAATACTCTTTACCTTGCAGCACGGGATTTATATCTCAGGGATTTTGTGCTTTAAGATTTTTAGGATTTTTAAGATATACTGTATTTAGAATATACTGTATTAGGGATTATAAGTTACTTTAATAAAAAGATACCTTATTTTGGAAAGGAAATACTTCCTGTGTCAATTACTTTATTGGAAGACTGTATCTGTGTCCTTTGAGTATTTTCCTTTGCAACCCTGGAAACTTAAGATGAACAGATTAATGGAGCAAGAAGTAGGTTAATGTAGCTGTGCCCCAAAAAGCCATTTTTCAGGATAACAAAAGGAGTGTCAGGCCATGGCCAGTTCTCACCTTAGCACTGCTCCTTCTCCTACTGTCACACAAGACAATCCAGTCCAAAATAATAGTGATCCAGTCTGTATTATCTTGCAAGGCAGGAACCAACGCACTGTGAACCCTGGAGGATCCACTTCACAGTGAATCTGAAGCATAGCTCTTTCAAGATTAGGCTTCTATAATAGGAGGCAGATTCATAAATATAAGGAGCAGGGTCAAATTCCCCCACCATTTCAATGGGAGCAATCCCTGATCCCCACAACTATTTAAAAAGAAAATTCTGGGAAAATTCCCTACATGGAAAGACAATGCTACCTGTGTTGGGTTTTCCCAATAATTATTGCCTGGGTTACTATGGCTTTACAATGAAACAGAAATACTGGGCTGCTAATCACATGGATTATAGTGTAACCAGTAAGTGACATGGAGAACCACAAGGGGATCTTTCAGTTATGTTTTTAAATGTGAGCACCTTGATAACCCTAAACTCTACCCTCACCTCCACATTTAAAAGTAGAAAATTAACGCCAGCTAGAGATTGATGAGCCTGCTACAGCCTTGATGTAGAGATTCGGGACTTTTAATACAGGCAGCACATGTTCATACATTAGATCCAGAGACCCCACATTCAACCCCCAATGCTAACAACCTACCCAGAATGTTACAAAACTTCATGAGATTTCCAGGAGGATCCCAAGTAACAGAAAACTACAAGTTTCGTTAGTTCACTTGGCCCAACTGCCAATGAGGGAGGGGTAGGGCTGCAATATAACATGTGTGTACTCCCGGTTTTCTGGAGACTGACAGGTATGCCGAAGGTTAATATCTGTGCCCTGAAAGTTGGGATCTGTGGCTAAAATGATTTTTGACACCTCTTTGTTTTAGGGGAAGTTAGTGGACAAAGATGTCCAGAACCCACCATAAGCATTTCTTAACATTTAGTATTATTGTATATGTGTTGCAATAGGAACACTGTAGTGACAATATAGAAACAATGAAGCATTTTTATAAACAAAGATTCAAAATACACACACACACACACACAAAAATTTTAAAAAACAGAGTTTAGAAGTAAATGTGTTCCAAGGATAGAAAGATTATTCAATCCATGCAAGCCAAAAATCAGAAGCACAGCTTTACCAGATATGATCTCTACATTAAATCTTTTCCACCATTACACCTTTTGTGACAAAGCTGATCCAACACAAAAATTCTCTTTCTTTAAAGAAGCTTTATCATTAGAATGTATAAACTGACCCTTTTACGAGAGAGAATAATTGTCTCAATATGATATTAGATTTATAATTATATGGCTTCTACAGTTGAACTTGGTCACCCATTATCTATAATGTGACAGTTAATATCAATATAAAATTACAGCACTTTTACTTTACATACTTAAGATATAAAAAAAGCTTCTAGAAAACAGAAAAGGGAAAAATGATTAAATGCCAAATGGTTCCTCACCAACAACTTTCAAATCATTTATATTCCAAGTGAATTTTAACAAGAAAACACTGTCTAATTAACCTAAATCTCACATTAACAAAGGAAGATTGTTCAATGAACAAATATTTTAACAGTTTAATAAATCAAATTGTCTTTGTAAATATTTATAAGCAAGCTTCCAGTTTTTCCCCACTTAAACGAAAGATTAGGTAGTTTACAATGCAAATCAGATTACTGTTTGTTTTCTGTATTATTTTCCACACTCCCTTTGAAACAACATAAAAATACCAAACATCACTATCATGCAGGAAAATGGGTAAAGGGAGTAGGTAGACCTCTCAACTAATGGAAAAAATCAGTTTCAGACAAAGTATTACATGACTGAGGTGCTACATTTTTTTGCAGCATAGGTGCTGAACAGTTTAAGGTGTTTGTGAAAAGTTGCCAGGACCACATCAGTATTCAAAGACCATTTTTCCCCATGGAAGTGTGCTCATTACTATACAGTGGAGGCTTCTGTGGAAAAGAATGGCCCAGTTTGCCCTCACCTCTACTATGAATGAAAAGATAGAAATTAAGTTAGCTTGTACTCAAGAGTCAGTGAACGAAGACATGCACTAAAAAGCCACATGGAAACACAAACGATCATATATAAGAAACTTAGACTACTGTAGGTAGAATTTCTAATGGCTGCTTTCTAAAGTATTTCAACTGATTTAGGCAAGAACTTATGACATTTTCTCATATATATTTTATAAAATCTAGACAAACCTGTCCAGTAGTTTCTAAAGCCTGATGCTGCAAACACGCCCTTCCCCTCACTCCCCTAATCAATTACCAAATTACAACCTATAATGTTACACACTTTGGCTTCTTTGTACATTCAGGACCAGAAGATACTGCCACTCTATATGCAGTATTTCAACTGAAGTCAATAATTATTCATAATTACTTTAGAATTGCAATAATCTGCATGAATGGGGAGGGGAAGCCAGAGCATTTATTTTAATAAATCCTCGTATTATTAAAGTCCATGGCAAAACTCCCTCTGATGTCAATGAAGTTAGAATTTCACCCATAATTTCTAATTTAAAAAAAAAAAAAAAAAAAACACTCTCTCAAACACTGAAGCACAATTTTTTTTTATTGTCATTCAGTGTCCTTCTGGGGAATGTAGAACAGAAGTGTGAGGCACACTACGTGTGCGTAGTGAAGAGGGCTCTGGGGTGGGACTCAGGAATCTCTGGCATGAGACTTTAGCCAACAAACTTGACCTCACTTTACCTGTTTCCTCTCCAGCCCTTCGTCTGTGTTGTTTATTAAAACTATAAAGTGTGTGTGGTACGAACCAACTTCTTACTATATGTTTGTATAGAGTCTCAACTTCAGCTGGGTCCTGTAAATGCAAACCTCTACAAATCACAACTGTTGGATAAAATACTTACACGGGCCAAGCAATTTGCAGCTTATGAAAGAACATCAGAATCCCTAGGCATTTTCATTACATGTTGGACCTTCCTAGTCTGGCAGTCTTGGGACATGAGTCTCCCAGACTAGTGAGTTTACCAGACCAGAGCATGTCAATGCTCTCCTGATGGCTGCCCTGCTACTGGCTCCTCCTCCTGGGGCTCCAAAGGTTGGGGTCCCCTGCCCTGCCAAAACTGGTGCAGCCAACGCTGCCCGCCCTGATGCCCATGACTGCAGGAGTTCCCCAGCCACAGCCACCAAGCTGCCACAGCCCTGTGGCCTCTGGGGATTCCTGGATGGGGCTGTTCAGCCGCCACAAGCCCCACTGTCTTCGTGGGTTCCTTGGGGTTCTCCAGCCCCGGGCCACCTGGCCTATAGCAGCACCGCTGCTGTAGCCCAGCCCCGCTGCCGCTGGGAGTTTCCCAGAGTTTCTTGGCCGGGGCCACCAGGCCAGCCCCACTGCCAATGGGGATTTCCCTGCTGGGGCCAGGACTTCCCAGCTGTCACCTGGCCCACCGCCAGGGTTGCCTGGCCAGGCCTTGTAGGCCGCTGCATGGCCCTGCTGCTGCCGGGTATTTTCCAGTCAGGGCTGCCCGGCCATCCCAGCCCTGCTGCTGAGGGGTTCCCGGGGTTCTCTGGCTGCTGCCGACCCGCTGCCAGGGGCTCTCTAGCCACCTGACCGCACTGACACTGGGGGTTCCCTGGCAGGGGTGGAGGCTCCCCCATGCCACCTGATGCCAGGATTCCCTTGCCTAGCTGCTGCTGGCCTAACTGGGACTCCACCAACCCTGCGTTCTCCCAGCTGGCTCCTACTCCTGGGACTCTCTGATCCAGCAACATCCATGGTCTTGCTGGACCACCGATGTTGCCAGACCAGAGAGTCTCGGATTTGGGAGGTTCAACTTGACTTGAAAAAAATCACTGCTGATAATTTTATGATTCATAATTACACTTCTTAAACTGTCTTAGCAGGACTTCCTTTTTCTAACCAGATAATTAAATTACAAAACTAGTTCTTTCATGAACACTCGTTAACCACCACTTAGCCAACATTAGCAAATATAGGGATATGGGACTGGAAGGACTCTTCTGGGTCATCAATTCCAGTCCATTCCCCACTACTGAAGGCAATCCAGCCACTCAATCTTATTAATAACTATCAATATCCTTTTTAAAACTTGATAGGTTGTTTGGTCCCAATACTCCTAATGGCAGGCTGTTTCAGACCTCACTCCTCTAATGGTAAGAAACTTTCTACTAATGTTCAGCCTAAATATATTAATGACTAATTTATGCCCATTTGTTCTGGGGCAAATACTCTCTGAAATAGCTCTTCTCCCTCACAGATGTTCATCACCTTGAGCTATTTGGGGAGCGTAATCTTATTCCCATATCAGACTTCATTTTGATAAGCTAAACTAGCCCAGCTCTTTTAGTTTCTTCTCGTAAAACAGACCTTCCATTCCTCCAATTAGACTTGTAACCCTTCTTCACACCTATTCCAGTTTGAATTCATCTTTTCCAAACATGGATGATCAAAATTGCACATAGCATTCAAGATGAGGTCTTGACAGTGCCTTGTATGATGGCATTAATAGTCCCTATCTCTACTGGAAATTCTCACCTGCTATAGACTACCCTTTTCTTTTTCATGGCCTCATCCTTCTGGTGACATTTTATATTCCCCAAAACACTGCATACAAGCTAAAAGCTCCAAACTCTTTAGAAACAAAGTGCAACCTTACCTTATACAACTGTAGTGTTTGAAAGTACTGGCTGCTTTCTGGCATTCTAAGCACAATTGAATAGCTCCTGGATAGTCCTCCTCCTTAGGGAAAAAATTCAATAGCAAATGTAACTTTTGAAGCAAATATTGCAGCATACATCTTTAGACTAAAATAGAACTATATGGGGAAAAAACAATGCTAAAGAGATCTGTGGTAAGCTGGGGTGCAACTAGGGCGCATGCAGGACTTGCCGCCCATGCAAGGCCACGGAGGGAAGGGGGCCAAATCCAGAGGTGAAAGTCAGAGCACCCCAGTGCAGCACTCCGGCAAAAAGAAGCTGCTAAGAAGCAAGCAGCCAGGCAGGTGAAAGGGCTGGCTGGGGGTGTGCGCTTCCCCAACCTCCCGTCTAGGGTTTCCCCAGCTCCTAGACTGTGCTTGCTCTCCCCTTCTCCACCCCCCACTTTGACAGGGCTGGGGGCTGCTTACCCGGAATTCTGCTGCTCTTCCCTTCTCCTGTCTACCAGGGAGTGAGGGGAAAAGCGTACAGGTTGTGTGCCTTCCTCTCACTCCCAGCTGCCCAGGGGAGGGGCAGAGGACACTTCACACAATCTACATACTTCCCCTCACCTCCCTGATCTTCAGGGGAAGAGGAAGAGCAGCAGCGACCTGGTAAGACCCCCTCCTCTTTCCGCCCTCCCTAAATTGTGCCCTTGTCCTCCCTTGAACTCAGCCCTACACACCCCAGCATCCTGCCCTAACCCCCACCCTCACGGATCTCCTCTACCCTGAGCACCCCATTCCCAATCCCCTGCCCATATTCCTGAATCCCCTGAACACCCTCCCCCCCCCATCCTACCCACTGCCCTGAGTCCCTCCCCCACACACACTCCACCCAACACTTAAACTTCTCAAAAAAAGACCCAAAGGTGGACAAAGGAGCAGCTGAGCTTGCACTGTGACAATTGCCTCTCTGCAACTGTATCCTATTGTACTTCTCTTAACCACTCCACTCTACCAATAGCACTAGACTTGACACCCTCTTTTCATTTTCCACTCATCTGCACACTTGTCCATGCTCTTAAAGGAAGGCCCTCCCTATCTCCGTTTACCAAGTCATAATCTCTCCTCATTCAAATCCCTCCTGAAAGCCAAATTACTCCATGTTGCCTACAAGTAGCAATTTAAATTATAAAACAAAGTTAACAGAACCCTCAAAATTGTGCACCTTAAAACTCCTTGAGCTTCCCCAAGCTCTGCTGTGTGCTCCCCCTCCCCCACTGTCATTCTGGTCACTCCACCTAATATTAAGTCAGACTGTCAGTTCATCGAGGCAAGGATCCTGCTTTTGTTCTACAAAAATCTAATACATTTCTGAGCAGTCTATAAATACCTAAGAGAAACCTTACTGTACTAATTAGAGCCTCAGCCCTCAGATCTACATATGTACAAAGGTTTGCCATGTAGATCCAGTGGGAGAACTGGAGCCTTGGATAGAATAGCAGACATCTTCCAATAAATTAGCAATCAGGGCCATATATACAGTATTTCTTACATTACAAAGCAAAATTTCTGCTAAGTCATTTTATTTGCTTTTTAAAAAAGTGGGCTCTGTGTTAGGAAATAAGAGTAAAAGAAATTAAAAGGATGGAAGCAAATACATACCCAGCAACAATAATCATAAAATAGTTCAAAGCAAACTTACCTCCAACATTTCACTTAAACGTACATCTGTTCTTTGCTAAAAATTGACAGAAAAAAAGCCATAAGAAAACTATATAATTGAGAAAAATATATTTTACTGTTCAAAAAAAATCTGTATATACCAGTGTTTTTATTGTTCTCAGAGACTTTAGCAGTCCAATCAGCAACTGTCGTTTTCTTTGGTTTGCAAGAAGTCCCAAACTAGCTTGAGTAAAACCTTCCTTTGCAACATTCAGGTGCCTGTTGAAGTTAACAATACACAGAATAGTCTTAGCTAGTATACAAAATTAAGAATTTTATATCAAAACATTAAGAGGTAGGTCTGAATTCACATTAGAAAAAATGAATAGCCAGCACTTCTAGTGAAATTCAGCCACTACATTGACACAAGAGAGAAATTTGAAGGGTACATTTATCCCAACAGTCCATTCCAATAGGAGGCAAAACTTTCAATTCACAATTTGGATGTAAGTACAGAAATTGACTAGTAATTTTGTGTTCATAGGAAGTAATTACAATAAAAGTAATAACATAAAAACAGCCGTACTGGTTCAGACCAAAGGCCCATCTAGCCCAGTATCCTGTCTGCCGACAGTGGCCAATACCAGATGCCCCAAAGGGAGGGATCACAACAGGTAATCCTCACGTGATCCCTCCCGTCACCCACCTCCAGAGAAACAGAGGTTAGGGGATCATTCATATTAAAGCAAATTAAGGGGTTCTTTGGGGAGGGGGGAACATGAATAATGTTTTAAAATAATTTTATTCCCTTTCAACTTCTGCACATCAGACATGTGTTGCTAAGTATGTACTATACCTTCTTCCGTTTGTGCAAATGACTGCAGCTAACTGAAGGCCAGTTTGTAAAGATGTAACTCGTTCAAGCTCCTAAAAGAAACAATATTTTAATTTACTCTTGCAAGTGTTATGGTTTTGTGTAAAAGAAATCACAAATCTCAAAGTGACTTACATAAACCTATAATCTATTCCCACAATTTTCAAGATGAAATGTATTTCAGTCACCCAATAAGTAAAGGGAAATAAGGCAATTTAGAGGTTCTTCAGAGACACTTTTACAGTTGCTCACATAAAAAAAAAAAAAGAAAAAAAAAAAACACACCCACAATCTGCAGAAGAGAATTATTTGGAATCCATTTTTATTGAAGTTGGAAGCGACATAAAATACTTTTATTTATATGTACACGGGGTGTTAAAATGCAGGTATTTAACTAATCGAGTAGTCAATAGAATTTTAATTGACTACTTGATAGGCTGCCCAGCTCAGTTCTGGCTCGCACTGGGTGCGGAACAAAACCCCGCTGTGGCTCTGCCATTAAAAAGGCAGTAGGAGCCGGGCAGCCTCGACCCCTGGCTCCTACTGCAATTTAAATTGCAGAGCCACAGTGGGGTTTTGTCCCACACCTGGCACAAGCTGGAACTGAGACAGTCTGCCTGCCCAGCTGGCAGCAGCCCCTGTACACAAGGGGGGGGGGGGGAGATTCCAGCAGCGATTTTTATCTGCCGCACCCAGCGTGAGCCAAAACTGAGCCAGACAGCTTATCAACAAAATTTGGTTAACTTATATATTACAAAATTACATAAGAATATTCTTATAGCCATTAATGAAGAAGCTCAGCCTAAAGGAATGATCAAAGCTTTAGGCACACTAGCACAAACTTTAATTTGCATTAATAAACCAGATAGATACTGGCAAAAGTAGGGAAATATGCTGCATGCCACATTTTGTTTCACACTATTTAGGTACTCACTAGCGATTCAACAGATATCATTTTGCAATGACCCTTAATTGTGACCTGTTGAATTTAAGCACTGAACTCTTCAGAGCAAGGAATGCTGATCTAATTTTTGTGAAATTCCTAATGCATTTTGTGGCTCTTAAACATAACCACAAGGGATTTAAGACAGCTATTAATTTATCTTTATTTGAGAGCATGCCATGGAAAAATTTGCACACACACATATTAAAGAAAAACTAAACATTTTTAAAATGTATATTGCACATGCGAGGTGGTGTGCATACCATACCCTGCACTAGACAAGAAAGGATTAACTTCATAGTATGGAGGAACTTCTGCTCTCTTCCTTCCTCCCAACCATGTGGTTCTGGTATAAAAAGGTTGCAGACTAATTTAGTCTAAGCCAGGGGTGGGCCAAAGGGCCTCTGTGGACCGCATCCAGCCCGCCAAGCAAGCTGATTGGGCCACAGAGGCCCTGCCACTCTCCCTGCCCCCAGGTCAAACAGGGCTTGGGGCTGGGGGGAAGGGGGGGAGGTACGCAAACTCTCCTCCACTCTGCCCCTGCCCTGGAAGGAATACACAGCTCTTAGAAGCACTGCACGCTCCTAGAAGAGCAGGAGGAGACTTTGCACGCTCCCACCCACCCCCCAAGCCCTGATTGGCCTAAGGGCAGGGGGGAGCACTTGAAGTCTCCTCCCACCATGCGAGGAGTGCAGTGCTTCAAAATGCCACATGCGCCTTGCAGGACAGGGGCAGGATAGGAGCAGATTTTGCGCACTCTCCACCCCCTGCCCAATCAGGGCTTGGGGGAGGGAAGAATGCGTGAAGTCTCCTCCCACCTATAAGCAGCTCAGCAGTTAAAGTCAACTGCCATCTGCTGCTCAGCTGGCAGTTGACTCTAAGCAGGGCGCTCCCTTGCAGGACAGGGGATGAGAGATTTCACGTGCTCCCCCTCCCCAGTCCCTGATTGACCTAGGAGCAGCAGACGAAGTCTCTTCCAACTGCCAGGGGCACAGGTGCCTAGAGAGAACTGCCAGCTGTTCAGAACACCTGGCGGTTCTCTTGGGGGGGAGGGGGGAAGGGAGAGGGCAAAGACTTTGTGTACTCCCCCACCCCCACAACAATCAGGGTCTGTGGGTGGGGAAGCACAGTAGTGTCCTAGCCCTACCCCTTCCAGGGTGGTCCAGGGCCACTTCAAAAATTTCTGAAGTAGCCCCCAGTCAAAAATTATTGTCCATCCCGGTCTAAGCTGACCCCCCCAAGGAGGAAGGATGCTTGGTGGAGGATCCAACACAGGAGCCGCAACAGTCACTGATGGAAGGAGTAAGAGATCTCAAAAACTGGACTGGAGACCTGTTGCCTACAGCTAACTGGCTGGAGTCAGAGTCCCAGGGAACTGTCTGTGCCAAGGAGGTAGGAGACTCTCCACATATAGACAATAGCTTCAGGAGACAAAGTAGGAAGCAGCCCAGGGATGAGGAGCAAGTTGTAACTCCACAAGGGCAAATTCAGTGTGGGATGCCTGCTGACTGAGTGGCAGACACATTCACTACTCAGAGGGACATGGATTGGACCGATGAAGCAGGGAGCACCTGGGTTCCTCTACAACAGCTGTCACCCCTCCCTTCCCCTGGTGACAGCTGACTCTGGCCATTATACCATGAAGCCCTGAAACCCCAGAAGAGTCATACTGACTCTGGTTCAGGGTTGGATAGCCTAATGGCCAAAGGGCAGCCATATTGACTCTGGCCACTGAATTACACAACTTGAATCCAAGGACACACAGGTAGACTATACCCATGATGATCTACCCCAAAAGGGGGATGGGATGTGCATACATATGATAGCACTGTATTTTAAAATGTGATAAGGGCTTTCCAAAAACAGCAAGAGGCATGGTCTCTACTTTAAAATTTTACTATACAAAATCTGACCAGATCTAACTTATATTCAAGTCCAGATTAAAACCTAGGTCATTCTAACATTAAATTCTGCTCAAAATAATCAAAAATATGCTATGGTCTTATTAAGGTCTTTGGTTTAGAAAAGTCAGAAACTAGTTCCTGGTTTGAGCAATGATTTAAATTCTATTCAAAGATTGCTCACCATGTGTCTAACAATCTCTCCTTTAGAAAAACTAAGGCTTTGAAGAGCTAAGGCTTTTGCAGAGGGTCATTACTTCCTTTTTCATAAAGAAATACATTTATTAATAAATGTAATCTAAAAATAGATGGCATTCAGCTGAAATACTTCTGGCTGTATTAATTCAGTAAAACTTGTTCTGTGGAGACAATCAAATAGCATAGGTTAGGGACTGGAGTGGAGCACAGCTATTAGGTCCCTATGGACAAAACCCTCAGTGCAATACCCAAATGGAGAAGCTGGGCAGACTCCCTTCTTTCAATCAAACATGGACTGGATGGGCTGGGATGGGGTCCTTAGTCTCTGTCTGTCAGAAGCTGGGAATGGGCAACAGGGGATGGATCACTCGATGCATCTGCTTTGTTCATTCATTCTGGGGCACCCAGCATTGACCACTATTCTAAGCCAGGAAACAGGGCCACATGGACCTTTGATTTGACCCAGTATGGTCATTTTCATTTCTTACAGCTGCAGCAGTCGTCTTTTTTTTTTTGGGGGGGGGGGGGGGAGAAGTGCCCTTCCTCCAAACTAAGGAGGAAACACCAGAGAATCTGAACAATGCAAAATCCATTGGCCCAGTCTATGCCCCATTAGTCCCCACAGAAAGTCCCCACAGAATGGGATTCTGCATTATACAGGGGATGCATACTAGCTCCATGACCTTCTCCCACCCAGTGGAAATGCACTCACTTCCAGGAGATCCTGTCCAGAGTGAGGAAGAAAGGACAGGATTTCCTGCTAAATATGAGCTATTATCATGAAGCAAAGAGCACATTAATGGTAAAATACACGTCATTGGGAATGCAAGCACTCTGCCCCTCACACAGGATAGGACACCATATGTTAAAGTTTTAGAAGTCGAGTTCTTGAGTCAACAGACAAAAATAGATCCTCAGGAGCCCTAGGTTTTTAAACAGGATTATTGACTCAACACACAACTGACGAGATTTTAAGGTATCTCATATTGGCCTGAGAGATTTTTAACTTTCTCTTGGGAATCTTTGAAGCAGAGTGTACTCTGATATAAATCCACAGACAGTATTGTTTCAAGCTACACTAAAAGGCTGCTGTAATATGAAATTAATGCCTGCTTGTAATGATCTGTATGTACACAATAGCCCAATAAAACAGGCATTTTAAAATTACAAGATATCAAAAGAATGTAGAATTATAGGTGAGGAAGGATTTGTAATAGCAAAGCTGTTGTGTACTGAAAAGAAACAAGATCCAAAACAGAAATTATTTGCCAGTCTGTATCAACTGCTCATAAACAGACTTTAAAAAAAATTTTTTCTATAATATCAAAATGCTTCTGTTTCAATCCATGTCCTATAAACTGTCAGATAGAGATCAATTAATAGTAGTTACAATTACATGCGTGGAGGAAACCAAGTTTCACTTCCTGTATTTTAACTCTGGGATGAAGTGACAGTGCTTGTCACTGTCATCTCTCTTCCACTTCCAGAGAGAAGTAAAAAAAATAATGATTGGTCCTGCAGCACCTTAGAGACTAACAAAAAATGTAGATGGTATCATGAGCTTTCATGGGCGCAACCCACTTCTTCAGAGAAAAGTCAGGCTAGGGACATTCCTGTGAGTTTGGAGAAACTGTTTTAATATTTCACTCTGGGAGGCTGATGAGCCTACCTCATCTTCTGACACTTCCAGAAGCCTTAGAATATTCTACCAATGCTTCAGTGGAGTCAACGACAGTGGAGTCTATGACAATACCTTATCCAGAAATACTGACTGGAACCTAGTCACCCACTTGCTTTATGTCTTACCTATGAGTCACCTCAATTACAGAAACTTTGCAACTGATCAAGCAACAAGGAAGAAAGTTGAAGTGTCAGTGGAAGAGACAAACTACTAACTCAGAGACTGCTGCTACAGAGAATATTCTTACATGGGAAATGGAAGGTGTTGTCCTCTCCCTCAGTTTCAGCAAAACCTCATCCAGTGCAACTCATCAGAATTGTGGAAATTTCAATACTACTCTTATGGGGGTGGGACTTCATGATAATCTATATTAAATTGGCAACATGGTAAATCAAGTTTCATTGGCTCTCATGGACTCATTTGTTTCCTTGAGAAATTCTCACTTTGATTTGTGGAACAGATGAAGCAGATCCAGCTTAACATGACTAATCTCAAGAGAGCATTATAAAGAGAGTATTAAAGCTTCCATCTTTCCTAGAGTTTAACGGTTTTGAAGTCTCTTGGAAGTACTATGTCCAACTTACTTGGCTGTTGGACACATTTCTCATGACTTGTTAGAGACCGGTGGGAAATTTGGAATTGGTTACTGATGAGAATTGTTAATATCTTCTTCAGAAGCAGGGTACAAGCCACGCCTCAACATAAGCAGCAACGAGGCTCCTGCTCAAGCCCCTTTGAACTGCTATGCCATCAATAACTTCCCATTTCTGGAACAGCTTTTTATGCAGATGATGTTGGAGCACTTTCCATGACATCGCAATCTTGTGCACTTGTTTCTTATCAGTCTAGTTTTAGACCTGAGTTTAGTGTAAGGATTTAATTCCTACTGGTAATGGACACACTACGCAACAATATGCTGGACCTCTATAGTTCAGACTTCCATAGTCAGGCAACATTTACGGTCCAGCGTCACCTTTGGGTGCTCCCAAGCTGGAGCACTCATGGGAAAAGCTGGGTCCTATTAGCAACTCCTCCCCTACCCTCCCAGAGTTCCTGGAGTGCTACAAATAGCTCATTTGCAGCATTCAAGCTCAGGGAGGGACTGGGAGGAGTGGGTACAGGGGGATGCTCAGGAAAGGATGCGGGGTGATTGCTGAGTCGTGTGGATGAGGACCAGAAGTGCAGCGCAGTAGCCATGGGGTTTGGGTACTCCCACGAGGTTGCACTCCTTTCCCCAGGCCATGGAGTCCCACAGTCATTCTGCTTCTTCCTGAGAGCCCCCTCCCTCCCGCCCTCAGCTGCACTTGGTCAATACCAGCCCTCTGCTGGAATGGAGCCTCACAGCTGGGGGCACTGAGAGGCCAGTATTGACCTCTCGTGGTCTGGCAGACTCGCTGGTTCAGTCCAATATTATTGCCGTAAAATAGCCACAGACTATAAGAATTTAAGACTACACTCTCCCACTGACTACGTGATTTATCCGTATTTGTGCCTGAAAAACAGATCAAACTGAATTACAGTAATATTAGCTAGGGTGATTTAATAATTTACAGAAGGCATTTACAGTAAAATACGTCAGTTCATTATCTTACCTTAACATATGCAGGCTGCTTTTCAAGAATCAAGTCTGCAACCTTTTTAGATACCTTAAAGGGAAAAAAATATTACATGTGAGGTATCTGGGAAGTATCCAATCTCTATAATGAAAGAGCTGGGTTAAGAACACTAAAGAGTTCCTGTAATTCCTAACATTCTTAATCATCCATTGATTAATACATATGTCAGGAAAGAAGTAAACATTCTAAGATAATGACCACACTTTTCCCGCAAGTAAAAACAGATGTATGTTTACAGCTCCATTTGGGAATTAGTGGGTTTTTTCAAATTAACCTTTTAGTCCTTTACCAGCTAAAGAGCACTCTTGAGTAAAAATAGAAAAGATGTGAAGCACAGGAACCTGATATATTCTGTTTTCAGGTTATTAGTGTGCAATTACAAATTAACCACCTACATGGGAGACTGAACAAACTACAAAGGAAGCTTTCCTTTCATACAGATACCATATTCTATATAAATTTATGTTAGCGTTCATAATCATCCTGTGCATGGCAAAAATCAACTTAAGTTTTTCTAATTTTAAATTATGTTTTCCCACTGCTTTGAATTAAATAATAAATTAAGGACTATTATATTTCATTCTGAGAATTACACCTTGTATTGAAATTAAAAAATAAGCATTTTTTCAGTGTACATACCCATAAGAAAGGTTGATCAAAGAAAGCTATTAAATAAGCCAGTAGTACTTTATACAGAAAATCATGGAATAATTCCAGGTTCAAAGCAGTTTTCTTCAAGCAGAGGTTACGGGCATTTAACGAGACAGAGCTCTCGGCACCTGAAATGTGGGAATGATTTTTGTTTCTCTCAAGCACTTCTCTCTAACCCGCCCACTGATAGGAATCTATCTGCTTCTGCCAGAGTCTCCTCTATCAACTCAGCCATCTTCTGTTTGCTGAGGAAAAATGGAGATGAAGGGTTTCTTTATGAGTAACAGGTTGCACACCTGCACTGTTAACCATGAGGTGAAGCTAGAAGCCAGATCAATCAGCATTTCCTATGGCAAACCTCCAGTAGCTATACAACAGAGTCTGGTTAGTTCTCTTTAGTACCATCAACTGGCAATCTAGCCAAGAGTGCGACAGATGCACACAAAAATCAGTCCAACAACCACAATACAGATGTATGCTTCCTTGATTGCTCTCCAGAAGGTATGTCATATGCCAGATTATGTAATTCTCTTTTATGGGATCAGGGAATTTTCAGTTTATTATTTATCTTCTCCCAGTCTCTGTGTCAGAGAGCCCTTGGCAAAGGGTATCCTGTTCTTTGCAAACAAGTCTCACCTCAGACCGGACAAATTAACTAAACCAAAGAAATGTCCTACGGCATATTTAGCCATAAAAAGTTTATTTAAAAGGTAAAGCTTGTCAAGACTCAAACAATACAAAATGTATAGAGGTAATACTTAGGAATATTGTATTTGAGGTAAAAGCTGTGTTATCCAGCTTTATACCACTCAAAGCTCTATACACTTTTTCTAATCTTCACAGAAGGTCCAGTTGCTGCAGGGCCAGCAGGATCCCTACCAGGCTCCACATGGCTCCCAGAAGTGGTGACATGTCTCTACTGCCCCTAGGCGAAGGAATCTCCACAAAGGGTTTGAAGTACATGAGAAATTGTGGGGATAGGGCGGCGGTGGGGAGTGCTAGCTATAAGAGGCATTTGGGTACAGGAGAGGGCTCGGGGCAGGGCACAGGAAGAGTTTCAGGGTGCCCCTCCGATGGCTCCCCACAAGCAGTGACCTATCCCTGCTGCTCCTAGCAGAGGTGCAGCTAAGCAGCTCCGTATGTTGCCTCCACTGACAAGCACCACTTCACATCTCCCATTGGCTACTGTTCGCAGACAATGGAAGCTGTGGAGCTAGTGTTTTTGGTGAGGTAGAGGCAGCGTGCACAGTCGCCTAGTCATGCCTTCATGAGGAACAGCAGACACAGATCACTACTTACAGGGAACCAACCAAAGTGGCAACTGTCTATTCTCTTCAGCTTCATTCTGGTGATGTACTTCCCAAGCTCCTCTGTGCAAGTCCCATCTTTCTTGCCTATCTGGCCTCTCCATCCGCCTACCTTTGCAGACACAGGCACCAGCTATCTCCTTTCATCACTGGTATTCTCCCTGCTCTTCCCCAGACTCCGCCCACCGCATTTCTTCCCCCTTCTCAAGGTTTTTTTATGTATTTATTTACTATTCAAGTTAAATATCTTTGCAGATTCAGCACTTACTTTCATTTGTTCGGTCATATGAAATGCATTCAAATTATCACCATCTGCTCTCTTTTACATAAACATCCCACAAACAATAGCCATACATTCTAGGGTTGTCCATCATCATTTACACAGCCATCCTACAGTCAGCAATACTGAAATTTTTTTTAAAATATTGTCACGTCATCGCTGTTTCTCTAGCAGGGAGCATCCATTCTGTTGTCAGAAGGGAAAGCAAAGCCCCGTCACTCAAATAAACATATCATTTAATGGCTGCTGAGTACCAGTAGCACAATGCATCCTATTTAGGAGGTTAAATATTGTCTCAGTCATCTCAGCTTCTGATCTCAACTAATTTAATTTGTTCATTCGCTAACTAGCATTTTATGCAAGGGCATTTTTCATAATGCACTAGTAGAGCAGAACTAATCTAGCACAACTCTTATTAGCATCCTTTAGAAGCCAGAAACATAATTCCTAACCATGGGACTGACTACAAAGTCAATATAAAGAAATTACAACAAGGTATGGGAAACAAGAAATGATTTCAGTTTTTCAAAAATAGAACTGAATAAATTACTACACTTTTCTGATGAAAACTGACCATATGGCTACATATGGTACTTTGCAAACTAAAATGAAAAGCACACAGATGTGCAGATAAGACCCAACTTCCTGCTGTACAGATTTATGTTACAGACACAGATGATTGCTCAGATTAAGATTGAGATGATACAGACAGTAAAGAAACCTGAGTGTGCTGAAATGCATTTCATGTAATAGAACAATTGCAAGTACATGCTGAATGAGCAAAGATATTTAAGATAAATCACTGAGCTTTGTTCCTTACAAAACCACCACATCAAGTAATTTAAGAAAATGTGGCTACGATTAATTTTACAAAAACACGTACTGAAAGCCAACGAAAATGGATTATTAAGCAATGAGGGGGCTGTGCCCCTTGCTCGCTACACGTGCCAACCTTCCTCTCTCTGGCCGCTACTCACACCAACCCCTCTCTCTCTCTCTGGCCGCTTTCGCTTCGCTGAGAAAGCCTGTTGACGATGACATGATGATATCATGGATGTCCAGTAGCCTAGGCGGGGGAAGGCTTTCCCTTCCCAAATGGCCAGGCATGGGCCTGCCCATACTCTTCCCCCAGAACACCTACTATAGGCATTCTGGGGACAGAGTGCTGCTACCCCCAGCGCCTGCCCTCCCCGATGCTCCAGGGACTAGGGAGGCTGGACCTTTGCGGCCTCTTTTCTCCCCGATGCTCCAAGGGAGGCTGGGACATGTGGGGTTGGGGGAGCAGACCTCCAACCCCACCTACACCCTTGCCCATGGACGATATCATTCTGTCACCCGGCAGGAACATTCTGTCGTCCGGCAGGAAAAAACATTTTTAGATACAGAGAAAGATGTTTTATCACAATCAAGAGGGTATCAGTAATTCACAAGAAAGTCAATAGCATTTGAATCTTTAACATGCATTCCAAAAGGAAAAGCATCCCTACAAATGACTAATACACCTTTAAACTATCATTGTAATTATGTCAACCAGAGATACACATAGGAAATGGATGATGTACATCCACCTTCTTAAAGCATGTATTTATCAGAGGTGCTGTATGAAATGACCTAATTCTGGATCAGTAGTTAAAATGTAACCTGTGCGTGACAATATTTTTTGAATTTTACACATAAAAAATGAGATGCAGAATTCTGTGGTGCTGATTTACATAAAATGTGCTAATGTGTCCTTAACACTATTCATTTAATTTTTAAATGGCTTGACCCATGACCAGTATTGACTTGTATCCCACAGAACCTTTAAAACAAAGAAATATAACATTGATAACAATCACCCAGGTCTCCTTCTGCAAAAGAACCCCACTAATTTCTTGCACCATACATCAAATAGTTACTGTCTCAACAGGACCTACAAGTAGAAAGACTACCTTGCCTAAACGATAACATCCTCCTACTCAAGGAAGAAATTTAAAACAGATTAAGGAAGCTATAAAAAAGAGACTATCTTGGGAAAACAACAGCATGAAAAGATATTTCTGTTCATTAATAAAGACTCTGGTTCACAACCCTTTACATATTTTTAATTTGCTATTTGTTTTTCCTTTATGTATGCACTGTGATCGAGAAATCTTTTCACTCCTTTGGAGTGGACAGTCAGCATTTGGCAGATAAAGACATAACTGGCTCCCTCTCCATCAAGTCATTTCTTTGTCCTGAATGTGTTCCCTAGCCCAGCAGTTCCCAACTGCTGGTCCATAAACTGCTGGCTGCCAGGCCATAGCAGCTGCCAGAGCTGACGCCGGCTGTTCGTGCAGCTCAGCTCCGGCAGTCAGAAGGCTGATTTTGCCTGGTAGCGGCACTAGGGCTGAGGCAACAGAAGGACAATAAGCCTCCCTCCCCGCTTTCCCTCCAGATATTGGCATGGGCTGTAGGGGTCTGAGGTAAATGGTCAAAAGGCACAGGATATAAAGGTGAGGGTCAAAGGGAATTAGGCACTGGGGAGCAAGGGGGTAGGTTGGGAGTAGGCAGACAGGTAACATTTTATTTGCATATTTGTATAATGAATATGCAAATAAAATGTTACCAGTCCGCCAAAAGTTTGTGAACGAGTTTGCCGGCCCACGATATAAAAAAAAAAAAAAAGATTGAGAACCACAGCTCTAGCAGATGTCTATGTCATCATCAGATGCCCACTACAAAACATTTTTTCTGGGTGAAGAGAAAAAGGCCCCAATTCCTTTGGAATCTCTCATTTTTCCTTCTCTTGAAGATGACAAACATCTACCAGAACTTTTCAGTCTTAACAGACTGATGATACCTGCAGAACTTCAAAAGCCAAGCTCTAGGAAAAGAAGTCTTGGAGACACACAAGTTTCAAGGACTGAAGCTTTTTTTGCAGTGTGAAGGGTTTCACTAAAGGCAACACTAATAAATACCAAAAGTTACAGGAAGTTAATGCTTGACCTAATTATACATATTTAAAGATTAATAAACCAGTAATTAACAGTTCATAGGAAATCTATTCTAGAAAGCATATAATGTATTGCAAGAAAACATTAACAAGTACCCCTTTGGATAACCAAAGGGAAATATCCCAAAGCAATGGCTGCACTGATTTTTCCCCCATAATCATGAAAAGGCGGCTACTACCAATTCTTTTATTTTGTTCCATGACAATACACACTAGGGAATAACAGACTTGGTGAGATAAAAATACAGCAAACCATCCACTGCAAATATAAACATTAACAAGATAGCTGTGCAGTTACACGATATATTTACACTTTATTTAAGCTGTTTTACATTGACAAAAGTTCCTCAAAAGAACAAAAAGTTAAAGCAGTTACAGAGCTGAGAACAACAAACATTTCCTTGTCTTTCAATGTACTGGTAGACTGAAACATAGCCAGTAAGGAAACCAATGCTGCTAAAGGAAAAGGTAATTAATATTAGACCAAGCTGAGTATCGTATTTTACTTATCTTGATTTTCTACCACAAAACAACATCACTTAATGCTAACTTAACTGAGTTAATACTTTTTAAGTAGCCAAGATTATTTTCAGTCCCATATCAGGATATTCTTAATAACTACAGGGAGACCTCCTTGAGCTCTCAATACTACAGTGGCAACAAGTTGTATACACTAACATTGGAAGAAATCATTTTACTTACAGCAGCTTGTTGTTGCTTTAATTTGTCTCTATATTCTTCCATTTCTTGAAGGCTAAGTACTGGAGGAAGCTTCTACATGCAGAAGACAAAATGAAAACCAATGAAAAATAAATGTAGACAAAGTGGACAATTAATAATAAATAATTATGATAACTAAAAATTACATGCATTTAGGAAACAATGTTATGCTTTCACAAACTAATCTGCATTTAAAATAAGATAATGATAAACAGTCAAATAAAAAGTCAGAGTTACATTATGGTAAGTATCCAATAACCGATAATCAAAATCTCAAAAAAGCTTTCTCTTGCATTCAACAAATTATGTGCACACACACCACAGAATCAATTCATAACATACTGTGACTTTTTACTACCAAAATAAAACCAAAAATACAGTTTTCTGCCATGTCTAATTAATTTCTCAGTTTGGATTATTTTGTCCATTTCATAAATAATTTAATCTCTGAATTATTTGATAGCATGATGGTAGGGGTGTAAGCAACTAATCGACTAGCTGACTATCCAATAAGCAAAAGCTTATTGGATAGTCAACACACTAGTGGATTAGTCGCTTCCCTCCCCTTGCTGCCTCTATGGGAAAGAGGTAGCAAAGGGCAGGAGGGGATGCTGGGGGGAGTCAGCTTAAATGTTGGTTCCCCCCAGCTCCAGCTCTGTGGGAAGGGGAAGGGGCGCAGCAGCAGCATTCTACCTTTGAAATGTACAAGAGCCCCCACTGGGGCTCTTGCTACATTTCAAAGCGCAAGTGCCCTCAACAACTAATCAAATAGTCAATGGAAATTCCATCGACTATTCAATTACTCCAATTTTAACATCCCTACATGATGGGCCTAATTCTAAACCCACCGAATTCAACTGGAAGACTCCCATTGATGTCAATAGGGTTTGGATTCGGCCCTACACAACCACAGTATGACAGAAAATTCTTAATTCTATGTTAAGGCAAAAAAAAAGTCACACAAATATTAAAGTCAAGATGAAAGCGTGAACAATGACTAAAATAAATGTTATAGATGGAATGTCTTTTAGAATGCTGACTTTTTTGGCGGGGGGGGGGGGGAACTTCTTACCTCCAACTCATACTTCACAATATCAAAGGAATCACTGGAAAAATACACTTCTTCAATGCTGTTAATTATTTCTTGCTGTGCCTGAGGATCAGTTGGTTGTTCCCGGAGTTCTCTCAGTTCCTCCTTAACAAAAATATTGGTTTTAGTAAATGTCACTACATAGAAGGAACATTGCACTCAAGACAATCTGCCTTTCACAGCCATTTGTACAAGTGCGAGCACCCTGTGTACAAAACAGAAACATCTGTATTTTTCAGTCTGTTCCAAATATTAGAAATAGGAGACAAACCAAATAGCAGAACTCATACTACTGTGAATTGCTTAGTTATCACTGTACTGATATACATTTCATCCATGAAACATGGTACAAATGTTTATGGGATCATGTCTTTCCCTGGGTATTTACAACATTTAAGAAACACTCAAAAAAAAAAAAGATTGGGGGCCTATCTTTCAAAAGTGCTAAGCACTCACCACTTCAACTGAAGTCACAACGAACCACAAGTGTTTGGTACTGCTTCAAATCATGTCAAAGCGGATGGGTTTAAAGGCAAAGTTAGCAAGCAGAGTATAAGTGACAGACTTTCTCGGTTAAAAATATTGTGATGATTTGTTATGTTCCTGAACAAATCAGAACAAGTACAGTGCAGCAGTCTATTTCCATTAACTAAATTGTTTTAGAATATTTCAAACTAAATAGAGAGCTTTGCCCTCAGCCATATTAGGTTTTTCGTAGTTTAAATAAGCTGAAAAAATATTTGCATAACATTCACATTGTGCTAATTTCTTAATAAAAAAAAAAAAAGACAGGAATTTTTAGTCATGACCTTGAAGCAAGTTACAACACATACTATAAAGCCAGTAAAATGAGGACATAAATCAGCAACCTATCTACTATAATCAGTCAAGACAGCAACATATCTATTAGATAGCAAAGAACCATACCACATAATACCAATTCCACTGGACCCTGCTAATGTCAGCCAATATCTTAATGGTTAGTAACTAAGATAGACAGATCTTAAAAAAAAAAAAAATCTAACTTCTATCACAAAGATGAATTGCCCCTAACTCTCAGGCAATTAGATACTTATGTTTCTGATTTAGTTGACATATAAAAAAAAAAAATCAGAGGACTTAGAAAATCTGAAATGTGCTGCCACCTTCTAAACAATTTTACCACATTCAAGTCAGGTTAGCAGGGATAAGGATAGCAAGTTCAACCTCAAGTGATGATATGGTAAGCAAAGTCCAAGTGAACATTTGAGGTAAAATGGTATTTTGCTATCCCTTCACAAAGTATACATTTTCAATGCCACTGCTCATTGGTAAAAAAAGGTACACGTGCGCGCACACACAATGAAGTTGCAGTGTTGTGTTCCATCCAGAACTTATAGGACCTCAGCAAGTGAATATGACGAATACAATTTTAGGCAACCTGGCATTGGTATCCTGCTGACATGAATCTGGTACCATCAGAGCATCAGTCCAGTCCGATTTTATAAGTACAGGTTGATCCTCTCTAATTCAGCATCCTTGGGACCTGACTGGTACCAAACCAGAGAATTTCCCAGACCATGGGAGGTCAATATTGTCTAGCAACATTACTAACACTTCCACTGCTTTTAAAAGACATTTAGGGATAAATTAGAACTAAACAACACAGAACACTGAGAGCTACTACTGGTGGCTGCAAACAAACTTTACCACAGGAAACCTGGTCGCATTCATGATAAGCGGGCGGGCATCCAGATAACTAAAATCATGCTGGCCCACAGATGTTGCCGGACCAGAAAGTGCTGGACTAGCAAGATTCAACCAGTAAAGTTAGAAAAGCCTTAAGGAAAGAACACACTATTTTGCCTCCAACTGATGACCGTATGACTGCCCAAATCTACCAAGTATTTTCACTTGCAATAGTTCCACTCTGCGGAAGCTAAATGAAAACCTTGTTTGTCTCCACAACAACCAAAGATCAGGAATTTAAATGATCTCTGTGAAGCAGTTCAGCCTTGGAATAAGACAACTCATCTCCATGCCATGCATTTTATTTGCAATAGATTGTTTGTGTACCAATGGGAGCAACGAGGAAGACAGACAGCACTTAGAGTAGGGATGGCGAATCTATGGCCTGCGGGCCAGATCCAGCCTGCAGGCTTTGCCGAGTGGGGGTTGGAGGAGTGGAGGAAGGAAGCAGCTCTACACCCTGCCATTCCCCCTCCCCTTCTGGCTGGGGGAACAGCAGCACAAGGAAGTTCTGTCCCTGCACTCATTTGAAAGCTCCACCCCATCACTCCTGCTGGTCAGGAATCACAGCTAATGAGAGCCGTGGGAGAGGGGCAGTGCCTGCAAGTACAGGATAGTATGGAGCAATCTGTTCCTCCTCCAGAAGCTGCAAGAGACAAGCACCTAAATCCCCTGTCCCTTCCTGCCTAGACCCCCCCCCACCTCAGCCTGCTCCTGCACCCGACCTCCCGTGACGACTAAGTTGCAGTGTTGTTCAATCTAGCACACGTACGGTCTCAGCAAGTGAATGTGACTAAAATTCAATTTTAGACAACTTTGCAATGGTTCTCTCCAGACCCCCCCACACTCAGCCCACTCCCGCACCCTACCACCTGCCCATACCTTACACCCCAACTCCCAGTCCACTCCCCAGCAGTCCTTTCCTTCACACTAAACCTGATTTTTGCCCCCCCATCCCAGCCCGATTTAGAAGGTATTTTGCTAATAATAATAATAATAGGATTTGTCTATCATCCCTAGCAGGTCGCCCACAGAATAGTCTCTACTTGGCTCTCAGTAATAAGAAAACGGTGGGAGTTTAACTTTTTATTCAGGCAAAGTTACAATAAAACATTAACATATTCCATTGTACATTACATTATTATTATTTATGTAAGGTTGGGTTAATATTCAAAGAACCTGGCTAGAAAAATGCTTTTCTATCTACCATTTTATTTTGGTGAGTAGCGTCCGACCAAGCCTTTACGACTTCAGACATCTACATACCATCAACCCCAAGAAAAGTAGGCTCATGTAATGCAATATTTACTAAATACAATGATCCCCTGTCATCTTTGGTGTAAATCCAAATTCTGTGCAACTGCTATACAAATTATCCATTTGTCCCATGATCAAATGACAGTGCAAGTTACTTGTGAGTGTTGAGTTTTCCAATGCATCTGAAATCTCGAATGGAATGAAGTAAAGCTGCATACTTGCTCCAGAGCTTTTCAACATGTTCTTTGCTTGTGTTCTTAGCCATGCAACAAGGGACTTGGGGCAGGAGATATACATGCATTACTGATTTGATAGCTTCCTCATTAAAGACTCAGTGCTAAGACCAAGACATTGGCGAGGCTTCTCGTCAAGGCATTTTTTGAAATGACTGTCTTGATGGCTCATACACAAGATGACCTTCAAGCTATTGATGGATTTTCTGAAGCATCCCAGTTCTTTAGCCTCACCATAAATTTCAGGAAGACAGAGGTCTTATTTCACCAGCACTTTACCTCAGTGCTCAAGTGCCAGCTAACTTCATCTAAGGCACACAGTTGAAAAATGTGAATCTGTTCAATTATTTGGGCAGTAGCATTTCAAGTAATGGATCCCTTAATGAGGAATTTCTTCCAGAATTAGTAAAGCCAGCCAACCTTTGCAAACTTTGAACAAAAATTTCTTATCCAACACAATATCCATTTCTCCATGCAGTTACAGAGGGTGAATCAGACCTGGTGTATTGCAATACATATACCTTCTAGAATAGATTTCACTAAATTGAAGATCTACAGTGCAATGGCTCTAAAATCACCCCTGTTGGATCCGAGATGTTGACTCTGTACAGATGCCACATTAAACAACTTAAGCAATTTCACATGTGCTCCATGCACTCAATAACGAACATTCACTGTCAGGACAGAGTGACCAATATTAAGGTCCCTGAGAGACCAAACACAAATAGCACCGAGGAAATGTTATTGATAACATAACTTAGGTGGACTGGGAATATCATCAGAATGAAAGACCACTGTCCCCCAAAACAGATCCTGTATGAGAAGCTAAATCAGAGCAAAAGAAAGAAGGATTGTCTGTACTAAGGATGTTAAATTGCAATTATCTGGCTAATAGTGTAGTCAATACAATTTGTATCCACTACACAATTAGTCGATAAGGGGGCCCTTCGCAGGGCCACAGTGAGAGTCAGCTGGAGCCAGGACTGAGCAGTCCCAGCTCGCGCCATCTCTGGACCGCTGCAGCTCTGAATTTTAAAAGTAGTAACAGCCACCGGACTCTGACTACATTTAAAATGCAGAGGCGCAGCAGCCCAGTGAACAAGGGCTGCTGCAAGACGGCACCAGACCCCTTCCGCAATGGGGCTCTGCTCCTTGCTAGGACCCCCCCCCCCCAGGACAAAAGCTGCTGTTGGAGCAGCCACCCAATCTCCCCTCCCCCGTTGCTGTTGATAGAGGCAGGGGGGCAGGCAGCACTGTGGAGAAGATGCTGGGGGGAGACCAAATTTTCAGCCAGCTCCCCCCAACACCGGCTCCTGTTCCCCCTACCCTTGCTGCCTCTCTATGAGAGGCAGCAAGGGGACGGAGCGAGTAGTCAAGAACTCCATTCAACTACCAGTCAAATAGTTGAGTACTCACTTCCATCCCTAGTCTGTATAAGCACTTCAAAGATAACCAGAAGAGCAGTCTCCAGTAGGCTGGCAGCAATCCCAAAGAACTTGAGCAAACGGCTCAGAACAGAAACAAAGCAGGACAAACCAGGCTCCATGTGAAAGGCGTCACAGAGCTGCACCATCATAGATCCAGGACTTCCCATGCCCTCACTGCAGCTGACTCCGTGCATCAAGATTCAGACTATGTCACATGAGTAGCCATATATGAGAACTGTGACAATTATTGTCCATTGCTGATTATTATGATAATATAAACCAAATTCTATGACGTTACAGAGGATGACTCTGACCTGAGTAAATTTTACTTAGAAAGGGCGATCTTAACCTCAAATGTCAAGAAACTACACTAATTCTCACTAGTTAATTTTGCCTTATATCGCTGTAACAGTAGCTAGGAGGACTGGAGCTGACTTGCAATTTGACTCAAGCTATGCTCAGACAGTAAATCAAAGATTCCATAAGAGGTTTCCTCCTTTAATCCAACAAAGGCTTTAATATTTGGGGGGTTTTTTCCTGAGGAGAGGAAGACAATTTTTTTCCTACTTGTTTACTGGGAGAGAGGGAATTTTTCTGCAACACAAATAACTCTCCTCCTCCCCCCCGCCCAAAAAAAATCCCTAAAAGAAAAGAATCATCTTGGCTCATCCATCAGCATGCAACTTTCCAGCTTGTAAATTTAGGACTAGACAGTCTAACCACTAGTGTATTATTTGGTCAACCCAACCCTCATAATTAACATTTATAACAGCTGTGACATTTAAATGCTTTGCTTTATAAAAGAAATTGACCGTGTCAAAAACTATGTCTGACTTCTTTACGTGAAAAGAACAAATTTGAAATCAACACATTTTCCTCAGTCAGCCAGGAGGTCTAAGAGTAGCACGCACTGGCATTTAAGATATCAAAATTAATGAGTCATTCAATCCTTTACTCCTCAGGGCAGTAGGGGTTGGACATATCTCTCTCTCTCATGGAAAGTTTCTTCTACGGCTTCCACTAATTGCACAGGTCATAGAATGTGCTAAACATCCTCTGGGCTAATTGAAATGGATACTCAGTTAGCAGTGGGGAACCCTGCCCCAGATGTGGTTCTTGTAGAGGGGTAAAAGACAAACATTGCTCAGAAGGAAGGAGTAACAGGATTGCCTTTCACAAAAATTTAAACTAATACCCTGGTCAAGGCTCCATAGCATAGCAACACTTCACAAGTGGAGTTGCCATTATGTATTGACTCAATACATCTGCTGAATGTGCCAGACCAAAATGCCCAACTTTACAGTCCACCCCAATTGGCTCACAATCCTCTGACACAGTAGGTTGGTTACATAACCACAATTAACCAGCAGAGGGCCTAAGTCTTTGTTCCATGGGACAGAAATGTCCAATTTTAGGCCGTAAATCTGACCCAGGATTTTTCTTTTACCAGTGGTTGTGTTTTACAGACATTTAAATCCCCTTAAGTACCTAAAAATCACTGCAAAATGCAAACAAAATTTCTACAAAGAGAATACCAATGATAAATATAATAGAGAGTATGGGAAGATAAAATGTCTTTATGGATTTAATAGGCAACATTACATTCAAAAATCATGTAAATTCATACTTTACATCAAAACAAGAGAGACCCAAAAAAACAACCCACTGAACATAAAAATGTCCACACTGGATCAAACCAATGGTCCACCTAGCCCAATATTCTGTCTTCCAACAATGATCAACTGGCTTTGGCTCTGCCTTCTCATACCTCAGAAGAGACTCTTTATTCAAGAGACATGGTATTTGGAAGTAGATTAATGAATGGCCTATCTAGGGCTCCCTCTCTCAGAACACTGCAGCAAGAGGTCAAGCAGCGAAAGTGCAGGCTAACACATTTAAAATGGATACAAATATTTTACACCCAAAAAAACTGCTATTCTAGAAGAACAGAAAAAGCAAAGGGGGTAACACAGAAGAGCATGAAGTCAGTGTCCCATCTGTACCAACACTTTTCACAATGGAAGAAAAATAAACCAATAGTATTTGCTTTCCCTAGTATTTTGAAAAGTAATGGGATTTCAAGCTGTTTGAGTTCAAGAGACTTAATAGTGCGTCTGGTGAGACATACTGCTCAAAAGTTAACGTAATAAAACAGAAGGATGCATGCTTATATGAAATAGGTTATATCACTGTGTGCAGTAATTTTTTCATCATCTTATTTCCAAAAGTAAACAGAGAGTCTCTTTGAAATGTTCTTGTTACTTCTGTCAATCCCAGCTGTTATGACTGACTATGTTTAGGTGCCATCTGGTGGAAAACCTGAGAAACTGTAGTTCAAAAGGGTATTTTGCTTTTAGTATAAATTGACTTACAAAAGTTTGGTTCAGGGACAATCTTCACAAGCCCTACTCTTCACCCATATTCTTAGTGGGCTTGGTGGATTCATGATAATGTTCAGGAATCTACTCAAGACCACAGTGACTGAAGAACAGACATTTTGGTGGTCTGATATAAGACATGGTCATCAGTGGACAGCAATCTTAATATACAAGTAAGTATACACTGACAGTGGAGCAGTAGGAGAGAGAGATATTTAATTGACTGGATGGCATAATGGATTGGTAATTGGATATTAGTAGCTAGAATCCAGCCCATTAAAAAAAATGTTTTATTTTCTAACAGCACCATACAAAAATTTACAGTCAAAAGTTGTTACCATTTTACAACTTTTTAACGGCCTACATGAGCTGACTTTTAGTCTCAATCTCATTCCTAGTGAACCCGTACACATACCCTCATACACCACTATCCAGTCTGGCATACCTGTTGGCTCTCTCAGGGTATGTCTACTCTAGCACCCTAGTTCGAACTAGAGAGGCTAATGAGGGCAACTGAAATTGCACTTGAAATGCGGGATTTAAATATCCCGCGCTTCATTAGCATGTTCCCGGCCGGTCGCCATTTTGGAAATTGACTAGCCCGGAAGACCTGCCCGCGTCTACACACGGCAGAGAAGGGCGATTCCGAAATAAACCCCTTACTTCGAATTACCAGTTAAACCTCAAAGAATCTGGGCTAGTCAATTTCTAAAACAGCGACCGGCCAGGAACACGCTAATGAAGTGTGGGATATTTCAATCCCGTGCTTCATTTGCAATTTTGGTCGCCCTCATTAGCCTCCCTAGTTCGAACTAGGGGGCTAGTGTAGACATACCCTCAGTGAAGTGGCAAAAACTGAATGAGCACAACAACCTCTCACCAATAGAAGGAGGTCTGTCCAAGGTCTGGTTTAAGGTACTTTGATATGGATGTGCCTATTCTCTTATAGTACTGGTCCTGGGGGTAACTGAAGGACTTCACCTCGTCAGCTTTGACAATCCAGCATTAAATTAATGCACATTTAAACACACGTGCACAGACACAAACGAAGCTCTCTGCCTCTAGAGAAGCAAGCAGTATAGGGGTGACTTTCACTCACCTTATCAATCAGTTGTGGAATAAATGTGCACGTTAAAGGGAGATTGCCTGTATGTAGCTGCTGTATACAGAAGAGAGGACAGGAATGTTCTGGGATTTTAAAAGGCTATTTAAAAACAAACACTTTGATCAGTCCCAATTTCTGAGCTCATCTAAAAGGTTTTCATTACCTGAAGAGACAGGTGAAACAGTCAGGTGTATCAAAGAACAAAATACATTTAGAGGCACATGGCTCGCTACCCTCACAACACACACACTTTTATTTTAAAGGCATCTACTCTAAACTGATGCCTTAATGTCCTCTGGAAAAAAATCAGTTCCTAACAAGCTCCTAGATAAATCACAGCTATGTATCAGGACCCAGATTCCTGTTATAAGCTAGTTTAAAACTCAATGTATTGTAAAATATCACCCATCAGGAACTGATGGCTCATTTAAAAAAATTTTAAAATGGAAACCAGAATAGATTAATCTGTCCTCTGGGTCACTACAAGTAAAATCATCTAACTTCACAGAATCATAGAATTCTAGAACGGAAGGAACCTTGAGAGATCATCAAATCCAGTCCCCTGCCCTCACAGCAGGACCAAGCACCATCTAGATCAGGGTGGGCAATAATTTTTGGTGGGGGGGCCCTCTCCAAGATTTTGGAAAGTGGTCAAAGGTCGCGCTTTTCTGTGAAGAAGGTGCAGGGTCTAGAATGGTGCATAAGGGCGCATGTGTTAAGTGGCTGGGGTGCAGGAGATGGACGTGACCTCTGAGAGGGAGTCTGGGTGAAGGACGGGGTTGTGACCTGGGTCAGGGGATTAGGGTGTAGAGTCAGTGAGGGGTATGTGTGCAGGAAAGGATTCTGGCCTGGGGGAGGGGTGTAGGATGCAGTATTGGGTCTGGGAGGGAGTTGTGACCTGGGGCAGAGGGGAGCAGAGGGTTTGCATGGTAACCTGGGGGAGGGAGTTGGGGCACAGATGCCAGAGGCAGATTCTGGCTAGAGGCACTTACCTAAGCGACTTCCAGCCAGCAGCCCTGCAGCACCAGCAAAGCAGGCTGTGCTTCCTGCCTGCTGCAGCCCCAGATTGCTTAAAATTGCAGGCTGTTCCCTCCATGTAGCTCTCAGCTCCGAAACGGGGAAGGGCTTGTGCTGCCTTCCTCCCCCTTCCACACACACCCATCCCACAGGCCAATCTCTCAGCTCCTATTGACTAGTTGTTTCCAACCAACAGAAGTTGAGGACTGGCCCGGAGGTCGTGCAAAGAAATGAAGCCTCCCCCTCGCTCTAGAGTACAGAGCCACACGGAACGGTCTTGCACTTAAATCAGACTGCTATGGGACTGAGGGTCCCAACAGGGTCTCCATAGGCTGAATCCAGTGTCTTGGCTGGCCGGATTCAGCCCACAAGAGGTAACTTGCCCACCCCTGACAGATGTCTATCTAACCTGCTCTTAAATATCTCCAGGGATTCCACAACTTCCCTGGGCATTTATTCCAGTGTTTAACCACCCTGACAGTTAGGAAGTTTTTCCTAATTTTCCTAATGTCGAACCTAAACCTCTTTTGCTGCAATTTAAGCTCATTGCTTCTTGTCTTATCAGATGCCAAGGACAAGAATTTTTCTCCCTCCATCTTGTAACACCCTTTTAGATACTTGAAAACTGCTATCATGCAGTTTAACTGATGTAACTTGTCACCTAAATGTTTAACTCAGTTTTGTTTGTGTCTCTCACCATTGTATGTACAAAACATGTTGTTCATACACCCTTAAACTACTAATAAACCTCACCATACACTAGGACTACAAATACGCTATCATAGCTCCATGCTCTACTGATTCTCAGTAACTAAAGCCACTAAGGGCTAACTCAACCCCTTACCACTGACAGGAGAGGATGTCTGTGCACAAAATTTTAAGGTTTGTTTCTTAAGATTCGATATTCCCAACCCCTTCAGTTTATGAACTTTTTCAGATCTTGTCTACTGTATATATGAGATATCCAACCAGTGTTCCAGATTTATCAACTTAATATCCCTAATATTTCCATGGTTAACACTCTCAGGCATTTTCATATCAAAAATGTTTTCCTTCTCCAGCCCCACTTACAGGACATTTTTAAAAGAAAAATCAATAATACAAGTATTTTAATGAAAGATCTCATGTAAATTCATCAATCCCAACATTCATTCAGAACAGATGTACCATAAGGAAATTGGGGACAGAGTGAGTCAAACAGAGAATACTACATTGCTAAAGCAGAATAAATACATAAAGGAACAGAAAGAATAATTAGCATGTTATTAAAGTGTGTGTGTGTTCAAATGCATCTACTTCCCCCAGGATGAAAAGATTCACCTAGGTTAATAGGCATTCTTTAAAGTGAGGAATTCAGGAGGCAGTAGGCTGACATTTTTAGTTAAGATGTCTGTTTATGGTCTGGTATATTTTTGGAAATTTTCACAGCGGGACAGCCAATCTAGAAAATAAGTTCACATCACTTGTGCTGCCAGTATACTATTTCTCTTATCAAACTGTCTGAAAAATTAACCACATGTTCATAGTAGGGACACTGTACCCTGCCAGTTTTAATAGTGTATACATCCTTGCAAGTTAACACTGCTGTCACTGCAATCACCAAAATACATCGAACAATGGAAGGAGATAAACCAGTGGAGACTACCTTGTAGAAATAGTAGCGGTCCCGAAGTTGTGTATTTTTAAATAGATCATTACATGGTCAAATACTGGGCTTGTCTCTACACACTTCCTGCATCCCTTGCCTTTCTGAGTCTTTTGTTTGCAAATGGCAGGCTATCCATATGGAATCACTTCAATTACATTTCAGAAGATTCCGAGGTAAGAGGGTTGTTTCAGGTGGCTCACCCAGCTATTTACTAATGTCCCACTCAAAAGTGGTTGGACCGTATTACAGAGAAGGGGAACAAAAATGATCAAGGACATGGAAAAGCTTCCATATGTAGAGAGATTAACGGGACTGGGACTTTACAGCTTGGAAAAGAGACAACTAAGGGTGGATATTATAGAGGCCTATAAAATCATGACAGGTATGGAGAAATAAGGGTCACCCAATTAAACACAAGAACGAGGGGGTCATCCAATTAAATTAATGGGCAGCAGATTTAAAGCAAACAAAAAAGGAAGTATTTCTTCACACAACACACAGCCAACCTGTGGAACTCTTTGTCATAGGATATTGTGAAGGCCAAGCTAGTTTAAAAAAAAAAAAAAAAAGAACAAGATAAATTCATGGAGGATAGGTCCATCAATAGCTATTACCCAGGATGGGCAGGGATGCAAAACCAAAACCTGATGATTGCATGCCAGTTACATCTAACGAGCACAGTGATATTGCACCTTTAGGGGCCATCAGCACTATTGGCAGGTATATTCTCCATGCCTGATCAACTCCATTTTCAATCTGATGGTAAGACATGCAGTAGGGATGTTAAAAATGCATTTAATTAAGTAAACATGTAACCACTGAAAATTTGGATATATGGAGTTACAAACTAACATCAATAGTTATCATACAACGAAACCCAACCTTTCTTTAGGAAAATAACCAAAAGTACAAAGTGAAAATAGGATTCAAAATCAAAGTCTCCTGCTTTAGTGATTTAAATCAATGATTTATAACAATACAGCCTAGGATCATCTGTAAACAGAACACGTTCCTTCCTGTGATTCATAAAGATACCATGCTCTTCCAGTTGCGGCATCTTCTGATGTCATTAAATCGTTTTTTTAAAATTGGAGCCAGTACCAATATTTGTTTTAGCTCAATTTAGAGGTATACATACTGAATACCAAAGTATTCTAATATAATAAGAGCAATACCATACTCTTGGGTTTTATTTGGGTGGGAAATTTTGTTACTCCAGATAGCCACATTTTGGGCAAGTACATTATATTAAAGCATGCCAGGAGGGAATAGTTATAAGCTTTGCAAGATCTCCTTGGAATTTTTCCTTCTGTTTTAAGAAAAAAAAGTAATGTATTAGTGTGCCCATAATCTATTTTTCTTTATCTGCTGGTAAATACAGTTCATGTTTCTGTAAAATTTTGTGTATCATTATCAAATATTATTAAGAGATTTAGCTTATTTTCAGGCAGCTACTTGAGCCTACATTTATATCATAATCAAACCAAACACGTGCATATGCCAAGAGATATAAACAGCCAGACAGGAACTCAGACAAAAAATAATAATCCAAAACTTTGACCATTTGAACTTATTTTTACTGATAATTACTTTCCGTTATTGTCATTCATATCAAGATAGACTTCATCTTTTAAGGCAAAAGCAATCCTGGCACCCCAAACAGGAAAACAGAATTTGTTTCCAGCAGAGAAGGAATGTCAGCTGCATGTCTCATTCCATCTGGGGTGGGATGGAATTCTATATCTTTTTGTTATGACAAGTATAAAGTCTTTCCTTAAAACCAAAAATATGAACCCATAAAGCCATTACACTAGACTTCTTAGAAACCCTACCCCCACAAATTGAGCCAGATATAGTACAGCTAGTCAATTCAAATTTTAATTTGTTTCTAATTTATCTCACAACCTCAATAAAGCCTCATACACGATTTTGGTAGGAAAGAATCACAGCAATCTATTTAAGCTATTTTGTATGTATCAGTGACTTAATATATACCTATAACAAGTCATTAAGAAAGTCACTCACCTAAAGACATTTTAAAAAGCTTTTGTTGGGACATTTCCAGAGTTTTACACTAGCAACATAGGAAAGATTAGCAACTTTATTTTCAGAGGTGTAGCACATCCACAATCATTATGACTTCATTAGGGAAGTATCAGAGGGGTAGCTGTGTTAGTCTGAATCTGCAAAAGTGGCGAGGAGTCCTGTGGCACCTTATAGACTAACTGAAGTGTAGGAGCATAAGCTTTCGTGGGCAAAGATCCACTTCATCACATGCATTTGACGAAGTGGGTCTTTGCCCACGAAAGCTTATGCTCCTACATTTCAGTTAGTCTATAAGGTTCCCATTAGGGAAGTTGCAGATGCTTAGCATCTCCACAAAAAAAAGTCACACATCTTTAACAATAATTGAAATGAAGTCCACTAGTTAATTTGAGTGCAGAATTTCCATCCAGTTGCAGAATTAAGCCCCAAACAGTATGATAGTGTATGATTGCCACACATTTCTTACTACACTAAAATGCCTGAGTTAAAACACTTCATAATGGCTTGTTTTGTTTGCCATTGTGAATGTTTCAAGATTTAACTACCATATTGAAGTAGAACAGCCAGATATTGCGTGCAACAAAAAAAAAACCAAGATAACAGTTACTGTAAGGTTACTTTTAACTGAAAATACTGACGTGGCAGAAGAGATTACTTTAAATTTGTCACCTAGAAACCATAACTCAGTGGGTCACAGGAATTTGTATAAATGAAATTGGATCATGGAGGTGAGAGAGTACTTCTGATGTCATTGGAATTTAATGTACATATTCCTTGGAGTTAATGCATGCATACCACCAGTACATGCATTATGTATCAGTTCAGATGTTATGAAAAGACACTTTGATATTTTAAATATTTTAATTTTACAGGATTGATTTTTCTGATTTCCTTCAGTACATGCAGTGTATTATAAAGCTACTTTTATGAATGTTCAGAATCAGTATTTATTTTTTAAATTACAAAATAAGGTAATTTCAGAAGCTAAAGACAATAATTTTTATAACTCATAGGTTAAAAGCCAAAATGACAAATAATTACATCATTTACTACAGATCATGCCAGGTTCAAGGACATTAGTAAAATCAATGGGGCAATGGACACAGCAAATCTTGCAGCTAACAACTGGAAGACATATTGAGAATTAAGCCCCACCTTTCAGTATGACTGTCAAGACAGCAGCATGTTTTCTCTATTGATCAGCAACTGACATTACCTAAGCAGTAAAACACAGCAATTTGCTTTTCTGGGATTATTATAAACATATATTAGTTGTGAAGCATAAAATAGAAAGCAATGTAATTGTTGACATAACTGCAAAAATATTATGATTAAAAATGTCCAATTATGAGTAATGATAACAAACCAATAGAGAGGCTGAAAACAGAGGACAGAAATGGCCACTGTACCTTCCAGGAGGGTATGGCTTTTGTAAATTTTAGTGTCATAGGAAGATCAATTTGGATTAAGAACAGAAACAATATGAGAATTGTTGAGTTCCATGAAGGTTCATCTTAATTTTGACTCAATTCACATTCTTATCCCCAGTATATTAGTCCTTTTCCAGAATTTACTCATCTTGTGGGGGGAAAATCCAACACAAACATGTCCCAAAAATGGGATTGTAGACAACTTTTGTTTCTTTTTTTTTTTTAACATGATGTAGAAACATTAAAACAAACAAGAGCTAAAAAAATATCTGTGGGTCACACCTTACTAGGAATCCGAAAATTCTCAACAGGGCTGAGGTCATGAATGTTCTCCTGCGGACTTTTCAGGCCCTTTAAAAAAAGAAATGTAACAATTAGTTAACCTAGTCAATATTTTGCAAATTAAACAATGTTAAGATCTTATCTGTAGTTGACAATGTATATACAATCGTTAACAGACTTGTTACAGGACTGGGCCATGGCCTGCCTCATGTTAAATGCTTAAGTGAGACTATTAAAATGGGTAACGTATTCATGCCACACAAGTATTTGCAGATTGAAGACCAGAGCCTGTATCACATCAGTCAAATTCATGAACTACAAAGAGATTACCATTTCCTTACAATTAATACTTACTTCCTATTATACCATCTTGTCAACTCCCACATCTATTATTCAGTGTTTAAAAGGCAAATGCAACTCAAAACATAATGTACCCTATTCTGCTAGTTTGATGAGTTAATGGTGTCAAAAAGTAATTCAAATTAAGTGCCACCTACTCTGTAGCATAATTGTCATTTCTGTATAATGGAACACTTAACTGTTTACCACATAAAATTCTTAACTTTTTCTGCTATATTTTTAGAGAGGAAAAACAGCATATTCCAAATTCTAGCAATTGTGTAATTATTGCTTCTTTCAAAGAATTTTATTCAGGGAAACAGAAGATGTCCTTATGATGCAGAGACATGATATAGGATACTGGATTTATCACCCAGACAAATAATACATAAAAGTTTACTGAATGTTAAGCATGTTATATAATTTTTGAGAGACACAATCTAAAAGGTATATGACAGCACTTATCTGTTCCCAATATGTCTTCTGAATCAGGCCTGGTTAGCTTTTACTACTATCAAAAGTCCACAGGAAACATGGAGGCAGAAAAGCAAAGGAGTATTCTGTTCTCCTACATATATAAATTCTAACTGTGTATGCACAAGATTGAAAGCAAGGAACTCCCAAATTTTAAACATGGCTCTGGCACCCACTGCGCCTCAGCCAAGAGACATAAGACCTGAGTTTCAGATATATTTATATCCCAAAACTTCCATTGTCTAGTACTGGAGATATGAGCTCTGAGACTCTCTGAACATTATTAATAAATGGAAAAACTGAATTTCTTGAAGGGGGACTTTGTGAAGTTCTTTGAAACCCTCAATGAAAAGTACTGTATAAATGCTAGTTAATACTACATCTTCATTTTTCAGCATTAATAGAAATTAAGTACAAGTTTGCCGTGAGAAAAATCTCATTTTAATTTAAAGCAGACAAATTTAAAAAGTGATGAAGCCTCTGACAGAAAGTAAATAGATGATTGTTGCTGATGGCATCATTTTTCTGATTACTACGTTTTTTAAATGTTTCATCTTCCAGATTGAAAAAAAAAATCACTTTTTAACCAGTATATTTGTCTGACATTATAATGAACTTCAGAAATCCAAACATATCCTCCAACTCAACTGTCATTACCAACCAAAAACTTTTGCCACAGTGAGGCCAACACTTAAAATATCAGCAAACCTAGACGGTAACTGAAAAATAAGAAACTCAGATATCCATTTTATCACACTGTTATTTTTAGCAATGCTTATATAGCTTATGTAGGACACATTAGGAAGAACTTCTTGAATGTTAAATAAACTCCAAAGATCAGAAAGTGATACTGATTACATCAGGATGCCCACTCTAAGGCCTACAAACTGTACACAGCTCACAAGAGCATATCATGAGGCCTGTGGCCTACTTCAACACAAAATACCAATGGTCAACCCTGTTCCACACACTGAACCCCTCATTTTTATCCCTACCCCAGAACCTAAGGAAGTCCATAAAATCCACTAGAATAATAAATATGATCTATGGGAGGTCTTGAACCTCAGTCCTCTCTGTCCCTTCCCTTCATCCTATGGGGCTGGAAATGCCAGAGAAATTGAGGGCCACCTCAGTGAGGGTTGGGGGCTTTGGGAAGAGCTGTTTTTCTTTGGGTCTGTAAAGCACAGGAGGAGTGCTGACCAGCACCAGGTGACGAGGGGGTGAAACTCAGGTAGCTAGCAAAGGTGTGCAGGAGAACCAATAGAGATAAAGTGCTGAGGTTTGAATTGGATATAGGTTCCCTGCCTGCTTTCTTTGTGTAGGAGAGATAAACCAGGAGAGACACAGAATGATTTAAACCCGGCAGGACTACCTTGCTTCCAAGGAATTTGGGGCATGGGAGTAGATTGAACAAAAAGAAAATTGGAAGTAAGTAAAAGGAAAAGTGAATCTAGTCACATTCAGGGTAATTTTTCTTTATTTTGCAGTTTGGTTTAACTGCTCCATGTGAATCTACGCCTCCCCTCCCGAACGACTACCTTGCATTGTACCCATAGACTTTTCTCTGTGTCTTAATTTGTTTTTCCTTAGTTGCTCTGTAACATCCAACAACCAAGTGTGCTTTATCAAGTTTATCTTTTGTTTTGTGATAAAAATCACTTTTTTAAGGTGATGATTTCATTCTTTTATCCTGGAAGGTCTGTCTGTGTGTATCTGCATGCCTCTGAGGGATCAGCTACTAGAGACTGCAGATTGTTTTTCTCTTTTCAAGCTCTTCTTGGGCAAAAGAGCTTGGGGTACTTCTCGGGGTGATTTCAAGTTTTCACCCCCAGTTTTAGGGATAAAAAAAGTCACAGCTTTTTCATTTATTTATTTCTCAGAGCCAGAGAATCTGTGACTCTAGGAAGTTTTGGTAACCAGTGCTGCTAGAGGCAAAGGTTTTTTGTTTTGAGCTCTTTGTGGCCCCCCATCTTCTGTACTAGGAGTGCCAGAGTGGGGAACAGCCCTGACAGGGTAAGTGGCTCCCGACCCAAAAAAGATTGCTCACCCCTGCCATATATAAAGAAAACATTTAAACCTCTTGTGCTGGACATAAATTAATCATAGAATCATAGTACATGAGGACTGGAAGGAAGCTCGTCGTGCCCTGCCCTCACGACGGGACCAATCTCCGTCTAGACCATCCCCGATAGAGGCCTGTCTAATCTGCTCTTGAATATCTCCAGATATGGAGATTCCACAACCTCCCTAGGCAATTTATTCCAGTATTTAACCATCCTGATAGAAAGTTTTTCCTAATGTCCAACCTAAACCTCCCTTGCTGCAGTATAAGCCCATTGCTTCTTGTCCGATCATCAGAGGCCAAGGAGAAAATTTTTTCTCCCTCCTCCTTGTAACAGTTTTGGGTACTTGAAAACCGCTATCATGTCCCCTTCTCAGTCTTCTCTTTTCTTAACTAAAGAAGCCCAATTCTTTCAGTCTTCTCTCATTGCTCATGTTTTCTAGACCTTTAATAATTTGTGTTGCTCTTCTCTGGACATTATCCAATTTCTCTACATCTTTCTTGAAATGTGGTGCCCAAAACTGGATACAGTACTCGAGTTGAGGTCTAATCAGCACAGAGTAGAGCGGAAGTATGACTTCTCATGTCTTGCTCACAGCACTCCTGTTACTGCATCCCAGAATCATGTCTGCTTTTTTTTGCAACAGCATCACATTGTTGACTCATGTTTAGCTTGTGGTCCACTATGACCCCTAGATCCCTTTCTGCCGTACTCCTTTCCTAGACAATCACTTCCCATTCTCTATGTGTGAAACTTCCTAAGTGGATTATTTTGCATTTGTCCTTATTAAACTTCATCCTATTTACCTCAGATCATTTCTCCAGTTTGCCCAGATCATTTTGAATTATGACCCTATCCTCCAAAGCACTTGCAACCCCTCCCAGCTTGGTATGATCCACAAACTTAAATAGCATACTCTCTCTGCCAATATCTAAATCATTGATGAAGATATTGAACAGAGCCGGTCCCAAAGCAGATCCCTGCGGAACCCCACTTGTTATGCCTTTCCAGGATGACACCAAACCATTAATAACTATTCAAAGAACAGTTTCAAGCCAGTTATGCATCCACCTTATAGTAGCCCCATCTAGGTTTTATTTCTCTAGTTCATTGATAAAAATGTCATGCGAGACTGTATCAAATGCCTTACTTAAAGTCTAGGTATACAATGTCCATCGCTTCTCCCTTATCCACAAGACTAGTTATCCTATCAAAGAAAGTTATCGGATTGGTTTGACATGATTTGTTCTTTACAAATCCATGCTGGCTGTTACCTATCACCTTATTTTCTTCCAGATGTTTGCAGATGAATTCCTTAATTACTTGCTCCATTATCTTTCCTGGCACAGAAGTTAAACTGACTGGTCTGTAGTTTCCTGAGTTGTTCTCATTTCCCTTTTTATAGATGGGCACTGTATGTGCCCTTTTTCAGTCTTCTGGAATCTCTTTTTCAAAGATTATAGCTAAAGGCTAAGATACCTCCTCTATCAGTTCCTTGATAATATTTTACTTTATTTAATATTAAGTTTGATAAACTAGCATGAGAAAGTTAAAACTATTAATATGTTTAATAATTTAAATTAAACCATTCTCCCTAGCTGCAGCACTAGCAAAATGGCTCAGACATAATTATGTAATTAATGAGTTTTCATTAGCAACTGGTAGCCCACGGAAAGATTTACATTGAGCCAGGTGTTGTCCATGGGCCAAAATGGTTTAGAACCACTGACAAAGAGGCACCCCTGGCCTCTGTCCCTCAGAGACCACTGTAGGCTCCCTGCTGCTCCACAAGAGCCCACAGAGAACTTGGGTCTGTTACCATGGCCATGAAATCACCACGCCACTCCAGTGTGGATGATGGACAGACTCTTTGTAAGTCTTCCTCATCCAAGCAGCTGATGATTTAAACAGCGTGTTAAGATGCCACATGAAAACACTTGGGCTATGTGTACACTGGCGGGTTCTTGCGCAAGAACATCTTGCACAAGAACACGTCCACACTGCCATGTGCTTTTGCACAAGAGCATTCACGGCAGTGTGGACACTCTCTTGTGCAAGAAAGCTCTGATGGCTACTTTAGCCATAGGGCTTTCTTGCGCAAGAAACCACAGCCGTGCATCCACATTGCCTTCTTGCACAAGAGCTCCTGCGCAAGAGGGCTTACACCTGTTAGAAAGGAGCGTAGCTCTTGCACAACAGCCATTCTTGCACAAGAACCCATCAGTGTAGACATAAACTTGGTGCTTCCAGAGAGAGGCAGGATATATTGTCTCTTTACAGAGAGGGTTGTCATGACTTATGTCTCTGGGTGAACATGCATTTGTGGGCTCTGTGAAGAGATGAGAAATTTTGACTTCCAGTTTCAAGGGATTTGTTCTTCTGTTTTTGGTTGCACACTGCCTAGTCCAAATGCAATTAGCTATGACAACACATTTCTGAGTTATTCTGACACACAAAGTGAAACCTGTGCTAAAGACCCCACGTCCAGTGAGAGAAAGTGATGCTGTCAGAAGAACTTAATTCAAAGTCTCTTCAATTTTCTTCAGATACTGTCTCTACCAGGCAGTGGGGCTTTACTGATTGGTCCCTTATATTTTTGAAGGGTGACAATGTCACCTGGAACTTCTTGGGTAATGTTAACAAATTGCTTTGAGCCCAATCTTAAATTGGATCAAGCCCTTTGTAAGCAGTTTGGGAAGTGGTCTCATTTGGCAATTATTAATAGGTATTGTTTACATAATATAGGCATTGTCATCATCCTATTGACATATACATTTCTCAGTAGCTTTACATATGAAATAGCCCAGCCCCATTTATCTCCATGGGCAATGTACCTTTCAAGAAATGGTGGTGAGCGTTAGTGGCATGGTCTTCTCTACCATGTAATTGTCATGGTTAATTCAATACTGTCATTCTGGCTTGTGAAAACTGAGGACACATGATAGTTTTGCAGTAACTTCAAAATATGCAGTTGTAGTACATCTCATTAGCGATGTAAATTCCCATTAATCAGTTAACCTGTTACTGTTAGGTCACACTCGGGCTGCCAGCAGCTCCCAGCCCCCTCTGAAGCAGCCTCTGCCCCCTGCAGACTTGAGTCCCCAAAGAGAGAGGCTGCTCTGGACACTGGCACAGTCCCTGACTGTGTGGCTCCTGGGTCCCCAGGGCTGCTCTGGATGAGAGCAACCTCTTTCTGTAGCAGGCCCTCTCTGTGGCTGGAGCAGTCCCCTACCCACAGCAGGTGGGGAGCTGCTCCAGCCCCATCTGATTACCAGTTAATTGGAACTGGTAAGCATCATTTGTAAAGAGAACTAAGGAAGTTGTCCTATGAAATTGTGGGATAGTTCTGGATGATTCCCAGGCCCTGAATCAAAGGAGGCTGCACATACATTGCAAATTAATAGATCTAGGATCCTGGATCTCATCTTGAATCCAGGTTGGACCCCTAGCACTGCAGTATCATGGGACCACAGGTGTGAAGCCTCGGTTAATGAAATTGCAGTATAGTTCCATGAGGGAGGATCCTATAGCCATCCCTATTGGTAGAGAACAATGGGAGGAATTCTATAAGAGGTCATATGACACCCTTTGCTTCTGATCATGTGTTTATCTTGACCACAAAAATACTACCTAGAGGCAGCACTTCCTGAGGCAGGTGGGCAGGGCTTAAAGGATCAACGGGCATGGCTAATCGAGTCAAGGGGAGTGGCCAATGTGTCCCAATTTTTGGTTCAGAAAACATGGTCACCATAGTTTTGCAGCACCCCTCATTCGAACACCTGTGGGACGCTATAATCTCAGAGACCCAGGTGTTGCAATCCCCAAGCAAAGCCTGGGACAGCAGCACGCAAGCGCGCACACCCAACACCTCGCCCCCCATCCCGACCGTATAAGAGCCTCGATTCGCTTTTCAACAGACCCCCTAGGGAGCGACGTCTGGCTCCAGCCAGCTCGGCCCCGCAAGCCCCCGTAAGAAGCTGCGTCCCCTCCCCTCATGCCCCTGCACAGATACGCGGCCCCAGCTCTGCCCCCTGGCATCCGGGTCTCCAGCACGCGCCCCGTACCTGGCGGGTCATCAGTGACTTGATTTTCTGCATGTCCGCGCCGCTTCACGCAGCTCAGGCCCGCGGACCGGCCGCGCTCACAAGCCCCCGTCACCCACAAGCTTCAGCCCGGTCTGACAATGGGAAGCCATATTGCACATCACGTGACTACCTTCCTGCTGCCGGATGCATTCTGGGACTTGTAGTCCTTTATCGGCGCCATCACCCCTCCCGATGCGGGGGACGTGCAACCGCAGGGAACTACAATCCCCGTCAACGCACCCAGACCCGCGCCTCCACCCCACCCCACCCGGTCGAGGCTGCTGCCTCAGCAGAAGCGGGGTGATCATAGAGAGGAAAGGACTCGTTGTGTAGAAAGCCCATTACCGGGCAGACCCTCCACCCCCTGCCGGCCGAGCTGCCTTCCGCTCCTCCAGCAGCGCTGTGGGCGCGGCCAATATGTAACCAGCCCGGCCAGTGGGGGCCGATGCTCGTTGCCAGCCCAGGCGGGCCCGTCAGGCGCCAGGGAGCGCAGGAAAGAGGGAGGGGGGCGAAAGGGGCGTGGCCGGGGAGGAGCTCACGGGTGGGGATCCTGGGTGCCCCTCTCAGGGCAGGACCCAGGGCGCGGCGCTGGGGGGCGGGGCTGTTTGCTCTGCTTCTCGTGGCGGAACCAGGATCCCGGACGGCGGGACAAAGGGAGCAGTAGCCGCAGGGCTGGGGATTCAAAGGGACCCGGATCTCCCAGCCCTCGCCCTTTGGATTGCGGCCCGCTCTGGGGGCTGGGTGGCGCTGAGGACTGGCTGCCCAAGGCCCCGCCCCATCCTACCGAGGCCCCGCCCCTTCTGGGGCTCAGAGTCGCCCCCCCCCCTTAACCCGAGGCGCGCAGCGTGGTCCCCGCTGTGGAGGAAAGACGCTCTGTGAATGAGGATGCTGTCCAAAGGCTGCACTGGATCAGTGGAGAAGTACAAGGACTGCACCCTTTGTCTCTGTGCCTTTTTTTTGGGGGGGGGGGGTCCAAAGTAACTCCCATTGGAATTATTTATCCTAAAAATTGTGCTCTAACTAGGATCGTTCCCGTGGTTCCTTCATACTTTTTTGAGGAAAGGAAAGCAAGTGTGAACCATTTTACTCGTGCTTGCGCTGAATACTCCCTGAGGCAGAGAGGTTCTATGTTTGTACAACCAGCAATGAAATAGCATGGAAAAGGGCACCATATCATACTGTGTGATGTGCATGCAAACTAGCATTGCACCATACAGTGTGAGACTCAAAGTCCATTCCATCAAAGCAGCACCTGCAGACCTTCCATCAGATTAGGCATGGAGCCCAGAGTTCTTACACGAGATTCTACTATCAGCATCTAAATATTTTCATAAATAAATAACTTGACGCTCTTCCTTTATTTGAAAACATGCATCTATAAAATCAGGTGGGTGTTAGAGTGGCTAAAACTGGATATGAGAGACAATGACATGCTTATCCTACTCTGTGTATCTTATTTTTTTTGTTGTTAGAAATAAAGGGTTTGGGGTTTTGGGGGGGGTACATAAGTATAATTTTATTAAAACCTTCAGTTTCACCAAGTGATTTTGTAATCAATTGACTTGCACAGGCATCCTCATAAAGTCACCGTACAACTGACCCTAATTTTCAGCTCTTTTGGCCATCTCTAGAGAGGTCAATTCATCAGCATTAGCAAGGAAAACCAAAAAGCTTCTCTTTTCTAGAATTGGTCTCTTCAAGAAAGGGTACCGCTAGACTGGTGGGTTTTTCCAGGATACCTCTGGTATCCCGGAAAAACTCAGCTGTGTTCAGGGAACACATTTGCTCTTCCACTCTTTTTGCAGAAGAGCAAATGAGCTCTTTTGGGGAGCCCTGTATACCTTGTTCTACAAGAAATAAGGGCTCTGCCGAAAGAGGAGGCTTTTCTGCCATTTGAGCCTCATCTAGACGGGGCCAAATGGCAGAAAAGCCTTTTCCAGAAAAGCAATCAGAAAAAGCTACGCAAATTGAGGAGCTCAATTTGCGTAGCTTTTTCCAATAAAAGAGTGTAGTCTAGACCTAGCCTAAGGGTGCAGGCATAATGGCAAGACAGCTCCATTATCCATGCTATAACTAGTCTGGATAAAGAATATCTGCTTCCAGGCAATCAATCCAGCACAATTCAATAACACTGAGTTGTCTTTAAACAAAAATAAGGACTTTGATGTGATAATAATTTTGCCAGTTTATTATATATAAACATGCTTGGCCAAAAAGTCAATCCATATTGGTAAATCTTCTGTCATATATTGTACGTGTTCCCTGACTTCTTAGCTGTTTATTACTGGCTAGTTGCTCAATAAGCCAAAAGCTAGCTTCTGAATTTTAAATTTTTGTAGAAATTGTTTTTGATCTATTGCAGAGCAAGTTTCCATGTAGGATTAATGTTCAGACTTCATTTATAGCCATTTGAAGAGATAGTATAATGAAGTGACTATTCCACACAGTAGCAAGAAAATATTAATTAACTGCAAATTCTAAAAAAATTTCTGGCTGCTTGAGGTGCTTCTAAGCAGTCGTGCTCAGAAATTAGTGCATTGCTGCAGTGCAGTTACTGCTAAATTCAAATCACAATGTGATGCAACCTTGAACCAAAACAAAAAGAGACTTGCATTGTCTTAGAGCAACAAAAGAAATGCCAGCTTTGTTTTGAAACAGATATTTTCTATACTCTGGTATGCACTGAAGTTTTATCGTTGTCTTATCACACTCTTCACCTTATCACAGTAAAATGGGATATGTACATCTGTGGTGGAGGGTCATCTGTAAAATGTGTGGAAAATAAGGGAAACCATATAATAATGTCCCAGGCCAGATTGTAATTGTTTTGGTGACTTTCTACATCCTTTAGTGGAGTAAAAAACAATGGTCCTTACTTATTTGTTGTGGAAATCATCCTCAAACAAATTTTACCAAACAGCAACATGATCTATCTATGTACAATACAATAATTAATACTCACTAAAACTGGGCCACCACACACACATGATTATTACTAAAATAACATTTATCTTTTTGTATTAAGCACAAACACTATCAGGCCATCGGTATGCAATGAAAGCCCACACAGAAAAAATATCTGTATGTTTTTAGTTTACACTTTTTATTTCCATAGGATGCTTGTGCTTTGCACTAATACATTAATAACATGAGTATTATATATCCAGCCCATAAGTACAAATTCTGCTACATTGCTACATGCCATAGAATCATAGAATACTAGGACTGGAAGGGACCTCGAGAGGTCATCGAGTCCAGTCCCCTGTCCTCATGAATGGAGCCAAATCGATTTCCATCAGTAGGGTCAGATATCAGTGCCACCTATCATTTCATAGATACTGAAGCTACCCAAGCCAACAAATTATTCATTAGTCCAGCCCAGTTCCTACTGCATTTAAATTGCAGAGCCGCAGGGGGGTGGCTCCTGGACCCATCACGAGCCAGGACTGAGCTGGGTTGGCTCAGTCCCGGCTCACACAAAGTGCTGGAACCCCACGCGAATAGAGGCTGATAAAGAGCAGCCTCTGTTCATTGCCACTCCAGGCCACCGTGCACAGGGGCTGATGCTGAAACAGTCTCTGTTCACCGTGGCTGGGGCTGGCCGCAGACAGGGACTGCTGCTGAAGCACCACAGACAGGGTCTGCTTCGCAGCAGCAGCCCCTGTCTGCGGGGAGTCCCAATTCCCCACTGGGATCCCCACAGACAGGGGCTGCTGCTGATACAGCCTCCCTGACACCTTCCCAGCCCCCACTGCAGCCTCTGAAGCTATGTCTAAAGTGCAGGCTTCTTTCAGAAGAAGCTTTTCTGGAAGAGATCTTCTGAAAAAACTTCTTCCGAAATAGAGCGTCCACACTGCTAAAGCGCAAAGAAAAAGTGATCTGCTTTTTCGTAAGATAGTGTCCACACTGAATGGACGCTATTTCACATTTAAGCTGTGATTACATGGGTGGAATGGCCACCAGGGTACCTGTGCTTTTTCCTCTTTGCTCTTCTTTTGAAAGAACTCCCTCTTCCCCATCCATACACACCTTTTTCTGAAAGAGCTTTCAGAAAAAGCTTCTTTCTCGTAGAAAGAGGTTTACCAATGTTGGAAAAAAAACCTCTGTTCTTTTGATTTTTTTTTAAAGAACGTGATTGCAGTGTAGACGTAAGCGAAGTTTTTTTGGAAGAAAATAACCTTTTGTTCTGAAAAAAAAAACCCTCTGTAGTGTAGACATAGCCTGATAGAGGCAGCAGTACAGGGAAGGACAAACAGTACCACGGAGATGGCACTGGGAGGAACCGGCTTTTAAGCTGCCTCCCGGCAGCACCAGCTCCTGTCCCCCCCTTCCTGCATTTATATCAGAGGCAGCAATGGTGGGGGGAGGAATGTGAGCAATCGCCTATGCTTATTGAGTAATTGACTAATCGACTACTCTTTTGCGGCACTACTTTGGATACGTAGTAATGTCATTCGGTCTGACCAACACTCCTGTGATCTTTCAACGCTTTCTACATGACATGTTTATAGACATCCTGAATCAATATACAATCATCTAATGTGACAAACTTGTATTTTCAGAGACCCCCAAGCAGCATTGCTATCACATCAGTTTCAGCCTGGAAAGACTACAGGAAAACAGCTTATATGTTAAACTGAAGAAATGTGCCACAGAATTTTTGGGTTATATCTTTTGCCCGGAGAGCATGGACACCCTGTTTTCCATGGATCCCTCTTGAAGACTGACATGGAGGATCTCCTTCCCCACCAGTCCCAGCCCCATAGGTCCAAAGGCATGAGGAATATGTAGTCCATGACTGTCCTCAATTTTAGAATACAGAGAGGGAGACTCTATTACCCTATAGATTGGGAGGGCTGTGGTGCTAAAGAGTATATTTGGGAATCTGCTGCCCATGTCTATGCCCAGTACTTAGTAAAAAGGTTTCATCAAGATAAGCTGGGTTTACCCCTAAGAAGGGAACCCCTGAAAGATGGAGGTCATGTAAGAATCTTTGGGACTAGATCCCAGGTCTTCAGAGCCAAGATAGCTGATGGTCCCATATCACCACCAAGAGATCAGGCAGAATCACCTCCAAGAAGCACTGTGGAGATTAGGCATCTGTGAAAGCACCACCCAACGGAGCAAGAGTGATAGTATCCTGTGGCTCTCTGGTTGGCCCACATTTACTATTTAACCCTGGAGGATGGGCCAGGAAGTTGTCTGGGCAGCCATGAATAGTTCTGGCTTGCTGTAACTGTAGACCTGGCTTCTCTCAGAGCTGCCTTGCTCTCTGACCTTCAGTCTCTGAATCCAGCTTGACTCTGACTCTCACTCTTACTTGATGATTTTGGGCCTGGCCCTCAGTACTATTCTGATTCTAGCTCACCCATCACTGCCTCGTGTCCTAGGCCAGATTGCCGACATCCTGGACTTTTGGGGTATGCCTAGACTACATGGCTCCGTCAACGGAGCCATGTAAACTAGTTTACCCGGCATAGGCAAAGAAGCGGGGATCTAAATAATCCTCACTTCATTAAATAAACATGGCCGCCACGCTGTGCCGACGATCAGGCATTGTTACATGCTTTGTGTGGGGACAGAATATGCTCTCTCTCTCTCTCTCTCTCTCTCTCTCCTGGTCAGTAAATAGGGTGATAGAGCCATGGCCCATGTGTTCCTCCTTCCATCCTCTCTGGGTACACTATGACAGCCTAATCATTATCCTGAGGCAGTTCTTGTGCTCCTGGACCCTGACCCTACAAGGTGTTGAACCACCCCTGAAGGTGAGGAGTGCTAACTCCCATTAACTTCAGGGAGAGTTGAGAGTGTTTATCCCCAGAAGTAGCTCAGCACAACTGAGCCCTCTGAACACAAAGACAGGGATTGTTCCTCACCTCAGCTCAGAGGTATAAGTGAAGTGAAAAAGGACTCCTTGCAACCATTCCCTCCCACGCAAGACAGGGAACAATTCAGCCCAGTATTTGAGAGATTTATATGTCGCTATCTAAATGCTAGCTAATGAAAACTTAAATATTTTTATAACCATCTGTATAGGTGCAAATATTTGCTGTTGGAAATTATTGCATATGGAAGGAGGTAGAAAGGGAGTTGCCTGGTTTATGGTTGATTAGACTTATACAATGAGTGACATTCTTGGATAAAATCCAGATTGCGTATGAGTATTAATTTAAACCACATTAAATTAATGAAGAAAAAAATATTGACTGGCAGCTAACTTTGCAGTATGAATAAGATTTACATTTTTGGCAGAGGACTCTTTTATTAAAATACACCACGTAGACACCCTACCAAAACTTCACACATCCATGGCCCAGGGATAAAGAAAATCTCTCAGGGAATAAGGTCATCCCAAAATAAGCATTATGCTGTAATATTTTAAGGGAAATATAAAAATAACTAGAAACCAACATTTGTTAGGAAGAAGGCATTTTGCAATAGAGCTAACTACAATATTAACTCCTTTGTGTAAAATTTTCATTGCTTTTTTGGATAAGATCCATTGTAACAGATGTTTAATATCTCATATTACCGTGAGCAGTGTAGATCCTACTATTGCAAGGGGCTTAATGGGATTGTCTAACATTGTTTCCATTCCTGATTACTAGGTTCTTATCTGAAGTTAAGATATGTATGTAGCAGGTCAGTGGTTTTTTGGCTTTATAACTAACTATATATGGCATAAATACCTATATAAACTTTACTCGCATTAATTTTTACAAAAGCAGAGTGATTCATACGCTATATCCTATTTATCACACTCCATATTTGCTGTGAATATACCAAGGCAGTATTATGATAGATTCACACGCAATGAAGATGTTGCCTACTAAGCTAACAGGTGTTCCCACTCCCTGTGTCCTTTGTATACACATATTCAAATCACACAAGGTAGTAGGCAGGATAGAGTCTGTTAACTCATTACTAATTTCCCTGGCAAATAAGCCAGCAGCTGCTGGACCAAGCACTAACTTAGCACTGAAAAGAAGATATTTGCATGGGACAGGATGCTTTCATGGAGCCCTTTAGCAACACATTTTGTGACTTGCAGTGCAATATATATTTTCTACTTTTAGGTAAGATACAATATGTATTATGATGATGGTTAATTGTTCACTCTGGATTTACAATGCATTTTGTACTTTAAAAAATTAAGAGAATTTCTATGTTAAATTGTCAGATTTTTTTTAAACCAGCCTAGAAGTTTGTAACCCAATAGCAGTTCTTCTTTTAGTCAGAAATGCAGAATGTCTGTAAACTGTCATACACTAATATTTATGCACAATTTGTAAGTAAAACATGGACATTGAATATGTAAGACTTTTAAAAAATTGTATTAAGTACCGTACAGTGCTCAGTTTTTAATAACGGCACCACAAAGATGAAAATAATTAACTCTCACCAGGACCAAAATCTTGCAAACCTTTACTAATGTGAGAAGGTCTTACCATGAGTAAAGGTTGTCAGGGTCAGGCCCAAGGTTTCACTTGGCAGTTGTTTCTATTATCTGTTCAAAAACAATTTTAGAAAGTGATTTTCTTTTGCTTTACAGTTATGGTATTGATTTTTAATCTCTCCATGTAATACTGGATTGTAAATATTTAAAATCAAGACTGCATGCTTTAGACATATTTTGGCATGATATTTTGATAAGGAAGTTACATACAGAAACAAAAAATATCAAGCCAGTTGTCCTGCCCCCGGTAATCTGAGAGAAAAGTTTTATAGAATATTGTATTCCAAGGAAATATCTTTTACTGAAGGTGGGGGAGCTGCACACTTATGTTTTACAGACTAAAGAATAGGATTTTTTCTTGTTTTTTCTAATATTCACCATTTAGTATCCATATGATTTTTTTTTTTTTTTGGCATAAAAGGAAAATAAAATATATTTGCTATTAAAGCTGAAGAGGTTTGTAACTAACCACTATCAAAAGCTCTCACTTGGTCACTCAATGATCTGCAGGATGTTTTACTGCTAGTAATACTTTCTGTTCAGTATCTTGAGTGCTACTTTTATAAGCAGACATTTGTCAGTTATACATTTTGGATAAAATTGAATGGTCAATGTATTTCCATAAGAATCTGCTGTGATTAGATATTAGAAAGAATTCTACTTAACTCTCTCCAACAATCCTACAACATTTGAGAATTAACTTGTTTTATTGAGTATCAGAGGGGTAGCTGTGTTAGTATGAATCTGCATAAACAGCGAGAAGTCCTCTGGCACCTTACAGACTAACAGATTTATTGGAACATAAGCTTTCGTGTGCAAAGACCCACTTCGTCAGTTATGAGCTTATGCTCCAATAAATCTGTTAGTCTGTAAGGTACCACAGGACTTCTCGTTGTTTTATTAAAACATTTATATGATTTCAACAGAAGGAATATGTAACATTACAATTGAATTGTATCTTCATGTGACCTACAGATAAGGGGGATTTGCTTTACGTTGCTTTCCTATATCTTTGTGAACTCAATATATTGTAGGTTAATTTGCTAGAGTTCATCTGTGAGCATTTGGAGTGAACGAGAGTTTGTAGGGTCATACCCACAGAGTTCCCCTCCCCACTGCTCCCCAAAAATAAAGTTTGTTTGGTTATTTTTAAATAACACCCATATTTTAAGTGTATGTAAAAAGCTGTATTTCTTATTTGCTACTATATTTGTATTCATTTTTGTTAAACCACTTGATTAAAACCCCATCGAAGATCAAAATTTACTTTTATAGAAGCATTTAAATAGAATGCATAGCAATGTACACGCTCATCAAGAAGGCATACCATACATTCTCAGATAGAGACCTTTATAAGCTTCCTCACATGCTAATTGCTTTTTAATGCTGCAAGGACAAAATTTTCTTGCCCTAGGGCCATAATCCAAAGCCCACTGTATAGTATGTCAGCCTTTCCAATGACTTTAGTGGGCTTTGATTCAGATACTAATCAAGCCAAACTCCCATGGAAGTTAATAGACATTTTGCTCAGTTAAGGGCAGCATAATTTGGCCCAATAAATAGAATGTGTAAACAGTGTGCTCTTGTTAGCTCACTCTCTCCCACCCAAATGACAAAGCATTTGGATGTTTTTCTAAAATATGTGTGAGCAGAATTATTTTGGGGAAGTCCTATGGCTTGTGCTGTACACAAGGTCATAGATGGTTTTAATGATCTCTTCTGGCCTTCAAATCTATTAATTTAGGAATGTGTGTGAACTCCCAGCCTTATAAATACTAAGGGTCTGACACTGCACTGCTTTGCACCACATAGATGCATATACTTCTTTGCAAAATGGGTGTAAAAATGCTCCATTGAGAATTAGTAGCATTTTACTCTCACTTTGCACATGGATAAATGACAGCACAAAATGCAAAGCAGTTGAGAAACAGGCCCTTGGATTTTTTAGACTGATCAAGTGATGAATGCTTAAAATCCAGAGAACAATGAAACATCACTAGGTAGGTTTCAGTTTATGCAATTAACTCAAAATATGATGTCATGGTTTTTATTTAAACTAATATTGCATACTTTGTTTTCTGTCAACAATGGTTCTGTTGTGCTTGCTAATACTTCGAAGAGTGATATGGAAGCAAAACATACATTGCTTTGAGTTCCAGCTGGAGGTCACTTTGGTAAAACTGAATGTGTTTATAGTCAATACAGAAAAACTGGTTTTAAGAGGTCTGTGTTGCTGGAAAAATGCATGCATTATTTAGCAATCCATACATATTGATATGTGTAAGTTAGGAATACTCCTGAATATTACATGAGGTAAAATTACATGGCTTTGTAGAACAAAGAAACTTTTTAAAATATTGCCTTTTATACATGTACATTTTTATTTATTCCAGGAGTTTCATAAAGGTCTCTTCCACATGATGTGCAGGAGCAAAATTTAAAACTAGTGACTGATTAAACAGTCAACCAAATTTTTAAGAATTGCTTAAGTTCAGGCTTCTAAATCCCTTAAATAAATAAGTGGTGCCTAAATCAATTGTCTGAGTTTCAAAAGTACTTGGTGGCCCCTACTAAATAAATTGGATTGTGGGATACTCAGCATTTTTTTTAAATCACTCTTCTTACTGCAGGGTGCATCCATACAGCAGCTGAGAGATGTAATCCCCAGCTTGGGTAGACACACTCTTGCTACCTTTGCTCTAGTTAACACTTCAAAACAGCAGCATGGCCATGTCAACACAGATGGTGGCTGAGGCTAGGCACCCATATATATACCTCAAGAAGTCAGGCCAAATTGCATTCAGGTGACTAGCCCAAATCATCACTTGTGCTGCAAGGGTGACACTGTTGTTTTTAGGTGCTAGCTGTTGCAGAGCTAGCCCATATATCTCTGTGTGAGCTGGGAATTACATATCCCAAACTACTGTGTAGATTTACCCATAGACACCTAAAATTGACATAAAAGTCTGATTTTAAGTTTTCATTTTTTAAAATCTTCAGTATTTAGTAGCACTTCCAGTATGAAAGGATAACCTCAATGTAAAGCGTGACCATAATAAGATGCTCTTGCTTTCATTTAATTTGAATTATAAATGTTTGAGTTAGCTCTAATATTTCAGATTCTATTCTGATGAAGTGGTGATCTCTATTTTTCCAGAGCCAAGAGTCACCCAATATTGTTCCCATAAAACATTAATCTTTGGCAGTACACCCTTGTCTGATAACTTCTCCAGTCCTCACTTCCCCATGGCCATACGGAAATTTCCACACACTTATTGCACCTGATCATATCATCAGAGCATACTTTAAGAGAACAGTAAACTTTGCTTTAGCCTGTGAGAGTCCCACCTTAACAAACTATCTCCTTGAAACTGACTGTTTTGAAAGTGAAAACAAATATTGTTTTCATAATCTCCCCTCTGATATTCCTCAACAGAGCTGGTCTTAGGGGCGGGCACACTGGGCAGTTGCCTAAGGCCTCCATTTTTAAGGGGCCACCCACAGAGTCAGTCTTCAGCCCAACCTCCTGAATCTTCCCCCGACATTTTTTTTTTTTTGGCTTGACAAATTTTTGTCCAATATTTTTTTTTAAACCATCTGGCAACCCTACAGGTGAGCCAGGCAGTCACCTGGGGCTGCCAATTGGTTAGGACCGGCCCTGTTCCTCAATGATGGGAATGATGTAAGGAGCCACTTCTCTCCATTAATTAACTGTGAACAAGATAAAGATCAGCTATTACCTCTGTGCCTGCCTCTCTTTGTACTCCAATATGAACAGCATTTTCAGTCAGAAGTCTCTTCTCTTCCTTTGTTCTACCTGAAAAAGTTGTGGCCCAGTTGAAGGGATAACTTTTGGAGCAATGTTCCAATTCTTGAGGTAAACATAGGGTATGTCTACACTACCCTCCTAGTTCGAACTAGGAGGGTAATGTAGGCATACCGCACTTGCTAATGAAGCCCGGGATTTGAATTTCCCGGGCTTCATTAGCATAAGCGGGGAGCCGCCATTTTTAAATCCCTGCTGCTTCGAACCCCGTGTAGCGCGGCTACACGGGGCTCGAACTAGGTAGTTCGGACTAGGGTGCCTATTCCGAACTACCGGTATACCTCGTTTCACGAGGAGTAACGGTAGTTCGGAATAGGACCCTAGTCCGAACTACCTAGTTCGAGCCCCGTGTAGCCGCGCTACACGGGGTTCGAAGCAGCGGGGATTTAAAAATGGCGGCTCCCCGCTTATGCTAATGAAGCCCGGGAAATTCAAATCCCGGGCTTCATTAGCAAGTGCGGTATGCATACATTACCCTCCTAGTTCGAACTAGGAGGGTAGTGTAGACATACCCATACATCTCCCACCCTGTTGGAGGATGGGGAATATGGGGAATGGAGACTGGGATTGTGGAGGTGAAGAGAATGGGATGGAGACAAGGAGTCAGGATGAGAAAGAGACAAGACAGGACAGAGACATGTTGAAGGGAAAAGGGCAGAAAGGATCACGCCTGAGGGCAATGGGTAGAAGTGTCTGTGCCACCTAAAGCACACTTCCCTCCAGAGCCAGGAACTGAACCCAAGATTCCTCAGTCTAACCATCCTTCTGCAGTTAGCCAATGTTCATGAAACCCACTGGCAAAGTGACTCATCACCCTCTTGTGGTGATTCACAGAGAAGATGACAACCTACTTCTGCTATCAGTTACTCCTTTAGCTTAAGTGGATGAATAGCCCTATGGTGGATATAAACTTTCTAAGCCTCCTGATCAGCACATGGATGCCCCATGGTGTGTTCTTGCTTGGTGAAAGCCACCCAAATACCCTATGGCTACGTCTAGACTGCAAGCCTCTTTCGAAAGAGGCTTTTTCAAAAGATATTTTCGAAAAAGCCTCTTTTGAAAAAGAGCATCTAGACTGCAAGCAGTACTTTCGAAAAAGCAAGCCGCTTTTTCGAAAGAAAGCACCCAGGCAGTCTGGATGCTCTCTTTCAAAAAAGTCCTGTTTGCATTCAAGAACGCCTTTTTTCGAAAGAGCACTTTCGAAAAAAGGCATTCTTCCTCGTGAAATGAGGTTTTCCGCCATCGAAAGAAAAGCCGCATTCTTTCGATTTAATTTCAAAAGAACACAGCTGTAGTCTAGACGCAGGTGAAACCCCTTGAGTCTGGACACAGCCTAAGAGAATTTGCTTCATCACAGATATAAAGCCCCCTCTGACTGCACACCTATCAGCCCACACTGGAACCTATATGGGTTATCACCAAATAACTGCAACTCATACTTGATGAGAATCCCATCCTGAAATAAATCTTTCCTGAACTCTTTTGGTCTTCCAACAACCCTCCAATTTGTCCAACCCCATTTCCAGAAACAAGTTCTCCACAATCCAGGGCACACCAACTCAGAGCAGCACCAGCCACTGCCAGAACCACAGATGCAAAACCTGCAGGCATATTTCCACTGCTACAATGATCAACACTGATCACAACATACCTTTCAAGATCCCTGGGTTCTACTCATGCTTATCACAACATATGGTACATTTCACCCAGTGCACTAACTGCCTCAATAGCAACTATGTGGGTGAAACCAGACAATTACTATGTTCTCATATGAACTCAGACAGGATAAGGATAAAAGACACAAACACCACATCATTGTTCACAAAACAGTCACTCTATCTCTGACCTCTCAGTCCTCATAATCAAATGAAAACTACACAACACTTTGAAAAGATGAGGTTGGGAGTTTATATTCATAACTTTGCTAGACACTAAAAATCATGGACTGAATCGAGATTCTGGCTTTATGGTTTATTACAACAATCTGTAACCCACTAACAACCTTTCCCAGTTATTCCCTCTTCACCACTTCCTTTCCTCCCACTGATGGGAAGAAAGCACTTTACCTTGAATTTGTCCCTTGAAATATGTGCTAACTACTCATGTGAAACAAGCTGTTCAAATCTTGTATTTAGCTATTACACTTTGAGTTTGGCCAATCCTACTCTACAGACTTATACTGGTATGAAAAAATCAACACCCCTGAGCAATAGTTATATCAAACTTAAATCCTTGTGTAGAACTTCTGTTATTGAGACAGCTACTATCTCTCACAGAGGTGAATTAATTACGTCAGCAGAAGAGTTCTCTCTTATTGGCTTAGGAGCATCTTCGCATAAGTGCTGCTGCTACGTTTTAAGTGTACCCCTGCCCTTAGTTTTGCTGACCTGAAGAAGCACTCTGCCTAAGCTCCAAAGCTTGTTTCTATCACCAAAAGAAACTGGTCCAATGAATTGGTCCTACCTCACTCACTTTGTCTCAGAAATAGCTGGAACATCTTCAACACAGGAAATGATTATAAAACAATTACCTTAGAACTCCATTTTTTAGTTTTGTCAAACTTTTAAAAATATCCTACCTAGAGATGAGAAGTGACATGTCTAATTTAAAGCACATCAGTTTTATTTTATGTAAGAAAGAAAAAGTGGTTTGAAAATCAGGCCTATGAAATCTGATCAAACTCCAACTAAGTCTTTGTATTTGGATCAGTAGGATTTGGATCAGGACCATCTTGAGAATGCAACACAACAACCATAGCTGCATAAGAGTTTCCATTTAGAACTTCCAGTGTTCCCAGTTTTGTTTTCTTTACATTTTTATGCAGGTATTTGTTCTGCGCTAAGACTGACAGTACCATCACAAACTATACATGGCATTGAAGGACAACCTCTCCATCTTACTGTTGATTACAATTTCAACACTACAGCTTCTGAAATACAGATAATATGGCTATTTGAAAAACCTCAGAGTAACCCCAAATATTTACTTGGCTCTGTGAATCAGTCAGTAATACCAGACCTAGAATATAAGCATAAGTTTACCCTCGTACCGCCTAATGCGTCTTTGATGATCAATCCATTACATGTTACTGATGAAGGCAATTACATTGTAAAAGTCAATGTCCATGGAAATGGGACAATATCAGCCAATCAAAAAATTCAAGTTACTGTTGATGGTAAGTCAATAAAATGTTGTATTTTAATGCAGCACATAAGACTACAACTTTTGGGAAGTTTCTAATCTCTTGGAATCCAGTGACAGTTCTGTGTAATTCAGTCTGATAGTGCATGAATAAATCTACTGACTGAGGATTTGTTATGCTTATTTTCAAAACCTCAATAGTTAATTATTCAACAAAATTTGTTTATTGGTTGGTGCCTTATTAATCCTAGCAGTACTGTATATTAAGCTGGGTTTGTATGCCTCATATAATAACTATGAAATTAAATGGACTATAGTGACCTCAGGAAATAATCTGTTTTTCATAATGTTCAGATCTGCCAACCTTACTCACCCTGAGGCTACATTCACTTTTGTGTGACATTTTTTCTGTACCTGGAAACCTGCTTTTAAGGAAACTCTGGAGACAGCTGCCTGCTCAGGATTTCCTGCTGTCTAGATCAGGGGTGGCCAATAATTTTTTGTGAGGGCCCGGGGCCACTCGCAAAATTCAGAAATTTTTGAAGTGGCCCCAGGCCACACTGGAAGAAGCAGGGCCTCAAGCAGAAGGGGCAGGGCCAGGGCCAGGATACTTCCCTGCTTCCCCACCCATACATCATGATTGGTCTGAGAGTGGGGGAGCACATGAAGTTTTTACCACCACACCCCAGAGGTTCCCCCTAGGCACCCATGCCCCTAGTGGTGGGAGGAGACTTCCCATGCTCCCTTTTCTGCCCCCAGGCCAATCAGAGCTTGGGGGTAGGGGAGCATGCAAAGTTTCCTCCTGTCCTGCCAGGAGCGCATGGCACTTCTAAGCACCACGTGCTCCTGGCAGGATGGAGGAAACTTTGTGCACTTTCCCCCGCCCCAGGCCCTAATTGGCCTGGAGAGGCCCTTTTGCCACCCATGATAGGGGAAGGTGATAGGCAAGTGGCCCAAAGCCCAACGGAGAAGATAATGAGGTTTAGTGGGGCAGGTTTGGCCCTAAGGGAAGGCACAGATCAATAGGTAGATATTTCCCGCCTAGATCAATAGGTAGATATTTATATGGAACTGTTCTTCTACATCTCTAGCTTTCATTTATGCAGGTGGGAGTTATACATACACAGAGAAAGAAGAACAGAAAATGGGGAAAATGCATGCAGCATGAGTTTGATTAATTCTAATTAAAATACAATATTTGTTTCCAGTCATCCTAGCACTATTAAAATCACTGGAAGTATGCCCATTTGCATGACCCTTTGTTTGTAATTTTTAGCAGCATAAAATTTGAAATGTAAGTACTTTCTTAAAAGGATGACATATGCCGTTTATATCACATGGGCATTAAATGATACATTCTCCTAACAGAAATGGTAAGTCTTGTTTACAACTGTTTATATCTATTTACCTTACAGTTCCTGTCACAAAGCCAGTTGTACAAATTGAACCTTCTTCGGGGGTAGTGGAGTATGTGGGGAACATGACGTTAACCTGTGTTGTTGGAAAAGGTACAAGGGTAGGATACCAGTGGATGAAAAATGGGAAACTTATGTATGCCGGTTCTAGTTACACCTTTTCCTCAAACAATGACACAGTTTTAATTGACCCCGTCATGAAAGAAGACATTGGGAATTACAGCTGTTTGGCAACTAATCCTGTGAGTGCGATGGAAAGTGAGATAATTACACCAACTATATTTTGTGAGTATATAAAATATTCATGCATACTTTTGTCTAACAAACTTCCCAGAGGGAGAACCCCTGACAATAGAATGGGCACAAAACAGTTAATTCAAATTTATATTTTGGCTTTCACTCACAGTACAATAGGGGTGCTGGAACAATTTGTACAGTAGGGGTGCTGAAAGCCATGGAACCAAACTGTAAACCTTGTATATAATGGAAACCATTTCAAGCCAGGATGTGCTGAAGTACCTCTGCACCTCTAGTTCCAGCACCTATCTGGTTCACTGGCCTATAATAATCGATCTATATCCTCTCCAGGATAATATAACATAGAATTTGCTAAATTTTATGTTGTTTTTAAAGACCAGCTTGAGCTGCAGAATTTAGGTATGTATTTTAGATGCCTCAAAGTATAGAGTTCTTCAAATTGATGGTTTTTGTCCAGCTCATTATAATTAGAGGGACTGGGCACAAAATATAGACCTAGACCCAAGTTCAGATTTCTAGCTCTGGCAAAGTTCAGAGGTGTTTGATTCTTGGGTTTCAGTTCAAGCCCATCTCTTAACTAGTTATCATTGCCATGTACTATATCTTTAGTATTATTGATGTTCATAGTGCTTCACAAGCATGTGTAAAAAACCATCATGAGACTTGATTCAGATTTAACTTACCTTGCTTTCACACTGATGGAACTCCGCTTACTTTAAAGATGTAACTCCTGATTTACACAGGTGTAAATGAAAAAAGTTTCAGGCCCAAAGCCTCTCTCCTGAAGGTCTAACAATTTAGTTTCTGATCATACAAACACACATATTCAACTTTATGTCTGTAGGTAATCCTTTTGATTGAAAGGGAATCTTCATATGCATAAACACTAAGCATGAGCAATTTAGCAGCATCAGGGAATAGATTATACTTATAATAGCATGACAAAAAAAATACAACAGATAATGATGGGTAAAGAATAATGCAATCAGGTTATGCAGTTGATTGGATAATGGCAAAACTGACTGATAAAAGATTCTGATGTGAAATGTTCTACTAAAACAGCCAACAATGTTTAAGCTGGCCCTAAGCAAACCCATAAAAAAGTAAAACAGTAAAAAGAGCTTTATTGATTTTTTTCAAGGTTTTGGATGCATATTCCAAAACATCATGAGGGATCTGGTAGTGCTGAGCAAATATGGACTTTATGGATGAAATGAGTCATGGGAAACGTTAGGTTAGCTAAACCCCAACCAAAATATTAGAACAATTATATTTTGAACCTGACAAAAGGCACTTACTCTTGTCTGAGATGAAGATGAAAGAGCTGCAGGTAGCCGTCCCATTATGCAGTAGAGCTTCCTCACACACAAGAGTACAGACGGTGGTAGGCTGTAAAGTCATAAAAATGATCTGATTGTTTAATAATTTCCATGTTGAAGGAAAAAATAGCTTGTCTGTTTTATATCTACTGATGATGGAGCAGATTTTCAAAAGTCTGTTCACACTTTTGCATTTGTGCAACTTTGATTGACATGAATTTTTGGCATCTGAAAAGTGCTCAGATTATGCTTGCACTTCTGAAAATATTGGTCATGTTGCTTTTCAGATCTTGATGAGAAATGAAGGGCCTTACATACATTGAACAGAGAGATAAAATATTGGAACAAGGTTGAGAGCCATTATATCCAGGGATGTCTTGACAACCTTCCTAGACCAAAGCAATAACACCAGTTGTATTTTTTGTTGGGCTAGTCTCTAACGGTACATCCAGACTGCAGCACTATTTCAGGATACCAGAAGTATCCCGAAATAGCAACACCGCATCTTTAAACTCTCCTACTATTTCCTGAAATAGTGGGCGCCCTATTCCGGTGTCCCTGTAACCTTCATTCCATGAGAGTTAAGGGATTTGTTGGAATAGTGCCTTATTTTGAAATTTGGCGCTGTCTACATAGTGCCAAATTTCAATATAGGCTCTTTCGACCTAGACTCAGAATAAGCTATGCAATTTGCGTAACACAAATTGCATAGCTTATTCTGACAGAAGGGTTCTGTCTAGACTAGGGATGTTATAGTGTAGTCAATTAACCAATTAACTAATAAGCGAAACCTTATACATTAATGCTGTAAACTACATGCATTCCTCCCACCCCAACCAGTAAATTTTTTAGCAGGCTGGCTAGCAGCCAGGCTCAGTTCTGGCTCATGCTGGGTCCTGGACCCACCCGCGCTGTGGCTCTGCATTTAAAGTGTATTAGGGGCTGGGTGGCCAGGCAACCCAGCTCAGTTCCGGTTCACGCCAGGTCTGGGAATTCAGCCCTCCCCCCAGACAGGGGCTGCTGCCACCCGACACTGATGCCTCTTTATCAGAGACAGCAGCACAGGGCGACAAGCAGCAAGTCTGTAAGAGAAGCTGGTTTTTAAACTGGCTCCCCTTCACAGACTAGCTCCCACCTGGCACCCCACGCTACTGCCGACCCCACTCGCAGGGACTATAGAATAGTCAACTAACCGATAAGAATTCACGAGGTTACTCGACTATTCAATTAAGCAATATTTAACATCCCTAGTCTAGACGTGCCCTAAGGTACTACAGAACTAATTGCTGTTTTTAAAGTTACAGGCTAACATGGCTGTAACATGTTTAAAGTTACAGACTAACATGACTAATTGGTCATGAAACCAATTCAATGAGTCATGTGTTTGAGGTTTTATATCTATCATTATTGCTACTGTTCTGATTTATCTGTCACTCTCCATACATTCTATTAGACAACATTGGCAGTGGCAATTTCCACATAGTAGCCTCCAAAGAGTATATTTACACTGGTAATTACAATGAAAAGGGACAGAGACATACACCTATCCTGTGGCCTATATTTATAGGTCCTGTACTACAACCACCAATACATAAATTATTCTAGGGATATGAAATATCATCCATATAGCACTTATATGCTGAGCTTTATTTCAGAATCAGGTGGCATGTTGGTGCTCTTGATAGTGTGAGAGAGGGTTAAAAAATGAAAACTGACTTTCATGGGGAAAAAAATGAAATTCCAAAATGACTTTGTCATAACATTTGAAAGAGACATATTTTATTGGATGATTTTTTTGGGGGGGGGGGTGGGGGAAGGGAGGGAGTAAAAAAATGTTTTTTCTGTTTGGATTTTTTTTTTTTTTTTTACAAAAAAATTACTGAGCATGTTATGAAAAATTTTCATTTACTAAAAGCTTAGTTTTATTTTTGTTCTGCTAATGTAAGATTTTGCACATTTCTAAATCTTGAACCAACAGCTAAGCAAGACCAATATTCTTGTAGTAGTTCCCTAATTAGCAGGCAATTTCAGTGAGTTATGTTTTCAAGTCAGGTAATTGAGACTGACCTGTCTCTGCTAGTAATTCACCAACTTTTTGTGTTCAGGCTAACAGTTGTCAATAACAATCCAGTACAGGCCTCAGGGTCTATATGCACCATATGCCATTGCTGCAGGAGAGTTACTATATGTGATTAAAAAAAAAAAGGTCACTCACAGTAAATACCTGCCATCTGCTCAGAATCTAGATGGATAACAGTCTCATGGTGATAGCAGCAATTGCAAGTATTCCCACAGAGTAGTAAATTGTTACTAAGACCGGTGATTTATTATTTTACAAGTCATTTAGTAAACAGGCTTCACTGAAACATGAGACCCATTTCTGCTGAGAACGAAACTGGGAAAGAGTAGTGGAGACTGTAGGATCCCAGGAAGGAATTAGGACCTAGAGAAAAATTGCTTGTGTCAATCTCCAAATGAGCAAGGGTAGGCCTTTAAATGGAAGCCTATGTCTTCTTTTGCTACCTATTTTTGGGCACTGCTGTATATGTGCCAAGGAGGAGGAGAAGGGATGAAGACAACCAGGCAGTGGGATTATCTAGATGATCATAAGAGTTCCCACCCAGAACGCTGATCTATAAAACACTCCAACAAGATTTAATAGTATGCTTTTACAGGATTTATTTTTGCCTTCACACCTTTTTTCCAGACAGCATATAGTATACTGTAGCATGTCACAGTACTTTTGTCATGTTTTGTTATTCAGAATTATAATGACCTTGTCAGTATGGGTTATTTATGTAGCACTATAACAGTCCACTGTGTCATGGTTCAGGGTATTAAGTCAGAGCCCAATCTTGATTCCATTATAGACATAGCAAATCCTCCATTATCTTCAGCAGGAGCAGAAGACAATCCATACTGAATATTCAAGTATTCTGTATACTTTGAGCAGAGGGTTGGACTAGATGGCCCCCTGAAGTCTTTTGCAACCCTAATATTCTGTGGTTAGGTTCACTCACAGCTGACACAGATAGTTCATATTCTCATTGAAACTGAGTTTGGGAGAAATTAAAGCCCAAGGGAGTGAGATAATGGGTTGGGTGAGAACTACTGAATGGTTTCAAAAAGCCAAAAAAGCAGGTTCATTCTTAAAATTAGTAGGGTGGTATTTTTGTTTTGTTTTGTTTTGTTGCATTTTTTTAAAAAGTTGTCTTTGAGACTGACACAATAACAAAAAAGTCTGTTGGTCTGATCCCTGAAAAGGTGGATATGCTGGGTTCCTATAAAACTCCCCTGGCCCAGGGGAAAGCTTATTAGGAATGGAAACTCAGGAACTAATAGGTGAATACAGCAAAAGCTGCGGAGGGAGGTGCAAGAAAAGTTGACATTTGCTTTAAGGATAATTTAGGAAAAACAGTTGTCTAAAGTTATGTAAGACATACCAAGCTATGCCTTACTAAAAGGAGGATGGTTCCATAAGCAAATATTGCGTGGTAAGTACCATAATACATGTTTACTTAGGTATATTTCAGTGCTGTTTTACTGATCTCTATGTGTAAACAGAGATGGTATGCCAGTAACCTCGTCATTTAAGTATAAAGGGTTCAATTCAACCCTTATACAGACAGCCAGAAAAAGGCCTAGTGCTTCATTACACTACGTTACTTATGCAGCTTTAATCCCACTAAAGTTTTCTGAAGGCTTTAAACAGTGCTTAGGTCTTGTGCTGGGTCTCTGGGTGAATTTCACACACAGGCAAATCATTATTAAGTGGGTCTATTCTGTGATAAGATTGGCACAAATCTATCTAAATAAGGACAGATTAAATGAAATGGAAGCCTTTTAATCAGAATAACTGAAACTAATAGCAGCCATTTGAAAGGTTAATTCTATACTTATCCTTGGAATTTTAAGAGTTATTCTTTGATTTTAATTTTTTCCATTATGATAATGTTTGTTGTTCATATTAATGCAGATGGACCTTATGGACTAACAGTTAATTCAGATAGAGGACTGAAAGTAGGAGAGGTGTTTACAGTTGATATAGGAGAAGCTATCCTATTTGATTGCTCAGCGGACTCAAATCCTCCCAATACTTACTCTTGGATCCGAAGGGCTAACAATACTACACATGTTATCAAATATGGACCCCACCTGGAAGTTGTATCTGAAAAAGTGGCCCAGTCAACAATAGATTATATGTGCTGTGCTTACAACAATGTGACTGGAAAGCAGGACGAAACTCATTTCACAGTGATCATTACATCTGTAGGTAAGAACACAACATGTGTAATATAGCAAATGCTGATCCAGTCTAAATTAAATAACTGCAAAGAAATTTTTCAGAGAATCCCAAAGAAAAGCCATTGTAAATGGTACAATTCTGCTCAAGTATGAAAACTCCTTATTTACTACCTGTTTGTTACTAATTAGAAAACATTTTCTGGGTTTTTAATAATTTAATTACTAAGGAACAATAGATTTTTTTCAGAAGATGTGGCTATATTATTAATGTACAGGAAGGTGTCAGACTGTTGCCTTTTAGAAAGTTTTACAAACATGTTTTTCTGGTACTGGACAAAGAGCTTAGACATTTATTATTAAGATAAACAAGGACAGCAGGTGTCTATTGTTCAGATGGATTTAATGTAATTGCAAATGAAAGCTCCATGGTTTCAAACACCCTAGCAGAAAACAGGACACAATTTTTCAGAGGAAATATTGCAGTTTAAAATAAAATAATGTGGTAACTAGAAGGGGGAAATGCAAACAGAGCTGTCATGTTCCATTAGGAGTACAAATGGCATTTTTCCTGAAAGTGAAAGTAGACCAGGACTCCTAGTATCTGTGTTTATAAATAAACACACAGGCTACGTCTAGACTGGCATGATTTTCCGCAAATGCTTTTAATGGAAAAAATTTTCCGTTAAAAGCATTTGCGGAAAAGAGCGTCACGATTGGCACAGACACTTTTCCGCAAAAGCACTTTTTACGGAAAAGTGTTCATGCCAATCTAGACGTGGTTTTGCGCAAGAAAGCCCTGATTGCCATTTTTGTGATCGGGGCTTTTTTGCGCAAAACAATACCGCATTGTCTACACTGGCCCTCTTGCACAAAAGCATTTGCGCAAGAGGGCTTTTGCTCGAACGGGAGCAGCATAGTATTTCCGCAAGAACACTGACAATCTTACATGAGATTGTCAGTGTTCTTGTGGAAATTCAAGTGGCCAGTGTAGACAGCTGGCAAGTTTTTCCACAAAAGCAGCTGCTTTTGCGGAAAAACTTACCAGTCTAGACGCAGCCATGCACAATTATGAGCAATAGTTTTGAGATCTGTTTTTGAAGCCTGATAGAAAGCAAAGTCCATATGGCGTGTACATTCTATATTTGGTTGTACTTAAAAATGCAGCTCTTCTTTGCAAAATTACTTCATAAGATTTTAAGTTTAGAGATCATCAGTTTTTTCCATTTTATGCCATTCTTCCTATTTCCAAGGATTTATTTCAGTAATACAAACCACTGGATTCCAGACTACACTCCTTAATTCAGGTAAAATTCCCCTTAACTTCAGTGAAAGGTCTGCCTGTGTGTTTCCTCAAATATATGTACTTCCAGTGAATTTCTCCATGGGGAACAAACTCTAAAATCTTTAATGGTAATTTTACCAGATTAGTGATTACTTTCCAAGGAAGATATTCTGTGTTTTTGCTTCCCCAATATCTAAGGTTATGTCTACACTACCAGGTTATCTCAAAATAAGTTATTTTGAAATAATCATAGAATCATAGAATCATAGGACTGGAAGGGACCTCGAGAGGTCATCGAGTCCAGCCCCCTGCCCTCAAGGCAGGACCAAGCTCCGTCTCCACCATGCCTGACAGATGTCTATCTAACCTGTTCTTAAATATCTCCAGAGGGGGAGATTCCACCACCTCCCTTGGAAATTTATTCCAATATTTGACCACCCTGACAGTTAGGAATTTTTTTCTAATGTCCAATCTAAACCTCCCTTGCTGCACTTTAAGCCCATTACTCCTTGTCCTGTCCTCAAAAACCAAGAGGAACAAATTTTCTCCTTCCTCTTGTGACACCCTTTTAGATATTTGAAAACCGCTATCATGTCCCCCCTTAATCTTCTTTTTTCCAAACTAAACAAGCCCAGTTCATGAAGCCTGGCTTCATAGGTCATGTTCTCTAGACCTTTAATCATTCTTGTCGCTCTTCTCTGTACCCTTTCCAATTTCTCCACATCTTTCTTGAAATGTGATGTCCAGAACTGGACACAGTATTCCAGCTGAGGCCTAACTAGTGCAGAGTAGAGCTTACAACACACCTGTTGATACAACCTAGAATCGTATTTGCTTTTTTTGCAACAGCATCACACTGTTGACTCATATTCAACTTGTGGTCCACTATGACCCCTAGATCCCTTTCCACCATGCTCCTTCCTAGACAGTCTCTTCCCATCTTGTATGTATGGAACTGATTGTTCCTTCCTAAGTGGAGCACTTTGCATTTCTCTTTATTAAACTTCATCCTGTTTACCTCTGACCATTTCTCTAACTTGCTAAGGTCATTTTGAATTATATCCCTATCCTCCAAAGAAGTTGCAACCCCACCCAGTTTGGTATCATCTGCAAACTTAATGAGCGTACCCTCTATCCCAATATCTACATCATTGATGAAGATATTGAACAGTACGGGTCCCAAAACAGATCCTTGCGGAACTCCACTTGTTATCCCTTTCCAGCAGGATTTAGCACCGTTAACAACAACTCTCTGACTACGGTTATCCAGCCAATTATGCACCCACCTTATCGTGGCCCTATCTAAGTTATATTTGCCTAGTTTATCAATAAGAATATCATGCGAGACCGTATCAAATGCCTTACTAAATTCTAGGTATATGACATCCACCGCTTCTCCCTTATCCACAAGGCTCGTTATCCTATCAAAGAAAGCTATCAGATTAGTTTGGCATGACTTGTTCTTCACAAACCCATGCTCTTCCCTATCACTTTATTACCTTCCAAGTGTTTGCATATGATTTCCTTAATTACCTGCTCCATTATCTTCCCTGGGACAGACGTTAAACTGACCGGTCTGTAGTTTCCTGGGTTGTTCTTATTCCCCTTTTTATAGATGGGCACAATATTTGCCCTTTTCCAGTCTTCTGGAATCTCCCCTGTCTTCCATGATTTTTCAAACATCATAGCTAAAGGCTCAGATACCTCCTCTATCAGCTCCTTGAGTATCCTGGGATGCATTTCATCAGGAGCTGGTGACTTGCTGACATCTAACTTTCCTAAGTGATTTTTAACTTGTTCTTTGTGTATTCTATCTTCTAAACTTACCCTCTCTCTGCTTGTATTCACTACGTTAGGCACACCTCCAGACTTCTCGGTAAAGACCGAAACAAAGAAGTCATTGAGCATCTCCGCCATTTCCAAGTTTCCTGTTACTGCTTCTCCCTCCTCACTGAGCAGTGGACCTACCCTGTCCTTGGTCTTCCTCTTGCTTCTAATGTATTTATAAAAGGTCTTCTTGTTTCCCTTTATGCCTGTATCTAGTTTGATCTCATTTTGTGCCTTTGCCTTTCTAATCTTGCTCCTGCATTCTCGTGTTGCTTGCCTATATTCATCCTTTGTTATTTGTCCTAGTTTCCATTTTTTATAGGACTCCTTTTTTATTTTGAGATCATGCAAGATCTCCTTGTTAAGCCAAGCTGGTCTTTTGCCATATTTTCTATCTTTCCTACACAGCGGAATTGTTTGCTTTTGGGCCCTTAACAACGTCCCTTTGAAATACTTCCAACTCTCCTCAGTTGTTTTTCCCTTCAGTCTTGCTTCCCATGGGACCTTACCTACAAGTTCTCTGAGCTTATCAAAATCTGCCTTCCTGAAATCCATTACCTCAATTGTGCTGGTCTCCCTTCTAGCTTTCCTTAAGATCATGAACTCTATTATTTCATGATTACTGTCCCCTATACTGTCTTCCACTTTCAAGTTCTCAACTAGTTCCTCCCTATTTGTTAAAATCAAATCCAGAACAGCTTCTCCTCTGGTAGCTTTTTCAACCTTCTGAAACAGAAAGTTGTCTCCAATGCAGTCCAGAAACTTATTGGATAGCCTGTGCCCCGCTGTGTTAGTTTCCCAACATATGTCTGGATAGTTCAAGTCCCCCATCACCACCAAATCTTGGGCTTTGGATAGTTTTGTTAATTGTTTAAAAAAGGCCTCATCCACCTCTTCCACCTGGTTAGGTGGCCTGTAGTAGACTCCTAACATGACATCACCCTAATTTTTTACCCCTTTTAGCTTAACCCAGAGACTCTTTACACAGCTATCTCCTACGTTCATCTCCACTTCAGTCCAAGTGTGTACTTTTTTAATATACAAGGCAACCCCTCCTCCCTTTTTTCCCTGTCTGTCCTTCCTGAGCAAGCCGTACCCTTCCATACCAACATTCCAATCGTGCATCCCATCCCACCAAGTTTCTGTAATACCAATGATATCATAGTTGTATTTATTTGTTAGCAATTCCAGTTCTTCCTGCTTATTACCCATACTTCTCGCATTTGTATATAGGCATCTAAGATACTGATTTGATCTTGCCTCCCTGTTGTGCCCTGACCCTCCTTTCTCCTTGCCATTATAGGCCGTAGTCCCCCCCATTTCCAACCCATCTTCCAGTCCCGCACATTCAGCACTTACCTGTGGGCTTTGCTCACCTGTCCCCGTCGAACCTAGTTTAAAGCCCTCCTCACAAGGTTAGCCAGTCTGTGTCCAAACAAGGCCTTCCCGCTCCTGGAAAGGTGAACTCCATCTCTGCCAAGCAGTCCTTCCTGGAAAAGCACCCCATGGTCAAGGAAGCCGAAGCCCTCCTGGCGACACCATCCTCGCAGCCAGGCATTCACCTCCAGGATGCACCTCTCTCTGCCCGGGCCCCTACCTTTGACAGGAAGGATCGAAGAGAATACCACCTGTGCCCCAAACTCCCTCACCTGTACTCCCAAAGCCCTGTAGTCACGCTTGATCCACTCAGTGTCACACCTGGCAGTATCATTTGTGCCCACATGGATGAGTAGCATGGGGTAGTAGTCAGAGGGCCGGATAATCCTCGACAATGCTTCCGTAACATCTCGGATACGGGCCCCTGGCAGACAGCATACCTCTCGAGATGAACTGTCAGGGCGACAGATGGGCGTCTCCATTCCCCTCAGAAGAGAGTCTCCAACCACCACTACCCTATGTTTCTTCCTCGCGGTGGTGGCAGGAGACTGCTCAACCTTGGTGGTGCAAGGCCTGGTCTTCTCCACTGTGGGGGGTGACTCCTTGTCTCCTGCAGAAAGCTATTCCTGAAATAACTATTTCTCTTCACAAGCAGGAGTTATTACTTCAAAATAACAGGCCTGGCAGTGTGGATGCTCACCTTGTTATTTCAAAATAACGCTGTAGGCATGCCCTAAGATAAAGAGCCTTACACAACACTTAAATACCAGTTAAGGCATATGCACCAAATTTAGCTATTTCAGAAGATCTTTTGAAATTTCTCTGCACCTACGGCTAAAATTCATGCATATGGTTTTGTACACATATGTCCAACTTAGGCCAAGAGAACTAAAAAGAGAACGGCTGTAAACAGTTAATCCAGTCAGCTAAGATGTTTTGTTTTTATTGGAGAGTTAGATTTTAAAATAAAGGCATGTATCTCATTATGGACATGAGCACTACTTGTAGATTGACCTTCTAGGATCGAACCTGGATGGAATAATATTTACTTTATGTTAGCACACGAGTTTTCTATGTAGATTTTGGGTGAATTTTATTTGGCTTCTAAGGGTGAATTTTGTAAGGCTGAATTTTATTTGACTATAAAAGTGTAGTTACTCTTTTAAAGGGTTCATTTAAAGACTCATCTGGGTGAAGGAGAGGTTAGATTGGGAAAGAGAGGATTGATGGAGTGGAACTTTTTTGGGTGGAAGGTTTGTTAAAAGGGCGTATTGTTTCTTTTGCCCTACATACAGCAGGGATCATGTAGATAAACAAGATAGTTTGGGCAACCATAAATCTAATAGTTCCCAACTTTCAAGTTCATAACTTTGAAACTTGAATTTGGTTCTTCTAAAAATTGGGGGAACGGGGAGAGGAGAGAGAGACTGAAAAAAGCTTGCTTTAGTATGACTCAGCAACAGATATGAGCAAATGAAACAAAGATCAACACTACTAATGTTAGGAAGTCATATAATTCAGCAGTTTCTGTGAGAATCTGATCAACAAACCTATCAGTGACCTATAAATCCCATAAATGAAGTACTGGGAAGTAGAGTGACAAGCTGTAGCTACATTTTAGTAACAGATTTGGGAATTAAACATATCTATCTTCACTTCCAGCCCAATGATCAATTATCTGTGCCTTCAGCATGTATTCTAAAGAATTCCTGCATCTGCATTAGCAGAAAGGAAATTTCAGCCCTGATATATGTACAAGAATCTGAAAGCTAGAATTGATTATAGTATGGATTGTGGCTACATTATTCAACACATTTAGCCTATATTTCTGTTCTTGAATAGTCTGAAGACCCTTCCTAAAATTACACATATGTTTATGATTCACATGGACCACAGAATATTTCATAGAATTGTTTCCTTGTTTCATTTGCCAATTATTGACTTCAACCATTTGCTATGTTTTATTTGTGATATGTGATTAATCATTTAAATCACAAGATATTGTTTCTGATTGTAGATCAAGAACTTTTTTTAACACCAAAGAATAGCAAATATTGTGTCTGATTTGCTATAATTTATAAAACTGGAGTTTTGTGAACATTTCCACTAATAAAGCATCAGTCAACAGCACACTTTTGGATAGATAACCCAATGTTTAGTGTATATCACATCTTTCTCACACAGGGTATGAGCGTATCATAGCAGCCAGCTAGGAAACTTAATCCTTTATCTCAAGCTATAGCAACATATACCCTCAGCTCTGGAGATCTTGGTTCAGTCCCTACTCCCTAATGATGATGACTGATACGCTGTATTACTGTGATCATATGTAAGTTAGCCTCACAAAAACATCTATTAAACTCTTTTATAATATTTGGCATGTCTATTGAGAGCAATATTACACTTGTTTATAATCCACATTGGTTTTACTTCTCATGGAGTCATTCTTGATTTGACTGGCACCCTTTAGTCTGGAAACAGTCTAGTATATTACTTTCATTATAATTCTTGATCCTATTAGCAATGCGAAAATGGAACCACTGCACTTTACAAGCTATAGCATATGGTTATAATGTTACTGTGTAATCAAACACATTTGTTGCTGTGTGATGCCATGGATACCCCCTATCTCTTTTATATTTACACTTGGTGTGATAGTTCATTTTATTTATTTAACTAGGGACAGACTCTTTGAGAGACAAATAACATTTGCACTGGTACCTGGCAAGTTAGCCTTTCATGCATGAACTGTAAAATATACACAGCACAAGTACAGCTGGTGCGTTAAAATTCTTTCTTAGAGCTCTGCTCCAACCAAGAGATCTAATGAGCTATGGGAAGGGGAAGGACAAGGATGATCTAAAAACTGGATGCAGATTTTATTTAAATGTGCTTCGCTGCAAACAGGAGCTTGAGCTGGCTTCCTCAAAGTTTAATCCAAGATGAAGAGTGGCCTATGTCAGCTAACTCATGATTGTGAGTCTCAGGCGACAGGGCTGTTTAATTGTTGTGTAGATGTTTGGAGTCAGGATGAAACCTGGACCCTGGGACCCTACCCTGAGCCAGAAAATGTACACCTGAATTAAATAAAATGATTGCCCAACTCCCACAAGCTGAAGTGGATTGACACAAGCCAGTCAGGGTGTTTAACTGATGTGAAAACATACCCTTAACACGCAAATCCATTGAAACCCAGTCATGGATATCAAGGCAAGGAAATTAAGATATAACTCCCATCTAGGCATTGCCATATATGTGCCACTTTATATAAGCAGGATGCGGCTCCTGCATCTAGGCCCAACATGGTGCTGAGATAGCTTTAACACAGCACTTGCTGACAGTCAGAATGTTATATTAATACAGTAGTGTTGAGTACAAAATGAAATGTTTCCATTGTAAAAACAATCATATCGCATCTCCGGGAAGAACAGTGCTACATAAGAAAGTATCCCATGAATAATTTTGAAATAATAACTCCTGAAATAACTATTTCGAAATAAGTTTATTCCTCTTCACAAGCCCTGAAGGCAGAATTGCAGTGCTGAAGGTCTGGAGAGCAAAAAGACTGCTCCTTTCTTTTTCTCCATGGGAGAAATCCGTGTCCCAAAGTGGCTGAGGAAGAGGCAGGGCTAACGCACTGGGTGGTAGAACTGCTCAGTAGCCCTGCAAGCTAGTAAATAGCTCCCCCATCATACGGCTAGTAGCACGTGTGCTGACTCTCTATGCCTTCACTGAGTCAAATTGCCCCCTAGTGATCCCCATCAGATTATTCACTCTGCACTACATCTTCCCATGGCTCAATCAAGCCCTCATTGATGTAGTGTCTATGTTTTCTACTGGCAAATTAAAGACAGTATAAAACAAATAGAAGGTTGTCGTATATTGACACTCACAAGACCAGAGTCCTAAAGTGAACAAATTATCCACAAAAAATTCCCTGATGGTTTTGGTTTCAGTGCTGTGACTCAAATGAGGAAGTCTATAGTTCTCTGGTTGGAGTCTGAATGGCAAAAATCAACTCCAAGGCTATGTCTAGACTGGCATGATTTTCCACAAATGCTTTTAACGGAAAAGTTTTTCTGTTAAAAGCATTTGTGGAAAAGAGTGTCTAGATTGGCACGGATGCTTTTGCACAAAAGCACTTTTTGAGGAAAAGCATCCGTGCCAATATAGACGCGGTTTTACGCAAGAAAGCCCCGATCGCCATTTTCGCCATCAGGGCTTTTTTGCACTAAACGGTTCTCAGTTGTCTACACTGGCCCTCTTGCACAAAAGCATTTGCGCAAGAGGGCTTTTTCCCGAATGGGAGAGTCATTCTATTTGTGGAAGAACACTGACAATCTTACATTAGATCGTCAGTGTTCTTGTACAAATTCAAAGTGGCCAGTGTAGACAGCTGGCATGTTTTTCCACAAAAGCAGACGCATTTGCGGAAAAGCTAGCCAGTCTAGACGCAGCCCAAGTGTTTCTGAGCAACATTTCATGCTCTGCATAAACATAAAATATCTGCAAAACAAAATGGAAGACACAGTCTATAGCAAGAGCTAATGAAAGTGGTCACCCTCCCGCCAGCTATACATCAGTGAATGAAACTGCATGGAGAAACATCATTTTAGCCTCTTGAAATTTGATCAGATAAATACAATAAATCTTTGCCCTCAGCTTTACTCCACTTTCTTCTTAAATAATAAAAACAGATGTTCAGTCTCTTGACATGAAATGACTATAAATAACTTCATCCCTATTTCATAGTGGCTGTGTCTACACTGCACCCCTTTTCCGGAAAAGGGATGCAGATTAGACACATTGGAATAGCAAAATCCGCGGGGGATTTAAATATCCCCCGCGGGATTTGCATTTACATGGCTGCCGCTTTTTTCCGGCTTGGGGCTAAGCCGGAGAAAAGCGCCAGTCTAGACGTGATTCTCCGGAAAATAAGCCCTTTTCCGGAGGATCTCTTATTCCTACTTGAAAGTAGGAATAAGAGATCCTCCAGAAAAGGGCTTATTTTCCGGAGAATCACGTCTAGACTGGCGCTTTTCTCCGGCTTAGCCCCAAGCCGGAAAAAAGCGGCAGCCATGTAAATGCAAATCCCGTGGGGGATTTTGCTATTCCGACGTGCTACATAAGCATCCCTTTTCCAGAAGGGATGCCAGTGTAGATGTAGCCACTGTGTCTGAAACACTTGAAGAAATGATTTTCCGAACTGTAGATTATAAAGTGCATTTTCAAACTCCCTTTTACATATGTACTGCAGACTAAGGCAAGCTTCTGCCCAGGGCACTGCTGGGTGTTGTACCACTAACATTGTGGCTCAAACTTTTGGGATACATATCACCAGAGTCAGCCAGAATTCCTTCTGAGCTTCTCTAGGAGAACACAGCAGAGTGGTAGCTCTGGTACCATTTAAGAGTCTGCAGTGGGCTCACCGTTCCGTGCCCATCTAGTCCGTTAGCAAGGGCATAGGAGTATGGGACAACTACTGTAGTACCAAATGGGATGCTGCTAAGGTTCAGGGACCATGCTCCCTGATGAGATCTTTGTAAGGCCTCTTACCTAGGCAGGGCATTAGCATTTCAGAGTTGTGCTTCCTGCTTCAGGAAATGATTCTATAATAACTATTGAATAAGTAGACAATAAAAGACAAATCTTAGAAAAAGAGAAATCATGCAGAATGGGAATGACAAGAGTTCCATTGATCTCAATGGGGATGAGATTTCCACCCGGGGGGAATGTTTTGGCAGCTGTCAAATTTTGGTATTGACTTGCAGACACAATGGTGTAATACTATGTTTTTGTCTAGTATAGTAATATTTTTGTATACTGTTATGAAGACAGTGATAAAACACAAACAGCTCTATGTTAATTTGAATTAAAGTATCTGTTTAGAAAGTGGTACTAATTCAGGGAGGGAAAGAGAATTTGGCTGTCTTCTATATGGAGTGGCTGTATATTATAATAACATCGGTAACAATTTACATAAGAAGAAGGGGTTTGCAAAGGATTTTAATTCATAGGATGTGAACTAAGAAAATCTAGTTTCTAGTCCCAACTTCACTATTGATTTCCTGCTTAACCTTAATCCAATAATCTACTCCCTGTGGGTATGTCTACACAGCAAGTTATTTCAGAATAATGGCCGTTATTCTGAAATAACAATGCGAGCATCTACACAGCAATGCTGTTATTTTGAAATAATTTCGAAATAACAAACGCTTATTCCAGCTTCTATAAACCTCATTCTATGATGAATAACACCTATTCCAAAATAGCAATTTGGAAATAAGGCGTGTGTAGACGCTCCATTTCTGCTATTTTGAAATAGCCCCTCACCAGAGCCATTCTAAGTTATTCCTCCTGGGGCTCCAAATGGAGGTAGCACATTTACATTAGGGAAGCCTGACTCAGACTAATTTTGAGGCTTCCCTGCAGTGTAGATGTGTTATTTTGAAATAAGCCATTTTGGAATAATTATTCTGGAATAGCTTATTCTGAAAAACTGTGCAGTGTAGACATATATGAGTCTCCATCTCCTTATGCAAGAGTAGGACTATTTACATATTTCCTTGTGGAGCTGTGAGGTTAAATTCAAAAATACTTTAAAGAGACACTTTTTTTATTTTGTATTTGGTGCTACCATAATGCTCATACCACGTAATTCCTGATACCATACATGTTTTGGAGTGGTTTCTGAAATGCAAGTTATTAACATACAAAGTTGCCATTTCAAGTATGTCTTTGAAAACACTATATTACCTAATTTATAATACTCTCTAGGAATGATCTCTGTGCAAGGTTTGCTGAACACAAACTGTGTTTGGATACTTCTATGTGAAAATGCAGGAACATGTTATATACAGTGAAGAACTAGCTATGAATCTGTTCTTCTTTGACACAGGACTGGAGAAACTTGCTCAGAAAGGAAAATCTTTGTCATCTCTAGCAGTAATAACAGGAATTTCATTATTTTTGATCGTATCTTTGTCCCTTGTATTCTTATGGAAAAGATATCAGCCACATAAAGGTAGGTGAAACTTAAACACACCTCAGATGTACTTTCTGGACTTTATTACAAAAAGGTTGATTTTTCCTTTATCTTTTCTTTTCAGTTATACATCGGAAGTTGCAGAGCAGGTAGCAAAATAAATAATTTTGTTTGGCTTTGTGTCTTTCCCAAAAAGAGGGGATTTTTTTGGTCTCAGATTTCTTTTCTTAGCCCATGAGATCAAACTGAAAGTCATGTTTATGTTTTCTAGGCCTGGAGCAGATTACAGAAAAGCACAGACATTCTCAGGTAAAGCTAAAGAATGAAATGGAAGCATACGGTCAAATTCCAGTCCCAGCACCTGAAGAACAGAGCTGGGCCTCTTCATGGAGCCATGGGGAATATATTAGACCATTTCAGTGCTCAGATACTTGAGACATGAAATAAATACTGAGCTAGATTAGCTAAAGTAAATTGAATCTTCTTTCCACATACCAGGGAGCAGCAATAGAGATGCTTACCTAGCTCAGTGGGAATGCTCTATCCTAGGGAACTTGTCTCTCAGCATAGGGAGAATATGAAAAGTGGGGCAATGAAGGGGTATGGCCAAAGCTGCACTGCTCTCCAGTTATCTTCAACAGTGTAATAGCCCATTAAATGCAGTTAAGCACGACTTTAAACATTAGTGTCGCTGCTTTAAGATCTGAGAAGTGAGCCAGCTCTACCAGGGGGTGGAACAGTAGAACAAAGCAGCACTTTCAAAGTCTCTGAATCCACGGAAATTCAAACGTAGGCCAAATGAGTTTGTCCATCTCTTATTAAGTGTTCTTGTTTGCATTTATGTTACCTATTAATACCATGTTTTTATTTTAGGGCATGAAAGTGCTCTGGATGACTTTGGAATCTATGAATTTGTTGCTTTTCCAGATCCTACTGGTGTTCCTACAGTATGTGTTTTAACAATAAATCAGTAGCCAACCAATTAAGGCTCTATTTTATTTACTACAATGTTTGTAGTATTTACATGAGAATCTCTATGTGGCTTGCTGAAAGGACCACAAGAGATGCCTCTATGTAGATATTTCAATGTCTTATTCAGCAGCACTTTTACTCACTCTGCTTATTTATGTGTTAAGCAACAGGGACATGCCACAAAGGTGCACCAAGGTTAGTTCTGTTAAGCAATCCTACATTTAGGCTACATCTGTCCTACAGCATTCACATCAGCACTGATGAAGATTCACCACTATAGCACTTGTGGTGGAGATGCTCTAAGCCAGTGGGAGAGAGCTCTCCTATCAGCTTAATATAGCTGACACCTTTATGGAGGCACTTAGGTCAATGAAATGTATATTGCTCAGGGGTGTGGATGGCTCATACCCCCGAGTGACCTGTAGCATAGATAAGGAAAACAGGTGTTTTTAACATTAGCTAACACTAGCATTACAGAAGGAAGAAGAGCATCTCTGAGTGCTCAAGAAAGGGGGGGGGGAGGAATAGCTCAGTGGTTTGAACATCGTGAGGGTTGTGAGTTTAATCCTTAACGGGGCCACTTAGTGATCTGGGGCAAATCTGTCAGGGATGGTACTTGGTCCTGCCGTGAGGGCAGGGGACTGGACTCCATAACCTTTCAAGGTCCCTTCCAGTTCTTTGAGATAAGTATATCTCCATATTAAGTAAGATGTCAGGAGTCAGCAGTTTAGAGCCCAGTTCTGCAAGGTTCTTAAAACACAAACAGACTCACTGATTTTACTAGGATTAGTCTCATCTCATAGTCGGGCACATTTCCATTAGCCAATTAAACAGGATTTTACATCCCTATCTGGTTAAACACATTGTTTAACCAGATAACCAATTAAAGAGGGGGGGGGGGCAGGGTCACTTGAGGCTGGGCTAGAGTGCCCCCTCCCTCGCCACAGGTGGGAAACTGCTGCAGCCCCTGCCGGTTATCCTTAACTGGTAAGCCTCACCCATTAAGGATGAGGCTTACCAGTTGCCTGGTTAAATCTTCACAAGCCTTCCAGAGTCAAGGCCTCAGAGAGTAAAGAAAGAAAGACTGTACACCAGAGAATTAGAGGCACTGGGATGGGTTCTAGAAGACTACGTCTACATTGGCATGATCTTGCGCAAATACTCTTTAACGCAAGAGTTCTTGCGTTAAAGTATTTGCGCAAGAGAGCGTCTAGACTGGCATGTGCCTTTGCGCAAGAGATGTGCTTTTGCGCAAGAGCATCTGTGACAGTGTAGACACTCTCTTGCGCAAGAAAGCTCTGATGGCCATTTTAGCCATCGGGCTTTCTTGCACAAGAAATTCATATTGCCTGTCTACACTGGCCTCTTGCGCAAGAACAGTTGCGCAAGAGGGCTTATTCCTGAGCGGGAGCATCTTAGTTCTTGCGCAAGAAGCACTGATTTCACACATTAGAACGTCAGTGTTCTTGCGCAAGAACTCCCCGCCAATGTTTTTGCACAAAAGCAGCCACTTTGGCGCAAGATCGCGCCAATGTAGATACAGCCGAACTGTAGCAACTCCACTGCAGGCACTCTGCATTTATACCAGTGTGGTTGAGATCAGTATTTAATCTCATTTCTTATGCTAGCTCGCTGCAGCTTTCCTTGGCTTAGGTAGACTGCACATTTCTATGCCTTTTTTAGTGTTGGAAGTATGAGGGTAGTGTGTATTCTGAATTATTTCTCTAACTACTTCTGTCATTTGTCCACAGCTTTTATTCACCGGCTTATTTCTCCTTGTATTATTTGTAGCTCGGTAATGCAAAGCCCATTTTACCCTAAATGCAGTAGGTGCAGCTTAACGTTTCTTGGTTTCTAGCTGTGTTTAAGTCTGTGGAAGCCATATCATAAGTGTGATAAAATTCCCTTCCTCAAAATCAAAACTAATAAAATTGAGCAATATGAACATAATCAGAGAAGAGCATCTGTCCTAAAAGGGGGAGGGGAGGGAAGAGAGTCTTGTTAGTCTATGTTTTGTTACTGCTCCAGCTTTCCCATCTGTATTCATAGCAAAAATATTGTCTGTTACTTTTAGGTTCCAAATCATTCTGTTTCTAGCTCTGACTTTGTCCAAGGGCAGGATTTACACAGTACAGTTTATGAAGTTATTCAGCATATTCCAGAACAACAGGAAGATCAAGAGTAAGTCCTATATGCACTAATAGGGTAACCCAAAGGCTTAAAGACAAATCCAGAAGTGATGGGCAAGATTGCATAAATTACATGTTGGTAAATCAGTGTGGGTCTAAGGGAGTGCAAGAGAATCTAATGGTATGGTAACCCTATAAAATTAAGATAACCTAAGCCCTGTTGGCATACAGCCAGTACAGTAATTAAATTGCTTTTGCATGTCCACACTATGCTCCTTGTGTCAATGCTGTGTGTCCTTACCAGGAGCACTTGCACCAATCTACCTGTCAGTGGGGAGCATTGTGAGATAGCTTCTGAAAGGCGGCAGCAGCAGCAGATGTAAGCAATGCAGTGACTACACTGACACTCCGTTGACCTAACTATGTCAACCTGTGCTGCTCCTCTCACAGAAGTAGGGTTGCCAAGTGTCCAATATTCACCTGGAAACTCCGGTATTTTCACCTCCTGTCCAGTAAAAAATTCAGAGAATGCCAGACACCTAAAATGTCCAGTATTTTCTGATTTTTTTCCCCAGCCAGGAAGAGAAAATGCCAGGCACCTGGCAACCCTATAAACACTCAGCGCCTGGCCTCCCCCGATCCCCTTGGCTCCCAACACCCCCAGAACCCATGCTTACCTGGTTCCACAAGGCTGCTGGCACAAAATGGCTGCCAACCAAGGGGAAGTAGCCTGGGTCTTAGTGTTCAACCGTTCCCCTGTTTCTATCTCTGCACTCACTCTTAAAGGGAACATGCTCTTTTATTTTATTTTAATTTTATTTTATTTTATTTTTTGCTTAATAATTCTTGGAGTCTTTTTTTTTTGTGGTCTCCCCCTCCCATCCCCCCTTGTTTTTTTCCTTCAACAGAATTTTTTCCCGGTGTGTTTTTTTTGTTTTTGGGGGAGGAGGGGAGTGTTCGGTATTTTTGTTTCAACCATTTGGCAACCCTACACAGAGGTGAAGTTATAAAGTTGGTTTAGCGAGTTATATCCATGAAATTTATTTTAGAGGGTGCTCACAGAGTTAGATTGATGTAAGTTGCCTTGTATCGACCAGTCTTGGTAGCATAGACCAGAGCTAAGCAGTGTGATACACACCCGAAGAGATGTAAGTTACATTGACTCAGACTCTCACTAGGCTCTCTGCACTTTCCTTCAGAGACTCTTTTCTGAATTTTCCCCTGACTCTCACTACACTTGCTTATCTGTGAACAACTGGGGCTAAGATGTTCAAAAACAGGAATTTAAATGAATGCTCCTAAATCTAATAGTGAAGCATATGCATGAGTGGCACATTTTTACACGTGATGAGCAACCACTGAGATCAAATAACTCTCTGTTTAATCCTTGTCTTCTCTTTCAGGCCAGTCAACAAGTGTACTTGTTGACAGTACACTTGGGTGTACAATGTAGGTTGGGTTTTGCAATGTAGAAACTGGTCAGCTAAGAGCCCTGCTAACTATCCACTGGTCATTGCACAGTCACCAGGCAAAAGTGTTCCATATTCTATTAGCCAAAGGTGTGCAGTACACTAGAGTGAGACTCTCTAACTTAAGTTTTATTGAGTTGAATGCTAGGCAGGTGACACCACCTTTTTGTTTACAAATCCATTATCAAGTTTGTCTTGTTTTCTGTCAAAGCAGCTACACCCCATAAAGCTTTCTGAAATATTATAGTACAAAAAAAACTTGTGTGCTGCCATAAGTCACTTTATGTGAATATCTATATTCTTTCTCATTAGGCATATATTTGCTCTGCACAGTATATTAAGAAAACATAATAACATCTTGGGTAACAACAGAAATTACAGCCCCATTAGGTTACGTTTCTGTGTTACTATTGTGTTTTCTGTCATTATGATTGAAAGGAAGAAAAGAAGCAAATATTTGTAAATCTGTTAATTAATTGATTGTGATCTCAGTGTTTGTGGCTATAGTGGGCATAGAATACTTATAAGATTAAAGGTTCACATTTTCAAAACTGTGCATCTCTTTTACGCACTCAAACATGGAGCAATGTGTGCAAATATTTTAAAAAAGGAAACTGATAGTGAAATAACATTTACTTATGTTTGCCTAGAGCCATTCATTTCACATCTTAGGTATCCATTTTTGAAAATATAACTTACATATGTAAAATACCAAATTAATTCTGTGCATGTCCAGGATGATCAGTGATTGTATCTTTGTCTTGTTATTCTTCCTCTTGCCATTCCCCCTTCCCAACACACTCACACATGCACTCTTTAATGCTCCCTCTGAAAAAGGGAGAGTATATTCTTGTTACAAGATGACATGTCTTGAACTTTATGGAAGTATGTATTTGGATCCAAGCTCCACAGCTAAAACTCTTCTTTTAGTTAGGAGGACAAATATGGACAACCATATTTTGATTGCTCTATCTTATCGTTACAAGATTTAGAAAAAAACTTCTCAAATAAAACATCAGCACAAAAGGAAAATTTCCATTTTGCAAGGCAAGAATTAATATGCCTAGTGGAACTCATGTCCAGACTGGTTAGTCATGTTAGATATAATACTGATTCAAGCTTTCAAATTCCTAACCTACAGCCAAATGATCCTTAAAGCCATGCATAAATCACGGAAAATAGTCCCATGTTTGTCCTTACAACCAAATGCTTCAGAGCTCAGTATAAGCAAGAGGCTGAAACATCAAAATACAAAAGGGCTTTGGGAAAGTAATTTCAGATTCCTGCAGCTCAAATGAGCAGTATAAGCAGTGATTGCCAAAACTGAGTTCCACTCTACTGGTGATCAGCCATATGCAGTCAGTTGTGTTTCTGTGGAGTGTCAGATGGAATGACACTGAACTGGCATGTAGTGGGGAACAAACTACACCAACTACTCAGTGCAGAAATATCCAATTTCAATATAATAGCCAAAGAGGTTAAATTAAAGCAGGGGTGGGGAACTCAGGATGTTAAGTACCGTGTAATTGACTAATCGAATAGTTGATGCATTTTTGCATTGATTATTCGATTTGTCAATAGGGCAGCACTACCCCTTTGAAATGACGCAATGGTGTTTTAAAGGGATAATGCCACACAGAGCCCAGAGTCAGCTGGGAAGTCCCCAGCTGATCCCAGGCTCAACGCAGCACTGACCCTTTGAAATGCCTCCTGCAGCATTCAAAGCAGCAGCACTGCAGGAAGCTATTAACTCCGGGCTCTGTGTGGCACTGCCACTTTGAAGTACTCCCTCTCCTCCCCTGCCTTGTTGCCTCTATTTGATAGATCCTGTCAACTATCCTTGTTGCCACCATCTCATAGATCCTGTAGACTATCCTTGTTGCCTCTATCTGATAGATCCTGTCGACTACCCAATTAGTATTTGTTGTCTAATCCTTAACATCCCTATGGGGAACCTCAGGCCCGGGGGCAGGATGCAGCCCTCACTTGCCTGGATCCAGCCCCCAAGACTCAGGGCCCACCCCCAGCATTGGGGAGCCCACGCTGGTGCTCCAGTCCCCCTGCTACTCCTCTGGAGGCTGGAGTACAGAAAATCTACTAAGCTGGGCCCCCTAGGCTCTGGCGTATGAGGGGAATGTGGGGAGTGTCTTTCTTCTTCTCAGTTGGGGGCCATAGTGTGGGTTGTTTGGGTTTTTTACATCTCACTTGTGTGCTGCCTCCAACTGATTTTTTCTGTGTGTCAGTGGCCCCCATCCCAAAAAAGGTTTCCTACTCCTGAATTAAAGGAACCCAAAGAGGCTCTTAAGTAACAAAGATGTTTTACTCAGGCTACATCTTCATGACAGTGCTTACAGTAGTAGCACAACAGCACTGATGCAGGTGCACTGCTGTAGCTTCCCAAAAGAGGGCATTATGGTTTGATCGTATGTGTATGTATAGGATAATGTCTAAGAACTTGGCGTACATCTATACTTGGAGATGGGCGTGTGATTTGCAGCTCGAGGAGACATACCCATGCTAGTTCTCACTAAGCCAGTGCATTAAACATAGAATGTAGCCATGGGAGGGTGAGCAGCAGATGGCCCCACCACTCAAGTATGTATTGAGGATCTCAGATGGACATGCAGGGTGAGTACCTTCTTCTGCAGCTCTTGCTGCCATGGCTACATACTGTTCTTAGTGCATGACACCTAGGGCAAGTATGTTTCGTCAAGCAGGAATCATGCTCCTAGCTCCAAGCGTAAACATACCTTACAAGGCGTTAACTTGTAGAAACTGCTTGATGATAGAGGACAGTATAGATGGAGAAAGGTACACAGGCTCTCTCTTTCATGCTTGAACACTTACCACCTTGTCTTGACCTTCACTCTGATAGTAGTGGTCTTCATTTGCTTCACCAAACAACATTTCCCTTTCATGTCTTCAAGCAAAAGCAAAGCCAGGTGTGAAGAATGATGGGAACTCCAACAATCTGGTTCAATCAAGTTGAAACAATCTTTAAGTTAACAATAGTCAAGAAAATTCCAGCTAAAAGTATCAATTTCTTCAAGGTACAAGGCATTGCATATCACATACTTTGCAGAACCCCCAAAAGAAGCAAAGTAAAAACACAAGACCCAGGCCCCTTGGGTAAACAACCACAGAACACAACTGGATGGCAGTGATGTGTGGGGAGCCTAAGGGAGTCAATAAAAAGCGTGGTCTAATAAAATACAACCTGTCATCCAAACTTCTTCTGCAACCTTCAGTATTGCTTAAATTGAACTTGAATATCTATGTCCAACTGTCAGATCATTCTGCTGCACAGAAAACTGGGAAATTGACAATCACAGGCTAAAGTTTGCAAAGCCTTCAACTGGTGAAAGTTCACAGCTCATATCTCATCTAAGAGGAGTCAGCTGTTAAAACAATCTTTGATGCAATCTTCATCTGAAAAGAAGAAAAAACACAAATTTACTCCAACTCTGTTTCTCAAATACCCTCACATACATCAGGTATTATTTTTCCACAAATTTCTGCTGCACTGACCGCCAAAGAGCAATGGAGATCCGTATGCTCCCAATCATTTTGACACTAGGCTTGTGAGAGCTTGCACCGACTCAGCATGTCCCTGCTATTCATCAACAGTTGCCAGAGTACATTATTACTGATAATGAATGAACATGCTGAAACATTTGCAGTGTCTAAAAAAGAGACATCACCATTCACTACCATGATTATGTGTTATATTAACTGGAGTGGCATAATTTCCCCATAGCCCAGGCCTGCCTCACCATGGCACATACCTTTTTGAAATGAGACCTCTGGTTCAAGGTTGGTTGACTGTTCTGTTACTCATGTTCATTGCCTCAGACAGTTCCTCTCTCTGTGCAAGCAAAATGAAAATCGCCAACTTTGTAATTTACACCATGCCACAGTGAGAACTGCATATTGGGTATACAAGGGTAGAAAATTACCTTGAAAAATAGTAACTGTGCGGGAGTTCCTGTGAAAATGATCATGCACTGAGGACCCAGTAAAAATGTCGCTAGAAGTTCTCCCTTTCCAAAAGTATTTTTTCTGCCTGTAGCCTTCTTTCCTTGAGCTGATGGCCAGTGCTCCTTGCTAAGATGCTAGTAACCCACAGGTGCTCAGGGTATGTGTGGCTTATAGGTGATAGATGATATGTATGTAGCATATAAAGTGCACATTTGTATGTCTGGAAGAACTTTTTTGACTCTTTCAATGAAGGGATAGTTTAAGATAGCACCAAAACTATTCTTTCATTACTAAGAAGCATGGCTGCATTAGTGTTACACTGTTTAGCATACAATAATGTCTGATAGCAGTGCCATCAGAACTTTACTCTTCTAAATTAATACCTTAGGTTAATCACACCCACAAAAGGGTGTGTCTAGACTGGCAAGATTTTGCGCAAAAGCAGCTGCTTTTGCGCAAAAACTTGACAGCTGTCTACACTGGCCGCTTGAATTTGGGCAAGAGCACAGACTTAGTAATGTACAAAATCAGTGCTTCTTGCGCAAATACTTTCATGCTCCTGCTTGGGGAAAAAGCCCTCTTGTGCAAGAATACTTGCTCAAGAGGGCCAGTATAGACAGGGAAGAACTGTTTTGCGCAAAAAAGCCCCAATGGCTAAAATGGCGATTGGGGCTTTCTTGCACAAAATCGTGTCTAGACTGGCCACAGATGCTTTTGCGCAAAAGCACTTTTTGCGCAAAAGCATCCATGTCAATCTAGACACGCTTTTGCGGAAATACTTTTAACGGAAAAACTTTTCCATTAAAAGTATTTTTGCAAAATCATGCCAGTCTAGACGCAGCCTAAAGGTTTGAGCAATGCCAGTTCCTGAACTTGTGAGAACAGTGCCTCAGTGTCAACTGATTACTATCGTTTACTACTACAATACCATACTGGAACGTACTACACTATTTTCATTTGAACCACCGCTATTTTGATTCCTCATAGAACACCTACAGCATAGTGCACTGTGTTAGTCCAATAGTAGTAGTAATGAGAATCATACTGCTAACCCCCAGCTCATCATGTTGAAAATTTGTATTTGTCAGTTGCATAAAAGTTAAAGATCCATTTAATTTCTGTTTTGAGTGTGTTTACTATAGTGTTTTTAAAACAAAAGGAATGCCACGTTACAAACAGTAACTATCAATGTCCTGTTCTTTTCTAGAGGTACATGAAGATGCAAGCACAGCAAATCAAGATATCCTAATACATATGATCTATATGTTTACCGGAAATGGAAAGCAAATGGCAACAGCTTTCAAAATGGCAAAGGACTAAGCTACAATCTCTGAAATAATACTTTCTTAAACTAGTAATTCTTCTTTGTTGCTCCCAATACTGGATTTGCTTGTTGATTTTATTTAACTTATTGTTTCTGAAAACAGGTGGGATTTTTTAATTTTTGACAGTTTTTTGCATTCTGAACTGCAAAAAGAAACCAGAGCCAAAAGAAAATACAGATAAGAAATACCGTATCTTTAAATCTGGCACAACTGCCTAGGAGTCAGACAAGGAGACTTTCCATGCTAGTTACACTGTAACATGGATAGGAAATTGCATTAAACTTTCCATTTGCATGGACTTTTAAAAGAGAAGATGATGCACATTGGCTGAAATAAGCAATGCAATGTTGTTAGATTGAAAAATAAGTCCTGTTTTTTTTTAAAAAAACTTCTAAGTTTTTCTTGTAACTTTAACTTACCAATTCACAAAAACTAATTTGTCATTTAGTTAAAAATGTGTACATGTATATTATTCAGAATGTTTTGTTTTGATTGTGTTTCCTTTGCATGCAAGCTGTTTCCCCATTTTTATCCTTTAAGGCCCAGATCCACAAAAAGTTTTTAGGCTTTGTGATTCTCAGTGTTGCAACACCTAGGCTGTGTCTACACTGGCACCCTTTTTCGTAAAAGGGATGCTAATGAGGCACTTTGGAATTGCAAATGCCATGGGGGATTTAAATATCCCCCGTGGCATTTGCATGAACATGGCTGCCGCTTATTTCTGGCTCGGGGTTTTGCCGGAGAAAAGCGCTAGTCTAGACGGGATCTTGCGGAAAATAAATCCTTTTCCGGAAGATCCCTTATTCCTACTTTCCTACTGCAATCCTTTCAAGTAGGAATAAGGGATCTTCCGGAAAGGGGGTTATTTTCCGCAAGATCCCATCTAGACTGGCGCTTTTCTCCGGCAAAACCCCGAGCCGGAAAAAAGCGGCAGCCATGTTCATGCAAATGCCGCAGGGCTTATTTAAATCCCCCCCGGCATTTGCAATTCCGAAGTGTCTCATTAGCATCCCTTTTACGGAAAAGGGTGCCAGTGTAGACACAGCCCTAATGTTTAGGGGCCTAGAGAATTACAGGGACAACACTGCAATCCAAAAAGCTCCCTCTACATGGAATGGGGAGAACTTTGAACACCTTAAAGTATGAGCCACAAAACTCAAGACACTGGGCAGCTCTCTGCTAAGGCTAGCTAATGAGAGATGGTGATTAGAGGCTTGTGTGCTAAGCCCCACCCCTCTCAAAGAGATAGAAACCTAGATAGAAAGTGTGGCCTTCAGGAGGCACTGTCTCTGCTACCAGAGCCTGGCATAGCTGTTGTAGTCTGTATCTGCAAAAACAATGAGGAGTCCAGCTTAAATTCTAGCTGTTGCCTCTTAATCCACTTTTCTCAAATGTAGAACAGGGGCAAATTCCCATATGAGCAGAAAGCTTCAGGGCTGGGCAGTGGGTAGTTTCTCAGGGGAGGGCCAGAGAAAGATGAATCCAGATAGCAATGGATGCTCATCTCTCTGCTCAGCCCCACAACATCCTACCCCACAAGGTGTAGCAGACTGGCACTAGCTCCACTGCCAAGAAACTCTCCATGGGCACAAGCTCAGAGATATTATTTAACCCTTAGGAAAGCCAGCAAGTCAGTGGCAGATCTTCAAATAAGAATGCAGGTCACCTAATTCCAACTCCCCTGCCTTAGCCATGCTGTCTCAGTTCAGTTCAAAGTCATAGATTAATTTAATATAATTGACAACCTCTGAAGTCAATTTAAAACCTAGTACCCAAGTGTTAGCTATAACCATTCCCAAAGTGTTTGCTTTCTTGATTTTCTCTTTCCATATAAAATTAACCCCCTATAAACTTATGACATCTATTAATGTCTTTAAGTGAATAAGTCTACGTTAGATAAATTTTAGGCCTTTGTAATATACCTCTATTAAATTTTAATAAAATAATTTCATGTATACTATGCATTCTGTAATGGCTCTGTGTGTATACGCCCATGTGTGTGATTGCTCAACCCTTTCAAAGAAAATCAGCAGCAGATCAGTTTTGTGGAAACACTGGCTACTGGTAAGAATAAGTGTAGGATACTTGGGCTGTGTCTAGACTGGCAAGTTTTTCCGGAAAATCATCTGCTTTTCTGGAAAAACTTGCCAGCTGTCTACACTGTCCGCTTGAATTTCCGGGAAAGCACTGACGATCTCATGTAAAATCATCAGTGCTTTTCCAGAAAAACTATGCTGCTCCCGTTCGGGCAAAAGTCTTTTTCCGGAAGACTTTTGCGCAAAAGGGCCAGTGTAGACGGCATAGAACTGTTTTCCGCAAAAAAGCTCCGATCATGAAAAAGGCGATCGGGGCTTTTTTGTGGAAAACTGCGTCTAGATTGGCCACGGACGCTTTTCCGCAAAAAGTGCTTTTGCGGAAAAGCATCCTGCCAATCTAGACGTGCTTTTCTGAAAATGCTTTTAACGGAAAACTTTTCCGTTAGAAGCATTTTCGGAAATTCATGCCAGTGTAGATGTAGCCTTGAAGTATAAGCACTGATGTGTATAATTTGTTCCAATTTGGAGAGCCATTTGGAGGAGCAGACCTGAGCATTTTTTGATTTCATATGAGCATCTTCTCTTCCTTTAGTGGCAAGAACAAAATGAAATCATGCTGAAAATAAAGGGAATAATACATTCATTCTTGTTCCCTCCTTGCTTCTCACAGACACTTCTGTGCCACTGTGTCTTTCATTGAAAAAAGAAGACTGTTGTCTACCATTTTTGATTCTACCTATATTGGCTGGTCTGTAAAATACAAAAACTCAAACTCAATTCTCTGGAAGCCAAGTTGCACACATGATACCTCAGAACTCTACCAGCATTATGAGAGCAGAGGTCTGGCTGGAAAACCCAGCCATGAGAGGAGGATGGGGACACAAGACATCCATATCAAGAGGCACTGTGTTAGCCTTTACAAAACAACATGTTCGTTTGATCAAAAATGAAAATTTTTCACAGGAAAAAAAAGTTTTTCATTCAGTTGAAAACCCAATTTTCTTTAAAAAGCCAGTTGAGACAGAAAAATGTTGGCCAGCCCTATTTTGAAAAGGGGCAATATCATTGATGAGAGGACAAGACTGCAGACTTTATTATCAGTTATTCATTCAAGGCTAGATTTTCAAGAGAGCTCAGCTCATTGGTTGCTCAGCACTTAGGAGAACCAGGTCTTTGTCTTGGTGTTTAAATAGGAGCTGAATTCTTCTAAAAATTTGCCCCATTTGCATGTGCTGAGCTGTTTCGAAACCCTGGCCCTTAATATCTGTATGTGTTTATGTCACTTGATAATGTAGTTTGGACTATAATTGGAAAGAAGTTGGGGAAAATTGACATGACTTACTATGGAGCAAATTCTGAGCAAACAGACAGAAGGAAGTTCTGCGGGAATCTAGGGTGGGGACTCCATCTGCTCCACCTCCATCCTACTGCCATCACCGCTAGCTAGGCAACAGAGTAGCTCTGGTGGCCACTATACAGCTACTACTACAAGCTAGGAGCATCATTACCATCTTCAGCAGCTGTACCTTCCATTTTGGGACATGGCCCAGCAATCCCAATCATACTGAATGTATGACTGGCCCTCCTCACCAACCAAATTACTCCTCCATGGAGCCCCCTGGAGCACAGATCTAGTGAGCACAAGAATTGCATGCTCTCTTGCAAAGGTGCATCCTATTCTACTGCCTCTCTCCTGCACAGAGCAACCACACTCATTTTGCTACTTAGCCAGATCTGTCAGCTAGCGGTAGGAAGAAAGGATTTGCTTCTGTCTTTAACATGTGCATTATATTTTCCAATAATTAAAAATCTAGATGGAATTCAAGAGAAAGTATGTTAAATTTCCAAAAAAGGAGTAACATTCTGACTGCTGAATAACGAAAGCGTAACACACACAAACACATCCACACCCATACACACACATACATTGCTAAAGTACAATTGATGTCATCCATGTTATGGTCAACAGTAGCCCAACAATTAGGAATGGTCTGGATGAACAGTTGTGCATAGAAATCACTCTCCATTAAGCAGTGTATGGTATACACATAAATATGTTAACTGTTTGCCATTACTCCTATATTACTCTCTGAAGTGCCTATGCCTCAGTCCTTTTCCAGCTCCTGTTACATAAAACAGGCAGAAGACTTTTTTCAGCAGGGACAGAAGAGACCTGACCAACTTCTATGCCATTTTCCACTACAAGTTTTCTGTCATGTGCCTATGCACACTACCATCCATAATCTGGCACATGTGAACTATCATGTACAGTAATATATTACATAGAATACCATTCCTCATTTATTAGCAAAATGTACACTTAGAAAACAATTCAAAAATAAAACAAAATAGAAAACATTTAATTCTCCTTTAGGAAAAGAAAAAAAAGTCTCTCAAGAATTTGACACTGCCCCGCAGAATAAAACATCCAGCAAAAAGACAGATGACACTACTACCCATGCAAAAAAAAGTGTGTGTGTTTTCCATAGGTTTAGAAAGCAAATACTCTATATACAATCCACCTTCTGCTTATATTATATTATTCTGATATCTTGTCTTTTTCTGTATCTGTTAATTCCTGGTTATTAAAAGACACACACACCGATCTAAAATCCCATTCAAACTCTGTATATTCTTTGCCCTCCTGTGATAATTTAAGCAAAGATTCAGTTACTTTTGCTGCAAAAATCAGATATATGTGTGAAACCAGCTCTGACACACTGGAATTATAAAGACTTGTTAATGGATGAGAAAAAAATGCTCTTGTCGTTAGGGATGTGAACGACTAGTCAACACACAAGTTGACTAGTTGCATTCCTCCCACCCCCCCTGATAGAGGCAGCAAGGTGGGGGAAACAGGTGAGGGTGCTTGAAAGTGCCAGGGCTGCCTGGAGCCCAGAGTCAGCTGGGGACTCTCCCGCTCACCCTGGGCTCCGTGCAGCACTGCCGCTTTGAAATGCCACAAGGAGCACAGGGCCAGCAGTGGACTGCTTGAGTCCCCTGCTGGCCCCATGCTCCCTGAAGCACTTTCACCTTTGAAGTGTAGCAACAGCCCTGTTGCTACACTTCAAAGGCAGAGGCACCCTTATTGACTAATCAAAATGTATTTCCCTACTTGTCATATAAAGAAAGTTCTGAAACTTCCTGCAATTGCTGTTGTCATCTGTTACAGATAGCTCTGAATGTGTGTGTGTTGCTTTTAGGGCCTAGTAGAATAAGTCTTTCCACTGACTTCAGTGGGCTTTGGATCAGACTCTTTGGTTGTGAGAGGAGAGATAAGAGAAAGAATTACCTGATGCACACCTTTGATATTTGAAGAAGACCAAATTAGAAAGTGTGCTTCTCTCAAAGAGATGGATATAGAGATGTCAGTCAGTGCTTGCTACTGTGAACAATTGTGTTTTCTGTAGTGAAATAAATAAGTGTATCCTTAAAATCAGATAGAGAGACTAAGCCACCATCTATTCCAACTGAATGCAGAAGATAGTAATGGTCATCACTGACCAGAGCAACCCAGAAACAAATAGTTTCTATAGTAGTAAGGGGCATTATGTCTTTTCTTAGTGGAGTTATTGCATACTATTGTGAGGGATGAAGAGGAGTATTAGGGGATGTTTCACTCAGGCCTTGAGCTCATCATGAGAACATTCCCACCCCTCAGAACTCCTGGGAATGACCCATTAATAGCACCCCTGGACACGCACACTGCTGTTTCTGTAATCAGAATCAGATTCAAGATTTTTTCACTCTCCCCTTATTGTCAGTCACAGCTACCCACTTCTCTATGGCATTAAGAGGAAGAATATTTTACTGATTTGTCCCATAAAAATTAATTAACCTTTTGTACTGGGTGACAGTCCTGCTAGAGACAATCCATTTAAATAGTTCAAGTCCACATGTGTCTGGCTAGGGTGTGACTTGATCAGAAATGCTATTGCAAGGCAAGCTTCTAGTGGAAGGCCCTGCAAATTTAGAAGGTGCCTTGCTCACACACACTCTGTTGTGTTCACAAGCAAAATGTCCACCAGAGCTGGGTGACGATTTGTGGTAGAATGATTTCAAAGATTAGTCGGCAGCACAGTGTGTGTTAGAACAAATCAGGAGTTGTACCATTTAATATTTAGCACAATGTTTTAGTTGTACCATTTAATATTTGCCATTAGGTGGTGCTCCTGCAGTTCATATAAAAACCTAGAGAGAATGAAATTTGCTGCCACAAAAATGATTTTAAGGACACTTTTAAAAAATAGAAAATCCAGAAAAAACAATATAAAGCTTAAACACCTCACAGCTCATATGTTGCATGTTGCACTTGATCAGATATGCTTAAAGATAAATGCAAAGCAGTCTTGGGGTATGTCTACACTACCCCCCTAGTTCGAACTAGGGGGAGGGGGGTAATGTAGTCATACGGAGTTGCAAATGAAGCCTGGGATTTGAATTTCCCGGGCTTCATTTGCATAAAGCTGGCCGGCGCCATTTTTAAATGCCGGCTAGTTCGGACCCCGTGCCGCGCGGCTACACGCGGCACTGACTAGCTAGTTCGGATTAGGCTTCCTATCCGAACTAGCTGTACAGCGCTAGTTCGAACTAACTTAGTTCGAATTAGTTAATTCGAACTAAGCTAATTCGAACTAACGCGTCTAGAACTAAAAACTAGTTCGAATTAGCGTTTTGCTAATTCGAACTAGCATGTCCACATTAAGTGGACCCTGAACATGGCTTAAGGATGGCCGGAAGCAGCGCCGGCAGGGCATCAGAGGAGGACTTAGAGCGTGGAGATGCTGTCTCAGGCTAGCCGAGGGCTGTGCTTAAAGGGTCCTGCCCCCACCCCGGACAGACAGTTCTCAGGGGTGCCCTGCTTGAAAACCAGTCCTGGCTTGGAGTGCCCGGAGTGCCCACACTGGGCACATCACAGCACTCGGCCATCAGCCCGGCTACACTTGCCGCAGGCTGCCATCTGGGGAGAGAGGGCAATCGGGGGGCTGCAGGAGAGCTTCCACCCTCAGAAGCCCGCAGAGCCAGCCCAGTCCTCCCCATCAGGGGCTCGTACCCCATTCCTCCCTCACCTCCTTTCACTTACCCTTCCCTAGCCCCCCTTCCTGATGTACAAAATAAAGGACAATTGTGTTCAAAAATGGAATCTGTCTTTATTGAACAAAACTGGGGGAGACTGGGAAAAGGAGGTGGGAGAGGGGAAGAGAAAGGCTGCGAGAGGGGAGGGCAACTACAATGATCAGGGGTTGGGAACAGGTCCCATATGAAGAGAGGCTAAAGAGACTGGGACTTCTCAGCTTAGAAAAGAGGAGACGGAGGGGGGACAGGATAGAGGTCTCTAAAAGCAGGAGTTGAGTGGAGACGGTGCGTACAGAAAAGTTCTTCATTAGTTCCCATAAATAAGGACTAGAGGACACCAAAGGAAAGGAATGGGTAGCAGGCTTCAAACTAGTAACAGAAAGTTGTTGTTCACAAAGAGTCAACCTGTGGAACTCCTTGCTGCAGGAGGCTGTGAAGGCTACAACTAGAACAGAGTTTAAAGGGAAGTGAGATCAAGTCATGGAGGTTGGGTCCATGGAGTGGCATTAGCCAGGAGGTAGGAGTGGTGTCCCTGCCCAAGGTTTGTGGAAGGCTGGAGAGGGATGGCACGAGACAAATGGCTTGGTCACTGTCTTCGGTCCATCCCCTCCAGGGTCCCTAGGGTTGGCTGCTGTTGGCAGACAGGCTACTGGGCTAGATGGACCTTTGGTCTGACCCAGGACGGCCATTGTAAGCTCAGGGCTCAGGGTCGGGGGTCTCAGTGGACCCCCTTGATTCTCTTGCACACCTGCTCCTGGGTGGCCAGGCTGGCAGCTCTCCTGCCCAAGCCGGCCACTTTCCTGTGCCTAGTGCGGAGATCGTGGAGGAGGTCCACGATATCCGCACTAGCCCAGGCGGGTGCCCGCCTCTTGCGGTCCCGGGCAAGCTCCCGGGAGCCGCCAGCCTGGTCCCGGGAAGAGGGGGAGGGCTGGGGGGCATCGGGTGGCTGGCTCGAGCCGTGCCAGGTGCAGGGTCTGCTGGCTGGGTGCTGGCAGGCTTGCACCTGGCACGGCACCGTAGCCAGCCCATGCCCCTTTAAGGGGGCCGGGGCCGGGGCCGGGAGGGGGCAGATGAGTTTCCCTGGTGTTGGCCAGAGTGGCCACCAGGGAAAGCTGGGGAGGGCTAGCCTCCCACTAGTTCGAATTAAGGGTCTACACAGCCCTTAATTCGAACTAGCTAGTTCGAACTAGGCTTAATCCTCGTAAAATGAGGTTTACCTAGTTCGAACTAAGCGCTCCGCTAGTTCGAATTAAGTTCGAACTAGCGGAGCGGTAGTGTAGCGCCTATCAAAGTTAGTTCGAACTAACATCCGTTAGTTCGAACTAACTCTGTAGTGTAGACCTACCCTCAGAGACACAGTCCCTATAAATATGCATGTGCTAGAGAGAAAGAAGAACTGGTACCAGTAGTCACAGGCAATGGCTCCATGGGTGCTACAGGGCTCAAGCATCCACTGAAAAAAAGTGGGGATGGGGTAGAGTGTTCAGCACCTGCAGGGCCTGATTAATCTTTTGTGGACCCCAGGACCCAGACCAAGGCCCCACCCCCACTCTGCTCATGCTCTGCCCCAAGGCTCTGCTCCCACTCAGCCTCTTCCACATAAGATCCTGACTCCTTTTGCCCCTCGCCCCCGCCCCAAAGGCATCACTGCTGCGTGTATGAATGGAGTCGGAGAGGAGAAGAGCATCTACCAACAGTAGGGTTGCCAGATGGTTTCAACAAAAATACCAGACACACTTGACATTACAGCAAAATCTACATTACATCTTATTTAGAAAACACCGGACATTTATATTTTCTCATTTATTTTTTCTCAATTTGTTTCCCGAACAGAAAGCTCAAATACTGGACTGTCCGGTTCAAAACCGGATACCTGGCAACCCTAAACAACAAAAACAAAAGTTAGCATCTGTGAGCACTGTCCAACTCCCACTGACAGAAACAAATAAAGCCCATCTGGCTGTAGTATGTTTTAAGTGATCTGCTGCGTAATAGAAATAATAGGCCTGACTAATTTTACTGAGCTGTTGCTATCAAAATGCTGGGAAGTAAAATGGCTCTGTCTGGAAGTACCTGCACTTCTCCAGTAATACAAAGGAGATTGTTCTTGTGCCATGTTGTACATGAATAGTTTTTGAATGGTAAATTGTGCAACCTTGTTGAATATGTGTTACATATTATTAACTATGAGGTAAATTGTTAGCATGGTGCATAGCTTCTAAATTGTGCAGCTCCTAATGACATCAATCAGTTGCATGGTCAAATCTTTGCCAGTTTCTAAACTTTAACTCCAGATTACAATCTGTCCAGAAATTTTTGCAGTATTAGCAGTGTGTGAATAATGGATTTTTCTGTTCTGTAATTCTGGGGCAGGCAAAGAGGGAGAGAGGGAAGTTTCAAGTTTAACCAAAAAACGGAGGTGGGATGTTTGGTTTTTTAATTTTCAGCAAACAGTTAAAAAAAATTATTTGTAGGCCTACCCAAAATGAAACATTTCAAGCATTTTTAAAATATGTTGATTAATTTCATTAAAAACCCCAGCGCCCCTAGATAAATTAATCCAGTCTTGAGAAGAAAGTGAATGACTTCCTCACTTATAACTATAGGAAGAACCTGGGAATAAAGAAATCAAGAAAGCAAGTAAGGAGTTAAATACCAAAGGGGATTTAATACTACACATTAAAGTTAAACAAGGATTCATTAATCATATCACGTAAACAAAATGCTCAGGGAAGTCTTGTCCCACCTTAAAAGATAATATACATACCACACTCTCTAAGCAATTTTGCTCAGATTTCCAAAGCAAAACATACAACTTCAAAACACAGTGGGTCAGATGAGTTAGGCCACAAATGTAATCTAAATAAAAAGTTAATGGAGCAGTTCTGGGGGGAAAGAAACTGGTAAATAGAGTGCCTAAAAATTACAGTATGTTGTAATCAATCATTACAAACATGGTATTATTTACACAACTATCACTTAGTGCAAAAGCTCAGAATTGTATTTGTCAATATAAATATTTAGTGTCTCCTGCACTCCTAAATAAATAGCCATTGTATTATAATAGCCTTGTTACCATTTATAACTGATGATTCTCTTTTGTCCTGAGTCAAAATGTAATAGTTCTTGACTGAAAAAAGAAAATATATTGGCATCACTGTGTATAATTTTACATGCTTCCCTATATACACAAAACACATTTCTCCACTGAGCTAAAGAAAGTTCGAACTAGCGGGGTAATGTAGGCATACCGCACTTGCAAATGAAGCCCGGGATTTGAATTTCCCGGGCTTCATTTGCATAAGCGGGGCTCCGCCATTTTTAAATCCCCGCTCGTTCGAACCCCGTGCCTCGTGGCTACACGTGGCACGAACTAGGTAGTTCGAACTAGGCTTCCTATCCCGGGCTTCATTTGCAAGTGCAGTATGCCTACATTACCCTCCTAGTTCGAACTAGGAGGGTAGTGTAGACATACCCCTACATTTTGTTCTGTTGTCCAGAATTTAAACTTTCGTTTTCAAAGAATGAAGCTTGTGGCCCTTCTAGGCCTTATATTAGGGCTGCTGACAGGGTGGGGGCAAAGAAGATAGTTGCCCTGCGGCCCTTGCAATTTAGAAAAATCCAGGGGTCTGCTGCTACCATGGCAGCCACAGCAGCCAGAACCTAGAGACCCTTTAAATCATAGCCAGAGCCCCCCGCAGCACTGTCTGTGAGGCACTGAGGACTGGCTGTCCCTAACCCTCCCATATTGCTCGAGGCCTTGTCCCTTCAGAGGGCCCCAGAGCCCTTCTCAACTGCTCAAGACCCAGCAAAATCTATCACCAGCCCTGCCCTGTATCGACTAGGAGGAAAAAGTCATTTCTCTGACATGTCATAGAATCATAGAACACTAAAACTGGAAGGGACCATCCCTGATAGATGTCTATTCAACCTGCTCCTGAATATCTCCAGTGATGGAGATTCCACAACTTCCAGGGGCCAGGGGAGAGCAGGTAGCTCCATGGATCTGGTGTTCATGGGGAGCCAGCTTAAAAGCTGGCTTAAAAGCTGGCTCCCCACAGCACTGGATCCCACTCCCTCCCCTTGCTGTCTCTGATATAGCTACCCGATCTTCCTCCTCCCCCTTCCCCACCCTAGTTTTTTAACGACTCCCCTCACAGACCAGCTCCTGTCTGCCACCCAGTGCAGTTGCCAAAAAGGAATTTGATTGCAAATTTCAATATATGTGGTGTGTGTAGAGCCTGGAAATGTTCTATGAACCCACATGCTATTTGTTGAACATGTGAACAGACACACAATGCTTTTGAATAATTCAATTAAAAATGCAAAGTCATCACTTAACTTTCCAGAGCAGCATTTCCCAAATTATGGGCCGTGGCCCGGTACCGGGCAGCAGGAAAAAAATACCGGGCCACACGGTGGCTGCCAGGAGGGGAGTAGGGCAGGCTGGGAGGAGTTGTGTGTGTGGAGGGTGGGGGAACCGGCCACCGGGAAGCAGGGTTGGGGGCAGCAGGGCTGTCCAGTGGAGATGGGGAGGCGGGCGGGCAGCCGGCAGAAGCAGGGCTGCCCGGGGGGCTGGCCAGGGGAGATCGGGAGGAGGAGGATGGGAGGACCAGCTGCTGGAAGCAGGGCTGGACAGAGGCAGCGGGGCTGGCCAGGGGAGATCGGGAGGAGAACCAGGGGAGAATTGGCCAGCTGGGAGGAGGCCAGGGGGAGCGGGGCTGGTCGGGGGAGATCGGGGGGGGGGGGGCGACCGGCCAGCAGAAGCAGGGCTGGCCAGGGGACGGGGGGGGGGGAGGGCTGGACGGTGGAGTTCGAGAGGAGGAGGTTGGGAGAACCAGCCGCCAGAAGCAGGGCTGGATGGGGGCAGTGGAGCTGGCCAGGGGAGATCAGGAGGAGAAGCGGGGGAGAACCAGCCGGCTGGGAGGGGGTCAGGAGGAGCAGGGCTGTTTGGGGGGGGTCATCGGGGGGAGTGGGGCTGGCTGGGGGAGATCAGTGGGGGGGTGGGGAGGGAACCAGCTGCCAGAAGCAGGGCTGGATGGGGGAGATTGGGAGAAGCTGTGGGGGGGAGCGAATCGGCCGGTGGTAAGCGGGACTGACCCGGGCACACAAGTGAGTCCAGCCCTGGGGATTCCATTTTTCACACACACCCCCATATCCTCCCTTGCGTAATTGCAAACTGCCTGGCTGGTAGACACACTCAGGCAGCATGAGCACATCTAACAGCCAGACAGTTCGTTGCTATGGACTGATACACCTAATAATAATAAAACGTACCTAATTAGAAAATACCAGACATTTTATATGTCCAGTATTTTCTCAATTTGTTTCCGGGACAGAACCCTCAAATACCGGACTGCCCGGTACAAAACCAGACACCTGGCAACCCTACCCCTCCTTGCACCCTCCCTCCTAGCCAGGTACCCTACCCCCAATCCGCTCCTGCTCCCGCCTCCTGGAGTGCCCGTGTGGCACTGGATCCCCCAAGCCCTGACCCAGGCTGCATGGAGGATTCAGCCGGGTGAAACACTGAAAATTTATTCATTTTTCATTCTTTTTTTTATATGCCTTTATATTTTTGGGCTGCAAAAAACAGTACTGAAAAAAAAACCGGGTTCCAACTAAAGTAAAAAGTTTGGGAAACCCTGGTCTAGACAGCTTTCTATCCATCTTACAGTCCATTTATCCAATCCATATTCCCTTAACTTGCTGGCAAGAATATTGTGGGTGACAGTCTCAAAAGCTTTGCTAAAGCTGGCACTGGGGGCTTTGGGAGGACCAGAAACAACTTATTTGAATATCCACCATTTGCATAATGAATATGCAAATATGCAAATAAATGTTACCGATTCCCCAAAAGCTAGTGAATGGATTTACTGGTCCCCGTGTCAAAAAGTTTGGGAACCCCTGTTCCAGAGAACAGAAACCCAACATGTATTATAGCAGGTAAGGGAGAGTAATTTGGGAAATGAAACTAACGCCCACACAATTACAGTTAAACCCAGCAAAGGCATGTTTGAAAGAATGTGTTGAATTCTTTAGTTCCTTTAAATGAGCATAAATCCTGTTGTGTAATGACAAGTTTGCCTAAAATGATTCCTCATCATGTGATCTCAGCAGTTTACACAGATTAAATAAGGTTGGGCCAGGTTTCAACTTGAATGCTTGATTCTACTGGCACAGGACAGGATGACTCAGGAAGGGCTAAGACATGATCTGTAGCCCACCTTCCTACTGCTCCAAAATAGCATGGGCTTCCCCTGGGATCTGCTGCCTATGGGCCAGTGTCTATTTACATTACTGGGTTTGCAGACTATGCCCCCTTAGACCCACAGACCACTGGGCAGCATGTTAGCCTCTTTTCAGCTTGGCAGCCTAGCACCAAAAGAAGGGTCAGGGAAGTTTCCTGCCCAACTTGTGTGTTATGAGCTATTAGTTTTTACAACATCCAAAGGGAGTAAAAAAAAATAAAAAGCAGATACTGTTAGTCCATGGCAGACCCTGCCCACTAGCTTTTGTGAGGCCAATATGGCCAGCTAGGGATGCTTACTGAGTAAAGGTTAATTGGTTCTCCAAAGGCAGAGGGCTTCTCCAGCACAGCTGGGCCCCATGCGAGGTCAACGGTCTGCAGCCTGCTGCACAAAACTGGCTGCTGGGGTCAGGACCTGGAAGCTCCACCCCGCCCAGAATCCTGTCTATTGGATTAACCGGTTAAACATTTAACTGATTAGCCCAGATTTTCCATCCATAATGGCCAGCCAATGTAGTAGTCTAGCCCATCAAGGGGCTCTAACCTGCAACACCAGCACTGTGTTGTCTCCCACAAACATAAAGCAACAACTTCTCAATATCAAAGCAGCAACAACAACAAAAACACATGGCAAAAACAAAATCACAATTAAAAATCCAACACCTTTTTTTTGGAACCCAGTAGAAGTAGCCCAGAATTCAGCACATTAACAAGGGGATAGCTCATAATGATATTTTATTAAAGTCTGCTGTGGAAACAACCTTCAGCAGTTTAAAACATTTAATTCTTACTTGCTGTGACATTTTTAAAATGCCTTTACATTAAACCATCACCGTTATTGCCAAACACAGAAACTACACATTTAAAAGGAAACAATATGAACGGAGGGGAGAGGGAGGGGGGAGAAAACGTGTTAAAAGTCTTTAAAAACATTAACAAACAAAATCGTGAAGCCATCTCATTTCTTAAACAAGAGAGTTACAGCCGTGTAATACAAACTAGAGATGTGAATGGTTAATCAGTTAACCGGTTAGCCAGTCAGCATCCCTCTTACCAGGTAATGTTTAACAGTAACAGTTAACCTGCAGACCCTGGAGCAGCCCTCCCATCTACCACAGGTAGGGTGCTGCTCCAGCCCAGAGGGGCCCACCATAAGCAAGGGTTCTCCAAAGCAGCCCTCTCACAGAGGGCCCTCTTCTCTCCACCCACCTCCATTTAAGTGGTTAACAATGGCTGCATCTAGACTGGCAAGTTTTTCCACAAAAGCAGTTGCTTTTGTGGAAAAACTTGCCAGCTGTCTACACTGGCCGCTTTGAATTTGCGCAAGAACACTGACGATCTAATGTAAGATTGTCAGTGTTCTTCTGCAAATACAATGACTCTCCCATTCGGGAAAAAGCCCTCTTGCGTAAATGCTTTTGCGCAAGAGGGCCAGTATAGACAGCTGAGAACCGTTTTGTGCAAAAAAGCCCCGATGGCAAAAATGGCGATTGGGGCTTTCTTGCGCAAAACTGCGTCTAGATTAACACGGACGCTTTTCCGCAAAAAGTGCTTTTGCGCAAAAGTGTCCGTGCCAATCTAGACGCTCTTTTCCACAAATGCTTTTAACAGAAAACTTTTCTGTTAAAAGCATTTGCAGAAAATCATGCCAGTCTAGATGTAGCCAACATTTAGACCCATTAACTGATAAAACAGGATCCCTAAAACAAGGTGAATATATCTAAAGATGTTAAAACAATTTTTGTTTCAAAATAGATAATTGTAGCAGCTTGCACTCAAAGGCTCCAAGTTTTCATAGAAATGAAAGGGACTTTGCTTAGGAAGAAAAATACCAAATACACATCTACAAATTGGAAATTAACTAGTGAAAGGGACTGGGAGCCTTATAGTCGATCACAAACTGAACATGAGACAACAATGTGATGCACTTGCAAAAAAGATTAATATTCACAGGAGTAATATTCACAGGTAAGAAAAGGAAGGGAATTGTTCCATTCTACTCTGCATTGGTGGGCCTCCACTGGAGTGCTGGATCCAATTCTGGGTACCACATTTTGGGAAAGATCTTTGCAGGTAGGGTTACCAGGTAGCTTCAGAAAAAATACTGGACACACTTGATGGGAGTGGGGGGAAGGGACTGGCCAGGAGGGGAGTGGGGCTGGCAGGAAGGAGGGGGGAAGGAGGAGGAAGCAGCGCTGGCAGGGGTGGGGGTTGGGGGAAGCGGGGCTGGCCGGGGGGAGGAGCATCAGACGGCAGGAAGCGGGACTGACTCAGGCACATGCAGATCCCAGGGCGCTGCCTGTCCTGCGCACGGTCCCAGCGAAGCATGAGCGAGTCCAGCTGCGGCTCCACAACAGGCTTGAACAGTGCTCAGGAGCACAGACAGGGCTTCTCTTCCTCCCCAAGGCATCACTCCTACTCCAGATGCAACCAGAGGCTCCCAGCACTGATCACACCCCGCCTCCATTGCACGTGTCCGGTATTTTCTGAATTTTTTTACTGGACAGAGGGCCCCAAAACTGGTCTGTCCGGTTGAATATCAGACACCTGTCAACCCTATTTGCAGGGAGATTGTGCGTGTATTCCCTGGCATGCTAAGGCAGTACCTTATCTATGACCTTTCCCTGCCTCGCACCCTTTTGCCTTCAACTTCCAATTGGTTTGAGAATTCCTTCCTCTCGCTCTGAGACTTTAATTGTCAAGCTGAGAAATACCAAAGTCAGTTCTGTCTTCAGCCTCTCCCTCCCCTGAGTGATGTACCTTGGAACTGGCGGTGTGGAGCAAGCGAGAGCCCTATCGTTCCACTTTCCCCAGCCGCTGCTGATGCATGTGTGTGGGTGGGGGGATCCAAGTCTAGTCCCCCAGGCCACGTCCCTCAGGGAAGGGGATTTGAGGAAAGAGGCTGGGCAGAGGCGGAGCAGGAGTGAGGAAGAAGCAGTGAGGGGGTGGAGCAGAGCAGGGCTGGGAAGAGGTGGAGAAGGAGCAAAGAAGGAGCAAGCCAGGGGTGGGGTGAAGGTGGGGCTAGGGCCAAAGGGGGATTTGTCCCAGCCATCCCTGAGACTAGGGTGTCACAAGGAGTCATGTAGGGCACAGGCAACTGGTGCCTGTGAGGGGAGGGGCTGCAAGGAGGGCCATCGAGAAGAACAGGGGGGGGCATGAGTTAGCACCCCATTTAGCAATCAAAATCTTAGCGGGGGTACAGGAGGCCAGTGCATCTCCTGGAGCTACCACGAGTCACCTATGCACAGTGGTGTGGTCACATAGTCGGTACACTTCCTCCTACCCCCGCATTCCTCCTCGGTAGTCACCCTTGCCCATATCTCTAGCCCAATGGTAACCAACCAGTAGAACAGGATCTACCAGTAGATCTTGGATCCTCTGACAGGTGATCCTTACTGGTTTGGCCAGAAAGCTATCAAGCGCTGGCATTTCAGTTTCTCCTCCCCCCACTGTCATGTTGCTCCTGCCCTCTGTCCCCCAGGAGCCACCTGCCTGCTGTGCATGGTCTGGGAGGAAGAAGACAGGGGTGCTTATGTCAGGGTGTCCCTCCTCCCCCCACCTCAGTATCCTATCTCCACACAGAGAAGGGGATGGAGGGAGCTTGGCAATGCAAATCTCTACCACTCTCACACACTGCGTGTGTCTCTGTCACTCACACACACATGCTGTCCTTCACTCTTATCTCCTAACCCAACACATATGTGAGCAGTTGTTCCTTCTGTTACTGCTTACAAAGTGTGTTGTTTGTGGTTTTAGACTGGTCTGTGAATTTCATCATTTTCGTTTCTTTCTTATGATTAAGATTAATTCTTTGAGTAGTGAGTTCTAATATGCTTAATCTGTAGTGGCTGGAAGAATTATCCCTTTGGTAATTGCTGCTCCTGGAAGTGGCTGGCATATCCCCACAGCTCCTGAGAGAGGCAGAGCAGCAGGTCTCCACATGCTGTCCTTGCCTGCAGACACCACTCCTGCCCCTCCCATTGATCAGTAAAAGGGAACCGTGGCCAGTAGAAGCTGTGGGCTCAGTGCCTGTAGATGAGGGGCAGCACGTTGCACCATGGAGCAGTTGCTGTACATGCCAGCTGCTTTCAGGAGTGGCACAGGGCCAGAGCAGGAGTAAGCCTGCCTTAATCCAACTGCACCACCACCCAGAAGCTGTCTCAGTTAAACAGTGCCCAGCCAGATCCTGCTTCCTGAACCTCTCCCTGTCCCAGCCCTGAACCTCCTCCTACACCCAACCTCCTGCCCCAGACATGTGTCCCTCTGCACTTAAACTTATTCCCAGAGCTTGCACCCTGAAACCCCTCCTGGACACCAAGTCCCCTGCCCTGGGCTAAACCCAGAGCTCCTCTCACACTCCAAACGCCTTGGCCCAAGACCAGAGCTTGCAACCCAACCTCTTACCCCATTCTGGTGAAAGTGAGCGAGGATGGGGGGAAAAGGCGGATGGAGTGAGTAGGATGAGGCCTCGGAGAAGGGGTGGAGAAGGGGAAGAGCCTCAAAAAAAGGGTGGGAAGGAAGGGGGGAAAGGGTATTTGGGTTTGACGTAGATCTTACATTGCACTTAAATTGAAAAAGTGATCTTGTGGTTAAAAAGGTTGGAGACCCCTGGTCTAGACTGAGTAAGCAAAAGTCATTTCCCTCTAAGATGGATGCTGTAGCCCCTGAATATGCTCAGTATGAACCTAGGATTTCCTGGGGAAAATATGTTAAACAGTGCATGGCAAAGAGCCAAGGACAAGTGTTTGTGGCTTGGCAGCACTCTGAGGTGAAGGACATCAGTGAGCATGTGCAAGACTGGCAACTATTGAGCATAAGGAAAAGACCAGACTTGCCCAGACAAAGATCTGACAGCTGACATCCTAGAACTACTGAGCATGTGCAGTAAAGTCAGCTAGGTCTCTAGCTGGTGAGAACTCTCCTTCCTCTACTGGCTACAACTTGTTTTAAAGGTCAGCTATGTCAGCTTGAAATAATGGCTAAGAGTGAGGTAACTGTAGCCAAGAGCAGGAAGCTATAGAAAAACAGGGATGTAAGGTAGCATCAAAGGCCAGTTGCATTTTGGGGAGTCGGGAGGCTGAATAACCTGAATGTGAGAAGGCAAGATCTGTGCAAGAGAACTGAACTGCCATAAAGAAAAGCCAGAGACAAACTGCAGTGAGAGAAAGAGAAGAAAGCTGGAGTGGAACCGAATGGACTAACTAGGAGCTCGACAGCAGCAGTCCTCTGATTTTAAAAGAGAAAGAAGCAACAGATTTGTAGCATAAGCTTAATGCTCCTTTAAAAATAGTAGTTATATAGTATAGTTATATAGTACAAAGTATGGTTTAGGATAGTTTGTACAGTGTTTAATATGTCCATGCTTGAGATGGGGGGGGCGTGGTTATATATGTAAACTTCAAAGCAATTTAAGATCTGCTGTCTGCAATTTGTTGCAAGCTGGCCCCTTGCGATACATTGCTTTGCTTAGTATCATGTGAACTATATCCTTTTATAGTTCAAGTGCTCTTTAACTTGCAAAAAGGGATTTTGTCTCAGGGATTTTTGTAGGATTTTTTACTATATACTATATTAGGGATTATTAGCTATTTTAATAAAGAGATGCTTTGTTTTGGAAAGTTTACTGTCTGTGTCAGTTATTTTCTCAGAAGTTTATATCTGTGTCCTTTGAGAGTTTACTTATCAACTCAGGGAACTTTTACCTCAGAAAAAAACAGATTAAGGGGGCAATAGACATGTTAGTGAACAGGGCCCCAAACCTCATTATTTTGGGCTAACAAGTTGCCAAAATTACTTCTGACTGCCTTCTTTTCCACTAGCTCCATTGCTTAGAAGTACAGAATGAAGTGCTCTTTGAACTTCCTTCAGTTGTCTTACACGTTTTCAGAGAGTTCTAATGCTGGCAGATCTTTCAACTGCTCCATCCTTTCACTCTGAGCATTTGTTTCATTTCTTTTTACTACTGGAACGTGTGATGTCCACTACTCCATCAGCAAATATGGGCCGCGTCTAGACTGGCATGATTATGCGGAAATACTTTTAACTGAAAAGTTTAGTGGGGACTCGTGATTCCAGGGGGATTGGAAGGTATAGATTTACCATCATGGTTGCCACCATCACTGTCTCCTGGGACCTCAAGACCTGCTTTGAAACAGTTGGGCTTTTACTGTCCAGCATTAGGGTGTCAGCGCCTTCCCAAAAGTGTAGGAGCAAGGGGCCCCCACCTCCCATTCCCTCTGATGTCTTGCCTCTTCCCCCAATGCACTGTCCTCAGCCAAGACAGACACTGGAATGAGAGTGGAGATTCTGTCCCGCTCCACCCAGGGTGGGTGATGGGTTGAAAGCAGCCCATTGTCCATGTCCCTGCCCCCTTCCTCCAGTCACCTGCCAAAGAGCAACAAATGGAGGCACCCAGGCTCCCCACAGCCACCTCTTACCTAGACCAGCTCCAGCCAGGTGGTAAGGGCTTCGATCCACAGCCCAGGCATGGTAAGAACCAGGTGGGGATCAAGGACAGACCTCCTTGCCCCCTGCCTCATTGGGCACGAGGCGTACAGATAGTTCGGAATAGCTAGCTAGTTCGAACTATCTAGCCCGTGCCGCGTGTAGCCGCGCGGCACGGGGTTCGCACTAGCCGGCTTTTAAAAATGGTGGCGCCGGCTTTATGCTAATGAAGCCCGGGAAATTCAAATCCTGGGCTTCATTAGCAAGTTCGGTATGCATACATTACCCCGCTAGTTCGAACTAGCGGGGTAGTGTAGACATACCCAGAGATCAGTACAATGTTACACCACTGGGCACTATGGCCCGTGTTGACAAGGTACCAACACCGGGCAGGCCTATTGCCATAGATCAGATATTAACAGTAGTTAGTCAAAGTTAAGCTACTGTGCACTCTGTAAGTTTAGGCAATGACACCTGCCGTTCAGGCGCCTAGTGCGCTCCCCCCCCAAGGTCGGCCGGAGAGCACCCTCTGCAGTGTCCTTTTATAGATGGGTACAAACAACTTACATCATTTATTTACGTACTAGGTTACCACCCTCTATTGCCTAGTTACCTCCCCTCACCTTATGGAAGGGGGGCTTACTTACTATCCTTCATGCTATCAATTCCGACCTGGTCCTGAACCTAGGTCGGTATGTGCATTAGTTTTTAGGGAGTTTTTGTACCAAGACATTTCTTATTAAGATGTTCCATTACTCCCCTGTGGCTTACAGTGCCTCCCTGTGTCCTTCCATGTTCGACCTAACTTATACAATCACACAGTTATCAATGGGGCCTCTTTCTTGGCTCCTGTTACTGAACCAAAGTCTTGCTCACTAGATTGCAGGCCTGTTGCTGTTTTCATGTTGCAGGCCTTAGGCCTGCTGACTCCATGTTACTGACCCTCAACTTACTACAGGACTTAGTTCGGATTAACTTCTGACTGCCACGTGTAGCCACGGGCAGTCAGTTCGAACTAAGGGTATTAAAAATGGCGCCCGCGTGGGAACATGCAAATGAAGCCCGGGATATTTAAATCCCGGGCTTCATTTCCAAGTTTGAATGCCTACATTAGCCACCCTAGTTTGAACTAGGGGGCTAGTGTAGACATAACATTCTTAACCTAAAGCACTGAGGGTAAGTATTGATTAATTTACTAGTCAAGTATCGATTAATTGACTACTCAACTAGTCTAGGGTTGTTAAGGACTAGTCGACAAGTCGACTATCCGATAAGCAAATGCTTATCAAATAGTCAGTTGACTAGTCGATTTCCTCCCTCCTTCCTCCCCGCTGCCTCCATGAGAGGCAGGAAAAGGGGGGAAGTGGATACTTCAAAGTGGCAGCACTGCACAGCTGATCACTGGCTCAGCAGTGCAGTGCTGCCCCTTTGAAACGCTGCACATGGAGCCCAAGGTCAGCTGGATCCCAGGCTCCAGTATGGCATTTCCATGGAACCCGGGATCAGCTGGGGAGTCCCGCTGACTCTGGGCTGCATATGGGTGCCAACTTTGAAATGTACAAGAGGTCCCAGCTGGAGCTCTTGCACATTTCAAAGCGGCAGTACAGCATGGAACCTGGGATCAGTCAGGGACTCAGAGTCCCCAGCTGACCCCGGCTCTACATGGCATTTCAAAGCGGCAGTCCAGCATGGAGCCCAGGGTCAGCGGGAGACTCTGAGTCCCCCACTGATCCCAGGTTCCATGATGTACTGCTGCTTTGAAATGTGCAAAAGGGGAGTGATCGAGTAGTCGATAGTGCTACCCAATAAGCAACTACTCCTTCACATCCCTACTTTAGGTTGTGCCTCCCCTTCCAATCCAAGCTCCCTCATGTGGATGTCTTTTTGAGGCTATCAAGATGAAATGCTGCTGAAGATGGGATTCTAGCCAAAGGATATTACCATATAGTCTCTATTTGGCTACTATAATTATTAAGAGAAGGGGCCTAAAATGCTCTACTCTGGTCAGACATAGATGATGCCAACTAATTTAACATATCCAAGTATGCAACTAATAAATAGGGGGAGAAATTATTAAGAACCCACATGAGATTTCTGATTGTTCTTGGCTGAGATCTATTTTTGTTGAACAGGCAGAGTTATCTTTTATTGTTGCACAACCACTCAAATGTTTTTGAAACTCAGCAATTACACAACACTTTGTAATGTATTGTACATTGCAGTTTGCTCACCATAGAATTCCAGATGACTTAATAATATAATCACCCACAGTTCATTTTGTCAGTTCTGTAGGATAGATCCGTTGAAGTCCGTCATGTTCATTCTACTACATACAGGATTAGAAGAAAACTCTGTTCAAACAGCAAAGAATTGCACGCCCCAGACACTCTGAGCACAGTTCTGCCCCCTAGAAATGGTTTGAGACAAAACCTAGTTTTGTGATTAGAAAATCATTGAAGTTCAGAGCCAATCGTTATTTACTTGTTGACTGTTTTTTAAGGGAAGATGCAACAGTGGCCAATAAAGGAGTGAAGGCTAGCTCCGGTCATGTGACTGGATGTTAGTCAATCACGTAAGTGGATCAAGGAAATAGTTTCAGTTTCTTATCAGCTTTCCTATGTACCAGACACTTACTGCCACAAGAAGATAATGGTTTTGAAATAATGTCATCTTGTAGCTGATTAGAAGAAACAACCATTTAACGACTTTACAAGTTTTCCTACCTAATACACACTTTTCTCCAGCTACTATATGCAAGAAGTTGTATGACAGTCTTGGTAAGTGCATTATCAGTTTTTATCTCTGAGAGGCAAAGAAGATGCATGTAACTTTAAATATGCTCTATGTAATGTTAAACCAGCTAATGGCTTATTTTGAATTTGCTATTTGATCATTTTGTCAAAATATCAGACAAAGCTTTAATGGGATAAAATGTTGAAGCAAAATGCAGGACAATGTAGCACTTTAAAGACTAACAAGATGGTTTATTAGATGATGAGCTTTCGTGGGCCAGACCCACTTCCTCAGATCAAATAGTGGAAGAAAACAGTCACAACCATATATACCAAAGTATACAATTTAAAAAAATGAACAAATATGAAAAGGACAAATCACATTGCAGAACAGAAGGGGGAATAAAATGTGATATTCTCAACTCTTTTTTTCCTACTGAAAAAGTTATTGGCATTAGCTAGAGAAGTGATTAGAACAAAATAATTCAGTGGAAATTTCTAACTGAAAGATACAGTAATGAAATGGCAAATATGTGGCATAACTTGCTATTGCAAAAACAGGAGATTTTTATTTTCACGAGCAAATTACTCACTATCTAGCACTGTTTTTGTTATATTTTTAGTTTCATTTCCTGTAATGCTGGTTAGTAAAACGAAACTATACAGGGTTACAGCAAGCTCGGCAAATGAAACTTAAATCATCCCACTTCAGACATTTCTTTCACTACATATGTTATGGGTCCGGAGTATCTGAAGGACCGTCTTCTCCCATATGAACCAGCCCGGGGATTGAGGTCATCTGAGGAGGCTTTGCTTCGTGTTCCCCTACTTGTGGAGACAAGATTAACATCTACGTGAAACAGAGCCTTCTCAGCTTTTGCTCCCTGGGGCAACCTGCAAAAGTAGAAATATAGACAAATTGCTAAAGATAAATACAAGTGTTCTTTCGACACTTCCCTTATTCCTCAGGATATTCGCATGGCGCCAATGCCAGCATTGTTTCGGTGTCAGGCTAAAGCCACTCTTTTTACTCGTGCTTTTATTAATGTTTGAGTATGTATGACTGTGTCTAGACTGCATCCTTTTTTCATAAAAGGGATGCAAATTAGACATATCGCAATTGCAAATGAAGCGGGGATTTAAATCCCCCCCGCTTCATTAACATAAAAATGGCTGCCGCTTTTTTCCGGCTCGGAGCTTTGCTGGGAAAAAGCTCCTGTCTAGACACGGATCTTTCATAAAATAAAGCCTTTTCCGAAAGATCCCTTATCCCTCATTTTAAGATCATTTTAAGAGGGATAAGGGATCTTTCGGAAAAGGCTTTATTTTCCGAAAGATCCGCGTCTAGACTGGCGCTTTTTTCCGGGAAAGCTCCGAGCTGGAAAAAAGCGGCAGCCATTTTTATGCTAATGAAGTGGGGGGGATTTAAATCCCCGCTTCATTTGCAATTGCGATATGTCTAATTTGCGTCCCTTTTACGAAAAAGGGATGCAGTCTCGACACAGCCTTTGTGTATGTTCCTCTTCTCTATATGTTTTTAGCAGGTTTTATGTCCCTCTGGGGTCTCGTATTTTAAATTTGTATATATATTTGTATTGTGTTTAAAACATTTTTGTAAGCTGCCTCAAATATTTTAAATAGCGAGGCAGGGTAAAATATTTAATTAAATAAATAATAAATAATGAAATATGCAATATTTGTTTTTTATTATAAAAATCATTATAGTTAACTGTGCAAGAGCTGCACTTGTATTGCAAACATAAATTATGGTTAGTGACATGAGAACATTTGAAGTATAGTCTTGAAATACAATGGGAACAACATTTTGTTTCAGAAGGTAAAGGAAGTAATCAGGGGGCCATTTTAGATTCTAACAGGGAGGAATTAATTATAAATCTGATGTTTGTAGGCAATTTGACTGAAACTGATCATGAAATGACAGATTCATAATTCTAAAGCAAGGAAGGAGATACAACAACAGAATAGGGACACAGCAGACTTTAGTGAACTCATAGTATAAACAGAAGGTCTCATGGGAATAAAATCCAGAAGAGCTATCTGTATTGTCTGGAGACAATATTAAAAGCATAACAGCAAAGTATCCCAATCAAAGGGACAGATAGGAAGAATATTAAGAGGCCACTATGAATCCAGCAGGAGTTTTTAATTACCTGAAAATCAGAAAGGAAGCCTGCAAAAGCAGAAACACGGACAAATTGCTAAAGATAAATACAAGTGTATACAAATTGGACACATCCCTTATTACCCTCATAGAACAAGGTTTACAGGGATGGTGAAAAAGTGCGTCTGCTTTTTTGAAAACAAATTCGGAAAAGTGGATGCGTTCCTTAGATGCAGTGTTACCAGAGGTATCCCAGAAAAGCAATGCAGTCTAGATGTAGCCTAAGACACAGAATATGTTACACCTACCAAAGGATAAAAAAGCGATACGGATTTCTATAAATAGGGCTCTACCAAATTCATGGGCATGAAAAGCATGTCATAGATTGTAAAATCTAGTCCCTTCTCTTCCTCCCCTTTGCTCTCCGGTGAAATCTAGTATTTTGTATGTTTTCACCCTAACCTAGACAGATTTTATTGGGGAGGCCAGCATTTCTCCAGTTGGGGGTCCTGACCCAATGGCAGTTACAGTGAGGGTTACAAAGTTATTTTAGAGGGGTTGTGATATTGCCACCCTTACTTCTGCTCTGCCTTCAGAGCAGGGCAGCAGAAAACTGATGGTTGCTAACTGAGGATATGTCTACACTGCAGAGCTATTTTGGGATACCAGAAGTATCCTGAAATAGCTATTCCATGTCCATTCAAGCAGACCATTATTTTGAAATAGATTCTGAAATAACAGGCAGCTTATTCCATTGTCCCCGTAACCCTTGTTCCATGAGGGTTAAGGGGCATTTCAGAATAGCAAGTTATTTCGAAACTTGGTGCTGTGTATGCTATTTCTAAATACACTCAAAATAAGCTACACAATTTGCATAGCTCAAATTGTGTAGCTTATTTTGATCTAAGGGTGCTGTGTAGACATACCCCAGCTCTAAAAGCAATAGTTCAAAAGTAAGAGTGGCAGTATCATAACCTTGTAACCCTACCCAAAGCCCCTTTTTGGGTCAATCATAACATCATAAAGTATCAGATTTAAATAGCTGAAATTAAGTTTATTTTTTTTAAAAGACTATGTATTTGATAGGGCCCTATCTATAAATTGTTAGGAGCAAGGGAAAAAACAAAGACAATGTAGGTCCTCTGCTATTGGGGAAAGAAAGCTAATAACTGAAGATGTCAAGAAAATTGAGGTGTTTAATGCCTATGTTGCTTTAGTCTTTACTCAAAAGATTAACAGTGATCAGATACTTAACACAATTGATATTAACAATACAGTAAAAGGAATGCAAGCCTAAAAGGGGAAAGAACAAGTTAACAAATATTTAGATAGGTTAAATCCATTCAAGTTAGCAGAACCTGATGAAATTCATCCTACAGAACTTGAGGAACTAACTGGAGCAATCTTGGAACTATTAGCAATTACTCATGAAGGACAGGTGAAATCCCAGAAGACTGAAGGAGGACAAACAGAGAACCTATCTTTGAAAAGTAGAACAAAGAGGATGTAGAACAAAGAGCAATAACCCATTCTAACTTTGATTACCTAATAATTTGTTCCAGTATCTTTTCTAACCTGGAAAGATACTGGAACAAATTACTAAACAATTTGTAAATACCTAGAAGATAACACGGTTATAAGTAACAGCCAAAATAGATGTGTCAAGAACAAATCATGTCAAAACAACTAACTTCCTTCTTGACAGCTTTATTAACCTATAGGATGAAGGGGGAAGCTATAATTGTAAGATCTTGATTTTGGTAAGGCTTTTGACAAAGTGCCAATGACATTTTTCTTTAGCAAATTAGGGAAATGTGGTTTAGATGAAATTATTATAAGGTAGTTGCAAAACTGGTTGAAAGACCATATTCAAAGAATTGTTATCAATGGTTTGCTGTCAAACAGGGGAACATATCTAGTGGGATCCAGCTAGGTATATTCCTAGATCTGGTACTACTCAATATTTTCATTAATGACCTGGATAACAGAATTGGGAGTACATTTATAAAATCTGTGGGTGACAAGCCACCCTTACTTCTGTTGCGAATTCAGAACTGGACAGCAGAAGATTGGTGGCTATTGACTGAGAGGTTTGGAAGACAGGATTAGACTTCAAAAAGACCTTCATAAATTGGAGAACTGGCTTGAAATCAACAAGATGAAGTGCAGTAAAGACAATTGCAAAGCTTAAGAAGGAAAAATGAAATGCACAATTAACTAAATAGTGAATAAATGGTTCGGCAACTGTACTGCTGAAAATGATCTGGGGGTTATGGTGGATCACAAATTGAATATGAGTTAACAATGTGATGCAGTTGCAGAAAAGGCTAATATTCTGGGGGGTATGAATAGGAATATCATATATAAGGCTGTGTCTAGACTACATGGCTCCATCGATGGAGCCATGTAGATGAGGGTTGTAGGCAAAGGCAAATGAAGCCGCGATTTAAATGATCGCGGCTTCATTTAAATTTACATGGCTGCCGCACTGAGCCGACAAACAGCTGATCAGCTGTTTGTCCGCTCAGCGCGCTAGTCTGGACGCTCCCCTGCCGACATCAAAGCCCTTTGTCGGCAGCCCTGTTATTCCTCGTGGGATGAGGTTTACCAGGGCTGCCGACAAAACGCTTTGATGTCAGCAGGGGAGCGTCCAGACTAGCACACTGAGCGGACAAACAGCTGATCAGCTGTTTGTCGGCTCAGCGCGGCAGCCATGTAAATTTAAATGAAGCCACGATCATTTAAATCGTGGCTTCATTTGCCTTTGCCAAAAAAACAAATCTACATAGCTCCGTCAACGGAGCCATGTAGTCTAGACATACCCTAAGACGCACAATGTAATTGGCCCACTCTTTGGCTCTGGTGAGGCCTCAGCAGAAGCACTGTGACCAGTTCTAGGCACCACTTTAATAAAGATGTGGACAAAGTGAAGGAAGTCCAGAGGAGAGCAAGAAAAATGATAACAGGTTTAGAAAGGATTTAGAAACCTATGAGGAAAGGCTGAAAAAAATGGGAATGTTGAATAAACAAGATTGAGGGAAGACCTAATAATAGTCTTTAAATATGTTAAGGGCTATTGATCAATTGTTTTCATTGTCCACCAAAGATAGGACAAGAACTAACTGGTTTAATCTACATAAAGAGAGATTTAGGTTAATTATTAGGAAAAGCTATCTAACTATGGGGATTCTTAAGCACTGGAATAGGCTTCCAATGGAGAATGGAGAATCCCCATCACTAGAAGGTTTTAAGAACATGTTAGACCTGTTTGGAATAATCTAGGAATACTTGACCCCGATCAGTTCAGGTGGCTAGACTAGATCAGTGTTTCTCAACCAGTGGTACAAGTACCCTTAGGGGTACTTGAGAGAAGTCTGGGGGGTACATCAACAGAACTGAAACTTGGAGAAAACTGAATTTTTGTTTTAAGTTTTACAGCACGTTATTAATTTTGTACTTTTTACACCCAAAAATTTCATCACCCACCCAGCTACGATTAAATTGTTTAAACAAATGTGTTGCAATAGTAGGAAAAAAATTGTGTGTCTGAAAACTGTAGGTACTGGGGGTACTTACATTTTTTTAAAGGGGTACTTTATAAAGAAAGGTTGAGAAACATTTGCTTAGATGACCTCTCCCGATCCCTTCCACCCCATAATCCTCTGATTCTAACTTGCTAGGCTAAAAACAAATTCTCTGTCACAATGTGATTTTCTATTTTAATGTCCTTTACAAGAATTTCAGGTTTATGTCTGATGATGAAATAAACTCCGTAATAAAGCAACTTAAATCCTTAGGAGTGACAAAAAAATAAGCAAATGGTTTTTTGTTTGCTGGGGTTTTTTTGTTTGTTTGTTTTTCTTAGAAAATGCTATTTATAAAATAGGTGCTTTAGTTTTAGTATTGTTAATAATCAGTTATATAGCATCATATATTAGTTCACAAGGTACTTTACCAATATAGAGGTATATTTTGTCCCTTTACCTCATGCAAGGTGAAAAGAGGGGAGGCACAGATGGAGCTGTGCAAAGGATAAGATATGTGCAAGCATTGGCTCCATGGCATACTTGCCACCTATCCTCAAGCCCATAAAACCTGAACTGGAGCCAGACGAATCACTTCATTCTATGACATTCTATGTACTTCTCCAACATGTCCCAGCATCCTACCTGTACTCATATATATGAAACTGTGCAGATAGGCAGCCTGAGAAACTGTGCTGGTAGGAAAGCTTACATAATCTACTGTTTCTTTTTTCAGCCTGCAGGGATTCTCTTCACTGAAAAAGACTAAGAAAAAAAGCTCTTCTTTCAGAAGAATTCCATTATGGGGAAAAAAAGGTACATTAAGCTGACTAATGCTACTGATTCAGCAGTGGTAGCTGCAAATTATTTGATTAGGAAGTAATAATTTAGTACAAATAGTCCAGGGTTCTCTTGTGCTCAGTGAAAAGGAGAGAGTCATGTGGAAATTCAGTGTGGTCATAGCTACTCGATAACAGAGCAAGACACACTGGAAAGTTGTAGAACATTTCAAATGTGTTTGAATTAGCAGCTTGTCTGTCTCCTTCTCCCACTAGTAATCTATATCTTTTTCCTGCCACCTTTATGCCTGAAACAGTCTCTCTCTCTCTTTCTCACTGCTTGCCTTCATAACCATCCTCAGAATTTCTTCTGGATATCTTTCCAGAATAAATCTCTGCTTCAGTACGGCCACATCCCTGTGACATACCTTTTCATACTGGAGCTGGCGCCAAGCCAAATTTCAGCTCTAGTAGATTCAGTTCCAAACTATACAATTCAGACCCCTTTTCTAAAAATAATAGCCAAAAGACTGAAGAAAAATGTAAGAAAAATGCTATTTTCTCCTGTTTTCTCTGGAATAGCCTGTCAGACATACAAACTATCCGGGCTATAATTGACATAATTTGACCCATATGCTCATCTCTCTCTGTCTGACAGAGGACAAAATACCTTAGATAAAGCAGTTTTATCTCCAAAGAAGAAGGTACATAAACTTACAAAAATCTCATCGTGAATTTTGGATCCTGGTTTGATATATAGCACTTGGTAGCACCTGATAAGGAATAAAGCAAAAAATATTTATGTCAAAATCTGTAGTCTTTGGTGGCTGAGAACATAGTTGCTTGTCATAGTGTCACAGCTTTTCCATTCTAACCCATCTACTAATGTGGACTAGAACCACGGTGCCATAGGCTGAAAAACACAGGGGGAACTATTCCAGCTGTCGGAGTGGCCTAGCCCTCTGGTCAAGACAAAAGTTTGACCCTTCCATGGCCAAAAGTCAAACAAAAAATATAGACAACAAAATCTTCAACCCCCATAAAACTCATCTGGCCACTCTCTCCCTCACAGGCTAGGGTCAGTTATATAGAAATGTGACTTTTCACAATTGTCCACAGGCTTCATTTCCACCCCATTTCCAGGGCTGGCAGAGCTCCCCACCTTCCCAGGGGTTCAGATAGACCATCTTCCCTCAGTACTTCTTCATTAGCAAAGAGTGATGCTGGATATAGATTAAGTTGAACAAACAGAACTCTTGAAACCCTGTGCACTGCTCTCTCCAATGCTTCCAGATCAGTTCCTTGCACAGCCTGTTTCCCTTAATAACTGTTCCTTCGTGAAGTATGGGCCCTCTGACTCCAATTCCAGTGATTATGCTACATCTTCCATTACTTGCAAACATTTTAATGTAAACTTTAAAAACAAATAATTGAAGCCCAGCTCCTTATCCATATCCCTGCAACCAGAGATTGCTAAAACATGGCCGAGTTGGAGTCCTGTCTTCGCCACAGGTTCAGCTGGTTACATAGACTTTGAGATAGTCGTGTCTGTTCATCAGCTGACCACACTGGGAGTAACCTCCCTCTGTCTCCATGGAGAGGGAGAGTTTGATAGACTTAGAGCAGTGTTTCTCAAAGCAGTCCAAGAAGCCACTTTTAGAAACCTGCTAACTGACCACTCCGGTGTGTTACTTACTGGCTCCCCGGCCACAGAACCTCACGGCTCCCATTGGCTCCGGTTTACTGTTTGCAGACAAGAGGAGGCATGGGATGCAGCATGGGCCGGGTCACTACTTCCTGCAGCTTCCCTTGGCTGCAAATGGTGAACCAGAGCCAATGGGAGCCACAAGGCTCCGTGGCCATGGAGCTGGTAAGTAAGCACACCAGAGTGGCCAGTTAGCAGGTTTCTCAAAGGGGCTTCATGGACCACTTTGGGAAACACTGCTCTAAGTTTATCAAATTCTCTCTCTCTGTGGAATGTTCTTCCTCTTTGTGGGACTGGCCTCCAAATGGTTCTCTGTCTCTGTGATAATCTCCATAGCTCGGCATCCTTTCTCCAAGTGTGGTGTCTCATACTCCTGGCTCAAAAGTGTCTCATATTCCTTTGGATCACTTGTCCCTCTTGCATGTCCCTCTTGCTACTGCACTCCTTATGACTCCTATAGTCCCCTCTTTCTGGTGTCTCTCCAATGACTGAATTCTCACAGGAGGGTAAGTCTTCAGGGTCACTTGGGGACCTGTCATACACTAATGCCTGCTTTCTCTGCTCGTTGGCCATCTCCTCTCGGTAACGCTTCCATCCTTCTGTCTACAACAGATCTTCCATTATTGGCGGTAGAAGGAGTGTAGAAGGAGTGTAACAGAGCAGAAAATTTTCCTCAGGCTCTTGATTGTGGGCTTAAAAAGTTGGACCACCTCCTGCTGAGATTACAAACCTAGTACCAATTCTATCCAATTGTGACAATAGAAGTTGTTTTATCAACATCTGTTGACAAATAAAGGGACCAAAGCTTCCAAATGATTTGATATAGAACATCAAATGGCTATCAGAGACTCACAAATTTTGTTCATTATTCGCCTTAATTTAATTTAAACCAGCAGCTGCAAAGTGAAATATCTTTACTCTTTTGCACTATATTGAAGCTAATCTGATTGACATATATATAGTGCCTTAACCCTGTGTATAAAGAGCCAGACAGTATTATTATCTTCTCCATATATTATCTTCTCTTCCTTTTCTATATATTTTGTTTCATATACCATTAATGAAAGTATGTGATGGTAAATGATTTAAAGGAGCTTTTAAAACTAATATAGTGTAATAGATAACAGCTTTCGTTCTTTTGTTTTTTTCTTTCAAGGGCTAAAGTTAAAAACCTTGAGAAGCTTGAACGACCAAATCTGTCCTCAAATATTGATGAGTGGACAAAAGAACAAGTAAAACAATGGGTAACTGAAGAACTTAAGATTGATCAGAAATATGGTGAAATCTTGGTAAGCCAAGATGTGACCGGTTCAGCCTTGAAACTGTTTACTCTAAAAGATCTTAAAGATATAGGTATAACACATGGCCCAGCACTTCAAATTATGGATGCATTGAAATGCAACTTTCTAGTTCAAAGCAGAGCTCAATTAGTTAGACAAGAAGATAGTGAAAAGACTCTTGATAAAAAATATTTAACGGAGAAGGAAGATGGACAAAGTGCAAAGCAAGATGAAAAGGATAAAGGAAAATCAAAGTCAGCAGATACCAGTGAATCACAAGAACTTAGAGTATCTGAATGCACCGAGTCTATAAAATCTGTGCTCACAGATGCAATAGAAAACAAGGTAGATGAAGCAAAAGGTAAATCAGAGAAATTACTGGAAAATAACCAGCATCCAACAAGACAAAACTGTTTACCATATCCTTTTGATGAGTTCCATGATAGTCGTCGTTATATACAGCACAATCTTCTTAATGTCCCTGAAACAGGGCCACTGAATCTCATTGAGCCAGCTCATGAGTTCAAACTGTTAACAAACACAGAGAATGCAACAGAAGAGGAAATTAAGATGAAATTTAGCAAAGAAACCTTTAGATTTGCTGCTGCATGCATGAATTCCCGCACCAATGGTACTATTCATTTTGGAGTAAGCAACAAGCCTCACGGAGAAATTATAGGAGTAAAACTAACCAATAAAGATGAATTTATTGATGAGTTTAACAACAAAATTGAAAAGTACTTTGAGAAAAGTTTTGTCAGCATTGCAAAAGCCTGCATTAGGGAACCCAGATTTGTGGAAGTATTATTGCAAAATAACACCCCATCAAATACATTTGTCATAGAAGTAGATGTAGTTCCAAAACATTCTATATGTGAAGCAACATTTTTCTATACTAACAATTACAATTTTAAGAGTAAAACTTGTGAACGATCTTTATTTGTACGGGATGGAGCCAGCTCTAAAAATATTTATAATAATCCAAAAGAACACGAGTCATTTAAATCCAGGATTACATTTGTAGCAGATTGTCGAAAAGCAGCAGAGGAAGAACAGAAAGAAAAACGAAAGAAGAAAGAGAATGAGGGTCGAAAGCTGATTAACCTACTTACAGGTAACAAGGACTTGCTGGATAATTCCTATTATGACTGGTATATATTAGTAACAAACAAGAGTCATCCATCTCAAATACAGCACTTAGACTTTCTGCAGGAAGTAAAATGGTTTGCTGTTCTGGAGTTTGATTCTCAGTCAGAAAATAATGGGATGGCCAAAAAATACAGAGAAAAACGAGGTGCAAACCTTCACTTTCCAAGTCAGTATCATATGAAAGGGAAAGCAGTTCCTGAAATAATTGAAGATCTGAATCTCTATTACCAGCCTACCTGGATTTTCTGCAATGGCAGATCAGACCTTAATGATGAAAATTATCAACCTTTAAATCCCTGTTTGTGGCAACAAAAGAGGGCTGCTGAAGTCAGGAAATTAATTTCGTTTCTTTCAAACCCAGATGTATTGCAAAGAGGAAAGTTTCTGGTAGTGTTTCTTTTGCTCTCTGAAGTGGAAGATCCAGGGGATCCCCTTATTGAAACATTCTGCACATTTTACCAAGAGCTAGAAGGGCTAGAAGACATGCTTTGCATTTGTATTGGTGCACAAACATTCCAACTATGGAAAGATCTTCTGGAAGCTAGATTTATTAATCCCAAAGACCTTACCGAGAGATGTGTTGCTAATTTAAACCTTCCAGCAGTGAATGGAACAATTCTTAAATTGAAGTCTATGACACAGTCTTCTCAGAGGCTTTTACCATGTAAAGGCTCTTCTACTGTTCTTCTAAAGAAGGAAGAAGACTTCATGACAGCATTAGAAATACTATGTGAAAATGAATGCGCTGACACAGATATAGAGAAAGATAAAACTCAATTTTCTGAATTCATAAAATCTCAGGAAGAGAATTTTTACCGGGGAGGCAAAGTGACATGGTGGAATTTTTATTTCTCTTCTGAAAACTATTCTTCACCTTTTATTAAAAGGGACAGTTATGAAAAACTTGAAGAGCTGATTCAATCTTCATCCCAGTCTTCTACACAAACATCAACAAAAGTTATCAACCTTTATCACTCTCCAGGCTGTGGCGGGACTACCTTAGCTATGCACGTTCTCTGGGAGTTAAGGAAGAAATTCAGATGTGTTGTTCTGAAAAATAAAACTGTTGATTTTGCAGAAATTGCAACACAGTTGACAACTTTAATCACCTATGGAGCAACTGACCAAGACGACTACTTGCCAATATTACTTCTTGTAGACGATTTTGAAGAACAAGAAAATGTCTATTTTCTGCAGCGTGAAATTCAATCAGCTATAGTAGGAAAATGCATTAGATATGAAAACCCTCTAGTGATCATTATAAATTGTATGAGATCTCAGAATCCTGTGGAAAGTTCAAAGAGCAGCCAATCAGACAGCATTAATCTAAAACATCAACTTTCTTCCAAAGAGCAAAGAGCTTTTGAGAAGAAGCTAGAAGAAATTAAACAGCAACATCAGCACCCTGAAGATTTTTATTCATTTATGATTATGAAAGAACAATTTAATCCAGAGTATATAAAAAATGTGGTCAAGAATACACTGAAAGGCTTGGACATTAGTAGCAAACAAGGACAACTTATTTCCTTCCTAGCAATATTAAACTCTTATGTTACAGAGTCCACTATCTCAGTATCACAATGTGAAGATTTCTTAGGAATAATTGGCAAATATTGGGGCAAAGAAAGTTTAGAAGACAAGATGGGAATTTGTTCTAATATTCTAATACAAAGTCAGGTGCAAGACTATGGAACATATAAAGGAGTGCGTATCACTCACCCATTGATTGCTGATTGTTGTCTAGAAGAATTTAATCTAACCTATGGGTTAACTAAAAGTTCAATAACACTGCAATTGTTAAAAGAGAATTTATTTTATGATTCTGGCTTGGGAAGAAGAAAACTTATAGATGATGTGCAAAGTATGCTGCTTACCAGACAACGTAAAGAACACGGAGATGATGCAGACACGTTGTTTTCCCCATTAATTGAAAAAATACAGATGGAAGAAGGTAGTGCTGCAGTTGAAAGTGTGTTATGTGAAGGAGCCCTTCGATTTAGCCAAAACCCATTCATTTGCCAAGCTTTAGCAAGACACTATTACATTATAGACAAGAATTTTGTCTCTGCTCTGGAGTGGGCCAATAAAGCCAAAAAAAGAGCCCCTCGCAATTCATATATATCAGATACTTTAGGCCAAGTCTTTAAAAGTCAGATAAAAATTTGGGTGGATGAAAATGCAAAGAGAAAGGTCATAACTGCAGAAGACCTGAAACATTTGCTAGATCTTGCTAAGTGTGCTTCAGAGGCTTTTAACGATTCCCAGGCACAGAATGAAAGTACAGAAAATGTAAGAGAAGCTTTGCAACTCCAAAAGTCTAAAAGGAGGTATGATACTTATAATACATCTGGCTATTTGGGGGAGATAGAAACTGGTCTATACACTATAGATATTCTTGGCTGTACTCCTCTTTTCAAAAAAAAAAATACACTGTCCCAGGAAGATTTGCTACAATATTTGTCAGGACAGCATGGTATCCTAACAGCAACCGGTGACACTGAAGATCAAGAATTTAAGTTTGTACTTGACGATTATCGTAATTATTTATCTAATTTGCGCTCAAGTTTGAAGGAAGCATTTGAGTTTTTTGAGAACTACTTTGTTCTTCTAAAACCAAGAAATATTGAAAAAGAAAATGTGGAGTTAAAAACACGTAAGAGGGTTCGAGAATGTTTCAAAAAATATGCAGAAATATTTTGCCTTTTGAATCCTGAGAAATTGGGGGACAATCTGATGAGCTCAAAACTCAGTTTGCCTTGGCAGGTGGAGCATTGCAGGAGAAGTTTGGAGGCTTCCAAAGCAGACAGATTTCCTGGGCTTTTGGAGTATCTCAACAGTCATGAAAAACCTGAAAGCAACATGGAAGACATAGTGAATAAATATAAATTTTTGATTGAAAAATGCTCATATGGATTCAAGTTGAAGGAGAAGCAGAACTTCATTTTGGCAAACATTATTCTCAGTTGCATTAAACCTAAATCCAAGAAGATATGTGCTCTTCATGAATTGAAAGAACAGCTTCGAAAAATGCTACAGCATGTAGGTCTAGAGCATCGATTTGCAGCACCTTACTTCTTAGCCTCTCTATTGTTCTGGCCAGAGAAGGAAAAACAATTAGATGAGGATTCCAGACAAATGGAAAGGTATGTCACAGCACTGAAGAAGTCTTTTAGAGGGCAATACAAACAAATATGTCGTTACAGGCAAACTATTGCTCATTTCTACCTTGGGCGTCGTGAAGGTCTGAATAGACTTGTCCACAAAGGAAAAATAGATCAGTTTTTCAGTAAGCGCCAAGGACAAGACTTGCATTCCTGGTGGCAAAAAGGGTGCATATGGGAAGAAAAGGCTGTCCAAAATCTATTACTTCGTCTAAATGGCAAGGTCACTGATGATTTTGTTTTTGTGGACTATGGAATTGATGAAAAAATCAGTATACCAGTGCGACCTGCTTTCTTAGGCCAGGTCAGAAGTGGTAAATGCATAGAAAGAGTGTCTTTCTATCTGGGATTTTCCATGGATGGTCCAATAGCATATGACATTCAAATGAGAGTTTGAATAATTGAAGTATTATATGTTCTATTTCTACATCCAGTGAGCATTTTAGATACTTCTTTATTTGCAGCTTCAGAAGGGAGCATCTGAGTTCCTTCCCTTTTGCATTCCTCCAGGCTCTTGACACCTAGTGCCGAACTCTCTAATTTGTCTCCTATTTTTCCAGATATGAGCATTGTTGGTCTGACAGGCAGACATGCTAATGCAAAGCAAGACTCTTGAATGTCTGGTATAGATGTAGGCAGGGTCTGAACGACTGCTCGCATGCAGCCAGCTGCAAGGGGAGAGCAGCCTTGGGTGTGGTTATACTTACTCAATTGTTTAGCTCTGCAAGATAATTAACTGTTGGTATGTAAATACAGCTCATGCTGGAATGGGGAAGGAATCCTGGGTGTGGTTATATAAATCCAGTTCTGCCAATGCTATAGGTCTGATGGATGGTCAATTGTTGGAATGGAATGTGGTGTATTGTAACTAATTTGGCTGTTGTGGGGTCACAAACCAGGCTACCCCTAAACATAGGAACTGTAAAATATGACACCAGTGCTTGCAGGAGAAACACTGTCATTGTAAAGGGTCTCAGATGAACAAGCCTACCCTTTCCAGATTTGAGTGGACGGAGTTGGGGGGAAGAGACTGAGCCAGCCAGCCAGCTACATGCCCACCAGGCATGAGCTGTAAGACTGGTTCAACCTGTCTCCTTTCCCCGCTGTTCTAAGGATAGACCTAAAGCAGACTCCATAAGAAGTCTCTTTGTTATTCCAACAGAAGCTGGAATCTTTTGGCCAGCCTAAGTAGTGCCTAAGAGCTGAAGTCACTAGTTTGGACTGGAGCCAGACCCATCTTGACCGGCAGGCAGCCGGAAGGTCAGCGGAGTGGCTGGCAAGAGCAGGAGGCCAGCAGGGAGGCTGGCGGGAGCAACTGGTGGGCGGCTGGTAGGAGAAGCGACAGGTGGCCAGCAGGGCAACTGGCAGGAGCAGGCAGCTAGCAGGGCTGCTGGCGGGAGCGAATGGCGGGCAGCTGGGAGGGGAAGCAACAGGCGGCCAGCAGGGCAGCTGGCAGGTGTGACCGGCGGGCGGCCAGGAGGGCATTTGGCAGGAGCAAGCAAACCACAGGAGCAGCGCAAAGGTGGCCTTGCCTCAGACTCAATGAGTGGAGTCATCAGGGTGATGTGTCTGGGGAGTTATGAACTCTGGTTGTGGTATTTTCCCAAGCTAATGCCGTGTGACTTCTCTCCTTCTTTCATTAAAAGTTTATTTTCTATGCTCAGACTCTGTGCTTGCAAGTGGGGAAGCATTGCCTCTCAGAGGCACCCAGAGATGTGTGAATTTCCCAGGCTACTGGGTGGGGGCTCGAACCGGTTCTGTGTGAGATGGATGAAAAGGAACCCCTAGATATTGAACCCGGCTCTGGCTGCTGCCGGCGCTACCTGGCAGAAGGATTACATAAGAAAATATTCAACCTGGAAAGAGGTTAGCAGACAAAATGACTCTCACACTGCTGGTTTTTAAAGCCCTATCACCTGCTACATACATTCATTGCTACCCTCCCAAGTATATTTTTTAATTTTACTATTTTCCTAAGAACATTTGGTCACCAAGCTAATGCTCCTATACCCATTGAACCTACATAGAACATTGATCAATTAATAGGAGCTGATTCTCCACTCCCTTTACCCTATATAGTGATTTACCTTGTGTGTTGTGGGTGTAAAATGCTCCAAGATCAATGAGTATCATTTTACACCAATTTTGCACAACAGTAAATGACTATACAAGGTGCAAGGCTGGAGAGATCAGCCTTCATGTAGTTATGAAAATAAGATTTGGATCTACAGCAAAATATATCTAGAACTGCTATATTCTAACATACTTATATTTTAGGTAAACAATAACTGTAATATATTAACTACAGGGGAAAGCAAACCCTCCCCTTCCTCTCCCCCTGAGATATTTGGAAATAAAAATAGGTCTATGATACAAAGCAAAGATGCAAGTATTTTCTGTTTTGACTAACAAGCCACTGAACAAAAGAACATCATTTTTTCTAACCCATTTTAAATTGGTCTGAATGAAAATTTTCAAATGTGCCTAAAACCCATTTCCAAAAGCTGGACGGACATATGTCATGCATATTTTATGCATTAATGAATTGTTTAGGAATGTTGAATGTAGAGGCCCAGAGCCTTAGAAATATGTAGACATTGAACACCAGATGAAATTGATGGAAGTTCAGCGTCTTTAAACCTCTGAGAATTTGGGCTTAAGTGATCTTCTAGCTTCCAAGAGCTTTTTTGGTATTTTGTTCATTTTGGAGCTACTTATATTCCTCCTGAGTTCACTTCCAGCTCTTTGGAAGTCTTGTACTCTACAGATTAATATTTGTTATATCTTATGTGGATTGCCTGAAGTTTTCCTTGCTCATTCAGAAACATGATATTTAATTACAAAAAAGGGAAGATTGGGATTTTGGAATCTACATTATTTTTTAATGTCATTAATGTGTGTGCTTTGTGCTATTCCTGGGACTGTGCTTATTGCTTAGGTCTGTGTTTATGTAGTTGATGAATATGTACAAGTCTTCTACTGAGGAGCAAATCCAGCCCATATGTCCATACCTGGCAGCATAATCAGTCTTGGCCTGGGAGGAAATGGATTTGAGGAGTGGCACATAAGGAATCTAATAATGTAAATTCTCATATCTCCCTTGAATTCAGTGGAGTTCCAGCAGTTTACACACGATGAGACGCATATGTCCCTAGGACATATGTTTCTTTGAAATCCTGTCGGTTTTGGAGCAGGCCCAAAGTGCTCACCTCCTACACAAGGTGAAAGCCATTGCCAGAGCAATACAGAATGAGTAAGAACAGACATGGCAGCGGAAGTCTGAGGATACTGAGATGGTAAGTCTGCTGCTACACTGATCCTCCAGTTCTTTCTCTCCCTTCTTCCCTCCCAGTAGGGCATTCCCCAAACCTTTTCGGTTTCGCCCTCCTTTACCCATAATGGAACCTATCCATGACCTCCCCCACCCTGACCCATGGCACACAGCCACAGCCAGAAATGGAGCCACACCCACAAAATATATAACCTACTAATCAGACTAGATTCTGAATGCTTAACTGTAGGTCTGATTTAGGCCAGCTTTAAGAAGACAGTCAGATAACTATTGTGTATATATTTCACTGAGAAAAATCCCCAAAGCGTTTTAGAAATTGACTTACAAGCTATATGCCAATGTATTACAGTTGTGCCCATACCACAAAGTTTGAATCTAAACCCTGTCGCAAACTTTCCGAAGTTCTGGAGGATACAGATTTGGGCCTGATTGTGACCTAAATTGACATACTTCTTGAAGTAAATGGGACTACACAGTTACAGGATCTATCCCTTAGAACTTTGGATTGGCACATTTGGACAGCTACTAAATTTTGATCCAAAACTGAATTTCACCACAATTTGTGGGTGTTCAAAACCTGGGTTTAAGTATAGTCCCTCTCTAAATATAAACATATGTACAGATATTTTCTCTCAGAAATTTAGAAGTAAGATTGCTTATGTAATTAATAAAAAGCTAAATAATGAAGTCAGTCTCAGTAAGAGTTTTGGCTGCACATGATAGTAAAAGCCAAAATAAACACTTCAAAATTTGACCCATAATTGTTATGCAAAATGCATAACTGCAACATTTTCACTAAGAAAGCTAAGCATTAAAAAGACTGAACATAACTAGTAAAGGTAGTTTACAGTTAATCCAGTTAACTGATGTGGAAAAATTTTTTAATCCAATAATAAACTTTTCTCTGACCTGAAAAACTAGTATGAACTCTCTCAACAAATATACTTAATTTGATATTGTACTTTCCAAAGCTGCAGTATTATATATTAATAACACATTTGGAAAAATAGGAGAGAAGAGTACACAAGCCCAACAAATAATAATAGACCATTAATATTGCATCGTTAATAACTAACATCTCTCCTCAACATCAGTTTTATATATTATAATTCATCCTATTATATTTTTGTATTAATTAGCATAATGTTTGTTACTAAATATTATGTATAGTATGAAATTAAAATATATATTTTAAATTAAAACCACAAACCCAAAAATTACTTCACATTAATTGCTTTAAAACAATTACATAAAATGCAACCCATTTAATCGTAAAAGGTCAAAATGGGAACAAATGCCTAACAAATGTAAATAATAAATGTATGGTATGCTAACAAATAACAAATAAAAAGCACCAAATAAGCAAAATAGCAACAACAACAAAAAGCAAAAATTCAAAAAGTGCCAACCAAACTATAAGGGTTATTCAAACAGTTAAAAAATAGCAAATTAATCATCTTAAGATAAAGGCTGCCCAGTACAACATTTTTATGGCTGACTTAGAACAACGCTTCCTCAGCTCCCATCCCCAACTGCCCTTCCACTACTTATGCTATATTGATGATGTCTTTATCATCTGGACCCACGGGAAGGAAACCCGTGAAGGAAACCACCAGGATTTCAACAATTTCACCCCACCATCAATCTCAACCTGGACCAGTCCACACAGGAAATCCACTTCCTAGACACTGGAGTACAAATAATTGATGGTCACATAAATATAACACTATCCTGGAAACCTACTGAATGCTATACTGACTTATACACCTCTAGCTTTCATCCAAAACACATCATACAATCCATTGTCTATAGCCAAGCCTTAAAATACAACCATATTTGCTCCAATCCCTCAGACAGAGACAAACATCTACAGGTTCTATATCAAGTATTCTTAAAACTACAACCCCCAGATGGATAAAGTCAAGTGGTTCTCAGAAGTCACCTACTACAGGATAGACCCAACAAAGAAAAAAAACAGACTACTAGCCATTACTGACAGTCCCAAGCTAAAACCTCTCCTACACGTCATCAAGGATCTATAATCTATCATAGATTATGGTCCCTTGCTCACACAGACTTTGGGAGACAGGCCATATCTTCCTTACAGACAGCTTCCAACCAGAGGCATATACTCACCATCAGTTCATACCTCACAACAGAAACACTAAGGCTGTGTCTACACTGGCCCCTTTTCCGAAAGGGGCATGGTAATTTTCTACTTCGTAATAGGGAAATCCGCGGGGGATTTAAATATCCCCCGCGGGATTTAAATAAAGATGTCCGCTGCTTTTTTCCAGCTTGTAGAAAAGCCGGAAAAGAGCGTCTAGACTGGCCCGATCCTCCGGAATAAAGCCCTTTTCCGGAGGATCTCTTATTCCTACCTTCAGGTATTTAAATTTCAGGTATTCCTGAAGGTAGGAATAAGAGATCCTCCGGAAAAGGGCTTTATTCCGGAGGATCGGGCCAGTCTAGACGCTCTTTTCCGGCTTTTCTACAAGCCGGAAAAAAGCGGCGGACATCTTTATTTAAATCCCGCGGGGGATATTTAAATCCCCCACGGATTTCCCTATTACGAAGTTGAAAATTACCATGCCCCTTTCGGAAAAGGGGCCAGTGTAGACACAGCCTAAGGGTTTGTCTACACTGCAGAGTTTTTACACAAGAAGCTTTTTGCGGAAGAGATCTTCCACAAAAACTTCTTGCACAAAAGCACGTCCACACATCAAAAGTGCATTGCAAAAGCGATGTGCTTTTACGCAAGACAGTGTCCACACTGCATGGACACTCTTGTGCAAGAAAGCTCTGATGGCCATTCTGTGAATGGCCATCAGAGCACCTGTGCTTTTTGTGCAAGAAACCCCTACAGAGTGTCCACACATGCCTTTTTGCGCAAGGGCTGTAGCACAAAAAGGAGGCTTTTTTTGCGCAAAAATGTGTTTGAGGTGTGGACGCTCTGCCGGTTTTTGCACAAAAACAGCTGGTTTTGCACAAAAACCTTGTAGTGTAGATATAGCCTCATCCAGGAACCTGTCCCTTCAATAAACTCCATTGCCAACTGTGTCCACACATCTATCCTAGTGACACCACCACAGGACCTAACCACATCAGCTATACCATCAAAGACTCATTCTTTGCACAGCTACTAGTGTAATATATGCTATCATGTGCCAGCAATGCCCCTCTGCCATGTACCTCAGACAAACCAAACTGTCTTTAAACAAAAGAATAAATGGACACAAATCAGACATTAAGAATGGCAACATATAAAAGCCAGTGGGGAAGCACTTTGACTTGCCTGAGCACAGAGTTTCAAACATGCAAGTTGCCATTCTCAGGCAGACAAACTTCAAAAACAGACTGCAGAGAGAAAATGCTTAGCTGAAATTCATATGCAAAACTGACAGTCTGAACCGAGATCTAAATAAACACTTGGAGTGGTTCTCACACTATAATAGGTAATTTCTCATTAAGATACTCTCACTTCACCCCTGTTGGAGATGAGCCATATCCATTATCATTTAATTAGAACTGACGTCACACTCTATCCCTGCATTTTTTCTTTCTTTTGTGCTACCCGATTCCTTGTTTTTGCTGAAACACTGCTACCTCTAATGAAACTTAACTACTTTGTAATTTACACCACCAGGATAATACAGCAAAGCCTCAAACTTTCCAACACAAAAAACACTTATTACAATAAAAAGGGTGTATTGCCATGGAACTTTGGGTTCATTCTGAAAAATCAGCAGAGCTTCAAAGGTATTCAACAGAAACCCTTGCTCTCCGTCCCTGAATATAACCAAAGGAATATAACAGGCCACTGAATATAACCAAAGGAAAAACTATGTAGCACTTTAAAGGCTAACAAGATGGTTTAATAGGTGATGAGCCAGACATACTTCCTCAGATCATATTCTGGAAGAGAATTGGCATGACCATACATATCAAAGGAGTCAATGAATGGCTAATCAGGGGTGATAAGTGGGGAAGCTATCTTTGTGATGTGTAAGGTAATTAGCATCTTTGTCAATTTGTTTTTTTATTTCCCCTGGTGGGTAATTGAGATTTACAAATGCTTGGTAGAGATTGAAAGAGCCAGACGAATACACAGAAACCATCTACTTCAAGATAGGCCCAAGAAAACCAACAATAGAACACCATTTTTCATCACCTAAAGCCCCCAACTTAAACCCGTCCAATGCATTATCAATAACCTACAACCTATACTGGAACAGGATACTATACTCTGAGAGGCTCTGGGGGACAGACCCATAGTCTCCTATAGACAACCACCTCATCTCAGGAAGATTCTTACCAACAACCACAGGACATACCACATTAATACCAACCCTGGAACGTTCCCTTGCAACAAACCCCATTGCCAACTTTGTCCACATATTTACTCTGGTGACACCATCACTGGACCTAACCATGTCAGTTATATGATCAAGGACACATATTCCTGTTCATCCAGAAATATAATTTATGCCATCATGTGCCAACAGTGTCCTTCTGCTATGTATATTGGACAGACTTCTCAGACATTTGGCTGAAGAATTAATGCCCACAAATCAGACATCTTCACACGGAAAAACCAGTTGGTTTTCATTTCAACCTACCTGGACATAGTCTTAACAACCTTACTACAGGCATCTTACTTCAAAGAGACTTTAACACTAGATTACAGAGGGAAACTTCAGAACTTTCATTCATGCTTAAATTTGACACTTTACAAAGGGCCTTAACAAAGATGCTAATTACCTTACACATTACAAAGATAGCTTCCCCACTTATCACCCCTGATTAGCCATTCATTGACTCAAATAGCTATTCCCTCCCTACCTCTCCCTCTCCCCACCTTCTGTACTAAATCCGATTTGTCATTTTAATAATATGTTCACTTTTTTTCATTGTATTCCTTTGGTATATATGGTCATGCCAATTCTCTTTCAGAATATGATCTGAGGAAGTGGGTCTGGCCCATGAAAGCTCATCGCCTATTAAACCATCTCGTTAGTCTTTAAAGTGCTACAAAGTTTTTCCTTTTGTTTTAACAAGATCAGACTAACACGGCTACTTCTCTATTACTATTCAACATGAAAATAACCAAGCAACACTAAAGACTAATAATGATTAATAATTAGCTGCAAATCCTTTGGTGTATGTAAGTATGTGTAAGCAAATAAAAACATATGCTAATTTTAATGCCTAAATTGCATTCTTACTGAACATAGTGAATTGCTTTATCCCCTTTAAAAAAATCTGTATGCTTCTGATAAGCAATTTCTGGTAGAGAACTGTGTTGGTGATGGTAGGGATAAGGTAATACACCATGCTTATTGTAAGAGTCTGCATAAAACAAAATTGGTCATTATAGCATTTGATGTGCATATCCTCATTTGTAGTGAGTCAAGTGGTAAGAGGAACGTGTTTCTTGTGTTTCTTGCTCTGACACAAGGACTGGAGTAAACTCTGAAGAAGGTAGGAGTTTCAGGCAGTATTTCTTACGTAAAACCCAGCTCTAAAAATATAAAAACATGGAAAAACAGGAAATAAACATTTGTAAAGCCTAACTTTAAAAAAATTAAAGTTTTGTGAAAAAACTATTTTGTGTAAAAAAAAAATTAAGAGTTTCTTGCTCTTTATTAAACCTAAATATAATGGTTTTAGGTTTTTTTCTATGTTAAACCAAACTTAGGATATAGGAGTTTGGGCAGTAATATTTTCTATAAATGATATTATTATAATTTCACTATTTAAAAATGTTTATTTTAAAAAAAAACAGGATGTGTGGGGGCAAGTCCACTCTCCTTGCTAAATTAATAGTAAAACAAAGCCCATGTCATAAAAAGGAATGGGTCAACTTCTGACAGGGATAGCATCAGACAGATTATGGGCTTCCTCCATATTGTTGCTTCTTCCAGAGATTGCCAGGGGGAGGGAGTGTGGGGCTTACACCATTCGATGTCCAGTATTTTCTGATTTTTTTCCCTGCCAGGAGGCAAAAATACCAAACACGTGGCAACCCTACGACACACTCAGCAACCAGGCCCAGCCTCCGGATCCTCCCCCCCCCCGGCCTCGCTTACCTGGTTCCGCAGGGGTTTGTCTTGTGGCTGGAGCAGAAAAACAAAATGGCCACAGGCAAAAAAAGCCTTTTCTTAAAGGGGCCATGCTGATTTTTTTTTCTTAATAACTGCTGTTGGGGTCCTTCCCCCCCCCCAACAATTCTGGTCTCCCCCCTTTTTTTTTCTCAACGGAATTTTTTTCCTGTTTTTTTGGGGGGGAGGGGGGTGTTCAGTATTTTTGGTTAAACCATCTGGCAATCCTATAGGGAGCAGACCTTGGCGGCCAACTAGAGGGCCCCTGGAGTAGAATCGAAAGTGGAGGGAGGATCTGGGTTCTCTTATAGGCCACTGAGAGAGTTGGCATGATTCTCCTGAGAGAAGGTCTATGAGCCCAGAGGCAGGGACAGAAGACCTGATATAATACCTCTGCACAACTTGGTGGTGGGAGTTTCACCTACTCTGGAGGGGTGGGGTTGAATCTAAGTTGGTCAGGGGCTGAGGCACAAGAAGAAACAGACCACTGCAGGGATGGAGTGGCTATCAGAGGGGATGGTAAAGGAGAACTCACTGTGCCATGCCCAGATGTAATGGGCTAGACTTCACTTCATTGCTGTTCTCTAGTACCTTAAAAAAAAAACCTCCCACAGAAAAGAGACCCAGAGTTTGGTCGCTAAGGATTTTCAGCAAGGATTGCACAGGGCCAAGCTCCCCACAGTCAAGTCCCAAAATAAATAGAGAAATGAATTTAATTAAGCAACTTTATAAAATCTTATGGCAAACAAACACAATCTCATTTTACAACATAAGATGGCTATGTTGTAATCCACAGACATTATCACAGTGATACATAAACATAAATAAGGAAAACAAATTAAAATCAGAACAGTTCAGTCCCCACAGAAATGCAGTGAGAAGAAAGACTCCCCAAAAGCTTAGGCTGTGTTCACCAAAGTCTCAGTTAGAGTCTTAGATCATCAAATCTATACAGTGTCTGTGTCTGAAACCAGGATTGTTCCCAGGGAGGCGTGGGGCCCAGAACAACCCCCTCTCTCCATCCCAGACCCTACATATTCCTGCCCCTGCTCCATCCCTATCCTACCTCACCCAATTCCATACTTTCCCCCAAGCCCTGTTCCTGCTCTGCTCTCACCCTATCTCTTCCCACCCCTGCTCCTCCTCTTCTGTCCCCATTGTGCCCCTTCCTCCACGAGTCCTCCTCCCAGCAATGTGATCTAAGGAATTACCAAGGAGGTCAGGCATCGGCAGCAGGGGTTGGGCCCAATGTTCCCTCTAATTTTTCCAACCATGTGTGGAATACATGCTGCCAGCCGTGGACACGTTGCTAATCAGCTGGGAGGCATTTGAATCTCTCCCATGTGACTACCCAAATGCTCACAGGGAACATTGCTCAGGCCCCCTCCCACATTTACTAGCTGTGTCCGGAAGTGGAGGAACCCAGCCGCAGTTCACTGTGCTCCCAAGCCCAACTCCCAGCCGCATACCTCAAGGGAGCAGATCAATCAAGCTGGGAGAAGGGGAGTCAGATGGGGCAGAGCGGAGCAGTCTAAGGCTGGGTCACTCTGCTTCCATGGCTGCTGCCACTGCTGTTGGTGTGAGAGTGAGCCCGACCCTGGCTGCCAGCTCCCAGCCCCCCAGGAATTCCTCAGGCCACTATGGGCCCCATGGGACCCCTTTCCGCCCAAAACATGGGGTATGGGGCAGCCACTCTGAACCGTCCCATGGACAGCTCTGTCTGGAACACCTTCCTGCCACTTGTTTGTAGGAATCTTCCGTTAGAATCCAGACAGACTCTTCCTCTGCTGAAGTCGCTGCTAGCCAGTCAGCTAACAGATCAACAGTCATTCTCCTCACTCAGTTAAGTGTTAATGCCTCAGAGTTAGGGCAATCAGCCTGCTTTTTGCTCCTGGCTCAGCTTTTACCAGCTCACACAGGACACATGGTCTCTTGCAAAGCAGCTGCCCTAATTACTTGCCCCCATGGAGTCTGTCTCCCAGAACTTATTGGAACAGACCCCAAACTACCACACGGAATTCCAGAAACTTCTGGATGTGGGGTTCTAAATCTACCTAGCATCACTGATCCAGTCACAGCTCACTCATAGACTCCTTCCCTATGGATCTCTTAAATTCTCCCTGTCAGGAGCATGGGTTACACAGACACAAGACATATGCTGGTATTCTCTGGCCAACATTCAGCAGAGATAGTCCCTCACCTCTTATGAAGAGGTACTGGGCCAGACTTTGATCTTGTCATGCTGATTTATATTGGGAGTAAATCTACTGATTTCAGTTAAGTTACTTCCAATTTACTCCAGTATAAATTAGATCAGACTCTTGCCCCAGGCTGGTAAAATTGGCATGAATGTCATCCATCAAGACAAATTTGTCTGAAACATCTAGCTTAGTTCAGACAAGGCACATCCAGCTAGGAGATCCCTGGCCTCTAATAGTCACAAGGATTCTACCTTAGTGGTCAGCAAAGGACACACATCCACAACAAGCAAAATTCATCCCTAGTGTAATTCATTAACTGCACTAATCACTAGACAGCACTCCCTCCCCTAACTTTCATTAGCTAGTTTACTGCACTCTGGGATACATACACACAATGCACTGCTCACATTATCCATGATGGTGCCCCCAATGTGGACATGATCTGTTGACAGAGAGAGCAGGTGTGAACCCCCTCTTGTGATTTTTTGTTGTTGACTTTTGGGTGTTGACATGAGCTTTGGCAACAAAACTTGGTAGTGTAGCTATACACTGGAACATACCCTAATGCTTGGTAAATCATTCTGGTCAAATTGTCTGTTGGGATGCTCCATCTGGTGTTTTCTTTTTGAATTGCAGACCCAGCTGCAAGTAACTGACCTTGAATCTTCTGCATGGTTACACTTCAATTGCCTGTAGGCACTTAACAATTGCATAGATACTAGACAGTTAAAATAAGTAAATAAAAAATGCACCTGGATCAGCCCCCTTTCATCTTATATTTAGTAAGCATCTTTATCTTGTTTGCTGGGCTGCAGCAAGAGCAGCATATTTTAAGCGACTCAGGCTGTCCAAGAACACTGAATTGACTGAAAACAACAATACCTACCATGTGTGCACTGTACAGAAGCTGTGTATGCATGAGATTGCAGTGACACCTGGTGGCTGTTTAAGATCACCACAAATGTTCAAGGCTGAAATAAGTGGCATAAACACAATCTCCTTATTGAAGAGGTCTGTGATTTGAACCAAGTGCCACCCAGGAAGTTCTCATTGTGGGAATATTTAATTGCAACCACTCACTTGGAGTTGGTTTAGCTCCTCAATGGATGTTTACTTGAATTTTGCTGTTTCAAATATATTCTGTGTAAAAAACATAGCTCAATGTTACTTTGATTGATTCACCCCCACCCATAATACCCATCCTTTATAGAATTGAGGTAATGCTTCCTAGTGGACTGAACTAAGACCTGATACCTAGGAATTCCTGAGCTCTAATCCTGAGTCTACTGTTGACTCTGAATGATATTGGTAAGTCACTTTATGTCTGCTTAGCATCCCCACCTGTAAAATGGGTATAAGACTTACCTCTCTATCCTGCAGGTATGTGGCAAGTATTATTTAATATATTTAGTATATGCATTGGATAATCTGAAATATTGTAGGAGAACTAAGTATATTTCCTATATATTACACCATTTCACCTTGTATTAGACCAGTCTATAGTATGGAAGTGATGAACTAGCAATATCCACAAGACTCATACAATACACCTGTTTCTTTTACCTAAGATGTTTGACACAAGTTCTGCTTCAGGGTAAATATACTTTGCCATTTTTTTCTAGCTTTTTTCCACACAGTACTAGTGTATAATGTCACAGAATACTGCGGTGTACAAGGCAAAACTGACATGAAGTATAATAGCAAGAGGAATGAGTAATTAAGGGAGGAAAGATCTGCTTTCAGATTAAGTTTGGAAATATCTGGAACATTGATGAGGTGGAGAGACACAAGAAGACTACTTCAAACGGGAGGCACTGCAAAGGAAGAGATCATTCTTGCAGACAAGAGCATAGACTATGATGGGACAGAGGAGGTCACTGTTGGCCTGTATTGGGAGTGAAAAGAAAGTAGTGAGAGCTACCATATGTGAAGAGGGATATAGTACATCCAAAGAGAGCAGTTCTGAGACAGCTGGGGAGCCAGTGAGGATAATGTGATTGTGCTTCTTTGCATGTGTAACTGTGCCTGGAAAACAGTGATAGAACAGTCACATATTCCCTTTTAAATCGTGTTTATTTTAGATTAAGGGGGGGAAGTAAAATACGAACCGACAGAAATATTAAAGTCTTCATGAAAGAAAACTGGGTCTCTTTTCTGTGGCAGGCTGCATCTGACTTGAATACAAAATGGCAGCTACTTGTAACTGACAGCAGTCTCAATTGGCAGAAGGTGGTAGAGAATCACAGTAGTTATATGGCAAGTTTTGCTTTTTTCTTTTTTTGCTAGAAACAGATGACAACATGCATGTTTGGGGACTGGGCACCAGGTGTCAATATTGACCTACGTACTGTGCTGCACGCATTGTTCTTTGAGTGTCCCTGCTCTCTACTCTCATCTCCATCTTGACCCATCTCATTGCTATGTACTCTACTTCAGCCAACATCAGCTGTATAGAAATGCAGGTCATGAAACATCAAACCTGCTGGGCTGGCCAGTGTTTGCATATGCTTAATACTCACCTCCCAGAGCAAATACTCTTCTTTCAGGTAAGTCAGGGAAGAATGACTCACAGAGGGCAGCGGAAGTGCTTCAAAGACATAGAGGATTCAGTGCAGAACAAACACAGCAGCACCACACCAGACAGCAAACCACAACTCACTTTGGGGAAAACAGACATTCTCGTGGAGTGATAGAGGAGTGATAAAGGAGGAATGGGCACAACAGTCCAGCCAACAATTATGTTTCCTCCAAGATTACAGCGGTAGGGGTTGATTTGGGCTCATCAGCCACTTAAAAATGCACCAATGAACCCGCAAGGTGGACATCAGCCTCTCAATGAGAGAGAGAAGAGAGAAGAGAAGATTATACTTCAGGTTAATTGTCTGTAATTGTAATGTAAGAGACATGCAAAATGACTGCCTTAACTATGAAGCACCATAAATAGAACCCTACCAAATTCACATAACAAAAAATGTGCCAGAGTCCATGAAATTTGGTCTTTTATATGCTTTTACTCTATATTATACAGATTTCACAGGGGAAATCAGAGTTTCTCAAGTTAGGGGTCCTGATCAGTGGTGTAGGCAGACTGGGACATTTGGGTGAGCCCCAATTTAGGGTGGATGGCCAAGGACAGAAGGGCTGAATAAGAGCCATCAGGACCACCTCTCCTCACCTTCAGAACCCTGGAGGAAGAAGGGAAAATAAAAGTGCACTCCCACCTGCTCTGTACCCCCACCTACCACACCAGCTGGAGAGTGGGGTTGGGACCTTGCCCCAGTCTCCCAGCACTCCTTCTGGGGAGCAAGGTCAGGGCTGTTTAAAATGCAGCTAATGCTATCTGATGGTTCTTTAACATCCTATGTGGAATATGTTGAGGTGGGAGGGTCTTGAGCCAAGTCCCAGTTGGTAGATGTTTGCCAGCCCTTATCATGGTTCTTCCTCACTGGCAGTCTCTGTAGAGAAGCCACAGGTTGAATGGACCATGGGGAAAGGACAACTTTCTCAGACACAGAAGAGAGTGCTCCAATTAAATTAGCAAAGCAATGTAGGGAGCATGGGAATTGGTGGTATTTGGAACAAAAAATTAAAACCAATGTTAAATAAAATATATAAATAGGATGACTCCCAGCCGGAGGGTAGTATGGAAAGTGTTGACATGATTTCCCTCAATATATGATAATAATTTTTCTCTTTGTCCCTCTCTCCCTCAATCTCACCTCACCCACCCCTTGTTTCCTAAGTACAGGAATGACCAGGGACCCAATCCATAAGACAGTGACTGGGCTAAGTTGTAGGGATTTACTCTCAAGGAGCCAGCACTAGAGAGTTTCTTATGGGGGTGTTGGTCTGAGTTAGAAGCCAGACCCCTCTAGGATGAGGGAAATCCTGTCTTTGAGAATCCTTTATTGACTTGATTCAAGGAACCTTGACAGTAGGAAGCCCTTCTGATTTCCCCACAGACAGACCTACAGACTGTTCACCTTTCACCCAGCCTCAACTAACCTAGCCTATCACAAGGTGTGTTATAATTCTTGCTTTATGGAAAATGAGTTTATTCCTTACTGCTCCTTTGAAACCTAGCACACAAAAATGGGGTGCCTTCTATTTAACAAAAAACTTTTAAAGATCAGATGGGTGGCCATCCTTTTGTCAAACCCTAAAACTTTAAATACAGTGTCTTGATAGTCCACACTGGTGTAACTGTATTGAGTTCACTGATTGGAATTGCAAGGTGAACAAATGACTTCACACTGAGGGATGAAAGGCCAGCAAGGCACATGATATAGAATGCTGGCTAACTCAGCTATCTCTTTGAGACTTTTAAACTATCTATGGTGTTGTTTGCAGGGGAGGGGGCTCTGGGAAGTGTGTGTTCTGGTTCTTAAGGAGTCAGTCAGCAAGATGAGTTGAGTTTTACCTCTGCCTTAAGTAGCCGACTTCTAGCTCTCTCAGTAACTTGTGGCCAAGTGTTAGATTTCTGGATTCTATGAAATAGATTATCTCTCAGAAAGAATATTTGTTTGTTTCTGAGGGTACATCTACACAGCACGCTTATTTCGAAATAAGCTATTTTGGATTTTTGGAGCTCTATTTTGAGGTAGCTGTTCACACTACAGGAAATCCTTAAAATTAGTCTGAGGCAGACTTCCCTAATGTGGACGGCTACCTCAAAATAGAGCTCCAGGAGGCGTAGGGGAGTAATTACTTTGAATGGCCCTGGGGAGGAGCTATTTCAAAATAGCAGCAGTGGAGCGTCCACACTACTGCTATTCCAAAATACTATTTCAGAATAAGTGTTATTCCTCGTGGATTGTTTACAGATTTTGAAATAAGCCATCTGTTATTTCAAAATTACTTTAAATTGCTGTGTAGATTCTCACTTTGTTATTTCACATCCTTATTTGTCTATACTATAGACTTAGGGTACGTCTAGACTACATGCCTCTGTCTCCAGAGGCATGTAGATTAGGCTACCCGACAGAGTAAAATGAAGCGGCGATTTAAATAATCGCCGCTTCATTTAAATTTACATGGCTGCCGCGTTGAGCCGACAAACAGCTGATCAGCTGTTTGTCGGCTCAGCGCGATAGTCTGGACGCTCCCCTGCCGACATCAAAGGGAGCTGTCGACAACCCAGGTATGCCTCATCCCAGGAGGCATACCTGGGTTGTCGACAGCTCCCTTTGATGTCGGCAGGGGAGCGTCCAGACTATCGCGCTGAGCCGACAAACAGCTGATCAGCTGTTTGTCGGCTCAACGCGGCAGCCATGTAAATTTAAATGAAGCGGCGATTATTTAAATCGCCGCTTCATTTTACTCTGTCGGGTAGCCTAATCTACATGCCTCTGGCGACAGAGGCATGTAGTCTAGACGTACCCTTAGGTTGCTGTTAGGGTAGTAAGAAGGGATGGGTTCTGCAGATTGATAAAGGAAGAAACAAATTAAGAACCTGACCCAAAGTCCATTTTAGTGCATGAGCTTCAGATCAGGCCTCAGAAGAAGAGTTTTTTATAAAAAAATATTAACTTTTAACCATTCAGACACAGCACTAAAGACATGGAAGGGGAAGTAAAAAAGTGCAGTTTTTAAATGGAGAGGTGCAAGAATCTCCCCTCTCCCCCCGCCAATACCTCAAGTCCCTAGTCTTTTTAAAATAAAATTATAAAATCAAGTCACTGTGTATGGACTCTGTTCAGATCTATGGCAGATTTTATTTTTCTTGAGCTCTTACCGAGTTCAATGTTACATAAAATATAAATCACTGTAAGACAGCTCTATCTCACAGTACTATATACAGTATAGACTAGTATATTCGTGCATATACTAATAAATATACTAAATGTGTATGCTGTACAGTTTTAAAAGCCATTGTAATCTCTTTATATGTGCACAGCCTTGAGCATTCTTCACTGTCAGTAGAGATGGAACCAGTTCGACTATATTGCTTATTTCACCTTGATCTTTCTTTGATATTACGCCTCCCATATTGTGTATGTGAAGGGAAATGTTTCCTGGGCTTGGGGCCCTTTGGTCTCTAAAGCAGCATGTGGATGAATTAAAGGGTGGCAGAGATTTTTACAAATGATCTCCTACACAAGTGGCTACCCCCATCCCCGAGTGATAAATGTGAGCCTCTCTCTGAAAACTGTCGTGTACACATACAAACCAACACTTTCAAGATAGAATTTTGTCTTTGACAGAACACACAAATTGGCACACGAGTACAATTTCTGTAGTAACTTGGCTCTGTTCTCCTTGGGTTACTGGTTGTTTGGCCTCCTCCTCAAAATGTTCTAGAACTGAAGCCAACACTCACGGCCACACACAGGGTGTGCTTGGCAGCTGCAGGACCCAGATGCCAACCACTGGAATGTGTTTCATGTACCAGTGTCTCAGTCTGTGGCTGGGCTTCCTGTCCCGCCTTCAGTGAAGACTCTTGTCTGGCTCCAGTGTTTGCTGCTGCTATGGCAGCTGTGGAACTGATGCAGGATCATTTACACATGAGCGGTCTCGCCATCCCAGGAACTGTTTTCCTGTATAGGCTCCCAGCAAGATCCTTACACTATAAAAGGACTCAGTGTGAAAAGAGAGATTTCCTGCTGCCTATCCTCCTTTAGGGAATGACAGAAGGCCTAGATCCACATGGATCCAAAACAACAGAACATTCATATATCATGGCAGACTCTGAAAGATACGGACAGGGGCACTCATGTAAGCTGCAAACTCTGGGATATTGTGGCTGCCTTTCATGTCTCTTAAGATTCTATAATGGAACTTCTCAGTCTTTTGGCTTGGACCATTGACAAGCATAGGATTAAGTTAATATCAGATGTCATTTATTAGGATCATTTGCTGCTCTTTCCAAGAATAACCTGATGATCTGATGGGTACAGCTCACCCTCAGACTATCCCATAAGACAGACAGACACACACACACACACCTAACAAGCAAGCCTATTTACCTAAATATCTAACACATAGCACAGAAGATATACAGTATGCTTTAAGGAACAACCAGTCACTTTAACTAGCAATGAATGCAGTTCACCCCAATAAACCACTTTTTAATTTTATAGAATAATTCATCTAAACTGATTTATTGTTACATTCCACTATGATTTCTATGCAGCGTGTCTTTTAGCAGACGCCTTTTATACATATGATTGAAAAGCTAGCTTGTCAATAAAGACATACCAAGTATAACTTTGGGGAAGTGTCTTGATCCATATCTCTGATATAATAGTCAGCACTGAAGCAGTTATGTACATTAAAAATCTGTAGTGAAATGTATGTAGGCTCTTAAAAACTTCATTCGGCTTGGATGGTGAAATGCTCAAGACAGAAATGGCAAAGTTGAGATTGGATACTCAAAACATGGCAATATAGGCCCTGATTCTCCATCATAATTCATATCAAGAATAACTGAACTAAGTCAGCTGAACTATAGGGGTATAAAATTTGTGTAAGTGAGAAAAAAAAGTCAGGTCTAGAGTCATATTTTCAGATAAAACCATTAATATTGGAAAAATTTTCTGCCACTTTTTCTAGATGAACACGTGTCTTCTGGTATATCCTGTGTCTGCCAAACAAACTAGATCTGTGAAGGCCATCTACTGTATAAGAAAAGTTACATAGCAAAGAGTACTGAAACACCATATTATAAATAATGGAATAAACTAAACTTTGCTGGCATATGTAACCCACTTCCACTTACAAACCAATTAGCTTCATAATTAACTATCTTTAAGACTATGCTTCATCTAAGAAAGGCTAAGATCTATGCTGCTAAATTAGCTGAATGGTTTACTGCCTCACTTTAGTCTTCCTCAAATACAATTTAGGAAATCTGCAGAAGTGCACAAAGGGATTAGTCATATAGCCATCTGTCTTGTTCTCTGAGTAACAACTAAATAGTAGCTAGCATCTCTGAATAACACCTAATCATGAAGAGGGTCATAAAAATATGTACAATTTAGGAATGCTGTCAAACTTATTAAAAGTCATGTAACATTAGTGTGAGTACGCAATAACTGAAACATTTGCAAGATGCTATCTGTGTCCACTTGGCATGAATCTGGTAGAGAAGAATGTATGAGTTTATATTGTATTTGAGTAACACAATGTGATCATGCCATTCTTTTGTCACTAACTTAGATAATTCCTTTGACTTCAGTGACATCCCTCTTGGTGATACTGGAGTAATTGCATCCATCATTACAATCGTACTTGCAAGGGGTAGAGTTAAGGTTATGAGCTGGTCAAAACAATTCCAGAAAAACATTTTTGTCATAATATGCCAATTTGTCAACCTTTAAACATTTAATGGAAAGGATTCGTTTTTGATAAAGTGCCTGTAAAAGCCAGGCAGGGTTCCATTCTGACCGCTTGCCCACCTATCTCATTTGCAACCTGCTTCATAAGCTACTAGGGAACCAGGGCTTGCTGGGTCCATGCAGAAGGGCAACATGCCAGGTATATTATCTCAAAATTGAGAACCTCTGGGATTCAAGTATTTATGATTATGAGGCAGTCCATAATGTGGACTGTCCTGGGATTGGAAACCCATAGGCCAGCAGGGTCCACAGCTTTGGGGCAGCCTTCCAGGTAGATTGCTTTGGAGCCAGGGCTTCATTCCCTTTTGTGAAGCATTTAGAATCTGTTGGTCTTCATTCTTGAATAGGAATGAAGCCAAATTTCAAATTATCAAGATCCTTGAGGAAGTGGATCTGTATGAGGAGAACATGGCTAAAGTATGAAAAATGATGAATAGCAAAGGGGAAAAAAACAGTTTGGCTTTCACATTTCCCTTGCCTCCTAATACAAATCATGAGATCACCTAATGTAATGAAAAGGCAAAAAGTATAGATTTAACAATCAGTTGTATTCCGTGTAATTAACCTGTGGGACTCATATCTAAAAATACCATTAAGGCAAAGAACTTTGTAGAATTGTCAACCTCCAGAAAAAGGGTTTAAACACTTTTGACATATACAAATAACAGCAGTGACACCAGCTGGGATGAAACTCTCTAAGGAGATATCTACCATCAACTCACATACCTAAGACAACCACTAGATAAATGTATCTAATAGTCAAGTTACTGCATAATTGTCACTGATGGGAATTAATCCAGACTGAAGAATTTGTCTCTGGCTACTGTCAAGTACATGATCCCAGATAAATGGACCATTCGTCTGAACTTATGGGGTAAATCTTACATTCTTGCATTTCTCTTTCTTTCACTTAAGTATCTAGAATTGAACAGTAGGGATGTTAAATCCCAGTCAACCAGTTAACTGGTTAAACATGAAGCTAACATTTAACCAATTAACCAGCTAACAGGGTCCCATGGCTCAAGCCCCTAGCATGAGGGGTTCTTGTTCCAGTCCCGATGGGGGCTGGGGCTGGGGCTGTTGCTGGGTCCCAGCAGGTCATGGAGGGCGGATTCTGCTCACGGGGGAACCAGTTAACTATTACCTGGTAATTATCATCCTTGATTTACCAGTTACCTCTTCACATCTCTAGTGAACAGTGCAGGTGTATTTCAGGATGGGTTTGCTTTAATGCAAAAATGATCATACCACTAACATATCCTTTGGGAAACTGAATCCCCTAATGGCTCACATCCAAAGATCCTCCAGTCACTGCCCCTGAGCATGTCAAGTATAAAATAAATGAGGAAAATGCAATTCAACACATTGTGCTCCCAGGGAATTTAATCAAATACCCTTCTCAAACATCCTGAAGCCAAACTTTGCATTACATAACTACCATAGCATGCCATATTCCTTAACTAGAGGTTCTCAACTGTTCCTCCGACTGCTGTCTTTCAGGTACTTATCTAAGTGCATGTTTTCTTGCTTGATTTAATCCCCAAATACATGGGAAGCTTCTTCACTGCTTTTGAATCCTGGGTGGATTGGCTGAATTCTAGTATAGTATCTATTAGTTCCTATCATCGCTTGACTGGTAAAGACTTAACGATGGGAACAACCCTTCTTTATAAGTATCAAAACACAACTCTCCTCCAACACAACTGTCTATGATCCCCCTCAACAAAAAAAACCTCAATTTATATTCAACAGGAGGGAATTGTTTTTAAAATGTATTATGGTTTAATAAATATTTGCCTTATACCCCTTCCATCTTATGTCCATAAACATACACACATTCAAGTATATATCCTTGTAATTATCTGTACTTTGTCTAGAGTGGAATAACTTCTTGGAGGAGCAATGAAGGCACAATCTCTTGAGTAATTCAGAAACTGACTGGCAAAGTCTTCAAAATGAATTGCGGGGGGGAAAAAACTTCTTCATATTAAAGCATTATATGAACGTTACCCTCTGTAACTGCTGTTATTCTCAGTTTCATATTGCAAAGCTTCCAGCTCTGTAACAGTCATTGTTATTCTAAAGAGTGAGAGATTCTCATACCCTCACTCATGATGAACAATTATTCCATGACTAGTTCACCTGATGTCAAATGAGGGAAGTCAGAGAGAGGATGTGTTCAATGAAATCAAGAAATAGTCTTGCAGCACCTTAAAGACTAACAAAACATGTAGATGGTATCACGGTTTCGTGGGCACAACCCAAAGTGAGCTGTGCCCACAAAAGTTCGTAATACCATCTACATGTTTTGTTAGTCTTTAAGGTGCTGCAAGACTATTAGTCTGTAACTGGAAAAACTTAAAAAACAACAATCTTGGCTACCCCTCTGAAGCTTCTGAACAGAAATCTAGGTTAGAGATGACCTAAGCATGACTAGTATATGAGTCATATGAATGAAAATGAAAAATCAGATTTTTAGAATGTTGTGAAGAAAGAATAAGATTTAACTACAACTGCGCCAGCTTGAGTAGTGAACTTATGATGTCTCATCTCCTAAGCAGGACTGGTCAACATTTGGAACAACGAACCTGTCCACCCCCTGAGGAAGTGATTTTCATGGCCAGTCAGTGGAATTCTGACTCAAGTCAGCAAGTGACTTAGCAGCCAGTCCCATAGGGCACCAATCCCCTTGTCTGGTGAGAAGAGCCACTGTTGAATGTGTCATCCTATGAATATGATATAAAGCTGAGGTCCAGGCCACTTATGGTCATTGACATTTTCATGGCAGTTTGTACAAGAGTTGAGGTAATAATGGATTTAACTAGCCAGATTCTAGTGTAGGTCACACCTAACACTTCCCTACCTCTAATGTCCTTTAATTTCATTTGGATTGGATACTATTGTGTGGTAGAATAGAGACCATGGACCTGATCTCCTCTGACCAGTTTTATACCCATCTAATCGCATTAACTTCAGTGACAATTCTCCTAATTTACGCTAGTGAGAGAAGAATCAGGCGCCACATTAGCATCTTTTCAAATGTGGGGAAGAAGGCCTCTATATATCGTATAAAGCCAAAAAAAAATAGGTACATCTCTATAATGATAATTTACTTCTGTGGGTGAAATTCAGAGGGGATGTGTAAGGTGTTGTTCATTATGCATGGACTCTAAGGGTCTCATTACATCAGTTTTCATAAGAGCACAGATTTGCTACACAGTCCTTCTCCAGACTATCTACTCCTTCCCCATTATTGTGCTGCGGTGCAGGAACTGACTGCTGCATTTCAGTGGTTCTGTATTAATAAGGTCTGTGGGTCTATGGGTCCTTCAGAATGAAGAGTGTTATATTAGAATGATACTGCATTACCAATGTTTGACCTTCCTTGAAGCTAATTGTTGGACAGCCACCTTCCTCGTCTTCTTTGTCAGCTGCAGTAAATCTTCTGGTCAGTCTCACTGCGCAAAGCTCCTATTCTCACACTTCCTGTCCTACCCTCATTCACTTTGTTTCCTATGTGGCCACCTACAATAATTACTGATTTTTCCCTTAATTCATCTCTTCCTTACAACCTGCTCTGAACTTTCATTGCAATTCTCTCTTTTGCAACATGCTCTCTGTAGAGTGTATGCATGTGTGAACACAGTCAGTACCTTTCCTTTACTGCAGCATTAAGCCCACGAGATACAGTGACAATGCAAAAAAATAACTTGAACTTACTTTTGAAAACTTAATATGAGCATAAGGAATCAAAGACATGGTCCCATCCAGATTTTTCTTTTCCACAAAATAACTTTATATAGAATAGACTTGATCATTGGAGTTCAAATCTCAGGCAAACAGCTCACAAGCCAGCTCAAAACTGAATAAAAGGAATCAAACAGGAGGCTGGAGGCATGAGAGCTGAGAAGTTAAATAGTTAATTTTTAGTAGGCACAAGCAACTTTTCCATCAAGTGCAAGCAGTCAGCTGTTATGGTAGGTCACTAAGATACAATGAATTATTTTCTGCAGTTCGTGGAAAACATTAGGCAGCTGTAATAAAGTCTATGGTATTTCCTTCCTTACTGAAACATTACTTCAGCAAATTCCCCTGTTTTGTTTAAACACCATTTCATGCTTGATAAAATGCCATGGAGTTCTTTACTTTTTTTAAAAATATATATTTCTTCTATGGACTTACCATACCAACAGAAGAAAATGTTAAGAAAAATTATCAGAAGTTATTAGAAGTTATTAGTTATTAGATCACCTTGTTAGATAAGGTGTAAGAGAGCACATTGGCAACCATTAAGTAATATAGAAGTATGTAAGCAATATATGTCCAGAAAACATACCACATCTTTCTAAGTCACTAAAACTGATTTTGACAAAAGGTGCATGTGACCACGGGGTGACAGTCCCGCACCTGCCTGGTCATGACCCTCCCCAGCCCCCTTTCCCTAGGGTTGGGGTTCCGCCCTCCCGGGTGAGACAGTGCCCACCCCCCTTCGGTATGATGTGCCATTAAGCGAAGAATCTGTTCCTTAAACAGGATCCTGCGTGGATCGAGTCCTTAACTGGTCACCTCACCAGCGCCTCGGGCAAGGGAGCGGTAGAGGGGATCAGACCCACGCCTACTCCAAGCCCCGACCCAGGGCCCTAAGAACTGAAGGAATCTAACTCCTAAGGTTCGGTTGGTGGGGATTAGTTACCCAAAACACACCAACCCACAGGCATCGTCTGCCATGCCCTAGGTCGCTTCCTACCTCCCTCGGTTAGCCATCCACTCCCCGGCCATATCCTAGTCTAGCATCTCCAGAGAGGTTCTTCCGCTGTCTCCCCACCCCCACTTCCAGCCGGCAGTGCCCATTTTAATTGTCCCGCCGGCTCAGCGTCTGACAGGGGGGCGGGGCGGCCGCGCGCCCAATCCCCAGCCACTGCTGGGTGGGTGCGTCCATGATGAGCTGCTGCAGCTGGCTTGTCCCCCAGCCTCTCCATGCCGGCTCCACTCCCCCCTCTGCCAGCACTGCCAGCCGACGCCGCGTCCATGCGTCGGGGCCGGCGTCTCCAGTGTTCGACCTGGCACAGCCTGGGTGCATGCGTGGCAGGGCCAGGGCCACAGCTGGAGAGCCACCTCTCCCCACAGTGCTGGAGCAGTTCGGTAGCGGGGCGCCAGAGCGTCCCCGTTACAGTGCATCATTCCTGTGAGATTTCATTCTATATTTCATCATAGTTCTTTTTCCTCGTGTGTTTCTTTCTAGTTATATTCACACTACTAATTTCAAAGATTATCTTGAGCCATAAGCATCTGTTTAAATCCTGTATAATTCTAACTAATAAATCCTAGTATATCAGATGGTAACAGATTTCATTCTATGGATTTCTTTAAGAATCTAATTGGGATGCTGAATGTTCAGGTTATTGGGAATTCTGAATGAATTGATAATGGAAATTACAATCATTTGGTAGTTCTTCTGAATCATCTGGAGCAGTGAAAAATGAAACACAAAACAATACACCATCACCTGCAAAGGTCCTTCAGGCAGGTGATCACTATCAGAAGAGAACTTTCACCTTTCATGGAAGCAGACAACTGCCCCAGGGTTCCAGCAATACGTATTTTCCGAGATTGTACTCACAGGCAGCAGTAACTGCATTTCAAGGCAGGCACCAAAATGCAGTAAATAATCCAATACTGAAGCAAAGTGCTGAGAGGAATATAATGCCTAGAGATGTGCTGGCTGAACAGAAGGCTACAGCCCTTTCACAAATTGTACAAGCATATGGCTTAGAAAGCTGAGGCGTCTGGAAATGTCTCGTTCATAATACAATGTTCATTAATATTAGCATTGTCACTCCTTTAAGAGTAACAGGGACCTTTCCCTCTTTTTAGGAACTTTGCTTCCTCTAAATTGGATAGCATCTTGGAAATAACATTATATAGTAAATCTGTGTATTTGAAATACTCTTCCAAGTCACTCCGTTGATTTGGTTATGGGTTATTTCACTCCTTTATGTAAATATCAGGATAATTTCATAGATGAAGACATGGGCACAATCAAACATGACTTAGTCCAGGCTGTTTATCTTGAGACTTCCGGTAGGTGCTTCTTAGACCTTCACCAATGCTGGTGAAGATCATGGCCATCCTGAGGGGGGCATGGGGCTGCAGCAACCCCACCTGCCACAGGTGCCACCCCACCTCTTCCCCAAGCCTCACCCCTGGTCAGTCCCTGCTCCCACACCACTTCCTTTCCCCCTCCCATGAGAAACGCAGCATTATGGGGACCTGGCGTGGAAGTAGCAGGGGTCGTCCCTTTCACCACATGGGTGGTGAGAGCTGGAATAGCCTGGCAGCCTGCTCTGCCATGCCATGCCATCCTCTCCTGACCTGCTGCATCCCAAGGGCAGTTCAGGGGGATGGAGCAGGCTGCTAGGCCCATGTGGTGAATGCAGGTGACCTCTGCTGCTGTCATGCCTGGTCCCTGTAGTCGCTAGTTCCCTCCTGTCCATAGGACAGTTAGGCTTTGCTGAAAATTGTGTGTTCATAATGATCCTATAATTGGCACCACTGGCAACCAGCAAATACTGACCTTGTCATGTGAAAGGGGTATTGATTTTTTAAAATCAGGAAATAAAGCAGCAGGGCTTGATTCTGGGCTTCTCCCCAATGTTCCCACCTATTTCCACCACTCCAACGGAACAAAACAGAGGGAAATCCATCTTAATTGTTGGGTTGGGACACCAGACAGGAGGAACAGACCCATGGGACTTGTTACCAACTAGTGTAACATAGAAAGGCCCTGAGGAACTGCCTCCAGTCAGGCTCAGCCTCACCTCCACAGATACACGGAGCACTAAGGACTCAATGGGTATGTCTACACTACCCTCCTAGTTCCAACTAGGAGGGTAATGTAAGCATACCGCACTTGCAAATGAAGCCCGAGATTTGAATTTCCCGGGCTTCATTTGCATAAGCGGGGCGCCGTCATTTTTAAAACCCCGCTCGTTCGAACCCCATGCAGCGCGGCTACACGGGGCACGAACTAGGTAGTTCGAACTAGGTTTCCTAGTTCGAACTACCATTACTCCTCATTCCACGGGGTTCGAACGAGCGGGGTTTTAAAAATGGCGGCGCCCCGCTTATGCAAATGAAGCCCGGGAAATTCAAATCCCGGGCTTCATTTGCAAGTGCGGTATGCCTACATTACCCCGCTAGTTCGAACTAGCGGGGTAGTGTAGACATACCGAATGATATTTTGGGCCCTCGGGATTCGATTTCAAACGCACCTACCCTGGTTAGTCACCAAACTTCCATTGAGATGAATAGAATTTAGGTACCAAATCTGTTTAAGCATCTGTTTAGGTACTTTTGAAATCCCATTAGGGACCTACCTGTATCTTTAGTTACCTAAATAGCTTTGAAAATCTGATATTTGGCTTTTGACCAGCACTCCTGTGCACCAGACCCATCCAAAAGCCTCTGTTTCACCTCTTGTCTATTTTGATTGTAAGATCTTTGGGGCAAGGATTGTCTCTCACTGTGTGTCTTTGCAATGCCCAGCATGATTGGGGTCCTAATCCAATTAATAGGCTACAGGAACTGTTGTAATCTTCCTCAATATTAACATCATCATCTCTGCTTTTAGAAATCTTAGAAGTGTGAATATCTGCTATTGATTCACTGATGCACTGATAGGGTAAGTCTCTACTACAGCATTATTTCTAATTATCTAATGTCAAAATAGATACTTTGAAATATCTTATTTCAAAATAATGCGTCTACACACAAAATGCATTTCGAAATAGCATTTTGCTATTTCAGAATAGCACATCCATACAGATTGGACACTGAATCGCATTGGACACTGAATCACAGTTATTTTGTGTGGCTGCTGCCTGATGCTATCTGAGGCCTGTGTTTAAAGGGACTCCTGTGGACAGCCGGTTCTCAGGTTTCCCTGCTCGCTTGCCTACCTTGCTGAGGGACAGCATAGCATTTTTTTCTCTATGTACTCTGATTGCCCTCACTTGGGACACCCCAGCACTCTGCACATGGAGCTAGAGCTGCCCCTGGGCACTCTCGTGTTTCTCGGAGACATGTTGTTGCAAGCCTGGCTGCACTTTCTGGAGGCTGCCTCACAGCATCTGCTGCAGCCCAATCCCCAGGCCATCATCCAGACCCTCTTAGGGTATATAGAGGAGCAGCTGCAGCTCCTGGATGCCAGCATGCCCCACCACATCTGGCGTCTGGACAGTAGCAGGGACTGGTAGGACCACATCATCCTGGACCACTGGAGAGACCAACAATGGACCCAGAACTTTAGGATGAAGAAAGACACCTTCATAGAACTCTGCGAGTGGCTCGCCCCTGCTCTGCAGTGACAGAACATGCACATGAGGCCCGTTATTCCCCTCCAGAAGCATGTGGCCATCACCCTCTGGAAGCTCTCCACGCTGGATAGCTACTGATCCGTGGGGAACCAGTTCGGTGTGGGAAGATCCACCATTGGAGCAGTGCTCATGCAGGTATGGCAATCTCCGGCCACTGTGCCAGGATGGGGGGGGGGATTGCAGGGAGGGCATGGGCTGCCCTAGGGAAAAGGGGGGAAGGTGGTGAAAGTCCCCTCCCGGGGGGGGGGGTTGTTCTGTCCCACCTGCACTAAGGACTGCCTGTGGTGGCCAGGATTGCAGGTGGGGGTTGCTCCTGGAGAATGGAGATACGAGGCAGGGGCAGGAAAGGAGCCCTCTCAGCCACCCTGACTCCCCAGTGACTCTTGGTTTTGTGTGTCCTCTGTAGATGGTCAAGGCTATCAACAGAGTGCTGCTCCGCAGAGTCATCCGCCTTGCTGATGTTGACACAGGCCTGCACCACAGGGTTTGGTGCCCTTGGCTTCCCCAACTGCGGGGGGGCTATCAACGGGACACACATCCCCATCCGTGCCCCGGAACACCAGGCCTCCCTCTATATCAACCGCAAGAGATACTTTGCCATCATCCTGAAAGCTGTGTCTGACAACCAGGGCCACTTTGTGGACATCAATGTGGGCTGGTTCAGCAAAGCACAAGACACACGTGTGTACTGCAACTCCTCCATTTACCAGAGACTGCACGCTGGGACTTTCTTCCACGACCACTACATCAGGGTCAGGGATGTGGACATGCCTGTGTGCCTGGTGGGGGATGTGGCCTATCCCCTACAAATCTGGCTCATGAAGCCATACATGGGACACCTCAACCCTCCCCAACAGGAATTTAATGCCAAGCTTGGCAGGGCCCACATCGTGGTGGAGAGGGCCTTCGGATGGCTTAAAAGGCCTGTTTTAAATGCCTCCTCACTTGCCTGGACCTCTCCGAGTGGAATATTTCACACGTGGTGGCGGCGGGCTGTGTGCTGCACAATTTGTGCAAGAAGAAGGGGGAGGCTTTTCTGTCAGGCTGGATGGCAGAGGCTGAGAACTTGTCCAGCCTGTACATGCAGCCCCACATGGCTACCAGCCAGGAGGCCCATCGGGGGGCTGTCCGTATCCGGGAGGCCCTGCAGGACAGCTTCCACCCGGAGGAGGACTAACAGTCTGCCTGGTGTGCCCCACTGGGAACTTGTGCCTCATTCCACCCTAATGTCCTTTTAGTTACCCCTCCCTAGCCCCCCTTCCTGATTTACAATAAAGACACATGTGTTGAAGAAAACAAACTCTTTATTGAACAAAACTGAGGAATGAAGGCGGGAGAGGAGAGGCGAGAGGGTAGGAGAGGGGAGGGGTAAACCTGGGAGGAGGGAGCTGGAAGGGGGAGGCAAGGGGAGGAACGGGGAAGAGAAGCTCAGGGTTCAGGGTTGGGGGTCTTGCCGGCCCATCTGTCTCCCAGCACTGCAGGTGCAAGGGCCTTAGTGTCCCCGCAGGGGGAGGGGTGGCATGGCACATGCCCAGGTTGCTGCGTGAGCCGTGGCCAGCAAGGCCCAAGCAAGAGGTCCCTGGTCTCCCTGCCTTCCCGCATAAGGGGACTCACTTGTTGTTGCCTCCCCGGCCTCGGACAACACTGGCAACAAGCTCACTGGGACGGCTAGGGCGTCCTGGCTGCGCAGCATACTCCCTCCAGGCTCCTGCAGCTCCTGGCCATCCTCCTCCTTCTCCTCTGTGCCCTGGTCAGGGCCCTCTGCCCCAGGGTTGATGACCACCTGGGGGACACGGACCATCCTGCCCCCCAGGATGCAGTCCAGGGTGTCAAATTAGGGGCATCTGGGTCTACCCCTATTCCATCTCTCCCCTGAGAGCTGCCCCCTGTGGCCCTGGCATGGGCCTGCTGCAGCTCCTTAGTTTTCATCCAAACCTGCTCCTAGGTTCGGATGTGGCCTTTGGTGGCCAGGCTGGCACCCATCCTGCCGTAGATGGCCGCGTTCCTCCATCTTGTGTAGAGATCCGGGACAAACCTCAATGAGGTCCCTGATCTCCGCACTGGACCAGGCAGGTGCCTGCCTTTTCCGGCCCCTGACAGGCTCCTGGGAGCTGAGGGACTGGTCCTGGGGAGCGGTGGAGGGCTGGCTGGCACTGGCTACCTGGCTCATGCTAGGACCACTGAGTCAGGGGCAGCAACTGCTTGCTCTGGGCTGGCAGGCCTGGAGCTGGCACAAGCACTGTGGTCAGACTCTACCCCTTTAAGGGCTCCTGGGCGGGGGGAGGAGTAGAGAAGTTTTCCTGGTTGGGGCCAGAGTGGCGAGCAGGGCACCCTGGGAATGGCTGGAGGCCCCCTATTTCGAAATAAGCGTCTACACAGAGCTTATTTTGAAATAGGAATTTCAAAATAGACGCTATTTCTCATGGAATGAGGTTTACCAATTTCAAAATAAGCCCTCCACTATTTCAAATTAATTTTGAAATAGTGGTTGGCTTATGTAGACACTAGTACAGTTATTTCAAAATAACTTTGCTGTGTAGACATACCCATTCAGACACTCACAATGCTCTTTGTGGTTTACTTTTATGGCCCTACAGAGTTAGATATGAATCTGCATTGTCATTTAACTTTCTTTAAAATACTTTCACTGTCTGAATTGCCGTGTCAATCACCATGTTAAGCTGTCCATATTTTGATGAGTTTAGGGAATGCCTGAAATCTGCACTTGACTACAATAGTAATTGTAAAATAATACAATTATTATTATTATTATTAATAATAATAATAATAATAACATCCCATTCAATTAGCAATTAGAACCTTTAACAATCCATGACTTGTGCATGTGAGTTCTGAAATAGCCATGAATTTGGAGTAGCAATCAATTGATGATGATTTCTCATTGCCAGCTGCTTCTTGAGATCTATGATTCAGCCAGTTCTTAATCCATTTAATGTGTTTTGTTGTTGTAGTATATTGCTAATTTTTTAGTAAGAAAATGGTGCGGCACGCAGTAAAATGTTTTACGGAAGTCTAAATATAGTATATCTATGCTATATTTACCACAGTGGTAATCTCATTCAAAAATGAAATCAGGTTTCCTTAACAAGACCTTTTTTTCCCAGAAGAACATGCTGATTGGCACTAGTTATATTCCCATTCTTTAGTAATTGACTCCCATATGAACTTTGTTCATTTTTTTTTTTTTGAGTAACTGATGTCAAGCTAATCAGCCTGTAATTACTCAGTTCATCCTACATGCTTTTTTGAAAATGGTATGAAATAAACACTCTTCTAGTCTTTTGGAATTTCCATGGTATTGCAAGATTTATTCAAAATTAACATCATTGACCTCCTCAGATGACTCTGTTATAACTTTTGAGTGCAAATTATTCAGACTGTCGATTGAAAACTGTTTATCTCCAGTAAATGCTGTTAATAATGTCTTTAGTTAGTAATGGATGGAAAGAACTCCATCACCCTCATGTGATACATCACATCATCCTGCTTCTTTCTAAATATAGAGCAGAAGTAGTTATTGAACATGCCTGCCTTTTCTTCAGAGTGTATCAATTATTTTACTTGGCATTATAATAGAATAAAGCCATGCCATAAGCTGTTCTACTTTTTCAATAACTCCCAACTTTTCCATGATAGCAAGTTCAAATTTTACATTAGTGGAAAGTTTCTCAGTAGATGTAACACTGATGGTACTGATTTGTCTAAATTAGGAAGCATTGAAGGATTCTCCCAGTATGCTGTGACAGCTATATACAGTCTTTTGGCATTTACAGCAAATATATTTTAGCTATCTTTATGGCTTAGGAATGAAACCCTAATACTAGTCATACATTGCCATGGAAAGTGAAGTGACACCAGTTTTTAAAATAGCTTGTAACAGATACATACCCACGTAATGATATTTAGCGGATCTGCTGGGGGGGGGGGGCAAAAGGGACAACTGCCCTGGGGCCTGGTGATTCTAAAGGAACCAGGGCTCCTGGCCGCTGCTGCCGGGACCGGGAAGACAGTGTAGCACACTGCGGGCAGTGCTAAGGACTGGCTGGCCCTAGCCCTGGCCCTGGTCCTTCTAGAAGCATGGAGCAGCCTCCAACCATGCCCATGAACCTGACATATCATGAATATGACATAAGCTTTGTGTTGGATTTCTGAATGTTGATGTTCTTTAGCTTTGTGTGTGTGTGACAGAGAAAGAGAGAGAGAAACACTTATTTACACTAGAATCTCACAGGTTCATATATAGAAAGCATTTCGTTGTCCTTCAGTGATTAGTCTGAATGATACACAAATTTGATTGCTGGTCTGTGCTGTTTTCCCAGCATGACAACAGTTTTTATTTTAATTGTGCAACGTACCTTTTAAACATGTTTTTTTTCATAGAGTGCGTGTTATATTGGACCAAATGTAGGGTTTCTCAGGGTCCTGCTCACTAAAACAGTTTGCAGCATCAGGGCCTGAGTCCTTCCTTCACTCCTTGCTTGCTACTAGCTCCTCCACAGGTGCCCACCACAATCCCATCCTCATCTGCAGCTCAGGGGTGTCATTGTCCAGGACACACAATTGCAGATCTAAAGGTAGCCATCCTGCAGCAAAAAAACTTCAGGACCAGACTTCAAAGAGAAACTGCTGAGCTACAGTTCATCTTCAAGTTTGACACAATCAACTCTGGATTAAACAAAGACTGTGAATGGCTCGCTAACTACAAAAGCATCTTCTGTTCTCTTGGAATTCACACCTCCAGATCAGCTGCTAGAAGTGGGCCTCATCCTCCTTGATTGGATCCACCTCGTCATCTCCAGCCTGATCCTGGCCTGCATATTTATACCTGCCTCTGGAAATTTCCACTACATGCATCTGACGAAGTGGGTCTTTGCCCACGAAAGCTTATGCGCCTACACTTCAGTTAGTCTGTAAGGTGCCACAGGACTCCTCGCCGCTTTTGCAGATTCAGACTAACACGGCTACCCCTCTGATACAAGGATACATAGTCACCCTACAAATGACCTAAGATATAAAGGACTTATATTGTGCTTGTAACAGGGACAGACACTCTAATAGGATTAACCACATATACTAGCATATACTGTATATGGTCAAAAAGCAAATGCAAGAGAGAAACCAAAAAAAAAAAATCCTTGGCGTGGCAGAATATCCTTGTCAGCCAAGACATTACTTGCCTGCATGGTAGCTTTGGCAACGCAGCAGAAGGCTAGGGGAATTTTCCATTTTTGTAAATGAACCAAAAGAATAAATTATTTTAGCAAAAGAATCAGAATTTTTTAATACTCCTGAAACAGGAAAAAGCTATGAGCAAAACCAGGTGCAGAATGACACAGCTACATTGACTTCCATCAAGCTGTGCCATCTTAAAGCAGCAGAGAATTTGACCTGTCACTTCACCAAGTTCATGTTCTATGAAGATAATTTAACCCAGATTTTCTTTCTCCCTTCCTCCCCCTCAGAACTTTCATTCAGGTCCCAGCACAGAGAGTGATTCATAGATTTTACAGATTCATCAATTCCAAGGCCAGACAGGACCATTGTGATTTTCTCATTTGACCCTCCTATACAACAAAAACCACAGAACTTCCCAAAATAATCCCTAAAGGAGAATGCACTCTGATGCTTAGAAGTAAACATTTGAGCATAATAAACTAGACTGATCTCATTAGGCCTAAGAGGACTCTAGTTAAACAAGGAAAATGGTCCCAAAGAGGGAGGCTGGCAAAAGAAAAAATATATATTGCATTAACATTTTTATGTCATAAAACTAAGAATTAATCATGTCTTCTTGGCTGACCGGCCAAATGCTTAATCTTGACTATGAGCCCCAGCAAATGGTTTAACCTTTGGATTCTTTCCATTCAGGAGAAAGGCAGATTTAGGTTGTTGCTAGGTCAACTCCTTCCTGAATACCGGAAACTCTTTTTCTTGTTAGTATTATTGAGCGTTTGCACTAGAATCTAATAGGTTCCTTCATACAACATGTACATACAGTCTGTGTAATTTAGAAAATATTGGATCATTCTGACAGAAGCTTTCACTGGACACAAATAGGAAAGAAATACTATTTTTTCCCCGCATGAAAGCACATTCAAATGACTTTGGTCCTAAGGCAGCCTAGTAACAGAGTTGGGAGCATGTGGCAGAACATGTCATGCTTCATCAGTTAATATGACGAGAAACAGGGCATGGCCCTGGCATCATAAAAGTGACAAAATACAAACCCAAAAGAGAAGAAAAATATTTGGGGAATTGAATTATTTTGGTAGTTTATGAACATAGTACGATTTCCCATTGGAATAAATTCTCTCTCTATGTATATAAAGAAACTTTCCTGCATCCTGCCACCCACCCACCTCACTCACCACCCTATCAAGACCCTGCAACACCAGCCCCCTCATACACCACCTCCGCTGAAACCTGCACCCCCAGCCCCCTTACTCAGCCCTTCCACTGAGACCCCCGCACTCCCAGCCTGCTCATACTCTCCTAGCCAGACACCCACCCCCAGCCTGCTCCTGCACCCTCCCCAGCCAGACACCCAGCCCCCAAAGAGAGGGGGGCTGGTGAGCATAGCAAGCAGGGGACTCAGCCCCCGACTGTGTTTGTGTGTGTCTATCTACACACTAATACAGCAAAAAGAAGGGAGTTACTTATCAAGTGCAGGGTCAGTGTTAACAAGGCCAATTCAGTCAGGGTGGATGTGGCTCACTTCCAGCAGTTGATGGGGAGGTATGAATACTAAGGCTATGTCTACACTGGCGGCTTCTTGCACAAGAACATCTTGCACAAGGGTTCTTGTGCAAGAGGTCTTGAGCAAGAAAACGTCCACACTGCCATGTGTGAGCTGTGCTTTTGCGCAAGAGCGCCCATGGCAGTGTGGACGCTCTCTTCTGCAAGAAAGCTCTGATGGCCATTTTAGCCATAGGGCTTTCTTGCACAAGAAATCCCTGCCGAGCGTCCACACTGCCCTCTTGCGCAAGAGCTCCTGCGCAAGAGGGCTTACACCTGTTAAAAAAGAGCATAGCTCTTGCGCAAGGAGCCATCTCTTATCACACTGTACTGTAAATTTCCTTGCGCAGAGCGGGCGGGCAGTGTAGACACTCTGCGGATTCTTGCACAAGAAAGCGAAGTTACTCATCTTCGTGCAGTAACTGTTGTTCTTCGAGATGTGTGTCCCCGTGAGTGCTCCACATTAGGTGCTGAGCTTGGCCCGACACCGCAAGAAGAAGATCTTTAAAGCCATAGTCAACAGGAATGCGTATGCGCGGGGAGGGGCGTCTCGCAGCGTTCGCGCTCTCCCGCACTGCGCGATCCGGTCTCAACCAGTTCCTCGGAGCCGTCTCAGGATCTGCAAAAGAGAACAGACTCCAAAGCGGGGAGGTTGGGTAGGTAGTGGAGCACCCACGGGGACACACATCTCGAAGAACAACAGTTACTGCACGAAGGTGAGTAATTTCGCTTTCTTCTTCGAGTGATGTCCCCGTGGGTGCCCCTGAAAAGGACGATGAAGTAGATGGTACCGAGGGTGGCCTCGGTGCCGGTGAAATAGCCTGTGCTGACGGCTTCAGTGCCGAGAGAGCTTTTTGCGCCGGAGAAGTGTCAGTCACATGACGGGGTGCTTAGGACACCGTTTTAGGCGGTTTCAAAGCGGGACAAGTGCTTGAAACTGCCGTATCAGACTTAGATCTCTGAGAAGCTCTGCCCTGAGACGTTAGAGGGAGAGATATACTCGGCAACGGTCTGGGCCTCTTAGGGGGAGCCCTTGATGGAGAGGAGGTGCTCCATTTCTGAGGCTGGTGTGCGTCCCGAGTTGGAGAGGCTGGCGCAGGCAGTTGAAGGGCCTTATCAAATAAAATCATATGGAGCCTCGTTTTGTGGTCTTGGCAGGCCCTTGTCGTGAGCTTAGAGCAATGTACACATTTTTGTGGAACATGGCTCTTGCCGAGACATCGTATACACGCCACATGGCCATCAGAGACGGGCATGGGGTCTTTGCACGAGGAGCATTTTTTAATCCGGGAGAGCCCGGCATCTTGAGGGTTCTAATACCCGTGGCTACGAAGTTTATGTCGCTGGTTCGTGCTTTCTTATTTTGTTCTTTTATTTCTCTTTTTCTTTTTCTCTTTTCTTTCTTTTCTCTCTCTCTCTCTTTTTTTTTTTTTTTTTAACTATGTAGTCTGTAAAAGGGGAAGGAAGAACTTGGAGCTAACAACAAACAGTTTGGGTTTCATTTGTTTTTTTGTTTTTGAGTAGTAACAAAGAACTTAATAAGGAACTTCGTATAACACTAAAAACTGAAAGTAAAGCTGAAATTTTTTTCTCACAAAGGTTGGACAAGAAGGAGAGATGATTTTTCCATCTGCAGCCTAAGGCGGTTGAAGAGGAACTGGTTGAGAACGGATCGCGCAGTGCGGGAGAGCGCCAATGCTGCAAGACGCCCCTCCCCGCGCATGCGCGTTCCAGCTGACTACGGCTTTAAAGATCTCCGTCTTGCGGTGCCGGGGCAAGCCCAGGACATAATGTAGAGCACCCACGGGGACATCACTCGAAGAAGAATGGCTGTACTTGCGCAACAACCCGCCAGTGTAGACATAGCCTAAGAGAGGAGAAACTGCCTTTGTAGTAGCCTAACCATACTAAGTCCTAATTTGATTGTATTAAATTTGCAAATGAATTGCATTCTGATGTTTCTCTTTGTAATTCAATTTGGAGCGGAGTGTGTTTTGTTGGAGGGGGGGGTTGGTAGCAGGATGGTGCTACTTTTAAATTCATTTCTGAATGTCCAGGGAGGATAAATGTTCCCCTAAAGGTTTACGTGTATTCCCTTTCCTGATGTCTGATTTGTGTCCATTTATCCTTTGGCATAAGACTGTCTAGTCTGACCAATATACATGGCAGAGGAGCGTTTCTGGGACTTGATGGCATCGATCACATTCGTGTATGTGCAAGTGGATGAGCCCCTGATGGTGTGGCTAATGTGGTTAGGATCTGTGATTTCATCACTTATATAGATATGTGGACAGCGTTGGTAAGAAACCCCGTGCCACAGCACTCCTCGTTATTTTCTTCAGAGTTTGCACGGCATCTAGCACAGTGGGCCTCTGCTCTATTACTGAGGTATATAAGCACTATGACACTACAAATAAGTAAATAATAATGTTTTAAATGTACAAGTAGCTTCCTTTCCACTTGCCTCTTTTTGCTGGCAGCAGGCAAGCTAAGCTTCTCAAAGCAAACTAGCATGCTTGTGAAGTCAGAGGCCAGAATGTGCCTTCAAAAGTTCATCCAAGCAGTTTAAGTAATTAATGCTCATCTAGGCCACATAATCATTTAGAACAATTCCCTTTCAATCCGTGAGCAGAAATTGCAAGGTGCTAAGAACCCTCAAATATTCGTGAAGTCAGCAGAAGCAAAGAGAGTTCAGCAGCACTGAAAAAAATCTTCCCCAAGCTATACAGGCCTTCAATACAGGAAATTCAGGAAAAGAGAGACAACCTGTCAGTTTCTGCATTGCTGTGTTCAGTGATTCCGCCAACTGTCTCTCAGAGCATGTCTACACAGCTTGGCAAAAGTCAAATTAAAATACGCAACTATGTCAATTGCGTCGCTGAAGTCAAAATAGCTTAATTTGTCTATTGGCACTATCTACACAGCAGGAAGTCAAAGGAAGAACACTCTTCCTTCAGCTTCCCTTACTCCTTGTGAAACGAGGGTTACAGGAGTTAGAGTAAGAAGTCCTCCATCTCGACATTATTTCAAAATAATGGCTTGCTGTGTAGACGCGCATTTTGTTATTTCAGAATAACGTCAGTTATTCCAAAATAACACTGCGGTATAGACGTACCCTCCCTGTGCCAGGTATCTGGATTAGTGAACTTTATGACTCATTACCTACAAAGTGTGCATTAAATAATCCATTCAAGAGATTCCCCAGAGAACATGAAAGTAATTTATAATGAGCACTTAGAATATTTAAAACTTTAAATATTGGTTAATTGAAGAATCTGCAAGCTATTTCTAAGGTAAACTGCTGAAAAGAGTAAAGAGAAAGAACTCCTACTTTGGTATTTTCCTTCTTGGACCGAAGACCAGTGTGATTATTTGCAGGGCCTAGTCTGGATATATGAAGGTGGAGTGGGGCGGGCGGACACGCACGCGCGCGCACACACACACACACACAAACACAAAATACTCCCCATGTTCAAAATGTCATTTAAAAAAGCAAAATATCGTACTATGAAAACACTGATGACAAAAGGCAAAAAGAATGATACCTCTTCCATGAATTTGCTGAAGGATGTGTGACAACTTTGAAATCATTTAGCAGAGAGCAAACCTTTGAAAAGTATGCTCCTTATCTCTCCTCCATACCATAGGCTTATTTCAGTTCATCAATTCTAATTCCAACCATTCAAGCATGTCTTCAGGATGATTTAAGAAGGATGCATTCATTTCTACTGCATTTCTAAATCCAGTAATTTGCCATACAAATGTGTTTTCTTTATGGTTATCTGCGCAAATGCCAGTTTCAGGGAAAAGTTGTTTACTTTAGAGTCAGGGCATATGGTGGTGCCAAGGGTTAAAATGAAGGAGCGGGATGCTAGTAGTATGAGGTGGGGAGCTAGTTACACTTGCTGTCAGCTCATTCTCAGAAACTTTTTATGATTTAGAAATAATACTCTCCTGTAGGTTTCAGGGTGTGTGTGTAACAGGGTGACTTGTGTGTGCCCTGTAGATTGGAAAGCCATAACCACCTCATTATAGGATAGGCCCCCACCTGAAAGAAATCAGATGATTCTGTAAAGGGAGCGAGGCCTAAGGGAAAGGCCAAATTGGGAAGGATGACACTGAAGGAAGCAAGAAGGTTTGCACTAGGGATTGTAATAGTATAGTCAATTAACTGATAAGCAAAAGCTAATACACATGCTATCAACTACACACATTTCCCTCTTCCCCTCTCCCTGCCAGTACATTTTTTGGCAGGCTGGACAGTAGCCTGGCTCAGTCCTGGCTTGCAATCAGTCTGGTACCTGCCACTACTACAGCTCTGGATTTATAGTGTATTAGAACTGGGTAGGCAGGCAGCCTGGCTCAGTCTTGACTCACGCTGGGTCTGGGACCTACCCCCCATTTCAGATCTGCATTTCAAGAGTATTAAGAGCCAGGCAGGCAGCCCAGCTAAGTTCTGGCTCATGCCAGGTCCGGGAGCTCAGACCTGCCCTTGACAGAGGCTGCTGCGTCTTTCACAGAAGCAGCAGTGTAGGGTGACAGACAGCTGGTCCGCAAGGGGAGCTGGTTTTTAAACTGGATCCCCTCATGGACCAGCTCTCACTTGGCACCCCATGCTGCTGGCTCTCTAATACAGTGGCTGCCGGCCTGGCCCCGCCCCTAGGGACTATGGACTAGTCAAGCAACTGATAAAATGTCATGAGGTTTCTCAACTATTCAATTAACCGATATTTAATATCCCCAGTTTGGATGAGACCCTGAATAACTGGGAAAGAGGAAATAAGAGGCTAAGTAGAAAGTGGTCTAGGGCAGTGGTCGCTAATCAGTAGATCGGGATCTACCGGTATATCTTGGAGCCACTGACAGGTGTGTTCCTGACTGGTCTGGCGAGGAAGCTATCAATTGCTGGCACTTCAGTTGCCCTTTTACCCAATGTTATGCTGCTCCTTCCCTCTGCCTTGGAGCTGCCCCCCTGGGAGCCTCCTGCTTGCTGTGCAGGGCATGGGAGAGATAAGAGGGGAGGTGCTGATGTCAGGGTATCCCTTCTCTGTCACACACACACACACACACACACACACACACACACACACACACACACACACACACACACACACACACTCCTTCGCTCTCACCGCCCCACCCAACACATACATGGGGAGTTGTTATTACTTTTACTGCTTGCAAAGTATGTTGTATTTGGTTTTTGACGGGTCTGTGCATTTCATAATTTTCATTTCTCTCTTACACTTGAATTTAATTCTTAGATTAATGAGTTCTAAAATGTCTAACCTGTTGTGACTGGAGCAAGCGCCAAATGCTGTCCTTGCCTGCAGACACCACTCCTGCCGCCCCCATTGATCAGTAATGTGGAACCATGACTAGTAGAAGCTCTGGGTTTGGTGCCTGTAGATGAGGGGTAGCACATGGCACCATGGAGCCATTGCTGTACAGCCAGCTGCTTTCAGGAGTGGAGCAGGACCAGGGCAGGAATAAGCCTGCCTCAACCCCACTGCTCCACCACGCAGAAGCTGTCTCAGTTAAACGGTGCCCAGCCAGACCCTGCTTCCTGAACCTCTCCCTGTCCCATCCCTGAACCTACCCCTGCACCCAAACTCCTTCCCACAGCTTGTACCCTGAAACCCATCCTGGACCCCAATCTCCCACTCTGGGCTAAGCCTGGGGTCCCTCCCAAAGTCCTTGGCCCAAGACCAAAGCCTGCACCTCAACCCCATTCACCAGCCTGATGAAAGTGAGTGAGGATGGGGGAGAAAGGGAGATGGAGTGAGCAGGGTGAGGGCTCAGAGAAGGGGTGCAGCAGGGGCCAGGCCTCAAAGAAGGGGCGGGAAGGAAGTGGGGCAAGGGTACTTGTGTTTGAGGTAGATCTTACATTGCACGTCAATAGAAAAAGTGATCTTGTAGTTTAAAAAGGTTGGAGACCACTGCTCTAGGGAAAACTACACTATGTTTAGAGGATTCAACCTAGCTTCTGAATAGAGGGTGGGATAGACCTTCTTTACCAGCCCCAAGGAACGGACATGCAATCCCATTATGAGAATAGTTGAATCCAGCAAGGAGGCTGCAGATAGAACCAAGGACTGTATGAAACAGGGCCCCAGAGAAGGCAGAAGCTCTTTTTGTTTCTGTGAAGCACATTTTGGACTATTGAGATACTGGCAGGGGTGGATTAAAGACTATGAAGAGGATGGGGAAAGAAGCAGACTGTGATGTATCCTTATTTTAGTAAGATTTTGACCCTGTACCATATGACATTCTCTGAAACTACAGAAAATTGGTACAAATTAAATTACTATGAGGTGGTTGCACAATAAGCTGAAAGACCATGCTTACAGTACTTATCAGAGTTGTCTTTTCTCAGAAATGAGAAAAAAAAGTTTAGAAAATCCTACTTTTCTTGAAAAGCTTAACAAATATTGGGCATGCTGAGAAAAGAAAATTGAGGGGAGACTTGTTAAGCCTTCAAAAATGTTAAGGACCCTTATAATAGTTGATCACCATTTTTCTTTTTTCTTCTTTTCACTGAATGTACAACAAGTAATGGGCTTAATATGCAGAAAGGGAGATTTAGGTTAGATATTAGAAAAAGCTTTCTAACTGTAAGAATAGTTAAGCTCTAGTGGGCTTCTAAGGGAGGCTGTGGAATCCATGTTAGAGGTTTTTAAGAATGGGCTGAACAAACACCTGTCCAGGATGGCCTAAATACGCTTGGTCTTGCTTCAGCACAGAGGCCTAGATTGGATGACATCTTAAGATCGCATCCACCCCATGGTTCTGAGAGTTGAAACCCTACCACTACAGAATTGCACCTAAGGGCTCAATGGTGGCTTAATAAGTCCTTGGAGTCCTTTTTTTTTTTTTGCTCAACAACTTTGGTCTTCCATCCTCCCCCCCCCCCCCAACAGAATTTCTTCACGTTTTTTGGGGGGGGCGAGGGGGAGGAGGTGTTCAGTCTTTTTGTTTCAACCATCTGGCAACCCTATGCAGACCAGACTAGCCCTAAACAAAAGTGGGGGGGAGGAGAAGAAACTGCTGCATACTGAGTTAGGTGGCCTCTGAGCATAACTTCTGGTTTAGGGTCCACACACAAAATAGGCAACCCAAATTCTCTGTCACCTGATGCATGAGGATCACCCTGGGTTTAGATGGTAGATAGGTGTCCCAATGCCTAGACCTAGAGCAAGGCAGCAGTGTGCATGCTCACAAGCAGTAATACAGGCATTCTTGGGAACTCCTCTGCAAAAAGGTAGGCACCAAGTGAACTTTGACACCTGTTGGGGTAGACTGTATGCAGGTATGAGTCTTGTGGATCACAGTAGTGCCTAAAAACATGGACTTGGACATCTAAGTACCTTTTGTGGGTCCTAGCCTAAGAAATTGTAGCAGCAGTCATTTCATTTAACTAAAGTTACTATCATTGGTGCATAAACTCCATTATCACAATCCCCATGACTTTGCCTGAGCCATATGCTGCATGGAACCATACAATGCATTCTGAAAAAATATCCAGTGTGGCAAGTTTGGTTTTATTTAACCATATGAAATGTGACCTGCTGCAATATTAATAGCATACTATTGGAAACCCAAATGGGAGGACAGTCTAAAATAGAGCATTGGATAAACTAATCTAACACCCTTCTGGGAAGGAAAGAAAAAGTAGTTTATCAATGAAACATTTTCACCTCTTTCTCAGCTCCAGGGACTTGTGTAATGACAAGAGAAACATGTTTTTCCATTTGTGTCTCTGCAGAGTGTGAGATGTAGCAAGTCTGGAGACTAAAATAAGAACTCAAGCTGCCCTGAAGCGGGTTGGAGGCTAAGTTCCTTGTAAACTGGGTGGTAGGGCTGCTGTGCAGCTGCTAATTGAGCCCCGCCCAGAGGTTTAGGGCTGCCGTGAAGAGCTTCCCAGCTGAGGAGGGGCACTCCCTCAGCAGGAAAAGCTCCCTGCTCCAGATAACAAGTATGCTGGGGGGGGGGGAAGGAGGAGGTGGGTGAGTGGGACTGATCGGGAGGGGAGTTTGCAGCATGCGGTAAGAACAGGAGAAGTTTGATTACAGCAGCTGGGTTTGCTTGCAGCTTCCTGTGAGGAAACCCAGCATGCTCCTCTAGCTTCCTGGACTAGTAGAGGGGGAACAAACTGCATAGGGGAAGTGGTGCTGGTGTCTGTGCAGTGAGGTGGGGAAAGATGGGTGGGGTTTTTTTGGAGTGTCTTAACTTGTTTCCATCTGGGCTGCAGGCAGCATGAGTCAAACCCTGTTGTTGTGTCTACATTGGCGTGATCTTGCGCAAAAGCGGCCGATTTTGCACAAAAACTTGCTGCCTGTCTACGCTGGCCGCGAGTTCTTGCGCAAGAACACTGACATTCTAATGTATGAAATCAGTGCTTCTTGCGCAAGAACTATGATGCTCCCGCTCACGAAGAAGCCCTCTTGTGCAACTGTTCTTGCCCAAGAGGCCAGTGTAGACAGCCAATATGAATTTCTTGCTCAAGAAAGTCCTATGGTTAAAATGGCCATCAGAGCTTTCTTGCGCAAGAGAGTGTCTACACTGGCAAGAATGCTCTTGCACAAAAGCACATGCCAGTGTAGATGCTCTCTTCTGGATGAGTTTGCACAAGAACTCTGCCACAAAAGAGTTCTTGTGCAAGATCATGCCAATGTAGACGTAGTGTCTGTCTCAGCACAGCACCCCTAGTTAGGCTGCAGAGATAGGACTCTCTCCTGAGCTGGGGCAGGCTGTATAGAGAGGTGCCAAAATTTCAGGTGGGCTAAAAGCTTTTAGGCTGCTTTTGAATACTGGAACAAAAGGCCCTAGCTCATGGCATGATTATATTTTACGCAAAGTTTACATAGGTGTTAATAGTTTACAGTAAAGGATTCTTTTAACAGAATTATTTTAGTGTTGTAGATATCTGCAAACTCTGATCTTAATTTTGTGACAGGATTAAAAAATTAATATCATGTATTAACAACATCCTAGTAACATGGTATTAACTAACATCCTAGTTAATACATGGTACATTATTAAAACTGGAAGAATCATGGAACACTAGAACTGGAAGGGACCTCAAGAGGTCATGGAGTTCAGTCCCCTGCTACCACGGCAGGACCCAGTACTAGACCATCCCTGATAAACGTCTGTCTAACCTGTTCTTAAATATCTCCAGAGATGGAGATTCCACAATCTCTCTAGGCAACTTATTCCAGTGTTTAACTATCCTGACAGTTAAGAAGTTTCTCCATGGATCCTGTTTAATTTATTGGCATTTCAGTTGAAGTTGGATTCTGGAGAAATGGTTTGGAGGCTTGTACTCTTTGAGTTAGTGACACACACAGGGTGAAAGTTTCAAACTAGAACTTTTATCTATTACAGATTTGTTCATTTGCATAGCATGTATCCTAAACATTCCCCAGAGAAAGTACATAAGCCTGAGTGAATGCCTTTCACTCTCCTTTCCAGTATCAGTAATAGTTGTACAGGCAGTCCCCGAGTTACGTGGATCCGACTTATGTCAGATCCGTACTTACGAATGGGGCTTTTCTCGCCCCGGAGGACGCGGGCGGCGGGACCGCCTAGACGCGCCGTGGTCCCGCCACCCATGTCCTACGGGGCAAGAAAAGCGGCTCCGCGGCTCCCAAGTCTGCTGGGGGGGAGCCCCCAGCAGACCAGGGAGAGGCGGAGCAAAGCCGCGGGGGACACGGGCGGCGGGACTGCGGCGCATCTGGGCGGTCCCGCCACCCGCATCCTCCGCGGCTTTGCTCTGCGTCTCCCTGGTCTGCTGGGGGAGGGGGGGGCACAGCTAGTGCGCCCCTCCCCCCTCCCAGCAGACCAGGCTTTTCTCGCGGACGTCTGGGGTAGAGCAGCTGGGGCGCTGCCGGGTTGATCCCGCAGCGCCGCTCCTCGGCACTACTGGACCAACCCGGCAGCACCCCGGCTGCTCGGCCCCCGGCATCCTGATTCAGCCGCTGCTGGTCAGTTTTAGCAGTGGCTGAATCAGGACGCCTGGGGCAGAGCAGCTGGGGTGCTGCTGGGTTGGTCCAGTAGCGCCGAGGAGCGGAGCTACTGGACCAACCCAGCAGCACCCCAGCTGCTCTGCCCCAGGCGTCCCCAAGTCAGCCGCTGCTGAAACTGACCAGTGGCTGACTACAGAAAGCTGGAGGAAGAGTTGCTCTGCCCCGGGCTTCCTGGAATCAGCCGCTGATCAGTTTCAGCAGCAGCTGACTTGGGGACACCTGGAACAAAGCAGCTGGGGTGCTGCCGGGTTGGTCCCCGCAGCGCCGAGGTGCGGCGCTGCGGGGACCTACCCGGCAGTGCCCCAGCTGCTTTTTTCCAGGCATCCAGATTCAGCCGCTGTTGAAACTGATCAGCGGCTGATTCCAGGAAGCCCAGGGCAGAGAAACTCTGCCTAGGGCTTCCTGTAGTCAGCCGCTGGTCAGTTTCAGCAGCGGCTGAATCTGGACGCCAGTTCCGACTTACGTACAAATTCAACTTAAGAACAAACCTACAGTCCCTATCTTGTACGTAACCCGGGGACTGCCTGTATTAATATTTTCAAGGAGAGCATGACTATTTATAGTTGACTCACAGATTTGTTTAGCATCTTAAAGCTGTGCATATTTTTTTAGACTTTTACTTAATGGCCACGTCTTTGATTTATTTGTATAGCTATTTGCAGTATGCCCCATTCTGATGCATTTACTAGCGTGAATTGTTAAAAAGGACGATAATACATGTACTCCAAGGATAGTGTTAGTTTTCTTTTATTTATTTCATATTAAATAAACATTTTAAGCATTGTTCCTTGTTAATTGTTCCTTGTTTGACTATATTGTCTTCCATACACATGGACTGTGTAAAATATATGTTTATACCTAGTTTTTTTGTTTGTACTGGGACACACTACACATCCACATACAACCTCAATATTGGGGGTGCACATCAGAAATTTCAACCCACCCAAGGATGGAAAATGTTAGAGGGAACACTTGTTGGAGGATATTTTCAAATAAAGATTTGTCAGTGTAGAAGAATTTTTTGTTTTTACAGCCACTCCGGGTCTTAAAAGGAAAAGTATTGTGCTTGGCAGGTGGATGAGGAAACCCATTACAAACACATTTATTTTGTAATACTTTCAAATACATGATTCACAGGATTACTTCCCGCAATGCTCCAAAGGCCCAATCCTTCTCCATTCAAGAAACTGGGAGTTAGGCCATTTACTTCATTACCAGACACATCAGGCCACAAGTGCGCTGATGTACTAATCATACATTTTAGAGGTTCTCATCCTCTTCTCTCCCAGTTCCTCAGAACTCCCCTCTCAGTTAGCCCTATGGGAAGGGTGACACCTGTTCACAAAACCTAGTGTCTGTATCTCTTGAAGCTTGATTTTTCCTGTGTGCGTCCCACTAGCTCCATGAATATGCAAGTAGTTCCTTCTGAGCAGTATGAATTAGGCATAGTCTTCCCTTGTCATAGAGCAATCTGAATAGAATAGTTCCTGGTTTGTGTCACTGCACGATAGGTTTACCTGCAACTGCAGCAGTGGTAGAGTAGCATTAATCACAGGGGTTACAACATGCTGGCCTGGTTTTCCAGAAGGAATTATAGGCACCCTTTCTTAGAAGGGCCTTCAGGTGTACCAGTTGGGAAGAACCTGAATGCTGCAGTCCAGCCTTGGAGACCATAACTCCATGATGCTTTGGGGAAGAGAGAGATCATGGACGGAGAGCATATGGGGGGGGGGGGGCTCCATGTTGAAGAGAAGTAAAGATTGGTGGATGGAACTGTGTCCAAACCAAGAACTGCTATTAAGAAGCCAGGGCAGCACTCAGAGATCCCTGGTAGCACCTACACATAAGAGCTCAATGGGGACATACTGCTGCTTCCGGGAGCCTGCACCTTATCACAGAATCATAGAATCATAGGACTGGAAGGGACCTCGAGAGGTCATCGAGTCCAGCCCCCGCCCTCAAGGCAGGACCAAACTCCGTCTACACCATCCCTGACAGATGTCTATCTAACCTGTTCTTAAATATCTCCAGAGAGGGAGATTCCACCACCTCCCTTGGCAATTTATTCCAATATTTGACCACCCTGACAGTTAAGAATTTTTTCCTAATGTCCAATCTAAACCTCCCCTGCTGCACTTTAAGCCCATTACTCCTTGTCCTGTCCTCAGTGACCAAGAGGAACAAATTTTCTCCTTCCTCCTTGTGACATCCTTTTAGGTATTTGAAAACCACTATCATGTCCCCCCTTAATCTTCTTTTTTCCAAACTAAACAAGCCCAGTTCATGAAGCCTGGCTTCATAGGTCATGTTCTCTAGACCTTTAATCATTCTTGTCGCTCTTCTCTGTACCCTTTCCAATTTCTCCACATCTTTCTTGAAATGTGGCGCCCAGAACTGGACACAGTACTCCAGCTGAGGCCTAACTAGTGCAGAGTAGAGCGGCAGAATGACTTCACAAGTTTTGCTTACAACACACCTGTTGATACAACCTAGAATCATATTTGCTTTTTTTGCAACAGCATCACACTGTTGACTCATATTCAACTTGTGGTCCACTATGAGCCCTAGATCCCTTTCCGCCATGCTCCTTCCTAGACAGTCGCTTCCCATCTTGTATGTATGGAACTGATTGTTCCTTCCTAAGTGGAGCACTTTGCATTTCTCTTTATTAAACCTCATCCTGTTTACCTCTGACCATTTCTCTAACTTGCTAAGGTCATAACTTGAAATCCTCTTCCCCCTACTCCAACCCCTTCCCCAGCCCTGAGCCCCTCCTACCTTTCCAATGCCTTGGGCCTAGCCTGGAACACCAATCTGCATCCCAAAATCCTAATTTCTTACCCCACCCAGCCCCTGGACTAGCGTCTTCACTCCACCCCATCCCCATGGCCCACACACCTATGCAAGGTCAGTGAAAATGTAAGAGTGGGGAGAGGGGATACAGTGAGCAGGCGCAGGACTGTGGAGGAGAGATGGGGCAAGGATATTAAATTTTGTATGAGTAGAAAGTTGGCAAACCCAAAAGAAGGCAAAAACGTTTTCTCTCCTTCAAGAGGATCAAAAATGGCATTTTAAAAAAATATACCATAATTTAGCGAATATACCCAGCGGTTTTTCCCTTTTGAGTTTAGGAATCCCTATATACCCGGAGCATGACTATAGCCCGCAGGAGAGACTCAGTGAATAATGATCCTACAAAGTCCCTTTAATCGCTTGACAATGAGCCACAGCTGATGATGGTAATGTAAAGCTCCGGTAATCAGCTGTTAATGAGCCGCAGCTGATAACGCCTAGCAGTAAGGGATATATAACCCCTTTGAACAACACCGCTTATTCAGTCACTGATTTTAACTAGTATTTTAGCATTTTAAAAACTTTAAACCTTTACTCTTTTTAAGCTTTTCAATCTTTTTAAAGCTTTTAGATCAGAGTGAATGAGAATGCGAAGCCTTTTTTTTTACCATGTTTTTATTCTTTTACTAGTTGATCAATAAAGTAATGTTTTTACATGTGTTGCTCCATGCCCAACACTTGCTCTAGGCTCCTTCCCTTTGTCAGCCTGGGCTGGGAGCCTCCCGCCTTGCGCCTCTGCTGGGGATGCCTCTGCCCCGACTCCGGAGCATTATAGTATATTATTGAAAGAACAGCCTCTTGTGTGGCTTGCCATAATTAATCAAAATCTGCCAGGCATGGGTACGCTGCAGATCTAAAACTGAACATCACTATAAACATTTTAATTGCTAATTCCAACATTTGGCTTTCATAAAAGCCAGAAAAGATTTATAACTGTTTTCATAGGATAAATATGGGAAACCCCATCCTCCCCATGAGAAGTTCAGTTTTGCTGACATGTTGTTTTGATTTTATTTTTAAATTTTCAGGCATAGCATTTATTATTATTATTACCACCAGCAGCTCCAAAAGTCTGACTAGGAAGGAATGATCTAATGTTATAGTCATTAGTGTTCAGTTTCCTTCCTTGGTACAGTGCCACTGGTTTATAGTGAAATGTAGTGCATGTTGCATTGCAGAGGAAGCTGTATTCCACAAGATGCCATACATATTACTTTAAAAGATGTCTGCTCGTGCCAAACCTGTCAGTACAACATATAAAGAAGCGTGTTTTCAAGATGTTGCGCACTATGATAATTGCAGTATGTCTGGCCATGTGTGTTAGGGCTAGTGGTGATCTGCGTGAGTATTCCATTGCCTGTACTATAGTATGACGCAAGGTGTGTGTATATTTGCCCTGCCACTCCCCCAGAGACAGCAAGTGAAAGGGACAAAGAATGGACTGAGTCTTGGCTACATCCTCTCAGTGCACCAGCCAATGGGACTGCACCAGCATGCCTGCAACTAGAAGTTTAGTAGAAACTTTTTTTAAGGTAATGGGGAAATTGTCTTTTTATAATATTTCTATACCAGCAAAAGCCCTTGCATAGGCACAGTTATATTGACATAAACGTCCTTTCACAGTTGTAGCTTATTTTTCTTGGGGGAACAGGTATAAGCAATACCACCAGTATAAGTTATCTACACTAGGACAGTGTCATGAACAGGAGGGCTACGTCTACACTGCACATTGTTGCGCAAGAAGATATGCAAATGAGGTGCGGCAAGCCTCATTTGCATCCCTAAAGAGCCACCATTTTTGCAGAAGAAGCTTTAGTGCAAGAAGGAGCTCTCTATACTGCTCCTTCTTGCGCAAAAATATTCTCTTGCACAGGAGCCGTTCTGCTGCTTATTTTCAGGAAGTACGGCTCCTGTGCAAGAGGGTTTTTTTGTGCACGAAGGAGCAGTGTAGACAGCTCCTTGCACAAAAGCCTCTTCTGCAAAAATGGCAGCTCCTTAGGTATGCAAATGAGGCACAGTGATATTCATCGCCATGCCTCATTTGCATATCTTCTTGCGCAACAATGCGCAGTGTAGACGTAGCCGAGGAGTGCTGACCAGCACCCGTGACTAAGGGGTTAATTCAGATGCCTAGCAAAGGTGTCAGCCAGGGGACCGGAAGAACCAATCAAGATAGAGGGTTGAAATTTAAATTGGATAGAGGTTCCCTGTCTGCTTTTTTTTGTGTGTGAGAGAGTTAAACCAGGAGTTGAGAAACAGAATGATTTAAAGCCAGGCAGGACTACCATAAAGCAGAACTAACCCTAACTAAATAATCCCAGCCAGGACTTTGTCAAGCTGGGACTTAAAAATGTCTAGGGATGGAGATTCCACCACCTCCCTAGGTAACCCATTCCAGTACTTCACCACCCTCTTGTGAAATAGTTTTTCCTAATATCCAACCTAGACCTCCCCCACTGTAACTTGAGACCATTGCTCCTTCTTCTGCCATCCCTCAATACTAAGAACAGCCTCTCTCCATCCTCTTTGGAACCTCCCTTCAGGAAGTTGAAGGCTGCTATCAAATCCCCCCTCACTCTTCCCTTCTACAGACTAAATAAGCCCAAATCCCTCAGCCTTCCCTTGTAGGTCATGTGCTCCAGCCCCCTAATCATTTTGGTTGCCCTCCACTGCACCCTCTCCAATGCATCCACATCCTTCCTATAGTGGGGGGCCCAGAACTGGACACAACACTCCAGATGTGGCCTCACAGAGCCGAATAAAGGGAAATAAGCACTTCTCCAGATCTGCTGGCAATGCTCCTCCTAATGCAATCTAATATGCCACTAGCCTTTTTGGCTACAAGAACACACTGTTGACTCATATCCAGCTTCTCATCCACTGTATTCCCCAGGTCCTTTTCTGCAGAACTGCTACTTAGCCAGTCAGTCCCCATCCTGTAACAATTCTTAGGATTCATCCATCTCAAGTGCAGGATTCTGCGCTTGTCCTTGTTGAACCTCATCATCAGATTTCTTTTGGCCCAATCCTTCAATTTGTCTAGGTCACTCTGCACCCTATCCCTACTCGCCAATGTATCTACCTCTTCCCCTAGCTTAGTGTCATCCACAAGCTTGCTGAGGGTGCAATCCATCCACTCATCCAAGTCATTAATAAAGATGTTGAACAAAACAGGCCATAGAACTGATCCTCTTGAAACCGACTGCCAACCATACATTGAGCCATTGATCACTACCCATTGGGCCCAATAATCTAGCCAGCTTTCTATCCACCTTACAGTCCATATAATCAATCCATACTTTCTTAACTTGCTGCCTAGAATATTGTAGGAGACCATATCAAAAGATTTGCTAAAGTCAAGGTATATCAAATCCACTGACTTCTCCATGTCCACAGAGCCAGTTACCTCATAATAGAAGCTAATCAGGTTGGTCAGGTATGACTTGCCCTTGGTGAATCCATGTTGAGTATTTCCGATCATTTCCTCCTCTTCCAAGTGCTTCAAAATGGATTCCTTGAGGATCCCCTCCATGATTTGTCCAGGGACTGAGGTAAGGCTAACTAGTTTATAGTTCCCTGGATTGTCCTTCTTCCCTTTTTTAAAGATGGGCACTACATTTGCCTTTTTACAATCATCCAGGACCTCTCTCAGTCTCCACAAGTTTTCAAAGATAGTGGCCAAAGGCGCTGCAATGACATTTGCCAATTCCCTCAGTACCCTTGGATGCATTAAATCCGGCCCCCTGGATTTGCGTATGTCTAACTTTTCTAAATAGTTCTTAACTGTTCTTTCTCCACCGAGGGCTGCCCACCTTCTTCCCATAGGCTGTGTCTAGACTGGCAAGTTTTTCCGCAAAATCATCTGATTTTGTGGAAAAACTTGCCAGCTGTCTACATTGGCCGCTTGAATTTCCGGAAAAGCACTGACGATCTCATGCAAGATCGTCAGTGCTTTTCTGGAAATACTATGCTGCTCCCATTTGGGCAAAAGTCTTTTTCTGAAAGACTTTTGCGCAAAAGGGCCAGTGTAAACAGCACAGTAGTGTTTTCCGCAAAAAAGCCCCGATCGCGAAAATGGTGATCGGGGCTTTTTTTGCAGAAAACAGCGTCTAGATTGGCCACGAACACTTTTCCACAAAAAGTGCTTTTGCAGAAAAGCATCCTGCCAATCTAGACGTGCTTTTCCGAAAATGCTTTTAACGGAAAACTTTTCCGTTAAAAGCATTTTCGGAAAATCATGCCAGTGTAGACGTAGCCATACTGTATTGCCTACTGAATTAGTCTGGGAGCTGACCTTGTCTGTGAAGACAGAGGCAAAAAAATCATTGAGTACTTCAGCTTTTCCCACATCATCTGTCACTAGGTTACCTCCCTCATCCAGTAAGGGCCCCATAACTTCTCTGATCACCCTCTTATTGCTAACATGCCTGTAGAAACCTTTCTTGTTAGCCTTCACATCCTTTGCTAGCTGCAATTCCAATTGTGCTTGCACCTTCCTGAATACTCACCTGCATTCTCGAGCAATATATTTATACACCTCCCTAGTCATCTGTCCAAGTTTCCACGTCTTAATAGCTTCCTTTTTGTGTTTAAGTTCACCAAGGATTTCCCTGGTAGGCCAGTTTGGTTGCCTACCATATTTGCTTTTCTTACTGTGCATCGGGATGGTTTCTTCCTGTGTCTTCAATATGGCTTTTTAAAAATATTGCCAGCTCTCCTGGACTCCTTTCCCTCTCATGTTAGCATCCCAGGGAATCCTGCCCAGCAGTTTCCTGAGGGAGTCAAAATCTGCTTTTCTGAAGTTCAGGTTGTATATTTTGCTGCGCTCCTTTCTTTTTTTTATCAGCACCCTGAAATCTACCATCTCGTGATCACTGCTGCCCAGGTTGCCACCCACATCTACTTCTCCTACTAGTTCCTCCCTGTTTATGAGCAGCAGGTCAAGCTGCGCATGGCCCCTCGCTGGTTCCTTCAGCACTTGTACCAGGAAGTTACCCCCACCATTTTCCAAAAACTCCCTTGAATGTCTGTGTACAGCTGTATTGGTCTCCCCACAGATGTAAGGGTGATTAAACAGAGCTCACATATACACACACAAAATAAGAGAAAAGAATACAGGTCACTTAAAAATGAGACAAGTGAACTTTATGGTAGAGATGGGTAAAGTTGTTATATAGTTAAATAATTACTCTGCCTTGCTCTTTACAGAGAAGAGAATGGAGATATGTTGAATCTCTGTTTCTCCTATGCCTTTGTTGGCCTGGTTCAGCCATTGGTTTGACTTGGCCCTCTGGCCATGCCAGGTAATGAGTCTAACCCTTGACAGAGCCTTGAAGGCCTTCACTTAAACTCCAATAAAAAAATTGCAAAACAACTGAATCTTCAGCCCAATCAAGCTCAGCTAGTATTCTTACTTCTTGCAGACTAGCTCCAGCCATCACCAACGTCAACCTTAAATCATGCGGCCTGGCATGCACTCCCTCCATCCAGTATTCCAAAGGGCAGTAATCTCTTATCAGCTTTGGTCTCCAGTCAGGTTTCTAGCTGATAGCCTACCAAGCTTCTCTCAGTGTGAGAGATATACCTGGCCCCTCTTCCAGAAGCCCAGTGCGTCGTCTTTTATGAAAACCCAGATGCTCTCTGGGGGTATGTCTACACTACCCCGCTAGTTCGAACTAGCGGGGTAATGTAGGCATACCGCACTTGCAAATGAAGCTCGGGATTTGAATTTCCCGGGCTTCATTTGCATAAGCGGGGAGCCGCCATTTTTAAAACCCCGCTGTGGAACGAGGTGTACCGGTAGTTCGGAATAGGAAGCCTAGTCCGAGCTACCTAGTTCGAGCCCCATGTAGCTGTGCTGCACGGGGTTCGAACCAGCGGGGTTTTAAAAATGGCGGATCCCCGCTTATGCAAATGAAGCCCGGGAAATTCAAATACCGGGCTTCATTTGCAAGTGCGGTATGCCTACATTACCCTCCTAGTTCGAACTAGGAGGGTAGTGTAGACATACCCTGGCTGTTTTCCATCACCAGTTATGTGTAACACCCCTCCAGGTGCAGACTGGTGGGTTAGGTGGCCTCTCAGTTTGTTTAACTCTTTCATCATTTGTGTAGGATTATATATCTCATCGCACCAAGATTAGGCTAGTTTCCACTACAGACACTTTTCTTATACCCCTTTTCTCTCTCCTCCTCATCTGTCTGGTCATTGGACTGTAATCTCCCTAAGGCATCTTTTATATATGCTACTGGAAACAAATAATAAATATATTAATAAAAAAGGTCTTTCTGTCTTGGTACCTTCCCGTCTCTTCAAATAGAATTCCCAGGAAAATCTAGGTTGGATCATTTTTTGAGATAGTTAGCAAAGTCAAAGTGAATTCAGCTCCTTTAGATGCTTTGCTGGTGTCCTCTATTAGGGCCTGAGCCAATGAGCTGGTCAGCAATTGAGAACCCTCAGCAGCTTGCAGGATTGGACCCTTGCTTTGAAAACAGTACGTCAAATTCAACATTGGCCTACTTCCATTAGTAGAGTCAAAGCCAGAGGTTAATTTGGCTCTGTCAGTAATCCTAACATGCCAGAACAAAAGTTTGACACCGTAACAATTCCTGTTAAAGGTTTAAGATTGGTCTTGGAAATGTTCAAAATCTGCAAGAGACAATTTCTTCTCTGAAGCACAACACCAATGAAGTTACCAGCAAAATACAGCTTTCTATGAGCCACAGGCATTGGGCCTGATTCTGGCATTTCAGTTACTTATGTGATTCTACCAACTTCTGTAAAATCCATGGTAATTTTAAAAAATCATTAACTTTCGCAATGGATTTATACTGCATTTGGGATTAGTTGTCTCTTGCAATTGCTATTGAAGTTAATCTCCTTTGAATTACTGTTAGTTTATTTACTGGCTGTGATATTATTATTGCTCCAAATCTTGAAATCTATAGTCACAGCAAGTGAACTCAAAGTATTTTTTGTATGTGATCATTAATGAAGATTTGTAAATATTTCATGTTCTGATCAATATGTATATATGTTTCCATTTGACATTATAGAATTTAACATTTTGCCTATGTGGGATTTATATAGATTTTAAAAATCCACAATCAATTTTGATTAAAATGTGAATAAAGAGGGGAGGCTCTTCTCGAATGTTTAAAATGCATTTTCACGAAGAAGAGAACTTGAATATTTGACTGTGATCAACTCTTCCAGTAGTGTTATTTTTTCAGAGGGCTGATTGTGTTCAATTCTCCTGTTGTGTCAACTTACCTCTGACATGGCAAAGAAAGACACTTTGCAAAAATACCTAGAAATACCAAAACAAACATCCCTCCTACTGGGATGTCCTCTGACAAAAATGAGGGAATCAACTCTGAGCAAACCTCAGAAAAATCTATTCTTGCTACAAAGTGTGCCCTAAATAGACAGACATCATTGTTCCACACATGATTAGCTAAATGCAAAGCATTCCATATTTTTCTTTTATGTGAATATTGGCATGAAAGGGAAATGTTTGTTGTTGCTACGGAGCTGCAAGTGTCAGAATTGTTGTGGGATTATCTTTTTATTCTTTTGCCATTCAATCACAGGAGCTTTCTCCTTTCCAAGGCATGGTCAGAAGCAAGCGGGGCGGAGGGGGGAGGAGGGGAAGCATTTAGATGACTGTCAGTTGTATTACATTGTTTAAAACATGGAGTGAATTATGAGAGTTTCTCCAGCTTTAGCCAGTTTATTAAAAATAGAGCTATCTAACTTGACTTTTGTGCTCAACATTTAGCTAACCCAGATATTAACATGCAAAGACTTCCGAATACAGCATGTAGCAACAGAGACTCCACATAGACACAATACAATTTCAAGAGATAAACTGCGCCTTGACTATATAACAGCACTGACGCAGAATCAAGCAGTTTGAGTATAGGTCAGCATCCAGGCTAATGGAAAGGATTGGTGTAAATGAAATCAGAATCACTGTAAATGTGGAGCAGCTCAACAGAGCTCAATAAAGAAGGGCCAATTAAGAACAAGTGTGTAGTCAGAATCAGGCCATAAATATTTACATTTTAAAACAGGAGCTGCTGTTCCTGTAGAGTTTAAATAAACAATGCTTTTGCCTTTTTGACTGAATGCACTATGGAGCAGTGTAAAACTATAAGAAAATGTAGTGAAACAAATGTTATTTGGCTTCACATGATTTCATACCACCTCTCCCCCGCAGTTCTACTTCATGTGAAATTTCAGTTAGATGACTTTCCCACTCAAAGCATATGGAAACTAGAATGGTTGTGGGTTTATGGAACACTATCTTCCCTCTTGAAAATAAGACAATTTTCCCTCACAAAACAATTTTTTCATGTTCAAATGTTCACAAGAATGGACCCACTTCCAAATTTGTAATGAAATGTGAGGAAGCTTGATTTTTGAAGAAACAACGAAAGCAAAACGAAATATTGAATAGCTGATTGTTCAGGGAGCATCCTGTGGAATGAATGAGACAATGATATTATGGAAAAAATAGTATGTGATCATGTAATTAAAGACTGTATTATAATCCATACATGCAAAGAGGGGCAAATTCAGGTTTCACAGACCTACACGCTGGTATTTCCTAACTTTATAGTTCTCGACCTTGCTCTGTTTGTGTGTATATGACTAACTGCCTTTTCAGAAAAAAAGCAACATGAAAAAAAATCCTCCCTTTTTAATCATACCAGCTGCTTTACAGAACATCAGTATGGCAGAAAACTTTAGATTCATAGCTCATGTTCTGTTAGCTGGTTGCAGAGATAAATGACAGCAGTAGTAGGTTGCTATCCATTATGTGGCTCTGACACTAAAGGTGCATGAGATGTGCACTTTTGCTAACAGCTTTGATTAATATTTGTGGGTAGCAGAGGAATGCTGAGATTCCGGAGTCTTGGGTTAATTTTCAGTTTATGGAGGGGGAACGTGCTGTAGAGGCCACAGGCCATTCTTTTCCTGATTTTCCCCCAAGTCTGATCCCTTCTGTCTATGTTCCTATAAACAAGCTGCCACCCCCTTTCTGTTATGATCGTGATGCCTCTATCCTGCCCTTTAACACTGCCTCTTCCAGGTCCTTATACAGAAACTTTATACACTTGCTCATTCAATCACCAACTGTGCAACTTGAATTTGAAACTGCTTGTGCAGCTTGAATTTGCCCCCTTCTTATTGTAGTCTGGGTTTATTCAGACAAATAACTCAATATAATTCAAAGTCTCAAAAATCTGTCTCAAGGCATGACTCTTATCTCAGATCCTGGCTGAGCAAAAGGGCTCCTTCAGTCATCATCTGAAACACTAAAAAAATGTTTTGACTACATATTTTTCCCTATCTTATTCTTGGAAATGGATGGACCACTTGTTACTGAAATTTAAGGGGAAAAAAATTATCCTGAGGCAGAAACTTGGCATGGAAAATTTCAGCCTAAATGGTTAAAGTTTGGCAAGGTTATAGAAGCTGCGAAAAGTATCTAATAGGAAGTGTCACAAACAGGCAACACGGCAGCTGCACCTAGAGTCTTGGGAACTATTTATTTAGCTATCACTCGTTAACTAGTGAATAATTCCTATTTCCTACTGTAGTGTTGGCAAAGGTTAAAATATGACCTTCAAACCTCAGCATTTTCAACTGAAGTGGATTGGCCATTAATATTACTTTTCTTTCCTGCTTTTTAGTTTTTCCTTTTGATTTTTAAAAGCTGAGTGCAGAGTCAAATGAACTCCCAATAAAGAATTTAAGGTTAGGCCCCTGACGTAATCCTCTGTGCTACTTTTTATTGATATACTTAAACCATGTGCAGCACATGCCACTCATGCCTGTAATATGTTTATAACCACTCTTAATCATGTATTAATCCTCTATAATCCACTTATAAATGTACCCTTAGTGTAATATGTAACCAAACTGAAGTATAAATGAGAAAGTTTAAAGTTCTGGGCTGCCATGGGTTATTTTTTTAGGAGTTGGGGTTTTTTTTAATAGAATGTTGTAATCATGTTCTCTATTTGTTATTGCTCTCCTCTTCTCAGCATTCCCCCTTCTACTGCTCCTCTTCACTTTCTCTTCTCCATCCATCCATCCATATTAAATGCTGTTAAAGGAAGGGGAAGGGATGAGGGGAGTGATGGAGAAAGGCACATCTCAATAGTGACCACCAGTTTTTCATTGGATTTTGTATTCACGGGCCATTCTGCTCCTGCAGCTCTTTCAGAATATGGGTGATATTACAAAAGAGGGGCTGTTATTAAAGTGGCTGGCGATATTAATCAGGCCCCTATCAGAATTCATTCTTGCTCATATTCTTAGGCAATGTGCAGTATGTAGAGCAAAGAGCAGGGACAAGCCCAGCACACCTCCATACCCATTCCCATGAAACCTGTTCAAGCTTTGTCATCTCAAGAACTAACTGATGCTACTGCTCCACTTCACCCTTCAGTATGGTGATGGTGATCTGTGTCGACATCCCTACCTCCTTTGCATTCCTTGCACCTTCCCAGGTCCTATTCAGAATGCTGCCACCACTGCCTCCATCACAATCACTTTCATACAACATGACTACATCCAGATTGGTGTAACAAAATGTGGCTCTTAATGGGAAGGAATTCTGATGTCACCATATGACCATAGTTAAGTTTGTTCTGGAAATCTATGTTCTAAAAGGGCCTTGCCTTATGAGCAACCACTGAAACTCTCTCAGAATGAGTCACTCTTGCAGTGCAGGCTCTATGACCAAATTCTTCTCTCAGACATGCCCATGTAAACCCAGATTTATTCCAATAGCTTTATACGCAGGATATATATCAATATAACTGAAATCAGAATCAGGCCCCTAATTTGGTGCTTGTGCCCGAGGCCCTGCACTAGGAAAAAGAAGCAGATGGGTTACAATGTGCTGCCAACATTTTAGTGCTCCTTTCTCCCACACATACCAAGAAAAATAATGAATTCCATAGTCTATCTTTCCTAGGAGGGAGGACAGAGTGGATGAGCTGACTCCCCTAACACAGTGGTCTCCAACCCTTTTAAGCATGAGATCACTTTTTGAATTTAAGTGCAGTCCAAGATTTACCTAAAACCCAAACACCCTTGTCCCACCTCCTTTGTACCCTATCTCTGAGGCCCCACCCTCTCCTCACTCCATTCTCCCTCACTTTCACCAGGCTGCGGTAGCAGATTGGGGCGCAGGCTCTGGTCTTGGATTAAGGGATTTGGAGTGTGAGAGGGGCTCTGAGCTGAGCTTGGGGCAGGCAGTTGGGGTACCAGAGGGGGTTCTAGGTACAGGCTCTGGGAGGGTGTTTGGATGCAGGGGTGCTTGGGGCTGGGAATGGAGGTTGGCATGCAGGAGGGGTTCATGACTGGGGTAGGAGTTTGGGATGTAGGCTCCAGCTGACCACTGCCTACGTCAAGTGGCTCCTGGGTGGTGGTACAGTGAGGCTAAGGCAGGCTCACCCCTGCCCTGGCCCTGGCCCACTCCCTTAAGCAGCCAGCAAACTCCATCCCAAGTCCTGTTGTGCCCCCCCTCTCTGCTCTATGGAGATAGGATACAGGTGAGTGAGGGGGCACCTTGGCATGATCACCCCTCACTCTCCTCTGTCCTGCACAGAAAGCAGGAGGCTCCTGAGGGGACAGCTCAAGGCAAAGGGCAGGAGATGCACAGCAGTCTGGGTGGGGCAGCTGAAGCGCCAGTGCTTGATAGCCTCTTGGCCAAACCAGGCTATGTCTAGACCAGTGTTTCCCAAATGGTGTTCTGCGGAACCCCAGGGTTCCGCAAAGTGAAAATAAGGGTTCCGCAAGAAAATTCCATTGCAATAACAGTTTATGATTTTTTTAAAAATAATATTTAAGCATTTATGAATTTTATTGAAAACAATTTTCATTTGTGTTTACCACAATAAATGTCCCTGTGTAATACCAGGTTAGCTAGAGAGTGGGGACGATGATGTCATTACTCAGCGCTGCACCCACAGTAAGTCAGTGGTGTGATCACCTGGGCTGTGTCTAGACTGCATCCCCTTTTCCGTAAAAGGGATGCAAATTAGACACATCGCAATTGCAAATGAAGCGGGGATTTAAAAAAAGGAATAAGGGATCTTTCAAAAAAGGCTTTATTTTCCAAAATATCCCTGTCTAGACTGGTGCTTTTTTCTGGCAAAGCTCCGAGCCGGAAAAAAGCGGCAGCCATGGTTATGCAAATGAAGCGAGGGGATTTAAATTCCTGCTTCATTTGCAATTGCGATGTGTCTAATTTGCATCCCTTTTATGGAAAAGGGATGCAGTCTAGACACAACCCCGTTGTATACCACCATAAATCCCCGTACTCACTCTCAGGGAGTGTGGATCACGTGGGTGACTGAATACGAATATACTAGCTTCGCGTCAAAGTCTACTTTTTCAGCTCCATATACAAGACTGTTATTTAGGATTCTGCAAAATTCTTTCGAGTTTAAAAGGGTTCCATGGGAAACACTGGTCTAGACTATGGGGTTCTTCCGGAATACGAAAGGTATCCTGGAAAAACTCCACCATGTCCAGGGAACACATCTGCTCTAAGGTTTTTTTTGTTTTTTTTTTTTTGGCAGAAGAACAGGCATGCTCTTTCAGAAGCCCTGTCTTCCTCCTTCCACTAGGAAGAAGGGCTTTTCCTAAAGAGGAGGATTTTCCAAAATTTGGTCCAGTGTAGCCAGGCCAAATTTTGGAAAAGCCTCTTCCAACAAAACTATCGGAAAAAGATATGCAAATTGCAGAGTGCAATTTGCATTCTTTTTTCCAATAAATCATGGTAGTCTAGACGTAGCCCCAGTCTGGATCACCTCTCAGAGCTACTGGTTGGTTACCACTGTCGTAACAAATGAAAAGACTAACCTACCTCTTCTTGGCTATCCTACAGTAGCTGCTGTCTCTGAACACTAGTAAATTTCTGGTCACTTACTCACTTCTTGTTCTGAAACCAGTTCCTTGTGCAGTAACCTATTCAGTTTCTGAGGCGAATCCATCCCCTAAAGCCTGTGTTTGTACAAACGTGTGGGTGCTCATAAGTGATACATTTCTGTCATCTGCCCTCCTCACATAGCATAGGTCAGGATTTCAAAATATTAATAGCCCTGCAATATGTCACAGGTCAATAGCCAATGACTCTAGTGGTTACTCTCATCCATTGCCCCTTTACAAATTTGGAGCCCCAGGGGAAGGCCTCCCAGGCCATAAAATTTAAATATTCTTCTGGTCTTCCAAGAATGAGAGGTGGCATCCTCATGTCATCCCAGGTAAATTGGGGTATGTCTACACTACAAAGTTAATTCGAACTAACAGATGTTAGTTCAAATTAACTTTGATAGGCGCTACACAGGCAAACCGCTAGTTCGAACTTAATTCGAACTAGCGGAGCGCTTAATTCAAACTAGGTAAACCTCATTCTACGAGGACTAACGCCTAGTTCGAATTAAGTAGTTCGAATTAAGGGCTGTGTAGCCACTTAATTCGAACTAGTGGGAGCCTAGCCCTCCCCAGCTTTCCCTGGTGGCCACTCTGGGCACCACCAGGAAAACTCGTCTGCCCCCCTCCCAGCCCCGGAGCCCTTAAAGGGGCACGGTCTGGCTACGGTGCCTGTGCCAGGTGCAAGTCTGCCAGCACCCAGGCAGCAGACCCTGCACCTGGCACGGCACGAACCAACCACCCGCTGCCACCCAGCCCTCCGCCTCTTCCCGGGACCAGGCTGGCAGCTCCCGGGAGCCTGCCCAGGTCCGCAAGAGGCGGGCGCCCCCAGGTCTAGTGCGGAGATTGTGGACCTCATCCACGACTTCCGCACTAGGCACAGGAAAGTGGCCATATACGGCAGGATAGCTGCCAGCCTGGCCACCCAGGAGCAGGTTTGCATGAAAATCAGGGTGGTCCAGTGAGACCCCCGACCGTGAGCCCTGAACTTAGAATGGCCGTACTGGGTCAGACCAAAGGTCCAGCTAGACCAGTAGCGTGTCTGCTGACAGCGGCCAACACTAGGGACCCTGGAGGGGATGGACCGAAGACAATGACCAAGGCATTTGTCTCGTGCCATCCATCACCAGCCTTCCACAAACAGAGGCCAGGGACACCATTTCTACCCCCTGGCTAATAGCACTCCATGGACCCAACCTCCATGACTTTATCTAACTTCTCTTTAAACTCTGTTCTAGTTCTAGCCTTCGCAGCCTCCTGCAGCAAGGAGTTCCACAGGTTGACTATTTGCTTTGTGAAGAACAACTTTCTGTTATTAGTTTGAAGCCTGCTACCCATTCATTTCATTTGGTGTCCTCTAGTCCTTCTATTATGGGAACTAATGAAGAACTTTTCTTTATGCACCCTCTCCACACCATTCATGCTTTTATAGACTTCTAACATATCCCCCTCCGTCTCCTCTTTTCTAAGCTGAGAAGTCCCAGTCTCTTTAGCCTCTCTTCATATGGGACCTGTTCCAAACCCCTGATCATTTTAGTTACCCTCCCCTCTCCCACCCTCTCTCTTTCCCTCTCCCACCTCCTTTTCCCAGTCTCCCCGAGTTTTGTTCAATAAAGAGAGTTTCTATTTTTGAACACACGTGTCCTTTATTTTGTACATCAGGAAGGGGGGCTAGGGAGTGGTAAGTGGAAGGAGGTGAGGGAGGAATGGGGTACGAGCCCCCGATGGGGAGGACTGGGATGGCTCTGCGGGCTCCTCGGGGTGGAAGCTCTCCTGCAGCCCCCCAATTGCCCCCCCCGGATGGCAGCCTGCGGCAAGTGCAGCCGGGCTGATGGCCGAGTGCTGTGATATACCGAGTGTGGGCATTCAGGGCACTCCAAGCCAGGACTGCTTTGCTGTCCCTCATCAAGTTAGACAAGCGAGCGGGGAACCCCTGAGAACTGTCTGTCCGGGGTGGGGGTCGGGTCCCTTTAAGCGCAGCCCTCGGCTAGCCTGAGACAGCAGCTCCACGCTCTAAGTCCTAATCTGATGCCCTGCCGGCACTGCTTCCGGCCATCCTTAACCTCGGTTCAGGGTCCACTCAATGTGGACATGCTAGTTCGAATTAGCAAAACGCTAATTCGAACTAGTTTTTAGGTCTAGATACACTAGTTCGAATTAGCTTAGTTTGAATTAACTAATTCGAATTAAGTTAGTTCGAATTAGTGCTGTAGTGTAGACATACCCTTGTAGACTGTGTTTCAAGCCCAGGCCTTTGAGGCTATCACGTCCAAACTTCATTGTTGTGTTTGTTTGTCTGTTTGTTTTGTTTGTTTTGTTTGAAAGGAAGTAGAAGAGTTTGTAAGCAAAATTTCACTCATGAACAAATTCAGGTCTATCACTTGTGTCCAGATTTTTTTATTAAAAAGCCCCAAAGTATTATGGTTTGGTTTCCACTTGCCTCCCTCATCCTGGATTCCTATTAGATTGTGGAGGGGAAAATTATATGGATATTGTTGGATTGTCTTCGGTACAGTGTGTCCAAAACTGGACTGAGATGATGTCAGAAATTGTTACATTTTTTCCCAATTATGAAATGAATTATGGAAAGTTAGCAAACCACAGTGAGAATCATTAAAATAGAGTTATTTTAGCTGATCTGCTGTTGTACAGCCAGAAAAAACAGGTGTTTTGCTCTTAAAGGGTTTGTTTTTTTTTCAAATGCTGCTTTTCAAGGTTAGAGTGACCATCTCTTTCCCACCACTTAATCAAAATATTAAGGGTTCCTAAATTTTCAGAATACCTAAATATTCAGAAGTCTGACATTCATTTTGCTCCTATTTTAGGGGCAAAAAAAGAAGTGGGCAGATTTGTACGCAGGAAAAAACTACTTTATTTCCAAAGGGTGCAACAAGTGTGTCATGCCTTTACAAAGGTAGTGACCATTTGCACGCATTTCATTTGCTCTCAACAGCTGGAATAAAAGTATTATGAAATTATGTATTTTTAGCATGTACTTTTAATGGCGTGTTTCCTTGGTTTTTTATTACATACTCCTTAAATAGATGACATTGGCAGATGTAAACACGCTGAGACTTAGTCATCCCTCATGTAATTCCAGTGAAGACAATAGAGTGGAAGTCTGTACAGTCAGCTCAGGGATGAATTTGGACCATTCTTCCCATAATGTTTTAAAGTTGGGTGCTTATTTAAGTGTGTTGTTTTGTCAGGTCAGCAGTGTTAAAATACAACTATGAAAGTTGCATGTATTCATAAAAATTAACTTAGGTCTGAAGACATGTTGTTCTTTTTTTAAACATTCAAAGAATGGTTTTCAGTTTTTATTAACTTCAAATCACTCTTAAATGAAGCAGCTGCTTTTTGTTGATTCATTTCAGGAATTTTGGTTCTCTCATCCAAACTATGACATCTCGAATAATATATTAATGGGATATTTAAGGAATGCAATCCTTTCTGTTTTTGAATAGCTGGAACCCTGTATCTCTCTGGTAAACATCTATGTGTCAGATTGTCAGCTGCTGTAAATCAGCATAGCTCAGGATCTTCCATGAATATAATCTGTCTACAGTACCTACCTCACTAACTGCATATCCTATACCAATATAGCAGGGATTCAGGGAGAGAGGAAAACAACCCTAGTTTTCCCCTGCTGCGATTTCCCCAGGTTGTGTTAGCCAGGGAGGTTCTATCCTCGCTCCCCCAGAACAGCCAACAGGGTTCACCAGTTTGAAACTCACAGATCCCCAAATCCTTACCCAGGAAGCCAATGTGGGTACACACCATCTCGGGGACTCCTTTGATTCCATCCAAACTTTCAGGCAGCATCCCTCCAGGGAGCATTCACAGTGCAGCAAGGACTCAGGGAAAGTTAACACAGTCTGAGGCTGTGTTAACATTTCAGTACGTTCCGTTTTTGGTTCCTGGGTGAAATTGTGAGATTATGAGTTACTACATGTGTCTCCAAGCTCTTCCCTCATGCCTAGATTCCAGGTATGTGCACCAAACTCAGATGAACACTCCACTCTCTTGTATCTTTGATTGTCATTTAGGGTACGTCTACACAGCACTTATTTTGGAATAACGGACATTACTCTAAAATAATATATTGTGCATCTACACAGCAAACCCATTATTTCAAAATCAGTTCGAAATAATGAGCTTCTTACTCCGACTTCTGTAAACCTCATTGTACAAGGAGTAAGGGAAGTTGGAGGAAGAGTACTCTATTTCAAAATAAGTACTGTGTTGACGTGCCCAATTTCAAAATAAGCTATTTCGATTTAAGTACGCAATTAGCATAGCTCAAGCTGAGTAGCTTATTTTGAGTTTGCCTTGCTGTGTAGACGTACCCTTAGTGAATACTGCATACAGATGTGGCATTGGAAAAGGTTCAGAAAAGAACAACAAAAATGATTAGGGGTCTGGAACAGGTGCCATATGAATTGAGATTAAAAAGATGGACTTTTCAGATTAGAAAAGAGGAGTCTAAGGAGAGATATGATAGAGGTCTATCAAATTATGACAGGTATGGAGAAAATGAATAAGGAAAAGTTATTTACTTGTTCCCATAAGAACTAGGGGTCGCCAAATGAAATTAATAGGTAGCAGGTTTTAAACAGACAAAAGGAATTTTTCTTCTTCCAGTGCACAGTCAGCATGATCCTTTCCAGAGAATGTTGTGAAGACCAGGAATTTAACAGGGTTCAAAAAAGAACTAGATAAATTCATGGAGGTTAGGTCCATCGATACTTATTAGCCAGCATGGATAGGAATGGTGTCCCTAGCCTTGGTTTGTCTGAGGCTGGAAATGGATGACAAGAGAGAGATTACTTGGTGATTTCCTGTTCTGTTCACTCCCTCTGGGGCATCTGGCATTGGCTACTGTTGGAAGACAGGATACTGGGCTAGATGGACCTTTGGTCTGAACCAGTATGGCCGTTATGTTTGTTTGTCAGTATGCACATTACTTCTGCAAATTTTTCAAATGGTGGCCATGAAAATGTGTTCATACTTGAGTCACACACAAACTGTGACATCTTCGTCCCTCTAAAGTCAGTGGATGTGTCTACACTGCAGGGCTTAACTTGAAATAAGCTATGCAAATTAAGGTATGTCAAATGCATAGCTTATTTTGAAATAGGGAGCATCTACACCGTATTTATTTTGTAATAGAGTACTCTTCCTACAACTTCCCTTATCCCTTGTACAATGAGGGTTACAGGAGTCAGAGTAAGAAGTCCTCCAGCTTGACAGTATTTTGACACTATTTTGAAATAACTGCCTGCTGTGTAGACACAGACTAATTTATTTTGGAATAGTGCTAGTTATTTCGAAATAGTGTTGCTGTGTAGACGTACCCTTAAGAGTTTTGACTTCAGTGTAGCCCAAGTTTTCATCAAATTGCCTAATATATTGTACAAAAGAAGAGAGTTTGCACATCTTTAATCCAAGCTTGTGCATACACATTGGGCATTTTTCACACAAAACCCAGCCATGCACCCATATGCATATTTTAAAAATCAGGCCTGAGGTATTCCCAGCCATAGCTGCTGGTTTCCTAAAAATCAAACAACCTTATCCCTCATACATACTTCAGAATTGTCTCTTGCTCTCTCAAGAACTAATCCCATCGGTTTTAGAATTGAAGCCACATGTAAGTATCCAGGGGTCCAGAACCCAGAGTGGTTGCAGGAGGGCAAGCTCTTCGACACTTCCTCACCCCTGCTAAGTGAGGACAAAGTAGAACCTCACTCATGTTGGAAGATCACACCCCTGAGGAAGTCTGGGAAGGACGAGGGTGCCTGATTGGCTTGTACCCACTTCTGAAAACCATTCATTATCAGTGGTAAATAGATCAATGGATGGATGATAGGGGTTACTATAGAGAACTTTCTGGGTGTCTGGCTGGTGAGTCTTGCCCACATGCTCAGGGTTTAGCTGATCGCCATATTTGGGGTCGGGAAGGAATTTTCCTCCAGGGTAGATTGGCAGAGGCCCTGGAGGTTTTTCACCTTCCTCTGTAGCATGGGGTACAGATCACAGCTGGAGGATTCTCTGCATCTTGGGGTCTTCAAACTATTTGAAGGCTTCAATATCTGAGATATAGGTGAGAGGATTATTCTAGGAGGGGGTGGGTGAGATTCTGTGGCCTGCATTGTGCAGGGGGTCAGACTAGATGATCATGATGGTCCCTTCTGACCTTGGAGTCTATGAAGACAGGATGTGATGTGGGTGGGTTGTCTGAGAAACCATGTAGACTCCCTGTTGCTGCTGCATCAGACCCCACTCTTTGCCTGTCTCCTGCAATATGAATCCAACCATGTTCCTGGCTAAGGCCTGGTCTATACTACAAAGTTAGGTCAACCTAAGTTACTTGCCTCAGCCTAATTCTGCATGCACTTGCACCAAAATTTGTCTGCCAGTGACATAAGTATCCCTTTTCAGTGATACAGTAACTCTATCTATAATTCCCCTGACTTTGCAACAGTGTTCACTCTCAACACAGTTTGGAACTCTACTGCCCAGGGGCCACAGACCCCAGAAGATCATCTGCGCTTTGAAACTCCTCTGGAATTGAGCCAGTCCTGCTATGCAAACTCAGATGAGCCTACTGATAATGTGGAAGGAACCTTGTGTAAGTTTGCATACAAATTATTCTTTTATAGTAATTGTTTCTCCTTGTTGTTCCCTGAAACCTCATCTCCTTCCTTCCCTCCCATCTCCAGGATAGTGCTTACCCATATGAAGACTACACAGCTGTATGGGGCACCTGAAAATTTGGGGCTCCACTGAGTCTTAATGGTCACCCACCTGCCTCTTCCTAGCCTTGGTGTTCCTCAAAAAAAATTGTTTGGTGTTCCTCCATCTTAAAAGGTTTAAGAAACACTGTTCTAACCTGACCTACTCACCATGGCTTTAGCTGCAAAGCGGAACAATCACAAGGCATTCCAAAGCTCAAGTGACAATTAGTGTCAGGCCTGCTGATAGCAGGGGCACTGGGGTAGTTGCCCTGGGGCCTAGTGATTCAAAAGGGCCCAGAGCTCCCAGCTGCTGCTGCTGCTATCACAAAAGTGGTGGCTTCCAGAGCCCTGGGCCCTTTAAATCTTCACCAGAGCACTGCACTGTATGCTCCAGGCGGCAGCTAGCACAGTGTGCTCTGGGCAGCGCTGAGAGCTAGCTGCCCCAATCTTACCCTCTTCTACCTGAGGCGCCCCCCCTTCCAGACTTACCTGCCTCCACCCACCTTCCCCAGGGGCCCAGTAAGTCTGTTGGTTCTGTGATTAGCGTCACTTGGTATTTATCAGAATAATGCCAGGGGATTCTGAGATTTATATTTCCTTTTCTGTTGTGATCATAAATCTAATGGCATATCTCTGTTTTAATTAGTAGCTGCTAAGGCTGTGCCCTTGAGAAATCCCACCTCCATGCCTGCCGAATGTCTGACCCTGATAAGGAAGAAAAAGAAGGGAGGAATCAATGTCCTCTGCAACCTCAGTCCTTCAGTCCTCTACAACCTCATCCCAAACACAGGGCTTGGAGAGGTCATGTGACCAAGACGCTGGAGGACCACCAAGAATGGAGGAACTGGTTGCTAAAGGAAAAGTACTAGGAAATGCACCAGGACATCATTGGTCTGCTCAGGCAAAAAACACAAATGCTCCAGAACACTGTTGACCTACAGATCCAAAGATCACCAATTATTCAGACTTTCCAGTCACTAAAGAATTCTGTGGACATTGGTGCCTGTACTCCCCAACTCAACAGATGGCATTATGGCTTGCACTCATACTCCTACCACTCCATGCTAGTTAAAAACAAGAAGAATAACCGTGACACAGACCTGCAAAAACCACAGAATCATGTGTTTCATCTGATTTTGTCTGGGGGTTTTGAAGTATGATTCACCCTGTTTCACTGTTGCTAGGTTGTTTTTCCTCTAAGTTGTTGGTGGTTATTGTTTTTCCCTGCTTTTGCTGTTTCTCTGCACACAGTAAAGTTCTATATTTGGAAACTCTGTGTATCTTTATTACTGTACACCAGACATTACAGAAATCATAGCTGTGGGTGGCAAGCAATACTTATTCAAAAGTTTAAGCCAAGCAGTACAGGAATGACACCAGGATGTAATGACATCTCTGTTTGTAGCGTCTTGAAAAATCCTGTGTTCTTAAAGATGGAAGTATCATGCATCTTCCCTTCCCAGGCAATGAGGATTTAAGTGAGGCATCCCTGCTAGCAATCCAATCTGATCACTACTTCTCTTTTGTCAATACAGTTCTCATTTTGGTGTCCCTGCAATGGGGGGTTGGAGCAAGGTTGACACACAGATCCAGAAATGTGATCTCTCACATCTGAAAATTCTGCAGCCACTGCTCATCCCAATCCAGCAATATAATCACCGCTCATTTCTCACTCTCAAAAGTAGCAGTCTTACCATATGGAAGTGCTCTGTGAATGCCAGCAATTAGCTGGCACTTTGTGGTTGTGTTCATCAGCATCCTTGACTATTTCTGCATTTTCCTCTTTGCATGTTACAACCTCCTGATTGTAATGGTACTCATTCAAGTTCTGCAAATAGAGGAGAATAATGCCACCTGTGGTAGCAATCCTCATGAGAAATGTACTGAGTTGTCTAGGATCCATACTTCTGGCGGAGAGATGGCAGAGACTGAAAAGCAGTGCATAGGAATGGCATTTTTTTGAAGTGTGAAGATTATGGGATGGTAGAAATTTGACCAATAACTCTCAGAAATCGCTAGGAGAACCAGAGGCATCCCACAAACCATGGCAGAAATGTCCCACAAGCTTTGACTTTTTGATTCTCAATGTCTATAGTCATTAAATAATGTCTGTCTTCTCACACACTCTAGAATTGTGCAATAATGAAAATTTAATTGATAAAAATAAAAAAAAAGCTTAAACAAACATCAATATCATCCAATACAATTATTAAAAATTTGAATTCTGCCAAGCCGACTTCAAAGTTACATAGCTACCTCAGTCAGAGGTGTGAAAAACCCCACATGCCAGGCTGGCATAGCTGAAATGGTGGTAACCATTCATCTCAAACTGGGATGATATAAGCAGCAAGCAGGTTAGTGACTGTCATACTGCGACATTGTGAGTGGCTACAAAAAAGTCCAATTGTCAAGCAACATTTCTTGCCACAAATAGTGCAGGCATAAGGCATGGGGAGTAGGGATGAAGTCAGTGCACTACTAGCAATTGGGGCCTGCTTTCCTTCTTCACTTTCCTTGCTCTCACTTACTGCTCTTCAGCCTCTATCTCCCTACCACCGGATAGTCCTCCAATGTGGCCTGTTACTAGGTGCACCCTATGCGCTTGCCAGGTCAAAGTTGAAAGTTTTCAAGTCCCTCTTACAAGTGTCCATAAACCTGAACTTCTCAGCCCAGGGACCTTGGAGCATCTACAGGTTCTCCATATGTAGCTGTGCCTAACACAAATCCCAGTGCAGATGCAGTGCTGTTAACAGAACTGTACTGCTGTTGAAGTAGCTAATTAATGTCATTTGGGGAGATGGTGTTCCTACACTGACAGAAAAATTCCTCATGCCAGTGTAAGTCTACACTTGGGAAGTGTGCTGGCTTAGGCCTCTATAATGTAGACCAAGCCAAAGTGAGCTGCTAAGCTCCTGCAAATCCTCAGAGGTGAAACAGAATTCAGTTCCATTCCTGACTAGAGCAGACTGTAACATTTCCTGAGACTGAGAGAATGAATCAGACCATTAGCGCGAAAGCAAGAGTTAATTTCAAGATCCAGCTGGGTCTCAGAATTGCTCAGGTCAGACTGGTGGTGGAGTTACACAGGAATGTAGGGAACTTATGTATCCTTGAGCAAATCACATAGGGCCTGATCCGATGCCCACTGAAGCCGACAGAGTTTGTAAAAGCGGATCATGCCCCTATTCTCTTGTAAATCCAACCTCCCATTGGCTTCCAGCAGGTGATTCCAGAATGAGTTGTCCACAAGCAATGTTCAACCCCTCTGCCTCACATTCCCCCTGTGTAAAATGAGAACAATGAATTTAGCTTTAAAAATCCCATTCATGTTTTTCAAGCTCTTTGAGCTCCTCAAATGGAAAGGGCTATAAAATGCAAGTGAATAGTGTTATCACTATTGTTGTTAAGGCCCTATACAGATTTCAGCATAGATGGCTTGTTCCTGCAAGGGGCTGAGCAGTCTGGCCCCAATCCAACACAGCACTTAAGCACATAGCTAACTTTAAGCATATGAGTAGTCTCAGTGAAGCCCCTGGGATTATTCACATGCTTAACATTAAGCACATGCCAAAGTGCTTTGCTGGCTCAGGGTTGGACTGCTCAGCACTTTGTTAGGGAAAGCCCATAAAAACTTGCCTGACTTGTGCTTGATGCAGGTACAAAGACTTGAACATATTGAATGTTAATGTCCTGAAAGATGATAAATTCATAAAGAGTTATGAGGTGAAGTTCTGCAGCACAGCTGCCAGGAACACCTGCTGAGCCAGCTGGCTTCAAGGAAGCTAGCCATTTGTCTGTAGTCAGGTTTATGGGCACCGGGGTACAGACTTCAAGGTATTCCGGTCTCTTTCCCAATAATCCAAAGAGGATAATTAAGGTTTTTCTGTACTGTTTTCCTTAATTTTAAACCATTATAACAACATCATGAGAATGTTTGTTCTCCAAAATAAAAGCTAGGTTTGGGATCCTCAGGGCACAGAAGATGTGAGCTGTCCATGAATATTCTTGGGTTGCCCACAAATGCGCTACTACCAAGATAGGTGCTTATATCCTGAATATCAGATCTTAAAGACATTCTCAAATGCCTGCAGGAAAAACTGGCCCTTAATTTTTAAGATGTAAATATTTTCTTCTCCTCATCTCAGCACAACCACTTTAGCCAGGAGATGGAATCTGATGCCTATGAAGTGTTCTTTTATGGAGACCATATGACTTGAGGCCTCCTTATTCTGTTCAGCTAAACTCCCAGGGTATGTCTACACTAGCTCGTTAATTCAAGCTAGGTAGGCAAATCAGGAAACCGGAGTTGCAACTGAAGCCCGGAATTTAAATATCCCGGGTTTTATTTGCATGTTTCCATCTAGCCGCCATTTTTAAATTCTCCTTAGTTCGAACGAACTGCCCGTGGCTACACACGGCAGTTTAAAGTTAATCCGAACTAAATCCTCAGTTCGGATTAACTGTTACACCTCATTCCATGAGGAGCAACGGTTAATCTGAACTGAGGACTTAGTTCGGATTAACTTTAAACTGCCGTGTGTAGCCGTGGGCAGTTCGTTCAAACTAAGGGGGAATTTAAAAATGGCGGCCGGACAGGAACATGCAAATAAAGCCCAGGATATTTAAATCCTGGGCTTCATTTGCAACTCCGGTTGCCTGATTTGCCTACCTAACTTGAATTAATGAGCTAGTGTAGACATACCCCCAGTGACATGGAAACATTGGTTCTGGAACTAGAGTTGTTGCCACACTTTCCACCTCTCTGCCCCCTCCCAATCTGAACTGGTTTCCATCATATACAGGTTTACAGTTTGTGCCAGCACTCAGAGGGAGCCTATTGTATATGGGCAAAAAGTATCATATTTGAAAAGTGCAGGAGTTTATATAACAAAATATTTTGCTATGTTGCAAAGACTTGATAGAGTGAATGAACATTGTACTAAAAAACCTCAAGAGAAACTTTTTTGCAGAAAAAAAGTCAGGGTAGACATGGAGTCACTAAAGAGGGAACTTCTTCATTGACTCCAATGTGTCAGTGAAAAAACAAATCCGTGATCTTATTTCTATTCAAAGGGACTAGAGAAGAGGGCAGGCAGAGAGTAGTGACAGTTAACTTCATCATTAATCTTTTTTTTTTTAATTACCATATAGAAGAGCTTGCTTTGCCATTGTGTTAGCAAGTTTACTCTTATTTCAGTGGAATCACAGAAATATTAAATTAGTATTAACAGAGTAGTGAGCCAGGCCTCTACAGTTGTTTATAACCTAGGTGCCACATACATTCCAAACAGTTGCCAGGGTTACTCCATATTTAATTAGTATTAAGAAAAGAGGGAGAAACCATGGTAGTAAAATCCCACACAACTTGCTGCTGTTTTTAGTTAAAATATGCACCATACAGTGGCAGGGACCTCCAGGAGTCCTTTTATTTTTTTGCCCTGGTAGTCTCTGCCATCTTCAAAGCAGGATGTGTTTCTTTCCAGAGCTCTGCAGCACTATTTCATGTACGTGTCCGGAACATCACAGGGTGCGCAGTTTCTAAAGTGTTTCCCCATTTTTCTGGACCATTAGTAAGGGTCAAAGCTCACAACTTAGTTCAGATTTCCCACATGACTCTTATTGGTCTCGCAGGCTTGCCCTAATTCTTATTTTTTTAAATAGAATTGAAATAAACTCTGTCCCCTAATTATTTAGATTGGATTGCTGAGAAATCCCACTTCTGTGCTCCTGCCACCTTGGTTGCACCTTCCAAGAAATGCTAAAAGCTTCCTCCTTGCCTCTGATTGAGATCCTCACCTATCACTAACTACAGCTTGCCTTTTCTTAATTAGATCCATAAGCCCACAAAAGAAAATGTTACAAACATTGTTCTTCCTTCCTAGAGGAAAATCATGTTCTTAGTGTGACTGGGTGTTGTCACAGAAGACTCCTTAGGGAAGCTTCCTGGGGTTGACAAAACCAATGACACTTGCCTTCTTGCTCTTTGGAATGTCTCACCACCCTGTCTGGGTGAGCCAAATCCCTGGTCTCTCCCAACCAAGGCACCAAGCTGATATCATTGCTGCTCCTCCCCCTCCCCCTCCCCGAAGCAGTACAGACACTGAAACTCCTCAGGTCCAAAGAACTGCAGCTTTGGGCCCAGCTCACCAGGATATTACTCCCCAAATGGGACCAGAACCCCAAATGAATTATTTCGGTAAGCTCCCTTTAACAATGAAAGGGGGATGTATGCACTGATTGCTCCCCCAGGTAATTATTTACACTGGGTCTGACAGTAAATAAAAGTGATTTTATTAAGTACAAGCAGTAGGATTGAAGTGGCTATAAGTGAGAACAGGCAGAGCAAAGTAGATTACAAACTTAAAATAACAGAAAACATTTAACTAATTCTAACACAAAACCTTACTACAAACTTATTACAAACTCACCCCGAAACTGTTTTTGTTCTAGCCAAGCCTTTAAACCAGGGAAATTCCTTCACCCTGGGGTCTTTGGATCATCCTCTTGGGTGTGTCACGCAAGACAAAACAAAGGCGCTGCTAAGCTTTCCATTGTTTTATGGATTCCATTTTAACATGGAATGTTACCTGGCCAGTCAGGGAGGTCACATGACTTCCTAGGACCAACCACTGCTAAGATTAAAAGGGGCTATTTACATATGATTGCCCAGACATTGAGGCATCCCAGCACTGGAAACATACTCGATGGATTTCATTTGCACATTTTAAAACCAAAAACCATTCCCTACTCCATATAAAACTTTACACACAAGAATAATACATATACCAAAATAAGATATACAGACCCAGCAGATGAAGACATTAAGAGTGATGGGTTACTGAGATAATTTGTCCCAAGCATCTTCAAGTTATGCATATTTGTGTCCATAAGTTCATTTCATAATGCATAAGTCTGCCACACTTGGGAGCTCTTCTTATTGTGTTGATAATTTAGCAGCCCCAGAATCAAGAAATGATTCCAGAGGGGAAACCTTGTCTTCTACATATATAAAAAAAAATTTTTCCTTTGGGAAGACAGAATGACGTTGTCACATCACTCTGTGTCCCGCCTGCCTTCTCCCCTGTCCTCCCTCCCCAGTACAGCAGTAGGCAAAATCCTCCACTTGAGCTGACTTCACTGCTTCTCCTCACTATTTGGAATTGGTATTTTAAACGAAGCCCCTACTTCCCTTCTTCCACCCCCACCCCACAGTGCTTTCAATGCCAAGAAGCATGGCACAGTAGCCAGCAGACCCCACGTTGCAGCTGCGACAGCCAATGGCAGGGGCTGTGGTGCTTGGGACAGCAGCTCAGGGATAGGCACTAGTAGTGGGACTTATGTGCCAGCAGCAGGCTCTTGAGGGCTCCCCTTCCACCAGACTCTTGGGGAGCCAGAGAGCTGTGCTTGACCATCCGGAGTCTGGCTGCCCCCACGGAGACTCACTCCTTCCCAGCAGCTGTACTTACTGTGGCTGCCAGAGCACCCCTGAACCATCTGGGGAAGCAGCCCCACTGACTTGTCTGCTCCTTCCCTTCGACTCCTGGCGGGTGGACAGGTGGGCAGCCCTGGGCTCTGCAGGCAGAGCTGGGAAAGTGAACAGCACAGGAGGGACCACATGGAGGAGAGGATGAGGCAGTGCCCCCCATACTGCTGCTTTTCCCATCTCAGCAGGCTGCAGTGCCCTGGAGTGCCACATGCAGACCGCACACTGTAGTAGTTCGAGTCCGCAGGAGGCCATGCAGACTCACGGTAAGCCCTGAGTCCGGACCCCCAAGGCCTGACGGCCGGCTGGCCAATTAGCCATTCTAGTGACCTGCCCTGGTTTAGGGCCAGGCAGCCAGTTAACAGTGAAACTGTAGTCTGGAGGGCTCCCCTATAGTTCTGGGGTCCAGGCCCTGCGTTAGGGCCAGTCAGCAAATTAACAGTTGAACCAGAGTCGAGCGAGCTGCACAACAGTTTGTGAGCCCAGGCCCTGGGTCAGGGCAAGGCAGAGAATGAATAGTCACACAATTTGAAAAGTCCAATGGTGCAGGCCTGTTCACAGGCTAAGCCAGGAGTCAGGCCTCCTTGCTAGTGGAGAGCCGACAAGCACAGGGGATTAGCCCCACAGGGGGAATCTGCCACCCAGGGAAAGCAGTGGCGGGGGGACGCAGACTCTCCCTACTCCACTGCATCCCAGCCCAGGGCCCTAGTAGTGGCGGTGCTGCAGCCACTGGATCGGCGGTGCTCCAGGCTGTAACGCACCATCCAGATCAATGGGTTAGCAGGGCTCCAAGCCCAGCGCGCTGCCCAACTGACCTCAGCCTCCATGTCCTCAGCTGACCCAAGGTCAGCTGTGCCTGGGCCACTTCCCTGTTCCCTCTGGGGGCCTACCTGGCTCAGAGGTCGCTCCTAGGAGTCTGCTATGGATGGCGGTGGTAGCAGCGTGTCCATAGGCTCAGGATCCAGGTCTGATAAAGGTCCAGGCAGTCCAGCCCACTCAACTGAGCCCAGCAGGCACTAGGGGGATCCGGGTCGAACTGTAGGTACCGGCAGCGGCTCCCGCTGGCGTGTCTCGGGATCCCGCTCCAGCCACAGTCAGGGTGGTCTAGGCCTCAGCTCAGGACCTGGTAGTGGCCCGGGTGGCCCAACCAGGTCATCCACTGGAGAGTGGCGCAGCAAGGCCCTCCAACGCTGGGGCTGGGGGAGAGCCTCTGCCCTGCTCGGTGGCAGAGCCCTGACTGAGCTGGGAGCTTCTCTTCTTATACCCCCAGCCCTAACTTCCTGTTTCCTGTGGGCGGGTCTGGGTGATTCTGGCACAGCCCACCACGGGGTTTTGAGAGGAGTTTCCTCCTCTGTGTCAGCGGGAGGCCACACTGACTCACTACATACTCCCTGTGTCCCGCTGCACCCCAGGCAGGGAGGGCAGGCACCCCTGTGCCTCTCTTATCCCTGCCCCCCTCGCCAGACTGCACAAACAGGCCCTAAGGCTGCCTTCCCGCCAGTCTCCTAGCAGTGCCCTCAGGCAGCCTCCCCTAGTCTCCTCATACTGCCCTCAGCCTCCTTCCAGCCCCACTCCAGCCTTCTTGCAGAGTCCTCAGTCAGTCCCCTTAACCTCAAGCAGCTTCCTCAGAGCCCCCCCCCCCCACACCCCTCTCAGTCAGCCACACAGCCCAGTCTCCCTCAACACACAGAGCTCCCCAGCCTCCTCAGAGTCCTCAAAACAAGAACGCACATTTCCCCAACCTCCCTCCTCACTTCTCCCCCACCCTAGAGCTCTGAAGGGGAACCGGGGCTGGCATGGTCTCGGCTCTGCCTAACAGCTGGGGAGGGGAGCAGGCCGGAGCTGCCATTTCTCTGTCCGGCCCTCTCTGGTGGCCCGGGGGAGAACCAGGGCAGGTTATCCCCAAAGGGGGGGGGGGGGTTGATGAGTGTAGCAAGGAGGAGACACAGCCCCCTTGTAAGAGTTAAACAATGTCTAATATGGTGGAGCATCCAGCAGAGAAACAAGTAAAACTAGGCAGGGTTGGAGAGTGCTGTTCATAATGAAGAAATTTGGGGCAGAGTTTTAAAGGGCAAAATGGGGCTGGCTGCACTTGGAGCTATATTGTAACTTTTACAATCTGTAAAAGAGGGAGCAAGTAGCCTTGCCAGTTGAGGAGCAGACCAGAGAACCAATTGTGACTTAGACACAATTTCATACCCTACTCCCTACCTGCTCTTGGGAGGAAATAAATTATTCCACTCACTTTTGCGCAGCTGTATCCTTCCCATTGAATGCCTGGCCAGTGAGTAGGAGGGTGAAAATAGTCTACTCCAGCTCCACACACTCTACAGGCACTTCCTCCGCTCTTGCTTGTAACTGGAAGTATTTAGCAAGTTGTCTCTGCTCTTTCTACTGCCGCTGAAGTCACAATCTGAGCAGGGCTCAGTAGGGAGGCTTTATTTCTCCGTCCGGCTGAACAAAGACTGACATCATAGCCCAGAGATTTTCAACCTTTTTAAATTTGTGGATGCCTAAAAATAATTGACTAGAGGAAATTTTATTGACTTTGGAAATTTTAGACATAGTCTATGGCTTCCCATGGATCCACAAGCTACCATTTCAAAAACATTGGTCCAGCTCACAGGGACTATTAAATTTGCTCCATTGATAAGTTAAAAAGAAGCTTTGCAACTGCAGGTGCTGCAGAGTCACATGTGAACTGAGACACAAACTGGGTATTTTTAGACATTCACAGTAATGATAATACAGACTAAGTTCAGGCTTCTGTATGCAAAATCTCACATATAGCAAAAATAACCTGTCAATTATCATTTATCTGATTTCCTGTTCCTGAATTATCAGCAAACTGGCTTTGATTTTTACAAATACATTGGTAATTCATAACTGAGAAATGAACAGGAGTTGGTTTTTTTGCTTTTGTGAACTGTTCACCGGTCATCACAGTGTATAACTGATCACCTAAGCCCCCAGTGTTGTTCCTACATCCTGACTGGCTAAGTGAAACTGTTTAAAACAGGAGACCAAACAGAAAACACTCTTGTTTGTGTATAAATATACTTGTTTGTATGTAACTAAGATTCATTTTATGAAAAATGGCCATTTTGCCCCTGCCCTCCAGCCACCTACAGAAAAAACTTGCACAATGGTCCTGAACAAGGGCACAAACACAGAGATCTTCAGAATTTTAACTTCTGTGCACAAACACTTTTGTGCAGTCTTCACCCACCTCTACTGATGTCCATATAACTACAAGAGGTTACAAACAAATACAAAAGGCTTATCCGCACTACCCTGTCAATGTCCCTTGCATCTGAATGGTTGGACCACCTCTAAAGAGTATAAGCACTGTTACATTTCCATGATGATTCAGTCCTTGAACTCTTCTACAAGACTGACAAGGCTGCCAATTAGAGTGTGGTAGTTTCTGTGATGTCCACTAGGCCCTTGCCAAGAACCCTTATTCATTTGGCCATTGAATACACATCAGACAAGTTTCTGTCAACATTTTGTCTGTGCTACAGTTAAACTGTGAACTAGAAGCTATTATCGTTCCAGAGAGTCACCTTATCTCCCAATCAACTAGTCTTTGTCATAGTAGAAAGCTGTTCTGGATATTCAACATATTCCAGTAAAATAAACTAAAAAACTGCTTTTGTGTATTTTAAAAATACATTTTATATATAATATAATAGTTTTGCTCCGATTCTTGATTTTTTTTTAGCCGTCATCTGTACATGTAGATAAAAATGGATAGACAAAAGCAAACCACTTATTAAATTCTATGACACCCTGACCCAGCTTGAAGAGTTTTCTGATCAACGGAGAGGAAATGTGCTTTGTTACTCATGATTTACTTAGCTCAGTTTAAACTGGGAAGTGGAGAAACTATTGTTTGCCAAGACAGAGAAGATGACTTATGTCAAATACATCATATTCATAAACAATCTAGCTTGTATCAGCTTTGCTTTAAATACTTTTACTTTGATGGTCCTAAGAGTGTCCTTGACTGCTACCTCTTTCCTTCCTCTGCCCATCAATGTAAAAGCTTCATAGGTTTCAAATGAAGTAGGTATGAACACTCCATACTGAAACAGTCTAGGGAGGGAGAAGGGGAAATGAGCCAAGCAGAGAGTGTTCTGTCAACCCTGCTCTTCTTGGAAAAGCAGCTGATTTAACATCTGCAACTGCTGCTAACAAACACTTAAACTGTCTCTTTACAGCTTGGTTTTACTGTATGGTCAAACCATGACTGCAAATATTTCTATTTAACTAATTCAAGCACAATCTGATATGGTTAGTTGTGTCACTTTATTGCTGTTTTATCACACAGCTCAGTCGGGTCTTCTTTGAGCAGGAGGTGCAGTCCCAGAAAATTGCCAAATCAGAACAATCATAATTATTTGATTTACTCAGTAAAGCAATCTAGCAATTTATGGAAGCTAATCACTACTGAGAAATTATTTATAAAACATCCGGTTGCCAAGGGATTCTTTCTGCTTTATTCATTGAGGTTCCCTAGTTCAAAATCAGCGTCATACCATTTTCCCATTTTAAAAAGCAAATATTACCTGCACAGAACAGCATATTTAAAATCCCATCCTGCCTGAGAATAATGTTTTTTTTTACTGATATTATACTATGGGCAAAACTGTGTCCTCCAATATATCTGTGCAGCTCTTACCAAAGTAAATAGGAAGGTGGCAGCATTTGAAGAACAGAGTTTTGTCTCCTTCTGATGTACATTTATAACTCTCATTAATATGTGTAACACACCTTAGTGGAGAAATGAGGGAAAATATTAGAATCATAGACTGGAAAACTCAAGTTTTTGAATTCATGGTTCATCTGAACAAGCAACCCTCCTTCCCTTGAAATTGGCCATGTCCACAGAAAATGTCTCTGTAACTGGATATTGCTGTTTTTGTACTTTCTGGCTGTCAGTGAAAATAGAGGCATATTTTTGTCGTGCATTTCAAATTTTGATCTGGGATTCATCACATAGTGGAAGTCACATTCTTCTGGGTTTCTGACCGGCTTCATTTACCCCCTAAGCTATGCTCAAGATTATTTTGCAGAAGATATTTTTATTTATTGCACTGAAGAAGGTGGGCTGCTCTCTGAAATCATCAGGGGGGAAAAAACCCACAGCTCAGAAACTCCTCTCATTTGCACTGATGTTAATCCAAGGCCACTCCTGTAACTTGCTTTTCTCTAACTATCACTTTCCAGATTTTAAGAGGTAAATCTGACCTGTGCTATACAAGGGTACAGGGTAGATCATAACAATAGTTCCTTCTGGCCTTAGAATCAATTAACCTATAAGGATTGAACCCTTGATCTCTGTCCTAGATTTCTTTTAGCTAGTGGCAGCAGCATGGAGTGACTATATGTTTCTCTCTACTGACATGGCAAGAGAACTAGGCCACTCACCTTTGCACCTGACACAAACAAACTGCTATATGGAAATGGCAACCATCTCATTAGGAGACACCTCCACCCTGAGGGCACTGGACAAGGCGATGTACCTTGTGCATCATGGGAAGAGAGAAGAAAGGCTACCAGTATCTCCCCAGAAAACACATTGTGGGCAAGGGAGGAGGGGCGGAATCTTTCACAAGGCCTATTGTGCTGGGGAGTGGGGTTGTGTGACAAAGAAAAGCTGCTGGAGCGGGGAGCAAGCATTTAATATCTACAGGCAGTCCCCGACTTACGCAGATCCGACTTATGTCGGATCCGCACTTACGAACGGGGCTTTTCTCGCCCTGGAGCTCACGGGCAGCGGATCGCCACCCGTGTCCTCCGGGGCGAGAAAAGCTTCTCCCGGTCTCCCTGGTCTGCTGGGGGGGTCCAGCAAAGCCGCTGGACCCCCCCCAGCAGACCAGGGACACCTGAGCAAAGCCACCCAGACGGGGGGAGTCCCGCTGCCTGGGCGGTTTTGCTCCTGTCCCCCTGGTCTGCTGGGGGGGTCCAGCAAAGCCACTGGACCCCCCCAGCAGACCAGGGACACCAGGCGGCGGCTTTGCTCTGGTGTCCCTGGTCTGCTGGGGGGATCCAGCGGCTTTCCTGGACCCCCCCCCAGCAGACCAGGGGGACAGGAGGAAAGCCTTGGAGCATGCCCGCAGCGGGACAGCCCGGGCGCGCTTGGGCTGTCCCGCTGCGGGCGTGCTCCAAGGCTTTGCTCTCCATCACCCTGGTCTGCTGGGGGGGGGGGGGTTGCAGCTAGTGCCCCCCCCCCCCAGCAGACCAGGATTTTCTTGCCTACCCCTGGGGTAGAGTAGCTGGGGGCACCGCTCCGGACCAACCCGGCAGCACCCCAGCTGCTCTGCCTCAGGCGTCCTGATTCAGCTGCTTCTGGTCAGTTTCAGCAGCGGCTGAATCAGGACGCCTGGGGCAGAGCAGCTGGGGTGCTGCTGGGTTGCTCCAGTACAGCCGAGGAGCCGCGCTACTGGAGCAACCCAGCAGCACCCCAGCTGCTCTGCCCCAGGTGTCCCCAAGTCAGCCGCTGCTGAAACTGACCAGCGGCTGACTACAGGAAGCCCCAGGCAGAGTTGCTCTGCCCCAGGATTCCTGGAATCAGCCGCTGATCAGTTTCAGCAGCAGCTGACTTTGGGACGCCTGGGTTTCTTAAGTTGAATCTGTATGTAAGTCAGAACTAGCATTCAGATTCAGCCGTGGTTGAAACTGATCAGTTTCAGCAGCGGCTGACGCCAGTTCCGACTTACATACAGATTCAACTTAAGAACAAACCTACAGTCCCTATCTTGTACGTAACCCGGGGACTGCCTGTATTAAACAATATTTAATTCCTGTTTGTCCAAGCCTCTTGAGGTTTCCTCATCACTAAATTAATACATTGCAATTGTAAGGCTCGTTTCCTGTATGCTTTTCAAACATTTGATTATGGAAAGGGTAGATTACTGCCTGCTCTCATTGTTTGAGGAGGCTGTGGGGAGTGTCTATGGCAGAAGAGTTTTTGTTTACATTTGTTAATATGGTTTGATGGACATATTGTAGTGATTTATTGGGGATATCTGATGGAATGAAACAAGATCACATGATCTAAAAATCCAACTTCTGAGCATCCAGAGAGCTCAAAGCAGCACCTGCCTTCCAGGGAACTGGTCACAGGCAGCACCATTCTCCAAAGGAACATTTTCTTTCAATCTCACCGCCCTAGTCTCTCTCAAACCAAACCCATCAGCAACCCAGCTGCTGAGAGAGGGGAAAACTCATTATCACCTAAACAAAAAATCAGGTCCCTTTCTGAGAGAACTTGCAGTCTAAACAAAGACAGTTCACAAACACAGGAGCTTCATGTATGGCTTAGGAGGAGTTGGGAATCAATGCAAAGTAACGTGGATAAATAGTATTGATAAACATATATTCTGTTAATTTTTCAGTTTTTATTTTCACTTTGGCTGCGTCTATACTGCACCGTAGGACGAAGTATGATACGCAATTTGAGCTATGCAAATTGTGTAGCTTATTTCTATCTTATTTCAAAATAGCTTATTTTGTAATTTGGCGCTGTCTACACAGCACCAAATTTTGAAAGAAATCGCTATTTTGAAATGTCCCTTACTTCTTGTGAAATGAGGTTTACAGGGACGTAGGACTAGCATACCCGTTATTTCAAAAGATATTTCAAAATAACAGGTGCACTGTTGAGACACCGAATAGCTATTTCAGGATACCGAAAGTGTCCCGAAATAGCACCGCAGTGTAGACATAGCCTTTGAGTTTAATATTTTGGTCTCTTCATACATCTATTCATTAACGCTCCTCTGTGATAGACAGGAAGGCTAGCGTTTGGCAGACTTTTGGAAGAAAGTGCTTTAAGGCAGACCGGGTGGGGATATGTCGGATGGGGTCAGTGTTCCAGGGGTATGAAGCTGTGTTGAAAAAAGCCTGGCAATGAGAATGGAAGAGGAAACGAAGGAGTTGTTTAATAGCATAAGTTACAGAGACAAAGGAGGGATTGGGCAGAGATGGAGGAGGTATAAGGGGAGATGAGACTACAGAGGTAGATAGAAGCTAGGCTATTTGTATTTGGTGTCCCAACGTTTAAAATTGATGTGGAAGGTCAGAAGCTATTGTTTGCTTATATATGCAACTCTAAGAAGGGACATTCATTTGGGACAAGAAAATCTGTCCATGCCTGCTCCTGCCTCAGTTTATTATTTTACCGTTCACGATAGGCATCACTCTGTGCCCGTCTGTATGTAGTGTACATGTCATGAGAATCAGAGACACTTGCAGTATGCTAGAGGAATCTGGTAGGGAACAGGTTGGTTTATCAATTGGAGATGCTGTTCCATGTGCAGTTATGCATACGCTTTAAAATCTGGCTATGATTTCAATCTGCTGCTTGTGAACAATGATCAGCCTAAGAATTTAGAATAAATATCTTCAAAACCTCAGCTGAACTTGAGAATACTATTAACAAAAGCATTGAACTTCCTGTTTGCCATTTGATAACCAGAACACCCCCAGACTGTGCTACTAATGCTAATGCTTCAGTACTCTAAAACAAGCATCTCAGATGGCCCAAGTTTGAAGCTATGTATCAGCTAGGCCCTACCATAGATCTCGTTATAACATGATGCCCACTAATGAATAGGGGACAACTTCATAACATCAAGGACCCATAAAAATACACTAACAATAATCCTATGGCTTATATTGCAGCTGTTGGGGTGAAGGGCAACAAAACCACTCATTAGAAGCGCCTTTCTGTATGGAGAATGAAGAAAGGAGAAAGAAACAAAATGTCTCCCAAGATGCTTGGATGCCTCCAAGGTATATTTTTCCACCTTTTGAAGAACTCGTATGAGCTTCACCAACTTCAATCCACCATCCATGGTGGAAAAGCTTGAAAGCTCATATTCCTTCCCCCCTCCCCCCTTTGGACTTTTTAATACTATTTACAGACTGGGATTGCACTTCCAAATTCATTCTGGTATACTCCTTCTCCCAACCCCCATGCACATTCATATAGGGCTGGCCATCTGGGCCAATGTCAGTTCAGCTTTCAAAAAATGGAGGAGAAAAGGAGGAGGTCTGTCACCATGGATCATCTGGACATATTTCCCCTAGTTAATTCTGTGACATTGTATTCCTCAGGCAATGATGGCACTTTGGTCTCTCCAAGTCTTTCCTTCTGGCTCACAGTTCAGTTTCCTAAGGACTGAAGCGTTTTACTGTGAAGACTGTGGGCATAATACAGGGACATATCATTGAAAATTAATGGCCTGCAATATCGAAGTAGAGGAAATAATGATCCTATCTGCAATTAAATGTTTCAAAAGATATGTTATAAGAAAGTCACATGAACACACCCTTAGCTTTTAACAAAAGATAGGACTATGCAGCACTTTAAGTTTCTCTGTTCATGATATGAGGCTGTCAATTTATTTTTTCAAAAGACATAGTCTGACTGTTAAGTGTAACTTCCTGTATCAAGGTATACTTGGCCCACACTGGGGACAAAAGGGTTAAGACAGCCCTTTTCATGGCAAAAGCTGTGCTTCCTTCACTCCTGTGGAGCATGCTCCAACTACTGCTGCAGCATAAAAGGGATTAGCCAAGCTCAGTCTGAGCTGACTGCCAAGGAGGAAGGAAGCTCCTGGCTGGCTCTGAGGAGCAGTTGGGATCCTGGACCATGGCAGCAGGAGATGCTGAGGTCCAGGCAGGTGCTCAAGTACCCGCTGACACCCCAGACAGATTGCAGTTGCTACTCAAGGAGCCCAAAGACTCCTTGGACAATCATTTTTGACCGGGGGGCCACTCCAAAAATTTGGTGCATGGTCAAGGACCACACTCTTCCATGATATTAATGGAGGAGATGCGGGGTCTGCGATGGAGGTTGGGTGCAGAAAGGGTACTGCGAAATTGTGCTAAGGGTAGTGCGCAAAGCCTCCCCCTCCCCCATCTCTGAGCTGCATGCGGGGGCAGGAAACGGGGAGCCTGCCCGAGTCTCCAGTTGAGCCACAGGCCAGATCTGGTACTTGGATCATGGATCAGATTAGCGGATCCAGCCTACTGGCCAACCCTTAGACTATCCAGTATGTCTGCAGCAGTTGTCATGTTTTAGGCAGATCTCTGCTGACTTAGTGGTGAACCAATTAAGGCCCTTGGCTGGGGCCCAGGAAAGCACTGAAGGCTCAGGTCTCCCTATCCTGACTACCCCCTTATGGGGCAGCTCACCAATCCACCTTTTCCTGGGCCTGGCCATTGGGTCACACTTCCCTGCAGACCCAGGAGTCCTACTGACTTGGGCCATTGGGCTGCACTTTTCTGCAGCCAAGGAGAGTCCTAGTGAGCTAATGATGGGACTACTGCCCTTGCTCCACCCTCAGGGTGACTGGGTGTACATGCCTCACGCCACTTCCTCACCAATATTTATCCAGAAGTCATAGTGCATCTGGAGACAGGGTAACTCCCTTCTCATGCCTGATATAAAAATGTGGCCTTTTAAAAATAAGATTGTGCCTGTAAATTTTTAGCCATGTACTCTTATCACCCTATCTCATGAACAGATTACAGTAGTCCCATCAGAAAGGAAGGACTTTAACATGTGGGGAAACTTCCGTTACTTGTGAAATAGAATTCCCAAATAGCCAACAGTGGCAAAAAGCCAGTGGCAGTATACTGTGGCAGTCAGCATATCTGTTACATTTGAAGTATTATATATATTACAGTGAATACTTATCTTGGTGACGTAAAGAAAGGTCATGTTTCTTTTCATTGTAAGTTTTTCATGAATACAGAAAAGTTCCATGTTTGAGCAAAATATTCATCTAGTGTTTTGACTCTATCCCCTTTGTTTTGTGGGCAGGAGAAACGCACATGGTCTTTCGGAATCACTAAAATCTATAGATATGTACAGAAAACAGATGTGCCCAGCAGCTAGCACAAATGTGAGGGAAAGGTTTTCAGACTTTCTCTATATAAATTCAAAAATTCTTCTGACTGCCATTGACTGGCTGTGTGTTATTGAAAAAAAAAAAACATTTAACTTAATCAGTTTGCATACTAATAATAGAATTTCCCTAGAGCACAGATTCATCATTGTGAGATTTTTAATAATTAATGTTTGTGAAGTGCTTTGAGATATTCAGGTGAATAGAGCTATTCAAATGAAAAGTACTACTGGATAAAATTTTCAGAAAAGCATAAATCACTCAAGAGCCTGAAGGGGAGATTTTCAAAAACAAAAATCGCCATTAGGCACCCATCTCTCAATGAAAGTCAATGGAGTTTAGGTACCTAAGTCCCATGAGTTAGGAGCTCCTAAGTTATTTGGTGCTCTTGAATATTTTATCCATCATTACTTATCAACTTAGCACAATGGGGAGGGAAAGTAAGAACCTACAAAATTCGTTGGTGATGTAAGGAAGCAGTCACCTCCCTTCTATACTGCCAGCCCCTATTGGAAATGCAATGCACAGTGCACATTCCTGGCCCTTAAACAAGGGTTGATCCTCTCACAATAGCATGGGCACATAGGCTATGTCTACACTCACAGCTCCTTGTGCAAGTATGGCCGTTCTTGTGCAAGAATCCGAGGAGCATCCACACTGCCGCATGCTCTTGCACAAGGAAATTTACAGTACGGCGTGGTAAGAGAGGGCTTCTCTCTTTTTACACTTTTTTAACAAGTGTAAGCCCTCTTGCACAGGAGCTCTTGCATAAGAGGGCAGTGTGGACGCTTGGCAGGGATTTCTTGAGCAAGAAAGCCCTATGGTTAAAATGTCCATCAGAGCTTTCTTGTGCAAGAGAGTGTCCACACTGCCATGAGTGCTCTTGTGCAAAAGCATAGCTCGCACGTGGCAGTGTGAATGTTTCCTTGTGCAAGACCTCTTGCACAAAAACCCTTGCGCAAGATGTTCTTGCGCAAGAAGCCGCCAGTGTAGACACAGCCATAGGGTGGTAATTCTAGCCCTATAGCTTGTATGAACAGCCTATCACAGGGAGAAGAAAATAGACATATCTAGTATCGGACACTGGGAGGGTGGGATGTGGAGAGCTCCTATGCGTGAACTATTCTCCTCCACCTAACCTGCAATTCACCACCGTGAAATATATTTTTTGCTTTTCTTTTGGCCTTCATTGGCTGACCTTCTTTGGCCTCCTCTAGATTAAGCAGGCCATTGCAAGGTCAGCATACACGGACTTCCAGGACGATCCAAAGAGTCATTGCTTCCTCTGACCTTAAAGTAGGAAAGACGGAAACAAGCAAATGACTCTTCTGGAAGGAAAGAGAAAGACAATACAGCTACTTGCAGAGACTCAGAGTAGGTATTTATTCCCTTGTGCCTGTCTCCCAGACTGAGCACTCAGGGAGTCCCAGCGTTCATTTTTTACAGGTAGAGTCTGATCCCCCCAGAGGTCAGAGGAAGTCTGGCTGCTGCTGCTATTGGAGAGCTAACACCTCTTTACAGCCCTGGGGCTGGCTCCTCCACCACCTCCCATCAGCAATAAACTGCTCATTTGTTCTGGGTAGGGTTGTTTGTTGAGATGGAAGAACATTGTTCTTACCAATACAAACTCTGATGTGTAATCTACCTTTTCACTGTTTTCTTTCCCATCACTGCCAATTATCAAAGAAATACTTGTTTGAAAGCCATCTTCTCATCGCTATTTTATTAACTGACTCCAGAGTCTTCTGGATGTGGGATCATTATTCACTACTACACTTGAAATGCGATAGTGGTTCAGCTCCAGCACTTCAATGTAGACACTACTTACGTGAACAAGAGAGTTTCTCCTCTCAGTGTAGGTAGAGTTTCTCTTCTCACTGCACGTCCCTGAGGGGTTGTAGGCTGGCCAACAGAAAAATTCTTCCCTCATCCTAGCCCTGTCTACACTGAAGGTTAGATCATCTTAACTGCTTTGCTCAGGGAGTGAGGACTATTTACACTCCTAAGTGACGTACCTGGGTTGATCTAATTTTTTCATGTAGTCCAGGCCTAATACTAGCATAAAATTGCTTTTGCCGGTGTTGTTTATTTTGCTAGGAGAACCACATAATCTATACCAGAAAAAGTGTTCTTTATAACAGCTTCATCTCCACTAGGAGGCTTGCTGGAAGAGATATACCAGCAAATGTTTTCTACTGTACCTGTGACCTAAGTCATTTCTGAACCATATTACAGGGGTTTGTTTTGTATTCTTAATCTTTCCCAGAGACAGAGATGACACAACTCTATTGATTTAATGGAGTTCAACCTGCTTTTGCCAGTGGTGAATTTGTCCCAATATTTTCATCTCTTTATCTAGTTCAACAATGCAATAAATTATTCTTTCCTGGCTTGACCTATGAATATACAAAATGGAAAACTGGAACTCCTCCCCACCCCCATGTTATCTTGGGCATATATTTAAATACTATTCTATATACAAAAGTAGAATATATTTTTCTTTGAAATAGTACTTCCAATGTAATAGACTAATGTTTCAAAACTGTATTTCTTTTTCCAGCAACAACCTGCCTTTGTGCCAACTTCTAAACACCCACCAATTTCATTTTTATAAAGCTTAATGAATACTTGGCCAAGATGCTGTAACTATTGGCTTCTACCTTTGAGCAGAAATGGAAAAAAGTAGACACTAGTTAAAATGGGGGGGAAAACGCACAGCAAATCCAATGTTGCATTTTGCATTTAATGTAAAGGGAGCCTTGTTTTCATGGTGTTGCAGTTTTCAGTATTTTTAATCTCAAAGTGGCTGATCAATTTAAGGTAAGTGGCAGACATTTGGCCTAGTTCCCAGGCTCTGCTTTCCTCAGAGAAAAGAAAGGATTCAGTCAGACACACAGACAACAGGCATCATCGGTGGCTCTGCTCTCACATTCCAAACATTTTAGCACAGATTAAGTTAGAATGGTTTTACTGTTTACTGAAATCTCCTAGGTGTTGCATTTTATCCCCCTCTGGTTGTGGTTATCCAGGTTGAGCTTCTCAGGTCAAGCCCTCCATGAGTAAAAATGGCTGGTAGAGCCTTGAAGGGAAATGCACAGCATAGGTCAGGACTTATTAAAATGCAATTTCACCAGCTTATTGCAAAGTGTAAGTCCCCAAACAACAGGTAATTTAGCACTGAACTTTTTCCTAAGGCTCACAGCTGAGCAAGAGCTGTTTTACATGCATTCCAGAGGAAAAAGCAGAGATAATCTGCTTAACAAGGACAAAACCTCAGCACTTCCTATGCCTCAAAATATCCAACAGATATGTGTTATTTTTAGCCCTTTTTTCTTTGCTACAATAAGTATAAACTATAATGTGTTAATAAATAAGTCAGATTTGGCTTATTATATAATTGCAAAAATCTCTATCCCCTTTAAAGGTAAGAAGATTTTATAATTACAAGATATTCATTTTATTAGAGACAGATTTTAAATACTTAGGCCTCACATCCTAGAAATGCTTATTTCCACAAGTAATTAAGCATGTGAATAGTTCCTTCCTGAGTATGTAGTTATCACTTGCACAGTTTTTGCAGGTGTGGGATCATAACCATAAGGGTAAGGATGAGAACACTTTAGGAGTGTTTTTTATTGGTAACTTTATAGTGGAAATGCCTTTTCCACTATAACATCTTTTTTCAGTCAATGATAGCTTTATTTAAAAGGGAACTTTCAGGCTGAAATATCATAAGAACATAAGAATGGCCATACTGGGTTAGACCAAAGGTCCATCCAGCCCAGTATCCTGTCTGCCGACAGTCGCCAATGCCAGGTGCCCCAGAGGGAGTGAACCGAACAGGTAATGATCAAGTGATCTCTCTCCTGCCATCCATCTCCACCCTCTGACAAACAGATCTCTCTCCTTACCCATCCTGGCTAATAGCCATTAATGGACCTAACCTCCATGAATTTATCTAGCTCTTTTTAAAACCCTGTTATAGTCCTAGCCTTCACAACCTCCTCAGGCAAGGAGTTCCACAGGTTGACTGTGCGCTGTGTGAATAAGAACTTCCTTTTATTTGTTTTAAATCTGCTGCCCATTAATATCCTGTGTCTATTTTCAGCCCAAACGTGAACTTATTTTGTTTTTCTGAGGTTTGATCCAATTCAGTTTGGCTGCTATTATATGAGCATGACTTAATTGGTGGTGATTTTTTAAAGATATTTGACACAGTTAATACCTCAACTCATAAAACATGTTTAAAAATTCAGTCATTCCACAATTTAGTTTTATGTTTTTAATAATATCTGGAGGCATAATGATCCAGATGTATAAATGAGGACACTCACATCTTTAATAGTTATATAAGTAACGGAACTGAAATAACCTCTCCTCAATGTTGCTAGAGGCGTAGCATCTCACAGAAGTACACCAAGAGACATTAACTTGGTGCATCTAGGTGCCAATGAGTTTCTTAGAAAACACCATACATTGATTACACTGTCAAATACATTTACTGGGGATCCTGTCTCTTCGATTCATCCTTTAAAAACTTGAAAATTAAATGGACAAGCTGATTTTCTAAACAAATGAGTTAAAAACAAAGAGCTACATGTATTACACTTGGCTAAGAGATAGAAAAAACGGTGTTGACGTGGTAACAATCTATAAATATTGAATGGGTGTCAAGGAGCAGGAGAGGAAAGGAATTTCTTATGGTGGTGTGATGGGAGTGTATAGACCACACACACCAATGGAGCAGAGAAGGGGTTAAAGATAGACCCCAGAAGGAGAAGCAGGAAGTAGACCAGCTGAACTCAATTGTAGCTGCTGCTATAAAAAGGCTTTGCTTTAGCAGACAAGGAGTGGGGTTTTGAGAGGAAGGAAATTCTCCTACAGAGCCTGGTTTGGTTTTGAGGGAAGGAAGTTCATCCCTGATGGAAAGGCTTCGTTCTCTGACAGCTGAAGGAGTCTGCAATATCTGGTTCAGAGGCTAGTACAGCATGTGAACAAAAGCTGCCTCTAGTCAGCAACTGTGGGTTGTCGTTGCAGTTGTATAGAGCAATCTGTCCCCCAGTCTTCCATTGGGATAAGGCTGCAAGTTAGACATACACTGTGGCTGCGTCTAGACTGGCAAGTTTTTCCGCAAAAGCAATTGCTTTTGGGGAAAAACTTGCCAGCTGTCTACACTGGCCACTTGAATTTGTGCAAGAACACTGACAATCTAATGTAAGATTGTCAGTGTTCTTCCGCAAATACTATGCTGCTCCCATTTGGGGAAAAAGCCCTCTTGCGCAAATGTATTTGCGCAAGAGGGCCAGTGTAGACAGCTAAAAACTGTTTTGTGCAAAAAAGTCCTGATGGCGAAAATGGTGATTGGGGCTTTCTGGCGCAAAACCGCATCTAGATTGGCACGGACATTTTTCCGCAAAAAGTGCTTTTGCACAAAAGTGTCCGTGCCAATCTAGACGCTCTTTTCCGCAAATGTTTTTAACGGAAAAACTTTTCCGTTAAAAGCATTTGTGGAAAATCATGCCAGTCTAGACATAGCCTGTGAGTGATGCTTTAAGGTAAAATAGCTGAATGTTATGAAAGATATGAGTGTGTTTGTACCTCCTCCAAATACCATACTCCTCTCTACATCAGCAGGTTGCTGCTTGCTATGAAAATAAGAACATAAGACTGGCCATACTGGGTCCAACCAAAGGTCCATCTAGCCCAGTATCCCGTCTGCCGACAGTGGCCAATGTCAAATGCCCCAGAGGGAGTGTACAGAACAGGTAATCATCAAGTGATCCCGCTGTTATCTGTTTGCAGACCCTGACAAACAGAGGCTAGGGACACCAATCCGACCCACGCTGGCTAATAGTATTGATGGACCTAACCTCCATGAATTTATCTAGTTCTTTTTTGAACCCTGGTAAATTCCTGGTCTTCACAACCTCCTCCGGCAAGGAGTTCATGTTGAATGCTGACCTTTCCTTCCAATGGGGATGATCTTCCACAGAGTAGGATCCCACCATCTCTCCCTAGAACTTTATCTTATCTTGTCTCCCCATCTTATCTATGATAAAGTGTCTAGACCCCCAATTAAGGTGGAGAAGGATTTAAGAGAGCCCCTAATGACAGGAGGTGGATCATGTTGACTCTTGGCAATAGCCTTGCTCCAGAGAAAGTTCTCAAAGACAGAAGGTATTCAGCTGTGTAGAGAAAGAATCATCTTCCTAAGAATCCCTGAGGAAAGAGCACAACCCATAAGGGGAAGGAAGTTGAGGAAGGGACCTGGTTTATAGCACTAAACAAGAAATCCTTCTTCACACATGTGAAACTAATGATATATTTTTAAAAAAAAATTCATTTTAACAAACTTCCTTATTTCCACACCCCACTGTTAGAGGGAATACTCTTGGTGGCAAGTCTGTTAAATGGCACCAACTGTCCTCAGTGTAGGTGAGAGAGTCAGTCAAGATGGTATTTTTTCAGGTGCTGCAGGTAAAGTCCTTTTCTGTTTCTCCTTAAGACAAATGTATGCAAAAAAGAGAAAAGTTCAATGGTTGGTAGATAAATGCAGCTTCTGTCCCTGATATTCACGGCTCAATTCTAGAAGATCACGGGCATAGCATATGGCATACAATCCAGTTTACCAATCCTAGACCCTGGTTGTACTCCCCTGGCTTTGGAAAATGTTTTGCTGGGTGATTCTTATTTTCCTTTGGCTAGTCTGTGAAAAAATGTGTGTGTGTGGGGGGGGGGGGGGGTTATTCTTGTAGGGGAATGGCCTATAGCTTGTCAGGCTAATCAAAGCAAAGGGTTGCAAGATTAGATTTGTCTTGTCTGACTACTCCAGGCTCCTATTAAACAGGAAGCAAAAGAGAGGTAGAATGAATAAAGTATGGGCAAACATTGACACATTTTGGGGTGGGAATAATAGAAACATTGGTCCTAATTTGCACTTTCAATAAAACCCCTTCACACTGATAAAGTGAGGTAGAGCGAAGCAAGCTGATTATGTTCACAGATGAGGAGTGTTTGGGACTGGAAATTATGCTGTCACCTTGCTCTTCTCCACTGATGATGAATGTCTTTCATGATGAGGCAAAAGAAGATGTGATGGTAAATTCAGAGACAGTCTTACAGGAATGCTAAGGGTGTAGTTGTATGTTGGTGTTTGCCCAAAAATAACTACAGCTGCTGCCTATAATCTTTTACTGCAGACAGTAGATAGCACTGCAGCAACACCTGTTCCCCCTCTCCACTTGCTGGTTGCTGTTCTTATGCACAGAACTGAAAGAAAATTAGCACCTGCTCCTTGCAGCTTGTAAGTGCCCGGCAACTACAGTTCTAACATTGCAGGTTTCAAGTTGGGACCGTCAGTAGGAACTTCCAGAGGAAATTTCTATGCTGCTGCACTCAATCTCTGTATCTGAGTCAGGAACTCAGATTAGGGGTGTGTCTAGACTACAGGGTTTTGTCGACAAAAGTGGACTTTTGTCGACAAAACTATACCTGCGTCCACACTACCGCTGAGTTCTGTCGACATAACGTCAACAGAACTCAGCAGTTTTGTCGACGCTGGTAAACCTCATTTTACGAGGCATAACGCCTTCTGTCGACAGAGTTTCTGTCGACAGAAGGTGTTATTGCATGTAAACTGTCCTTTGCGTCTACACTACCATGTCGACAAAGCAGCTTGCTTTGTCGACAGAACTCAATGTAGTCTAGACGCTCTTTGTCGACAGAAGCCTGTAGTCTAGACGTACCCTAAGTGTATATCATGACATATCTCCACCTGGTTGTTAATGCCAAAGGGGCATAGGGTGTTTAAAGTGAAATGTGTTTTAACAGTACACAAACAGGTAAAAAGTATCCATCTGCTTAACATATTATATTTGTAGCTACAGCCCCTTGAATAAAGTCAACAAAACAAACATTACATGATTGCTTTATTTTACTGAGTACAGGGATAACAACCCAAAGATCTTTATTTAATCCCCAGTTAGGTCATTTATTGTTATTTATTTCTCGGTGGAACATGATGATTAAAGAGGGGAGTTGCGTTTCTCATTATGTTAAAGTTGAGTCACTTTAAGGATTGTTGATTGCAAATATCTGACCTAATCCCACATATAAGCATATTAGGTGACTTTATCTTGATTTCATCCAATTTTTTCATTAGAGAACTCCTATGACAATTCCTTCTTCTGAAAGATTGGGAACAGCATGATAGTTCTAGGAGTCTGGATCTGAACCAATAAGGCAGAATGTCTCTAACATCTTTCACAAAGATTCTGCAACATTTCAATCTGATTCTTGGGGATTCCCTGTCTAAGGTGAATTGTACTGTGTGTATAAAGGGTGAAATCTATATCTATGTACTTGTTTAATAGACTAAAAATATTTTAACAACTGCATTCCTTCTCACAAAGCCTCTCTGATTGGTCTCAAATAATTATATCCATATTTAACTCTGTGCTTTGGAGCCCTGGTTCCTCTTACAGGCAGTTTTCCATTACATTTATTTTAAAGCTATAAAGCATGACATTTCTCATGTGCCAGGTTACAATGTACACTTTCACAGTGATCTATAAACTGTATAAATAAATCTGCTCATAGAAATATGAATTACTTTTTTAAAGTGTATTATGGACAATTTAAAAAAACTATCCTAGCAGAAGGAGTTTTGAGGATACAGTAAAATGGTTTCTCAAAGCCTCAGTCCATTAGAAAATAAATGAAACAGACTATGATATTTGTTAATTGACTTTCTAACCAAAGTGTTGAAAGAGCAATTATGGAATTAAAATGTCAACTCTGCACTGTTGTGACCACATTACACATTGCATCATGTTTTCTGTCTGGAACTAACAAGTTGAGAACTTAGTTTTGCACATTAATAGAAAAAAATAAACTTTATCTAACAGAAAAGAATCACAATTAATTGGCCAAAATTGTTTAATCTTTGCTGGATCTCATATTTGCCTGTTTTATCTCTTTAATAAAAAGTGTATTCGCTTTTTTTAAGGACAGTTATTTCAGTTTGAGAGTCTCTGGTTCAATGTGAACTTGCAGATACAGTAGTACTCACTTGTATAAAGATTGTATAATAATTTCATCTGGGGAATACAATTCTTATAAACAGTCTGGCGTAAGGGGTCCAACTCATTCTTTACAAATGTTACTCCCTATGAGTTACCCTACAGATTAATTTAGTCCACTGTGTCAAAAATAATCCTTGCTAAAATTCTTTTACGGGTCATTTTATTAATATTATGTACCTTGTATACATTTTAATCTTTAGGGTCATATTATAAGTCATCCTAACGCAGCTTCCAAACTGTGCTTAAATGTGTCTGTAATTCATTGTTTGTGTAGCCTATAGCATTTGGACAGTTAATTATTTGATATGTGAAGATAGTTTGGTGGTTAAAGGTTTAAATTCTGTCATTTTTGCTCCCAGTCACATTCAGAAGTCATTTTTAAAAATTTGCTCATTCATCTTTTAATACGTTCATTCAGTTCATTTGTCAAAAATGAACAGTGAGCACCGTATTCAATTTTTCATTGTAGCATACTAGATGCCTTACCCAGCTTCAGAATAGGGAGCTGGCAGTGTGAGGGGTGTAGGAGTCAAGGCAGGGCCTTGGGGATGTGGGAATCTCAGGGAAGGAAACTGGAAATGTGAGGGGTCAGGGTGGAGGGTCAAAGATGGGCTCAGGGCAGGGGGCTGAGGATGTGGGGTCTGTACAAGAATGAGGGTTGGAGGGTGAGGAGGAGCTCAGGACAGGGGGTTGGGGTACAAGAATCAGGGCAGGGGATTGGGAGGAGGGGGATCTTAGAGGAAAGGGTGGGGGGCTCAGGGCATGGGGTGGGGGTGGCTGCTGGCTTCTCCCTGGCTGGAGTGGTGGGCACTGCAAACCCTGCCTGCTGGCTTGTCCCCAGTGTGTGTGGGGGAGGAGGGAGCTGCGCACCCTGCCTGCCAGCTTGTCCCTGGGGGTCCAGACCAGGGAAGGTCTGGAATGTGAGGACCACAAAGGCTGGCCCTGCCGGCACTCCCCAGCCCTAGTCTGGGAGGCAGAGGTGAGGACCCACACAGGAGCCCGAGCGGAAGCCACATAGGTGGGGGTTCTGGGTGGCCTGGCGGTGCTGGATGGGCTCAGGCTGTAGCTCCTTCTGAGGGTGGTGAGACTTTCCCCCCATCCATGTGTGCCTTCTCCACCCCATCTGGCATGACCTTCTTTCCCCCCATCTGGAAGGGCCTTCCCCCTCCCATCTGGCAGGGTTTTTCTCCCACTTGCCCCGCATCCAGCGGGGTTTTTTCTCTCCCTAGCAGGCAGCATCCATCAGGGGTCTTCTCTCCCCACACCCCATTCTGACAGAGGCTGTCTCTCCCTCTCCCATCCAGCAGGGCCTTTTATCTCCCCACCTACCTGGTGCCTTTTCTTCTGCCCCCCCCCCCCTTCACTCTTCCCCCAATGTGGCAGGGCCTTCTCCCCTCGTCCCCCATCTGGCAGGGCTTTTTCTCCCTCTCCCCCACATCCAGCAGGGCTTTTTGTCCCTCTCCAGCCCCCATTCAGTGGTACTTTTTTTCCCCCCACCCATCTAGCAGGGGCCTTTTCTCCCCCGTCTGTCAGGAGCTCTCTCCCCCCCATCCCTCCATATACCCAATCACAGAAAGGCCAGCTCTTGAGTCACAGATGGTAGTGACCCCACTTTGTTTTTGCTAGGAAGCCAAGATGCACACCTGTACATCTTTTAGGTGTTGTAGGATTGCTAATAACCACAAGTGGTCAAGATAGCTTTTTTGCTTTCCACTCAAAAAGTTGTAACTTTATCATCATTGGACCCTTAACAACATTCTGAGATATTAATTCAAAACTGACTCAGAGGGAAGAGAGATACTTACTGAAATACCAGCCCTTCTTGAAATACTCTGTCTTGGAGTATTGTATGCGAGTACTATCTCAGCTTAGGGTTTGAAATCTGAGGTGACAAGCCTGGGATGAACACTGACATAAATAGAGTTGGACAACATTGTAAAGTTAATTTAATGTTTACACTGTTAATGTTTAATTTAATCTTAGCAGAGAACATTGGAGATATTGTGAGAGCACATTCATAGCAATCTAAGAGTGTACTTAATGAAGACTGAGGCCTCTATGGAGGACATTGTTGAAACTCAATGAGGAGAGAATCCCCAGACTGCATGAGTGGGAATTCTGAAAAAGTTTAAGTGCAAATAGAGATACTCCCACATTTCCTTAAAAAAAGAGGCTTTTCCTAACAACTTGAAGTCTGATTACATAATACCTTTTTTCAAAAAGGATCTAAGTATGATCTCAGGACTACAAGAGCAATAAGGCCTGGGTCCTCACCTCAGAGTTGGGAAAACTACAGAAAGTTCAAATAAATGTAATATAACCTGACAGAGTTTGGTGCATATAGGTACCTGGATTTCAAAGAGTTTTGATAAGAAATTAATAAGGGAGCCAAGTAACCACAGATGCCAAAGCAAAGTGCTGGCATGGATTTAAAAACTGGTTTTGGAATCATTTAACCAGACAGTAATCAACAGGTTCACAGAGCTATCAGTAGTAGGATGTGCCAGGTGTGAGCACTGGAAACAGTGTTGTTAAATATACCTAGGGTTAATGACTAGCAGGAAGTTGTGGAGATTTAATTGTTGCCATTGGTTGATGTGGGAGGGGAAAGAAAGTGGAAATTATGAAATATTCCAGGTGGAATTAACTACATTGCACAAGGTGTCAAGGGGTGCTCTACTCACATCTGAAGCACATCCTTGTAGCCACAGCTGGGGAGTAGCTCAGCCAATATGACACCCTTAACTACAGCTGTTCACTTTGTTTCTCTCTTTCTTTCAGGACTCAACGGTTCCCTACAGCTTCTTCCTCTGGCCAGATCATGGTAGTTTCCTGCTCCTCCCTGCAGTCCCTTTCTACTCTTGGCTACCTGGCTTTATGCAATACACACCTCTTCCTGTCCAGGTGAGCTTCAACTTTTAATTAATCATCATCGCTTCCTGGTTCCTCCTACAGAGACAGTCTAGTTGGTTAATTGGCCACCTTAACTCTTTTCAGTGCTAGGTCAAGGTTAACATCTCATCACAGCTGGTCTGTATTTGAAAAGGATTGACGTTCCAGGCAGCCGATGAAATTGAACTTGGACCTGTAAATAGTAAAGCATGTTTTCAAAAGTAATTTAAACATCTTGTATCTGCTGAGGAAATCTGAACTTAGTGTCCTCTGAGGGAAAGAACAACAACTTAGAAGCCACAACGAAGTACCTGCCCAGAGCACATCATCAGTTTAAATAAGCAGATAGGTTGCTTGGGTATAAGTGGATGCTATGGACTACAAATGTGAGTTAGGGCCCCATTGTACTAGGCACAACACAAACAAACCATGAAATGGTATTGTCATTGGCACAGTCTCACCTGGAGTAAAGTCTCCTGTTCTGACAGGCTCAATTCAAGGAAGATGAAGTGGAGAGTCTTTTTTTGTATGGCAACTTTGAAGGTTGACATCCAAGGTTATCATCCACTTATGGCGTTCAGGAAAGTTTAGTTTTTTGATATCTTGTAATGAATCAAATCTGAATGTGTGCACTTGGTGACTACAAAAAACCCTTTGACCCTAGATCTACTCCACTGCCAAATTACAAAGTCTTGACACAAACCGTGGAGGTGTCAGAGTTCTTCAAACAAAGGCCCTGATACTTGTTTATAATATAAAGTTAAATGTACAAAATACAATGGGTGCTGATGCTCCCCTATCATACAACAAAATATAACTTTTTACACAAGTACATAATAGAAAGTCTTAAAATATACAACTCAGCTGTTTCTTGATGTACAAAGAGCATCTATTAAATTTTGGGTGTGACTGTAAAGTAAAATATAAACAATCTTACTGTGCTATAGGACATATACTTTTATATGACCATATACACTAGTAGGAGAAGATATAAACTTGGGGGGATAAAAAGGTAGTGAATGTTGACAACAATTTAAGACTTGAATGTGACATTCATTTAACTCAGGGACACTTTTGCGCCTATACAATTAATAGTGAGCCACTCAGCAATGCAGGGAGGGGGTTGAAGTGAAAAGGTTCCCTTTCAATCTATATTTCATGGTTTTCTTTAAGAAGTTGTCCTCTCTTATTTTGTTTAAATCACGGTTTCTTACAGCAGTCATTGTGCTACCTCTCCTCTCACTGAACTGACAGGATGGGTTTCAAACTATCTCAGCAGGAGACAAACACTCTGGAAGCCAAGTGGTAGGATATCTTTGTAATTGTTTGACAATTTTGATGAGGACAAAAGTGCTCCTGCAGGTTAGGAAGATGGATTCAACTACTATGTGGCCAAAACCAGTCAATAAACAGTTTGTCAAATTCATCCCTGGGGTAAAGTTACTGACAGTGGTGGGATGAAAACGAGAGTGAATTTAACACCATATGTCTGACAAGCCTATGTTAAAGGAATATTGGCCTTCAAGGGTACCCACAACTCCCCTCTGGCTTAAGAATCATAAGAAGATTTAAGAATCATAGTTGCTCACCACTTTGGAAAATCAGGGCAATTGTATGTTTTTCAGTAACTTAGATGTAAGTTTTTCCACATCTTAGAATGCATTTTTGTAAATATTTTTGTTTCCTTTTAAGTTGAACACACATGGAAAGGATTTGTGGGTGCAAGAGACACTAAGCTGTATTTGTGGTGAGACAGATGTCTTGGCTACTGTGGGAGATTTTAAAACAAATGAGTAAAATAGTAACCTATTAATGAGGCCTCCACATGCATAGATATGCATTGAATATTCTGACCAAAAAAGGGTATCACATCAATAAATAAAGTTATCTCAAGTAACTGCATGCTCGCCAACAATCATGGCCAGTGGCAAAACCTATTTGCATGTCCTGAGCCAAATGTGCATTACTCAGTCTGACCCTGGACTCAAGTTCCATTCACGGGTTAGTCGTTTTATCAGAGCTTTTATTGTAAACATACATTTCAATGGTACTACATATTCTTCGGAATTCAGGGGAAACATTTACATCTGTTTAATAGCTATGCACAGTAGCAGATTGGTATTGGCATAATGAAGCAAGCATGGGAAAGAACAGGAATGGATAAGCTACAAGAATATCCCAGTCCCAAGGTAACTGCTCTTGATGAACATATGACTGAGGCTGTAGATTACTGTATATTGTAACTAAACTAAGACCACGTAGTTCAACCTTCCTTTCCAGAGAGCATTGCACACAGGAGAGTGTACATTAATTAAAGGGACACTGACATATGCTTTTTAGACTTTTTCTAGCATAATCTCTTAGAATTTTGAAAATTGCTTTTCCAAAGTAACCCAGTCCTCCTTTAGTAACAAGACAGAAGGAGAAACTCATTAATGCAGCATTTCTCAAACTGTGGGGGCCGTGAGCAACTTAGAGGGGGGTTGCAGCTGGATTCAGTTTCTCAGTTGTGAACCCTCTCTCCCGGGCCACAAAGAGCAGCAGGGTGGCGGAAGGCAGCCACCGGCAAGCCGTGTAGCGTGGCCAGGACCACGGGACTCCAGGAGTGCAGCTCAGCTGCAGCAGGAGGCAAGGCGGCAGGAGTGAGGCCGGCACAGGAGCGGACGCACGAGGGGCTGGCCGGGGCATGGTTGCCGGGCGACCGAACACTTCCCCAGTTGGGAGAGGGCGGGGTCCCTCAAGCAGCAGGCTGGGGGATTGGGTGGGGGCAGAGGACCTGGAGGTAAATAAGGGCACATGGGGGTCAGACATGGGAGAGGAGTGGAGGACGGAGGAGAGGAGAGAGAGAGAAGGAACCAAAAGGATACAGAGTGGAAAAGAGGCACAGAGGAGAAAGAGACAGGGGGAAGGATCCTGAAGGGGGGAGGGCGTTAAGGACAGTAAATGCGTTGAAGGAACCCCAGGAGGGCAAGGAGTCTGGTGAGAAGGGGGGGAAGAAGCAACCTAGGGCAGTGAGGATGGGAGGCGGTCACACAAATTCATTTAGCATTTTAGGGGGGGTCATGGTATCACAAAGTTTGAGAACCCCTGCATTAATGCATCTGCTTCCCTTCTTCTTTACTTTTCCAGACATCAAAATTATCACTGATTTCAACAGGAATGTGCATGATTCCTTAAACAGTACTTGTTAGATTACTGCTAATCCAGAGCCAGAAGAGGGAGCACAGAACAAAACATTTGTGTTTATTTAGATGCCAGCAGGGCTGTATTTTCTGTAATTGTTCCGCAACAGAATTGTATAAAGACATAAACATAGTGGCGCCTAAATAAGAATTGTGTTTTGGTGCTCATGTCCTGTTGTGAAGTATAATTTTTCATACAATATTATTAGCACCATGGGCCTACTCAAAAGCCCATTGACTTCACAGCCCTTTGGAGCAGGCCTATAGATACTATAATATGATGTTGCCATCATATAGATACTATAATATTATGTCACCATATCTCACCACCATATTTAATAGATTTCAGTAACTCTGTTCATCATAATCACACCTGTTGGCAGGGAACAAGAGGAATTTCTCCTCTATGTCCTTCGACACCCATACCTTTAACCCAGCCCCCAACACACACACACACATCCCACTAATGTCTAGTAAGAAGGCGTCTTTAGCTGTGCCTCATCTGTTCCTCCCACTCTTCTAGTTTTGGCTGCTTAGAGAAACTAGAAAGGATTCTCACAGCTGCTGTATATTTGCTCAGCAGTCCCTGCCTGCCTCACAAGTGTTGGGAGTATACTTATAATCAGTACATCTCTCATTCTCCCTAAAACCACAAAGAATAAGAAGAGCACCAGTCAGTTATTGGAGCTCCACAAGAGTTCAAAGATGCATAAAAGGCTCTAGAACCATAGGGTGCATCTAGACTACAGGCTTTTGTCGACAGAAGTTTTGTCGACAGATACTGTTGACGAAGCTTCTGTCAACAAAGAGCATCTAGACTACATTCAGTTCTGTCGACAAAGCAAGCCGATTTGTTGACATGACAGTGTAGACACAAAGGACAGTATAGATGCAATAACACCTTCTGTCAACAGAACTCTGTCAACAAAAGGCGTTATTCCTCGTAGAATGAGGTTTACAGCCATCGACAAAACTTCTGAGTTCTGTCGACATTATGTTGACAGAACTCAGCAGCAGTGTAAACACAGGTATAGTTTTGTCGACAAAACCCTGTAGCCTAGACACACCCATAGACAGATTATTAATTATCTAGGATAAGCCACCATTTCTTTCTTAAGAAAAATAAAAAGGGTTTTAGGGCCTAGGCCACTGAATTCAATAATCTTTTGAGCACACCATTAAATAGGACAGAAATGTTGATTAAGAAGGAAGGAGGAATGAATTGGATGGGGGCCTGAGAAATTAAGAATTAACCACCCTACGAGCTTTACTTATATCAGTCATGGTCTTAGGAAAGCTTTAGTCTCCTTTGCAGATGGTCTGATTAGAGCCAGGTAGGAAGTGCCTATGTTTTGATCCGTGATAAATGATTTACTAGAGATAAAATAAGAACCAACTTCAGTCTTTGTGCAAAATGCAAACTGAATTGAATCAAAGGCTTTATTTTTTATACAGGCTTGAACATTTTGTTTTGTTTTGTTAATTGTCACACTTACCTGGTTCCTGGTTTCATCAGAAAATGAAGAGACCAAACTACCACAAGAAAGGTGATTGTCGTAGATTTTCTGAACCAACTGAAAATATGAATGTGTAGAAATATTCGTCTCAAATTGTTTGGTTGATTTCCAGATCAAAGAGGCTCTCAAAGCTTCAGGTATGTGACCCGACTACCTGAAAAAATGGAGACTTGTCTGAACTGAACCTACAATATGAATCATCATCTGTCACTGGTACAGATGCCCAGAGAGAGCTATATTGTTTTGCAGCTTTAATTTTAAAAAATTGCAATTCACCAAATTATTATTCGTCTGCTCCTGAAATATTCTACCCATATTACTACCCATAGTTTGCCCAAGAAATCTCTAAACTGTGGAGGATCAGAAAGCAAACTTAGTCATAGCAGGGCAGTGTGGTAGTGGGACAGAGGGGATTGGAAGTGGGAAGTCCGGAGCAGGGGAAGCAGTTAAGTGTTGTTTCTTGCAAAAGGCTAAATCAAGCCCACAACATAAGAATGTCCCCACAACGTTCTCATTCACATGAATGATTGATATATGTTTAAAATGTAATATTAACTCTGTGTGCAAGTATGAATCATGATGCATTAATTATGTCAGTGCCTATAAACTATTTAACATCCAGCTCTTCTTTTATCAAAGAGGACAAACCGGCAGGAGGGAAAAAGAGTCAAGATGGTAACGGGAAATGGATGGCAGTTCCTCTATACTGCGAGTGAGTTGAGGATAAGTGAAGTCTCCTAGGGTATGTCTACAGAGCAAAGTTATTTTGAAATAACAGCCGTTATTTCGAAATAACTTTACTAGTATCTACACAAGCCAACCGCTATTTTGAAATTAAATTGAAATAGCGGAGGGCTTATTTCAAACTTGGTAAACCTCATTCCACGAGGAATAGCGCCTATTTTGAAATTCCTATTTAAAATCAGAGCTGTGTAGACATGGAATAGAGGCTATTTCGAAATAGAGGGGCCTCCAGCCCTTCCCAGGATTCCCTGCTGACCTCTCTCGCCCCAACCAGGAAAACTCCTCTCCTCCCTGCCTCCCCGGAGCCCTTAAAGGGGTAGAGTCTGTGCCAGCTCCAGGCCTGCCAGCCCAGAGCCAGTACTCGCTGCCCCTGACCCAGTGGCCCCAACATGAGCCAGCAAGCCAGTGCCAGCCAGCCCTCCACTGCTCCCCAGAACCAGTTTGCCAGCTCTCAGGAGCATGGCAGGGGCCGGAAAAGGCAGGCGCCTTCCTGGTCCAGTGCAGAGATCAGGGACCTCATTGAGGTTTGGGGGGATGCCTCTAATGTTCATGATCTCTGCACTAGACAGAGGAACGCGGCTATCTACAGCCGGATGGCTGCCAGCCTGGCCACTAAAGGCCACATCCGAACTCAGGAGCAGGTTCGGATGAAAATCAAGGAGCTGCAGCAGGTGTATGCCAGGGCCACAGGGGGCAGCTCCCAAACTGGAGCAGACCCAGATACCTGCCCCTATTTTGATGCAGTGGACCACATCCTGGGGGCTGGGCCTGTCCATGATATGGGCACGGAAGAGGAGGAGGGGGGCCAGGAGCCACAGGAGCCCAGAGGGAGTGTGCCATGCAGCCAGGACCCCCAAGTCATCACAGCAAGCCTGTCACTGGTATTGTCCGAGGCCGGGGAGACAAGATGTGAGTGCCATCACTGTCCCCTTATGCGGGGGCAGGAGGAAAGGGAGACCAGGGACTGCTCGCATGGGCCTTGCTGACCACGGATCACACAGCAACCTGTGCATGTGCAGTGCCACCCCTGGGCACATGGCCCAAGCTGGCTGCCACACAGGGGCCGTTGCCTGTTACCCACACGCATGTATGTATGAAGGCACATGACGTGCTCCTGATCCCGTGGTGGGACACTGCAAGAAACCCTCCCTCCACGAGCCCCCTCTACACAGAGGCAGGGGACATCTCCCCCCCCCACACACACACAGACCCACACCACATACAACAAAGGGACATGGATGCACTCCCGGGCCAGCTCCCACTCCCAGGGATAGCAGGACATCCCGAACATGCCATCTGTGCTAGCACATTGGCTCTGATGGTGTGGAGACTTGTCATCCTCGCCTTGCAGATGGGGGCTGGGCTTCACCCACTGTGTCCCCAGGGATAACTGCCCACTTCTCTTGTTCATCCACAGACGCACCAGCTGAGAGTGCAGGGTGCACTACCCCACCCAGGACATCCTCTCACACCCGGGCACTCTGCAGGCTGACCCAGGCCCAAGAGGATTACCAGCGGCAGCACCTGCGGATACTGCGAGGCCTGCATTGCACTGGGTGTATGAAGACCTGCAGCTCCGGCAGGAGAGCTGGCAGGAGCTGCTTGCCCAGGGCCGTGCCATCTGCAACCATCTGCAGACCCTGGTGCAGAGAGTGCTGCCACCTGCCGCCCCAGCCCCTGCTGTCTCCCCAGCTACTGCTCCTCCTCCCACTCTGCTCCCCTTCCCGCTTCTTCCTCTCCACTCTCCCCTCCCCCCGGGGACGCTGAGACCCCTGCACCCGCAGTGCTGGGAGACAGGTGGGCTGGCAAGACCCCCAACCCCAATCCTCCTCCTTCCTCCCCTTGCCTTCCCCTTCCAACTCCCTCCTCCCAGGTTTACCCCTCCCCTCTCTCGCCTTCTTTCCCCAGTCTCACCTGAGTTTGTTGCCCCCCCCCACTCCAGTTTTGTTCAATAAAGAGAGTTTGTTTTCTTGAACACGTGTCTTTATTGTACATCAGGAAGGGGGATTAGGGAGGGATAAGTGGAAGGACATGAGGGTGGAATGAGGCACAAGCCCCCAGTGGGGCACACCAGGCAGACTGTTAGTTCTCCTCAGGGTGGAAGCTCTACCACAGGGCCTCCTGGGTACGGACAGCCCCCCGATGGGCCTCCTGGCTGGCAGTCATGCAGGGATTTGTGTACAGGCCAGCCAAATGCTCAGCTTCTGACATCCAGCCTGGCAGGAAAGCCTCCCCCTTCCACTCACACAAATTGTGCAGCACACAGCACGCTGCCACCACATGCAGAATATTGCACTCAGAGAGGTCCAGGCGGGTGAGAAGGCATCTAAAATGGGCCTTCAGCTGGCCGAAGGCACCCTCGACCACAGTGCAGGCCCTGCTCAGCCTGCCATTAAATGCCTGTCGGAAGGGGTTGAGGTGTCCCGTGTATGGCTTCATGAGCCAGGGTTGTAGGGGATAGGCCACATCTCCCACCAGGCACACAGGCATGTCTACGTCCCTGACCCCAATGTGGCTGTCGGGGAAGAAAGTCCCGGCATGCAGCTTCTGGCACATGGAGGAGTTGCGATATACCCACACGTCGTGTGCTCTGCCAGACCAGCCCACATTGATATCCACAAAGTGGCTCCGGTGGTCAGATACAGCCTGAAGAATGACCGAGAAGTATCCCTTCTGGTTGATGTAGAGGGGGGCCTGGTGTTCTGGGGCATGGATGGGGATATGTATCCTGTTGGTTGCCCCCCCCCCCCCGCTGCAGTTGGGGAAGCCCAGGGCACCAAACCCCTCAATGACTACGTCGACATCAGCAAGGTGGATGACTCTGCAGAGCAGCACTCTATTGATGGCCTTGACCACCTGCACAGGGACACACAAAAGTGAGAGTCGCTGAGGTGCCAGGGTGGCTGAGAGTCCTCCTTCCCTGCCACTGCCCCATGCCCCCACTCCCAGGAGCAACCCCCCCCTGCAATCTTTGCCACCTCGGGCAGTCCTTAGTGCAGGCAGGACAGAACAACCCCCCCCCCCCCAGGGAGGGAGCTTGCACCCCCATTTTTCCCTAGGGCAGCCCATTCCCTCCTTGCACACCCCCCTGGCACAGTGTCTGGAGATTGCCATACCTGCATGAGCACTGCTCCAACGGTGGATCTCCCCACGCCAAACTGGTTCTCTGTGGGTCGGTAGCTATCCGACATGGAGAGCTCCAGATGGCCACACACTTCTGGAGGGGAATGGCGGGCCTCATGTGCATGTCCCATCCCTGCAGAGCAGGGGTGAGCCACTCCCAGAGCTCCAGGAAGGTGTCCTTCATCCTAAAGTTCTGGGTCCACTGTTGGTCTCCCCAGTGCTCCAGGATGATGTGGTCCCAGCAGTTGGTGCTGGTGTCCAGCCGCCAGATGCGCTGACGTCCAGGAACTGCAGCTACTCCTCCACATACCACAGCTTAGATACTGCAAATGTTAAGAATTTAGGAGTCAGTCTCTGTTGGGATGATTCACCAGAAATTGGGGGCTTGGTTTTGGAGGGGGGGATTGTTTGTTTTGTTTTAAATCTCATAGTCTGGCCGTGCAAAATCTTAGTTAACTGCTTCACTGCAATTACACATTGTCAGCCAAATTTGTAGTTCCATCCTTCAGATTCTTTCTTTAAGAATTGTTGATTGTATCCCACACACAACTCATACACACAAAGAAAGTATCTGCAAAATACAAGTTAATCTGTAGTGATTAAAGTATTTAGTGTCTCACAGATGGATATAATGAATTCGCAGACAGGATAATCTTTGGGGTAAAACACATGCTTGGGAGTGTGGAGAACTGGTTTCAACTCCTGATTCTGCCATGGATTCCCTATGCAACTTTGGACAAATTATCATGTAGCTTCCATTTCCATGTTGTCAAAACAGGAATAATACTGACCTCTTTCACAATGATGTTGTGAGACATCATAAATGGTTGTAAAATATTTTTAGTTCTGTTGATGGAAGGTGATACTGAAGTAATAGAATCCATGTATGTATCATTGCATGCTGGATTCTGTAAACACCAAATATCTGTCAATTGTGGGTATTTCAAAGGTTCTTAACACCATAGGATCGATGGGTGATACATTTGTGCATTTGGATGCCACTGAATTGTATGTAGGAAGTTGCATTGTTTTACCACCTTTATTCGACCTTTATGCAAACAGAAGAGTGTGCATTTTTCTTGCTCAGCATTAAGAAAAAATAGGTCTATCTTATTTTGCTGCTAATGATTTTGCCCATAAGGATGAGTAAATGGAATTATATTTGTAAAGCAAAAAACGAAAGCTACTGTAAATCAAGATCACATTTGATGCAAAGAAAATGTAAAAAACTACAAGGTGCCCCATATTCAGTATAGGGAAATATGGTCACTCTAATGCTAATTAGCTCCAGTTAACAATAATGGCTGCTTCATCCTTAATCTGATGTGCAGGGTACTGACAGCTTGTCCTGGTGAGTCAGAATTGCTGTGTAGTTGATAAAATATAACTATAGTTGTTGGTTTCATTCCCAAATATTTTCTATAAATGTTTAGATTAAAGAACTGATATAACTCTTCCCAGTTCTGAAATCTTGTCTGCTGCAGCACTGCATCATCATCTTCATTTGTTTTTGAATAATCAGCAGCAAGAATGATCTTGTGTGAAATGTGAGTGAAATCAGTCTGTCCTTCTCATTCTTTCAGATCGTCATTCTGGTGAATGCTCAGCAAACATTGGCACTTGGTCTCATGGAGACTCAGACCAAGACCTTCAAACATAGGGGCCTAAAGCTAAGTTATTAAATAAGAGGCTTGATTTTTAAAGTTGGGAGGACTAAGCAGCTCCCATTGAAGACTAGGAAACTCCACATCTCCAGGAACTGCTGAGCACCTTGCAGAATTCTGCTCCTTTGACATATCGAACCTAAATTCTCCACCAAAGATTCCTTTTGACTTTAGTGCACCAATGATGTGTCGTGCAGCAAAGTGATATATATGTTTTTGGTGACATCCGTGCTACAAGTACATTTCCCACTCTCTCCAGCAGTAAGGGAAAGGGAGCACGTATTTATCATTATCATACAGTACCCAAAATATGATGGCTGTCTATCGACAGGTATAAGAAGCCTACCCTTGGGAGCTGAGAAACATATTAGAGACATGATATGATAGCTTGGAGAGAAGATGATAGTAACAAGACAATAGGAAGCATTAGAGAATGAAGGATGGGGCAACATCAATAATACTATGCATTTATTCAACAAGGTTAATGCGTGTCATGGTGGACAATTATGTATATTTTAAGATAAATAAATAGATGATTTAATGGTATAATTTCTTGCAGGTATCATAGAAGAACAATTCTATTTCTTTTTCTTCTAGCCCTACTTAAAGAGGGAAGAAACTTCTCCCAGAGGATTCACCAAAATACTAAAAGGAATGTACCTAGTACACTTTAATTTGGTCCTGACTGTCTATTAGGGAATCGGAGTTCTTGTCCCACACATTCTTTTTGTAATATCCCGGACAAGTTTTGGACAAGTCACTTAGGGTGTGTCTAGACTACAGGGTTTTGTCAACAAAAGTTCACTTTTTTTGACAAAACTATATCTGCGTCTACACTACCTGCATCTACAGAACTATACGTGCGTCTACAGAACGCAGCAGTTTTATCGGCAGCGGTAAACCTCGTTTTACGAGGAATAACGCCTTTTTTGACAGAGTTGTCAAAAAAAAGGCATTATTGCATCCACACTGTGCTTTTTCAAAAGAGAGCGTCTACACTCTCTGTCGAAAAAGCGGCTTGCTTTTTTGACAGAACTGGTTGTAGTCTAGACGCTCTTTTTCAACAGAGGCTTTGTCGACAGTATCTGTTGACAAAGCATCTGTCGAAAAAAGCCTGTAGACGTACCCTTAGTCTCTGTGTCTTAATTACTCCATTACTAAATTGGGTTTAACAATGTTAACCCACCTTTGGTAGACAGTTTTATAATTCTGGATAAAACCACATTCCTTGACCCAAAAGTCTCCCTCCACCTTTAAATACGCTCAGAATGTAAGCAATCATTTTGTGGCTGTATTTTCATAAACTTCCAACTTTCTCTTTGTTTGTGGGCTTGCCCTGTATTCTTCATTAACTTTTTTGAGCAAATGGTGAGCTATCACACTGCCAACCAATGCAGGAAGGGGGCGTGTATTGGCAGAGGTTAGGAGCTTTTCTGATGCTGGAGGCAAATTCCATTGCTGTATAATCTAGAGGACCTTAAAGCAAGAAACATTTCTTTTAACTGATCCCAGCCTTGTGCAGTGTATTTAAAGCAGCAAAGAAGAGGGTGGCGTTTGGGCTCCTACTTTCCTAGGAAGCTTGATGTAAAAAAAGGAAGCTTCAAAGGGACAACATTTTCTATGGTACTTTATGGATTTTGTTTTTCCCTGAGCATGGTTTGATGGGGAAAGGATCTGCACAGTGGAGCATGTTACGGGGTTATTTATTTATTTATTTTATTTAGTCACTCCTTCTGCAGTTTGTGGTAGTAAAGAAGTGATAATGGTAACAATGAGTGTTTTGCCTTTCAATAAAACCTTTTCAAATAATTAGTTTCTGATAAGCATCATGCTGTAGGTATGGAAACTACCATGGCTGTACAATAAATGTAAGAACACCTGCCATTTATAACTTAACTGCAGTAAGGTTTTCTGAGGGGCAGGTGTTAAAGCAGTGCTGTTATTCATAACCGTTAAAAGCTTTCAAGGACTGTACTACCACATATTAAATTATTTCCTTGAAAGAATACTGGTCCAAATTTTCCTTCAAATGTGCCCATGTAAATTCTATTGGGCTCAATAGTTTTATTTAAATTAACAGTATTAAAGATGTGTTTAAAAGACGGTATCTCCAAACATTTCATTGCATTCGTTAATACAGTGCATTATTTGATATAAGGGTCTGAAACAACTGCCACAGACTTCAGTGTGAGCCGAATTAGTCTCTAAGCCCTGGTCTACACTAGTGAGTTATTTAAAAATATCTCCCCTTATTTGGAAATAACAAGCAGAGTATCCACACTACCAAACCCATTATTTTGAAAAAATAGGCTGGTTATTTCAAAATAAGAACTCCTGCTTTCTTTAGCCATGGTCTACACTACATAGTTATTTCAAAGTAAGTGGTACGTCCACATTACCCGAAATAACGGGCTGGTTATTTTGAAATCTGTACCCCTGCTTTCCTCGGGAAACAAGCTTATTCAAAATAGTTATTTGGGGAGTTATTATTTTGAATTTAGTTATTTTGAAATAATTTCCTAGCATAGACATGCTCTAAATGACAAAAAAAGTTATATGAAATATAGAAAAATGAATATATTGTAGTATTCAATCACAGAATCGGCAACATGGGGACAGAGAGAGTGCAGGACTTTAGCAATGGAGGGGGGGAAATGGGAAGTTTTCAGATGATATCTGAAGATAAATGAGACAGAGGTCAGGTTTCCAATAGACTAGGAAACTATTTTGAAAGTACTAAATTCAACTTAAGAAATCCCAATTTAACAAATTTGAACTAGCATGTCCTCACTATGGGAAAGCATCAAAATTAGTCTGAGGCAGGCTCCATTAATGTGGATTCACTACCTCAGACATATAGCCCCAGGAAGCACTCCAGGGAACCGGCACCAGAGCGTCCACACTAACATTATTTTGAAATGACTATTTTGTAATTAGCTTTATGCCTCGTGAAAAGTGGGAGTTCAGAATTGGAATTCCACAGCTCATTATTTTGAAGTAACGGGCTTGGTAATGTGGTTGCACTGCTTATAAATTCAAACTTGGGGGAATTATTTCAGCATAAGGTCCTAGTGTAGATCAGGGCAGATACAGATGCAGAGGAGAAGTCTCTCCAACACTGGAGATTCTGTGTGGAGGGATAGTCACACACGTTTTTGTTTAAGGTGATTTTTTTCTTTTTTTTTTTTTTTTTTTTGCTGATGATACCAATATTGGATGTCTCTATAAAGTAAATTAACTTCTTTCAAAGGTTTATCAGTCATTTATTAAATCTGATTACAATATAGTAATTTTACCTCTACTGGAGGAATTATATTCTTGGGTAATCTTTTTTTTTCTATTAATACAATCTCTTCCGTGTATTTCTACTTCTCGGTGGTGTTACCATAAATGCACATGTATATGTGTCTGAGCATGTACAAGCATATGGATTGGGGATCTTAAAATAAATAATGATTTTGTTCCACCGTTATAAATAACTTAAATATTCCACACTCACATAGAGACCTACACAATCTCTTCCATTGTTATATAGATATATTTTATTATAATCCTTTCAGAGATAGCTAAAATGGGGTACACAGAGGTTGTTACTTGCCTGAGATAACATGGTCAGTTAGCATCGGCACCAGAGCTACAATCTTGAGGTTCTGTTATTTAGTTCTTTGTACTATCCAACAGGCAGTATCCTTTACAAGTACTATTACAAGGAAGAGTGTCAGTGCTCCAGTCCTAAAAAAAATTAAATACCAGAATGCACCAGAATACTTAGAAAAGTGATAGAAACCAAAAAAGTGCCAGAACAGCATTATGGTGCTCAAAAGATGTCCCAGAATGGCATTACAGCACTATTAGAAAATCAGCATTTACCAACAATTACCATCATTCAATGTTACCTGAAATCCCACATTTATTTCCTATTCTTAGTTAATTCCTACTCTGTGGCATCTGTTGGGAAAGTATGGATTTTTTCATAACTACTATACATTGTTCATGGTGCATCTTTTATTGATAATGTAACTATCATATATCTATCGTAGTATTTGTCTGGAGCATCTTTAACAGTATCTCTTGATGACTGCCATTTCAAGCTCAGAACTGAGTCTTCTAAAACAGGGGCCATAGTGAGGGTGAAATATACTAATAGCCATTTATAATATATAATATACTGCTGACACATTAGATAATTGTAATTGGTATAAACTCTTCTGGTATGCTGTGGATAATAAATAGCTTAAATACTTATACCTGGAATGCCTTTAAAATGAGTTACTGCATGCTCAACATTTGTCTTTTTCAATTTGTTCTTATACTGTAGACTTGCATTATATTTGCTAAACAGCTAAAACATGTCACAGCCTTAGGGGGTATATTGCTCTTATCTCGATGAAAAGGAATTTATGGATGTAATTTGTATTGATCTTAATGGGAGTTACACATGTAAATCCATGTGCAATGAGATGAGGCTATACACCATGGAATGAAGACTAAAGCATTTTCATCTGGAAAAAGCAGACTACTTCTCAGAATGACCATCTTTTTGTTTTAGGCAATGGTCAATAAAAATTCATAGCTGATAATACCAGATATTATTTTGGAAACAGTATCAAAATACTTTTGTATGTACATTATGTGCAATATTCAGATTCCAACCAATAATTGACCAGAGGTAGTGGGTTCTAGTCCACTGCACTGAAATGTGGAGAGAAAACGTAACTTTGTTCACAACAAAAACAGCAACAAAGAAAGTAAGAAAGTAGATGACAGTGAAAAGGATATGAAGTTTAGAGCAATTTTTACAATAAATTAATAATCCCAAATGCCTTGAAAACTAGATGAAAACTAGGGTCTACTATGGATGTAATCATCCTTTGAGTGTTCTAAGATATTATTAGAATGAGTAGGATAAATATACTTGGATTTAGGGGCCTATTTGGGGGAAAAAGTAGTAGTGGCTCTCCCAGCTCCACTCCCCAACCAAGGTTTTCTCAGCTGAGATACCAAACTGAAACAGATTTTCATACTGTAACCATCCTTCTCCTTTCTTGCATAATTTGAACAGTGGTGAGGTAGCTAACAATGTTGGTACATAAAATTAGACCACAAAGTCAATGAATAGGGATAGCCCACATCTCAGAGCTGTTGTGTCAGGCTCTCTGTGAACTCAGATAGACATCACTGGATTGGTTACACCAGATTCACACTTTGAAATTTATCTTCACAATCATAAAAGCTGGCATTCTGTAGAGCATAAGATAGCAAATACCCCCCTTGCAGAAAAAAATTCCAGTTTGTCAAACTCCTGCAAACCAGTCCAGCTCAGCCCCTTCTTACTGAAGTTTATCTACTGACATGCAGAATTAAACTGATTTCATTGAATTAGGGTTTTTTTACATATACCAGAAAGATAGTGTCTTTGTAACTGTTGATGCTCTAATGAGAAAAGCATCTCTATATTAAATAGTTTATGTCTTTTTCTACTGCACCTCAGGAGTCTAGTTCACTGAGCTAGAATCCAGTAGCAATATGCATTCCTTCCTTAACACTAATCCAAAATAAATTCTGTTTGTTTTTTTTTCAGAGTAAAGACTTCTTGTGTTGTGATTAAATATTCATTGCTTTATGTTCTATAAGAATCATTTAGTTTATTATGTGGGCAGTAAAACATTTATGATGTCCTTTACCCATTCAATTTTTTGTTTTGGAATACTTGGGTTTATATATATATGATGGCATCGGAAAGTATATTTTTGTCACTAGGTCTACACTACAGCTTTTTCTGATTTTTTTTTCGGAAGTGGCTTTTCCAAAATTTGGCCCATCTACACTGAGCCAAATTTCAGAAAATCCCCCTCTTTCAGAAGATCCTTTCTTCCTCATAGAATGGCTTCTGAAAGAGTGCCTTTGCACTTCCACAAAAAAAAGTGGAAGAGCAAACGCATTCCCTGGACATGGCAGAGTTTTTCTGGGATACCGGTGGTTTCAAAATAACTGTGCTGTGTAGACATACCTTTAGTGATATTAATGAGGCTTTTAAATGAAAATTGTATTATGTGTGCATGCACCTTTCACAATGAATTGTGCCCACATGAGGGCAGTAGACAGCTGATGGGGGCAGCAATGAGGTTGGTTGATATAATTTTACTGCATTTTAATACTTGTTTCTTATAATTTTATCTTATAAATATACTGGCTTTTTCATTTTTCAAGTCATATAAAAACAAACTGAATTTTGCCCCTTGTAAGCTATTGTGAATGTATATTACCCAAAATTGTTGTTATGGAATAAAGCTTATAAAGAGACACATAGTAACTCATTGTCTATATGTAGGTAGCAATCTTGATCAAGCTCTTAATATGTATTATTTGAAAGTAATTAGCTTTACTAATGTGTAAAGATTCCATCCACTAAGGATTTTTTTTGTTATATATAAAATGACTTACAAGTGGTAAATTTCATTTTTTTTATTCAAATGATTATACGTGCACATATAGTGCATATGTGTCTTTGTACTTAGGATAGGAAATACGTATAGTACATTGATAACTAATTTCCATATAATAAAACTCTGTTTTAATGGGAATAACTAAATAGCAGATATTATATGCTCTATCTAGATACAGGAATCAATTCACCAACCAGTGAAATGCTGTTTCTTCTGAGTTTTGAGTTTCAGCAGCCCATAATATAATTGACTTTTTTCCTGGCATTTAAATGTTTAACATACTTTAAGCAAAGTTGTTTTTATTCCATGTACTTTTATTTATGACTTGATATCAGATAGTGTGACTGCTTGTGTTCCCAGTGCATTTAATGACCAAGCACTCATTGACTTCAGCAAGGCAGAATTATGATCCGAACATAATCTCATTTACTTTTTTTTGGCTAATCTTGTATACTGTGATAAATAAATTGTTCTAGTCTTACAAAGGGTAATCTTCGTGTGATTCTGGCTTCAACCAAACACTTAAAGTGAAGCCCCACTCTGAAAAGTGACCCTTAAAAATGGCACTGGGATTTCCATTACTGATGGCTGTCAAATCAAATCTGTTCAATTTATAAGTAAAAACAAAAATGGCTTTACTCACTGCCAGCCCTGCAAACTCATCTTATAATTGATTTAAAATTAGGTTATTTCTCATTTCCACATCACAAACAATAAGGCTTCTGCCACTGGAATTTAGCTGGCAATTCTGTTGATCATTCACAAGTGAGAATAGAATCCTGCTCCCCTTCTTATGTGGATGTGTTTACTCTATGAAGCCAACATGAGTAAAAAGTTGTAAAAAGTTATCTTAGTCAGTAAAAGTTCTTAGGTAGCCCTATTAGTTTGTAACTTTAAAAACAATGAGCAGTGCTGTGGCATCTTAGAGACTAATATATATATCATGAGCTTTTGTAGGTAAAACCCACTTCATCAGATGAGTTGGAGTGGAAATTACACTCATCTGATGTATATATAACAACAGAGTATATATAACAGCAAAAAGCAGTTACCTATCAATTGTAAGATCAGTATTAATAACACTAATTGAGTTAGACTGGATATGTCCTATTCATAGCTTTTGAAGTATAAATCAATGGCATGGGAAATTGAAATCAGCTAATATGAGTGTACCCACAAGGATCAAGTCTGTTGAATGTGCCATTTTTATAGTAAAATTTTCAAAATAGAACTGCCCTTTAAAAAAAAGAGTATGATACCACAGTATGTTTCATTATACAACCTCATGTCAAAAAATGTTTAGGATGCTGCATGTATAAATCAAATTGAGATATTTTTTCTGGAAGATTTCTTATCCGTAAGTTCAAACATATGAAGTGTTTTATAAGGCCTGGGGCATGTTGCACATACATATTTCAGAAGAAGGTATACAGGTCTATAAAAGAAGGAAAGAGAAACAGAACGGGGTTGGAGGAATCTTATCCATGACAATTATTAGCAATGAACACATGACACATCAGACAGTGATAATCACAAGATAAGAGAAAACTTTAAAATCTTAATAAAAGTGGATAAAATACAAGGCATTTTGTCCCCCTTACATCTTTTGTAATATGTTGCTGCATGTTTGGCTTCCTACATCATGGTCTAGTGCAGCAGTTCTAAAACTTTTTGGGCTCTGGAGCCCTTTACATGCGTAAAAATTTATGCGGCGCCCCAGCGGTCCACTGATTGTATATGTTGTACCTATCGATGTTTCCAGTTTGTCAAGCTCGCGGCGCCCCTGGAGATGTCTCGCGGAGCCTTAGGGCTCCACAGAGCACAGTTTGAGAAACACTGGTCTAGTGGATAAGGCATGGGACGGGAGTCAGGAGACCTAGCTTCTCTTCCAGTTTCTGTCACTGATCTACTGTGTGACGTCAGGCAAGTCTCTTCACTGCAGTGCCTGTTTCCCTTCCTATTTTTTGTCTGTCTTACCCATTCAGATTGCAAATTCTTTGACACAGAGTTTGTCTATTATTATATACTAGCCCAGTTAGGAACCGTTGGTGATACAAAAGACAAGTAACAATAAATAAGAAGTTATTCTCTCAGGGCATGTCCACACAGCAGGGCTAAAGTCGAATAAGCTACGCAACTTCAGCTACGTCAATTGCATAGCTTAAACTGAAATAGCTTAACTCGGCACTGTCTATACAGGAGAAAGCTGAAGGAAGAACACTCTTCTTTTGACTTCCCTTGCTCCTCGTGAAATGAGGATTACAGGAGTCAGACTAAGAAGTCTTCCAACTCGACATTCTTTCGAAATAAAGACTTGTAGTATAGACGCGCTCTTTGTTATTTGAGAATAACTCTAGTTATTCCAAAATAACGCTGCTGTGTAGACATGCCCTCAGAGAAAAACATCCGATTATCCTTGAATCATCCATCACAAATAGTAAGCAGATAATAAACAATGCAAAACAGCTCCTTTCAACAGCAAATAAGGTATTCTCCAAATCTCATCTGAAGAAAAGGATAAGAAGGATGGCTACGTCTACACTGGCCCCTTTTCCGGAAGGGGCATGTTAATTTCAGCTATCGTAGTAGGGAAATCCGCGGGGGATTTAAATATCCCCCGCGGCATTTAAATAAAAATGTCCGCCGCTTTTTTCCGGCTTTTAGAAAAGCCGGAAAAGAGCGTCTACACTGGCCCCGATCCTCCGGAAAAAGCGCCCTTTTCCGGAGGCTCTTATTCCTACTTTGAAGGAAGGAATAAGAGCCTCCGGAAAAGGGCGCTTTTTCCGGAGGATCGGGGCCAGTGTAGACGCTCTTTTCCGGCTTTTCTAAAAGCCGGAAAAAAGCGGCGGACATTTTTATTTAAATGCCGCGGGGGATATTTAAATCCCCCGCGGATTTCCCTACTATGATAGCTGAAATTAACATGCCCCTTCCGGAAAAGGGGCCAGTGTAGACGAGCCCGATATGTGTAATATATGTAGTCAAATGCATTCATTAAAAAGATCAGATTTTTACTAGAACAAGCATGTAGGCATGGACTTATTTGTAAACATGCTTTTCACAAGGCATATTTCCTGGCAACTCTTAGGATTTGTGATTACTAAATCATAAGAAAGCAAATATGGAAAAATATCTGTGCATTGAAAAACATAGTATCATATTGTGGTTCTTTCTGCTAGAAAAAAACAATAGTTCCACAGTAGAGTTTATTTCTTCAGTGATGGAAAAATACAATTTGCTAAATATAAAATTATCAACAGTAAACAGAGATGCTGATTCAAAGAAAAATAAAATAGAATCATTGTGAAATTGGCTTAAGATACCTTAAACATTGCCAATTATGCAGTGGTTACATATATTCTACATAGAACAGTATTTCATTATCACATGAGAACTTATTAAAATATTTTGTGGATATGTTTATAAGCAAGTGTATTTTTTCTGAAAATATGGATCAGAGGAGTTTTAGTGTTCTGGTTCACTAATTATGAATGATCATACTGATCATATAATTATGTAAAATAATTTCATACTTATTTCAAGTCTCAGCAATATATTTTGTCTAAAACCCCACATTTTTGCTTTATGTCTACACTTCATTTAAAAGTAGCTTTTAAATTGTTTGTTATTTGTTATACAACTTCCCACACAAATGTATAACGCAGTTACTATTAAATTAAGAATTTATTATGTGAGTTCAACATTATCTGTGATAAAGTACTGAGTTAGGGGATATCTGCATATATAATAATTTTAAACAGTAGGTGTTTTATTTACCAAACCTCTTTACACTTGCAAAAGGTTATGTTGCTCATGATTTTACAATTTGTGCTCATGTATTATAAAATCTGACTACCAAAAGATGCTGCAAATAAACATGATCTGTTGTACCACATCACTTGATATGGGGCTATTCTGGCAAAATAATAGTTTCTCAGCTATGTAAGGGGTTTTCTAAGTACTAATGCCTAACTACATGTTTAAAAACCATATCATATTAGTTAAAATAGAAGATGCAGACTAAACAAAACTAAACCAGTATGAAACGGTTTAAACAGAGAACCTTATTCTCCAAAACCCTCTATTCAAATGTGTACTTTTGAAGTGCAAGTTTCACTCTGATTTGAATGTGGACTTCTTGTAACACCAAGCTCTGGAATCCCCAATAAAATTTTAGCTGTTCCCTGAACCAGTTAAAACACCAAACAAGCCAATGTAGCTTTCTTTCTGAGAGTCTTAAACTATTCATAGCACTTCTATGGTATTGCATGATGCCAGATTATTCAAATAAACTGCTGTAAGAGCATATTAATTCCAGTAATTATTTGTCACCTATTGTCACATCATCAGCTTTTTCATTGCTTCCAGCAAAACCTTAGAGACCTCATTTATGAATGTGTTTTGTAGTCCTTAAAGCAGCACATATGATTTTGAAGTCTTAGTTTTAAGGTGATTTAATTATATTTTAATGTATATTGATTATCAATAAAATAAAAGAAAATTGCCCCCACTGACATATCTTTCCATATAAGTTGTTTTTCAGAAATAGGGTTTCACAAATAAAATATTCATGGATTAAAAGAAAAGTAAGATGTGGAGAAAGTTCTCTTTTTTTCTCTTTCCTTCCTTTTTAGGAGCACCCCACGAACTAATTTTTCAGTACAACAAAAACTTTGGTAATAATTTGAGTAGACTTAGTAACTACTCTTTGAATTTGTTTCTTAGCAACAATATTTAATGAACTTTCACTACACCAGTGCCCAAAAATGGATGCAGATGTGTTTGTAATATAAATTAATGAAGAGATTTAAAACTAAAAAAGGAATATGAAATGTATTGTTATCTGGATTATAAAGCTTCCTGATTTTGAGAGACGAACAATACATTTTTAAATATTTGAAATCAGAAACACTGAAATGTAAAATGTCTCATGAAAAAGGAAAAGCAGATATTTTAGTAATATTTTCAAAAGCAAAAAATTAAACAGGATTATTTTTATTTCTGGAAATATATGCTGTTTTGCTGGTTCGTAATTTTTCCACAAAGCATGTTATATGAAATTACTTTATAACTTTATATCTATTAACGATTTAAACCGTCAAATAATTTTGCAAATTTGGACAAGTAGTTGCTTTTTGTGCTGCAATTTGTTTTGCAATATTGTCCATTTTTACTTGACTATTTATATCAAAATATATTTTGAAATTCTTCCTGAAATCACTTAGTTTTTAGGCTCATGAAATCTATTTAACCTCACTTTAGAGATGTGTTTGTATCATGGGAAGACTTCACAGCAGGATTCAAGGTAACTCAAGCAGCTGGCCTTATAGGTGGAAAGTTATACACACACACAATTAAAAAGTACCCCATAGTACTTTCAAAATGCTCTCAAACATTCCTCAAAATCCTATAAAACCAAGTATAATATAGCAAATTCATAATTGTATAGTATGATATAGAGGGTTTATTGGCATCTATTTAGAAGAATGAGTAACATATATTATTCCTGGCTTCCCCACTCATTAGTATTGGACCATCATAAATTCATGCAGGCAAAACATGTATACTAAACAGAGCAACCAAATATATTCTCTATTAAGTATCTTTGTAGAGAAAGCTTTGAGGATGGGTTTTGTGATGTGCAAAACTTAGTAAGGTAAAATGTTAAAATTGCAAATTTGAACACAAAACTTGCATTGAAAATGGAAAACATAAGGGCTTAAAGTTATCCCACACTGCATGTGCTGAATATGAAGTTGTATATGTAACTGATTCAATGCCTCTCACAGGCAGTCTTTATCAATAAGATCCCAAGAAAAACCCAGCTGGAATTTAAAGCTACCTTTCCCATGTGGAATCCACTAAGTAAGACAAGAAGCAAATACTGCTGCCTGTCCATCCTCAAAAGTGAATACTGTTACAATCAGAGATGTTGATTATGCCCTATGTATATGAATCTGGTCCAAAGTTTTGAAGTTGGAAAGGAAAACAAAAATATTAGCGTGCAAAAACTTGAAATATTAAAAATATGGAAACAATAAGCCAAGGCAATGGGCATGCAGATGTGATGAGATATCAATGTTCATGTCTAGAATTATTTTTAGAAAAAGTATTAATATGCATGTATTTGAATTGTATTCAGATTATCTTATTTATATATGCTAAAGTTTTGACATTTTTAACTAACTTTTTGGGTGTATGTAGTTCTACCAATTTTTGTCACTTGCTTTAGCAAGCAATCTTCACTTTAATTTAACAAAAACATTTGGGAATTTCCAGTTTATTAATTTAATACACTACAGTAAGAACACAAATTTGGTTCCTGTAAAACTTGCAATGTATGCATGGACTTCTGCAAACTCTAGTGCACAGCACATAAAACTTTATTTGCAGAAAAGTACCAGTTATTTGGCACAAAATTCCATTTCTCCTCCCAAATGAAATCAGGGGTGTTATGTGCATTTTTTTTCTCAGTAGCTTCAGTCAGAGTGAGGCTTCTAAATGTTCAGAAACAAGGATGGAACCTTGAAATTTATTTGCCCTCGTTTTTGGAATGAGTGGTAGAACCAGCTCCATCGAGCCTGATTTCAGCTGACAGCTGAGAGGACATGTGAAGTTCGTTTAAAAAAAATAATTGTGTGAATGTCTTTCTGTACTGAAGTATTTTAATTATATAATATTATGTACACAAAACCATATGTGCTGAGATATTTTCAGGACATAAAATATATTAATGCATAGCAGTGTGTTCAATGTCAATAACTTCATCACAGGATGACATCTGCACTATCTCCATGAACTGAATGATAGTTGTACCGTTGTCTTTCCAGCTAGCCCATCCTCCATCTCCACAAAAAAAAAAAAAAAAAAAAAAAGTGAGCAATCTTGGGTTCCAACTGGTTTAAGCGCCACATGAACTGATTCTCATTAGTAACTGAATTCCATAATTGTCCTTGAGGTTCTGTCAAGAATTTGGTGGAATGGATCAGCTGGGAGGGGAATGAAGATCAAGAATCCCAGATGTGTTTCCCAATCCTGAGAGAGTAGTTTGGCATCTGTTTTCTGCATTCTTGTGCAGCAAATTCCAATATTTGTAGGAATCGGCTTTATACAAAGTGCTCCCGGCAGCACTAAGCGTTCATTTCCCCCTCTCCACTGTAAGCTCTTTGGGGGCAGGGACTGCTCTTTGTTTTTGTCTTGTCAAGGTCAAACACATTGTGATTGCTTAGCGAAATAATAATAAAGCCCGGGCCATGCTTCATTTAGTAATATTTATTATTGGGTGTCCGTACCGCTGTTGCCTATGGGGCCCTTTGAGGGGCTCCAGCAACATAAATAATTATTATTGTGCTTATAAAGCACCTAGCAGAACAGTACCCCAGTTATGACCGGGGGTCCTTTGGCGCTGCCTCAGAGCAAATAAGAATCCTCCGAAGGTTTTTGCTCCCTAATGATGTCTCTCGCTTTCCCCCCCGGGGTGCATGCCTCTGGCAGTTGCGCTAGCGGCGACCCTTGCGGTATGTGGCTGCCTTTGGCAGAGGCACATGAAGGATTTCATTGAGTGTGAAGACAGAGAGCAGAGACAGAAAGCAGAAGGAGGCGGCTGCAGCCTTTGTAGTCGGGGAGGAATGCGGAAATGTTAAAGCACTATGTCAAACTTTTTTGAAACGGGGTCAAGTCACATTCAGCCAGCGTGGGAAAGCAAGGGGAAAAAAAGTTGAGGGGGGGGGGGGGCTTGCGAGCTGTGCTGCCGCCGCTGTTCTCAGAGAGAGCAGGAGCCGAGCGAGGCTACAGAGAGAAGCAGCGGCAGAAGGCGGCGTGGAGGGCTGGTTTCCGAACCCCGCACACGGGGGAGCCCTGCAGGACTTTGATCCGCTGCAGCCTGGCAAACGCGGGACTTTGAGTCACGCTTTTTTTTTTTTTTTAATTTTTTTTTCCAAGCGGGAGGGGAGGAGGGAGGGTGGCGGGCCGAGGCTGATCTGAATTAAAGCTCCCTGGGCAGGAAGGTGCTGCAGGAGGATGCGAGGGGAAGGCAGCAGCAGTAGAGCCGAGGAGGCGCAGTTGCTACCTGTGTGGCCCGGGGTGCTACGGCAGAGACCTGCTGGAAGCATCATGTGAATATTTATTACCCGGTTCGGGTCTTGGCTCGCGGGAAGCGAATGGGAGGTTTGCCTCCAGGAAGGTGACCCCCCCCTCCTCCCCCAGCGGGAGATTATCTGGGGCTCGTGCGGCGATCGGAGCAGCGTGGAGCGGACCAGGTAATTTGGAAGTGGCCATGTGCTTCCTCTAGTCTAGTGTTACTGCCGAGTGCTCCGCAGGCCCCCTTCCCCGCTGGGTGGCTTGCGGCGAAGGGGGGCTTCTCTGCCTCAGGCGGCGTGATTGTGAATCTGGGGCTTTGTGGGGGGCCGGCCCCCCAAGATGTTCATCCCTGGCGGGAGGGGTGTAATTGCTGCCGCCCCCCCCCCTTCCTCGCCTGTGTGCGTTCTTAGTAGGGGATGGGGGCAGGGAACCGCCGTGCATGTTCCCTGGGCACGAGGCTGGGGGGGCTTCACGCCTGTTTTCGGGTGTTTCCGTGGGTGGCTCCCCCCACGCTTCTTGTGGGGACAGTCGCCTGTGCCGCCGCCGCATGCATCCGCATGCATCCCTATTGGGCTGGTCGGGGGGAGGGGGCTCTCTGCACGCCTTCTCCCTCGGGGGTGCTTTTGTCCGTCCTCCGGCCCCATCCCGCAGCGTCCTCGCTGGGGAATTCGTGCGAGGGGCTTGCCCGGGCTCGCAGTCCTAAAACGTATGTTTCCAGAGGGTGATTCTCGGCATTCAGGGCTGGTGGGGGGCTGGTTGCGGGATTCCCCCGCGCGCTGTCCGGGGGGGGTTGATGGTGTGCCCCGCGGGCTGTCTTAACGGGGAGACTGGTTGGGGGTTCCCCCGCGGGTTGTCCTGTTGGGGGCATTGGCTAAGGGGTGCCCCGCGGGCTGTCCTGATGGGGGGATTGGCTGGGGGTGCCCCGCGGGCTGTCTCGGTGGGGGGATTGGCTGGGGGTGCCCCGCGGGCTGTCCTGGTGGGGGGATTGGCTGGGGGTGCCCCGTGGGTTGTCCTGGTGGGGGGATTGGCTGGGGGTGCCCCGCGGGCTGTCTCGGTGGGGGGATTGGCTGGGGGGTGCCCCGCGGGCTGTCTCGGTGGGGGGATTGGCTGGGGGTGCCCCGCGGGCTGTCCCGGTGGGGGGATTGGCTGGGGGTGCCCCGCGGGCTGTCCTGGAGGGGGGATTGGCTGGGGGTGCCCCGCGGGCTGTCTCGGTGGGGGGATTGGCTGGGGGTGCCCCGCGGGCTGTCCCGGTGGGGGGATTGGCTGGGGGTGCCCCGCGGGCTGTCCCGGTGGGGGGATTGGCTGGGGGTGCCCCGCGGGCTGTCTCGGTGGGGGGATTGGCTGGGGGTGCCCCGCGGGCTGTCTCGGTGGGGGGATTGGCTGGGGGTGCCCCGCGGGCTGTCTCGGTGGGGGGATTGGCTGGGGGTGCCCCGCGGGCTGTCTCGGTGGGGGGATTGGCTGGGGGTGCCCCGCGGGCTGTCCTGGTGGGAGGGCTGGGTGGGGGCGTGCCCCGCGGGCTGTCTGGGGTGTCCGTAGGGGGATTCCCCCCGCGGGCAGTCCGGGGGTGGGCCGGGGGCTGCTCCTCCGGGGCACGGATTCTGCCTGGAGCAGCAGTTGCCGAGGCGAAGGGCCCCGCGGCGCAGCAGGAACAGCTCGGGCCCCGGCGCTTGGAGCCGGAGCCGCACTGCGAGGCCAGGCCCGGCCCCCCGACCTCACACGCGCGCGCCGTGGGAGGCTCGGAGCAGCCGCTCCGCCCGCGGCACGCAGCGGCCTGGCCGCGCGGCACCTTCCTGCCTTCGGCGGGTCAGGCAGCTGCTGCTCCGGAGCAGGGGTGAGCCCCTCCGCGGGGGCATTTCACCTGCTAGCCCCTCCCCGCACCCCTCCCCCTTCACTATCTTGCTAGCCCCTCCCCTGCACACCTCCCCATCACTAACCTGTTAGTCCCTCCCCCCTCCCTCCCCATCAGTAACCGGCTAGCCCCTTCCCTGACCTCCTCCCCACATCGCTAACCTCTCCCCTGCACTCTTCCCCAGACCCTACCACTAACCTGCTAGCCCCCGCCTACACTTCTTCCCATCCCCTCCCCTGCAGTCCTCCTCACTCCCACCACTAACCTGCTAGCCCCTCCCCTACACTCCTTGCCCTCTTCCCTGTACTGTTCCCCAGACCCCACCACTAACCTGCTAGCCCCACTTCTGCACTCCTCCCTCCTCCCCTGCTCTCCTCTCCATCACTAATCTGTTACCCCCACTCCTGGACTCCTCTTGACCCACCATTAGTGACTTGCTACCTCCTCACCTGCAGTTCTCCCCACCCCCATCACTGACCTGCTACTCCTGGACTCTTCTCAGACCCCCATGACCTGCTACCCCCTTACCTAGTCCCCTTCCGTTATTGACCTGCTAACCCTCCTGGGATTCTCACTTCCCTCCCCCCACCCTCCATATCATTGAGCTCCTACCCCCACACCTGGGGATCTACCCACTCCCATCAGTGACCTTCTCCCTTCTTCTCTGGACTCTTCCCTCTAGCCATCTCCAACACTGAACTGCTGCTCCCTTCCCTGGGACTCTCATCTCCTCTGCTATGACTCAGCCCATCCTCATCCTGCTACCCTCTTCTATAGGTCTCTGCTCAGCCAACCCACATCTCCGACATATTGTCCCCCCATTCCCAACACCGCACTGGTACCTCCTGCCTTGGGACTATGTCCCATTCCCCCATTCCAAACGCTGAGCGAGTACCACCCTTACTTGGCATTTACTTGCTACTCCTCCTCTCCCTTTGTACCAACCCTGTAACCATATAGTCCTTTTCATGCCTTGCAATCCTATAGCATTCCACTTGCTCCCATTTTCTGCATCATATTGCATCCTTCAAACATCCATCTCATCAAATAATATATGTCAGTCTGTTTTTCTCAATTATGTAACCATGTAAAGTAATTAGTGAATGGAAGGTGCAGCAGTTGCATGTGACAAACAGGGAGGATTGATGCTGAAGAGGCGATAACCCCAGCACTAATGAACTTTTGGGTTTTGTCCCTTAGATCTGATTTCCCAGACAATGATCCCAAAGATGATATGATAATTGCTGGTGACTGAAAAAGAGAAAGCACTTTGGGGACTGTACTGAAGCAACACAGGGAGCAGGAGGGAGAAATACTTGTGCCTGCTTCTCCAGCAGTGCTGGCTCTGCAAGCTGTGTGTGCGGTGCATTTTCAGCATAGCAGATTACTAGTCAGGAAACAGCCAGTTCAACAGCTGGACCTGAGACACTCCAGAGTCAAGAGAAGAAGCAGCACCAGCATGGACAAGGACAGCATGGGCCTGGCTGACCAGCAGTATGAATGTGTGGCTGAGATTGGTGAAGGAGCCTATGGGAAGGTGTTCAAGGCCCGAGACTTGAAGAATGGAGGTCGTTTTGTAGCCTTGAAGAGAGTGCGGGTGCAAACAAGTGAGGAGGGAATGCCACTCTCCACCATTCGTGAGGTGGCAGTACTGAGACACCTGGAGACCTTTGAGCACCCCAATGTGGTCAGGTGAGGCTCTAGAGTGGAACCTATGGTCAGCTGGGGTCCAGTTTTGTTACATGATAGAAGGGTGGATTTGGACACTAATTTGAGTAGATGGATGGAATGAGCAACTAAAATGATACATGGAAAGTGATGTCAAGATTTTAGTAGGCAAGCATGCCACCTACCTGATATCACCTCATCCTTTTTCTCTGCCACCCACAAACAGAAACCCATCTCCAGAAGCATAGGCATGTGACATAAGTGTTTGAGTAGATGCGCAAGGAGCCACAAATACCCTTTGAGCCCCACAGGCACAACAAGCAGGAATGAAAAGAGATAACTCTTTTGTCTTGGGTGTCCACTCAGCAGATTTTTGGCACCCCTATTCATTATGAAATTGGCAGTGGGTAATGTGATGATCCCTCCAACTTTAGATGCACAGGTGTGGGAAGTTGTGCAATTCTAGTTCAGTGTGTTAAGCAGAAGCAGGAAAAGTGACCACTTAGGACTTCATTGGAGGGAGAGGGGGACTTGTAACCACAGATACAGAAATACAGTTTACAAGCCCTGCTTCTGAAATATCAAGAAAGGTACAAGGATTTCCATGTTGTGACTAGAAATTCTCAATACCCAAGCCTAAAGTTATTGAACAAAGGCTGCTTTTGTTATAAGCCTTTATATCTTTATGTATTCAACATTGTGATTTATATGACATGTCACTTTTGAATGGCTTATTAATCCTTGTTGGTTGTGCCTAGGGATGCTGGAAAACTTAAGGAAACTTAGAGGGAATTTTGCTGGAAATATTGTAGGAATTTGCTGTGAACATTGTAGGAATTGCCCTCTACTGTGTAATTGCTTTATTAGCAAATGGTCATACATTGTAAACTTATTGCATGATTGCAGGGCTAAGCGAAATCAGCAGAGAGTTTTGGAAAGTTCTTTTGAGCTATTTCTTTTCAAAATATGTAGAATTCATTATTAATCATACATTATGAACTTTAGCAAATGGACATTTTATAGGGGGTTTACCTGTACATGAGGGTGTGATACTACACTGATCTGCACTTTAGGTGAGAATGAAATGTAAACAAATACATCTCCGATATTTATGCATAAGCTCAAATAGTGCAACATTAGACAGCAAAATGAAGACAGTTCATACTTTTGTGATGCCAGATCTCATATAGGCCTAGGAAGCAAAAGTACAAGATGAAGAATACGATGTCAGCTCTGAGATTGTTTTAGGGTCTGGAGTTGAGGTTCCATATTGAAACTGCAACAGGAGAATGGAAATTAGGGCAATTGTTTAAATACAAAGGTAAATAGATAAGCTGTCATTCTCTTTTCCAAATGTTTGTGGCAGTAGAGTCTTATTACTCCAAGGATTTGGTAGGCAAAGGATTTACGTTCTAAAAATAACTTAGAAAATAATGTCTTTTTTTAAAATGAGAGGAAGGCTTTCCCTTACTGTATGTCTTTTAGATCTCAACTGGACTCCAAGCAGACACCTCATTGAGATTAGTGTGTTGTAGACTGGAGTTTATATATTTGTTGTTTCTGTTGTTTGGATAGTGACAGTTTTTTTATGGCTATCTAGTAATACAGAGGACTAGAAACTTAGTATACATTTTTCAAATGTGGGTATTTAAAGTTGAACAGCATATCCATATGGTGCTTAAACAAGTGGCTTGCTTTAAAGGTACTCTGTGATTGCACACTGTTTCTGTTGTAGGATTTGGGTGTGGTCAGAACTTCTAAAATTCAGGCCTCTTATTTTGGTGCCTAGGTACAGATTTAGGTGCCTTATTTTAGCCACTCTCCATTTGCAACTTTTGATCTTTGTTTGTTTGTTTACTTGTTTGTTTGTTTTAAATGAAAGCCTAGATGGTATAGAAAAAATGAAAATCCTGGAGATGCTTAAATATAAGACATACCAGTGGCATTTTTGTCCCTGCTGGGGTCACTCCATATACACTCCATATCCAGAAAGAGGGTCAGTTCTTGAACCTTCTAATTTTCATAAACCCTTTAAAACACTTTTGTAAACACTTTAACACAGCAAAATCACAGAGAGCAAAATGTCTGAAAAAGAGGGTGCAAATACAGACTTGTTTTGTTCAGACTAAAATGCAGAGCAGCCTTTAGTTGGTGTTTTACAGATGTATCACAAGTGAAAATATTTATAATAAGATCAAATGAATAATGTATCACGTCCGAGCAACAAGTACTTAACCATGTACTTTTGAATATGTAGTTTTAATAGAAATGTATCTGGAAGAATGTTCCAGGACTTAATTACATTTTCTTGAAGCCTGCAGTGCTTGCTGCAACCAGCATTTCAGATGCCACAGGTTGGGTCATTATGTACTAGTGAGTTTGGCACCTTTACCGCACCTTCTTTCCATCTGTGGAAGTAAGAAATAAAAAGCAAGTTCACGCAGTAATTCTTCTGGAATGGAAGAAATTCTATTTAAAAGCATACCTTTATTTTCTTGGTATCTTTTGAGTAGGAGGAGATTAAAGTATTGTTCTGGAGTATTTGAAATAATTTCCTTTTAATGAAGACTAACTTGTTTGTATAGGAAGGAACAAATATTTAAATGTTTTGATTCCTTTACCAAACATAGTAGAGGATCTTATAATTTCTTGAGATTACAGGATTACTTTTTTGTATTATGTAAATATATCCAGAAAAGAAAATGTTGAATACTAAAATCTGCTGTTTCACTCCATTGACCTGTCTGCACGCAATTATGAAATGTATTTTGTTCATTACAAATGTTGAGTATCTGAGAAACCAGTCTAGAAATGAGAACCTTGTCAGTATTCATGAATAAGGTAGTGAAACATGCAGCATTTTCACACTAGGATAAAAACTGCATCATTATCAGATAACTAGAATAAAAAAATTAAAGTAGCATTTAAAGTCAAGTATCATAGTGAATGGGAAATTTCTCTTTTTCAAAATAAGTGATAAATGAAAGTATAACGCAGAAAAGGGTGTGCTGAGCAATGAAATGTGTGAGTCATGAATTGTTCAATAAAACTCATGATGGCTGTATGAATCAGAATATAGACAAACTTCCAATAATTGTGCCACACATGATCAATGCACCTGAACAAATTTGCTTCCATCTGCTCGCGTCAGACAGTATATATCAATACACCCACAAATGATACAACTTTCAGTGAACAATAGAACTTGCTTTGTCTTCTTCCTCTTCCTTTGGAAACCCCCGTCGGTCCAGTGATGCTGATGTGGTTTTAGTGTGCAGGAATGGCCAGGTCATGGTGCCCTGCACTGAATGGGATTTTTCTGGCTGTCCCCATGGAGTGGAGGATGAAAAATGATTGGGGCCTAGGATGACCAGGTGCATGGGATGTCCAGGTAGACCTTTTGCTACATGAATTCAGCTGTCACAGATCTCTGTGGAGCTGGATTGCAGAAATGACAAGAGGTACTGTAGACTCAGGGTTATCATAGTGCAGTGGTCACCAACCAGTAGATTGGGATCTACTGGTAGATTTTGGAGCCTCTCACAGGTAATCCTGACTGGTTTGGCCAAGAGGTTATCAAGTGCCAGCACTTCAGCTGCCCCTCCCCCCACTGCTGTGCATCTCCTGCCCTTTGCCTTGGAGCTGCCCCTCCCCCTTGGGAGCCTCCTGCTTTCTGTGCAGGGAAAGGGACGAGAGGAGGGGTGCTAATGTCAAGGTGTCCCCTCCCACTCTGTATCCTTTCTCTACACAGCAGAGGGGGGGCACAACAGGACTTGGGATGGAGTTTGCTGGTTGCTTTAGGGAGTGGTCCAGGGTCAGGACAGGGGTGAACTTGCCTTAGCCCCACTGCACCACCACCAACTCAAGAGCCACCTGAATAAGCAGTACCCTGCTGGAGCCTACATCCTGAACTCCTATACCAGTCATGAACCCCTTCTTGCACCCCAAGTCCCTGCCGCAGCCTTGCGTACCCCTGCGTCCAAATGCTATCTAAGAGCCTGTACCTAGAATCCCCTCCTGCATCCCAACTGCCTGTCCCAAGAGCAGCTCAGAGCCCCTCTCACACTCCAGATCCCTTAATCCAAGACCAGAGCCTGCTGCACCCCAACCCTCTGCCCACGCCTGATGAAAGTGAGTGAGGATGGGCAAGAGAGGATGGAGTGAGTAGGGGTGGGGTCTTGGAGAAGGGGCGGGAAGGAGGCAGGGCAAGGGCATTTACATTTGAGGTAGATCTTGGATTGAACTTATATTCAAAAAGCGATCTCATGCTCCAAAAGCTTGGAGACAACTGTCATAGTGGTTTGGATTTCTTCCCACAGCCCCTGAAAAACAGTTTATGCCCAAGCTACTTGGCATTGGGATGGTAAAGGTTTTAACCCGGTTGACAGAAATGTCACAATGGGCTACACTTTTAAATAACCATTAATAACATTACAACTTTTTCTAACCATGCTGTTTTTTGCTAATTCAGCTTCTGTTCACATTGTTTCAGTCCTGGCTCTCCTTCTCCATATTTCTATATTGCAGTGCTGAATTTGTGACATCACAATTGCTTCTACTCCAACAGATTGTGAATTTTATTCTGACTTCACTGCAGGATTAATCAGAAAGGGTATGTCTACACTACCCCGCTAGTTCGAACTAGCGGGGTGATGTAGGCATACCGCACTTGCAAATGAAGCCCGGGATTTGAATTTCCCGGGCTTCATTTGCATAAACTGGGTGCCGCCATTTTTAAATCCCGGCTGGTTCGAACCCCGTGCCGCGCGGCTACACGTGGCACGGGGTTCGAACCAGCCGGGATTTTAAAATGGTGGCACCCAGTTTATGCAAATGAAGCCCGGGAAATTCAAATCCCGGGCTTCATTTGCAAGTGCGGTATGCCTACATCACCCCGCTAGTTCGAACTAGCGGGTAGTGTAGACATACCCAAAGAGGAGCTAGGCTCAAAATGAGAAAGAGTTTGCTTGTGTAGAAAATGTTCTCTCTTTCACATTTGCCTAGGTATGAAAGTTCCTCTGAGTCAAGACATTTTATTCTATTTTATTAAAACTAAAGAAAGATCTATGTGAGCAAATTTTGTCATGCATTGCTTTTAAAAAAAAGTATTTTGTGTATTAATAGCAATTCATAGTATTACAATTAAGTTGTTCATCTAGCCCGCTGTTCAGATAGGAAGATGAAATGCTTCGTTAAAAGATGATATATATAGTAGTTAAATCTGGCACAAATTAGTCTAGCACTTATGTAACTTACTGCTGTTCTATTTGGGGGGGAAATGAAATATATGTAGACAAAGGACAGACTTTGCCAGGAATGAATGACATATTAGATTCAGGAAATTCCTGTGTGTAAAACTGGGAGTATTACTTGCTGTAATAGATTTGTAAAAAAAATCTTCTTATGATCACACTGTAAAATGCAGCTCTATATTGTATTCATTTTACATTTTTCCTGCTATTAATCAGTGACTAGTTTTAGTTAATCAGGCTTCATGCTAGAAATATGCATTCAAAGAAAGTGCTACAAGCGAGGGAATACTCAGATTCCAAATGTTTTCAAGACAAATATATTTAACAGTTTTAGCAGGATTATGAATGTTCAAGGTCCTCAAGCAAAGAGAACATACTCACAAAGCCCTATATTTTTGTTTCTTGGCACTTAACTTTCCCAGAACTCTGGCTTTTTAGTATTGTTGGGAGTTAACGGGTCTTAAGAGCTCCAGATAGACAAATCCTGATTAGAATTTGGTGATCTGAAATGTGCTCCTGCTGTTAAAAGAATTGTCAAAATTCTGGCACCTTTAGCTTGTATTTACTGAATGCCTCAATTGCCAGCCTAACAAGGGCATTCAGCACACAAATACAGAAAATCTCATTTCTCTCTTTTGTTAGTTTCCAAGACATGTAGCCCAGATAATTGACTCCAGCTCCTACATGATGGTTTAGCCAGTTGGAGGCATTACATTATTCAATGACCTCCCTGTAATATGGAGCCAGTCTATAGGAAACCAAATAAGTATCATTCCTTTACTCTATTTGTACAATTTGACAATGGTTTGGGGGCCTTTTAATATTGTCCCAAAGGATGTAAAATATCAGAAGACAATATTAACAATTTTGTAGGCTATGCTTTATAGAAAAAAGCCAATGTTTGCTTCACTCCCTGTAGACAAGCTCAACATTTCAGAGGTATTTAATAGTCTAATTCCTGTAGCATTACAGTGTAATAGGACCATATAAAAATAGAGCATACAGCCTAACAATAAAAATATAACTTGAGTTTTCAGTGTCAAGTACCCTCGTTTAGCCTGATTATTGGCAGCATTCAGAACAATAATTCCCTTTGCAGGGTGAATAAAATTTTGGTTTTGTGTTTTTAATTCAAATGTACAAGTGGAAAGGAAATTTTGAAATATAGACACTAATATTCATTTTTTACTTCCATGGATGTTAATATTGGTTGGTAATAAATTTTAAACGACAGTCTACTGAAGCCATTCAGAAGTTGCATCAAACACTTTGTGTTAAAGTGCAACAGTTTTATTTTAGGGGGCAGTAGTCTCCAGTGAATTCTGTTTCCTTCCTTCCTTGCTTTTACTGCCAAACTAATGTTATAACTTAAAGTGTGCAATATCACTCCTACAGGTCAACATCATTCAATCAATTTATTTTTTATAGAACTCTGTATGTGATGCATGACAAGCCACTAACAATACAGAGAGATAAAATAGTAAATATATATTGTCAGAATCTGAGATTCTCAGAAGGCAGAAAGGGCAAAGTAATGTGCAAAGATGGAGGAAAGTAAAAGGAAAGGAAACTGAGATTTAAGAGCAGTCATGGTAAAACTACAAGGTAAAACATGGTAAAATTGCACATTCGTTTCAATTAGAGAAGAATGGAAGTATGAAATAAGAGGGGGGAGAAAATCAGTGGGATTCAAACTAACACCAAGAAGATGGTTTGTAGTCAAGATTTGAAGGGAGGAAATCACTTGAAGAAAGGGAGAATGTCCCAGATTTATAGGGTGAGGTGAAAAAGTGAGCCTTACCAACGCTGGAAGATTATATGGAGATGGAGAGCTGAGAACAATACTGGAGAAAGGAAGGGTAATCAAATCAGAGAACCAGTGGCTGTAATGTTAGTGAACCACTAAATGAGATTTTGGAAATCAGAGTAATTTTGAATTGGATCTGCAGATGGCTAGGATTTGAAGAAGTCTGAAAAGGTGACTAAGGAGACTAAGTTCCTGAAATAAGAGAATAACTTGGTTCAATCAGTATGAAACGCCTGTAGTTCTGATAATAGGCACTTAAGGGAGATCACAAATGAGCATCTAGTCTACCTTTGAGCATCATGTGCTTACTAATAGATTAAGTAAGTGATGCTTGAATAAATATCCGTGAAAAGCAGGGCAATATAATGCTGAATGAGACGAAAGAGGTTGAAGATGAAATGGTAGTTCAAATCTTGGAAAATCCACTCGCAGAGTTGAATACAAGCTTTCTTAAGTGAATGTTATTAAAATCTTTTTATTGAAAGTTTCCAAGGAGAACAGCATAGTGTCGTATAACATTTTCCAATGTGAGGGGTATTTTTATCTTGCACTCTTCATATGGTGAGAATGTAAATGTTTATTGATTAACCAACACTAATATGTGTGCCATAAAAATACCATTACTCATGTCCCATCCATATGTTGTGTTAATTTGCTCTCTTATACATTCTATCCCTAGAAATGAAAAGGTAACTGTTGGCCTCAAAATTATTTTTGAAATCAGTCTCCGACCTAAATAGCAACCAGCTAGTTATGTCCAGGTGATCACTTCAGATACCAAAATGAAGATTTGTCTGAATTATACCAATTCACTATTGTCAGTGGAGTTACACTTAGGATATATATTGTGCCTATTGTGTCTTGAAAGTAGTTTGGAACAACCCATTTGTGAATGCTGTTATTTTTTTACATCACACTAGTTTAATACAAACAAGTAATTGGTTTGGTGGTGGTGGAGCATACTGAAAGGTAAACCCACCATGAATTCATTTTAATGATTTAACAGACACAAATTCTACATACAGATGAATCATTACAAGTTTAAATGAAGCTTGTTCTAAAAGTCCAAATTCAATATTACTCAGTCTAGAATGTTAAGTATTTTGACAAAGACAGGAAGTGAGAAACGGGTCTATGTATATTTTTTTAAATTTGCTGTGAAGTTTTAGCTAAATCTTTTAATATATCTAATTGACACTCTGGTCACTAGGATAAGTGACTCAAGGTATCTGTTGCTATTTAACACTTCTAGGGAATTCCCCCCCTTGCCCAAAATTAGCTAATTATATACTGGAAATTTCAATAGATTGTTCACAGTTTAAGTCAGCATATTTCTAGGCGCTGTCTGTGAATGTAATTCTTAGCTGTGCTGATGCTTTTGTTTCTCTTCATCTTTGGAGCCAGCACTGTACTGTAAGGATAGAATTCTATTGCTATTTTTTTCCACATTTGATGTGGTAGTTTGCATACAGCTGCAGAGTAGACAGTTACCTTTGAAAGGAACATTTGGCTGCTTTAGTTTGATTAGAGCAAACCACCTCAATCATTTCTAGACCAAGAGCGTTTTTATTTTAACTTGGCAGGAGGAGTTGGGAATGTACTGACTGTACTCAGATATGTGGGGGAGTGGTAAAGGGGATACACAACTGATGGCTGAAATGAAACAGCCTTAGTGAAATTTATTTACCCAAAAAGAAAATCCACATAAAGTTGTTGTTCCACAGGTTTTAGGTTACAATACAAAAAAGCATTTAAACTGAAGCCACTGATGATTCCATTTTAACTTCCATTTTTATGGCAATGAATTTTAAGCAGTCCTTGTGAAAGCTCCCACAAGAAACTGTTGGAAATACTGTAGCATGATAACAAAGTGTTTTAAAAGCTGGTTTACCATAAGCTTTGAACAAAAAGTTAATTGGAAAAATAAAATTCAGAACTTGGAAGATTTCTAGTCTTTTAATTCTTAAAAAATACTAAAAGCCATAACACCAAAATTGCAGTAGAAAAATGTAACTACGTAACAATAGGTTCTTTTCTTACTGGATACACACACTTTGTATGTGTCCCATCCCCTGCTCCTGCCACATGTTATGATGCAGTTATGTCATGTCAGAGCTAAAATATCCCTGCTTGTAGCATTAGTATAAGATCCCATCATTCTATCATACTTCTAACTTTGATACTAAACTTTCTCTTCCCCTAAAGTAAAGAACAACTGTAGTATATATTGTTTACAGTTGCAGAGATAAATTACATTCTTAAAATTAGACTAATCCCTAATTTTGTTTAAATTTTCCTCATTGATGACCAAATAATTCCCCCCAGATCAACCTTTGTAAAATTCTAGAATGTCAGTATGTGCTTCCTAAGAAAGTTTGATGGGTTGACAGGGCATATCCTCCAAAATTAGTACTGGATAGAGTCCTTCAGAATGTGCAGGATTTTGTGCATTTGTGCTCCCAAACTGAGGCTTGTTTGACCAAAAACTCTCCCTTCAACCAAAAGGTATAGGTTGGTCTCCCATGTCAGAAACAGGTGGATCTTGAGCCAGCTGAATGAGCATAGCTGGCAATATAATTTTCATCCTCCTGAGATAGGAGGGGAGATCCACTGGGAAAATGGATGGATTTTTACATATTTTTCAGCTAAACCAGAAATCCAGATATAAAATTTAGGATAGCATCTCAGCCAATGAAAATCATTTAAGTCCATTGTCTTCAGCAATTTACACAAGCTGAAGATTTTGTTAATATAATCATAAAGTCCTAGAAACTGGAGATGGAAAAGATGCAGGGTATTCTGTGGGCTGTTCCATGTCATATATTCCCTAGTACAGTGTCCAGTGAAATTTTACATGTCACAAATTATTGTATCCCCAATGCTTCCCTTGAGCAACTATTCTACAATATACTAGACACCACATCTGGAAGTTTTACCTGATATTCAGGCAACTTTTTCCCTTTCTTAATTTCACTCCATTATCCCCAACTTATACCCCCTTTTAACACTTTATTCTCCCATTTTAGTGTTTAGAGTAATCAAATTTTTGAAAACTTAGATTATCCTGCCTACTTCTTTAGATATATGTACTAGGCTGCGTTTTTAATCTTTATGTCAATCATTTTAGCACACTAATCATTTGATGCTTTTTACTGACCTTTTAAATTGGTTTACCTTTCTGGTAATGTGATGCCCTATATTGAAAGCTGTTTTCCAGGTACAGTCACTCTAGAGTCGCAATTTGCCTTCTTATTCTGTAAAGGAATATTTCTGTATTTGTAGTCTGGAATTGTGCTAGCCTTTGTTGTTCCATATCACGTTGCCATATCACACTGCAAGCATAGGTCTAATTTGTTGCTCACTAACATCTCCAGGTCTCTTTCAGCATTAGTGGTGTCTGGTTTTCTCCCTGACATTGAGTATCTTTGACTTCCATTATTCCTCCCTCTCCCCCCCCCCCCCTCCAACCCCAGCAGTAGCTTGTGTTTTTCCAAATTGAACATTCTTTGTTCTGTCATATTTCTAAACATTCTAGTTTCTTTTATGTTTATCATCCGTGACAGTATTTGCAACACCATAATTTGCCATCATCCACAAATGTGCTGTTTATCCCATCTTCCAGATTTCTAATAAAGACAGTCGCTGTGGTTTCTCACTAGAAACCTCCCATCAACTTGATATATTGTTGTTTATCATTACTCTTTGCATAAGACCTACCAGAAAGTTTTCAATCCATCTGTCTTTGTTTGAACTAATTATGAGCGTTAGATTTTTGCAAGAGCAAAGTTTGGTAAATGCCAAGGCTGAGATTTTCAATGGTGCTCAAAGGAGTTAATTTAAACATCTAACTTCCTTCAGCCCCTTTGAAAATTCTGGCCTAAATATATCTCATCCACCGTATTCCACTTATCCACTAACTTTGTAATTTAATTTTAAACAACAAGCCAGCTTATCTGGCTATGCTTATTACCATAGTTCATGTTCTTATATCTTCTAGATATAAGAACATGAAGTCTTTCTCTCTCTCACTCACTGCTTATTTATTCTATTAAGGTGGATTAAAATCTCTGTTAAGAATGTCAATAATACAGAAAGAATGCTTTATCGAGAAGTAAAAGATAAAGATAGAAATTATAGGAACTAGAGGTGGGACAAGTTAAGATCACAGAAATACATTTGTCAGGGCCAGATCATGACTTTCTAACACCCTAAGCTATGTCATGAGAAAGGACCCGTACTACAAAAAAAAAAAAGAATTTATTATTTTCATTGAAAGGACATTGAATTTATAAACACAAAAGGTTTATGCTCTCACAAGAAAACAAGAGGGGGAGTATATACATTTTGTATAATTTTTATATAAGTAAGAAAAATTATCCTTTTCATATGGGTAAGTGAAAAAACATTTGATTAATTTTGTTAGGGAAATATTAAGTGTATCCAGACTCTCTTAAAAAAAAGTACAATTTTTTCTGCTTTATATTTTTGTCTATATTTTTGTCTATATTTAGAGAGAATCTTCTTTTTCCCATATCTCATTTATTTATCAGCAGATTTTGATAAAATTTTAAATAATCAATTTTTTTGTTTTTTTAGAGGCCATGGCTCTGTGTGGCTCCCGGAAGCAGTGGTATGTCCCTCTCTAGCTGCTACATGTAGGGGAAGCCAAGGGGCTCCATATACTTCCCCCAGCCCAGGTTCTGCTCCTGCAGCTCTTATTGGCTGGGAAGCACATCCAGTGGTAGCTTGTGGGAACAGTGCCTGCAGATAGGGCAGTATACAGAGCTGCCTGCCAGCACCTCCACAGAGGAGCTGAAGGGGAATTACCACTGGTTCTGGAAGCTACTTACGGTGAGCACCATCCGGTGAGCACTTACGGTGACCTCTGAGTCCCCATCCCTGTATTGCAGCCCCCTACCTCAGATCTAATCCCTCTCCTGCCCTTCAAATCCCTCAATCCCAGCCTAGAACACCCTGCTGAGTCCCAAAGCCCTCATCCCAAGACCCATCCCATAATCTATATTCCCAGCTAGAGTCCTCACACACACATACACATCCCACCACACTGCAAGCCTCTGCTCCAGTCTGGAGCCCCCTCACAAATCCCTCATCCCCAGACCCACCTCAGAGCTCTCACCTCTTCCGACACCCTAGTCCCAATTTTGTGAGTATTCATGGCCCTCCAGTTTTCATTCCCTGATGTGGCCCTTGAGCCAAAAATTTTGCCCACCCCTGTAGGTTAATTAGCTCATGCACTGACTTTTAGGGAAAATAACAAGGAGTTGGACTATAAGATATCTGACCAAAATAAACACCATACATGTCTGTACGAAATTCAAAAAAGCTTAAAACCAAAGTAAGTGATTAGAATGACTAACAAGGACACTTTCATGAGCCATTTCTGAAGCATGGTGGAATGACAAAAATTGCAGTTGTGATATCTGATTGTAAATTGATGTTGTGATATCTGGCTATAACTTTACCGGAAGTGGAGCAGTAGCAATGTATCTTAAAGAATGTAATGAGATAAAATTGTGTGTGAAAAAGATAGTGCTGCAAAAATCTGTGGAGGGGAAGCCGAGAGATTTCAGGACCCCTGAGCAAGGTGGAGGAGGCTGTATCTGTGCTCCCAGAAGGAGAAGGGCCTCAGGTGGAAGGGGTAAGGCCAGAGGAGCCAGACCTCAGCACCGCCCAACTGAATCATGCCCCATCCTCCCGCTAACCTTTAGCACTGCCCAGAGCATGACACACAGGGCTCTGGCAGCAAATTAAAGGGCCCTGGGCTTTGGCAATGCAGTGGCCACAGTAGCAACTCCCTTTTCCTCTTCCCCTCCCCCCTTCTGTTGGTAGGCTTGAATCGGTGTAAAAATCCCAAATCATAAAAATACAAATATACTTATTTGGTTGTTTTGCCAGTCTCCAGATCAGGAAAAGGATACTGAGTGTGCAGTGATAGAAACTGAAGATACATCTGAGTCTAATAAAAACGTAAACATGGGTGACATCAACTATCAATATATAAACTGGACTAATAAAGAGTAAGATTTAAAGAAAAGAGTTCTTGACATAATAAATAGTTGCTCCTTGGAAAAGCTAGTTCTAGAGTACAGAAGAAGAGAGAATATTCTTGACAAAATCCTTCGTAACTCACAGGAGTTGGTTTAAAAAAATTGAACCATTAGGGAACAGTGGTCACAATATTATTAAATAATGTATCTTTCGAGAATGGGATTATACAAAAAAAATGAGCACAGTGATACTAAACTGCAGAAAGGAGAGGTTTAAAAAATGAAAAAAGTACTAAAAAAGGCCCCAAAGTCAAAATTGGGGAATTAAAATGCCTAGAGTTATCATGGCAGCTACTTAAGCATTTCATAACATAGTCACAGAAGGCATACATATCCTTAAAAAATTAAACAAGAAGACTCTATAAAAATATATGGCTAAATTGCATGGTTAAAGAGGTTGTTCAAGTCAAATAGGCATAATTTTAGAAATAGAAAGACAGCCCAAATGAGGCCGATGGGCAAGAGCATAAACTATGGCCAGTACAATGTCAGATGGAAATTCGAATGGCTAATATGGAACTTGAAGAAAACACAGACAAAGATATGAAACAAATATAAAAAATGTATTAAAGTATATCAGAAGCAGGAATCCCGTGACTGAATCTGTGGGCATGGTGGGCTGCTAGAAAGCAAAGGATTCAATCAAGGAGAAAAAGGATGTTACAGAGGACCCTATTTCTTTGCATCAGCCGTCAGAGAGGTTGCTGGATTATAACTACTCCTCTGCCATTACCTCATTTTTACTATCTGAAAAGAATAGAGTCCATATGATGTATGCACTTCTAACTCATGTGCTGTCTCTAGTTTATTCTTGTCATAAAAAGGTAGAAGAGTATATGGTGTGGGCAGAAGGGGAGGCTATAGATTAGTTTCCTTGCTTTTACTTCAAGACCCAAAACTTCAGTATTCAGCAATCATTTTCATAGAATCACAGAAATGTAGGGCTGGAATGGACCTAGAGAGATCATCCAGTCTACACTGAGGCAGGCCCAAGTATACTTAGATTATTCCTCATTGGTGCTTGTCTAACCATTTCTTTAAAATATCCAGTGATGGAGATTCCACAACCTTGCTTGGCTAACTTGCACCCAGGAATTTTAAAATGATGTGGCTGAGGACCTCACTAGATCACTAATGTAACTTCTCAGTTAGTCTCTGAACACTGGGGAAGTTCCAAAAGACTGGAATTAATGTAGTGCTAATATTTTAAAAAGGTAAATAGGATGACCCTGTTAATTATAATCCCGTCAGTTTGACATTGATCCTGGGCATGATAATGCAGCATTTGATGTGGGACTTGATTAATAAAGACTTAAAGAAGGGTTCTGTAATTAATGCCAATTGGTATAGGTTTATAGAAAATAAATCCTATCAGATTAACTTAATTTTTTGATAAAATTATAAGTTTGGTTGAAAAACTTAATAGTGTTGATGAATTATACATAAACTTTGCAAGGCATCTGACATGGTACTATACAACACTTGGATTAACAAACTAGAAAGATATAAAATTAATATGGCTCAGATTAAATGGATTAAAATGTAGCTAACTGATAGGTCTCAAAATTTAATTGTATTTAGGGAATCATCAGTGAGCAGATGTGTTTCTAGTGAAGTGTTACAGGGATCTTAGCACAATACTGTTTAACATTCCCGTGAAGAATCAGTCATGACCCTCACCAACCTGTGGCCAAAAGGCCTAATTTAATCTTTGTATACTTAAACAGGGAGATTTCAAGTAGGATTAGAGAGGCTATTTTATCTCTGTTTGGGGCCTGATGCAACCACTGCGGCTGGAATACCATTTCCAGTGCTGGTGCCCACAGTTCAAGAAGGATATTGATAAATTAGAGACTGTTCAGAGAAGAGCAATGAGAATGACTGATGGAATAGAAAACACATCTTATTGTGATAGATTCAGAGAGTTTATTCTGGTTTAACAAAGAGAATGTCCAGGGGTGACTTGATCACAGTTTGTAAGTATGCACATAGAAAACAAATATTTGGTAATGGACTCTTCAATCTAGCAGAGAAAAGTAACACTTCAATGGCTGGAAGCTCAAGCTAGACAAATTCAGACCTGAAATGAGGCAAACGTTTTTAACTGCAAAAGTGATTAACCATTTTGAACAGCTTGGCGAGGGTCGTGATTGATTCTCTACCAGCAATTTTTAAATCAAGATTGCCTGTTTTTCAAAAAGATACATTCCCAGAAATTATTTTGGGGAAGTTCTACAGCTGTGGTCACCAACCGGTCGATTGAGATCAACTGGTCGATTGCGAGGGCTCGACCAGTCGATCGCGAGGCATTTGGGGCCTCCTCCATTTCCCTCCACCCCCGAGAAGCCCCACTATCTACCTCCAGCGAAAATGGAGGTAGTGCCGGCAGGGTGGATGTAAGTTCTACAGTTGCGCACCACTTCTGGGGATTCAGGAAGAGCGCAGGCTGCTCCCCTCCCTCAGGTCTGTGGTGTGCTGGAACTTGCGGGATGGTGGGTCCCCAGAGGAGGCGTGGGCCGGGGCTTCCCTCCTCTGTGGGAAGGGGAATTAGCTCCGGAGGAGGTGTGCACAAGGGCTTCCCTACACTGTGGGAGGAGGAGTTGGCCCCGGAGGAGGCATGTGCAGGCGCTTTCCTGCTTCGTGGGAGGGGGGAGTTGGCCCCAGAGAAGGCGCGCACGGGGGCTTCCCTGCACTGCAGGAGGGGGACTTGGCCACGGAGGAGGCGTGTGCGGGGGCTTCCCTCCTCTGCAGGGGGAGGGAGGAGGAGTCCTGGGAGAAGGCTGGTGCAGGGGACTCCCTGCCCCACTGGCAATCTGTCCCCTGCTGCAGAACCCTGTCCCCTCCCCACCCCCGGCACCCTGTCCCCTGTACCCTGCTGCAGAACCCCATCCCCTGCCCCAGCACCCACTAGCACCCTTCCCCAGGAACATGTCCCCTGCTTCCACCAGCACAGTTGAGGCCACATTAGTGAGGCTTGGGGGGTTTTGGGAGGAGGGTTTTTTTTTTTTTTTTTTTTGCATCTCCCTTGTGTGGCCCCAACTGACTTTTCTGTGGGTCAGTGACCCCCTGACCGAAAACAGGTTCCCTGCCCTTCTCATAAATAAAGACAATGCAGAAACTTTTTGTTTTTGACATAGTATTTTATTTAAAAATGAAGCCTGGCCAACAAACCCCCAATTGGGGTCAAGCCCCCATCTGGCCGCAGCATTATAACACTCCAGCACCCTCCCAGACCCTAGATCTGAGCCTATCATACACTGGACCTCTGCCCTGAGCCCCTCACATACCCCAGCCCAAATTCTTTCACCCTCACAGCCACAAGCCTATGGCTTGCTTAGTACCGCAACCCTCCATCTGACCCCAACACTCCCCAGCCTGGAGCCCCTCCCCAAGCCAGCATCCCCTTCTCCACCTCCTTCTGCATCCAGATTTCCTCCCAGAGCTTGCACTTCCCACCCCTTCCCACACCCAGATCCCTCTCTCCCACCCCAGAGCCCACACTTCATGTCTCAACCCAGTGAGGGTACGGCTAGACTGCAGGAGTTTTTCCAGAAATTAAAATAGTAAAAGAACAAGTTAAAAATTACCTCGAAAAGTTAGATGACTTCAAGTCACCATGACCTGATTAAATGTATCCCTAGAGTACTCAAGTAGAAGATTGAGAAGATATCTCAGCCACAAGCTACTATCTTTAAAAAGTCATGGAAGACTTGAGAGATTCCAGAAGATGAAAAAGGGCAAATATAGTGCCCATCTATGAAAAGAGAAATAAGGACAACCCAGGAAACTACAGACCAGTAAGCTTAACTTCTGTATCTGGAAAGATAGTGGAGCAAATAATTAAGGAACCCATTTGCAAATATCTAGAAGATAATAAGGTGATAAGTAATAAGTCAATAAGGGTATGTCTACACTCCAGCGATAATTTGAATTAGCTTAATTCGAATTAGTTAATTCGAATTAAGCTAATTCGAAATAACACATCTACACACAAAAACTAATTCGAAATAGCGTTTTTCTAATTCGAAATAGCACATCCACATTGAGTGGACCTCGAATCGAAGGTGAGGCTGGCCGGAATCAGTGCCAAAAGGGAATCAGGGTCGGACTTAGTATGTGGGCTGCTGCCTCAGACTAGCCGAGGTCTGTGTTTAAAGGGATCCAACTCCCCATCCTGGACAGACAGTTCTCAGGTTTCTCTGCTTGCTGGTCTACCTCGCTGTGGAACAGCAAAGCATTTGTGTCTCAGAGTGCTCTGCTTGCCCTCACTTGGGGCACCATGGCACTCTGCAACATGGAACCAGCCCTGCCCCCGGGTACTCTGCTGCGTCTTGTGGACACGTTGCCGGCAGCCTGGCTGCACTGTCTGCAGGCTGCCATCTGGGAGGACCATCGAGGGGATGTCAGGATCCAGGGGGCCCTGCGGGAGAGCTTCCACCCTGAGGAGCGCTAACAGTTTCCCTGGTCTGCCCCACCGGGGGCTTGTGCCCCATTCCTCCCTCTCGTCCTTCCACTTACCCTTTCCTAACCCCCACTTCCTGATGTCAAATAAAAGACACGTATTTTCAGAAATAACTCTCTTTATTCAACACAACTGGGGAGGGGGAATGAAACTGTGGGGAGATGGGGGAAAGGAGCTGGGAGAGGGGAGGGGGAAAACTGGGAGGAGGGAGCTGGATGGAGGAAGCATGGGGAAGGGGAAGCTCAGGGATTGGGATGGGGGTCTCCCAGCACGGTGAGGGAGGGGACCTCGGTGTCCCCAAGGAGATGGGGTGGAGGGTGCAGAGGTTGAAGTGGGGGTGTGTGGAGATTGAGGAGGAGGGTGTGGAGGTTGAGAAGGAAGAGGTGGGAGGGGGGCAGGAGTGGAAGGAGAGACAGTTGGGGGGGCAGCAGGTGCAGGACAGGCACAGGCCACCATGCTCTGCAGCAGGGCCTGCAGGTGACAATTCCTTGCTCAGTCCTCCGCAAGCTGCTCCCAGCGGAACTGCAGGTTTTTCCGCATCCAGGCCTCAACGGTGTGGTGCAGGGCTTGCAGGGCCTCCAGGTGCTGGTCCCAGTACTCCTGCTGCATGGTGGTGGTCCAGAGCAGGCCTCAGGTGCAGGAGCATGTCCCGGGCAGGGTGGTGTGCCCTGCATGAGCAGCTGGTGCAGCTGTAGAGAAAGAAGAGAAGTGGCCAGTTCTCCCTGGGGACACAGTGGATGATGCCCAGCCCCCTGCCCCCCACCTCTCTCGGGCGACGTGAGGGCGACCGTGCCCTGCACCGTCAGAGCCACTGTGCTTGCTTGTATAGTGTGGCCTGGGCAGGTGGGAGATGTCCCCTGCCTCTGTGTAGATGTCCTGCTGTGTCCCGCCCCGGGTTCGGGAGCGTGTCAGGTCTCTTCACACATGTATGTGCCTATTGGGCCACGGCCCCTGGAGCTGGAGCCACCTGCCCAAGGGTGACATGGCACGTGCACAGGTGGCTGCGTGATCCGTGGGAGGCATGGCCCACGTGCATGGTCCCTGGTCTCCCTCCCCACCTTCTCCCCCAGGCAGGGGCCAGTGCTGGCACTTATCTGGTATGGCCTCCCTGGTTGACCCTGCTGACTCCAGTGCTGGAAGGCCCCTCTGCTGCGCCCGGGTCAGGGCCCTCCGGTCCCGGTTCGCTGCCTCCTGGGCTGGCGCGGACCGCCCCATCCCCCAGGAGTTGGTCGAGGGTGGGGAAGTAGGGGCAGGTGGCAGCCCCTGCTGCGGCGCTGCCCCTGGTGGCCCTGGCATACGCCTGCCGCAGCTCTTTGACTTTCAGGTGCACCTGCTCCTGGGTGCGCCTCTGCCCTTTCGGGCCATGGTGGCTACACAGCCCTTAATTCAAACTGCTTAATTCGAACTAGGCGTTACTCCTTGTAGAATGAGGTTTACCTAGTTCAAATTAAGCGCTCTGGTATTTTGAATTAAATTCAAAATAGCGGTTTGCATGTATAGCCACTATTAAAGTTAATTCGAACTAACAGCTGTTAGTTCAAATTAACTTTGTAGTGTAGACATACCCTAAGGTATGTTCAAAAGTTTCAGAGGGGAAGCTGTGTTAGTCTGTGACTGAAAATTTTTAAAAAAATAACAAATAGTCTTGCAGCACCTTAGAGACCAACAAAATTTGTAAATGATATCATGAGCTTTCATGGGCACAACCCACTTCATCTTGTCAAACCAGATTGATAGCTTCCTTTGATAGGGTAACAAGCCTTGTGGCTAAGGGGGAAGCAGCAGATGTGGTATACCTAGATTTTAGTAAAGCATATGATGCAGTCTCACATGACCTTCTTATAAATAAACTAGAGAAAAACAACCTAGACGGGGCTATTATAAGGTAGGTAGAAAACTGGTTGGATAGCCATTCCCAGAGAATAGTTATCAGTGGTTCACAGTCATTCAGGAAGGGTATATCTAGTGGGGTCCCACAGTTTTGGGACCAGTTCTTTTCAATATCTTCATCAAGGATTTGGCTAATGGTTTAGAGAGTACACTTATAATATTTGCATATAGTACCAAACTGGGAGGGATTGCAATGCTTTGCAGGATAGGGTTATAATTCAAAATGAGCCGAATAAACTTCAAAAACTGAAGCAAATTCAATAAGGCCAAAATGTGAAGTATTTCACTTAGGAAGGAGCAATCACTTGCACACAAAATGGGGAATGACTGTCTAGGAAGTTCTGCAAAAAGGGATCTAGGGGTCACAGTGGACCTTAAGATAAATATGAGTCAACATATGGTAGCTATTCCACAGTTCCTACCTCTCCTTTGCATTCTGGGTTATGCTTCCATTGTCCACTGGGACCAAAACAGTGCAGCATGTGGTTCTGTATACATGTCATCAGTGTCCCATAATGCACTCATCTCCTCCCTTCCCCCACTTGAAAGCAATGGCAAACAGTCTTTTTGTGCCCTTTCCCCCCTGGTTATCTGTGCAAATGCCAAAGTAGAGTAAGCATGAACCCAGCATAGAACACGTTCAGTAGCAAATTACTGTGGTAATTATATTAACCATCTTGCAGCTTATGCTGCAGTATGTCCAAAGTGTATCCAGAGCTCGCTGGAACGAGGAAGAATCTCGGGAAGTCAGGAAAATACTCTTCTGTGGGGCACTTGAGTTGAGCAATGGCAAATGCTGTTGAAATTGGATCTATTGACACCATGGAATGCTAGTTCTGGTGCTGTAAGACAAGCACAGATTGGTGGGACCACATAGTTATGCGGTTATGAGACGATCAGCAATGGCTGCAAAACTTTTGCATGCGTAAGTCCACTTTCACGGAAGTTTGCAAATTGCTTTCTTCTGCCCTGATACACCGCAATTCCAAAACGAGACCTGCTCGAACAGTGGAGAAGCGAGCAGCAATAGCACTGTACAAGCTTGCCACACCAGGCAGCTACCCATCAGTTGGGAATCAATTCAGGATGGGGAAATCTACAGTGAGGATTGCTGTGATCCTAGTAGCCAAGGCAATCAATACCCTTTTACTACAAAGGATAGTGACTTTGGGAAATGTGTAGAACATAGTGGAGGGCTTTACCACAATGGGGTTCCCTAATTGCATTTGGATAATAGAATGCACATCCCCATCTTGGCAGCCAACCACCTTGCCAAAGAGTACATAAGCTGCAATGAGTACTCCTCGATGGTGCTGCAGGCTCTGGTGGATCACAAAGGCTGTTTTACTGATATCAACATTGGATGGTCAAGAAAGCATCATAACATGCGCATCTTTAGGACCCCCTGTTTCTTTAGAAAGCTGCAAGTGGCACTTTCTTCTCAGACTGGAAAATTACCATTGGAGGCTTTGAAATGCCAATAGTGATCTTTGGAGACCCAGCCTGCCCTTATTCTCATGGCTCATGAAGCCACACACAAGCAGCCTGAATCACAGAAAGGAGCAGTTCAACTATAGGCTGAGCAAGTGCAGAATGGTGGAAGAATGTACGTTTGTATATTTTGGAGAGAAGGTTTCACCATTTATTGACTAGGTTAGATCTCAGCAAAAGCAGCATTCCCATTGTTGTGGCAGCCTGCTGTGTGTTCCATAATATCTGTGAAAGCAAGGGGGAAAGTTTTATGAGAGGGTGGGTGGCCAACGCACAACATCTAGCCAGTAATTATGAGCAGCCAGACACAGGGTAATAAGGAGAGCACAGTGTGGCTTTGAAAAACAGTTTTTTGTGAATGGCCAGACAGATGTGACAGTCATGAGTGTTGCTCTTAATGAGGTGCCCCCTGCATTAACTGTATTTGCCTGTAAACCCTGCAAACACCTTCCCCTTCAAAACAAGCCATAAAGAGATTGTTGTTGAGGAATTATGTATTTGTATTTAGAGGACACAGGAAAGCAGGGACAGAAAAGAAGTTCAGGGTGAGAGCTTTGGGGGAGTGGAGGGAAAGTGGCATATTACAATCCTCCTGTGCAATAATCACAGGTGCGAGGAGGACAGCCTTGTACTCTGGGACACATCTCTGAGGGTTAAGAGTGAGGCTAGCCTTGACACACCCCACCTCACCGCAGCATTCTAGGGCCTCTGGGACAGGAGGCTATGGAACTTGGTGAGGCAAGAATGTGGGTCTGCATGGGATGGAGAGGCTGCCTGTGCATGTGGCTGTCCTGAAAGTCCAGCATGCATGTCATCACTTCTCAAGACTCTCTTATGGATCTTCACTTCGTGTTTCCTACATGCTCTCCTATTCTCATGCTCCGCTTGCTTCTCCTGCAGCAGCATATTCCTCTACTCACTTAATTGCTCCCTGTAGGTGGATTGCATTTGCTCCTTGAACATGTCATCTCTAGTATGTTTTCACCTTCATATTTGTGCTAACCAGAGAGCTGGAGGAGCCAGAGGAGTGTGTGCGGCATGCATACTGGTGCACCTGCTGTAACAAAAAGTGAAGAGGTAATGGAGACAACACCAATAATGAGCATTAGGAGGATACAGGATGGGTTAAAAAGGATTACAAGGGAAAACAGGAATGGCAAGGACTTGCAGCCAGAGGAAGCAAGAGATAGACCAGAGAATCGCACTGTCACTAGGAAAAGGCAGGTCTACGTGATTGGGGACTCCTTATTGAGAAGAATAGATAGGCCTGTAACCAGAGCTGATCCAGAGAATAGAAGGGTGTGCTGTCTGCCAGGTGCTAAGGCACGGGATGTGGAACTGAGGTTGAAGAGAATTATTAAGGGAGCAGGAAGGAATCCATTGATCATCCTTCATGTAGGAACAAATGATACGGCTAGATTCTCGCTGGAACAAATTAAGGGAGACTATGCTTGGCTGGGGAGGACGCTCAAGGAAATTGAGGCTCAGGTGATCTTTAGTGGAATTCTGTCTGTTCCTAGAGAAGAGCAACTAAGATGTGCAGGATTATGATGATCAATAGATGGCTTAGGCAGTGGTGCTATAAGGAGGGCTTTGGGATGTATGGTCACTGGGGGTACGTCTAAACTACATGCCTCTGTCGGCAGAGGCATGTAGATTTGTTTGTTCAGCAAATGTAAATGAAGCCGCGATTTAAATGATTGCGGCTTCATTTACATTTACATGGCTGCCGCGCTGAGCCGACAAACAGCTGATCAGCTGTTTGTCGGCTCGCCGCTAGTCTGGACGTTCCCCCTGTCGACATCAAAGCCCTTTGTCGGCAGCCCCGGTAAACCTCATTCCACGAAGAATAACGGGGCTGCCGACAAAGGGCTTTGATGTCGATAGGGGGAACGTCCAGACTAGCGGCGAGCCGACAAACAGCTGATCAGCTGTTTGTCGGCTCAGCGCGGCAGCCATGTAAATGTAAATGAAGCTGCGATCATTTAAATCGCGGCTTCATTTGCCTTTGCTGATCTGTCTAATCTACATGCCTCTGCCGACAGAGGCATGTAGTCTAGACACAGCCTGGGAGGCATTTATGGACAGAGGACTGTTCTCTCGGGATGGACTTCACCTAAGTAGGGAGGGAAATAGACTTCTAGGATGGAGGCTGGCTCAACTGATTAAGAGAACTTTAAACTAGGAATTTGGGGGAGATGGTTGGGAGATGTCCAGGTAATCTCTACGCCGGATTTTAACACTGAGAGGGAGGAAAACGAAGTAAGAAAGGATATAGCTGGGGGTAGGAGAATGTACATGAAGAGGGGTAGGGTGGATACCAGTCTAATAGGACATATTGGAGGTGCAATGTCCGTGCCAAATTGGGTAAGGAATGTGAGTGAGGCCAAACAGCAAAAATTAAGATGTTTGTACACCAATGCGAGGAGCCTGGGTAACAAAATGGAGGAACTAGAGCTATTGGTCCAGGAAGTGAAACCAGATATTATAGGAATAACAGAAACATGGTGGAATACTAGGCATGACTGGAGTACAGGTATTGAAGGGTATGTGCTGTTTAGGAAAGACAGAAATAAGGGTAAAGGTGGTGGAGTCGCATTGTATATCAAAGATGAGGTAGATTGTAAAGAAATAAAAAGTGATGGAATGGAGAAGACAGAGTCTGTTTGGGCAAAAATCACATTGGGAAAGAAAACTATCAGATCCTCCCCTGGGATAGTGCTTGGGGTGTGTTACAGACCACCAGGATCCAATTTGGATATGGATAGAGACCTCTTTTGTGTTTTTAATGAAGTAAATACTCATGGAAACTGCGTAATCATGGGAGATTTCAAATTTCCAGATATAGACAGGAGAAGAAGTGCTAGTAATAGTAATAGGGCTCAGATTTTCCTAGATGTGATAGCTGATGAATTCCTTCATCAAGTAGTTACTGAACCAACAAGGGGGAATGCTATTTTAGATTTGGTGTTGGTTAGTAGCGAGGACATCATAGACGAAATGGTTGTAGGGGACAATCTTGGCTCGAGTGATCATGAGCTAATTCAGTTTAAATTAAATGGAAGGATAAACAAAAATAAATCTGAGACTAGGGTTTTTGATTTCAAAAGGGCTAACTTTAATAAATTAAGGAAATTAGTTAGGGAAGTTGATTGGACTAAAGAAATTATGGATCTTGAGGTGGAGGAGGCCTGGAATTATTTTAAGTTAAAGTTGCAGAAGCTGTCAGAAGCCTGTATCCCAAGAAAAGGGAAAAAATTTATAGGCAGGTGTGTTAGACCAAGCTGGATGAGCAAGCATCTCAGAGAGGTGATTAAGAAAAAGCAGAAAGCATATAAGGAGTGGAAAATGGGAGGGATCAGTAAAGAAAGCTACCTTATTGAGGTTAGAGCATGTAGGGACAAAGTGAGAGAGACTAAAAGTCAGGTAGAGTTGGACCTTGCAAAGAGAATTAAAGCCAACAGTAAAAGGTTTTATAGCCATATAAATAGGAAAAAAAACAAAAAAAGAAGAAGAAGGACCGCTAATTACTAAGGATGGAGTAGAGGTTAAGGATAATCTAGGAATGGCCCAATATCTAAACAAATACTTTGCTTCAGTCTTTAATGAGGCTAATGAAGAGCTTAGGGATAATGGTAACATAACAAATGGGACTAAGGATATGGAGGTAGATATTACCATATCCGAGGTAAAAGCCAAACTTGAACAGCTTAATGGGAGTAAATCGGGGGGCCCAGATAATCTTCATCCAAGAATATTAAAGGAACTGGCACATGAAATTGCAAGTCCATTAGCAACAATTTTTAATAAATCTCTAAACTCAGGGGTTGTACCATTTGACTGGAGAATTGCTAATATAGTTCCTATTTTTAAGAAAGGGAAAAAAAGCCCAGGTAACTATAGGCCTGTTAGTTTGACATCTGTAGTATGCAAGATCTTGGAAAAAATTTTGAAGGAGAAAGTAGTTAGAGACATTGAGGCTAATGGCAATTGGGACAAAGTACAACATGGTTTTACAAAAGGTAGATCGTGCCAAACCAACCTGATCTCATTTTTTGAGAAAGTAACAGATTTTTTAGATAAAGGAAATGCAGTGGATCTAATCTACCTCAACTTTAGTAAGGCATTTGATACAGTACCACATGGGGAATTATTGGTTACATTGAAAAAGATAGGAATTAATATGAAAGTTGAGAGGTGGATAAGCAACTGGTTAAAGGGGAGACTACAGCGGGTCATATTGAAAGGTGAACTGTCAGGTTGGAGGAAGGTTACTAGCGGAGTTCTTCAGGGATCAGTTTTGGGGCCAATTTTATTTAATCTTTTTATTGCTGACCTTGGCACCAAAAGTGGAAGTGTCCTGATAAAATTTGCGGATGACACAAAGTTGGGAGCTATTGCCAATTCAGAAAAGGATCGGGATATCATACAGGAAGATCTGGATGACCTTGTAAATTGGAGTGATAGCAATAGGATGAAATTTAATAGTGAGAAGTGTAACGTTATGCATTTAGGGATTAATAACAAGAATTTTAGTTATAAGCTGGGGACACATCAGTTGGAAGTAACGGAGGAGGAGAAGGACCTTGGAGTCCTGGTTGCTTATAGGATGACTATGAGCCGCCATTGTGACATGGCCATGAAAAAGTCTAATACGGTCTTGGGATATATTAGGCGAGGTATTTCTAGTAGGGATAAGGAGGTGTTAGTGCCATTATACAAGGCATTGGTGAGACCCCATTTGGAATACTGTGTACAGTTCTGGTCTCCCATGTTTAAGAAGGATGAATTCAAACTGGAACAGGTACAAAGAAGGGCCACTAGGATGATCCGAGGAATAGAAAACCTGTTTTATGAAAGGAGACTCAAGGAGCTTGGATTATTTACCTTATCCAAAAGAAGGCTGAGGGGGGACATGATTGCACTCTTTAAATATATTAGGGTATGTCTACACTACAAAGTTAATTCGAACTAACGTCCGTTAGTTTGAATTAACTTTGATAGGCACTACACTAGCAGAGCGCTTAGTTCGAACTAGGTAAACCTCATTGTACGAGGACTAAGCCTAGTTCGAACTTACTAGTTCGAATTAAGGGCTGTGTAGCCCCTTAATTCGAACTAGTGGGAGGCTAGCCCTCCCCAGCTTTCCCTGGTGGCCACTCTGGCCAACACCAGGGAAACTCTATTGCCCCCCTCCCGGCCCCGGAGCCCTTAAAGGGGCACGGGCTGGCTACGGTGCCCGTGCCAGGTGCAAGCCTGCCAGCACCCAGCCAGCAGACCCTGCACCTGGCATGGCTCGAGCCAGCCACCCGATGCCCCCCAGCCCTCCCCCTCTTCCCGGGACCAGGCTGGAGGCTCCCGGGAGCTTGCCCAGGACCGCAAGGGGTGGGCACCCGCCTGGTCCAGTGCAGACATCGTGGACCTCGTCCACGACCTCTGCACTAGGCACAGGAAAGCGGCCATCTAGGGCAGGAGAGCTGCCAGCCTGGCCACCCAGGAGCAGGTTTGCATGAAAATCAAGGTGGTCCACTAAGACCCCCAACCCTGAGCCCTGAGCTTACAATGGCCATCCTGGGTCAGACCAAAGGTCCATCTAGCCCAGTAGCCTGTCTGCCGACAGCGGCCAACTCTAGGGACCCTGGAGGGGATGGACCGAAGACAGTGACCAAGCAATTTGTCTCGTGCCATCCCTCTCCAGCCTTCCGCATACTTCGGGCAGGGACACCACTCCTATCCCCTGGCTAATACCACTCCATGGACCCAACCTCCATGACTTTATCTCACTTCTCTTTAAACTCTGTTCTAGTTGTAGCCTTCACAGCCTCCTGCAGCAAGGAGTTCCACAGGTTGACTCTTTGCTTTGTGAAGAAGAACTTTCTGTTATTAGTTTGAAGCCTGCAACCCATTCATTTCCTTTGGTGTCCTCTAGTCCTTCTATTATGGGAACTAATGAAGAACTTTTCTGTATGCACCCTCTCCACCCAACTCCTGCTTTTAGAGACCTCTATCCTGTCCCCCCTCTGTCTCCTCTTTTCTAAGCTGAAAAGTCCCAGTCTCTTTAGCCTCTCTTCATATGGGAGCTGTTCCAAACCCCTCATCATTGTAGTTGCCCTCCCCTCTCCCACCCTCTCTCTTTCCCTCTCCCACCTCCTTTTCTCAGTCTCCCCCAGTTTTGTTCAATAAAGAGAGATTCTATTTTTGAACACAATTGTCTTTTATTTTGTACATCAGGAAGGGGGGCTAGGGAGGGGTAAGTGGAAGGAGGTGAGGGAGGAATGGGGTATGAGTCCCCGATGGGGAGGACTGGGCTGGCTCTGTGGGCTTCTGGGGATGGAACCTCTCCTGCAGCCCCCCAATTGTCCCCTCTCCCCAGATGGCAGCCTGCGGCAAGTGCAGCCGGGCTGATGGCCGAGTGCTGTGATGTGCCCAGTGTGGGTACTCCGGGCAATCCAAGCCAGGACTGCTTTGCAAGCACGGCACCCCTGAGAACTGTCTGTCTGGGGTGGGGGTCGGGTCCCTTTAAGCACAGCCCTCGGCTAGCCTGATACGGCATCTCCACGTTCTAAGTCCTCATCTGATGCCCTGCCGGCACTGCTTCTGGCCATCCTTAACCCCGGTTCAGGGTCCACTCTGTGTGGACATGCTAGTTCGAATTAGCAAAACGCTAATTCGAACTAGTTTTTTAGTCTGGATGAGTTAGTTTGAATTAGCGCTGTAGTGTAGACATAGCCTTAGAGGGATAAATACCAGGGAGGGAGAGGAATTATTTAAGCTTAATACCAATGTGGACACAAGAACAAATGGATATAAGCTGGCTAGTAGGAAGTTTAGACTTGAGATTAGATGAAGGTTTCTAACCATTAGAAGAGTGAGGTTCTGGAACGGCCTTCCAAGGGAAGTAGTGGGGGCAAAAGATCTATCTGGTTTCAAGATTAAACTAGATGGGTTTATGAAGGGGATGGTTTGATGAGATAATATGATCTTGGTAACTAATTGACCATTTATTATCAGAGGTAAATAGGTCAATGGAGGGATGATAGGAGTTACTATAGAGAACTTTCTGGGTGTCTGGCTGGTGAGTCTTGCCCACATGCTCAGGGTTTAGCTGATCGCCATATTTGGGGTCGGGAAGGAATTTTCCTCCAGGGTAGATTGGCAGAGGCCCTGGAGGTTTTTCGCCTTCCTCTGTAGCATGGGGTACAGATCACAGCTGGAGGATTCTCTGTATCTTGGGGTCTTCAAAGTATTTGAAGGCTTCAATATCTGAGATATAGGTGAGAGGATTATTCTAGGAGGGAGTGGGTGAGATTCTGTGGCCTGCACTGTGCAGGGGGTCAGACTAGATGATCATAATGGTCCCTTCTGACCTTAAAGTCTATGAGTCTATGAGTCTATGAAGGGTAGACTTTACAGGAGATAAATAGTGGAGCATAAAACCTAATTCTTAGCATAGAGGAAGATCTGTCCAAAGACAATAGGGATGTGTTATGTATAAAGCCACAGTTATGCTTTTAAGGGCCCACTATGCAGAAGTTACACCTCAGAGTTCTTAGGGGAGCAGCTGGACTTGGTTTGGTGGCAAGCATGGTAAAGGAAAGACCAGGGCTTGCGATTGCAGGATGGAGGAGATCCAGGCATAGCAGCAAGGCAAGGCAGGGGCTCATATAGTGACCATGTATTTGGCATAACCATCCACCCCCATTTACCAGTGAGTGCAACTTTCCCTCACTGTAGGAACTTGGGTCGGGCAGGAAGGGAAGAGGGTCCGGGTATGGTGCCATGGCAGGGGCTCAAGCTGTGCTTTACTGAGGATGAGCAAATGGAGGTTTACTGCTGTGGTATCAGTTAATAGCTTCCCCCTGCTTCGTCCAGGTTGCCATGCACCATATCAGTCTTTTCCAAATCAGACAAAGTGATATGGAGCAGATGCTGACTGAATGCAGCCAGAAACCTGGACCTTATGCTGCAGTGCTTTGTGTTGCAATGATACTAGACTACTTACTGCTGGCTTGGCATGGAAAGGTGTCCTACGGTGGAGGACAGAATAAGAATGAAAGAGTTCCTCTATGAGAGCCTCATGGAGAGGTGCAGGAAGGATTCCTGCTCTATTTCAAGACATCTTAGCAAGCTGTTCTGGGGAGCCCCCTGCTACGTAGGCATAGTGGCCACCACATATCACACTCAATTGCCTTAACCCACTTGTATCATGATAAAAAATGTGAACTCCTCAAAAGTGCCCTCCTCAACATCAGGATTAAGCAGTGAGACATCGAGGGAGGAATGGATTGTTTACAAAGTTATTAAAAGGTCCTGGCTGTCAGTGAGCTCAGATGTCATGCTCACCTGTTCACCATTCTCTTCCTCTTTCTCATCCACCCTGTCCTCCAAAACACAAATCATCCAAAGCACAATACTTAGTGGTGATGAGAGACATCAGCTACCCAGATATCTGTTGGAAAAATAATACAGCAAGGCATTGATTAATTCTTTGAATATACTGGAGATATTTTTTTTTATTTCAGAAGGTGGAGAAAGCCACTGGAGTAGAGGCTATTCTAGTTTTGATTTTCACAGATAGGGAGGAACTGGTTGATAATTTGAAAGCAGAAGGCAGCTTAGGTGACAGTGATTGTGGAATGGTAGCCTTCATGATGCTAAAGAATGGTAAGATGGAGAACAGCAAAATAAAGACAGCAGATTTCAAAAAGACAGACTTTAGCAAACTCAGTGAATTGGTAGGTAAGATGCCATGGGAAGCAAGTCTAAAAGGAAAAAATAATTGAAGACAACTGGCAATTTTTCAAATAAACATTAATAAAGGCACAAGGTCAAATTGTCCAGCTGACCTGAACAAACTTTAGACACCAAAGGAACAGAATGAAATTCAATAAGGACAAATGCAAAGTACTTCACTTAGGAAGGAACATTCTGTTGAATACACCCCAAATGGGAAATGATTGCCTAGGAAGGAGTACTACAGAAAGGGATCTTGGGCTAATAGTGGACCACAAGCTAAATACTCCGAGTCAAGAGAGCATAATTCTGTTGCAAAAAAAGAACATAATTTGGGATGTATTAGCAGGAGTGTTGTAAACAAGATATGAAGTAATTCTACTTTACTCCATGCTGATGAGGCCTCAGCTGGGGTATAATGTCCAGCTCTTGGAGCCACATTTCAAGAAAGATTTGGACAAATTGGAAAAAGTTTAGAGAAGAAGAATAAATATGATTGATGGTCTAGAAAACATGACCTATGTGTGAAGACTGAAAATATTGAGTTTGTTAAATCTGCAAAAAAGAAGACTGAGAAGGGTCATGATAAGGGCTTTCAACTACCTAAGGGTATGTCTACACTAGCCCCCTAATTTGAACTAGGGAGGCTAATGTAGGCATTCGAAGTTGCAAATCAAGCCCAGGATTTAAATATCCCGTGCTTGATTTGCATCTTCCCGACTGGTCGCCATTTTTGAAATTTACAAGTCCGGACTAACTGCCCCTGTCTACGCGTGGCAGGGACCCAGTATTTCAAATTAAAGCCCTAAATTGAACTACCTGTTATTTCTCCTGCAAGGAGGTTTAACAGGTAGCTTGATTTAGGGCTTTAATTCGAAATACCGGGTCCCTGCCGCGTGTAGACGCAAGCAGTTAATCTGGACTTGTAAATTTTAAAAAATGGTGACCGGCCAGGAAGATGCAAATCAAGTGCGGGATATTTAAATCCCGGGCTTGCTTTACAACTTCGAATGCCTACATTAGCCTCCCTAGTTCAAACTAGGGGGCTAGTGTAGACATACCCTAAAAGGTTATCACAAAGAAGATGGAGGAAAATTGTTGTTGTTAACCTCTGATGATAGAACAAGAAGCAACGGGCTTAAATTGTAGCAAGGGAGGTTTAGGTTGGACATTAGGAAAGACTTCCTAACTATGACAGTGGTTAAGCACTGGAATAAATTATCTGGGGACGTTGTGGAGATTTTTAAGAGCAGGTTAGACAGACACCTGTCAGGAAGGGTGTAAATCAGGGGTGGGGAACTGGGGGCAGGATAGAGCCCACAGCTTGCCTGGATCCAGCCCCCAAGGCTTGGGGCTCTCCCCAGCATTGGGGAGCCCACGCTGATTCTTCAGCCCCTGCCACTCCACTGTGGGGCTGGAGCACACACAATATACTAGTCTGGGCCCCTCAGCCTCTGGTGTGTGAGGGGGAACGTGGGGAGTGTCTTTCTCCTCAGACTTTCTCAGGGGCCACATCAGTGAAGGGTTTTGTGGGGGTTTTGGTTTTGTTTTGTTTTGCTTCTCACTTGTGTGCAGCCTCTGACTTTTTTCTGTGAGCCTCCAATACAAAAAGGGTTCCCCACCCCTGGTGTGGATGGTGGCGCTTGGTCCTGCCAATTAGGGTTGCCAGGTGTCCGATATTCACGCTCTTTGTCTGGTAAAAAAAATCAGAGAATACTGGACATGTGTAATGTCCAGTATTCTTTGATTTTTCTGGCTGCACACTGGACGGAAGCCTGGCGTGGGTGGGGGGAGCAGCTGGAAGGCGGGGCCACGATCGGTGCTAGGAGCCTATGATAGCGCAGAAGCCTGGCAGGGATGGGGGGAGTGGCTGGGACTCCCCTGCCCCCACCAGGATTCTGCGCAATCACAGGCTCCTGGCGCTGATCGCAGCCTCACCTCCCAGCTGGGACTCCCAGGCTGGGAAGCGGGGCCGCGATCGCTGCTCTGGGCGCATCAGAAGCCTAGCGGGGGTGGAGGAAGTGGCTGGCAGTCCCAGCCAATGCCCCTGCCCCCCCTCGCTTCTGACGCTGGGAGACGGCGCCGCGATCGGTGCTGGGAGCCTGGGAGTCGCAGCTGGGAGGTGGGGCCACGATCGCCGGTCTGGGTCCATCAGAAGAGGTTGGGGGAGTGGCTGGGAGAGACAGTACTTATTATCCTGTGCTCCTTTTTTTTTTTTTTTTTTTTGCTTGACCAAAATACCCTGTGTACGGTATTTTTGGGGGGACCATCTGGCAACCCTACCTGCCATGGTGCAGGGGACTGGGCTAGATGACCTTCCAGTCCTATGATTCTGCTCTATGAAAGTGTACAAAGCCTTAAAGTTGTTTTACCAGGAGCCAATTTAGGAAATAAATGCTTGTGTCCCTTTGGGTATGTCTACACTACAAAGTTAGTTCGAACTAACGGACGTTAGTTCGAACTAACTTTCCTAGGCGCTACACTAGCGTTCCGTTAGTTCGAACTAGGTAAACCTCATTTTACGAGGACTAACGCCTAGTTCGAACTAGCTAGTTCGAACTAAGGGCTGTGTAGCCCTTTAGTTCGAACTAGTGGGAGGCTAGCCCTTCCCAGGTTCCCCCTGGTGGCCTCTCTGGGCACAACCAGGAAAACTCTTCTCCTCTCCCCCAGCCCCGGGCCCTTAAAGGGGTAGACTCTGGCCAGACGGCACTAGAGTCAGCCAGCCCTGCCAGGAGTCTCTGCCCCGAACCAGTGGCCCCACCATGAGCCAGGCGGCCAGTGCGAGTGACACGTCCCCTGCCCAGTCCCCCAGCACCCAGGGGCCAGCCAGGGGCCGTAGACGGCGGGCGGCCTCCTGGTCTAGTGCGGAGGTCATGGACCTCATTGAGGTTTGGGGGCAGGCCCCCAACGTCCATGATCTCCACACTAGGAGGAGGAATGCGGCCGTCTATGGGCGCATAGCAGCCGCCATGGCCACCAGGGGACACAGGCGCACCCAGGAGCAGGTGCGCATTAAAATTAAAAAGCTGCGCCAGGCGTACGCCAGGGCCACAAGAGGCGGCGCCATTGCAGGGGCTGCCACCTGCCCCTACTTCACTGCCCTCCACCAAGTCTTGGGGGGCAGGGCGGTCCGTGCCAGCCCGGGGGACATCGAGCCGGGACCAGAGGGCCCTGACCTGGGCACACCAGAAGGGTCACCGCCAGCAGCGTCGTCCATGGAGACCGTACCAGGTAAGTAGTTTGAATTAAGTAGTTCGGGGGGGAGGTGGGAGGGAGACCAGGGACCGCGCGCGTGGGCCATGCCCTCCATGGATCACGCAGACACCTGTGCACGTGCGAGCACGTGCCATGCCACCCTTGGGCAGGTGGCTCCAGCTGCGTGACACCCAGGGGCCATTGCCCAATAGACACATGCTTGTGCAAAGAGACGTGACATGCTCCCGACCCCGGGGCAGGACCTAGCAGGATGATTTCCCTTCACATGTCCCCTCTACACGGAGGCAGGGGACATCTCCCCTTCCCCCCCGCCGCCCCGGCCACACTATACATAGCACAGGGACATGGGTGCGGTCTTGGGGCAGCTCCCAGTCCCGGGGAGAACCAGACATCCTGACCATGGCCTCTGTACAAGCACAGCGGCTGTGATGGTGCAGGACATGGTCATGCTCACGTTGCGGAGTTGGGGAGGGGGCTGGGCATCATCCTCTGTGTTCCCAGGGAGAACTGACCCCTTCTCTTCTTTCTCTACAGCTGCACCAGCTGCTCGTGCAGGGCGCACCACCCCGCCCGGGACATGCTCCCGCACCCGCGGCCTGCTCCGGACTGCCAGCACGGAGCAGGAATACTGGGACCAGCACCTTGGGGCCCTGCAAGCCGTGCACCACACACTACGGTCGTGGATGCGGGAAGACCTGCAGGTCCGCCACGAGCTGCTGTCTGAGCTCCGAGGGCTGAGCACCAACCTGCAGCTCCTGCTGCAGAGCATGGTGCCCCGTGCTGATCCTGCACCAGCTGTCCCCCCAACTGCTGTCCCTCCTCCCACTCCTGCTCCCCCTCCCACCTCTCCCTCCTCAACCCCCACAACCTCTTCCTCAATGTCCACACCCCCCACCTCAACCTCCGCACCCTCCACCCCATCCCCCCGGGGACGCTGAGGCCCCCTCCCTCGCCGTACTGAGAGGCGGTCAGCCCGGCGAGACCCCCACCCCTGATCCTTCAGTTTCCCCACCCCCTCCTTTCCCTTGCTTCCCCCTTTCAGCTCCCTCCTCCCAGTTTTCCCCCTCCCCTCTCCCAGCCTCTCTCTTCCCCTCTCCCACCTCCTTTTCCCAGTTTCCCCGAGTTTTGTTAAATAAACAGAGTTTCTATTTTTGAACACACGTGTCCTTTATTTTGTACATCAATAAGAAGGGGGGCTAGGGAAGGGTAAGTGGAAGGAGGTGAGGGAGGAATGGGGCACGAGCCCCCGATGGGGAGGACTGGGCTGGCTCTGCGGGCTTCTGGGGGTGGAAGCTCTCCTGCAGCCCCCTGATTGCCCCCTCTCCCCAGATGGCAGCCTGCGGCAAGTGCAGCCAGTCTGATGGCCGAGTGCTGTGATGTGCCCAGTGTGGGTACTTCGGGCACTCCAAGCCAGGACTGGTTTGTAAGCGGGGAACCCCTGAGAACTGTCTGTCCAGGGTGGGGGTCGGGACCCTTTAAGCGCAGCCCTCGGCTAGCCTGAGACAGCATCTCCACACTCTACGTCCTCCTCTGATGCCCTGCCGGCACTGCTTCCGGCCATCCTTAAGCCCTGTTCAGAGTCCACTCAATGTGGACTTGCTAGTTCGAATTAGCAAAATGCTAATTCGAACTAGTTTTTAGTTCTAGACGCGTTAGTTCGAATTAGCTTAGTTCGAATTAACTAATTCGAACTAAGTTAGTTCGAACTAGCGCTGTAGTGTAGACGTACCCTTTAGTTCTTCCTTGACAACAGTTGTACATATGGTAAGAGATAGTATGCACAGAGTGATGAGGGAGAATGACTGAGCACAAGGAAAGCAAGATGTTTGGGAAGCAAAATTTGATTCTTTTTTTGAAGGAGTGTTGGGATCAATCATTGGCCCCAGAGAAAAGACCGGGAGTTTAAAAACAGAGAATCTTTGGGCCGAAGAAGTAGATTTTTGAAGACAGAAGACATGACAGAAGACAGCATGACAGAAGAACCTGCCCATTGTAGAGAGGAGAACAGAAAAAAATCTGGTATTTGTGTAGCACAGGAAATGGGTTGGAGAATAAAAAAATGTCAGAAATAGGAACCATTGTCAGACCTTGAAGACTGGAATTGAGGCTTTTTATTTGTATTCTAAGTAGACATAACGCCATTTGAAGTTTCTGAGAGGCCATTTCCAGATGGGGTAAGCATTTGTGGGAAAATAAAGCACATTTAGGATATTGTTATCAATTCATCTCACACAATTTTTTTTAAGGCAGCATTAATCCTGAAAATTTATAGGCAAACTTTTCCAGTCAAGCAGTATTCACTTCCATTCATCCATCCATATGTGCAACTACACTTTGTAAATGCAAATAGCTGTAAATCACCTTAAATACTTGCACACTCAAAAGTGTTACAATTTACACCCATTATTTTATTTCACTTTCATTCTTAAGCAGTTGAAATCCTCTTCTGAACCAAGTTATACTTTTGGCCTTCACAACATCCCCGGCAACAAGTTCAACATGTTGACTACCTTTTGTGAAGAAGTTCTCCCTTTTCGTTTGTTTTAAACCTGCTGCTTATTAACATCATTGGATGACTCCTGATTCTTGTGTTTTGTGAAGGACAATACTGCAAGGCTACGTCTTGATTTTTACGTCTTGACAATACTGCAAGGCTACACTGGCATGATTTTCTGGAAATGCTTTTAACGGAAAAGTTTTCCGTTAAAAGCATTTTTGGAAAAGTGCGTCTAGATTGGCAGGACGCTTTTCCGCAAAAGTACTTTTTGTGGAAAAGCGTCCGTGGCCAATCTAGATGCGCTTTTCCACAAAAAAGCCCCAATCGCCATTTTCGTGATTGGGGCTTTTTTTCGGAAAACAAATCTCTGCTGTCTACACTGGCCCTTTTGCGCAAAAGTTTTTCGGAAAAAGACTTTTGCCCAAATGGGAGCAGAATAGTTTTTCCGCAAAAGCACTGACAATCTTACATGAGATCGTCAGTGCTTTTGCGGAAATTCAAGCGACCAGTGTAGACAGCCGGCAAGTTTTTCTGCAAAAGCAGATGATTTTGTGGAAAAACTTGCCAGTCTAGACACAGCCCAAATGTATACACTGTAATACTGCAGTGCTATGACAGTGCTTCCTTATTCGCTTTCTCCACAGCATTTATGATTTTAAAGACCTCTTTCTTCCTTAGTCATCTATTTTCTAAGCTAACCAGTTACCTGTCTTTTTAGTCTCGCCTCCTATGGAAACTATGACATGACCCCTGTTCATTTTTGTTGCCTTCCTTAAATTCTTTTCAGGGTTGGAGCTAGTGGAACTTGTAGGATCAAGCTCTGTGATAGAAACTCTCTCCCTCTTCCAGTGCATGCTATCCTCCTTTATTTCAAATTCTTCCTCAAAACTCACTTCTCTGACGTCAGTTACTACAGCATGTCAGCTAATATGCTGTCACATTAACAAACAAACATTGTAAGTAGAAACATTCCTGGGATTTTCTAGCAGGTTTTGTGTTGCCTCTCTATGTAGGCTCTATACTCCTGAAGGCCGTGGTCACCAACCAGTAGATCGCGATCTACTGGTAGATCTCAGGAGCTCTAAGAGTAGCTCTTGAGCCCTCTCTGAACTACGCGCCTGCGCAGTACATTTACATTAGATTTCCTCATTTGAGGAGCAGCTACTCACTGAGCAACAACACAGGTGAGTAGCTGCGAGGAATGGTGGGAGCTGGGAGTTCGGGAGGGCTGAAACACCCCAGCAAACTGACTGTGGCTTTCAGCTGAGAGAGGCTGCCCCGCGCTCCAGCTGATCGCCAGCTCCTCCTCTGCGCCTGCCCACTAGAGCTTGGTGCACCCTGACTGAACGTCGTGGCCAGCTGGCCGGGCAGCCACTTCTCATCCCTCCAGCCCGGTGCCCTGCGCTCAGCCCAGGGAGGCTGCGTCTAGCTCCAGCTGTGTTGGAGCAAGCTTCCCAGGCTGAGGCAGGATCGCAGATGCCCATCTGATGGACTGTATACGACTAGCAATCTCAGACTACAACCCAGACTTCAAGACACTGGCAGATACTGTTCAGTCACAGGTGTCACACTGTGACTTTGTTATTGGAAGAAAAAATATATAATTATCAATACTTGATTTTAGGTGTACAAAATAACAGAGAACAAAATGTATAATTGTAAATGCTTCATTTTACATTTAAATAGCATGAATTAAAAACAGACCATTTATTTCATAACTATAAACATGTGATTTTAATTTTATATATTGCATAATTTAAAAATAAACTGTTTAACAGAGTGTATAAGGGCTGCGGATAACAAGTGATGGACAGGAGAATAGAGAGGATGGAGCTTCAAGGAAGGGGCGGAGCGGTAGATCTTCGCCTGTTCTGAGACTTAAAAAGTGATCTTGGGTGTAAAAAGGTTGGAGACTACTGCCTTAAGGTGAGGGCAGTGTCTACTACAGTGTCCTCTGGAGCACGGAGAACACTGTTTTAAGAAATAAGTAATAATAAACCAGTTACATGGAGAATTTACAATAAACCATGTAGTGTTTGCACTAAACTAAGTTATCAGCATCACCTACATTTCTGAAGGTGGTCATTTTTCCAGAGACTTCATCTGGTTTCATGTAATTGCTACTAGATAGTTCCGTCAAATTCATTATTACTCAAGTATCTTATATGTTTTGTTTCTTACTCTCAGCCACGTAAAGCTCTTAAAACTGGCTTAAGTGTTTTGCTGACTTGGGATTGAGGCTAATAATCCCAATTCAGCTTTCATTAATGTCAATGGAGGGTCTGCTATTGACTTCAAAGGGAGGTGGATCAGGCATTTTGTAGTTGTTGTTGGAAAATGGGAGGGAATTGGATTGTTGGGATTTAAGTGTGGCTATAAAATATGCAATTTGCCAAATACCCTGAAGCCACTCCCTATTCAACTTAAAGAAATAAAATAGCATTCTCTGTGTATTTAATTGTAATATATTGCCAATTATTTTTTATATTTAAAAATGAAATGTGCACCTTATTTGTTTTAATTACTTTCTCTTGCTGGTTTCACTCCCTTTTCCCTTGTAAAATGATATATCTTCTCTTGCTTTATCTGTATCTGCAGCTCCCTTTTTCTTTAGTCTCTCTCCTTCCTTTCTGAAAAATTCACAGACCTTGCCACCCAATATAATTTAGAATAACTTGAAAATTCAAAACAAGAGTTCCAGCAAACTTGTGACAGAAGAAGGGTAGCTTTATCTCCATCTCAGGGACTGGACTTGTAATTCAAAACACCATTGCATGCAAAATCTCTATATATTTTAGAGTGCATATGTCTGTTTGAGAGTCCATTTGTTCAAGAACTGATGACCAAATTTTGCATGCAGCTTCCTTTTATCCTAACTTAAAGCAACGTCAGGGTTTGGTTGTACCAGGAAAACAGGAAGTGGGACTGTTTTCCATAATATGGAAAGGGAGGGGGCTGATCAGAGGAGAGTGATACTGCAGAGTGACCACCATCAGAAAAGTGGCCAACTGAGGAACGGGCTCCACATAGCCAGCCACCGGAGTGAGTAAGTGGCCCCCCTACTCCAAAGTGTGCCAGACTAGGGGGAAGCCCCCCCACTATCCATGCCATTGTGGCTCCCCAGAACCACCTTTAGGGCTGGGCAGCACAACTCAGCCCCTACCCAGACTGCTCCCACCCAAGGAGAGCCCCCTCCAAGAGCGACTGGGGGGTGGGAACCATGGCCCATCCCCTCTCAGAGGAAATGCCCCCCCAGAGGAGAGGCTGGGAACCATGGCCTGGCCTTCCCAAGGAGTCCTACCCCCTCTGGACCGGCTGCTGTGCAGTGGGCCAGCTGCAGGCCAAGGGGGAGCAGCTGGAGGCCAGGGCTGTCCTAAGGAACCCTGCGGCTCCTTCCACCAGCTACAGGGGGGACAGGAAGAAGCTGAAGCCCTTTCCCTGACCCCCCCTCCCGGGCTGAAGGATGGGGAATGGCTGCTGGAGGCTGGGATTGACCTGTGGAGCCCTGTCCCTCTCTACTTCCCAACCAGTTGCAGGGTGGGGGAGCACTGGAGGCTCGGATTGGCCCACCAAGCACTGTCATTCCACCCCTGGAGAAGCTGGACAGTCCTGGCCCCCGGGGAGGAGTTGCAGATAAGGGAGCACAGCCCCACCCCCTGGGAGGAGTCGCTCTGGAGCAGCGCCACACTTTCCACCACAGGCAGTCCTGGTGAGTTCCCCCCAGGCTCTGAGCCTCTTGCCCTGCGTCCTGCACATTCCACCCCTGACCTGACTCCTGTATCCCCACCCTCGTCCTGAGGCCCTCCATCTCCCTTCCTCTGCTCTGAGCCCCCACTCTCTGCCCTGAGTTCCCCCCACACCAGTGCCATGTGCCCTCAGCTTCCCACCCTCCGCGCTCACTCTTGCACCCTCCACCCCCTGCTCTGAGTCTCCCAATCCTTCTCGTTCCCTGCCCTCACTCTTGCACCTCCATCCCCTTTTTATTCTAGCAAAAGACAGACAAATTGCAAGTACTGTCTACCAACAAGCTCTATCTAATGTTTGGAACACTGTCCTTTTATTAATACAAACTTTTTTCCCTTCATTTTTGAAAAATACAATCATTTAAATAAAGCACATACGTTTTCCTTCTATATTACAAACAAACCCAAAAGCCATTACTTCATTTAAAGACCCGAGTAATGCTGGATATATCTTCTAGTATTATATATGGGCTACGTCTACACTGGCCCCTTTTCCGGAAGGGGCATGTTAATTTCAGCTATCGTAGTAGGGAAATGCGCGGGGGATTTAAATATCCCCCGCGGCATTTAAATAAAAATGTCCGCTGCTTTTTTCCGGCTTTTAAAAAAGCCGGAAAAGAGCGTCTACACTGGCCCCAATCCTCCGGAAAAAGTGCCCTTTTCCGGAGGATCTTATTCCTACTTCAAAGAATAAGATCCTCCGGAAAAGGGCACTTTTTCCGGAGGATCGGGGCCAGTGTAGACGCTCTTTTCCGGCTTTTTTAAAAGCCGGAAAAAAGCGGCGGACATTTTTATTTAAATGCCGCGGGGGATATTTAAATCCCCCGCGCATTTCCCTACTACGACTCATGAAATTTACATGCCCCTTCCGGAAAAGGGGCCAGTGTAGACGAGCCCATGATGTTTCACAAATTACTAAGCATGATTATTTGATTTAAGCTAGGTTTATTGCCCATCCCTTGTAGGTGTTGCATTTTTTGTCTCACCTTTTTGACTAACTCATGAATATGTAATTATTATCAATTTTCAAAAATCAGGAGTAACTGACGATTTAAACTGCTCAGACTTCATTAAGATCTGGTTTTATCTCTCTTCATAATTTTTGAACAGATGGGAGATAAGCAGCTGTAGATATTGCAGATTTTCGCTGAAGCCTGAATATAAAATGTAAAGTAAAGTTCGCAGTTTGTAACACAACTGCTTGATTGTGCATCATAAATGAATAAAACCTGAAATGTATTTTGTCCTTCATCATGCTAGGCATAACTGGGATTCAAGGATAATCTCTGAGGGTATGTCTACACTACAACGTTAATTCGAACTAAGCTAATTCGAACTAACGGATCCAGACTAAAAAACTAGTTCGAATTAGCATTTTGCTAATTCGAACTAGCATGTCCAGACAGAGTGGACCCTGAACCGGGGTTAAGGATGGCCGGAAGCAGTGCCGGCAGGGCATCAGAGGAGGACTTAGAGCGTGGAGATGCTGTCTCAGGCTAGCCGAGGGCTGTGCTTAAAGGGTCCCGACCCCCACCCCGGACAGACAGTTCTCAGGGGTGCCCCGCTTGCAAAGCAGTCCTGTCTTGGAGTGCCCAGACTACCCACACTGGGCACATCACACCACTCAGCCATCAGACCGGCTGCACTTGCCGCAGGCTGCCATCTGGGGAGAGGGGGCAATTGGGGGGCTGCAGGAGAGGTTCCACCCCCAGAAGCCTGCAGAGCCAGCCCAGTCCTCCCCATCGGGGGCTCGTACCCCATTCCTCCCTCACCTCCTTCCACTTACACTTCTCTAGCCCCTCTTCTTGATGTACAAAATAAAGATAACGTGTCTTCCAAAATGGAATCTGTCTTTATTGAACAAAACTGGGGGAGACTGGGAAAAGGAGGTGGGAGAGGGGAAGAGAGATGGTGGGAGAGGGGAGGGCAACTACAATGATGAGGGGTTGGGAACAGGTCCCATATGAAGAGAGGCTAAAGAGACTGGGACTTTTCAGCTTAGAAAAGAGGAGACTGAGGGGGGACAGGATAGAGGTCTCTAAAAGCATGAGTGGGGTGGAGAGGGTGCATACAGAAAAATTCTTCATTAGTTCCCATAAAGAAGGACTAGAGGACGCCAAAGGAAAGGAATGGGTAGCAGGCTTCAATCTAGTAACAGAAAGTTGTTCTTCAGAAAGCAAAGAGTCAACCTGTGGAACTCCTTGCTGCAGGAGGCTGTGAAGGCTACAACTAGAACAGAGTTTAAAGGGAAGTGAGATCAAGTCATGGAGGCTGGGTCCAGGGAGTAGTATTAGCCAGGGGGTAGGAGTGGTGTCCCTGCCCAAGGTTTGTGGAAGGCTGGAGAGGGATGGCACGAGACAAATGGCTTGGTCACTGTCTTCGGTCCATCCCCTCCAGGGTCCCTAGAGTTGGCCGCTGTCGGCAGACAGGCTACTGGGCTAGATGGACCTTTGGTCTGACCCAGGACGGCCATTGTAAGCTCTGGGCCCAGGGTCAAAGTGTAGGATCTTATTCCTACTTCAAAGTAGGAATAAGATCCTCCAGAAAAGGGCGCTTTTTCCGGAGGATCGGGGCCAGTGTAGACGCTCTTTTCCGGCTTTTCTAAAAGCCGGAAAAAAGCGGCGGACATTTTTATTTAAATGCCGCGGGGGATATTTAAATCCCCCGCGGATTTCCCTATTGCGATCGCTGAAATTAACATGCCCCTTCCGGAAAAGGGGCCAGTGTAGACGTAGCCACCCTGAGTTCCTTTCATTTGAATTACGCAAAATCAGTCTTCAGACATAAAGTTGTATTTATATTTCAAGAAACTCAAAAGATGGAAAGCATGTAAAAAGGAATGTAACTCTCCCTGAGGAAAATACTGTCTTAAAAATTGAAAACATTTCATAAGAAGCACATATATTTCCAGTGAATCAGAGCATCTTTACTTTATGTGCTGAATGTGGGCCTCATGAATGCTCTCAGCACTGTTATTGCATAACAGTGAAACAGCATTTATTTGCTCTGATGAGAGTCTCCTCAGAGCCTTGGAGAGAGGTCAGACATCCATGCTGAGATTACTGGATCTGTCTGTGACTTTCCAACTGATGGTTTTGTTATACTACTGACTATGGGATCTAGCAGGGGTGAATGGAATCACTTCAAAGAGACTCTGCTTGTTTCTTTCAGGGTATGTCTACACTACAAAGTTAGTTCGAACTAACTTAGTTCGAATTAGTTAATTCGAACTAAGCTAGTTCGAACTAACGCGTCTAGAACTAAAAACTAGTTCGAACTAGCGTTTTGCTAGTTCGAACTAGCAAGTCCACATTGAGTGGACTCTGAACAGGGCTTAAGGATGGCCGGAAGCAGTGCCGGCAGGGCATAAAAGGAGGACTTAGAGCATGGAGATGCTGTCTCAGGCTAGCCGAGGGCTGCGCTTAAAGGGTCCCGACCCCCACCCCGGACACACAGTTCTAAGGGGTGCCCCGCTTGCAAAGAAGTTCTGGCTTGGAGTGCCCTGAGTGCCCACACTGGGCACATCACGCCACTCGGCCATCAGCCCAGCTGCACTTGCCGCTGGCTGCCATCTGGGGAGAGGGAGTAATTGGGGGGCTGCAGGAGAGCTTCCACCCCCAGAAGCCCGCAGAGCCAGCCCAGTCCTCCCCATCGGGGGCTCATACCCCATTCCTCCCTCACCTCCTTCCACTTACCCTTCCTTAGCCCCCCTTCTTATTGATGTACAAAATAAAGATAACGTTTCTTCCAACATTGACTCTGTCTTTATTGAAAAAAAACTGGGGGAGACTGGGAAAAGGAGGTGGGAGAGGGGAAGAGAAAGGCTGGGAGAGGGGAGGGCAACTAACATGATCAGGGGTTGGGAACAGGTCCCAGATGAAGAGAGGCTACAGAGACTGGGACTGTTCAGCTTAGAAAAGAGGAGACGGAGGGGGGACAGGATAGAGGTCTCTAAAAGCAGGGGTTGGGTGGAGAGGGTGCATTCAGAAAAGTTCTTCCTGAGTTCCCATCAAGAAGGACTAGAGGACACCAAAGGAAAGGAATGGGTAGCAGGCTTCAAACTAGTAAGAGAAAGTTGTTCTTGACAAAGCAAATAGTTAACCTGTGGAACTCCTTGCTGCAGGAGGCTGTGAAGGCTACAACTAGAACAGAGTTTAAAGGGAAGTGAGATAAAGTGATGGAGGTTGGGTCCATGGAGTCCTATTAGCCAGAGGGTAGGAGTGGTGTCCCTGGCCTCTGTTTGTGGAAGGCTGGAGAGGGATGGCACGAGACAAATGGCTTGGTCACTGTCTTCAGTCCATCCCCTCCAGGGTCCCTAGGGTTGGCCGCTGTTGGCAGACAGGCTACTGGGCTAGATGGACCTTTGGTCTGACCCAGTACGGCCATTGTAAGCTCAGGGCTCAGTGTCGGGGGTCTCAGTGGACCCCCTTGATTTTCATGCACACCTGGTCCTGGGTGGCCAGGCTGGCAGCTCTCCTGCCCTAGACAGCCACTTTCCTGTGCCTAGTGCGGAGATCGTGGACGAGGTCCACGATGTCCGCACTAGCCCAGGAAGGTGCCCGCCTCTTGCGGTCCAGGGCAAGCTCCCGGGAGCCGCCAGCCTGGTCCCGGCAAGAGGGGGTGGGCTGGGGGGCATCGGGTGGGTGGCTCTGTGCCGTGCCAGATGCAGGGTCTGCTAGCTGGGTGCTGGCAGGCTTGCACCTGGCACGGGCACCGTAGCCAGCCCGTGCCCCTTTAAGGGGTCCGGGGCCGGGAGGGGGGCATAGAGTTTCCCTGGTGTTGGCCAGAGTGGCCACCAGGGAAACCTGGGGAGGGCTAGCCTCCCACTAGTTCGAACTAAAGGGCTACACAGCCCTTAGTTCGAACTAGCTAGTTCGAACTAGGCGTTAGTCCTCGTAAAATGAGGTTTTCCTAGTTCGAACTAAGCGCTCCGCTAGTTCGATTCAAATTCGAACTAGCGGAGCGCTAGTGTAGCACCTATTAAAGTTAGTTCGAACTAACGTCCGTTAGTTCGAACTAACTTTGTAGTGTAGACATACCCTCCGAGAGTTTCTGGTGTATGAGGCATGGCAACCTCACAAGAGTTAATGTGTGTCTGTTGATGTGTATCTGAAGCCACTTTTGGAGACTGTGAGGTGCTATGAGCTACAATACCCACCTTCATGTATTGCCTTCCCTCAGACCTTGATGGTGTTCTTGCTAACTTAGTGTATGACTGGGAGTGGGTGCTTAATACAAAACATTTGGCTTAAAATCATCAACGTTGATAACTGCCTGGCAAAGAAATCTTGTATTCTAAGGAACTAATAAGCGCTATTATCACTCCCTAAGTTGACAAGCTAGCCTATTATGAAAATTGTTTGCAATTTTGAGATCCAACAAGAATTAGCTCTTCTATTGGGCCCTTAGAAACAATCCTCAGTGAAGGTGAACAAACAGCAGCCGATCTAGAAAGAACAGAATTGTGCAGTAAACAAGACAGAGGTGAAGAGTCCATCTTGTCAAACACTTTTTCTTTAAAGTTAAACTCAAACAGCTGAACCTTTTAGAGAACTCGTTGGCATAGTGGATTAATGCACTAGCCTTTTCATCTCTTGGGCACAAATCTTGGCTTATGTTGCCAGTGAAAATTAGTTTGGTGGTTTCTTCTTAGTTCCTACCAGACATTTGTCTACAACACAAAACCACCATGCAATTTGGCACCATAGGCAGTCTTTGCTCAAGAGAGGCCCAGAACAGGGGTGTTGCAGGTCAGGACTGAAGGCAGAGTTTTGTGTTGAAAGCTTGCCTCGTCTGCCCACTGTATCGGACTTTAGCCAGTGCTATTTACTTCACTTTCAAGAGCACTAATTTCTCTGTCTCTCATACATACACACTTTTAAAGAACAAAAAACATCGTTTTGTAAAAAGTAAGCATTTTAAAGAATTTTTCCAAATAAAAAAAGGAGGAACACTGAAAAAAAATTATAGCATAAACCTCAGCTTGCAGATCAGTGATCACCTTATTATCTTAATAGTCTCCTCTGCTTCTTAACTCTCATTATTAAGCGATCTGTAAGAAAGAACATTGGCCAAGTCCTCTTGAAATGCAGCTATAGGAACAGGAGATTCTACTGCCCCACGCCCATGCAGTGGCTCCTGCATAGCAGTTGTTTCTGATCTCAATACAACTGCTAATAAATGAGCGTCTTCAGGGTTGATAACTTGCTCCTTCATGTACATGAAACTGCATGACATTTGGACCTACCACATGTAAGTCAATATCTGATGGTGTGTTATTCTATTCTTTTGTGATCCAAACCTGGAAGAGCTACATGACTCTTATGACTGAGTGGTAAGAAAGGAGATCATTCCTACCTCTTTCTTCTCCTAAATGCAAGTTTTAAGGTGGAGCAGAAGAGTCAAGGGTAAAATTTCCAAAAGCAACTAAGTCCTATTTTCAAACATGACTTAGGTGCTTACTTCCAGTTGATTTGCAATGAAACTTGGGGTCTTAAGGCCCAAATTTTAAAAGTATTTAGGCACTTTTATGTGCAACACAGCAATGCCCATGTCTCATTTTCTAAAGGGATTTGGACATTTATGCAGTAAACTGCCATTGATAGTCATTTCGGATGTAAGCTTAAGTGTTCGTATTGAAGATGAGATGTAGTCTCCTAAATCAATGAGGCATTTCAATGCTGAGTGCGCAAACACCTAAATACTTTTAAAAGTCTGGGCCAAAGTGCCTAAGTTACTTTTGAAAATGGAACATAGCATAGCATTCTAAGGTCACTCGGGTTCCTTTAAAAATGTATAACAAAGATGAGATGTGGGAGACTGTGCATCTGGTAGCTTCCCTTCTTTTGTTTATGTAGTCTCCCCATCACTGGTTCCTATATCTAGTTCCTTTGGCCAAGGATACTGAACTTTCTGATGCAGAAACAGATTCAAAGCTATGGAGGAGATGGTTAGCATTTACTAAGGGAAGTGAACATCAAACACTGAGCCATAGCAACATGTAGGTGGGAATGGAAAAAAGGACTCATGTGAGAAAGTACGGTACTTCTGCTTCCTTACTTGCTCTGTGGGACATGGCTTTTGCACTGCACGCTGCTATAATTCTCCTGTCCAGCTGTATAATACTCTTCTTCACTCGTAAGGTCTTTTACAACCATAAGCTTGTTATATCTAATTCCAAAAGGAGATTGATGTCTGTTAGCAGAGTCATATTATAGTTAAAAAAAAGAAAGAGAGAAAACATGACATATTAAAATGTAGCTTTTATTCACAGAGGTGTACAGAAATTTGGTTATTTAAAAATATGTTAAAATACTTGTTTGGCATGAAGGGGTTCATTAAGAGTAAGCTTTTGTAAACAAATTATATACCATATTACAGAAGAAGAGAAGATCTAAGGCAAGGATACTCTATTTTGGAAGCCCCAGGGGCCACAATGATACAGCACATGCCGAGGACCACAACTTGTGTGGTTGCATATATTTGCAAATAGCTTCTTTCACACTGACAGGCAAGAATACAAAGATTAAGGCAAGACTACACAACACGCAGGCCCCATTTCAATCAGTTCTGTTGATATTAATAAAGTGCAGTATTTACCTTATTTCCACCCATATGACAGTACTTTTAATGAGCAACGACAGTCCAGGAATTTAACTACTAAAATGCATATCAACAGAAGACCATTATATTGACTACTTTTTTGTTTTGGCTCCCACCTGCATGCCCCGTGTAAACCCAAACTGCACCGCGGACCACAAACAAATGGGCTGTAGGCCGCATGTGGCCCACAGGCTGTGTGTTGAGTAGCCCTGATCTAAGGCTTCTGCTGATAGTTGGGATCAACGAGTGCTTGTCATTTTTTGGTCTCAGTTAAATACGAGGTGTTAGACTCCAAGAAGTAGCTTGAGTTAAATATAGTGAAATCATAAGTTATTTGTAGAGTTGCCAGGTATCCGGTTTTGAACCGGACAGTCTAGTATTTGAGCTTTCTGACTGGGAAACAAATTGAGAAAATACTGGACATAGCAATTGCTATGTCCGGTATTTTCTAATTAAGTTTTTATTATTATCATGAGTATCAGGACGTAGTTGCGTACTGCCTGGCTGGTAGACATGCTCAGACTGCGTGAGCGTGTCTACCAACCAGGCAGTACGCAACTACGCAGTAAAGAGGAGGGGGGTGAGGCCGGGGCCTAGGCGGGATGGAATCCCCAGGACTGGACTTGCCCATGCGCCCCACTGGGACCGTGCTCAGGATGGGCAGCACTCCAGGATCTGCATGCGCCCGGGCTAACCCCGCTCCCCAGCAGCCGGTTCCCCCCCTTACTTCCTCCCGGCCAGCCCTGCTCCCCCCATCCTCTCCCAGCCAGCCCTGCTTCCCGCCAGCCAGTTCCCTTTCTCTCTCCCTCTCCCCCCCGATATCCCCCAACCAGCCCCGCTGCCCTCTGACCCCCTCCCGGCCGGTCCCCACCCCCGACCCTCCCCAATCTGAGATCAAGTGTTTCTGGTATTTTTTTTAAACCATCTGGTAACCCTAGTTATTTGGGCTTCCTCGCACATTTGTCAATAAACCTCAATCATGGTACTCTTGGTATTCCAGTCTTGTAGTGGTCCTGTGTGAACAATATCAACCAAATTGTGTGAGGGGTTTTTGCTATGTGGACAAAGCTTTAGAAGCTGGGTTGAGGACACCACCAAACTCTTTCCATTTGTGACTTAGTCCAGATTTAGGAAGTCTCCAAAATGCATTCTGTTAACAGATCAGTCCTTACCTCCCCTCCTTCTTCTGAAGTGTTTCTCACACTTATGCATTTTTACCATGTATAAGCTAAGAATGAAGTGTTCCTGTAGCTATTTTTCCAAATAATGAGAATAATACCATAACATTAAATTGTATACTCTTTGGAGCAGGAACCTTTCTTATTGTTCTGTTTGTACAATGTGTAGTAGTGCAATGAGTGAGGCTCCTAAGCATTACTGCAAAATGTATCATATAAATAGTCCCTCAGATGCTTTTGCCACAATATGCTGTTCTTTCATCTTCCTTTCAGCTATGTTTTAGGTAGTGTGCCACTTTTGCTTCCATATATGCCTGACAGGAGAGCTTATTGTGTTTAAGGATTGTAACGACTTCAGAGGCAAGTTAACTCATCCATGCTCCAGTTTCATGCTGGTGATTCTGACCAAAATATCTACTGAAATATCATCACCAGTAGTTCTCAGTGCTTGTGAGATATTGGTTACACTTTCACAAAATAGTGGCCCCCACCAGAGGTTATACAGGCAAAAGAGAGTCCAGCAACAGAAACCATATTTGCACCAGTCAGAGCAGAAGCAGCAGTTGACATGACAAAACAGGTCTTCCCCTTTTTAAGCTCATATGTATGGGCTGCAGAATAAAGATGAATTAAGATTACACTTTCAAAGTTGGATCTTGTGGTAAAATGATAGGGAGATGTGAGAGTTTCCCTTCACCATATGGTGTATGTAATCTGTGATAAAGAGACTGCAAAACATTCTCTACTTTTCTGTTCTCAGAACAAATTACCTCTGGGAAAAAAAGACAAATATGTTGCTGTGTAGTGATACAGAAAATATCCACATAATAAAGACATTGAACGTAGAACTGTATGTGTGTTCATAGAGTTGGCTCTTTTGAAAAGCAAGTCCAGTATTTCAAAGTGTTCTGATTCAGATCTGCACATCAGTGCTTCAACCGTTTCCAGCCAACTTCTTGTTAAATACTTGCAGGACTTCCTGTGGCGGATCTTAGATTTAGGCACTGCAAATAATGTAAAGGTTTCTTTTATAAGTCCAATAGAAGGGCAAGGCTGGTGTTTACAAAGTATTCAGTATGGAAATCCTGTATTAATTTATCTGGATATACTCCACTGAGGTCTATAGACACAATGTAACCTTTTAAATAAAAGGTGGCTGCATGCTGCAGCCCTTGCCAGAGTTGCAGTAAAATCAGGAAAAAATAAGCAGGAAATGGCTAGAAGGAATTACAGTAGATGGCAGAGTTAATCCTAACCATAGAAGGCAACTGTTATGGAATAACATAAGGATGCTTTTCTCAAAGTGAATATAAAAGGCTATAATGTGTAAATGAGGTTATCCCATCAATAGGGGCGCTATCAAGCAAGAGGGTGTACCTCAGGCTAGCGATCTCCTTTCAGGAGCAATTAACATAGACAATATCAGATGTTATTTTTATAGCATGAAAGAATTAAGCTCTGCTTAAAATTATCTATTTAGGGAGCTTTTTAGTTTGCAGAGGTAACTATACCCTGTTTAGTAATAGATATGTAGCCTTGTTAGTCTGGTCTAGCTGAAACAAAAAACAGGACTATGTTTACTACCTTCAGACAAGGGGCGGAGGTGTAGGATTTTAGGCGTTTTTAATTAACTGTAAAGCACTTTGAGATTCTCAGTTGAAAGATAGCATAGAAGTGCAAGATATTAGCATTGTTATTACTCTGTACAGTGATTAATAGCCACACAGGGTTGTCCCTCATCTTAAACTTGTCAGAGTACCTATTAATTTGATCCTGGTACTGTAAATGTATGTTAAGTACAATTTGTAAAAATTAAACAGTGTTGGTATTTAATTTCCCTCTAAAGGAAGCTTATATAGTAATATACATTGCTTCTACATGGGACACAGTGAAATCCTGTTTAAAAACAAACTGAATTACAACCCTTCAGTGGTTGGAAGGGCAGTTTTGCCAATGTATTAAATACCTGGCAAAAAAAAGGTGTTTTAATTTTTTTAAGTAAATGTAAGCAAACGCAAAGGAATCATACTGTTGGAAATATTTTCCAGTGTTTATATTCAGATGTTCAGACCTGTCTGGCTCCTCTCTGTTTGCATGTGTTGGGGTTATAGGCAGTCCAGCTACATTCCACATTGATTCATATAAATATATTGCAGATTATTAACTTCCAGCCAAATACCAGGGAATTTGCTTTTCAGAATGTTTAGTGACTTTTCACAAAGCTTATTTACTATACAGAGGTATGCATCTTCTCTATATTGCCCCATTAAGGGAATTATAACAAGAATAATATTTGTTCAGGGCTTTTGCTATTATAGCCAATATTAGCCTCATAAATATGCATTCTCATGTTCAACCGATAAAAGTTTATTCATATAATTAATTAAATAAAAATAAAAATTTCATATGGAGAGGCAGAACCTCTCTCTGTTAAAATTGCACCAAACTTCTATCCTATAACCTATATAACTTTGTCTCAGAAAATTACTGAGAGTCTAAAAACTGCCATATTTGCAATGAAAACAAAATAGAATATTCCCTTAAAGAAAATTAATCAAAAGGATGTTTAAATAGTAGGTAATCTAAAAATCACTCTGATTTAAAATACTAACTTTTCTCTATTTCTTTGTTTTCTTCTAGCGTAGAACTACTTTTTACTTGTCCTTTGAATTTACCAGACAGTTCAAGCTCCTTGGAAACTCATGTGCTAGCCGTGTTTAATGTACATAGTTGTTATTTAGCAAAGCTATTAAGATTTTTGTTGTGGGTCTTTTGGTGCACAATTCTGATCTGGTGGATCTCAAAATAATTGTTTTGCCATCGTCTATCATTAAAACAGAATTGTGCATAAGGGGCAATATCCTTAGCTAGTATGAACAGTTGCTGTTCTGTTGACTTTAGCAGAGCTACGTTGATTTATACAAGCTAAGGATTTGACCCTATATATTTGTAAGAGAATATCTTCCTTCTGTAGATTAATTAGCTTAGAAAGCACACAATGATATTTCTGTAATGAACTCCTAATACAGTAAAACTCCAATAGTCCGGCATCCAATAGTCCGGCACTCCTGATAGTCCGGCATCAAAATGGCAAGAGCCTAGTGAGTGAGCTTCAGAAAAAAATGAGTCACAAGGTAACAGCGGCAGCAGCTGAACTGAGCAAAAGGGTAAAAAAGGCTTAAAAAAACTAAAATATTACAGTATACTGTATACAGTATGTAAAATAAAAAGGGTTAAGAACACTTTATATACAGTATATAATGTATTCAGTATCAGGTTGAAACATTTCTGTATATAAAACCAGTTTATAGTACCTCCTGATAGTCCGGCATATCTGATAATCCGGCATCACCTAGGTCCCATACGTTCCGGATTATCGGAAGTCTACTATAGTAATCATCCTTGCATTCCAGTGGTGGACGCGGGGTTTATGAGAGCTGTAGAACCAAGAGCTAATATCAGCTCTTCATATGTAAGTTTGGTTGTGAATAATCTCAGCAGTCCCATTATAAAGCTGATTTTGATCCACCTTCCAACTCATAAAGAACCCTTTTGCTCATTTTTAGGTTTAAGTCTTATTGCCAAGTAGAAGATTTTCTGAACATTTTGCTTAAATGAAATAGGAACGTCATGAAACCAAAAAAGAGGAGAAATTGTTACAAAATCTCTGATGTTGGTCTTTGATTTCCCCAAGAAAATCCTAATACACTACAAAATATTAAACAGATTTTTATGCTGACTCGTGCAATAGGCAGTTTTCAAGCACAATAATCATTTAAGAAATTGGCAGTATTTGAAAATGAGACGTGATCTTTTGTCATTAAAGCTGTTAGAGGGATATATATCGGGCATCATAGAGAGAATTTTCAGTGCTTATCTCTGAATTTCCCAGGACTAATTTTCAAAAGTGAAAGGAAATGAAACTCTAGGTTGTGATAAAATTATTCCTCATCAAAATGTGCCTTTGGCCAAAGACATCCATTTTCAAAATGAAATAGATAAGAAGCCAAGTTTAAAGTTACTAACCATAGACTGTATAGGTAATATTTATTAAAGCTGGGGCCAGACCTCTATGTGGTAAACCAGTAAGAGCATCCAAGAGAGAACACTGCCTCTCTTCAAATCTTTGCATTTAAGCCTACTGTAAATGGAGATAATAAAATAATAATAATAAATATTTTGAGATCTACAGATGAAAATAGGGTGAGAAAGCAGACGAATGTACATAAAAGAATACAGAAATGTTTCAAAATGAGAAAGGGGGAGTATCTTAGTAGCTGTATTTTGTATATAAAAGTTTTTTATAAACTCCATTTCCTGACTTTCTTTCCTGTTTTCAACAACAATCAGTGCAAAAATATTGTTTCAGTAGGCCAGTAGAGAAGGAGAATGTGATTCTAAACTGAGAGATAAATCATGTAATGGTGTTTGCTGGAGAGATGTGGGAAGAAATTAACAGGTGCATAAAAGCAGTCAGCATCTTTTTTTCTCAAAAAAAGTCAGAGCTTACTTATGTTCTCTTGAAGAAGAATGAAAAGGGAGCAAATGTGGGAGGAGGGAGAGAACATGTATGCACAATCAAATCATTTTCTGTATTCGGTTAATTGTAAATGTACCTTGATAAGAACTGATCATCTCCTCACCTAACTACTACTCTATGATCATGCTATGAGGTCATAATACTTGTGATTTCAGAATCAAACATGAAATTTGAATGTGATGTTACAAGTAGTTGATTAAATTATAAAGAGCTCAAAAGATAGTCATGGTTTGCGAAGTTCTTTCTTCACTCTCATGTTTTATTACAAATGAAAGCATACACGTGTGAGCTGCAAGGTTCTACTTCACTGGTTTTTATCAACTTATCTCTCCTTTACTTTTCTTCCTTTCAGGTTATTTGATGTATGCACAGTGTCACGAACAGATAGAGAGACCAAACTAACACTAGTGTTTGAACATGTTGATCAAGACTTGACCACTTACCTGGATAAAGTTCCGGAGCCTGGAGTGCCTACAGAAACTATAAAGGTACTAAAGAAGGATTTTTTTCTCTTAATAATTTTAGGAAATATTAATGTGTAAACACAAAGGGCTTAATCATAAGGATCTTACTCAGGCAAGCTATCTTTTGCTTCACTGGGAATTTGCATGAGTGAGGGCTGAGTAAAAGCTGAATAATCGCCTTACTAGAGCTTGAGTTCTAGTCCACTGAACTGTGGGCCAGTAACTGATTAATATTTGTGCTTGTTTTCCTTTGGTTTAAATTTTATGCCCCACCCACCCCTGCCAGTTCTCCCCCCACACCTTTCATTCTTCTGTTTCCCATTAATCCTCCCAGATCTGCATTTGCCATTGGAAGTTATCAAATACCTTCACTTACAGTAACATATCCCATCAGTCTTCCGCTATGGCAGATTATTCCTTAACTGTCCACTTCAGGGTTATTTTAACTGTTCTCTAAAGCATCCGTTAATGAGCATCAGAGACAGAACACTGGACTAGATGAATTGCAGTTGCGTGGTCTGTTATAACAAGGCCTACACTCTCCTATCATTTTTTTCTGGTTTTTTACCTTTATTTTTATTCTTTTTCACCTGTTTGTCTTTCCCGCCCACACATAATAGAAAGCTACATCTAGTGCTCAAGACAGAGGGCTTTCATTGATGGCTCTGTGTTCCAGAGACTCTTGTGTTCTTGCAGCTGAGCTCAGTGTCACTGGACAAAGCTTAGGTTGGCATATTGCTACCCTATACATGTGAATCACTCCAATGGCCAGCTGCACTTCAAACCACTGAAGGAGCAGGAATGGATGGTGAGTGACCTTCAAGGAGCTGCCTACTGCTTTATTCATGGCAGCCTGTTTGTGGTGAGAGGAATGGTCAGAGTGGCTCCAGTGTCATGTAATTTTCCCTTCCTGAGGGCCCTTTGTAGAAAGGCCTCTCGTCAAGTTAGGTAATACTGATTTAAATGTATTTACCACATAGCTTTTTTTCCCTCTGACTGGAGGGGCCATAGTAAAACTCCATATCAAGGACTATAGTTTGAATCTGATCAAAATATTCAAAAAGATTAATAGAAGCAAAGGGATTGATGTTACATTTTCCAAATGCATGGTTATGCCTGATAAGTGTTTTGCTTTCTTCTGCGATAAGAAACCACATTTGCTTCCAAGGAAAGTTAATCTTGCTTCTGTACTAGTGATTTTTGGAGGTGTATCATGTTGTCTTAACCTGGCAGGACTCCTAGGGAAATAAAGCGGCAGGGGATGAATTGGGGAAGTGGAGGAAAAGAAGAGAAAATCGCTTATATATATATATATATATATATATATATATATATATATATATATATATATATATATATATGCGATATATATATACAGAGAGAGAGAGAGAGAGAGAGAGAGAGAGAGAGAGTTAACATTGGCAGCCTAAGTGACTTTTCGGAGCTTGGGTCTGAAATCATACACTTCAGATAGAGATCATTTTACTTATCAAAGCTACAGAAAGTGTAACTTCAGGCAGTTCCAGAAGTTTTATTTTTGTAAGCAATCTTCTTGCATAAATATGTTAAATTAAAAAAAAATGAAAACAGCTGGATTCAGTCTCACCAGAGGATTGAAAGGTAGCTCACATATTATAATGATATCTTGTTCTAATGCTTTTAGGGTTCTACCCTTGGCTGAGATTTTCAAGGCTGTTGAAAGAATTTGTTCATTTAAGCCTCATTAAAATGTAATTAATTAATTAGTATTAATAGCAATTGAATACCTCAACACCCCTACTTGGCTTTAAAAACCTCACTGTTTAAAATAATATTTCATTTAATCATATAGTAATAATATTTAGTTGCATGTATATTAATTCGTACAATTGTTCAAGGCAAATGGAAAGAAACAATATTGACCAATAAAATTGTGTGCCATTTTTCCAAAACCCTGGTTCTAGAACCACATCTGTAAACATGAAATTCTGCTTAGGAATTAAGTTCTTGTGCGGGCAATTACTGGTGTTGTTTGTGGACCAATGTATGGTTCTGCACATTGTTTATGATTGCATCTCAGGTGATGGATCATGATTAGAGCTCCATGTTTGTCACAGAGGTAGCAGAAGTCACAGATTTCATGACTTCCTGTGATCTCTGTGAGTTCTGCAGCAGCCCATGTGGCTGACCCCAGGTCTGTCTAAGCAGCTAGTCCCGGGGATAGCTGTTCAGGTGACCCTAGGGACTACCAAACTAGCTACTGCTTGAGCAGCTCTGCCACTGGAGTGACCCCAGCCCCCAGGGTTCCCTCCCACCCACTCAGCTGCTGCTGTCATGGCTCTCCCTTCCAGTAGTGTATCTCCTCCAAGATTCAATCAGGTCTCATGGATAGGTTGCAGACTATGATTTTGTGTTACTTGCCCATGACCTGTCCATGATTTTAACTAAAAATACCCATGGTTAAATAATAGCCTTAATTATGATAAGCTGGTGCTATAAATAAAGCATATGAAGGAGAAAAGTCCAGCCATTTTAAAATGAGCAGGCTAAGAAGTACTCACCAGAGCTGCCAGGGTCCCTTTCAAATCAGGCGTTTCAGTTGAAAACCAGATGCCTAGTAACCCTGTTCACATGTTCTGGTCCTACTGTGCATAGCCTATAAAAACAATATCATTAGAAGATGGTTAGATGTCATTTCAGTTCTTGAGCTAATGTAAATCAGTAGAGCTCCACTGGCTTCATTAAAGAACTGCCAATTTATGCTAACAGGCTCTTAGCACAAATATCTTTTCCCCCAATTTGACTTTTTACACAAGTCAAATTATTAAATTATTAAAATCAGATGCTGCTTTGTACTTCATTCATTTTATACCAGAGTCAATTTAGAATATCCTCCTCACAACCACCAGTGTAATGTACAAATAGCCGGTACTGTTGGATCATCTGCTCTAGGTCTGTGTGTGGTCAGCATTGTATAAGAACATAAGAATGGCATAGGGACCATTTGAGCTGACCAAAGCAGTGGACACCTTGAGAGCTGAGTTTTGCTCTCTCCCTTATACTACAGTAAATTCCATAGTTGTTAGTAGAATTATAGTTTATTAGTTCCAGAATTTCTTTGAGAATTTCTTTGAACTTCACTTAAATATTTTGTTGTGGGTTTTATATTTACTGTGTCTTATGAAGTTTGGATATTTGTTACTAACTGTATAAAAGATAAGTAAAGCTACTGACGATGGGTTTTTTTTAAATGAGAAACATTTTAGGTATAAGGGACAGTAATGTTTTAAGGAAGGTGCCCTGGTCTCTAACAGATAATGTAGATGTAGTTTTATGATTCAGAAATACCTATTTTTTTAAGAATCTAGGCCTACAAGTCTAAAACCAATTTATTTTCACAATAGCATAGGCAATTAGGAGCCTATATCTCACTGAATGCTTGCTAAATGCCTGTCACTTTTTGAAAATGATCCCAGGACATCATGCCACAAATTCACTCTATCCCTGAAAACAAATACAATAATTGCTCCTTTCTGCGAGCAATAATTGTGACTTTCACTCTGTGTTAGTAGCAAATAATATATCACTTCTTAGTAAACTGAAATAAAGGTATAGCTTCTCAGAAAACAAGCCATTTTCTAAGTTGTGCTGTGAGTCATTAGCCATCTGCCACAGAATACGCATGTATTCTGATCATGTTTGAGATGTGGAGCAGATGTCGTACAATCACGTGATACTTGAAAACAAGGTGAGAAATTCCAGGAATAAATATACCACCATGATGATGAAATGGCTGTAAAAAGAAGAAAATAATCTTCAGTGTGGCCTGTATGTAACCACATTGTTAAAAGAGGCTCCTTAAAATGTGTAACTGCATAAATGAGCCCATTCAAATGTGCATGTTGTGTGACATAAATAAATGCTTGATTAGTTGAATTTCTAAAATTGTCCTCCTAATATTCTATAGTAAGGAAAAAAATGAAACCTTGGTACATAATAGGGCAACATAAAATGATTTATTATTTTATAGGACTACTTTACATTGAAAAGTTTATTCTTTTAAAATAAGGGCTGTTATGCCTCCTACAATGGTAAGTAGGCTGGATAGATGGAGAGAAAAGAAGCATGAGACACAAATTGCAGATTCTAGATACATTGTTAATAATATGCATTCTGAGTAGTGCATACAGGAGAGGTTCCCCTTAATGCTGGTATAGCTAACTCTTCCCCATAGTGTAGCAGTTCCTACAAACATGGAGGCAAAACCATGTCTACCTCTGTCACACCCAGACAGCTCCTCTGGAGCCGCTGATGCTGTCCATAGTGTGAGGTCTGCAGTCCACAGCTTGCCCTCCTTACACTGATGGCCAAATTTTAGCTATGCTGGGAAAAAATGACTCTCTCTACAGTGCCCAACACTGTTGTAACTAAGGGCTGCTCTTACCTCTCAGTTAAGGCATTTGTACTATTAGCACCACAATTTGGACCTAATTTTTTTCTCTGAGCCCTGCTATTAATTTTTAAGTACCATGGAGGAGACATACTATGAACCTTAATTATTTCCAAATTCAAATACACAGAAAATGGGGGAGAGGGGGAAATCTCTTATTTCATGTAGTGCCCTATTCCAGGCCTGCCCAGAACTCTAATCACTTCCAAACTAAGGAGCACATATAAATGTGCAGCACTCCAATAATTTTAAATCGGTTTCCATTATAGTGTGATGTAAAGTCATCCAAGTGCTTCACATTTTTAATGAGTTTTCCAGTTTGTAAAGGAGTCAAGAAACTTTCCAATATAGTGAATGAAGGCAACCCACCTGTATTAATAATTTGAGCTTCTAAATATAATGAATTAGTAAATGTTGTATAAAGATGTCTACGAAATAATCACAAAATAAAGATCTAAGTTAGCAGTTCTTTCACGCTCAAAGCTCCCACTGACTCTAGGAGAGAGCAACAAGTGTTTAAGGACTTGACACATCATCTTTTGTAGTCAGAGCGAGGATTTCTGTTGATTTTTAAGAGCACTATATTGGAGACCATAACTCATCTTTCTTCAGCGAAATGATGGGAATAAAGAAATTGAATAGATTCTCAATTACAGTCAAAGGCTAACAGCCTTTGGAAACTTCACCAGCTTCCTTCATTGATCCTGCTTTCTGGTGCATAATTACATAGCATTGTGAATATTTGAAATAAAATTAAAGTAAAAACAACCTACCAAAACAAGACACTTCATTGCACTTACCTCTCCCCATGGGGAGAGAATGAGAGAACAAACGATATGTGACACTTTGTGATATTGTCTTGGGTTTGATTTTCCATTTTTGGTGGTGAGGAAAGGCTGCTGAGAAGGTGGTTTGATGGTCAGGGTTTTGTTTGTCTGACTGTCTTTTTAACATATGTCATGACGTGAGCACTTAGCACCTTGAATATACAGTTATTTGTATAGCTTACAAATAAAAAGAATAAAATAAATACATATATTATTTTGGCTATATTATTAATTATACATTTTACCTTGGTTAAAGTCCTCATAGACTTAAAACTTTTCAGGACTCCTTAATAGTGAAGGATTAGTAGTATTCATCACTCTATCACTCTTTCTGCTAGAACTGAATTATAATTTAGGCACAGTAAAAGTGTAGTACTGCAAACTCAGGACAACAGATCCAGGACTGCATTAAATGAATGTAAATTCAGGATACCATCATTGATTTCAGTGAAGTTATTTCAGATTCATACTAATGTATATAAGAGCAGAAATTGGCCCATTAATTTAACTTGCATGTTTATTTTTGGTGCATTAGGAGAATATAGTTTAATTTCTGTTACCTCAGTGGAGCTGGAAACTATAAATATGATTCAGGAAAGCTTCTAGCTCTTAATGTTCTGAATGCCACTGAGAGATAGGTAAACACTACAGTGATTTAATAGAGATTACTTGTGAAACTGGGATTTTTGTTGCTGGTACCTCACTCTACTAATAGTTGCTGCAAGCACTTCAATGATTCAGTTTGAGAGGGAAAGAGAATGCCCATAATTTATCAGCATTCTAAATTTTTTTTACAAGCATAGGCATGCACACGGGGTGTGCCAGGTGTGCCCAGGCACACCCTAATGTCTCGGGCCAGCTTGCGGCTGCTGGAGGAGGAGAGGGATTTGTGACGGGGCGCTGCAGACCCTCACTTTAAATTCCACGCAGCCATCAACAGGGCACTGTGGGGCAGAGAGCGCATGAGCAGCGTGCTCAAACGCCGCACAAGAGGTGAGAGGGGAGACACCCGGGCGTGGTGTGATGTCATGGCCCGGGACTTCAAACTGTGCAGCCCAGCTCCAGAAGGAGCTTGGGCCTGACTACAAATGCTGGCCAGTCCGAGCCAATTTTGCGCCCGGCAGCACCGCCCTTTGTGCACCCAGGGGCACCCCCGCCCGGCCCAGCAGCACCGTGCGGCCCCCCTGGCCCGGCAGCATCGCGCAGCCCTGCTGAGGCACCCCAGGCATGCCCCTACCCGGCCCAGCAGCACCGCGCAACCCCCCCGCCCCGAGGCGCCCTGGGGACGCCCCTGCCTGACCCGACAGCACCGTGCAGCCCCCTCTGAGGTGCCCCAGAGGCGCCCTGCCCAGCCTGGCAGCACCACGCGGCGCCCCGGGGATGCCCGGTTAGGGCCTGGCTGGCCTATAGCTTGGGCCAGCTCTGACTCCAGCCCCAGGAACTGGAAGGCAGAAGCCAAAGGTAAGGGAAGGAAGGAAAGGGGAGGGGAGGCGAAGGGGGAAAAATAAGAGGAAGGGGTGGGAGAGGAAGGGGCTTGTGCTGAGGGGAGGGGGGCAGGTCAGGAGAAGAAAGGGGAAAGCACTAAGGGACAGGGTAGAGGAGAGGCAAATGCCAGAGGGCCAAGTGGAGACAATGAGGAAAAGGGCAGGAGAGGAGGTGTCAGTGGGAGGAGGGACAAGGTGATGCTGGGAGAGGAGAGAGTAAGGGCATTGGTGGTTAGAGGGGGGAGGGGGAGGTGCTGGGAGGCTTGAAAGGAGGAATGAGCATGAGAAAGGTGGAGATGAAGCAAGGCGTCTGTGAGGGCATACGGGCATGAGGGGAATGGGGGCAGAGGGTGGTGAGGGGTGGGCATCAGGGAAAAAGAGGACAAAGGGGGCAAGGGCAGTGAAAGAAGGGGGAGGCACCAGGAGGGTGCAGGGGTAAGGGAAGGTGCAGGTGCCAGGGGATTCTGGGGTGAAGCAGAAGGGCAGACACCTTCAGGGGAGGGACCAGCACCAGAGAAGAGAGGCAGGGCAGGTGTGTAGAGGGAGGTGTTAGGAGAGGGGATGAGGAGGGGTAGCTCACATGATCAGAGTGGGGCTACTGGAGGAGTAGATACAGGGGGAGTGAAGGGCTGGTGCAGGGGAGCAGGTCGCAGGTGGTCTGAGGGCAGTGAAAAGGGCAGGAGTCAAGACAGCAGAGGAGAGTGAGGGGTACGGGGGCAGAAGGCACCAGGGGAGCTGATAGGACAAGGGGAGGAGGCATGGCAGCAGAGGGAAAAGGTAGAGGTTTTTGAGATATTTATTAATAACTTGGGTGCCACAGTGGCACATGAAAACAAGCCACATGAACTCAGTACTGATGCACAACACAAAATTCATTCTGCTCATGGGAGGAAACTCTTAGAGGGAACACTTCCCCCAGCCTCTCTGCCTCCTCCACCTCTGAGTTAATGTCACACACATTGGAGTAATGCAACTGCAGGATAGTTGCATGAGGGGAGTTTGGGGGGAGGGCAAACTAATCCCTATTGGTAGGAGGATGGTTGGAAAAGTCGTTGGGGGGGGGAGGTCACATGACACCTTTTACTTCTGGTCATGTGTCTATCTTGCCAGGAGAGTATTACCTACAGAGGTGTGGCCAATGGGGGTCAGGAGGCGTGGTTAACAGGGTCAGGGGTGTGGCTAATGGGGGTCAAATTATATTTTTAAAAAATTCTTTGGGTGCACACCCTAATGAAATGTCCTGCACATGCCTATGCTTACAAGCTATTTATCTCATTGGTAAATTAAATCAGATTATGATAGACCCTTACATGGGTATGCAGTGAGGTGGTCATGCAAAGAACCATCTAACCCTGTCCCCCTTTAGTTTTTGTGTAGGGATGTGTGGAGTCTATTCACAGATGAAGTCCCTGCAGATGAGGGAGATCAAGAACTTCTCCCACGCACCCCCCAAAGGCATACATTATCCCAAAGGGAGTCTGATGGAGGGAGGAGGAGGCAGGCTGGCACATTGTGAGGAAGGAGCAATCTACTAAGAATTCCTCATAAACATGTTTATTCTCAGATGCTGCATAGTTCTGAGAGTTAAGTCAAGTCAAATAACAGAAATAGTGCTCCAGTCAGAACTACCCAAAACTGATGCAGCTTGAATTCTGAATATCAAATACTCACCAGCAAAAGATGATGAAAACAGCCAGAAATGACAACTTTGGTTTCCTGGTTGCTCCTGGGGGGAATCAGAGAGAGTATATATATATAAAGTGTAAGACAGAGAAATGTCATTGAGGGTAACAATTAGATCCCACAGGGTGTATGACACTGGCTGGAACTGGGAGCAAGGATCTGGAATGAAGTCTGTCCTTCCTCTTCCACATGCCATTCTGAGTTTGAGGCCTTGAGAAGGGTGTGGAGTTGTTGGTAACACTGGTTTCCTGCCAGGATTGTGGGGTGTTTCACCATTTCTCTGCTGATTCCAGAGTCCCGCCCACTGGCTAAAATTCAGCTGCATTTTCTCTTTCTCGACATCCAAATAACTTCGTCCGGCTGCTCCACCCCTCCATCTCCAAACAGGGACTCTAGCTCCTCTTCCTCATACAGTAAAACACTTCCTGTTTGTGGGTTTTGTTTTGTTTTTTTGTTATTTTACACAAAACCCAAACATGACTCTACAGGCCATTCTGGACGTATGGAATATACTGTTATAGAAGCAGGTTCTGCACTGATTTTCCAGGATCCAGCTGTGGTGCTACTTTTTTTTACAAGACCTAGAAATAATTGTAAGTAAATTAGATCACCTGGAAGATGCTAAATTAGAATTACGTCCATGCTTAGGTACAGTATTACCAATTCTTCACTATAGACAAAAGCACTAAATAGAAGAGCTTCCATCCTAAGAAGAGAACTGGGAGATTTGGGCAGGTGTTAGTGGTTTGACGCCTCAGAATAGCCAACAGTCTCTTAGGGAACACTAAGAAAAGACACTATTGTGCATGCATGCTTCCCTCGGACATAAGATACCACAAAAGCATCATATACCCAAAGCAGAACTTCTACTCAGCTCTCTCCCTCCACCACCATTTCACATATTTACAGAACTTCTTCCTTTATTTATCACCATGGTCTATAATCAACATACGGTTCATGTTACTAGTGTCTCAGGTTTCAAAGTGAAATAAATTGAGCTTTCTTCCACTTTGAGAATATCCCCTTTTTAAGAAGTCCAAACAAAGACGCACATTATTAGTAAGTTAGTAAGCAGCTGCCAGAAAACAGAAAATTAGGAATGGAGTCATGAGTGAAATAATGGAGATACTGTTTGGCGCTTAACTATTTGTGTGACAAGAAAACACTTCTGTAGAAAAGTGGCTGCTTATTCTGTAACTTTGGTAAAGGATATCTGGTTTTGTAATATTTAACACTTAGTACTTCAGACATAGTGAGTCAAACCTTTTTGTGGTGTAACCCTATTGGCCTGCTTAAGTTACACTGGGGTGAATATGGCCCTATACTATTAGCATTACCTAGTAAGCAGTCTTTCATTTGATTTCATATACTGAGTTTGCAATTTTAAAAGGGGCAAATTACATAGGCTCAAACTCTCAGACCTAAACCTGTCCTTAATTGTTGAGTTTAAAACCTTATTCAGAAACTCACGAATATCAATATTTTACATTTTATGACTTCCTGTCTTTAATATTAAAGCTACACAGCAATGCCATTTATGTCAGTGAATGAAACCCAATTTAAAGCAAGTCACAATATTTGAAAGGTGGATTTTGAAAGATGAATGCCAAATTTTATATAAAAGTTTGTATGGTTTCTTCCCCTCTTTCCTCCATAACTAGACACTAAAGAGCTTAGGCCCGGATTCACAAAGTAATTAAATATGTGTTTTACTTTCAGCACATGAGCAGTCCCAGATTTTAAATGAAGCCAAACTAAAAGGCGGCTCAAAAGCTGATGCTAATAACTAAAGCCCTGCAAATTTGTGGATATCTGCTTTATATCCACAGGTCTCTTCATTCATGGATGTGGATACAGATATCTGTGGCTCATTTTTGTAGATACAGATTCAGATACACATTTTGTATCCTTGCAGGGCTCTACTAATAACATCAAGCCAAATTCATCCCTGGTTAGCTTGCTGAAGTCAGTCGTGTTAATCCAGAAAAAGATTTAAACTATGGTGGCTACAGACCCTTACTAATCACATGCTTAATGTTAAGCACATGCTTAAATGCTTTACTGGATCAGAGAAATAGCTTCCCTTGAAATATATGTGGAAGCAGCATCAGTGGGTAAGTTCATACAGCAAAAGTTATGCATGAGCTAGCTTACCTGAATTAGCTTGACTCCTTGACTGGCTAACAGTAGCAGTGCAGACAGAAAAGTACAGGTGTCTAAGTAGGATATACATGCCCACCACAGACTCTGGGAACACATATGGCTTGTACTACCTGATCTGAAACTCATACCATGTGCTATCTTCAGTGCTGTTGCTACCTGCATTGGCTAGATTCAGACTAGCTCAAGTGGTCTTCTCACAGACCTGGTAGGTCTACACAGCAAAAGCTGTGCCTGGAGCAATCTCCTGAATAGACAGAAAAACGTGCTGTAGTTTGAGATGGTAAACTCTGTAATGTAATGGAAAAGGGCTTGAGAGAACCACAGCAACAAAAATATCATAACCCAATACTCACTTCATTTTTTAAAACACCATAATTTGATATCAGTTTTTTGAGCCACAATAATTAGTGAACTTTAAAATTCACAAACATAAAAAGCTCATTTCTTTTTAATTCAGGTACATTCATTAGAAGCTAGATAGTACTTTGTTACCAAGTGGTCCCATTTGAATCAGTGGGACTGTTTATGGACTAAATAGCTAAATTGTTTTCACAATCTGAGGCAAAATACATGAGACCTACAAACAGCAATGTGGGGAAAAAATAATTGCCTCTAGGTACTTGTAAAATGCCCCCCTTCTTTGTGTCATGCAACAGGAAACTGCCCACTGTAGCTTTAAATTGCCAAACATAATTGAGAAGTCATGTTAGCCATCCCTTTGGAGTGTTTCATATTCAAGCCAATAAATTCAGCCTCTGGGCAATCTGTCCTCTGTTTTAGGATATGATATTTATGTTGCATAACTGTGATTTAGGAATTTCAAGTCTCCAAAATGTTACAATATTATGAGCATGGAAATTCAGAGTCGTTTTCTCTTTACTTTCCCTCCAGGAAAAGGGACAGTATAACGGCAACGTCTGGTGGTTTTTTTTTACTCTAGTTTATGATTCAGTCTAAAATATTCTTTCATTTGAAATTAACTTCAAATATTCCTGTTCTGATAAGTACAATATATATTTTGTTAAAGAGTGATTTAGAGAGAAATTTTGACAGCAGTATACTCCTCCTTTAACGTTACAAAGGAAATACTTGTCTCCAAACCTAGACTCGGCAGTTTAATGGAAATTGTTCCAAAAGAATAGGTAGGATTTTACAAATGTAAAATTGATTTAATGAAAGAGTGTACAGATGTCTTTCATGTATTTTAAATTAAAAAAGTCTAATTTGAGATTCAAGAAAGTCAAAAGTGATCTTTGAGCCATATGCTTATCATTACAGTAGTATGTTGTATATAGCTTTGTCATTCATTGAGAAACAATACAGACTAAAAAAGGAAAAGACATTTAAAAGCATGTAGCTATGGGAAGAGAAACCATCTTCCAAATAATGTTTTATTGTCATCTTATCTTCTCCATTGCTATGTTAACACTATGATTAGACCATGTCCCATTCTTCTTTTCGTTTGTTCATGTAATTCCTATTGAAATGTATGGGCACAGGAAAAGGAGAATGGAGGCCAAACTGTGTGGGCTATAGTGAACCAAAACTGCAAAGGGATGCATAATTCAGGAAGATTAAAATAAAAATAAACCACAGTTTCTTTTGCTTGGTTTTTGGAGCAGAAAGTCACAAAACAAGCAGAAAGCATCGTTCATTACTTCAAGTGTGCAGTATGCTTGAGGGCTTTAATCTTCTTCCCAATAAGAGGAACTGTAAACCCTGTTCTCCAGTCCCAACACCATCCTGCATTAGGAGTGCAAGCCAAGGCCCTTAAGAAAGTATTGGAGAAGTAACCGTCTGCCTTATGTTTGCATTTTGTTTTTGTCCAAGCGTGGTGGAGGTAACCACAACATCCTAGTTAGTGGAGTCATGCTTCTTTGTGACAGAAAACCAAGAACAGTCCTCCAGTGAGAATAACAAAAACCTACCCCACGGTGATTGATGAGAATGTTGTACAAGTGAAATGAGCTGGAAAGTCATCATCTTGTCTTTTCCTTTGCCACAGGAAAAGCATAAGAGAGATTTCTTTTCTTCTGTTCCTGATAAGAAGTCTAATGAAGCATAAGGAGAGGTTACACAGCATGAAAATGTATTACACCCAGCTGCTTGCTAGCTTGCAAAGCTGCAGTAAATAATACTGTTACTATGTAATAAACAAAAGAAAACAGCAGTCATTCAGTAGTGAACCTTAGCCTCTTTCATTGTTTTGCTAAATATACAGGGTTTTTTTCCAGTTCATTGATTAGTATTTTGTAATAGTGCATAGTTCTATATTGTATGTCCCTCAATGATAATGTTTTGTTAGTTAATACAAGAGAAAAAAGTTTCACTTTTTTAAAACCTGATTCAGTCAAGCTCTTAGGCATGCACTTCAAGATATCTGCACCTCCGAAAGTTCTAGTCTCAGAACTCTTTCAAGAATTATTACATTACAGAAATATGATTAATAGCTAAGAAGAGCTGTCCTTCCCTCTGTTCTAATCATCTATATAAGTAACACCATAACTTTCTTGTCTATCACAAATTATTTCTGTGAGACGTAATGGTGTGTATTGGTCACTTGCAATATGGTTTGAAAAGGTATTTGTTCCGTTAAGGTTATTCCTCCACAATGAGGTAATGTATGCTATAGGGGTGTGCTTTAAAAGGCTCTAATATGTTGCACGTTAATTCATTTGTCTATATCTTGCTGTTGCACATTAAAGGTTTCCTAGTGCACTGTATTGTAGGGCTGCACTATGTTAAAGCATAGTAAGGAACCTTTAATGCTTACCAGCATGGTCAACATAAACCAATTAAAGCATAACATGTTATCGCGCTTTAAAAATCACACTTGTGTAGTGCACATTGCTATCCAATATAGACAAGCCCTGAGCAATGTATTCTACAGACCACCTTATTCCATAAGATACTGTTCAATTGCATTTTTCCCTTTTAATACACTGAATGGCTACGTCTAGACTGGTATGATTTTCCGGAAATGCTTTTAACGGAAAAGTTTTCCGTTAAAAGCATTTTCGGAAAAGAGCGTCTAGATTGGCACGGACACTTTAACGCAAAAGCACTTTTTGCGGAAAAGCGTCCGTGGCCAGTCTAGACGCGCTTTTGCGCAAAAAAGCCCCGATTGCCATTTTCGCGATCGGGGCTTTTTTGCGCAAAACAAATCTCAGCTGTCTACACTGGCCCTTTTGCGCAAAAGTTTTGCGCAAAAGGGACCTTTGCCCGAACGGGAGCAGCATAATATTTCCGCAAAAAGCACTGATTTCTTACAGTAGGAAGTCAGTGCTTTTGCGGAAATTCAAGTGGCCAGTGTAGACAGCTGGCAAGTTTTTCCGGAAAAGCGGCTGATTTTCCGGAAAAGCTGGCCAGTCTAGATACAGCCTACGTGTTTTCCATATAGGGTTGGATTTAGTTTTTGTTTTATTTCTTTGGTCAGGTCTGTGAAACATTTTGTCACAACCTTCTCCCCTCCCCACCATTACGTACTCCTCTCCTGTGCTGTTCCTCTCTTTTCCTCCTGACCCAGTGTTGATTGCTGTCCTTTGTGCTCACACTGTGCACTAATGCAAACGAACAGCACAATGGGGTAGTGCACTCTAGAAGGGTATGATATCCAAAGCACACAAACATGGTGTGCACTAATTGATTAATGTGGCACTGGAAAATCTAAAGTGCCACTTATTTCCAGTTCTTAAGTCCAGGGTTATTAAAGAAAACAAGGCTGAGCCACAGCTGATGTAAATTGGTGCCATTCTATTGACAATTGAAGGAGCTATTGGTCATCTGAACTGCTGAAAGCAACTGCAGAGCTGGGTGACAACAAGAGCACCTCAGGGACCGCTCTTGGAAGTACTTTCCTATAATGAAGATAGCCTTCCCTCTATGATACTTACAATGAGCATGCCACTCAAACCACACCATTGCCACGCATAGAGATACCAATACATGTGGCACCATGTGATGAGTCTTCAAATAGCTCAACTGCACCATCACCATAGGCCAGTGGATCTTGATCCATACTTGGGGCTGGCATCCTCCGTGCTGCTGCTCCCCTCCTCTTCATCACAGTCAGCATTAGCTTATGGCAAGCTCTTGAGTGGTGTTAACCTCTCAAGAGAGAGGTCTTGGAGTCATGGTGGATAGTTCTTTGAAAATATCCACTCAATGTGCAGCGGCAGTCAAAAAAGCAAACTGGATGTTGGGAATCATTTAAAAAGGGATAGAGAATAAGACAGAGAATATCTTATTGCCTCCATATAAATGCACAGTATGCCCATATCTTGAATATTGCATACAGATGTGGTCATCTTATCTCAAAAAAGATATTTTGGCATTGGAAGTGGTTCAGAAAAGGGCAACAAAAATTATTAGGGGTTTGGAATGGGTTCCATAAGAAGAGAGATTAAAAAGCCTGGGACTTTTCAGCTTAGAAAAGAGGAAACTAAGGGGGGAATATGATAAAGGTCTATACAATCATGACAGGTATGGAGAAAGTAAATAAGGAAAAGTATTTACTTGTTCTCCTAACATAAGAACTAGGGGTCACCAAATGAAATTAATAGGTAGTTGGTTCAAAACAAACAAAGTTTTTCTTCACATAGCACATAGTCAACCTGTGGAACTCCTTGCCAGAGGATGTTGTGAAGACCAGGACTTTAACAGGGTTCTAGAAGGACCTAGATAAATTCATGGAGGTTAGGTCCATCAATACTTATTAGCCAGGATGGGTAGGAATGGTATCCCTAGCATCTGTTTGTCAGATGCTGGGAATGGGTGACAGGAGAGGGATCACTTGATGATTATCTGTTTCTGTTCACTCTCTCTGGGGCATATGGCATTGGCCACTGTCAGAAGACAGGATACTGGGCTAGATGGTCTGATCCAGTATAGCTGTTCTTATGTAAGCTATCTGAGGTAGTGCCGGTGAGCAGAGAAGATCACATGGGACCAAGGGATTGAGGGTAAATATGATAGAGAGTATGACTATGAGCTGGGCATGGGGGGAGAGAAAGGGGAAGTAGAATGATCAAGGGGGAGGTGAAGAGAGCAGAAGCGAGTGCTGAAATGAAAAAGAGAAAGGCCCAGAACATGTAAGAGGTAGGAATGAGCAGCCTTTTTGGTCTCCTTTCCACCCCACAGGCAAACTCTGCTATGCTCGCCTTCCAAACCCCAGTAAAACCATCCCCAATTAATCCTCTTCTCTCTAGACAAGGAGCCCAGTTCTTCCACACTGAAAATCTGTTGCTCTGGATCTATCTATTTTTAATTAAACACAAACACTGGGGCAAACTCTTAACTATAGTAAATACATAGAGCAACTTAAACTCAAGCAGCTGAGCAGTTCAGAGGAACCGTTCTCATTTAATTTTAGTTAGATGAAATTGTACATCAAAAATAAAGTCTTTTTGACTATTTCTATTCTTCCAATAACTCTGAAAATCCTGAAAGTCCGTAGATTTAGAACACCCTCCTTGAAGGGATCCCAAAGATCACTGTCTTTTCCTCCTTCAACTGCTTTCCTTAATACCCATCATCACTACCACCATCATGATACTGTGCATACAGGAAATTCCTTTTGCATATGCTGTCCAGTTCACTGCTGTTGCACCATTATAACTGAATAAATATCAGCCCATCAAGATACTTCACAAACATAAACTAATTAATCTTCACAGTGTCCCTGTGAGGTAGGGAAGTATTGTCCCTAATCTTTAAATGGGGTAACCGAAGCAGAAAGAATTTAAGTGACTTTCCCAAAGCCAGGTGACTCTGAGTATACATAGTCCATGTTCCTCCATATAGCCACCTTAGCTGTTTTTTTTCATATGGTAGTACTGGGCATGGTATCATGCCCCTGTATTTCCAGCTATTTGGGAATTGGGAATTGTATTCCCAGCTACATTGGGCATTGGATTGGATCCATTGTACAGACATTGGGGGGCATGGTGATTCCACAGTATTCTTAGCCCTTTCTCATGTAGAAAGCAAACATGAATTAGATTCCAAAACTAAATCTTTCCCCTCTTGATGCAATTGTCACTTGACTATCAGGTGGGCCTATCTTCTGATGCTACATTCCTTATACTTCAAAAAATGCTAGCTTGGGTAACAAGCAATTTTTATCCTAATGATTCTAGCTATTAAGAGAGAATGTCTTTGGCTGGAATTTTCGAAGGAGCCCTAGGAGTTAGCTGTCTGAATCCCATTGATTTCATATAAGAGCTGAGTGCCTACATCCCTTAGGCTGCTTTTTAAATCCTACTATTTTTTAAATAGTAATTCCTATTTTGCAGAGAGCAGTTGGGGAATATCCTAGATTTAGCAAGATACTGATTTTCCAAAACTTGGAAATACAACAACAGGATCAGTCTACTCAACATTCTTGAATCTACCCAAAGATTCAACATTTTTTTAAAAAGTTTTGACTGGGGTTTTACCAGTGGATGTTGTGAAGACCAGGATTTTAACAGGATTTTAAAAAAAAGAGCTAGATAAATTCATGGCGGTTAGGTCCATCAATGGCTATGAGCCAGGATGGGTAGGAATGGTGCCCCTATTTTCTGTTAAAAGTTAGGAATGGGTGACAGGGGAGGGATCACTTGATGATATCCTGTTCTCTTCATTCCCTCTGGGGCTCCTGGCATTGGCCACTGTTGAAAGACAACATACTGGGTTAGATGCGCCTTTGATCTGACCCAGTATGGCCGTTCTTATGTTTTCAGTGCTGCTTAGAGAATAGGGGACCTGGGCATACAAATCCCCTTGGCTGTTCTGAAAATTTCAGGCTTTGCTTTTATTTCTCAGACTATAAACAAATGTCAATATTTGTATTGGTCTACTGTAAGCAGTTCCAATAAGGATTTCTGCAGAAAGGTAGGCAATGTTGCTGAGGTATTGATACGCCAATAGAAATAGTAATCTGTCATAAGTCTCTGATGTATTTAAATAATTTGAATGCTCCACTGCATCTGAATCAATGTGGTCTAAGTTGTTTGTAAGCTGTTATTTTGTGTTCTAAGATTTTAGCCTTAGTTCTGATCATATTTAAGTGAGAATGTAGACTCAACTAAAAGGATGTTCCAGATTACCTGTGGTGTCAACTTGAATTTGCAGCTCTAGAAGATACATTTATAGATTTACTTTATTTTTTTCTTTTTTGCAAACTTTACCTCCTGAGTCTGAAGCTCTTTGTAAAGCATTTTTCTTGGTGTATGTGCACTTCATTGTTTCAGCTTTCTAATCACTGACCAGCTGGCTTGTTAGTGAATAGAACTGTGGGCCCCTTGCCATGTTTCATGTGAGGTCTTGGCTGGGTGGCCAAGCAGGCAGCCTGCAGCCAGTGTCAAAGCAATTCAAGAGGTATTGGCACAGCAGTGTCCCCATTAATTTCTGCTTGTCACATGCTGTCATGCAAGTTACACCAGAGAGGAAATGACCGTTTTAAAAAAAAAATAAAAAGCACGCTTGTGGCACTTGGTCCCCTCCAGACGTTATCCCTGAGGTTAAACAAGTGGATACAATTAGCAGCTATCCACAGACAGATGGAGGAAAGGAGAAGGCTAGATCTGGGCCCCACAGCAACGTGTCTTTCCTGTTAGTGAGGAGTGTCAGCTATCAACGTGTGCCATATTTTAACCATTAAAGGGGGTTGACTAGGTAAAAAAGAGCAATTACACCATGCAGTATCAATAATCCCCTGGAAAATAACTGCAGGACTAAATGAGTTCAATGGGGGTGGGGGAAGGGAGTAGACTTCAGTTTGTGTGGCTCATGAGGTGTGTGAGTGTGTGTGGATGTGGTGAACTAACTTGTTAGCTGTTAATAACTAAATGTTTATAAATTCTGGCAGCAAATATGGTAGAGCTTGCACTGAACTCCTCTCTCTGTCCTTCTGAACTGGTTAAAATGACTTGGCTCTATCTCTTCTACTTGTCTAAGATGAGTGATCTCTGACGGCATCAACAAGTCTTTACCAAGCTTTGCCATGAGTGATGATATCCCTATGTTTTTTCCAGCCTAGAGCTTTGGGGAAAACATGGACAAAACTGTAGAAGAGGAAAGGGAAAAAGCCCTGGAGGAGAGAATAAATTATAAATTAAATATGCTAGATGTATCCAAAAAATTTTTTTAAAAGATTAAAAGTATTAAATCCTGCCGAGCCAGTGACAGAGCAGTGTGAGTACACGTTGTTCTCCAGGTTAGCCCAATGACAATCTGGTTCCCAGCACAGAAGGAATGAGAAGCCAGTTACATCAGTCATCAGACGTAGTTTTCTTTATTAGAGAACTGACCAGCATAGGCACCTGAACCAGTGTGAAAAACGAACCTCAAAACTTCACATAAAACTCTGCCCAACTCACCAAACTTCTCCTGGTTTCCTGTTGACTGGAATGGTGTCTGTGCCAGTCCAGACAGTGAAGCGGGGCTGATAAAAACAAAATGTAGGGCCCTTTTAAATGCTGTTTGTTTGGGTTCAGAAGTTGAAAAGACCAGTATTCATGTGTTGCTCTCCCCCTCCTGCTTCCCTGCCATGCCAGCTTTGTGTCCATACCTGGTATGTTTAGAGAACAAATGAGGGATATGGTGAATGGGGGTTTCTAGTTAAACAAAAGGGCTGCGTCTAGCCTGGCAAGTTTTTCTGCAAAAGCAATTGCTTTTGCGGAAAAACTTGCCAGTTGTCTACACTGGCCGCTTGAATTTCCGCAAGAACACTGACTTCCTACTGTCTGAAATCAGTGCTTCTTGTGTAAATGCTGTGCTGCTCCCATTCAGGCAAAAGCCCTCTTGCGCAAATGCTTTTGCGCAAGAGGGCCAGTGTAGACAACGCGGTATTGTTTTGCGCAAAAAAGCCCCGATGGCGAAAATGGCGATTGGGGCTTTCTTGCATAAAACCGTGTCTAGATTGGCACGGATGCTTTTCTGTAAAAAGTGCTTTTGCAGAAAAGCGTCCGTGCCAATCTAGACGCTCTTTTCCGCAAATGCTTTTAACAGAAAACTTTTCCATTAAAAGCATTTGCGGAAAATCATGCCAGTTTAGACGTAGCCAAGGATGAAACAACCTCAAACAGAGACATGAGAAAGGTAGCACAGCCTCCTAGTTTTATGAGGCGCTCAAGGCATTATCATATCAGTGAAACCCCTCATGATCCACCCCACGGGCTCTAGAGCATTTACAGGAATTTTTAAACTAAAGCCTGGAGGAAAGCCAATAGGTTTGAACGTACCTTAGCAGAGGATTTAGTAAAGAAGGTAGTCTATAATCTACGAAAGAGGTGAGCATAGGAGCTGATAAAGAGCAGACTGGAGCTGAAGAGAAACAGTCAAATGAAAATTATCCTTGGGACATGATAGCACCAAGGTACAAAATATACAGGGATGACAGAATATGTTGTGCTGTTGGAGGAGTGGCCCTGTACGTCAGGGGTGGCCAAACTGCGGTTTGCAAGTTGCATGAAATGCTTTTACAGTTACAACGCGATTCATGGAGCCCCCACCTCATCCCCATTCTTGCCTATCAGATTGGGGTGGAGGATGAGGAGCACAGGGCTTCTGCCCTGTGGCAGGGCAGCGATGGATGGGCTTTTGTCAGACATGACTAGTACCTGCTGAGAGCACAATGGCACAACTTAAAGGTTTACCCTCCCTGCAATAGCTTGAGTCGTGCCCTGCCAGGCATGCCCCTGCTCTTTCCCTCAGTGGCCTCTCCTTGCAGCTTCCAGGTGTTAGCTCTGTATGGAGAGGCAGCAACAAACATCTGGAAGCTGAAACCCCGAGCCCTGGAAGGTTCCCCTTGTGATGATGAAGCCCTAGCATGTGCCTCCTGTGGGTACTGGCAACACGTGAGGAGGGGACCAAGAAGCTATGTGTCCCCCCCAAAAAAAACACTTTGAGCAAGAGGGGCAAGGAGCTAGAGCCTTCAGGTGGCCTGGGAGACTATCAAGCGGGGTGGGGCTGGTGCCCACAGCAGGGTTGGCTCCCCTTTCATTCATTGGCAGTGGCGAGGGAAAGCAGAGCAATGCGGCTCCACTCCCCAGACTCCTGGGGAGTGGAGCCGCAGTGGGAAGCACAGCAACGCAGCCAGAGGAGCGAAGCCACGTTGCTCTGCTTCCTCCCACAGCTGCTTGTGAGTGTGGGGGGCCCAATCCCTGTTGCTGATGCCAGGTCTCCTTGCTAGTCCCCTGGGCTGCATTGGGAAAAGAGGTCAGGCCTTGGGGAAGGTGACTGAGACCAATGGTGGGGAACCTAAGGAACGGGCTTTTTTTCTAAACGGAGCTTTTTTGAAAAAAAACCCCAGCAGTCTAGACGCAGATCTGTTGAAAATAAACCCTTTTTTGACAGATCCTGTATTCCTCAAAAAACGAGGTTTAAAAGATCTGTCGAAAAAGGGTTTATGTTCAATAGATCCATGTTTAGACTGCCAGGGGTTTTTTCAAAAAAGCTCCGTTTTGGAAAAAAAGCGGCGGCCATGTTTATGCTAATGAAGCACAGAATATTTAAATCCCTGCTTCATTAGCAATTTCGACGTGCCTAATCTACATCTCTCTGTTGACAGAGAGGTGTAGTCTAGATATAGCCAACGAGTTGAGCATCCCCAAACCAGGAACTAATTGGTAATAGTGACCATACTATAATTACATTTAACATCCTTGTAGAGAGAAAATACCAAAGAAAATTGCCAGAATAACATTTAATTACAAAAAAGGAAAACCACAAAAATGAGAAAACTATTCCTTTTGTTTTAGTTTTTGTTGCAACTGTGCTTTCAAATTGGTTTTTAATTAAATTGCATTTTTGACACAGGATTACCTCAGTCATTTTGTGGAAGTTTTGATCCATTGCAATACCTGCCTATTTCAAACAGAGCGAAAAAGAGGAACGGGTCACCCCACTAATATAATAGTTATCAACAGCTGCCCAGGACATTGCTCTCTGTAAATATTATCTTGGCCGGCTCGAGATCATCACAGAGTTATGCAGAGTTTGCAGTGGGGGAACAATGTTAATAGGAGGCTTGACACCAGGTAGTAGAGGACCATCAAAGCAGCCATGATAGGATCCAGAAGTCCTAATGAAAAGTTTTGTTTGTTTATTTATTTAGGCCCAGATCTATAAATCCTCTAAGAGCTTTGCCTCTAGTAGGTTTTTCTACCAGGCACAAATGGTGGAAAGTTTTATGGGTGAGAAAAGCAGTTGCAAATTACAAAATTGCTTTTTCCCTACTGTAAAAATATCACAACCAGACCAGAGCTGGGAAGTAGCCACACATTTGAAACGAGGCTTACAACAAAAGGATCTGGGGTCGGCTGATCCCCGTCTAGACTACTGCACTATGCCGACAATCAGCTGATTGGCACAGCACGGCGGCCATTTTGATGTAAATGAAGCGGCGATTATTTAAATCGCCACTTCATTTCCCTTTGCCGAGTACACTTATCTACATGGCTCCATCGACGGAGCCATGTAGTCTTGACACAACCTTGGATTCCAGCCTTGTCTCCTTTTTCCAGTATAACCTAGAGAACAGGGTCCAGAGTGGTAGGAATTCCAGTTTTTGTGATGTTGGGATAGAAGGCAGGGCTATATTAAGATCAAGGAATACTAGGCATGCGCATAGGTCCCCAGCTCCTAGAATCCCATGAATATATCTGAGTGTAAACATCCATTTTAAGAAGAGTGAGTAGAGGAATACTAAGGGTCAATGCATGGGGCCTGTTCCCTTAATATCACTTCTATTGGTAAAGCCCCTATAGCCTGTCAAAGGTGGTAGCTAGGAAATAGTCCATATCTAGAGCAAAGGTCAGCACACCTTTCGCAGAGCTTATGCCATCAATGCTCCCTCACTCTGTACTGGATCTCAGCAGTGTAAATACTATCATCTCTCTTTCTCGAGATAAAACTAGACATCGCAATTGCTCTGTTTACACAGAGGGATTAGAATATACACATCTCTGCTTCAGTGGGTATGAATTGAGCTTAATTTATGAACAGGGTCATGACAAATGAAAGGAAAAACTGCTTCTCTGTATTGCTAGCTTTAAAACATGTATCATTGAACTTAACAAGAAACAGCAGAAAAAAAACAGATGTCAAGTTTTTTCTCTAAACTTGCACAGTAGTGAGTTATCTTCAACTATCAGATACACTTTCAGATTATTTAATGGGGCTAGCAAAATACTATTTTTATTAGAAGTAAGTTTTGGAGAGATTTTTAATTTCATCAATTAAAGGCTGCTGTAGCTAAAAGATATTGTAAAAAAATACTCCTAAAAACATAAGAATTACATAAATTCAGAATTTTTTACTTGATTCTCATTTTCAGTCACAGCATATCTATACTACGTGTCAGCAAAACGTACGTTGCTTTGGGATGTTAAAAAAACATAACCCCGAGCAGCGTAAGTTTTACCTGCATAACTGGTAGTGTGCACAGTGCTCTTTTGGCAGGAGAGCTTCTCATTGACGTGGTGTTATTATGTCTATGGGAAAGCTATCTTCAGTCAACATAAAGCGGTTACAGGAGTGATCTTACAGTGGCTCAGCTGCATCAATACAGCTGGGTGGCTGTAAGTTCACTAGTATAGATATGGCCTAAGTCTATTTTACACCAGTCTGGCAGCATAAATGAGAATTGGGACCACTGTGTGCACTTTTGTGAGCATAAAAGTGCAAGTCATTTCTGTAGTCTTGGTATTTCTGCATGTAAGTGACCAAATAGTCACAAATCAGGCATTTTGCACAGACAAGTGGTATTTGCATGCACTATTATGTATTAAATATGTATCCACAATTCTGAAAAATTTATTTCAAAGGTGTATTCAACAACATTGTGTTTAGGGTAAACATTTTGTTTACTCTTAATAATAAGCAAAATACTCTTTAAAATATTGTTTAAAGAATTTCATTGCTTAAGATGTTTTAATTTTATGAAATTATAAAGGTATTTTTTTTGTTATTTTGAAAACAAATTAAATGTAGATCAGTACCTTATGTGAATTTTTCAAGATAGCATTAACAAAATTGACTTTAATAGGATTGACTCTTCATTATGCATAATGTCTGGAAGATTTTTGAAGGATCAGGGCCAAATATTTTATCATGAAAATACCAACAAGACCCTCAATTTTAGCAATGCTTGTAGGTACGCACTTTGAAGGGCATTTTCAGGTGACTGTTAAAGCTTCTTTAATCCATATAGTTTCCTAAGCCAAAGTATTTGGTTCAAAATACACTTATTTTTTCCTGTTAAAAGAAGTTCAAAATAAAGTTATCAGAATATATTAAAAACTATAAAATAACATTCACTAAACTAAATAGTTTAACAACATCCTATGAAAAGGTTAATCATGTCTTGAGTGTGTACAGCTCAAAGAGAATTATTTATGTACTTTTAAATATGTTAAATGATGGATACATTTGTATTAATTATAAATCATTCACTCTCTGGATTTGGACATGCATGTGACATTCTAAATATTAACTTCTCGTCTACAGTGCAGGCTTCTTCTGCAAGAATGGCCCTTCTTGCGCAAAAACTTGCGGAGCATCTACACTGCATGCACGCTCTTGCACAAGTAAATTTACAGCAAGGCATCGGAACAGAGGGTTTTTTGCGCAAGAGTTATTCCTCTCCCCATGAGGAATAAGCCCTCTTGCGCAAGAGCTCAGTGGGGACGGGCAACCAGGGCTTCTTGCACAAGAAACTCTTATAGCTAAAATGGCCATTAGAGCTTTCTTGTGCAAGAGAGCATCCACACTGCCATAGACGTTCTTCCACAAAAGCACCTCTCTTGCGCAAAAGCATATGGCAGTGTGGACGTGCTCTTGCACAAGACCTTTTGCTCAAGAATTCTTGTGCAAAACAGTTCTTGCGCAAGAAGCCTGCAGTGTAGACATATCCTGAAAGTGAATAAACTTCCCCCTTCTTTGATGTTGGTATGTTATTAGCCTATCTCTGTGTATTTTTCTTTCCTTGCTATTTCTAAGCACAGCATTTGTATTCTATAGAAACAAACATTTTATTTAATATGATAAAACTTGTGTATTTAACTAAACCAGTAGGTCAGTGGTTCAAATACTAAGTACATTTTCATGGCCCACATAATGAAGTTCACTGCAAATTCTGTGCCCAATTTTGCCATCCTTCATCATCTCATGTAGCACTCTGGCTGTGGGAGTAGCCCCACTGAAATCAATAGGATGACCTGAAAGTAAAATAGTACCCAAAGTGAATAAGATGAATAATGAAGTAGTTTGTGGATAAAGCTGTAAGAGGTAAGATGATAAGATCCCCCTCCTCCTTTTGCATGACCCACACAAGGACTGATTAGAATGGCAGCCCTTCTGATTTACCTGAGTGGCACTCCTCACAAAGGGGCCGGGCAGGGGGACAGAAAGTAGATGAGGCCATGGCTATGCTTGCCTCTGGATGCTGGCCAGTGGAGTTTGCCAGCTATATGGAGAAGAGAATGTTACAGCCCTGAAAAAGGTGTAACAAATTACTCTATTCTTTACAGTGCCACCAGGAGTTCTGGGAAGCCCCTATTGTGGTTTCTAGGACAGTGTGAGGAAATTAACAAAATAAATGTATTGTTCTTAATAGAGAGTTACTAATCATTATCAATTCCTGTGGGATTCAGTGTAATAACATTAATCACGATGGGGTATTTTGCTATTCATGTAATTCCTCAGGAATGCCATTGTTGTTTTTGGCATTAATTAATGTTGACTGTGTGTTACAGTGTTACCTTAGAAGTGCTGTGACCATTCTGTTTAAAATAGAGCTGCAAGACCATGAAACCTTTCAGTTTTCATTCCAGCACATGTAATGATCATTATTGAACATTAAAGCAATTTCTTGTTTTACCTTCCTGCATTACCTTGTAGGATCTTTGGGGTCTACGTCTGCTCCTACTGAAATAAATGGGAGTTTTTCCATTGATTTGAGTGGGAAGCAGGATTAGTCCATCTGTTAAATTCTAACACTACTGACTCATTACATACCACTTTCTAAAACACTTCTCCTTTGCTTATGTTTGTGGTCCTCTCTCACGCAAACTTTCCTACAGGACACATTCAGCACCCGTATGCCAACATCTGATGTCAAAAACAGGAGTGCTCCATTTCTATGGTATATAAAAAATATGAAGGATTTCCATCCTTGTAATATAAAGAATATTGTGCAGATATATGGAATACTCCAGATAGGGGCAGAAGAAGCATTATTTGTTTCCTAAGGATTACAGTATTTTTCCATACTTGAAGCGCACAAGTGACAAAAGGAGTAAGCAGGGCTAATGGAAAAGCTTCTTGTCACAGTTCTGTGCCTTAGCCTCTCTCTACACATGAAAGAGTCCCTCTACTGTTGCCCTTCAGTGATAGGACCAAACTTATCAATGTGCTTCAGGAAGCTGTTGTTTCCATGTTAGGAACTCAAATTCTGAAGATAAAATCATATCATCTAGTTCACAGGAATCAGCTGTGGCTTCACTTTCTTAGGCTATGTCTACACTGCACAGTTATTTTGGAATAAGCTATTTTGGAATAGTTATTCCAAAATAGCTTTTTGCAAAACAGCATGTCTACACTGCAGGGAAGCCTCAAAATTAATCTGAGGCAGACTTCCCTAATGTAGATCTCGATTTAGAGCCCCAGGGGGAATAACTGAGAATGGCCCTGGTAAGAGGCTATTTCGAAATAACAGCAGTGGAGCATCTACACATGTCTTATTTCAAAATAGCTATTTTGGAATAAGTGTTATTCTTCATAGAATGAGGTTTACAGAAGTTGGGATAAGCCGTCGATTATTTTGAAATTATTTCAGAATAACAGAATTGCTGTATAGACGCTCGTATAGTTATTTTTGAATAACAGCCATTATTCCAAAATAACTTTGCTGTGTAGACACACCCTTAGATACCAGTTTCCTATTTTACAGGAAAACTTCACCCTATAAAATAAATAGCAGTGGTAGGTATACTGCCTCTATGGACATGGGATGTATTCTACTGCCTATCCTAGACTTCCCAAGGTGGTGCAGCTCCCTGCTACGTCTTACTATGGCTGTGCCTATATGGGAAAAATCTAACCCTTAGATCTTTAGTATATTAATTATTTTCTTTCTAAGATATGTAATTATGTCAGTACTATGTACTTTTTTTGTCAGTCTGCACCACAGCTATATTTAATTCAATTTAGGGAACAAGGCAGTTAACTAGGAAGATAGATTAACCGTGCATTCATGCACAATGGAGTATTTCTTAGGTGCAGTTCAGAGGCTACTGATTTAGGAGGCCTGTATATAACAAAAACCATTCATTATATTTCTCTATTGTGTATTTAGGGCAATGGTAAATAATGATAAAGAATGCTCTGCAGCACTGACCTATCCGGATTGCTTGGTAACCTGGGAGGGACTTGAACAAAGTGTGTTTTAATGCAGCCAAATCCAAGGTCATATACCTGGAAATGAAGAACACACGTCACACTTACAGGATGGCAAACTGTGTTTTGGAAACCTCAGAAAGGGACTTATAGGTGGATAACCAGATGAACCCAAGCTCCCAGTGTGACAGACAGGCTGTGAGAACTAATGTAAATCGTGGATGTATGAGCAGTGGGACATCAAGTAGAAGTAGGGAAGTTGTTTTACTGTGGTGCCGAGGAGTGGGACTCACCCCCGCAGCACCTCACACTGGTCACTTGAAGAATCAGATCTCCCGCCTCAGAGTGCCCTCTGCTGGTCGGTATCTCAGCCTTTCTTTCAAGTCTTTTGCCTGCTCAGCCCCATGTCCCTGCCTGCCCACAGTGCCCTTTCCTCCTAGTACTGCTCTCTATTAGTACCCCTGCACTCTGGGTCCTCTCATCCCAGGGAACCCCCAACTCCCTATGCCCACATTGCCTCAGTAACCCACTGCCAATCGTCATCTAGCTCCTGTCTCAGGGGCAAACTGCAGTCTGGAATGGCCACTCATCATTGGCAAGGGATGTGGACCTGCTGCCATCTTCCATCTTGGCTGTCTCCCTGCAACTCTAGTACCCTCACGCCCTGCAGCCAGGGAGTGAGGTCAGGACAGAGCTCCTCAGCTCTGCCTACTTTTCTCCAGTGCTACTGTGTCTCAGGAAGCCTCTAGCTTCCCTCCTAGCCAGGTCCCAACTGCTCCATAGCTGGAGCAAGAGTGTCCTCTCCTTCACTCCAGGAGCCCTTATTTATATAGCCCTCATCTGGGCCCTAATTGGCTGCTATATGCCTCAGCTGCTTGCTCCACAGCCCCAGCCCACCCCTAAGGTTGGACTTAACCCTCATAGGGCCAGTGCAGGGCAGATATCCCCTTACACAGGTGTATAGCATTAGGGAGACCATCACTGGAATTCTGTGTCCAGCTGAGATGGCCACGCTTCCAAAAAAATGTTGACAAATCGTAAAGGGTTCAGAAGAGAGCTACAAAATGATTGGAGGTCTGGAAAAACTGCTGTATAGGAATAGATGAAAGCAGCTTAATCTATGTAGTTTAGAAAAGAAAAGGCTAAGAGGTGAATTAATAATGCTCATTACATACATACCTGGAGAGAAAATTTATGATAGTAAAAGACTCTTGAACCAAATAGACAATAGAGCAAGATTCAGTGGCAGGAATCTGAAGCTGGACAAATTCAGTGTCGAAATAAAGTTCAAATTTTGAACAAAAAACAAAAAAACAGCACTTTGAACAGTAAGGGTAATTAGAACAGCCTATCTAGGGATATCATAAATTAGCTGTCGTTTTACATTCATACATCAAGATCGGATGTCTTTCCTAAAGATATGACCCAGCTAAACCAGAAGCTATAGACTCGGTACAGTAATTACTATAGCCTGTGTGATACAGGAGGTCACACCAGATAAGCATAATGTTTTTTTTTCTGGCTTTATAATCCATGATATTTAAGTAGAATTTACTATGCACTTTATATGATCAGCTTTCAGAGATGCTGCTGGGGCGGATGCCTTCTTGGCCAAGATGCAGAAGACTGACCCAGAGACATCCATATGTAAAAGCTTGGACTCCCACAGCTTGAACTAAAGACCCAAGAGTCCATAGCTGGGGGCGTATCAACTCATATCGTCTGCCAAATGACACCAAGAGGACTTGTAACACTCACTCTCCCATGAGCTACCCTAGCATACACAGAGTAGTACTAATGGATGCTATGTAACCCACACACCTACTGGGTGTGGGTCACTGTCCCATGTAGGGGCACTTAGACCACTTACAGAGAGAAAGAACGAGTATGCTGTACAACAGGGGTGGGCAATAATTTTTGGCCAGGGGCCCCTTCAAAAATTTTTGCAATGGCCCCAGGCTGCCCCGGAAGGGCTGGGGCCCAAAATGGAAGGGGTGGAGTCAGGATGCTTCCAGGCTTCCCCACCCACAGACCATGATTGGTCTGGGGTGGAGGAGTACCTTTGTCCCCCCCTTCCCACTAAATACCCATGCCCCTGGCAGGGCAGGAAGAGGCTTTGCACACTCCCCCATCCCCAGGCCTATTAGCAGGGCTCGACAAATAATGCAATCTACCCACCCGTGGTAAGTAGATTGCAACCCGGAAGAGACGGGTTCGGCGATCTGTGCATGCGCAGATCGCCGGACAGCGCAGCTGGCGAGCGGGGCTCACCGCGATTCGGTGAGCCCTACCTATTAGGACTTGGGGGCAGGGGAAGCGCACAAAGTTTCCTCCACCCTGCCGGGAGCACGTAGCACTTTGAAGTTCTGCGCACACCTGGCAGGACAAGAGGAGACTTCATGCATTCCCCTGTCCCCAACCTCCAATTGGCCTGAGGGCGGGAAGAGTGTGAGGCACTTCCAAGAACTGCGCACTCCTCACAGGCTGGGGGCAGGGTGGAGGAAGCTTCATGAGCTCCCCCACCCCCAAGCTCTGATTGGCCTGGGGGGGAGGAGTGTGTGAAGCCTTCTCCCACCCTGCAAGGAGTGCACGGCGCTCCTCACAGGGCAGGGGTAGGGTGGAAGACACTTTGCCTGCTCCTCCCTTCAAAGTGCTACGTGCTCCTGGTAGGGCAGAGGAAACTTTGTGCACTTCCCGCATCACCAGGCCCTAATTGGCCTGGGGTCAGGGGAGCGGCAGGGCCTCCCCAGGCTGGATCAACCCGCTTGGCAGGCTGGATTCGGCCTGTGCAGGGCCTTTTGCCCACCCCTGCTCTACAGCCTTATCTGAGAACCAACTGACTTTTACAGGCTTATGCACTAAGCTCCAGAGGTCTGGGGTTCAGTTCGGCCTGTTGGTGTTCCACTATACCTTCTGTGTATTATAGGAAAATTCATAATATTATATCATTATTTAAGAAATATTCGGCACTCTTTGGGCAAGACATGCAACCCTTATTCATGTTGGTAAACATCTACTCAGGCGAGTAGTCCAATATATATCAGCTGCCTGGTAAGGTTTGCCCAAATAGGTGCTTTATGAATTTAGTAGAAAAATCAGGTGTAAAATGCACTGCATATTGGAAAAATTGACTTTATTTTCAAAGTCTCATTGGTTGGTTTAAGTAATATTGATTTTCAGTGGAATATGCACACACAAAAAATTTCCTCCGTGATAATTGTTTCCATAGCAAATTTCAATTTTTTATCTCTCTCTGTTTCCACTATAGGCTCGTAAATAAATATTTACATTTTTCTGTATGAGGAAAGTGTAGTTTTTAACTTTGCCCCAAAATGGTTCAATCATTTTTGCTGAATCTTAAAATAAACAAACAAAAAACAATACCTGTGGGTATAGACCAAATATATAAATCCTAAATTGAATGGTAAAAATGTGGCAATTATGGTCATCCTCTGAAAACAGGAGGTTAGAGTGGAAATGTGTATGCAACCTTAACTTTAGCAAGCACCTTGGCAACTTCTGTAATATGATCCGATGGTGGTAGGAATTGCAAAAATGCGGTGACAGATACTACTATAGTCTGTTTGCAAGTACACAATATCCTAGGAAAGATGAATTTATATACATTCGATAGATAATTGTTTATTACCCATAATAACTCGTTCTCCCAAGCTATCTGTCAGCACAAGTATCACCCTACTGTCTGGCAAGGTAGAGATTATAAGACTTTTCAACAACCTTTTGAAAGATGTTTGAGCAGCAATGTAAAGTATGCTATGGCCAGATGCCACAGGAAAGGTTTGTGGGAAAAAATAAAACAACATGCTACAATCTACTCTTTGAAGATGACAAGGGACCTTTTGCAAGGAATGTACTTTCATGTGCTTTGTGTGAGGTCTAGTACAGGAGTTCTCAGCTTTTTTCTTTCTGAGGCTCAACAAGCTATAAAAACTCCACAGCTCATTTGTGCTACAACAACTGTTTTTCTGCATATAAAATCCAGGACCCATGGTGCCATAGGGAGACTGGTGAAGCTAAATTGCTCAGGCTTCAGCTTTAGCACCGGTTGATGGTTTGGGGACTCAGGTTTTAGCCCCATGCAGTGGGGCTTCAACTTTCTGCCCTGGATTTCTGCCCTAATGTCAGCTGCGTTTTGTGGACCCCTTGCAGCTTTCCAGGGAACCCTGGATCCCTAGCTGAGAACTACTAATCTAGTAGATTGTAGAATCCCGTAATCACTCAGGTAAGAGTAAGAATTGGTAGAATAATTAATTGTGAAAAATAATCATTTAAATTTCTTTCTGATTTTTACCTTGATTTGTATAAATCTATTCACTATTTAGTAATTATTTATGCAAACATATGCCAAACATATGCCAAATTATGAATTGTTCATAAAACACTTGATTCAGTACATGGTGTATGACTGCTGACATATGTCACATGGCATTGTTTCTGCTCCCTGATTGAATGACTGAAAATTTAGAAGCAAGACAATAACAAATACTGATTAGCAAATGCCACTTTACTGACATGGACTCCTTCTGCTCACAAATGAGTTCAGGTAATAACAATATCTATTCCCCAAAGAGCTGTGTAAATAAATTCTATTCATGCATGTTTGCAAACAACAAGGAGCACAGGTATAGGATAAACAAAGAGTTGATTAGAATAAAAACTAAACTGGAATAAAAAAACCCAGAAAATACCCTGTATGGACAAATCTTGCTTTAGTTAGAAGATGGACTGAAGTATATGATATTTTTTCCTTCTTTAATTCATGTCACACTGACACTATAATAATTATCCACCATTTTTAGACACTTACAGCTTCAGGAAAAAAATTCCCCTTTAATTTACACTTTACTTGTGAAGTTTTTGTAGAGGGAGGTAATTCAAAGACATTCATCCATTTCTGGGTTTTAAAACATTCTGATGTCTCCTTTTTTAGTCCAGACTAAAAGAAAAGCATCTGATGTTTGAAACAGCAGATATTGCCTATAACTAATACTTGCAGAGCAGAATTGTCTTTACTGGGTTTGAAGGAGCAATGCAAAAAAATGTATAGGTGTTTGAAAAATAATTTTTGGCATGCTCAGTGAATGTGTAATTAGTTTACACACCTGGAAAAATCTGGGGCATGTAGAAGTGCCAGAAAGAAGGATCCTTTAGCAACCATTTTTCATATCCACTAAATTCACTACATGTACCATATCTCTTGATATGGAACTGAAATAAAATTTAGATGACTTAGACAAAAAATATGTACGGGTATGTCTACACTACCCCCCTAGTTCGAACTAGGGGGGTAATGTATGCATACCAAACTTGCTAATGAAGCCCGGGATTTGAATTTCCCGGGCTTCATTAGCATAAAGCCGGCTCCGCCATTTTTAAAAGCCGGCTTGTTCGAACCCCGTGCCGCGCGGCTACACGCGGCACGGGCTAGATAGTTCGAACTATGTAGTTATTCTGAACTATCTGTACGCCTCGTGGAACTCGCAGCACGGGATTCGAATAAGCCAGCTTTTAAAAATGGCAGAGCCGGCTTTATGCTAATGAAGCCCGGGAAATTCAAATCCCGGGCTTCATTAGCAAGTTCGGTATGCATACATTACCCCCCTAGTTCGATCTAGGGGGGTAGTGTAGACATACCCTATGTGCTTAAAGTAACCATGTGCTATAGTGACAAGGAGTCGTTATAGACTAACATATGTATTGGAGCATAAGCTTTTGTGGGTAAAGACCTACTTCATCAGATGCATATAGTGGAAATATCCAGAGGCAGGTATAAATATGCAAGCCAGAATTAGGCTAGAGATAATAAGGTTAATTCAATCAGGGAGGATGAAGCCCACTTTTAGCAGCTGATCTGGAGGTGTGAATACCAAGAGAGGAGAAGCTGCTTTTGTAGTTAGCTAGTCATTCACAGTCTTTGTTTACTCCTGAGCTGATGGTGTCAAACTTGCACATGAACTGTAGCTCAGCAGTTTCTCTTTAAAGTCTGGTCTTGAAGCTTTTTTGCTGCACAATGGCTACCTTTAGATCTGCTATTGTGTGTCCAGGGAGACTGAAGTGTTCTACAGGATTTTGTATATCGCCATTCCTAATATCTGATTTGTGTCCATTTATTCTTTTATGTAGGGACTGTCCAGTTTGGCCGATGTATATAGCAGAGGGGCATTGTTGCCACATGATGGCGTATATTACATTGGTAGATGTGCAGGTGAATGAACCAGTGATGGTGTGGCTGATCTGGTTAGGTCCTGTGATGATGTTGCTGGTGTAGATATGTGGGCAGAGTTGGCACCAAGGTTTGTTGCATGGATTGGTTCCTGAGTTACTATGGTGTGATGTATAGTTGCTGGTGAGAATATGCTTCAGGTTGGCGGGTTGTCTGTGGGCGAGGACTGGCCTGCCTCCCAAGGCCTGTGAAAGTGAGGGATCATTGTCCAGGATGGGTTGTAGATCACCGATGATGTATTGGAGAGGTTTTAGCTGAGGACTGTAGGTGATGGCCAGTGGTGTACTGTTTGTTTCTTTCTTGGGCTTGTCCTGCAGCAGGAGGCTTCTGGGTACACGTCTGGCTCTGTTGATCTGTCTCCTTACTTCCTCGTGTGGGTATCATAGTTTCAAGAATGCTTGTTGAAGATCTTGTAGGTGTTGGTCTCTGTCTGAGGGGTTGGAGCAAATGTGGTTGTACCTCAGTGCTTGGCTGTAGACAATGAATTGCGTGGTGTGTCCGGGATGGAAGTTGGAGGCATGAATGTAGGCATAGAAGTCGGTAGGTTTTCGCTATAGGGTGGTGTTTTTGTGACCGTCAGTTATTTGCACCGTGGTGTCCAGGAAGTGGACCTCCCGTGTAGACTGGTCCAGGCTGAGATTGATGGTGGGGTGGAAGCTGTTGAAATCGTGGTGGAATTCTTCCAGAGTTTCCTTCCCATGGGTCCAGATGATAAAGATGTCATCTATGTAGCATAGGTAGAGAAGGGGAGTGAGTAGACGAGAGCTGAGGAAGCGTTGTTCTAGGTCAGCCATAAAAATGTTGGCATATTGTGGGGCCGTGCAGGTGCCCATAGCGGTGCCACTGGTCTGGAGGTATATATTGTCACCAAATCTGAAATAATTGTGTGTGAGGATAAAGTCACAGAGCTCAGCCACCAGTTGTGCTGTAGCATCATCAGGGATACTGTTCCTGACAGCTTGTATTCCATCTATGTGTGGGATGTTTGTGTAGAGAGCCTTTACATCCATGGTGGCTAGGATGGTGTTTTCTGGAAGATCACCAATGCATTGTAGTTTTCTCAGGAAATCAGTGGTGTCACGGAGATAGCTGGGAGTGCTGGTGGCATAGGGTCTGAGTAGAGAGTCCACATATCCAGACAGTTGTTCAGTGAGAGTGCCAATGCCCGAGATGATGGGGTGTCCAGGATTTCCAAGTTTGTAGATCTTTGGTAGTAGACAGAATAACCCTGCTCGGGGCTCTAAGCATATGTTGATTTGTTCCTGTGTTTGTGTAGGGAGTGTCCTTAGCAGATGGTGCAGTTTCTTAGTGTATTCTTCAGTGGGATCTGAGGGATGTGGTCTGCAGAATTTGGTATTGGAGAGTTTTCTGACAGCCTCCTTTTGGTAGTCAGACCTGTTCATGATGACAACAGCACTTCCTTTATCAGCCTCTTTGATTATAATGTCGGAGTAGTTTCTGAGGCTGTGGATGGCATTGCATTCTGCATGACTGAGGTTATGAAGCAAGCGATGCTGTTTTTCCACAATTTCTGCCTGTGCGCGTTGGTGGAAGCATTCTATGTATAGGTCCAGACTGTCATTTTGACCATCAGGAGGAGTCCATGTGGAGTTCTTCTTGTGCTGTTGATGGGAGGGAATCTGTGTGTCAGTGCACAGTTCAGTGTTGTGTTGAAAGTATTCTTTGAGTTGGAGACTGCGAAAGTATGCTTCCAGATCACCACAGAATGGTATTATGTTTGTGGGGGTGGTGGGGCAAGAAGAGAGTCCTCCAGATAGGACAGACTATTCTGCTGGGCTGAGCGTGTAGTTGGATAGATTAATGATATTGCTGGGTGAGTTAGGGGTACCACTGCTGTGGCCAGTATGGTTTTAGACAGCTTACAGTCCTTTTTCCTCTGTAGGGAAGTGAAGTGTATAATTTGAATTAATGGAGATTGCCTATCTCCTAGAGCTGGAAGGGCCCTTGAAAGGTCATCGAGTCCAGTCCCCTGCCTTCACAGCAGGACCAAGTACCATCCCTGACAAATATTTTTCCCTAATGGCCTCCGCAGGGATTGAATTCACAACCCTGGTTTTAATCAGGCAAATGCTCAAACCACTGAGCTATCCCTCCCCTCTATGTAGTTCTCCTGTCTTATTTTAGTAAAGTCCGTTTCTATGGAAGGCTGGTTTTTTATGAAAGTCTCCAGATTGGAGAGCTCTTTTTTGATGTTTTCCTGATTGCTGTACAGGATGCTGATCAAGTGGTTCCTCAGTTTCTTTGATAGTGTATGGCATAATCTCTCACTGTGGTCTATGCAGTATGTAGATAGCAATGGAGTTTTCACCTTTAGTCCATTGGGTATGATGTCCATCTGTTGGCATTTGGAGAGAAAGATGATATCTGTCTGTACTTGTGCAAATTTCTTCATGAGGGTGGTGGATTTCCACTCCGTATGGCTAAATGCAGTGCCTTGCATGGTGTCAAGTATCAGAGGCTGCTTCTCCTCTCTTGGTATTCACACCTCCAGATCAGCTGCTAGAAGTGGGCCTCATCCTCCCTGATTGAATTAACCTCGTTATCTCTAGCCTGATTCTGGCCTGCATATTTATACCTGCTTCTGGATATTTCCACTTGACTACATGCATCTGACAAAGCGGGTCTTTACCCACAAAAGCTTATGCTCCAATACATCTGTAGTCTATAAGATGCTACAGGACTCCTTGTCGCTTTTGAAGATCCAGACTAACACAGCTACCCCTCTGATACTTGATACCATGTGCTATAGTGCTTTGCTGGATCAGCTCCTAAACTCCTAGAAGATTGATCCAAAAGCCATTGGGCTCTGGATCAGGCTATACAAGCACAGTGACAGAATATAAAACTTATTGATTATAACATAGATGTGTACACAAAATCATAATCACATTTTCCCCACAATTCTTCAAGTACAAAGAGAAACTACACAAACAGAAGTAGATTCAGTAACCACAGAGCTTGGCACTATGGTGAGGCAGTGTACCGTAAGGGGGTGTGATTTCTAAAGCGCATTAATGTGTTGCATATTTATCAGTCTATGTAGACTCTTCTGGTGTGCACTAAAGCACTCTAATGTAATACTATTTCAAACAGTACAGCATTAAAGCGTTCCAGCAGTGTACCCAGACCAATTAATGCACAAATGTTAACATGATTTATCCCTCTGTGTAGACAAGCCTTTGGATACATTATTGTCAGAGGCTCAACACATCAACCAGAACCACATTCAACAAAAGGTCTCCATTTTACATTTAAAGTGTGATGCACATGCAGGCTAATGGTTGACAGGGAGCATGGTTGATTATGGTGCCCCCCCCCCCATATGTAATTCAAAATAAAAACAATACTATACCGTAAAATCTCTTTTTTTTGTGTGTGTGTGTGCCCCTGCTTTGCTGGTGCCCTAAGCACATGCTTAGTCTGCCTATTGGGTAATCCAGCCCTGGCAGGGAGTAAAGTTAAAGATGTTGTGGTCACCTTTTTTGTGCATGTAAGTTTACACTTGAAATATTCCTACAGAATTTAATATGGGTGAAACAAATACATGTGTACAGAAATTATTCTAAAAGCCTCTAGAATATACTGAAGATTAATCATTTTTAAATGGTTTATTAAATCATTCTAAAGGATTATGTCCCAACTATAGAGACTAAATCCCAGAATGCAGTGACACTAAAAAGGACTTAGGCATTATGACAGATAACCAATGATATATTAGTTTCCTGTGTGATGCTGTATCTAAGAGAGTGAATGGGATCTTTGATTATGTATGATCAGTGGAATGTCAAATAGGAGTAAGGAGATGGTTTTGCCCTTGCATACAGCATTAGTGAGACCATCACTGGAATACTGCACTCAGTTCCAGTATCCATACCTCCAAAAGGATGTTGAAAAATTGGAAGGGTCCAGAAAAGAGGTACAAGAATGATTTGAAGCCTGAAAAACCTAATGAATATCAATAAAAAAAGTTTCTTTTTGACAATAAAAATGTTATAAAAACTGTCATAAAAACCTTGTGATTTGTGTTACCTAGTGCAGGGGTGGTCAATGGGTGGACCACAGTCCAAATCCAGACCACCAGACACTTTTGAACAGGCCCCAAAATCTTTATATATAGTAATTATTATCGTTGTTATTATTATTTTTTATTATTTTCCCTTGCATCTGGACCTTGACTATATCTTCACCAACAAATTTGGACCTTAACAAAAAACAACTGATTACCCCTTCCATAGTGTGTAGCATCCTTAGTCATGGACCAGGATCCCACTGTGCCAGATGCTACGCAAACATAGAACAAAAGACAGCTCTTGACATATTTTGTAAATTTTATATAATAGAATGAATATAAAAAGAAAAGGTTGACAGTGCCAGTTAGCTAAGATTTAGTATTCTCATACAGAGCCCAATCCTGTGCCCAGGGGAGTTAGTGCTAAGGCTTTCAGTGACTTCAGCTGGACAGGACCAATCAAACCTTTATTTAATGGGCTTATTTCTCCTTCAGTTATGTATTAGGTGGCTTGAGTCTCCCTTCAGTTACGTATTAGGTGGCTTGCAGAATAGCTGCTTTGCCAGCTTTGACAGGACAATTTGCGCTTCAAGTTGTTTTGAAGATTTATGGACATACCCGTATATACGCGAGTATAAGCCGACCCGAATATAAGCCGAGGCACCTAATTTTACCACAAAGGACTGGGAAAAAATATTGACTCGAGTATAAGCCTAGGGTAGGAAATGAGGCAGCTACTGGTAAATGTAAAAAATGAAGATAGATACCAATAAAATTACATGAAGAGATTGTGTATTAATTAATGATCATCTAATAGATCTCACCGGACAATAAACTTTACAGGCAGGGTTTTACCTTTTAGGACAAATTCAGTGCAAGTGCTTAAGATTTCTTGGTAGGAGAAATAAATAAATAAATAATGTTAAATATTAGAAGATCACAACACAGTCCTCAAAGTCCTCCCGCCAATCCAATGAGCCCCTGAAGGGACCTTTCCCAGGCCAGAGCCCCTCTCGGCTGCTCCCCGAGCCTCCCTGCCAGCGGCCCCGGGGCGAGGCCGCTGGCTCCGAGCAGCACCTGCGGGCGCACCCGCAACCCAAGCGGCCGGCAGAGGCTCCGAGCGCCCCGCGCAGCAACGGCCCCCGACACACGGAGCCCAGCCCTCTCCCGGCAGCGCCCCCCGCCCCGAGCGCCTCGGTTACCGGGGCCGGAGCTCCGGGCTCACGCGGCTAGACCCGGCCGGCGGCAGAGACGCGCTGAGCCCGCCCGCCTCAGTTCTCGAGACGCTGACTCGAGTATAAGCTGAGGGGGGCATTTTTCAGCACAAAAAATGTGCTGAAAAACTCGGCTTATACTCGAGTATATACGGCACTTTTCTACCCGAAAGAATTTTGTTTTATAATTTCTTTAACATGTAATGATCAGTCTTTACACTTCTGCTTCTCAATGACAGATAATTTGTTTGTTCAAATAAATTCAACTAGAAACAATCATTACCTTGGTAAGTACACCTGTTCAAATCAGCTGTGTCAAGCAACATCCTTTCTGTTTTATGTTAATAGGCACTTTTGTCTCTTCTGCATATATTCAAGTCAATAGTTATGCAATTTGCAGGAATAAGACTTTGCTTATTTGCCAGCTTGTGTTGATAACTATTGTTTGTGTTTAGGACATGATGCTTCAGCTGTTGCGAGGGCTGGATTTTCTGCATTCACACAGAGTGGTGCACCGTGATCTGAAACCACAAAATATCCTCGTAACAAGCAGTGGGCAGATAAAATTAGCCGACTTTGGCCTTGCACGAATCTACAGTTTTCAGATGGCTCTTACCTCAGTGGTAAGTTTCAAAATGCTATTTTTATCCTCAGTAATATGCTCTATTTCCTATGTTAATATAGTCAGTAGTTCCAGAGAATTATAACTGTGCTTTATTACTGATTATTGGCTCTGAATTACATAAGGACTGATTAATGAGGCTGAGATATGTACTTGTCTTTTAAGCATAGAATGGTGTTCTGGGAGCTCCCAAGTTATAATTCTTGTTATATTGACTCTATATGTACATAGCTTTGGGCCAGCCAATTAGGATATGGTTTTCAAACATGCTAACGTTATTTAAGAAAACAAGTCCAATTGTTTTCTGTTGGTGCTCTAAAATCACATTGGTACTTTGAAAAATCCCATACTTAGGGTTGCTATTTTACATATGCATGCACGTGGATTGTACTTCTTACTCCCATACTTTTCAGTTGTGATAATTAGTGAGTGAGTGATTATTAATGTAGATTAAACTGAAGATTAAATGTGCTACTAGTTTGGTTTTGTGTTCTGCTTGTTAGACTTACTGGGTAGGAATGGTGTCCCTAACCTCTGTTTGTCAGGGGCTGGAAATGGATGACAGAAGAGGGATCACATGCTGATTATCTGTTTCTGTTCACTCACTCTGGGGCATCTGGCATTGGCCACTGTTGGCAGACAGGATACTGAACTAGACAAACCTTTGGTCTGACCCAGGATGGCCATTCTTATGTTTCCCTTTGCCATCCTGAGTGCTATATTTACCATGACAGTGTCACTTTTACTTAGGACAAGAAAGATAGGATTTATAAGGAAAGACATTGAAAGTAATATCCATTATATTTATGTATTTTACTTTAGAAATTAATCCATTGATAAAAAGTAATCTGTTGCTATTTTTGCCCCTTTTCAAGCCAAATGGCTAATCAAAGTGGATGTTCCAGTTAGGAATCGAAATCAGTGATTAGAAATTGGTGATTAGGTATTTCTTTTGTCCAGTTTTGTTTATGGACAAAGTCCTGCATCTGTGCATACTGAGGGAATCAAATAGCAGGAAATAGCTTTCTTTTGCTCATAGCATCAAAGTCTTTTTAGCCTGCACCTCAACTCAGAAAACCTATCTTAAGCTTTTTTTCCAGAGTCAGATATGCTTTTTTCAGCCTCTGCTTTGGGCTGTCTCTCCTACTCAGTCTGTTCTTACCTGTTCACGTTTTCTGTGTATCCTCTCCCACACTTCCTGTGCCCCCGCATGGTTAGATTACTCAGTTAAACCCTCCATCCAACAGTGCTAGTTTGTGGACAAACTCTTTTAGGTTTTAACAAAATACAGGACTATGTAGCACTTTAAAGACTAACAAGATGGTTTATTAGATGATGAGCTTTCATGGGCCAGACCCACTTCTTCAGATCAAATAGTGGAAGAAAATAGTCACAACCATATATACCAAAGGATACAATTAAAAAAAAGTGAACACATATGAAAAGGACAAATCACATTTCAGAACAGAAGGGAGATGCAGGGGGCGGGGGGGGGGGGAAGGAAGGTAAATGTCTGTGAGCTAATGGTATTACAGGTGATAATGGATATCACATATGAAAGTGGGTCTGGCCCACGAAAGCTCATCATCTAATAAACCATCTTGTTAGTCTTTAAAGTGCTACATAGTCCTGTATTTTGTTTCAGCTACAGCAGACTAACACGGCTACATTTCTATCACTCTGGGTATGTCTACACTACCCCGCTAGTTCGAACTAGCGGGGTAATGTATGCATACCGCACTTGCTAATGAAGCCCGGGATTTGAATTTCCCGGGCTTCATTAGCATAAGCGGGGAGCCGCCATTTTTAAATCCCCGCTGCTTCGAACCCCGTGTAGCGCGGCTACACGGGGCTCGAACTAGGTAGTTCGGACTAGGGTGCCTATTCCGAACTACCGGTACTCCTCGTTTCACGAGGAGTAACGGTAGTTCGGAATAGGACCCTAGTCCGAACTACCTAGTTCGAGCCCCGTGTAGCCGCGCTACACGGGGTTCGAAGCAGCGGGGATTTAAAAATGGCGGCTCCCCGCTTATGCTAATGAAGCCCGGGAAATTCAAATCCCGGGCTTCATTAGCAAGTGCGGTATGCATACATTACCCTCCTAGTTCGAACTAGGAGGGTAGTGTAGACATACCCTCTTTTAGGTTTTGTTTTAAGTGTGGCCTCCTCAACTGTCTCTTAGTACTACTGATTTAAATGGAGGAGGGAGATAGTTATGTTTGTCCCAGGATATGAGAAAGACAAGGCGGGTGAGGTAATATCTTTTATACCAGCTTCTGTTGGAGGGAGAGAGAAGCTTTTGAGCTTACACAAAAGCTCTTCTTCAGGACAGAGTTTGTTCAATGAAATATATTACTCTTCAGCCACCCAATCTCTCTTTAATAAGGGAGTCATTCACACATCAGTTTAAAGAGATTTTATTCAGCTGATAACAAGATATCACCTGGCTTGTAGCAATATAATTAGTTAACTGCAAGGGCCCTACCACATTTGTAAAGCATGACAGAATGCTCTGGTTTCCTGCTTCAGCATGAATGAAGACAGAAAATTATATCATCATGTTATTAAACAGGAGGAAGCGTCTTCTGCATTTCAGACATGTGCAGACTGGCAAGTCACTGTTTTGGGTTTTTTCATGAATGTTTCTTAAAGACTGATTCGAAGACAATAGTTATCTTGCCGCTGATTTCAGTGGGGACTGATTCTGGCTCTTGGAAGTATTAAAGAAAGGGGTGGCAGTGGGCAGAGGGTAAGAGGCTCTCCTTAAACTTGCATAACTGTTGATATGTCAGCAGCTCATTCAGTCACAGCCAGTGTTCTCTATAAGCTGTGAGCTTGTGTGGCTGCTCAGGAGAAATTCAGATGTCACCTGGCTGATTAGCAGAGTGCCCAACTAGGTTTTGTGTTTCTATAGGTGGTTCACATTCATACATGCCTTGGTGTGCATAAAATTTTATTCTGCACATGCATGAAAAAAGTCCATACATTGTATAAAAGAGCTTTTTCATCCAAGCTTATAGCAATATAGCTCATTCCCAGCAATATGCTGGTATAATGGTGTCCACACAAGGGCTTCTACTTGTATAATTATTTTGATAAATCTTATACTTAGCTAAAAGAGTGATACAGATACACCTTCTTAAGTGTAGGATTAGCCTAACGTAATTGAAAACACTGCTTAGCTCCAAGCATAGAGGCAGTTTAGTGCCTTTAAAATCACATTGGCTGGCATGCTGTAACCTAGTGGGGACCCTTGTTTATAACGTGACCATCTATCATGATTATAAACATCATTATCCTTGTCTAAACTATGTAATTAATGGTGTTTAATACACATTACTTAATATGAGTTAGCTAACATATTAGTCTAAATGATGGACTTTATCTGTGTTTTGGTGATGTAATGTGTCATTTGCTATCTATTAAAAAGGAGTAGTCCTGTGGCACCCTCGAGACTGACAAAAAATATATAGAGAATCATGAGCTTTCGTAGGTAAAACTGTTCACTGATTCCATCCACGGGGAGCCTCAGGAAGTGGCAGCCGCTTCCCACGACTCCCTTTGGCTGGAAATAGCGAACTTGAGCCAATGAGAGTAGCGAGGCTCCATGGCTATGGCACCTTTAGATGAATAAACCAGAGCAGCCTGTTAGCAGCTTTCTCAACGTGGGCCACTTTGAGAAACATTGTTCTAGCAGTGTGTCAGTTAATAAAATTCCTACACTGTAGGGCTGTGTCTAGACTGGCCAGTTTTTCCGGAAAATCAGCCACTTTTCCGGAAAAACTTGCCAGCTGTCTACACTGGCCGCTTGAATTTCTGCAAAAGCACTGACGATCTCATGTAAGATTGTCAGTGTTCTTGCGGAAATACTGTGCTGCTCCCATTCGGGCAAAAGTCCTTTTGCGCAAAACTTTTGCGCAAAAGGGCCAGTGTAGACAGCTCAGATTTGTTTTGCGCAAAAAAGCCCCGATGACGAAAATGGCGATCGGGGCTTTTTTGCGGAAAGGCACGTCTAGACTGGCACAGACGCTTTTCCGCAAAAAGTGCTTTTGCGGAAAAGCGTTCGTGCCAATCTAGACGCTCTGTTCCGAAAATGCTTTTAACGGAAAACTTTTTCGTTAAAAGCATTTCCGGAAAATCATGCCAGTCTAGACGTAGCCTAGGGGTATAGGTTAGCGTATCATTCCTGTCTCTGCATCCTATTGCTTTTATGTGATAAAGGTACATTTTAAGAGCTATCACTGATCCAGTGACATGAGATCTCTGCATCATTTCTTTCAACAGAGAGCTTACAGCAAGATAAGCTACAAGAAACATCTTTTGAGGTATCAGATCAGTCCCAAGATACATCCACATTCTTTAGTCACAAAGGAACTCTTTAGATAGGACAAAAAGAGCTCACCATGAAAGTAATCCAGTAAAAAGAACTGATCTAGCCCTAGTTCATTGGGTGCTGCAAATGAGTAACTTCAAAGCAGTTTTTCAGTGACAGCCAGTTATTTCCACAATGCTAAAGAATTCTTCTGGCAGGTCAGTCTCCTGGGCATCATGTTGTCTTTTAAAGAAGAAATCTCTTGATACTTCGTCCAGTAAATGAATAAAACTTTCAGGATAATGTGACACATGTTTAGGGGGCAGAATACTAGTCCCAGCTGTGGGCAAACTAAAAAGTGATAGAGATCAGAAATAATAGTAGTAGACAGAATAATTCCTGGGCTTTTCCTCAAATGGGGAAGAATGAATCAGCCTTTCAATTTCTCATGAAGTTGGATTGTCTGTCTGATGGTCTTGGCTCTTGGGAGCATTTTGAATAGGTTTTGTGATAATAAGAGATGCAGTGAGGGTTGAAGAGAGAAGAGAGGTTGATATGGTTATGTAATTTTAGAGTTAAATGGGTAAGTAAATGAGCTGTTGCTTTTCTCTGTGGTTCAGAAAAATGGGCACTAAATTCTAGTTTGGCAACACTTGCCCTAGACAGAGGAGCAGGTCCACAACTGAAAATGGTAAGGCTAAAGTATAAAGAAAGAATAGTCCATTTAGTGTTCAGAATTGTAAATACGTAAGATTGCCATAGATAAAGGAAATGTGTATTAAATTGCTGGGTATCAGAGAGCGAAGTGAGATGAGCACATATAATTGTGATCAGAGCGTCTTAGCTCATCCTACTGCATATGTCGAAATTTTAAATAATAATTTAACTCCAGAAAAATTAAGCCAAACTGGAAAGAGTTTAGTGTTTGTAAAACACTCATAGTAGCCTTTTGGAAAGCTTGTGGTTTAGATTAGATGTCAGAGCTGCTGACTTTTTTCCCTCCCTGAAATGAAAACAAAATTGTTCTATTTTGCTATTTTTCCTTTTATGAATCTTATTTTTATAATTGCTCAAAGTTTGAGAGGGCGGAATCAGTTTCTCTGTTAATACACTAAATTGTTTATACTGAGATCAGCTGAAGAGACTGAGAAATTTTTAAAACCCAACATTTTCAGATTATGCTAGCGTTTTATTTGAGTATTTCTTCAGGATAAAGATTTTTCCATCCATTTCCTGGCAGTCAGTTCAGCACAAATGGTTTACAAGTCACATCATGCAGCAACTTGGATTTCATTTTGTTGGTATAGTGGCAAGGGAGCATAAAATAATTTTCACTAACTGGGCTTACTTTGTAAAAATAAATATATAAATTAGTTACAGCAATAAAAACATTAACAAAAAAGATAGAAAAAACACCCTATTTCAAAGAAGAATGAGTGCTTCTCTGTTTTCTACCAGTGTTACACTGTAAGATGCTAACCATCTGGTTAGTAAATAATGTGGATGTAAGACAGTGGTGGGCAACCTGTGACCCAAGGGTGCATGCGGCCCATTGGCATTCTGTGTGTGGCTCATGAGACATTTTGTTTACTGTTGACCACATGCAGGGTTGCCAGATTCCACTGGTTTCCATCCAGGTTATTTTTTTCCTACCAGTATGACTAAAGTGACGCACACGTAAAACAAGGGCATGTGAAATGAGGTACACGCTGATTGCACACAACATTGACTATGAGAGCCATGCACTCCCTCTGCATCCAAAGAGTTAGTATGGTTCAGTGGGCACATCCTGCAAAAGTCTAGATACACAAGCACAGTTAGTAAAATTACCCTATCCTGAGAGACCATCTTGGTTAAAATAATCTTGCAGCCCAATGAGATGGAGGGCCACTCATTTGGCCCACCCACTAAATTAGGTTGCCCATCGCTCATTTAAGCCCTCATCACAACTAATATATGAGGGTATGTCTACACTACCACCCTAGTTCGAACTAGGGTGGTTAATGTAGTAATTCGAAGTTGCAAATGAAGCCCGGGATTTAAATATCCCGGGCTTCATTTGCATCTTGCCGGGCGCCGCCATTTTTAAATCCCAGTTAGTGCGGACTCCTTGCCCACAGAGAGAAGCAAAAGCTTATAGGTTAATGTTATAGACTACATGCGTCTCCCCCCCCTCACCAGTAAATATTTTAGCAGGCTGGCCAGAAGCCCGGCTCAGTCCAGCTTGCACTGGGTCTGGGACCTTTCCCTGTTGAGGCTCTTCATTTAAAGTGTATTAGGAGCCGGGTGGACAGGTAGGCCGGCTCAGTCCTGGCTTGCTCCAGGTCCAGGACCTACGCCTGCTGTGGCTCTGCATTTAAAGTGTATTAGGAACCAGGCGGGCAGGCAACCCGGCTCAGTTCCAGCTTACACACACACACACCGCCCCGAAGAGCTGCTGCCACCCCGCCCTGCTGCCTCTGTATCTGAGGCAGCAGTGCGGGGCAATAGGCAACCAGTCTGCAAGGGGAACTGGTTTTTAAACTGGTTTCCCTTGAGGACCAGCTCACGCCTGCCACCCCATTTTGATAGAGAGGCAGCAGTGCGGAGTGGCAGGGGGATCCTCAGGAGTGGGGCCGGAGCACACTGACATATGGGAGTAAGTAGGGTTGTAGATAGAGCCATCAGGGCAGGTGTCCTGGGTCTTGCACTTTGGGAGGACTTGGGAGTTACCAAGGGGCCTGGCACCAGAAGCAGGGGTCAGGTCTGTCCCTTCACTCACAAGCAGCAGCAGGAGTCACAGGAATCAGAGTGACCCAGACCCAGTCTGCTCAGTTGCATTTCATCACAGTGGTGGGAAGACGAGTGACTTGGCTCCTGCCTGTCCCTCCCCCAAGCGTCGCAGATGGGAGTTGTGCTTGAGGGAACACTGCAGGGCTGAGGCCAGATTGCTCCACTTTTTGCAACTACAGTGAGTGCAGGGAAGGGCCTGACCCCTGTTGTCGGTGCCAGGCCATGTCACTCGGAGGGAGACGCTTGAGAGAACGGGTGCAATAGGGACAGGCCCAGAAAAAGGTAGGCCAGGAATGGAACAGGGGTGGGCAGAAGCATGGAGGGGGCAGAGCAGGAGCTGGGCTTTTGAAAGGGGCAGGGCCTGAGGCAGGGGGGTGTCCTAGGCCCTGCACTCCCAAGGAGATGGCCCTCCTTACAGAGCTCTGTGTAGCTGAAAAGTTCGTCTCTTTCATCAACAGAAGTCAGTCCAATAAAAGACATCACCTCACTCATATATGATTTGCTTCTTCTAGTCTTTCCTGTGGTGAGAAAATACCTAGTCTTGAACTTAGATCTCCAGTTCTGTAGCTCATAGCACTTCCCTCCAGTATTCCCAGCTGGACCTCAAAAGGAAAATGAGTCATGCATGAATGTCCAGGAAATCAAAATATGTGCTATTGAATTCTAGAATGCTGCTAAAAGAATGTGTGTATCCTGGAATGCAGTATGATTGTAACTAGCTGCTTATCTAAAGTTTGTTGTTTTCAAAATCTGCGATAAATAACAGTCCTGTAAATTCAAGACTCTCAGTTTCACCCACAAGAAGGTTTTAACTTGTATCGTGTAGTTATTGTCTCAGAATTTCCAGAACTAAAAGGCTGAAATCACAGTGCCAGTTGGAAGGACGATCTGCTGTCTTTTGGAGAATATACTTTAAAACTGCACACAGTGGAGATTTTCTTTTTTCTTCATAGTACAGTATCTTCATCTTCAGCAATATGGTAATTTCCCAATTAACCTTAGTGGGATCCGTCCAAAGCAGATGGCTTTTTTTCTGATTTTCTTGCCATACAAAAATTAGTTCTACTTACTGCTTTCATTTTCAACTAGGGATGTGAAAGTTTAACCAGGTTACCAGCTAACTGGTAAGAATCACCAGAAACCGGTGATGCCTCTCGGTTCCAGTTAACCAGTAACCGATGGGGGCTGGAGTAGCTCCCTGTCACGGGCAGGAGACTGTTCCTACTCCACAGGGAGCCTGCCAAGCCGCAAGGGCTGATCTCGTCTTGAGCAGCCCCGGTCTGCAGTGGACACAGGCCGGGGCTGCTTCGGTGTTGATAGCAGTCTCTGTCTACAGGAAACCTGGGCCCACTGCAGACAGGACCTGCTCCAAGGGGACTGGGGAGCTGGAGACGGTGGCAGTCCCAATCCCCATGGGGGAGCTGGGTGCTGGAAGCTGGTGGCAGCCCCAGGTTGGAGTGGCCCCTACCCCGGATCCCACTTTAGTTAGTTAACCAGTTAGACATTAGGCTAACCTAATATTTAAGCAGTTATCTGATTAACTGGGATAATACAACCTTATCTTCAACATCTAAGAAGTTCACTCAAATACGGAGCATCCACTTTACAACCCTGCTATACCCTCTACAGATTAGGTAGAGGCACAGAGGCTGCACAAGGAACTCTCTCCCTGTCTCTCCTGGAGGGTGCGCTGAGCTGGCCCTGAATAGGCAGGTTGAAAAAAGGACACACTGGGAGGTGATGACCAAAAGAAGAGCTAATGGATCCACGCTCTCCCAGATTCAGTAGTCTAAAATCCCTGCAGAGGTTGCAAAATCTACTATGCTAGCATATTTAGTTGCCAATGGAGGCTCCTATGTTTAAACTGCAGTCTCACAGCTGGCCCACGTGCTGAAGGGTTAAGTTCCAAGGATGTTAAAAAGCCATTAATTAGGTAACCATGTAACTGCTGAAAATCAAAGCAGTTACACACTGTGGGCTCTGCAATATAAAGCTTATACTGCAGAGCCCACAACACAGCTGGCTCCCCAGGAGCAGGGCCGGCAGCCATTGTGTGTCACCAGCCCCAGTCCCAAGGAGATACCTGCACTTTGGACTCTGCAGTAGAAGCTTTATACTTCAGAGTCTGTAGCGTGGGGCAGCAGCCAGCTCCCCGGGAGCCTGCCGGCCCCACTCCTGGGGAGCCAGCTGCGGTGCTACCTCTGATACAAAGGAAGTAGTGTGGAGCAGCAGCTTGCTCCTCAGCAGCCAGTGCATGCTGGGAGCTGACTTTTAAGCTGGCTCCCTTCTCTGCTCCTGGCTCCCCGCCCTGCTTCCAGGGAGCTGGCTGCCACCCGGTGCTGTGAGCTCTGATACAGAGCCAGCAATGCTGGTGGCAGCCAGCTCCCCAGGAGCGGGGTTGGGAGCCTGTGTGTAATCGATACAGTAACCAATAAGTTCATGCTTATTTGTTTTATTATTACATCCCTACTCCCTATCCCTATAGAGTTCTCCACAAAAAGCCCTGTAATTCAGGTTTTGTCCAGTAAGAGTTAATTTTCATAGTGCAGATACAGGGCAGCTGAAGGAATCTGGAATGTGTTGCCCAGGGAGGTTCTTTCCATTGCATGCACTTGATAATGAGAAATATATTTAGTGATGTATCTCCACAGTCATCTTAAAAATAAAAATCATTTTCAGTGAGCAAAACTTCTGGCTGACATTTATTTATATATATATATATATATAGCTAGAATGAGTACATTCATGTTGGCTGTTGTGGATCATGTGGCTTGGATGTGTACACAAAAGATAATGAAAAGAGTTGATTGTTCAGGTCAGTGACAGTTTTATCTAAGGCTGATACAGTGATATATATAACACACTCTTACAAATATAAACAACTTTGTTAAAAGAATGTTATTTAGGTTGAACAGTCAAGCATGCAAGAACTAGGAAATATTAGAATAAAGGTTGCATTTGCTCATATGCATTGTGACAGTCTTCCCAAAATCAGACAGGAAGTGCCTACATTTTCAAATGGGACTAGAGATTTTGGGTGCCCAACTTGAGAACCTTAAAGAAGTTGAAATTTGGCAGAGGACTAATTATATATACAGAGACAGTGCAAGCAAGCAAGTAAACATGAGAGAAGACGTTATTATAAACTTGTAATTTCAGAAATAGGTCCTAAAGTTAGTTTCCTGAGTATGGTACATATTTAGGAACCTAATGTAAGTGGCCTGATTTTGAAAAGCAGCAGCAGCAGCTTTTCAAAACCCAGCAGCTCCCACTGAATTTTTAAAATCTAGGCCATAATCATTAAGTCTGTTACTGCTTTCGGATCATAAAGCTTGTGAGTATATTTGTGATTTTTTGAAATTTTTGTTGAGCATCTTTCTTTACCAAATACGTTTTCAGACAAAATAACTATCATATTTTTAATTACCTACCTCCCAAGTTCTCGGTTCAGGGCTCTATGCTTATGCTGACCATATGTCCTGATTTTTCCAGGACAGTTCCGAATTTAAATACTCTGTCCCAGTGCCCCATCAATGGGCAGAAGGAAGGCAGGGGATGGAGCAAGTCATGTGTGAGGGCACAGAGGAGTGTGAGGAGAACTCAGGCAAAGGGTGGTGAGGGGTGGGCACCAGGGAGAAAAGGGGAATGAGGGCAGGGGCAGTGAGAGAAGGAGGGAGGCACCAGGAAGGTGAAGGTGACAGAAGATAGTGGGGGTGAAGCAGAAGGATAGACACATGGAGGGGAGGGTTGGGCACCACAGGATAGAGGAGAGAGGTAGGGCAGGTGGGTAGAGGGAGTTGTTAGAGGGGATGGTGAGGGGTAGCTACAGATGATCAGAGTGAGACTAGAGGAGGAGTGGATAGAGGGGGGAAAAGAAGGGCTGGTACAGGGGAGGGGAGTGAGAAGGGCAGGAGCCAGGACAGCAGAGGAGGCTGAGGGGTGCAGGCCAGCAGACACCAAGGGAGCAGACGGGGTGAGGAGAGGGTGGGAGACATGGCAGCAGAGAGAAAAGAGAGAGGTTTATAAGATATTTATTAATAACTTGGGTGCCACAGTAGCGCACATCTGAACAAGCACACATAAATTCAGTACTGGTGCACAAGACCAAATTCACTCTGCTCACGGGAGGAAAATCTTAGAGAGAACACTTCCCCCAGCCTCTCCCCCCAACTTAATGCAATGCAAACTGGGTTAATGCAATTGCAGGCAAGTTGCATGGCAGGTCCTATGGGAGCCAAACCCATCCCTATTGGTGGGTGGATGGTGGGAGGAGTTCTTAGAGGGGTCACACGTAGGGTTACCAGGTAGACCCTGCCAATAAACCAGACATACTTGATCATGCTGGGGGGGGGGGGACTGGCCAAGAGGGGGATGGAGTTGGCCGGGAGGGGGGAGGGCGGGAAGCAGAGCTGGTGGGGGAGAGGTCCGGGGGCTGCGGGGCTATCCAGGAGGAAGGGGGGAGGGAAGCAGAGCTGGGAAGGTCCAGGGGCTGGCCGGGAGGAACGGGGGTGGGGCTGGGAGGAAGGGGGGCCAGGAAGCAGAGCTGGGAAGGGTTGGGGGTCACGGTGCTGGACGGGAGTAGGGGGGGTCTGGAGGAAGGGGGGCAGGAAGCGGAGCTGGTGGAGGGGAGTGTAGCCACTGACCGCAGCCGGAGTCCAAGGGGCCGCGCCCCTGGCAGGCACTCCCTCGAGTTGCTAGTAGTAGCCAGGCGGGAGGAGTGTCTGGGAGCCACTCCCCCTGCCCGGCTTCTGCATGCAGCCAGAGGCTCCCAGCGCCAATCGCAGCCCCGCCTCTCAGCTGGGAGCCTCTGGTTGCATGCAGAAGCCAGGCGGGGGGAGTGGCTGGGAGTCCCAGCCCCAGTCCCCATCCCCCAGCCCACCCTCCCCCTCTCCGGGCTTGTGCACGTGACCACAGGCTCCTAGCGCCAATTGTGGCCCTGCCTCCCAGTCACTCCCCCACCCGCGCCAGGCTTCCGTCCGGCGCCCAGCCGGGAATTCAGAAAATACCAGACATTGCACATGTCTGGTATTTTCTGAATTTTTCTACCGGACAGACGGTGCAAATACCGGACTGTCCGGTAGAAAACCGGACACCTGGCAACCCTAGCATACAACATCCTTTATTTCTGGTCATGTGTCCATCTTGACCTGAGGAGTACTACCTCCAGGGGTGGGACTTCTTATGGCAGGGGTGTGTGGCTAACATGTCCCTAATTTTAGTTCAGAAAATATGGTCACCATATCTATACTTCTATTCCATTACAGCTGATATCATCATCTAAGCATTGCAGAGAATGCAGCTCCGTGTTTTGATTCAGTTCCAGGTTTATCTTGAAATGTAAAAAGTCAGGTTTATCCTGAAAAAAAAGCCAGGTTTATCTTGAAATCTAAAAAGCCTTTCAGTTAGCCTTTCATAGGAAGTGAATTACTTGCTGTAAACAAGCAAACTGGCTCTATGTGAGAATATCTGCTATGTCAACAACATTGCTGCATGGAAGCTGAAACTAATGGGGGGTATGGACTATGATCATTGTGCTTCTCCAGGCTGACTTGGGTATGTTTGCGTTAGTGTGTTACTCCAGTGCAAACCTGTAGCATAGATGCACCACACTGGTCTGAGTGAGGTCCACTCTAGCTTAATGAGCTGCCCAGTGCACCTACGTTTGTGCAGAAAAGTATTTGGTATAAGCCTCAGACACTGTTCCAAAAGTAAATCTATAATGAAATATTCTTTTATTTCCTTCTCTGTTGTTTCCCTTCATTTTCTTTCATTTCCTGGCAAGTACATAAGATCAGAGATTTTTTTTTAATTGTAACTAATGGTACCAGGATTGATTTATGTTTTTTCACATTGTTGTTCTAACATGTAATCCTTGTTGAAAGAATGGGGATCTGCTTTAACCTGGCTGGAAAAGATATATGAACTCAGGTTATTGTAATTTTGCCTCTTTACTATAAAAAATAGCTCAGCTGCTCTGTGGCCTGTCTTTTTACTATATTATGAAACTGTTGTGCAGTGCAGGAAAACATTGTTTAAAACTGTTTTTATGTTGTTTTTGCTTTCCATCTAGCCTCAGGCATAAGGACTACTTTTTGAGGTGGTTGGGATTAGAGTTATAAAAGCAATATGATTGTTTGATATGCTTTCAAACTGCTATTCCAAAACTGTTCCCACATCATTTTATTTTCATTCCTAAAATATTAAAGTAACCCCTGCAGGAAGCACTCAGAGCCTCAGTTTGTGATCATGTTGTAGCTATTAAAGATATGCAGGGTTGGGCCTAGTTCTTACTTGGATGGGAGATAGCCAAAGTGTTACAGGAAGTGATGTAGGTGAGTCATTACATGGCATTTTTCTGTCTGAATCACTGCTACTTCCGAATTCCCACATGGTGCTAAGAGGCACCGTGCTGCTGCAGGTGATATCTATAGAGTGGGACATATTAAAATTGAAGCACTGGCACTCTTAATAGAGGAGGTAGCCCTAATTTTCCTGTAGGTCCTGGCCAAATTCCAGCTTCAGAATTTACTGAAATTGAAATTCCCTTCTGTAGTTTCAGTTGGAGTTTATGCTTAGGGTTAGGGTTATGCTTATTCATCTAAAGCTTATGCTTATTCATCTAAAGCTATAATGCAGCTGTGTAGTGTTGCTAGTGGAGAATGCTAACAACTTGCATTTAATGGAATCAATGCTTTCTAGGAACTGTTAGATTGGCTAGTCCATCTCTGTGTTAGTTCAAGGCTCTTGTTTATTCTATATTGTCTAATGTTGTTTTGTCTCATTTTACCTGCATATATGCCAAGCAACAAAGGTTTTGTAGATTCCACTGGGAGACTTTTCCAAAGCTTTATATATCTTGCTGTCAAAAAGTTTTCCTGATATGCAACGTATATTTTTCCCTTTCTTAATTTCATCCCATTTTCCCCCATTTATTGTGGTTGCTCATCTGCAAGGCTGAAAACATAGGCCAAGGGCCTTGCACATCTGGGTAATGTAACTGGTTTTATTTACACACATACATCAGTCCTGGAACAACCTTACAATCAAGACCCTTTTGCCTGAGTTTGCACATGCCACTCAGAGGTAGAATATCCAAGATCTGAACCAGAGGTTTTGATTTAACAGTTCATCACATTAGCAGTAGTTTAGTACAAGCATAGATAGCGGAGCCTGAGCTTGGAAAGAGCTATACTCTCATAACTTATAGGGGAAAAAATTGCTTGTTCCATTCCTCACAGATTGTCAGTTATATATACAGTGATGGCCTGAACAGGTTTTGTGGCATTAAAGCGAAGGGGCAGAAGCCTCTAAAAGCCACTGACATTGCACCTAATAAACCAAAGTAATTCTTACAAAAAATGTAACATGAATAAACCTAGAAGACCACCAGTTTCAGTATCTCCTTTGAACAGAAATGGTTCTCTGGTGCCATGGAGTCTTGACAATAGTCCCCACAGCGCACATTCTACTCTTATCTTACTAAAAAGCAAAAATGCATGTTTTCTGTAGTGACCAATGCAGGGTTTGTTTTAGTTTCATTTTCACTTTCACCATTAAGGGTGGAGTATGCCACTGGAATAATGCAGGAGCACTAGTGTTGGCAGGATGCATTTCTTTGTGAATAATGAGGCTTGAAATGGTCCAAACAAGCATTTGATTTTATTTATTTTTTGAAAATCCACCTTTTTATTGATTCATTATGGCATGAAGATTAGTCAGTAATTGCACCTTTGTGAATGAAATTTAACTTTTGAGTTTTACTTTCACAGAAATATTTGTAATATGACCCAGAGAGAGAGAGAACTTCTAGCAAAGAAACTATTTGATTCCCACTGTGTTCAGGGAAACAGGACTTTATGTGCCTATTTTTTATAAATAAATGGAATTGCATCCAAGACATACCTGACTCTGTCATCAAGACTCCACATATTGGCTAATTGCTCATATTGGAAGAGGTAACAATATTACAGGTTAAAGACTATTCTATTTTTAGAAGCTATAGTACATCCTTTGTCTGTATATACAGTTAACTGAGCCAAAGTACTGTATATCCCATTCAAGTAAAGTTGCAGGTAAGGCTAAGATTTAGTCACAGGTATGTTTAATAAAAGGTAGGGATAGATCACAGGCAATAAAAAAAAAGTCCTGTCCAGAATGTGATTTTTTTCTAAAAATACCCCTTTACTAAATTTTATTTCAAAGTCACGAAATCCATGATTTCTGTGATTCCCCCATGGAAAAACTTGCAATCTTAACTATAGGTTAAGTGTTTTTGATAGGTCGATGAATCTGGTAGACTCTTTGATATATTACTTCCTATGAAAAGAAGATATAAGCTTGAAAACAGTAAGATGCTGGCAGGTATCATATGTTTAGTGTACATTCAGGAAATATCTCAGAGCTTCAGTCAACTGAAAATTTCTGTAATGGTGTGACATCATCTAAATACCACTACAGTGCCATACTTCTTGAGAGGATGAGAAAACAATATAGCTATGCCCACTGAGTCGATGGATAGGTACCAAAATGCCTCACAGTCCTCCCATATGATCCTTCAAGATGGCTACAGTTTTGTCATATTAGTTAGTTATGTCTAACTAATCTCTAGTTAGAAATAACAAAGGGTATTCTAGGACTGCATCTTAAAATACCAACCGCATCATTCTGGAATAAGTGCTAATATTTATCTTGTCACTTTTACTGAATTCAAAGCTGATAAACTTCCTGGAAAAGATAAACCATCTATTTTCTTCATTTTGGAATGTTGACATGGGTACTTCCTAGGAGGAATTTTCTTTCTTGATTTGTTTCAGTGTGTGGCAGATCAGTAGTTTTTCAGGAAAAAAACAGGGCTTTCTGCGTGAAAAGCAATTCTCTCTCGCCTTTTTTGTAGTGCTTTTTATTCTTCAGTGCAGTTTAGCCCTCAAAGTGCTGATGATGGGGCATGACTTGAACTGTATATTAGAGCTGATCAAATATTTTCAATATATTTGAAATTTTTATAGGAAAAAAATTGGTGAAAAAAATGCACATTTTGACCAACTCTAGGTATTAGACAGAACATCACTATTTAATATAGTATAATATGTAAGGAAAAATAAAATTAATAGCTGTAGATAGAATTCTATTCTTTGCATAATATTCATGCATTAGATGATGTCAATGCAATTATGAAGATACGTACTTCTGTCACCACTGCTGTAATTTTAATGGCAATACCCAACTCCGGGGATTACGAGTAAAGGAGTTCTTTTGGAACCATATTTATTTGGAGATAAATTTGGTTGATTCTTTTTATGTGCTGTAGGGATGTAAATGGTTAACCAGTTAACTGGTAAGCATCACTTTTAACAGTTATTTAATCAGCTTAATGGATGAGGCTTACTGGTTCCAGTTAGCCAATGGGGACTGGAGCAGCTCCCCACCTGTCTTGGGCAGGGAGCTGCTCCAGCCCTAGGGACCCACCACAGGAAGGGACTACTCTGAACAACTGTCTGAAGCAGCCCCAGTGCATAGCAGGCCCTTTTCTGCTCCACCGCGGGTGGAGCAGCCCTTTTCTGCAGTGGGAAGGCTGCTCCACGGTCCTCCCACCCATCCCCTTTAATCGGTTAGCTGGTTAAACATGACGTTTAATCGGTTAACCAATTAAATGGGAGTTTACATCCCTATTTTGCAGTGTTTCATCTAGCATTTGAAAGGACAAAATCACATATATTAAAATCAGTTTTGAAATTAGGACGTTTGCAAGAAAATATAAATATCATGGCTTATAATTTAGGGTAAGGTTGGTCTAGATGTTGTGTTTACATTAAGAATAAATATAATTCTAAACATGCAGAGGGGATCAGAAGTAGATATGTATCTTTCTTAATGTAATGGCATTTTGGATTTGCTTTCATTTTGTTAACATATGTATATTCAGGCTTTGTAAATAGGTTTGCCAGATGGTTTCGACAAAAACACCGGACACACTTGACATTACATCACAATCTACATTACATCTTATTTAGAAAATTCTGGACATTTATATTTTCTCATTTATATTTTCTCAATTTGTTTCCCGAACAGAAAGTTCAAATACTGGACTGTCCGGTTCAAAACCAGACACCTGGCAACTCTATTTGTAAAATCAAAAACATCTTTGGAAGTATAACTGCTTTAAAGTCTATATGAACTTGGTTGTTGTTGCTTTAATTGCTATTGCAGCAACCATGAAGTCCAGATCCCTCAGCTGGTGTAAATCAGCATAGTTCCATTAGCTATGCCAGTTTACATAGACTGGGTGATCTGGCCACTTTGTGCTTCCATTACTTTTACTTCAGAAGTTGAAACTTGTAATTAAAGATTTCCTTTTTTCTTTTATTGTCTTCCATCTGTAGCTTTTTGAAAGAGTACTCTTGCTTTGAAATACAAGGGTCTTTTTAAGTTAATAGACTCATGACTGGCAAGTTTCAGTGCAGCTAAGACATGGTTAGTTTTAAGTAATTCATGACATTAAGGACTATCTGCACCTTATGTAATTTAATCACTAGAAGAATTAAATAAGGAGGGGCCTGTGCGCGGTATCAGTTCTTGTGGGAAAATATGCTTCAGTGACTTACTGGCACTGGTTTTGGAATGTGGTATTTAAAAGTACCTTTTTACAGTGGGAAAGAATTTGGTCAAGAATAAACAGTCTGACCTTGTTAAATGGACCAAAGTCTGTACATAACCTAGTTCCAGAAAACTAGTTTTTACCAGTTTGTGAGGGGAAAAAAAGTTGTAATAAATGCAACTAGACTTTATAGAGGGGAAAAAATCCTGGGTATGCTGTAAAGCCAAAAACGTTCCTATAAAATTACAGACTTTTTCTAGGTCACTGCAACTTGGCCATATGCTATAAAAATTATTTGTACTGTAATTTATGACACATTACAAGCGGTGTCATATGCAGTAGCCAGATGGACCCATGTCATTTTAGGAATGAGAAAACAAGTTTCAACATAAAAGCTATTTGTACTAAATACAAATTTAAATACAAATGGATTTACAATAAAAAGGAATTTATCTTGAAGGTTTTATTTTAATTACAAAACTCAGTATCCGCACCATTTTGTTCATGGAGAGTAGTTTGATTTACAAGCCTCCTTATTATGTACTCTGCTCATACAAAAATGGTTATGACAAGAGGGATAAGAATCAGAACCAAGTAAATTTTGTGGATTAATTTCCGGCTTTTAGAATTGACTGAAGATTTTGCTCAAAATTAATTGAAGCACAAATATTGAAGTTCAGGTATGAAATTGTAGCTCCAATGAAGTCTGGGATAAAACTCCCTAGAGTGGAGCCAAGGTTTCACCCCAGGTGTTCATGTGCTGGATGAACAATGTGGTCACCCTCTGTGGTCAGATATTCAACTTTTCTCTAGAGCAGGAGTCTACCAATAACAGCAATGACCTTCAGAAAAAAATATCCATGTTAATATCCAGTTCAAGAACTCTTACCACAGAATTCTTGCAGACACTTTACAACATACAGTCCCTCTTTTGTTTCCAGTGTTAAAACAACAGAGTCAAAGTAACACATTAAACATCCCAAGGCTTGCATGTAGTACATTTTTAATGCATAAATGAATGAAAGGTCCTACCATATCTCAAGAATATGAAGACACTCTCCTTCTTTCCGAAGAACACCCTGCATACATCTTTAAATCATAGTATTAGCTAGCTGAGATCCCGTAACTTAGAAATCTGAATGTTATGAAAATAAAATGTGTCTAGTAATTCTGATTACCAGTTTAACTATATAGAGGCAGCAGTGTTTCCCTCTGCTGAAAAATTAAATTCAACCCACAACTGTACATAAGAGATAGAAAAATAACTTTAGACAAAATCAATATATTAAAGAAAAATATGCTTGTAAGAGGTAAGTACAGGTTAAAAATTAAGGTACATGTTACTTTGTGTCTTGACAGGCTTAAATAAAGAAGCCGTTATAAGTCAGAAAAAGTGGAGCATGCTCCTCTAAATGTAAACATTGTTTTCTGATTTTAATAGGAGATGGAAACGTATGGGAGATGGAGAGCTTTGCCTGAGCTTCCTGAATTCTCTTTTCTTTCCCTTTACAACATTACCCAAATATTCACGTGGCAGAGATTTCTAGAGTTTCCACTCTTCTGTGATAGAATCTGTACATAGTACTTTGGATTCACTACCGCATTATTCTTTAGTTTAAAGCCATCAAGCCCACAGAGTTGCACTGACTGGCCTATAACTGAAGTCATGGCATGATTAATTAGACTCTACTGTAGTCCAGATTTATGCCCTAATAAAGCTTCAATTAGGGTTTGAAGCTTTATTAGTAACTCACATAAAAACAATAACAAAAACCTCAGTTTAATTTTTCTTCGTAAATTTAGCTATTTTTAGGGCTTCCTAACCCTCATTCCTGAATTCCAGTTTCTTCTCTCCAAGGAGCCATTCCCACCTTCCATGTATCCAGGGTGGCATTAACAAGATGCACCTGCCGCTATGACTCCAGGCCTTGCCTTGTTTAAGAAATTCTATTATTGTAAATAAAACTAGCAGAAAAAAGGAACGAAACTCACTTTGAACCTGATAAATGCATACTAAATAAAGGAAACTACTAAGTTAATGGAAAAATAGGCAAATACTAAGGCTGAACATTTAAATAACACGAAGTCAAACAGTGTAAATGCTGAGGTTCCAAGGGTGCTAAATCATCTGATTTGCATTTGCAGTATGCTTAGTGAATACTTTGAAAGGGACTCTGCCAACTTTAAAAATATCACACTCCTGTGAACGTGTTTTACCTATCATTGTTAGAGATAACACCTAAGATTATTCTAACTGACAGAGATTAGAAATACATTTTCCACTGTTATTTTAGTTCATTTATATTGTGCATTGTCAGTTTGACTGTTTCCCTTATTGTTTGTGCAAGCATTTCACACAGCAGGGAGTGAAAGAAAAGAATTGTTGTTTAAAATAGGAAGATGTGACTGTAGAACTATAAAAATTGGCAGGCAAACTCAAGGAATGGCAAAGTATCTGAAACTGATTATGATGCATGTTTAAAAATTAGATTTGAACTTGAGCGTGTGTGCACCTTCACTGACCTTATAAATAGTAGCAATAAATTGAATCACACATTTCTATTACAGGCAGTCCCCGACTTACGCGGATCCGACTTATGTCGGATCCGCACTTATGAACGGGACTTTTCTCGCTCACGGGGGGGAGCTTCTCCCGGTCTCCCTGGTCTGCTGGGGGGGGTCCAGCAAAGCCGCTGGACCCCCCCAGCAGACCAGGGCCACCCGAGCAAAGCCGCTGCCGCCTCGTTTGCCGCCCAGCAGACCAGGGGGACAGGAGCAAAGCCGCGGAGCACGCCCATAGCGGGACAGCCCGGGCGCGCTTGAGCTGTCCTCCTGCGGGCGTGCTCCGCGGCTTTGCTCTCCGTCTCCCTGGTCTGCAGGGAGACGGGGAGCAAAGCCTTGGAGCATGCCCGCAGCGGGACAGCCCAGGCGCACTAGGGCTGTCCCGCTGCGGGCATGCTCCGTGTCTTTGCTCCCTGTCTCCCTGGTCTGACCAGCAGACCAGGGAGATGGGGAGCAAAGCCTCGGAGCACGCCAGCAGTGGGACAGCCCAAGCTCGCCTGGACTGTCCCGCTGCCCGCGTGCTCTGCGGCTTTGCTCCAGGTCTCCCAGGTCAGCAGACCAGGGAGACGGAGCAAAGCCGTGGAGGACTTGGGCAGTCCCGCCACCCCCGTCTCCCTGGTTTGCTGGGGGGGGGGGGGTGCAGCTAGTGCTCCCCCCCCCCCCCCCCAGCAGACCAGGCTTTTCTTGCCTACCTCTGGGGTAGAGCAGCTGGGGGCTGCCGGGTTGGTCCAGCAGCGCCGCTCCGGACCAACCGGGCAGCACCCCAGTTGCTCTGCCCCAGGCATCCTGATTCAGCCGCTGCTGGTCAGTTTCAGCAGCGGCTGAATCAGGACGCCTGGGGCAGAGCAGCTGGGGTGCTGCTGGGTTGCTCCAGTAGCACGGAGGAGTCGTGCTACTGGAGCAACCCAGCAGCACCCCAGCTGCTCTGCCCCAGGCGTCCCCAAGTCAGCCGCTGCTGAAACTGACCAGCGGCTGACTACAGGAAGCCCGAGGCAGAGTTGCTCTGCCCCAGGCTTCCTGGAATCAGCCGCTGATCAGTTTCAGCAGCAGCTGACTTGGACGCCTGGGTTTCTTAAGTTGAATCTGTATGTAAGTCAGAACTGGCATCCAGATTCAGCCGCGGTTGAAACTGATCAGTTTCAGCAGCAGCTGACGCCAGTTCCGACTTACATACAGATTCAACTTAAGAACAAACCTACAGTCCCTATCTTGTACGTAACCCGGGGACTGCCTGTATATATTTTAGAGCATTTGTTTGTCTGACTGTCTGTCCATCCATCCGTCTGTTCATTCAAGAACTCTTCCTAAACAATGAGTAGTCCTGTGGCACCTTAGAGACTAACAAAAAAATTATATATATATATATATAGCATCATGAGCTTTTGTCCTCCTAACCAGTAAGAGCTGGGACCCCCAGATTTGGCATACAGCTTCCTCTTATTAAAACTTAAAGCAAGTTAAGTGTTGGTTGTGACAGGAAAATGGGATGTGCCGGAAATGGGATTGTGTCTCATAAAATCATACAGAAAAGAGACAGAATCACCTTTGGGACTGCCCCAGCCCTGAGCCTCCAACCTCTGTCCCCCCCCCCCCCCCGGCACACTATAGGGAGGATGGGGGAGGTGAGCTCTGCCTCCCACCCCCTGGAGTCCCCTTTAGGTAAGATGGGTAGGCTGAAGCTTCCCCCCAGTTCATACAGGAGCATTGCTGGCTGTTTCGCTTCATCAAAGAGCGAGGGAACGCGCACAGCTTGCTGCATTCCAGTCTGGCTGTGGAGAGCAGGAGCAGATGAATCTGGACCTTCCCTATCTGGGAGACATGCACCTCCCTCCCCCAGCTATGCCTGCTGGAGCTGCAGCAGCCATGGAGAGGTGCTTCTCATCTGGCCCCAACCTTCTGTGGTGAGAGGGGACTGGGGGTATTCCTCTCTCCCCAGAGCAGCCTACATACTGAATACCTCATACCCAGCCTCACCCGAAAACAATGATTTAAAGGAAGCATGTGCATTTTTATTTTATTTTTCAAAATCAAAAATTGTATTAAAAACTTGAGCAGCGCCATATAAATCTTCTAGTAGTAAATAAACAAGGAATAGAAAATATTTCATATTTTAAGGATAGTGACCCTGGAGATTAATTAATATTGATTTTGGAGGTCTATGTTTTACACTTTCAGAGGTTTTCTTTATTATTACATTGACACCGTGTTTTTAATTTAATTTAATTCAATTTAATTTAAATGTAATTTAATTTTAAAAAGCTAAAGGAAAAAAATGAAGATAATTTAAATTAAACAAACAAAATGTGAAACTAGATATCGCCGTGATCTGTGTACAATTAGCCTCCTGGGTTTATTTTCTGTTTAAATGTTAGTGCAGTCATATCTCCATGACAGAGAAGCATCTTGAGCGTTTGGTGAAAAGGTATCACATTCTATTTCCAATGGTATGAATTACTGTGAGGACATAGCAAAATGCAGGACAATGTAGCACTTTAAAGACTAACAAGATGGTTTATTAGATGATGAGCTTTCGTGGGCCAGACCCACTTCCTCAGATCAAATAGTGGAAGAAAATAGTCACAACCATATATACTAAAGGATACAATTTTAAAAAATGAACACATATGATAGGTTGCATTTCAGGCCAGAAGTCAGGTTGAGGGATGATCAGAAACCTTGTTGATTTTGACATGCAGAGCACTATACAGCACGGGTTCATTTGCCCATCAACTGTCCAGTCTAAGGCCTTGTCTACACTTACCTGCACCATCGACCTACTTCAACTACACAGAGTCGATGAAATCAACATACACACCACGGCATCTTGTGTGTAGACATTTCCAATATCTTGGTCCTGTCTTTCGCTGCTCTGATGAATGCCTGCTTTGGAACCTGTTAATAACTGAAATTGAAATGTTTTTTTTTTAAATGAATGGAGATGCCTATCTCCTAGAACAGGAAGGGACCTTGAAAGGTCATCGAGTTCAGTCCCCTGCCTTCACAACAGGACTAAGTACCATCCCTGACAGGATCATCAGACAGAACCTACAGACCAAACTGGCTGTTTTCCTACAGATTTTCATTCTCACTCCCTTCCTCACAGTCTTCAGAGGAGAGAAGACCCCCTGAGAGTTCCTGTTTGAAGTGTGCAGGTCTTCTTTGGTACTTAAAAACATCCACATGCAGTTATTCATGTTGCTTGTCACTTCCAGGGTGTTCTTCATGTAAATTACATATGGGCTATGTCTAGACTGCAGGCTTCTTTCGAAAGAGGCTCTTTCGAAAGCATCTTTCGAAAGAGCCTCTTTCGAAAGATCGCGTCTAGACTGCAGGCGGATCTTTCGAAAGAGAAATCCGCTTTTTCGAAAGAGAGCACCCAGCGAGTCTGGATGCTCTTTTTCGAAGACGGCCTCTTTACATTGAAGAACGCCTTCTTTCGAAAGAGGAACTTTCGAAAGAAGGCGTTCTTCCTCGTAAATTGAGGTTTACCGCCATCGAAAGAAAAGCCGCGTTCTTTCGAAATAATTTTGAAAGAACGCGGCTTGAGTCTGGACGCAGGGGAAGTTTTTTCGGGAAAAGGCTACTTTTCCCGAAAAAACCCCTGAGTCTGGACACGGCCTTAGAGTTCTTCATATGGGTGTTTGTGGTCATTACTGGGATGGTAAATGGAGAATTCTGGGATGATAGAAGGCATTTGGGATTGTGGGAGGAGCTGACAGAGTTATGTTCCTTGTTATTTAACAATAGCACACCCCATCCAGCAAATATTTTATTTTATTTTAGACAGTGGCACTGGTTAACGCACACACACCTTATTGCTTCCCTCTCTGAATCTTCCTCCTCCAACTCATTAGCTTCTTTAACTTCTATAATTATTGCTATTTAAAGGGACACTTACAAGCAGAGAAAATAGGATGGGAAGGGGAGTAAGGATAACATAGCCAAAATGAGAAACTGAGACCATATCTTCACTTCCTGGAAGATTAACACGGCGGCAGTCGATTTTCTGGAGTTCAATTTAGCGAGCCTAGTAAAGACTAGGGATGTTAAAATACAAGGGGGGGGGAGTTGTAAACATGTACCTGTTGAAATTTTTAACTCCCACCTCCCCCGTTCCCCTGCTGCTGTCTCTCTATCAGAGGCAGTAGCTCAGGGGGACAGGGAGCTCTGCAGGAGCCGACATGCCCGGGGAGACAGCTTAAAAGCCAACTCCCCTCCCACATCAGCTCCCCCACCCTGATACAGAGGCAGCAGTATGGGGCATGCGTGTAACTGTGAGGATTAATCAATGAGCCCAAGCTTATTAGTTAACTGTGTACACAAATGCTAAGGTGCTGTCAATGCTGGAACTCCTACTTGCCACGAGGAGTAAGGGAAGTTGATGGAAGCGTTTCCGCTGTAGAACTCCCACTATAAGGATGGCGCCGAAGCTTGACTTGAGGTACATTGACTCCAGCTACGTTTTTAATATAGCTGGAATTGCAGACCTTAAGCTGACCTTCGGCTGTAGTGTGGACCTGACCTGAGGGAGCATTAGAGGAAGGGGCAGTCATTGCTAGAAATGAGCAGAAGGAGAATGAGGCTCATACCCAATGCTATAACCCATCATTTTTGTAATGCCTCTTCTCTTTGGAGCTACACAGGCCAAGGAGCCCTTTCAGTTTACATTTTCTTCAAATTTCCATTTTGTTTTTTGGGCAGAAGATGCCCAAATATTTTTGGAGAGAGAGAAAGCGTGTATGTGTGAGTCAAATACACACATACACGTTTAATATGTTCAAGCTGTTTAATGTTCTACCGTGACATAGCTGAGATTCTTTCCCAGTGAATATATATAATATTATACCTGGGATTTGCAATTAATGTCACAAACGACATGCTTGTATTCTGCTCTCTGGTCAGGGTGTGCAATGCAGGGAATCATCCAGCTAAACATAAGCCATTTTTTAAAAGTAGCCAAAAGGTATTCAGGAAGCTGTAATCCCTGCCCACATCTATGCATCCCTGACTCATTTCATGAATTGCGTTCTCAAGTCGCCCCACACGAAAAATCTCTTTGGTGCTTTCCATATGAAGATCATTTGGTGCATGAAAAAAAATCAAAACCACAGTCCCTTCTAACATCAGTTTTGATCACTTGCAAACTTTACTTGATTATATAACCATATAATCACATAAAAGTGCTCCTCGAAGGCAGTGCTCCCTCCCTTGCCAGTGACAAGAATGTGAATCATTACAAAAAGTTCATGGTCTACAAGGAGAAATGGAAGTCTACTGTCCAAACTCAAGGGACAAAAGCGCGCCACTGCCATTATCAGGGAACCCAAGCGTGTCAGAGTCAAAGGCATTTCTAAGACTGTGGGCAGGATGGGCAAAGGTGTAGGCACAGGTATTTTGAGTCATGAAGGCTACAAGGGAGCTTGAATTAGAAGCCTTTTGTGTTCTGAAAGTAGAAGGAATGGCTCTGTGTCAATGAATTAGTTCATTGACTCTTATGAGGAAGCTGATGCCGTAGCTGCATGTAGATGAAAAGTTTCATCGTCCCAATTTATTACAGAATCTCTTTCACATATCAGAGTAGTTAATAAAAATCTACACGTGTATAGTAACTGCTGGTATTTGCCAACAGTGAGAGATGTTGGCATCCAGATAGAATGATGCTCCCTACACCCCCCTGATATTTTTTGGATTTTTTTCCCCCTTCCACTGCTTTTCACATGAGGCTTTCTAATTAAAGGGGAAAGTAAATTAATTACATGAATATTAAAAGGTTACTTTTCCATTATTACATTTGGTCACCAATTGTCTAAGGAAAAGGAATGCAGGCTGGAGGGCTGCCATGCCTCAGCTCCTTTCTGTTGAGGGCCACAAGCTGAAGCAGTGATTGTGTATGACAGATTCTGGGAACAATGAGCCTGCGCACAGATCATCCAGACGGAGCATGCTTTTTCCAAATTATACCAACAACAGGGTGGCCTACAGGCAAACAAAACAGTTAAACAATACATAATAAAGTTTTTATTTGGTATTTCCTGTGAGACTGTGCCAGTTGCCAGGGAGTGTACTGTATTTTTCTTCTGCTGTATTAATTGTTGACCACAGCTGGCAAAGAACCAAACTATCAGGGACAGATAAGGCAGGGGGTGGGGGGAAATGGCATCTGGACACTAAAGCCTCAAGAGTACTGGGGGGAAAAAAAAGCACAAAAAATTACAGCATATATCTGGAATTTTCCAACTAACGATGTGCGGATGTGGTAGCGCTAGGGAAAAAGAGCCAAACTGAGCCTGCTTTGTTCACCAAGAGAGGCCCCCCTGTAACATTCCTTTTAGCTGTGCATATTTTGGCTTCAGTTGTGCAGTTTTAACTATATACTGTGTATGGAGCAGATCAGTTGTTACTGCTTGGATCTAGGGATTTTGTTGCAAGAAATAAAATGCCATCTTTGGAATATGCACTATTGTATCTTGTGAGATGCTAGGGTATTGTCTATTTTTAGATTTTAAATTATATCTGTTCAATTTTGAGAGAGGAAAAATTACAGTTAATGCAAGCCATTACAGCAACAGCTGCAGTTAGGAGGCCCTCAGTAGCAGAGAATGCTCTCTTTTTTAACTCATCAATGAAATGAGAGTATTTACAGTTATCTAGTGTAGAAAAGAGCCCATGATCAACACTAACACTTGGGGTAAAAATAGGAGGTAGCACAAACAGGCCAATTTGGTAAAGCCTTCTGCTCTTATTTATCAGTCTGGTAATTAAGTTATTAACTCCTTTTTAAATAAGATTGTTTTAAACTCCTGATTTCTTCTTATGTGCATTGTGGGAATTATTTAATATTAGCCTCTAGCAAAGAAGATAAATATAATAGGCTAAGTTTTATGTTGCTACAGGTTGAACCTGTCTAGTTCAGCACTCTCTGGTCCAGCAACATCTGGGGTCCGGCATGATTGTAGCTAGCCTGATGTCTACTTATCATGGATATGTCCAAGGTTCCCACAATCTCATCAGTTTGTTTACAGCCACCAGTCCTGGCTCTCAGTGTTCTGTGCTGTTATTTACTCTAATTTACCCCTGAATGTCTTTTAAGAGCCCAGTAAGCAGTGGAAGTGTTGGTCATGCGGCTAGACAATATTGACCTCCCGTGATTTGCCAGATTCTCTGGTTCACCACCTGTCAGGTCCTGAAAGTATCTGACTAGAGAGGTTTAATTTGTACTTTTACAGATAGTGTGCTTGGGGGAAGGTAAGATAATATTTAATATTGCTACTAGTATCTACAAACTAGAACAAGAAAAACAGAATTAAAGTTGCTCTGGATGGCATGTATAGGATGTATAGAGAATAGTTTGTACTGCACCAAGCAATGGTTCTGATTTGTGTTTGCAATTTAAGAAGTCTCCATTGTCATTGATTGGGACGGGGTTACTGTTACTGACAATGTCTATAGTGTTACATCCCCACTTCTTGGGAAGGACACTTGCTCCACTTCTGTGATCAGTGGTCCCTAATAGCCACAGGACAACCTGGCCCTGCTGGCAAAACTGTTTTTAACGTTATTTTTTTTCCTTCTGTGAGCTATAAGATGTGGAGGTTTCCTTTCCAGTGTTTGGTTACAATATTTTACCATCTGTTGGAGATGGAAATCTAACAAACATAGCAGCTAAAAGCATGCATATTTTAAATATAATACACACAGAAAACTATGTTAAAAGATCATTATTAAGGATACAAAGTCAAGCATTCAAAACTTAGAAAGCACCCATGTGCACTGCATGAGACAGGGATCCTGTAAACAAAAAACAAAACATCATGTGATCTGGAACTAACGACTATCACATTATGCATATGCAGAAAAAGGAAGAATTAAAGTTACACAGAGAACCTTAATTCTGGCAATTTCTAACTTTAGAATACTTGACTTTTCAATTTTAATACTTTTCTTTTAATATAATTTTTGTGTGTAATTTCATAGTTTTTTTAATAAAGCAAACTGAAAAAAACCAAATTCCATTATGTCAACACCCATCCTGGACATCAACAGGGCTAGCATATTGAGATCCATAGCACAGTCCTCTGCCACTAAGCTGAGTAACTGAGAAGTGCAGTGAGCTGTCTGTCTTGCTATGGCCCAGCACTAGGGAGACAAGATAGAAAGGACAGGAGTGGAGGGTAATAGGCAGCTATATAAGAAAAAGCCTTGAATATCAGGACTGTGCCTATAAAACTGGGACACCTAGTCACCCTATCCAGCACTAGTGTGCTAGGCTCCCTCAACTTCTCTCTCACACTTGGGGGCTACGTCTACACTGGCCCCTTTTCCGGAAGGGGCATGTAAATTTCACTAGTCGTCGTAGGGAAATCCGCGGGGGATTTAAATATCCCCCGCGGCATTTAAATAAAAATGTCCGCCGCTTTTTTCCGGCTTTTAAAAAAGCCGGAAAAGAGCGTCTAGACTGGCCCCGATCCTCCGGAAAAAGTGCCCTTTTCCGGAGGGTCTTATTCCTACTTTGAAGTAGGAATAAGAGATCCTCCGGAAAAGAGCTTATTTTCCGGAGGATCGCGTCCAGACTGGCACTTTTCTCCGGCTTATCTACAAGCCGGAAAAAAGCGGCAGCCATGTTAATGCAAATGCCGCGGGGGATATTTAAATCCCCCGCGGATTTGCCTATTCCAAAGTGCTACATTTGCATCCCTATTACGGAATAGGGGCCAATGTAGACACAGCCTTGGTCTGTAGAGGTAGAGTGGAATGGGATGCATTCCCAGTGAGTTTTGCTTCTATTTGCTGACAGCAGAGGAATGGTGAAACTTAAGAAAATTGTGTGTCCCATTCCAGGCGCTGGAGGGGAATACGCTCCAGTGAGCACAGAGTCTTCTACCCATTCTCCCCCACCCCCCAACAACATTTGACCTCTTCTGCCACATCCCCACCAACACACTCCTATCCTTTCTCTTCACCACCAAGGTTCCTTCTCCCAGTTCCATTCTTTTTGCCTACCTAGTCCTTGTCTCCTTGCCCAGTCAGTCCCATTTCCCTCACCCTGACTCCTTGTCCAGCCTGTGTGTCTCTCTCTCACTGACCTCAAGTTGCACACTTTGCCCACATTCACTCTCTCCACGGGCCCCTAGTCCTAGTCATCCTTTTGGGTCCCATTCTCAGTCTGCCCCTGCCAACTTCCTGGCATCTTGCCCCAGTCTCCCCCCTTCCTTATTCTTTGTCAGTTGTCCTTATGCACCCTTGTTCCTCCTCTCTCTTCCCCTTGCCTCAAACTGGTTCCAAGTTTCAGTGCCATCTCTCAACCCCTGTCTCCTTCTTCCCGTGCCTTACAGTCCCAGGCTCCCCTCTCTTTGGCTGTGTCTAGACTATATCCCTCTATCAGCAGAGGGATGTAAACGAGGCACTTCGAAAGTGCAAATAAAGTGGGGATTGAAATAGCCCGTGCTTCATTTGCATAATTGCGTCATGGCACTCTTTCAAACAAGCACCATTTTGAAAGTAAAACTGCAGTCTAGACATGGTTCTTTCGAAAATGGCAGACTTTTTCGAAAGATCCTGTACTCCGAGGAGTTTTCAAAAGAACCACATCTAGACTGCGGTTTTACTTTCGAAATGGTGTTTGTTCGAAAGAGCGCCATGATGCGATTATGCAAATGAAGCACCGGATATTTAAATCCCTGCTTCATTTAAGTACCCTCTATGTCCTCCATCCGCACCTTCTCCTCTGTATTCAAATCAGGCAGCTTTGTCCTCCACACTTCCTAGGTGTCAGCAAGTAGGGCCAAGGAAACACTTCCTAGGTGTCAGCAAGGCAGTCTGTAACTTCAGGTGCAGGAAAAGTCCTTCCAAGTCGCCTGAAATCCCTGACTGGAACATACTCAATGAGGAGGGAACCTCAGAGACTTTTGTCTGTTAAACTCTAACTAGTCTCTGTTGGACATGTGCTAACTGCAGTTTTTCAAAGGCTTATAACTTGGCTGAATTTGGGCACATTTTAAACATGGTGGCAAAAGGCATATAATGGATATTGAATGCCAAGTCCCTGCTCCAAAGCACAGAGCAATAGATTTAAAAAAACAAAACAAAAAAATCACCAGAATTTTTCAACATGAGTAAAATGTATTTTGTCTTAGGGTCATTCTTAGGAATGGCTGAGCCACTTTGGTTGAAATTTTCCTTCATAAATATATTTAAAAAAAGAGCCCAGGGAAGGAAAAATTTCAGCCTGATTGGTTTAAGTTTGGCAAAGTTATAAGCAATGGAAAGTAGGGCCTTAAAATGAGAAGTGACACAACACCTTAATAATAGGCAGCTCCCAGACCCATTCATGATACAGACACATGCAGTACTGTCAATTCTAGACCTAGAACAGCAGATTGATGAGAGCGCACTATATGAAGAGACCATTCATCTCTCTCCAGATTGGCAGAGCGCAGTCTGCCCTCCTCCCTCTCTCCGATGCATGCCACATGCACTGGGCCTGATTCTCATTTTCACTGAGGAGCTCCTAACTGTTCTGTAAGTGTAGTAGGGCCTTAGGTGGCTGTACATGTAATTTGTTCACACTTTTGGCCCACTTGAGACTGCCAGCATGATGTAAAAAGGCTTTAGTGTAAATGAGAATCAGGCCTAGTGACTGGTGATAAGGGTTTTCAGTGTCAGGCCTCATGAAAATAAGTCTGATTACTTCAACAAAGTGCAGCATCAAGTCTGTAGATAGGAACATAGTATATTTTTAATCTATAAGTATTTTCAGTCTATCTGCAATTTCCATCTTTTCTCAAGGGAAACACATCTGCCATATACTTGCAACTTGTATAGCTATTATCCAACAAGAAGTATATGATATGATATAATATAATATAGTACTGGAAAACAGTCCAATTAGAGTAACCAGCCAGGTTTCATTTCCTATGGGTGTGCTCTGTTGCTGGCCAGATAGCCAACACTTTCAAAATTACTTTGAAAAATAATTGATTATGAATTGCTGACCATAGGAATTGTGAGTAATCTAGTGTATAATTGCTTTAAATGTAATTGATTATTAATAATATTACCTTTTGTACTACATGTGTGAACTACATATATATGGTATTCCTGGGAACTACACAAAGGCTACGTCTAGATTGCAAGCCTCTTTTGAAAGACGCTTTTTCAAAAGATATTTTCAAAAAAGTGCATCTAGACTACAACCAATACTTTTGAAAAAGCAAGCCGCTTTTTCGAAAGAGAGCACCCAAGCAGCCTGGATGCTCTCTTTCAAAAAAGCACAGTTTGCATTACATAGCACCTTTTTTCAAAAGACCACTTTCGAAAAAAGGCGTTCTTCCTTGTAAAATGAGGTTTTCCGCAGTCGAAAAAACTGCTACGTTCTTTCAATTTACTTTCAAAAGACTTCGGCAGCAGTCTAGACGCAGGGGAGGTTTTTTCAAAAAAAGGCCATTTTTTTTCGAAAAAACCCTGTAGTCTAGACACAACCTAACTGTTGAACATCACTGTTTCCAGACGTATTGCCAGGAAAGAGAGATTACTAAAAAATGTTTTCAGAAATATTCAATCATGGGATAATATCCTAGAATTATATTTTGTAGAAACATTGTAAGTCTTTACTATACCCACTTTCAAAGGAAATTATTACACTGCCAGTGTCATATTTAAAAGAAACCCAAAATGTCCCTACTTTTGTTACATCACACTTCAGTAACTTATTGAAAAGATTTGAAAATCAATTTTTTTCATTACTTATGCTGTTTCTTTGCTTTTTGTATCCTCTCAGCTGGACAATGATAATAGGCTCACTCATTTCACCCTTATTTCTATCCAATTTCAAGTAAATTTTATTTTCACCTGCATTGGCACAATGCTGCTAGGTTTTGATTGCAAATCCTATACAAACTATTTATTTATTGTTTAAAAATGCTTCCCCTTAGGGATTTAAAATAAAAATTGATGATTAAAAAAATCTGTTGAACCTAGATTTTTTAAAAGTTTGATTTCACAAAAGCTAATTTGGGGCCAAATTTAGCCTGACTTGGTCCTTTCAGCCTTGCTATTGACTCCGTGAAACATTTTTTTAAATCTCGTAATCATTGGTGGAGAGTTTTGAATGGCACCTACGTAACCTACCACACCACTAACAATACTACTTACAAAATTACAAAACTTAAATGTTTTAATTGTTTGAATTTGTACTTTGTTTTCTAATAGTAGTACTCCTTCACTGCAGACTATCAACATCCAATTAAAGGGCACTGTTTCTTAAATAGGACTATGCATTAAAAAAAAGTATATTTTGAAGTAAAAGTATATAGAATTTCTTTTCATAAAAATAATATTTAAAACTATAGGGAGAACTACAAGTTGATTTTCTCTAGTTGTGCATCCTTGGGACCTGAATGGTGCCGAACCAGAGAATTTGCCAGATCAGAGGAGATCAATATTTTCTAGCGCCATTATAACACTTCACTGCTTACTGGGCTCTTAGAAGACATTTAGAGGTAAATTAGAGCTTGTCAAGGCTGTTCCCCACTCTAGCACTCCAAGTGCAGAAGGTGGGGTTCCACTTGGTCCTGCCTTGAGGGTGGGGGGCTGGACTCGATGACCTCTTGAGGTCCCTTCTAGTCCTATTATTCTATGATTCTATGATTCTAAGAGACCTTAAAAATACCTTGCCTCTATAGTCTTCTACTTGAAAGCTCCCAAAAGTCACAGATTCCCTGGCCTTGGGAGGTAGCTGCCAACACCAAGTGAAACAAAAGAAAACCCATTTCTTCTTGAACCCAGGAAGAAAGCAGTTGGACTTCTCACAGAGCAATATCCCCAAGCTCTTTTACCACAAGAAAGTGAGGAAAAAAGAGAAAAAAAACTGCAGTCTCCGATAGCTGTTTTAGGCATGCCTACACAGGCCTCCTATTACCTCCCAGGACACAAGAATCAAATCATTGCCTTAAAAAAGTTGATTTTATTAACAAAACAAAATGATATATTTGATAAAGCATACTTGGTTGCTATGTGTTACAGAGCAACTGAAAAAAGAACAGATTAAAACACAGAGAAATTGTATTTCTGCAATACAGGCAGTCCCCGGGTTACATACAAGATAGGGAATATAGGTTTGTTCTTAAGTTGAATTTGTATGTAAGTCGGAACTGGCTCCAGATTCAGCCTCTTCTGAAACTGATCAGCGGCTGACTACAGGAAGCCCTAGGCAGAGTTGCTCTGCCCCCGGCTTCCTGGAATCAGCCGCTGATCAGTTTCAACAGCGGCTGAATCTGGACTCCTGGGACAGAACAGCTGGGGCACTGCCGAGTAGGTCCCCGCAGGACCAACCCAGCAGCACCCCAGCTGCTCTACCCCAGGCGTCCCGCAACAAAAGCCTGGTCTGCTGGGGGGGGGCGCACTAGCTGCACCCCTTCCCCCCCCCAGCACAGCAGGGAGACCCGAGCAAAGCCGCACAGGCGGTGGGACCCTGCTGCCCGTGCTGCTTTGCTCCTTTGCCCCGGAGCAAAGCCGCACAGGCGGCAGGGTCCCCCGCCTCTGCGGCTTTGCTCCTGTCTCCCTGCTGTGCACAGCACCAGCACAGCAGGGAGACAGGAGCAAAGCCGCACGGGCAGCGGGGTCCCGCCGCCTGTGCGGCTTTGCTCGGGTCTCCCTGCTGTGCTGGGGAGTCCCCCCCAGCACACCAGGGAGACCCGGAGCAGCTTTTCTCGCCCCGGAGGACACGGTGGCGAGACCGCTGCAATCTGGGCGGTCTCGCCGCCCGCGAGCTCTGGGGCGAGAAAAGCCCCGTTCGTAAGTGCGGATCCGACATAAGTCGGATCCGCATAAGTCGGGGACTGCCGGTACAGCTTAAAATACAGTGTGGGGGAGGGGCACATTGACAGCACAGAAGTTTAATCAAACAACAAAACAAAGAAAATAACCTGATCGTGACTAAATAGACATTTCCCTATCTACTTGCGATATGTGCTTCAAGGTCCAGTCCATTTCCATACCCAGTATTCTTTGTAGTCATGGTAGTTCTGCCTGGTTCAATTTATCTTCTCCCCCCAACTCCTGGCTTAAAACTCACACAAAAAAACCCAGCAGGCAGGTATATCTTCCCATTCAAATCTCAAGACCATCTCCCATTGGCTCCCCTGCCTTCCTGTCAACACCCTTTAGCTACCTGAGTTTAACTCTTTAGTTACCGAATGCTGGCCAGCACTCCCCGTACCCATCACAGAGCTAAATAACAGCACAGACCACTGAGAACCAGGACTGGTGGCTGTAAACAAACCTTATGGGACTACGGGAAACTTGGCCCCACCCGTGATAAGTGGACATTTGGCTAACTAACATCATCCGGACCATAGATGTTGTCAGCCAGACAGTGCTGGACTAGAGATGTTCAACTTACTAGGTATATTATATTGAGCTTTCAGGCTTGAAGCTGTCTCCCTTTATTCATCGAAAACTTTTGTTGAAGTCAGTAGGGGTATGTCTACACTACCCCGCTAGTTCGAACTAGCGGGGTAATGTAGGCATATCGCACTTGCAAATGAAGCCCGGGATTTGAATTTCCCGGGCTTCATTTGCATAAGTGGGGAGCCGCCATTTTTAAAACCCCGCTGGTTCGAGCCCCGTGCAGCGCGGCTACACAGGGCACGAACTAGGTAGTTCGAACTAGGCTTCCTAGTTCGAACTACCGTTACTCCTCGTGAAGTGCAGTATGCCTACATTACCCTCCTAGTTTGAACTAGGAGGGTAGTGTAGACATACCCTAGAATATTACAGGTGTGGCCCTGTACCCTGTAATCCTTTGTTCAGCATGATTTGATAACTTAGCCCTTTAAAATGTGCCATGTTTTGCCTCAGATGAGTAGGTGAGGTTACCTCTGTATTTGCAGTATTTCCTGTATTTATTTATATAGAGAATACTTAGGAAATACTCCAAATATTAAGGAATCTAAAGCTATTGGCAAGTTTTTAAGGGTAACTATTATACACAAAGCCTTACATCTTCAAAGACAAGATGATAAATTGACCCACAATGACTGCGAGCAGCAGGACCAACAGCCTCACCGGGCCCGTAGGCAAGGTGGGGGATGGATGCTGCTCCACATTCCTGGATGGGGCAAGGCCTCATGAAGAAGGGGTAGGGCTGGGGCTAGGCAGGCCTCAGAGCCATCAAGAGAATGCCACACCTCCCTCCCCACAATCCCTCAGTGCTGCCCAGATCACATTGCGTGGCTCTCTTACAGCAGATTAAAGGGCTCAGGGCTCCATCTGCCACAGAAGTGGTGGTGGTGGTTGCCCAGAGCTCCTGGCCTTTTTGTATCAGTTGTCCTCTTTGCTCCCCCACCTGTCAGCGGGCCTGATTGGGGAAGGTCAGTAGGGGATCTCACCCTTCCCACGAAAACACTCACACAAGGGAGTTCAGGGGAAGGAAACCATCATGAAGATCATTACATGGGGATTCCTCACTTTATCCCTCCTGTGTGGTACAGGCTATGGGACCAATCCCCCAGCCAATGGATCTCCTGGCATCTATGCAAATCTAAGGTCTGTTTATACAGGCACTCAATGTCTCTCTCCTTGCCCCTGTTTCTCACTATTGTATCTCCAGAAGAACTATGCAATCAAGGTCTGCCTGGCAGCAGCTGCTGTGAGAATGCCCCTTACAAAGGATTTCCATTCCCAGTCCAGTCTGGTGGAGACTTTTCATTACATGCATGGATCCTAATGCCATGGAGGGGCCTGACACTTCCACCTCTTTGGTTGACAGAGGAGCAAAAAGATCTTTGCTCAGAGGGTTTACTTCTGGGCACACACCTTTGTGAGAGAAACAGTACAGACAAACCTCCCACTCCTATTATCACCATTTTAGGGAAAGGCAAAAAGAGAGTTTAAATGATTTGCCAAAGCTCATACAGTAAATCCGTGGCAGAACTGGCATTAGAATCCAGACGTTCTTGGTTTTCCTACTGAAGCCTGTGAGACTAGACCAGATCCTAGGTATTAATTTCAATCTGATTTATTTTCCTCTTTCAGATAAGGAATATATTAAAAGATACACATTTTTAAAGGAGGCATTTTTTGGAAAGTAGGTGCAAAGGTGATATGCGGAGGCAGCAAGAGAGATTACAGAGTGCAGTCAGCGACCTCCTGATCTATATTTATCTTCTGTTTTCTGGCCAGAGAGGCAAAATGGTTGAATCTCAATTATATTCTAAGTTCTCCCTTTTAGCAGCTCGCTGTTGGTAATTCAGTATGTCATTCCTCTAGCAAGGAGACCCCATGAAGAGAGAGATTGCTGCCACACCATCTCTACTCCTTGGCTAGCCAGAGAAAAAACATTTCTGCCTAAATTGGAAGCTTCCCCCTCTCTTGGAGGCTCACTGCTCATGTTTCACAGCCTCTGAGCCTGTAAGCCCAAAACCATTGGCTACACTTGGAAACTTTCATTTTTTTAGCTCACAGAGCACAACTAAATTCAGCCTCAGTGATTGCTGGAAACACTTCACATCACCATGGTTCTGATACCAGGTTTGGAGCGTGTATTAAGCCACTGTTCCTGAGCTGCTACTGAAGTCAGAGTCTGTCAAACTATCGCCTTGACAGGGAGCTTGGATTCAAAGGAAAGGTATTTCCTTTGTAGGCTCCTAGCCACACAGTATCCAATGGGTTAACAAAGGAGTTACTTTGGAGGCAGAAGGTCATTGGCGGCAATAGCAAAGACTTCTAAAGCCTGCCATCAAGAGCCTCTCACCCTGCATTTCCCACCCAGGGGATTGTAAACATTGGCTCTCAGCCACGGAGTTCTACAAAACTTCTCTGTGCTTGCAGCATATACATTTATATTTTTTAATGGAGACCGAAACACAGCAAGTTATTTCTGCATGTCCAGAGAGAGTGTTCCTGTTCAAATGAAGCAGAGGGGGGAGGGGGAAAGTGAACCAGTACTCATTCTGGAATTTGAAAACATAGAGATATGCTTGTTTAGTGGTACTTCACATGTAACATAGCTGCTGTTCTCAGGCAAACTTTCTCAACTCAGAGGAATGTGTAGAATGCTGTCACTTAATCAGAACCTAGAAGGGTTTCTTTTCTTTGCCATTGGTTAGTAACTAGCAATATTGTTCTTATCTCTCTGTCCTTTAGCCTGATCCAGTACCCTGGGATATGAGAACTAGTAACATGAAAACACTGTTACCTTGAACATTCATGTTTTTAAAGTCTCTTAAATTCATAGCCCTTAAACTTGGAGAAGGTGTGGTTTTTTTTATAGATTTGAACAAGAAACTTTATCCACAAAACACCACTGTAAAACATGTATCTTCACAGGTAGAACATAAAAGTGTAATTACTTTGGATTGGATTCTTAAGCGGTCTAGATCTAGACTGACGCTTACCATCAGGCTAATGAAGAAATTAACTATGGCTAACTTATTCAAGAGATCTGATTTAATGAAAATAATACCAAAAAGTAATACGTATAAACTTCAAAGTTATATTGACAAATAGCTGTGGCTGAAAATCTGACCTTCTTTAAAATTGTTAAAGTCTGCTAAATTTTCAGCTTCTGCATATAGCATCTTTTGTTATTTACAACTGAGCTTTTCTATTAGGTGCTTTAACAATCTTGTGTGTTTTATGACTTGGGTTTTGTGAAAAGTGCCATCCTGAGAGCACAGGGGAGAGAGGTTATCTCCACAGAACAGGTGTAGCACAAGGTCCCTATCAGTAAGCTTCAGCCCACTTCTGAAGCTCCTTTCTCTGGAGGGGCAGGAATAGTTCAGTCTCAACAAAAATCTACTAGCCTGGGCCCCCTTAGGCTCTGGTGTGTGAGGAGGGGAATGTGGTCTCAGTTGGAGGCCACGTCAATAAGGGGTTTTTGGGTTGGGTTTTTTTGGGGTGGGAAGTCTTTTCACTTGTGTGCGGCCCCCGACTGATTCTTCTGTGGGTCAGCAGCCCCTGACCTATAAAAGATTCCCCACCCCTGCATTAAATCCTTGGCTCCTCTGCTCAAAGTGTGAGTATGGGTACTAGCTTATGTCAATGAGGGTTGGGGCTGCTTGCACTCATACTCTAAGGACTGGACTGAACAACCAAATGGTACTATTTATGTACATTAATACATATTTTTTTAGTAAACACATTTTTGTTTCTGTTATTCACATTACCTGAAAATAACACATTTGATTGTATTATTTGTAAAACAGGATATTTCAGGAAGTTTTACTTTGTTAATAACAATGTAAGGGTTTTGCTCACAAAAGCTTGTGAAACTATATATTTTTGTTAGTCTCTACGGTGCTATAGGACTTCTCACAGTGTTTAAAGTTACAGACCAAGATGGCTACCCCTCTGATACTTAGTTAATGTAAGAGTTAAGGGCTGCTGTTTGACTGCCACATCTCCAACAATTATCATTCATGTAATACTCCTCTTTGTGATGCAGCATTGTATCCATTAGGTTTTAAATAGAATCTGCTGGATTTAACTTTGGATTTACAGCAGCTTTACAGTGTTTATAGTCCTGTGATTTATGAAGCTGTAGTAGTTTAAAGAGCTTGATTCACCTCTTGTGGCCCACAGATGGGGGAGTTGAGGTCAGTTTGCATTGAGGTCAGCTGCACACCAAGGAGCAATTGCTACCATGGGCGGCAGGTTTGTATAATTTTTGGTGGGGCTCCATTAGCCATGCTCCCTGGCCCCTGTTAGCCATGCCCCCTGGCCCCTTCTCCCCCCTGTTAGCCATGCCTCTGGAGATAACATGCTTGGGACAAGATGGACACATGACCTGAAGTAAACGGTGTCATGTCACCCCTCTCTCAAAGGGCTTTTCCCACCATCCTCCTACCAACAGGGATTAGTTTGGCCCCCACAAAACCCCCCTCATGCAACTATCCTGCTGTTGCATTTACCCAATGTGTGTGACATTAACTCAGGGGCAGAGGGGCTGGGGGAAGTGTTCCCTCTAAGGCTACGTCTACACTTGCGGCTTCTTGTGCAAGTACAGCCGTTCTTACGCAAGAACCCACAGAGCATCCACACTGCCCGCCTGCTCTTGCACAAGGAAATTTACAGTACGGCGTTGTACGAGAGGGCATCTTGTGCAAGAGCTACGCTCTTTTCTAACAGGTGTAAGCTCTCTTGCGCAAGAGGGCAGTGTGGATGCTCAGCAGAGATTTCTTGTGCAAGAAGCCCCTATGGCTAAAATGGCCATCGGAGCTTTCTTGGGCCAGAGCGTCCACACTGCCATAGATGCTCTTGTGCAAAAGCACAGCTTGCACATGGCAGTGTGGACATGTTATTGTGCAAGACTTCTTGCACAAGAACTCCTGTGCAAGAAACCGCCAGTGTAGATATAGGCTAAGAGTTTCCCCCCCATGAGCAAAATAAATTTTGCGTTGTGCACTAGTACTGAGTTCATGGGGCTTGTTTGGATGTGCCACTGTGGCACCCAAGTTATTAATAAATATTTTATAAACCTTTACCTTTCTCTCTGCTGCCATGTCTCCTTCCCTTGTTCCATCAACTCCCCTGGTGCCAGCGGCCCCCCCCCAACTCCTCACCCTCCTCTGCTGTCCTGACTCCTGCCCTTCTCACTGCCCTCAGCCCTCCTGCAACCTGCCCTCCTCCACCATCCCTTCTCTCCCTCTTGTGCCCACTCCTCCATTAGCCCCGCTCTGATCATGTGAGCTACCCCTCAATCCCCTCTCCTAACACCTCCCTCTACAAACCTGCCCTGCCTCTCTCCTCTGGTGCTGGTCCCTCCCCTGCAGGTGTCTGCCCTTTTGCTTCACCCCCAGAATCTCCTGGCACTGGCACCTTCCCTTACTCCTGCACCCTCCTGGTGCCCCCCTCTTCCCTCACTGCCCCTGCCCCCTTTGCCCTCTTTTTCCCTGGTGCCCACCCCTTCACCATCCTCTGCCCCCGTTTCCCTCATGCCCCTGTGCCCTCACACATGCCTTGCTCCATCCCCACCTTTTTCATGCCCACCCCTCCTTTCAAGCCTCTCAACACCTCCCTCTCCCCCCTCTAACCACCAATGCCCTCACTCTCTCCTCTCCCAGCATCACCCTGTCCCCCCTCCCACTGACACCTCCTCTCCTGTCCTTTTCCTCATTGTCTCCACTTGGCCCCCTGGCATTTGCCTCTCCTCTACCCTGTCCCTTGGTGTTTTCCCCTTTCTTCTCCTGACCTCCCCCCCTCCCCTCAGCACAAGCCCCTTTCTCTCCCACCCCTTCCTCTTATTTTTCCCCCTTCCTTTCGCCTCCCCTTCCCTTCCCTCTCTTACCTTTGGCTTCTGCCTTCCGATTCCTGGTGCTGGATTCAGAGCTGGCCCAAGCTATAGGCCAGCCAGGCCCTAACCGGGTGCCCCCGAGGCACCGCGTGGTTCTGCCGGGCTGGGCGGGGGTGCCTCCGGGGCGCTTCAGGGGGGCTGCGCGGTGCTGCCGGGCCGGGCAGGGCCATTTCCCACTGACACCTCCCCTCCTTCCTTTTTCCTCATTGTCTACACTTGGCCCCCTGGCATTTGTCTCTCCTCTACCTTGTCCCTTTGGTGCCTTCCCCTTTCTTTCCCCTCTCCCCTCCTCCTCCACACAAGCCCCTTCCTCTCCCAGCCCTTCCCCTAGTTTTCTCCCTTCCCCTCCCCCTCCGCATAAGACTCTTCCTCTCCCAGCCCTCACCCTCCCGTACCTTCTGCCTTCCAGTTTGCAGGGCCGGAGTCTGCGCTCCGTCCCCAGACTCCAAACTCTCAATTCAGCCGCATGGCGCAACACAGCGCCCAGCAGTTTTAAAATCCCGGGCCGTGACATTACGTCATACCCGGGTGTCTCCCCGCCCACCGGTTTGAGCACACTGCGCATAGCAGCAGCAGCCAGCAAGGGGTATCTCAGTGAAGATTGAGCACGGCAGGGATGGGCCGGGGCCGGGGCCGGGAGAGAGACGCTTTAGGGCCTGGGTGGGAGGATGCATGCAGGGGGCGGGGCCCGCTCCAGCTCCAAATATTGGTGGAGCCTGGGCACCACGAGCCCATACAACTCGCCGCCCATGATTGCTACAAAGGGAGCTTCCAGGCCTTTTGACACTAGGCCTCCTTTGGGGCCTTATTGTAGTAGAGCAGGTTTAACTTTCAGCCATTGCTCCATAAAAGCACCGTTGGCTGAGGCTTCTCAGGGATGTGCTGTGCCTGCCCTTCCCGTGGCTGGTTTGACAAGTCACCTTACCCAGTCAGCGTTGCTTACTTTGGAGCCTGTGCTGACTTTTCCCAGATCCCCTCTATAATTTCAGCCCCACTGTGATATCCCTTCTAGGCAGACTTTCCACCACCAAGAACACAGAAACCGAGTTTCCATTAACAAGAAGCCAGGGGAACCTGAGAGTGAACAGAGCTCAAAGCGGTGACAGGAGGGATTTATAATTGACTGGCTGAAAATTTACCTTTCACTAACTAATCAAACTTCAGATTCCTTCTGAATATTAACTCACCTCAAGTATTTACTTTGTCTAGATCAGGGGTGGGCAAAGGGCACTCTGTGGGCTGAATCCAGCTGCCCTGCCGCTTCTCCACCCCCATGCCAATCAGGCCCTGGGTACGGGGAAGTGCACAAAGTCTCCTCAGGCCCGCAAGACTGTGGTGGCTAGAGAGACACGACGTCTGTTTTAAAACAGCCACACTTATCTCTAGCTTTTGCAGGCCTTTAGTGGGATGGGAGATTTGCGTGCTCCCCACCTCGAGGCCAATAAGGACCTGGGGGCAGAGAGCATGCAAAATCTCTCGCATCTTGTCCCTGCCCTGCCAGGGGCATGCAGCGGCTATAGAGATACGCTGGCTGTTTTAAAACTGCCGGAATGTCTCACTAGCCACTGCACAGCTAGATTGTCCTGGAGACGAGGAGCGCACACAAGGTCTCCTTCCTCTGGGTGCCTAGAGGGAACCACCAGCTGTTTTAAAACATCTGGCATTTCTCTCTAGCGGCAGGGGAGGGAAGGGAAGACTTCTCGTGCTCCCCTACCCCAGGCCAATCAGGGTGGGAGGAAGCACAAGAAATCTCCTGGCCCAGCCCCTTCCACCAAGGCCCCATCCCTTCCAGGGTGGCCCGGAGCCACTTCAAAAATTTCTGAAGTGGCCCCCTTTTAAAAATTATTGCCCACCCCTGGTCTAGATGAATATCTTAATTGTACACATCAGTGATGATTATTCATTTCTAAATTGGAATTTTAATTTAGAGCTTAGAAACATTTCACCTAAAGCTTTCATATTCATCATTTGGGAATATTATGACAATGTTTTTAAGTACAGATCAGATAAATGCATATTCAGGTGCATGATTAGGCACATTTAAATGCACGCATAGTTTGTACATTCACTCCCTTTAATTTCACATGCATATTAGATACCCAGTTGCATACCTATGTTTGAAATTCTGGCCAATATCTATCATCAAATAGCTAGTGTACGTAAATGAGCATTTGTATCTCTTTCCTGTTAAAAAGCTCTTAGTCATTATCTCTAAACACTGGACTATTACACTTTAATTACAATAATAGCTAAAACATATGTCTTGGATAATATCTTCACCAGCTTTTTTTCCTTTTATTTAGAATTCCAAGCTGTAATCCTTTGCTTTGACAAAAAGGACACACATCCATTCAGTTTTCTAACAAAAATGTGCATTCAGTATACTTTTTCACTTTCACAATGAAGTGCTAGTTCAAAACTAGTCAATAACATTACAGTAGTTAAATCTGACAAGATTTTCTAGCTGATTCTTTTTAAAAAAATAATGTTTTCAAAAGCCAAATTCTGGTGTTTATGTTCCATTTAAACCTGTTTTACTTTCACACACAATGATCTTAGAGGTCCTTTTAAAATATTTCTTATGTTAGCATTCACTTTGTTTTTGTCTTTAGAACAGAAATCTTGCTACCCCTGTTTCTACTTCTGAATGGGTTAAATAACTGAGTGTTTGAAAGGAAATTCAAGCCAGTTAGGATGTATTGTTAGTGACTAGAAATTTTTTGCAAGTCTGGAAATTTCAATATATTTTTTTAATTCTGTAATTTTTTTCTAACTGTCTTCCCTCCCTCCCCGCTTCCTTCTGTCTTTATTTTTCTGATTTTCTCTATAGTTTGCTGAAAATCATAGAATCATAGAATCATAGGACTGAAAGGGACCTCGAGAGGTCATTGAGTCCAGCCCCCCGCCCTCAAGGCAGGACCAAGCTCCGTCTACACCATCCCTGACAGATGTCTATCTAACCTGTTCTTAAATATCTCCAGAGAGGGAGATTCCACCACCTCCCTTGGCAATTTATTCCAATATTTGACCACCCTGACAGTTAGGAATTTTTTCCTAATGTCCAATCTAAACCTCACTTGCTGCACTTTAAGCCCATTACTCCTTGTCCTGTCCTCAGAAACCAAGAGGAACAAATTTTCTCCTTCCTCCTTGTGACACCCTTTTAGATATTTGAAAGTTCCCTGGTTGTATGAAAATTGAGTAGGATGAAGGATTGTGACAAATGTTGAGATTTTCCCTACTTAGCATCTATTAGGAATTGTATAACCAGCTGGGTGGGGTTAGACCATTTTTCCTTGGGACTCTTATGTTTTTGTGCATAATTTGCTACTGTTAGAGACTGTTAAAGGAGTAGTCTATGGTGCCCTTATGTTTTCCTCTGGATTTGTTTGTTCTTTTAAGAACCTAAATAAAACACAGTGCCTCAAGAAGTGGGAAGAATTTTTCTTTATTAACCAGACTCTGAGATATCTGTTAGTGATGGGGGGACGGATAGCTCAGTGGTTTGAACATTGGTCTCCTAAGCCCAGTGGTATGAGTTCAATTTTTGAGGGGGCCATGTAGGGATTTGGGGCAAATCTGTCAGAGATGGTACTTGGTCCTGCTGTAAGGGCAGGGGACTGGACTCAATGACCTTTTAAGGTCCCTTCCAGTTTTATGAGATGGCATTATCTCCATATAAAATAATAATAATAAAAAAGATGATGAATCATAGGTCCAGTATGAAGCAGAAAGATAAATGCCATGACTTAGACCCTCCATTCTGGGTGGGACAGACTCAGTACAAGATCAGAGTGGGTAAGACAGCAAGCTGGCTTTACGCCACCTTTATATTCCCATGATCCTTGGGCTGGTCATGGGCTGGCCCAAGGCCTATGAACTACTTATGCCTCCAAGGCGTTCCATCCATGGGGATGTCCCTGCCATGTCCCCTTTCTCAGTAGGGACAGTAGGACTCACTTTACATCCCCTTGATGGGAATAATCAGGGGACTCAATGTGACCTGCTTTCTGCTGTCAGAGACAGGCCTCAGGACCCAATGCTATGTCTTTGAAAATAAAGGTCCAGATCCTTTGTTGTCATACATATGTGGTTGATTTCAATGGAGACATAAGGATTTATTCCAGCTGAGGATCTGGACCCATACATGTATTTTAATACACTATATTATATAAAGCTACTACCCTACTTAGTACTTCCCTTTAATCTAATATTGTAGATACTATTTGTTCTTAGTACCCTTATTTGTGAAGATCAATGTCAGAGACTTATGCAGGACTATGTAGCACTTTAAAGACTAACAAGATGGTTTATTAGATGATGAGCTTTCGTGGGCCAGACCCACTTCCTCAGATCAAATAATGGAAGAAAATAGTCACAACCATATATACCAAAGGATACAATTTAAAAAAAATGAACACACATGAAAAGGACAAATCCCATTACAGAACAGAAGGGGGATGTGGGGGGGGGGGGAAGGAAGGTGAATGCCAGTGAGTTAATGATATTAGAGGTGGGGAAGGGGAAATGTCTGTGAGTAAATAGTATTAGAGGTGATAATTGGGGAAGCTATCTTTGTAATGTGTAAGATAGTTGGGGTCTTTAAGTCCAGTGTGGAGAGTGTCGAATTTTAGCATGAATGCCAGTTCAGAGGATTCCCTTTCAAGTGCAGATTTGAATGTCTTCTGAAGTAGGATGAAGGTTAGCAGGTCATTGAGACTGTGTCCTGCATCTTATGGTGTTTGTTTCCTTTTAAACTTGTATATTTTTCAGTTGTATGATTGGTTGCTAGGATTTTAATTGTCATCCATGTAATTATCTTGGTTATTGGGCTTGTGACCCTGTATCAGTGTTTGGATTTTAGATCAACTTTTGGTGGTAAAACATTTGGCTTTTCTTTAAAAACAGAAATAAGTAATGACTGTTGTTATTGTAGAGTACATCTGTGTCAATGTCATTATGTTATTTCAGTGTTAATCTGCTGTTGCAGCAGTATGGAGATGCTGACCACTTACAGTTCCAATTTACTATGGAAATTAGTGGAAGTAGTGTCACAGGCTTCCATGGGTTTTGGAAGGCACTAGATTAGGTGTATGTCCTATTGTAGATGCTGTTTCAAAATCTTTATTTTTTGTAAAGATAGACCACTAAGCAAGTAAGGTTTCATTCAGTGACTCAGAAACAAAGGAGCTAGGGCACTCTACTTTTGATATCCGTATAGAATTCAAAAGAATTCTTTGAATTGTGCTAAATGGAAAGAGATTTCCTTGAATGAGTTTTCAGGTGAATGCTGTATTCTAACCAATTGTTGCAGCATTACATCATATTCAGAGCTAGCTTTCTTTTCTAGTAGCAGTTCCAGACAACTGTCAAATCCACAAAAGACTTTTGAGGTGAAAGCCACTATGTCTAGTTAAAGTGCTTTCCGTTTGTATTTGTACACACACACACACACACACACACACACACACACACACACACACACACACACAACGGATGTACCTAGAAATATTCTACATCATCATACCAGGTACTGTGGTTCTTCCTAGAAATAAAACACAAAATTCTGATTAATTTTGTGTGTAAAGCATCAAAGCAAATAAATGTCTCCTTTATTCTCAGTTTATCTTTCAGTAGTTACTAATGTTTATTTCTTTATTTTGAAGACACAAATGTTATAATACAAAAAATCAGAGAACACATTGAATTAAGAACTTTGTAGTGAGTTGTACGTAAGAACAGCCATACTAGGTCGGACCAAAGGTCAGACCATTTAGCCCCATATCCTGTCTGCTGAGAGTGGCCAATACCAGATGCCCCTCCCCTGTCTCCCACTTTCAGAGAAACAGAGGTTGGTTAGGGACACCATTCCTGCCCATCCTGGTTAATAGTCATTGATGGACCTAACCTCCATGACTGTATCTAGCTCTTTTTTGAACCCTGTTAAAGTTCTAGCCTTCACCATATCCTTTGGCAAGGAGTTCCACAGGTTGCTTGTGCACTAGGTGAAGAAAAACTTCCTTTTGTTTGTTTTAAAACTGCTGCCTATTAATTTCATTTGGTGACCCCTAGCTCTTATATTGTGGGAATAAGTAAAGAACTTTTCCTTATTCACTTTTTCTACACCAGTCATGATTTTATAGACCTCTATCATATCCCCCCTTAATCTCCTCTTTTCTAAGATGAAAAGTCCTAGTCTTTTTAATCTCTCTTCATATGGGACCCCTTCCAAACCTCTAATCATTTTTGTTGCCCTTTTCTGAACCTTTTCCAATGCCGATATATCTTTTTTGAGATGAGGCGACCACATCTGTATGCAATACTCAAGATGTGGGCGTACCATGGTTTTATATAGTGGCAATAAGATATTTTCTGTGGATATGCCTACACAGCAAAGTTATTTTGAAATAACAGCCCTTATTTCTAAATAAATTTCATAGCGTCTACACAGCCAAACCGCTATTTCAAAATAAATTCGAAATAGCGGAGCACTTATTTAGAATTTGGTAAACCTCAAAATAGCTATTTTGAAATAAGTGCTGTGTAGACACTTATATCGAAATAGGAGGCCTCCAGCCTTCCCAGGGTGCCCTGGTGGCCACTCCAGCCTCAACCAAGAACACTCCTCTCCTTACCTCCATCCCAGGAGCCCTTAAAGCGGTAGACTCTGGCCACAGTGCCTGTGCCAACACCAAGCCTGCCAGCCCAGAGCCAGCAGTCACTGCCCCTAACCCAGTGGCCCCAAACCATGAGCCAGCAAGCCACTGGCAGCCAGCCCTCCACCTCTCCCCAGGAGCAGTCTGCCATCTCCCAGGAGCCTTCCTAATGACTAATTTAGATCCCATTATTTTACATATATAGCAGTATATGCTTTTCATTATGCATTCTTTGTATTTATCAACATTGAACTTCATTTGCCATTTTTTTTTGCCCAGTCACCAGTTTTATGAGAGCCCTTTGTAACTCTTCATAGTCTACTTTGGACTTAACTGTCTTGAGCAATTTTGCATCACCTTTGCCACCTTGCTGTTTACCCTTTTGTCCAGATACTATAATAATACTGTATGTTGAACAGCACTGGTTGCAGAACAGACCCCTCGGGGGTGCTACTATTTACCTCTTTTCCATTCTGAAAACTGACCATTTATTCCTACCCTTTGTTTCCTATCTTTTAGCTAGTTAGCAGTCCATGAGCAGATGTTCCCTCTTAGCCCATGACAGCTTACTTTGCTTTTGAGTCTTTGGTGAGGGTCCCTTCTCAGAGGCTTTCTGAATGTCTAAGTAGCCTATATTCACTGGATCACCGTCATCTGCAAGTTTATTGACTTCCCTCAAAGAATTCTAATAAATTGGTGAGGCATGATTTCCCTTTATTTGACTCGTTACCAACAAATTGTGTTCATCTGTGTGTCTGATAATTCTGTTCTTTACTACAGTTTCAGTCAATTTGCCTAAATACTGAAATTAGGTTTACCAACCTGTAATTGCTGGGACAGCCTCTGGAACATTTTTAAAAAATTAGTGTCCCATTAGCTATCCTCCAGTCATCTCATATAGAAACTGATTTCAATGATAAGTTATATTCCATAGGTAGCGATTACATAATTCCATATATGAGGGCGTTCAGAACTTTTGGGTGAATGCTATCTAGTCCTGGGGAATTATTGATGATTAACTGATCAGTTTGCTTCAAGACCTCCTTTTAATGACACATCAATAAGAAGTGGTTCCTTAGCTTCATAACCCAAAAAGTGTGGCTCAGATGTGGGAATCTCCTCACATCCTCTACAGCGAAGATCAATGCAAAGAATTAATTTAGTTTCTCCACAATGGCCTTATCTTTCTTGAGTGCTCCTTTGTAGCACCTTGATTGTCCAGTGACCATAGTGATTGTTTAGCAGGCTTCCTGCTTCTGATTTACTTTTTAAAAAATTGCTTTTAGTTTTTGAATCTTTGGTATTTGCTCTTCAAAATTTTTTTTGGCCTAATTCTACTGTAATTTACCTTCATATATGTTTAGAAATACTGAGGGGAAAAATCCACTTACACATTCCCGTCGGTGAAGTAAGAATTACAGCCAAGAGTTACACTAGGAAAGATCCATTTATCTGTTCTGGCTTCTATCTTTGATTCAGTATCACCCATGTCGTCCATCACAGTGCCAGGCAGGTTGGCCACGATTAATATAAATCTAGTGTCAGTAACAGTTCTGGGAATACTGTGTCACTAAAAGGCCTTTGCATAGAGTGGACCTCCTCTGCAAGTAACCTGGAATTTTGGATTCAGCAATAAATTTGTAAACTGGATTATCAACATCCTTCCTCTGAATTGTCATTTTTACTCCCTGATCTTTTAAATTCTGAATAGACACTCTTCATTACCCTTCGCCCTCTGTTTCAAAGCTCTGCAGAACTCTGTCCTTGCACATGTCTCAGCTCTACTTCTCCCATACTTTCACTTTCCTTCTTCCCCTTTCAGGAGTTAGAAACAAGATGCCTTTTTGATAGAATTGTGACTGTTAATTGCTTCTACAATATCATCAGGAAGCTTCTTTCATTTATTTTCATTTGGAGATCATTTGGTATTTGAACTAAAGGAATCAGTGGTCTGTAGCCATTGGAATCAGCTTTTCTCCTGGCTTGTCTGGTGAGTGGGGACAAAATTGTGAATTGGTATGATGGGGAAAGCATTTTTACTAGATCCCAACCTACAAATTACTCTGAGCCTCTTTGTTCTTGGATGAATGGATAATGTATTAGTTTCATGCTCTAGTCCACCTGAGTATCCAGTTTCTGTGAGAGGACAGCTGGATGCAATAGGACAAAAGCCATTTGACAGGGAAGGGCTTGAATTCAACAAGAGGAAAGGGAGAAGACTGGGTGAAATTACAGAGAATCAAAGGGAAGATGAGTAGGGGCTTGTCAGGTTAGAGAAAATGAGGGAGGTAAGAGTAAGTGGGAAGTGGCAAAGTGTAGCATTAGCCAGGAAATCAGTGTAAGTGTGGTACGGGAGTGCTGAGTGGAAGATGCAGGATAGAGATGGGCATATGGAGGGAAGGCAGAGCCAACAGAGAGGAATTGGAAGGTGACACTGGCAAATGGAAAGGACCTGAAAGATCCTTAAAGAGGAGCTGATGAAGCCAAACAGGCTGGAAAAGACGGGAGGCAGCTGAGGAAAGGAGCTTGTTAAATCAGAGGCCTAAAGTTCAACAGTATCACTTCTAAATCTCTTTCTTCAGTTGTGGTCCCAACACTCCACTTTAGTGGTCTCAGGTTTAAAGGGTTAAGTATAGTTTGAGCAACACAGAAAAATGTAGATGCATTTTTTTATGCTAAAAATGTTACTTTATCAAGCTGCAATGTCAACGGTCCCTCTCTCTCTGTATGATAGAGCACTTCTCACTGATTATGTGGCTTACTTTAGCACTAAGACAGAGCAGTGTTAAGAGGAAGTGATGAATTAGTTGTTCAGCTTACCATATCCTGTGTTCAGAATAATTTTCATTTCTACTTATCTGTAAATGTTAATGGAATGTCCACAAATATTTGCTTGGTTTCTATGGTGAGAGAGAGTGAGTGAAATTCGGTGTCAAAACCAAACTACATCATACTTTATTTCTTAAAAGAGGATCCCTGGGCATGCTAGGATTATCTGTGGTTGTTACTGATGTGCAAGTTGACATTTGATAAAAGGCAATCATTTTGAGATGCATATCTTGTAATTCAAACTTGCACTTTGCAAAGTCTGAGATGACTCGGACCCTTTTATATTTAGATGGTAAAGATCAGTTTATGAAAACGCATCCCAGGGCAATAAGTTTCCCTCTCAGTATGAAACACTAAGATATTTGTCAGAAATGAACTTTCATGCCTTTTTTACAGTGCATTTAATAGGGTTGCCAGGTGTCCGGTATTGGCCCAGACAGTCCGGTATTTGCAGCCTCTGTCTGGTTAAAAAAAAAAAACACAGAAAATACCGGACATTTTATATTTTCTGTTTTTCATGGATGGAAGGCTGCGTGGGACATTCTTCCCCTGCCGTGTCTGTCAGAGGCAGGGAGAGCGGGGAGTGTGGGGATTTAAAGGCGCAGTGACTTTTCTTTTTGTATGGCCATTTTTTGTTTTTTGTTTTGCTCAACAAGTTTGGTCCCCCCCCTCTTTTTTTTTCTCAATAACTTTGGTCCCTTTTTTTTTTTGCTCAACCAATTTTTTCCTCACCTTGTTCGGTATTTTTCGTGAAAGTATCTGGCAACCCTAGCATTTAATTATTTAAATTCACAAACTATTAAGAACCAGAGGCTTCCTTCTCTATAGGTAGCTAGATAGACAGACAGACTCACATACACATACTTGTGTGTGAGAGACACAGAGGGGAGCAAAGTTTCAGAGAAGTGGGCCAGGCATTGATCATGTGGCAGGAGCAGCTCCCATCCTGCATATTTTTCCAGTCCTCTTTAAATAGCAGCATCTCCTCTGAGTGTACAATTCACATTGGTTCTCTGCAATAAATTGAGGTGTGTGGCAAGCAGGAAGGGAGCAGCTGCTGTATGTGGCACACTTCCCTGGGAAAGGAACTACAGTTCAGGGGGAAATTGTCACGGAGGTTAGTGCTGGTCTGACCAGCTTTCAGTTCTTTACCCTGCCCCGTAGCAGAGTTCAGTCACAGTGAGGGAGCCAATGGAATGGGAAACATCCAGTTCTTCTTCAGGTGCTGGGTCCTTACTTGTATTCCACTCTTGATACACATGTGCTCCATCTGCCTGATACTTGAGAATTCTAGCAAGTAGTGTCCGGAGGTCTGCACCTGCTCCCTGCTCTACTCGTGCTCCATGCTGAGGGCATAAGGGATAGTGCAGTGCAGATTGACACATTTCCTGTTCCTTCTTATTGCTGCATGGCTTGGAAAGGGTTCCAAATCCAATTAGAGGAGGTCCAGGACTCTCACACAAGCTACTGGACAGCCTGCAGCTTACAGGATTTAGCTGAATAGCACTCTTAGTCAATGAAGCCATACTGACACCAGAATGAACTGTGTGGCACACCCCAATTACCTGTACCTCTACTATTAATGCTTTGTCCTGATAAAGAGAGCCAAATTGTTCTTTCATGCTGCCCAAACTCCATGCAAGTAGTCATGGACAGGTCCAGATAACAACCAGTACCGTAATAAGGGCTGGGCAAGTGAGGCACTCACCCCAGGTGCATCATAATCGGGGTATACAGACACACATACAAATAATAAGCTGCAAAAGTAAAGAGTGTGGTGTGTGCTAACCTAAGGAGAGGAGTGCATAATTAATATTTTGCCTGAGCACAAGAATGCCTAGTTACAACCCTGACAACAACACCCAAGAGCCATCTGGCTGGATAAGGAGGCCAAGAGTTTAGACTTTATAGAAGAAAGCTGTTTGCTCTCACCAGTCTCTAATTTATAATTTCCAACTTCCAGGCCCTCCTGGCAAAACATGATTTTTAAAAATTATTCTAAGTTCCTGGACTTCTAAAGAAAAGTTACTCCAAGAGGATAGGGTTAAAGTTTGAGCTTATGTTGTTGACGGCTGTTTAGTTGCAGGAACCCACATTCCCAACTGGGAGAAACTCTACTGCTCTGCCCTCTGCAGGGAGCTGCTGCTGTAGCTGAGGAACGTTTTCCTCCCCCAGCCAGGCAGCTCCATGCAGGAGTCCTGAGCCCCTGTCTGGGTGGATCTCATTAAGCAGCTGTGGGGCTGTGCTGCCACACAGCTGAGAGGGAACACTAGTTATGAAGGATAAATAATTTCCTTGTATTTTGGGGGAGGCACTTGGATTTCAAGTTCAGAATCTGTGAGATTTGGTCTTGTTTCTCCTATTGATCTTCAGTTCACACTGCTCCTCCTCTTCTGTAAGGCAATTCCCCCACCTCTGTTAACAAAAAAAAAAAAAAAAAAAAGTAGAAATTCATGACTCTAGAAATCTCCAAATTTTTTTAAAGTAATTTTTCTTATCCCATGGTTTTCTCCACAAAGACCCTGAGAGACTATATGTGCAGATCAAATATTGAAAAACACATTGATATCATTAAACAACATATTTAAAAAGGAACTCCACCTGATTCAGCATATTGCTTGAGCAGCCTTTATTAATGGTGTTCATAATGGCATCCTGACCTCAAATTAAAGTTCTCTTTCGTTGGAATGAACTTCTGAGGGAGAGTTACCTTCCCTTGTATTTAAATATATGTTAGAAAAACATCCCTAATTTGGTACCAAGCAATCAGAGCAAATGATTTACACTAATTACATTATCCCTTCTTCTCTTCCTGTGCCAGTTCACATGGTCATGTATCTTGAAGTCGAAATTGGCACAGCGCAGCTTTATTTTGCACTAAGTTACTGAACTGTTTCAAAAATAAATTTTATGAATAGAGATCAAAGTGTGTAAAAGAACTTTTAGCAAATATGGCCACTTGTGTAAATAGCCTTGAACTTCCCTCCTCTATCCATTCAACACCTCCAGGTGCTAGTAGGGAAGGTAATGATTGTAATAAATGTTGTAGTTGATTTTGTTTCAGCAGGCTCCAACCAGCAAATTCAGCTGATTGCTTACATTGTTATTTCTGTTTAGAGAACAATTATATTGTTGTTATTTAAAACTCACCCTTGTCATATGTTTCTGAGTACTTGTCTTTAAATTCAGCACCCGCCATTTTAAATAACAGGTATTCTAAAGCTATTTGTTTTATTTCACAATTATTTATTTTTCTCTATATTTTTTAACTTTTAATTCCATGAGGCTAGAGAAACTCTATACTTTCCAACACACGTATTTTTATATCTCAAAATTAATGAGGTAATTATGAGACCCTGGGTCCCTTTTTACAATATTGCCTCTAGCAAGGGGACCAACGTTCACATTGGTTCCCTGGGCAAGGTAGATGGGGCTGGCTCCATGCTCCCAGAAGGCATAGGGCCTCAAGCAGAAGGGGAAGGTCTTAGATCAGCCAGCCCTCAGCACCACCCAGAGCATACCACACCAGACCCCCCATAACCCTTAGAGTCACCCAGAGCACAGCAATTTAAAGGGCCTGGGAACCTAGCTGCCACCACTGCTGCAGTAGCAGCAGAAGCAGCCAGGAGCTTTGGGCCCTTTAGACTCACTGGACCCCGGGACAGTTACTCCCTTTTCTGACCTTCCTCCATTGGCAGGCCTGGTCTATAGTTTAAAACTACAACATGCTACCAATATAGTGTTCCTTTAGCTGAAGATCTTGTATCTTTAAGGCTGCATTCTAATTATCCCAAGATGTAGGAAAAGAATCAAGCGGTGATTCTGGTTTCTCTTTGTGGGCCCAATTTGCAGTGCTCACATGAGCCCCTACTACAGTGCAGTACCCATAAGACACATTCCCATGGACAGCTCCTGGAGGCTCTGACTTGTCTTCAGATTAGTAGATTTTGGGGAGAGATTTCAGGGAAATTTTAGGTCAGCAGAATACAGGCAGTCCCCGGGTTACATGGATCCAACTTACATCGGATCCCTACTTACAAACGGGGTGAGGCAACCCCGCGCTAGCTGCTTCCCCCCAGCAGACCAGGGAGACGCAAAGCTAGCACCCCCCAAACCCAGCAGACCAGGGAGACGCGGAGCGGCTTTTCTCAGCAGACACCTCAGCTTGAGAATAAAGGACTGAGGGAAGTGAGGTGTGGGAGAATAAAACTGAGCTCTGGAGAAATGTTTGGCTAGAGTTTCCCCTACAATATGTACCAGTTCTGACTTACATACAAATTCGACTTAAGAACAAACCTACAGTCCCTATCTTGTACGTAACCCGGGGACTGCCTGTATATTTAACCAGGTTGCAATTTGGTCAGTACACCATATTTAATATTCTTACTTCTGGAAATAATGCCATGGAAGGTTTAATTGCTGTGAGTTGGGCCTAGGTTTTTTATTTATCCTTTAAATGGGTGTACAGTGCCTTCAAATACCATTATTCAGAAGGAATAATCCCAACACTTATGGGAGCATCTGGATTTTCCTTACTGGACTTCTAAACAATGACCAAGCCCAACCATCCTGAGTGTGTGAGACCTTAAAGGCTTAAGGCAATCTGAGATACTGGGCAACCACACACACTAGTTGGTATTTCTGCAGTTGAATGGTTCTCCTAATAAGTTCCTTTTTGTTTTACAGGTTGTTACTCTGTGGTACAGAGCTCCAGAAGTTTTGCTTCAATCCAGCTATGCAACACCAGTTGATCTTTGGAGTGTTGGCTGCATATTTGCAGAAATGTTTCGCCGAAAGTAAGGAATATTGTTTTATAATCATTGTTTTTAATATGAAAATTGTGCAGAAATGTACATTGCTACATGTTGTAACAGTATGCAGTCCAAGATTGGAAGCATGTTTATTTACAGTTGGAACTCCAAAAGTCAATTATATATGGTTTTGGGACCGGCTGTGTTCAATATCTTCATCAACGATTTAGATATTGGTATAGAAAGTACGCTTATTAAGTTTGCAGATGATACCAATTTGGGAGGGATTACAACTAATCTGGAGGATAGGGTCATAATTCAAAATGACCTGGACAAATTGGAGAAATGGTCTGAGATAAATAGGATGAAGTTTATTAAAGACAAATGCAAAGTGCTCCACTTAGGAAGGAACAATCAGTTTCACACATACAGAATGGGAAGCGACGGTCTGAGAAGGAGTACGGCAGAAAGGGATCTAGGGGTTATAGTGGACCACAAGTTAAATATGAGTCAGCAGTGTGATGCTGTTGCAAAGAAAGCAACATGATTCTGGGATGTATTAACAGGTGTGTTGTGAGCAAGACATGAGAAGTCATTCTTCCACTCTACTCTGTGCTGGTTAGGCCTCAGTTGGAGTATTGTGTCCAGTTCTGGGCACCGCATTTCAAGAAAGATGTGGAAAAATTGGAGAGGGTCCAGAGAAGAGCAACGAGAATGATTAAAGGTCTAGAGAACATGACCTATGAGGGAAGGCTGAAGGAATTGGGTTTGTTTAGTTTAGAAAAGAGAAGATTGAAGGGGGACATGATAGCACTTTTCAGATATTTAAAAGGGTGTCATAAGGAGGAGGGAGAAAACTTGTTCATCTTGGCCTCTGAGGGTAGAACAAAAAGCAATGGGCTTAAACTGCAGCAAGGGAGGTTTAGGTTGGACATTAGGAAAAAGTTCCTAACTGTCAGGGTGGTCAAACACTGGAATAAATTGCCCAGGGAGGTTGTGGAATCCCCATATCTGGAGATATTTAAGAGTAGGTTAGATAAATGTCTATCAGGGATGGTCTAGACAGAATTTGGTCCTGCCATGAGGGCAGGGGACTAAACTCGATGACCTCTCGAGGTCCCTTCCAGTCCTAGTATTCTATGATTCTATGATTCTATATAACCCAGGGTGGTGACTTCCATTTTGGATTCTTTTTTCCTGAGGAGTCTCTTTTTAAAGCCCTTTTTAAAACTTGTGTTTTCTTTTACAAAGAGCATGTGTGAACACTGTAACAAAAACATAACACCTGAATCCAGATGAGTGAGCTATAGATAAGTAGGGCTCTAGGGTCTATTGATAAAGGTCTATATTGTAGGATTCTGGTAATAATTTGTTTTGAGGAAGGAAAGACATAGCCTTCAAAACTATCATTTTACTTCTGGAGTTTGTGCTTTTTGAGCACCAGATGTTTGCTTGTAGTCATCTCTTGGCATACTTGCGATCTGGAAAGTCACTGTAATGTCAGTTTCTAGAAACAGAGGTAGGAGTTTTTGAAGAATAAACTGTTTTGACAATGTCTAAGGTAATGTAGGCAGTAATACTTCAGTGTAGTCAGAAATAAGATATATTTTGGCTGACTCTGTTAGATGAACTATCAGTATTTTTTTCGTGTATTATACTTATCTGATATTATTATCCCATGTAATGCATTTTGGATGAAAACCAGAAACTACTGCATGAATTAGATAGTGTTCCTGTACAGTCTATTGCTGATGTGCCTACAGGAACTTCATGCACCATTTTGCAACAGATTCGGTGAAATAAAAAGGATGTACATTTTAAATAAATGAATATGAAAATCTAAAGGAAAATGACTCACCTTTTGGAGTTTAAAACTAGTAGTCAGGGTTTTTTTTTTTTACAAATTAAAAAGGTGTAACCACAGTACAATGGCCTCTAGAAACAATCATGCGATAATAACAAAACTTCTTGATGAAGATGAATTTGTGATAAATGAAGTTCAAAATGCTAGCTGAAGCTTTGCAAAAGGATTTTGGGATTTCACTGCTTATTAATGTCAGCATATGGAAAAATATTTGTTCTTGGGCTTATTGCCTAGTCAAATGGCCAGAGAAGACGTATTACACTCCACCCTCTCTGTGTGTGACTCATAAATGAGAATAGAAAAACGAGAGAAAAAGAGAATGTGAATTTTAGAAGTTACAGTTAAGTCCTCCATTTCAGCCTTTTATACATTAACTTTTATTCCATACAAGGCTCATAATGAGACTGGTTTTTCCAGGATTTCACTTGCAGAATTAAAAGTTTCATTTTTGCATTAAAAACGAGAGTACAACATGAAAAGCAACCAAACAGGGAACATTTTATAATTTGCTAAATAATCTTTTTGTCGACTATTTTACAGTACTGTCCTGGATGAGAAATACTGTCTTGTATAAACTCTATACAATTGCCTTGTGTGAATCCTATAAATTGAATTTTCAATGTTTATGACACAGTGAGTTTTTTATAACTCTTTCTCCAAATCCAAAAGTCTAACATGATAACTTGAATTAGAAACAATTGTGTAAATTCAGATATTGGACTAATGGTACAAAATGGTAGATTTTTAGTAGAAATAAGATTAGATTTGAAGCAGGAGTTTGATATAACCAGGCTTTCTTTTGTCCCTGCCAAAGAAAAAGAGGGTCACTTTGACATTCTCAGTCTTAAATCTGGGAGACAGTCAAAAACAGTGTATGTCAGGAACCTGCCAAGTGTATCTGTGCTATCTTGTTTATTGGTAACATTGTGACTTTCAGATAATGATATTTGAACATGCAGAAGTCCAACATACTAAGACTCTTAGTCATATTAAACGACAGCGAATAGCACTGAATCTCTTCTCTGTGGACTGTTGCATTGAGTTAATTATGCAACAACCTTTGTATGATATATGTTGTCTTTTTAACATCCTTAATAGATTGCAAAAGAGGATCTATTCTACTTTGAAGGTGATGGCAATAAACTCTCAAATTTTGCAAACTCCAAGCTTTCCAAAACATTCAATAAGTGAAGCAGCTATGTCTGCTGAAAAATAGTAGTGAGCTTAGGTCACCACCCGTCTGCTTTTCATCTGGCATTGACAGAGTAAGAGTCAGAGAGTTGTTTGTAGTTTTTCAAGTTTACCTGTTGATCCAGCAGTCCAGCCATCTATTTCCTTTTGCCAAATCACCAGAGATTTATTTTCCATTCCTTCCCCATTCTCCTTTACTTTCACTTGAAAATATTATTAAACGTCTATCATTTCTAATTGATGTTCTGATGTTGTGTCTTAACTTATCAAGATTTCATCTAATATCAATTTAAATTGGGTGGTGTCTTGTTCCCAGAATAATCTCAAAAAAGTCAAGGGGTTATTTGTAATACAAGATGTTACTCAGCATGAATAAGACTATCCCACTCCACTGATTTCATTGGATCTGTTCTGGGAATAAGATACAGAAGCAGGGCTATCAGAATCTGGCTTGTAATGGTTACGGCAGCCCAAGGTTGTTTGTGCTTGGATTAGCAAAAGTATAGGCCTCTTTTCAGATTTGTGTGAACAAAATATAATTATCTGCTGAATCAGCCTGAATTGTTGATCAGTAATGGAGGTTTTTTTGCAAGGCTCCATTGGCTCGGGTTCAAGGATATACACAAATTTTAGTGCTAGGCCTGGTGTAGGTGGTCCAAATTGCAATGTCAATTAGAAAACATTTTTTCGTCATTTCAGCTGAAATTATCCAAAATGTTGCCATGGTGGCAGAAGTGAGCATGTTTCTGTAAAGCCTATTGTCAACAATAAAGTATCATGTAGTGTAACGCTAGCAACAAAGTACCATGCACCTTAACCTCAACTCATCTTTATCAGTACAGTGCTTATTGCTATTTTAGAACAAGTGTTTCAGTGAAAGCGAAGAAGGTGGTTGAAGATTCTGTGGCCTAGATGACCTGCACTCAGTGCAGCGCCAAAGGGGAGGAGAGGACAGAGGTGTACCTGTAACACTCTTGGGCTACGTCCGCATTGTGGAGGTATTTCAGGATACTGGAAGTATCCTGACATAGCTATTCTGCATCTTTAAAGCAGCCCGTTATTTCAAAATAGATTTCGAAATAACAGGCACACTATTCCGGCATTCCTGTAACCGTAATTCCATGGGGTTTAAGGGACGTTTCAGAATAGCGCTTTATTTTAAAATACCTTTAAATAAGCTACGTGATTTGCATAGCACAAGATGTGTAGCTTATTTTGAGGTAAGGGTGCAGTGTAAACACACCCTTGCGGGGGAAATCATGACCCCATTGATCTTAATGGTAAAATTCACAGTAACTTCAGTGGGGCAGGATTTCACCATTTTGTGCCATGACATTTATTGGTGGTTGTTGTGTGCTGTGTTATGAGTTGTTCTTCACCGAGTTTCCTTATTACTTCTTCCTATGTACACCTGTTATGGATTAACTCCTGGCCCACTGAAGTCGGAATGGGTTGCACGGTTGGCTCAGTGAGGCCAGGATTTCATCTGATGCATGTTGGAAACAGAGGAGTGGGATGAGTGGAGTCCATGTTCCTTTTTTTCATTTTTGACATGTGTCAGTAGTAACATACCTGGAGTCCATTTTTCCATAAGGTCCCATTTCAGACTCATGCTGGCTCTTTTGTTAACTGCATTCCTGTGCTTGAGAATACCTGATCACTGATTCTTCCCCTCTCTTAATGGGCGCTGCACTGTAGATATGGTGCTACTCGAGTATTTCAGTTTATTTACAGGCTTCTTGTGTCTTTCTGCATAGTCACCTCTTCCTCTCTTTGAGGATCTTTATCCTAAAACATATCTTTCTATATGTCCAATTCTACTTGGACAGATTTCTAAAATGCCATCCTGAAGCAGAGAGAGAATAGGGCAATCAGATGCTTTTAAAAATTGTAAATATGAGAAAAGGTGAAAGGAATGGAGAGAGCAAGAATTGAAATGATAAAAGAAAATAAGGAAAAGGAAGACATCTCTGCGTGATTATTGAGGGGAGAGGATTTAAAAAAATGCAATATAGAGCAGCCCCCTAGATAAAAAATAGCCATGCAAAAGACATGTCTACAAATTTGGCTCATGACCATGAATTTCTCTGTAAAATGGCAGGCCCCTTACATGAGGTTTAGAAGAAAACTGTTTTATCATGCAACCAGTTTCAAACACAAAACACAAGATAATATGATTTCAAACTTTACAGAGATGTTTAAACCAGCGTACCTCCTGGACCAAGAGCACAAAAACACATTTAGCAAGTATTCACTTATCTGTTTGGTCTTAGTTAGTTGTTGAAGGCAAGAAAATTTAAAAACAAAACTTTGTTTAAAAAAAAATAAAGGTGGACAGTGCTGCCAATAGCTGTAATAGTGCCGCAGCTCAATTTGCAACCTTTAAAAGAAGGTACGATACAGTTTTGGCCTGAGTCAGTTTTTGCCATTTTTGGAAATTATCTTGCTTTGTTACAAGAATGATTTAAGTGTTAGTGCCATAAAAGATCACCACAGACCAGAACAACTGTATTGGGAGAAGGCTTCATCCCCTGGAAATATTCAGTCAGAATTCAGACTTCTATATTCTGCACTTTTTCTTCTTTATTTCTCTGCCATTCATGTGCATATGGATGTGTGGGAGGCTGATGGTTTTTCCAAACCAGACCTAATGAAACCAGATTTTTCTTCCTCCCCAGACAAGTGGCCAGTCTATCAGAGAGCTTTTTTTCCCCCAGAATTTCTACTGGACTCTCATTAGTAAGCTTGGCTGAAACCAAACCCTATAATTTAACCTTTTGATTTCTCAGTCTGACAGGATAACAGTGACATCTTAACTGAAGCCCTATTAGCAGACAAAGAAAAGGCAGAAGTGTGCACTGGTCCATGTTGTTCTAGTAGGTTAACAAACAGTGTATTCAGCTAAATCCTAAATCAGTGGCAAAACTCCTACTGACTCTCGGTGCAGGATATATCCACATTAATGAAGGGGCAGAATGGCAGTCTGAGTAATGCTGAGGGTTATCATGCAGAAAAAGAGGTAAGAAGTCTCACGACAATGACATTTTCATTCAATTAGACAGGCTCTTTATAAAATATATAATGCTGTTGTTTAGTTCACATTTTCCTACTAGGCTTTGCTGGCTGATATTTTCTCTCAAGTGTCTACAGTTGGGCTGATTGATAGCCGTTAGTCAAATCCAGTAACCGTATCAGCCTGTGGTTAGAGATAAGTGTTAAGAGTGTGCCTGGCCATTCAGTTGTGGTTTTCCTTCCAGCTTCCAATCATGCCAGACTTTCATTCAGAGGAATAGATGCTGTGGGTAAGGGAAACCGTTGATAAACCATAGAAACCAAAAACTGTCACTAACCATAGCAAAAAAACCAAAACAAAACAAAACCTGGCCTGGGGAAGGGGGGGAGGGGAGGGGGAGGCGGCAGGCGGGGACCACTAGAAACTATGTGAGTGCAGAGTTTATTTGGATTTTTAAACACAAGTATAATATTGTGGTGGCTAAAGTAATGATGATTTTTCAGTGAAAATAAGAAGACTCAAACAAAGTGCCCTCCTGATGTTCTCATTGTCAAGTAAATAGGAAAGAAAGGAAGGAAGGATGGTCTTAGAAGTCCCTTTTCCCCCAGATGCCCAGTCACCTGCTAAGAGTTACTATTTCTGTCCTTGAACAAAGGATGACCAGCAGCTGTTTTCCCGCTAGGTGCTTTTACTTTAAAGTGGGGGGGGTGTCAGAATGAAGGTGTGTCAGAATAAAGCCATGAAGGAGGAGATCTGATTTGCCATGAGCTAGAAAAGGTCAATGACCATGGCATAGGGAGCCAGAAGAGGAGGATGACCTAAGAAGCTGGTAGGTTGTCAGACATGATTGGGGACATCTTTCCCCCTTTCAAAGAAAGGCAACAATTTAGGATGGGACTGGGGACTCCCAAGGGATCATGGCCAAGAAGTACTCATTGATACCAGCTTTGAATACTGCACCTGCCATCTGCTTGAGCTGAGCAGATCTGGAAAGTTTCCTACTGATTTTTAGGAAGCAGAAAAGAAATAGTAGTCTGATTTCAAAATGGTCTAGCCTGACTGTCACTCTTTAAAAAAGTAATTGTCAGAGGGAAAAAAATCATTCCAGCCTGTGACAAAAATTAGTGGAGAAGGTGTAAACCCTCTCCCTGTCTACAAGATGTCTACCCCAGATTCAAATATTTGTATTTGTAATTAGTACATGAACATTAAAATGAGGGTGTGCTAGTGGAAGAGGAGTTTGGTGCTGAGAGTCAGGGATTCTGATCTGTATTTGATGCAGCTTGGGACAAGCGAAAGGCAATGAAGGTGCTTTGTAGTCCCCTGTATTCTGGTGCTAGGCGGCAACAAGTTCAGTGCCAGCATAAATCACAGCAGCCTGAAAACTGCTCTAATTTACACGTACCTGCAAATGGCTATAAGAACAGCTGGAGGGAAAAGATTCTTTGACTACACTTTTTTTTTTTTAAAGCTGCAGGACCTAGGTTAAGAGGAACAGTAGCAAGTTCTATGCCACCTGGGGATTCCCCTTATGAAAGTGATTTTCTGGTTACTTTGCTTTGCCAGAGCAGGGAAAATCTAACAGAGTGAGAGTCTAGAAACTGACACGATGTGCAGGAAGAAGACTAGAGCTGAGAGAACTATGGGCTGTTGTACTGCACTGCTTCTCTCTCCGAAACTAGACTAAAAAAAAGCTTTGCTATATATCTTTGGATGTTGGCTGAGGGAAGTCCTATAGGATTTGTGTTTGACCCTTAATAGAATAAAACATGTATATCTACTTTTCTGTTTTCCAAGAAACTTCCCACAAAATTTATTTAAATGCCAGATCCATAGTTAGGATCCTTTCCTGCTTCACACAAACACCCTTAAAAGAGGAGACTTTGGCTTATGTTGTTAAGTTTCCAGGGGCTTTTCATACTTGAGTGTCGGGTCAGAGAATTTGAACAGTTTTCATTGAATTTTCTATATTGAATTTTCCAGAAAAAGTATAATAATTTCCCACCATTCATCACCCATTAAAATATATGTTAAAGCTCAGAAATGTATAGAATAAATGTGTCTCCTCTTTGCTTTTTTTCCTTTGCAAAAGCTTTGAACTGGCAGCTCTCCATGTGTGTTCACCAAAGTTCTTAGATGTTCTTTATATTTAAAAAAATCAGGAAATCTGCATCCAGAGACATGGAAAACGAAACAGATCTGTATAGGACCAGAGGATGGCAGGACTTTGACAGCATTTAAAGACTGCTGAGCAAAACATAACAGATCTCTGAAACCTTTTACCACCCTGCACCAAGTAAATATGTGTCTGAGCCAAAAGAACTCAAAGTGCATGAGAAAGTAATGTGGACTTTGATGCTATGTAGATATTTATGGAAGTATCTTTTTCCATAGGCACTGCACTGTTGTTTTGATCAAGCTTCTCTCTAGAGTTTGGGACCTTTTTAACCACTGTGCTCATTCCAGTGGTAGAGCCAGTCTTGGACGTCAATATGTTTTTTACCTGATTAATAACTACAGTGTTTGGCCATTAGATATAAATCCATGAGAGGGGTTTATTTTTTATTGTTGGGAGGAGCAAAAAATACTTATTATTGCAGTCAGTAGAATATGATTCCCCATGCAGATCCTTTCACTAGCCCAAATCATTAAATCCATAGGCAGGGAGAAAATCTCTATAAGGATCTCAAGCAGTATTCCTCCCATATAGTCATGGCATGGACTGTTGCATAGAATACTATGCACAGAAACCTGGCAAACCCTTGAGAACCACAGGAGGCTGGGGCCATCCATGTGACACACCTACACCCCTCACTCAGCTACTGATCTCCCCCTCTTGCTGGCCAGTGTTTTCCTCCATCCCCTGCATAGACCATAGCTCCAATGTCCTTTGCAGGGTCCAAAGGATGGTGCTGTGTATGTGCACATACCCGCTTACACCCTCATACATATTTCATCCTCAGGTCATGATCCATGCATGAGACTCTTCTGCACGCGTACAGTTCATACTAGCTCAAGATATTACCTACTCTAAGCTAAAAATTAACAAATTGTTGGAAATGGCATTGTTCAAATCATGTTAAGAACAGTTCCATTTTTAAGAAAATTTAAAAGCTATAGTTAAAGATTTTTAGGTGTCTGTAAGCCTATTACAAATATTTCTGTAATGTCCTCAGGTAAATTGAACAATACTTCTAGGTCCAGTGTTTTAGGCTGTTTACGGTAGAAGACTGTGGTATATTTTTGTAAGGGTGATAACTCATGCAGTGCTTTCACTATCCTGTCTGTTTAGTAGTCAGCTTAGTCTAATAAAACATAATACTTGCAGCTGGCCTTCTGACCTGTTTAGAAAGCAAACTTGTTGAAATAATAGTTTGTCTTCAGTGCAAAGTGTCAGCTGTTGAAAGTCACTGAGGGCATTGTTTTTTGGCACTAAGGCAATGAAGCAAACAAAAAATCTTTTTATATATATATATATATATATATATATATATATATATATATATATATATGGCCTCTATTACCATAGTATCTGAGCCATTCATGACATCTCAGTGAAATAGGGCAGTGCTGTGATCCCATTTTACAGACGAGGGACTAAGACACACACACACAGGGTATGTCTACACTACAAAGTTAATTTGAACTAACGGACATTAGTTCGAATTAACTTTGATAGGCGCTACACTAGTGCTCCGCTAGTTTGAACTTAATTCGAACTAGCGGAGCGCTTAATTCGAACTAGGTAAACCTCATTTTACGAGGACTAAGCCTAGTTCGAATTTACTAGTTCGAATTAAGGGGTCTGTAGCTCCTTAATTCGAACTAGTGGGAGGATAGCCCCCCCCCCCCCCAGCTTTCCCTGGTGGCCACTCTGGCCAACACCAGGGAAACTCTATTGCCCCCCTCCCGGCCCCGGACCCCTTAAAGGGGCACGGGCTGGCTACGGTGCCCGTGCAAGCTGCAAGCCTGCCAGCACCCAGCCAGCAGACCCTGCACCTGGCACGGCTCGAGCCAGCCACCCGATGCCCCTCAGCCCTCTGCCTCTTCCCGGGACCAGGTTGGCGGCTCCCGGGAGCTTGCCCGGGACCGCAAGAGGCGGGCACCCGCCTGGTCTAGTGCGGACATCGTGAACCTCGTCCACGACCTCTGCACTAGGCACAGGAAAGTGGCCGTCTAGGGCAGGAGTGCTGCCAGCCTGGCCACCCAGGAGCAGGAGTGCATGAAAATCAAGGGGGTCCACTGAGACTCCCGACCCTGAGCCCTGAGCTTACAATGGCCGTACTGGGTCAGACCAAAGGTCCATCTAGCCCAGTAGCCTGTCTGCTGACAGTGGCCAACTCTAGGAACCCTGGAGGGGATGGACTGAAGACAGTGACCAAGCCATTTGTCTCGTGCTATCCCTCTCTAGCCTTCCACAAACTTTGGGCAGGGACACCACTTCTACCCCCTGGCTAATAGCACTCCATGGACCCAACCTCCATGACTTTATCTCACTTCTCTTTAAACTCTGTTCTAGTTGTAGCCTTCACAGCCTCCTGCAGCAAGGAGTTCCACAGGTTGACTATTTGCTTTGTGAAGAAGAACTTTCTGTTATTAGTTTGAAGCCTGCTACCCATTCCTTTCCTCTGGTGTCCTCTAGTCCTTCTATTATGGGAAGTAATGAAGAACTTTTCTTTATGCACCCTCTCCGCCCCACTCATGCTTTTATAGACCTCTATCCTATCCCCCCTCAGTCTCCTCTTTTCTAAACTGCAAAGTCCCAGTCTCTTTAGCCTCTCTTCATATGGGACCTGTTCCAAACCCCTGATCATTGTAGTTGCCCTCCCCTCTCCCAGCCTCTCTCTTCCCCTCTCCCACCTCCTTTTCCCAGTCTCTCCCAGTTTTGTTCAATAAAGAGAGATTCTATTTTTTAACACAATTGACCTTTATTTTGTACATCAGGAAGGGGGGCTAGGGAGGGGTAAGTGGAAGGAGGTGAGGGAGGAATGGGGTACGAGCCCCCGATGGGGAGGACTGGGCTGGCTCTGTGGGCTTCTGGGGGTGGAAGCTCTCCTGCAGCCCCCCAATTGCCCCCTCTCCCCAGATGGCAGCCTGCGGCAAGTGCAGCCGGTCTGATGGCCGAGTGCTGTGATGTGCCCAGTGTGGGTACTCCGGGCAATCCAAGCCAGGACTGCTTTGCAAGCGGGGCACCCCTGAGAACTGTCTGTCCGGGGTGGGGGTCAGGTCCCTTTAAGCACAGCCCTCGGCTAGCCTGACGCAGCAGCTCCACGCTCTAAGTCCTACTCTGATGCCCTGCCAGCACTGCTTCCGGCCATCCTTAACCCCAGTTCAGGGTCCACTCAATGTGGACATGCTAGTTCGAATTAGCAAAACGCTAATTCGAACTAGTTTTTTAGTCTGGATGCGTTAGTTCGAATTAGCTTAGTTAGAATTAACTAATTCGAACTAAGTTAGTTCGAATTAGCGCTGTAGTGTAGACATACCCACAGAGACTAAACCCTGAGATACACTAGGGAGTTATTTCAAAATAGCCCTGTTTAGGTCAAATTAATAAGTGGAGCGTCCGTACTACCAAGCCCATTATTTTGAAATAATGGGTTGGTTATTTCAAAATCTGTACTCTTGCTTTCCTCGGGGAATAATGCTAATTTCAAAGTAGTTATTTTGAAATAGCGTTAGTGTAGATGCTCCACTGCTGCTAATTCAAAATAACTGACCTCCAGAGGCCTCTCAGAGCTGCAGTTCTGACTGCTATGACCACACCTGGCATCTCCACTGCTCCCCTTCTCCTGTGGAGCTTAAAACTCCAGGCAGCAGGTGAAGGGCTTGTGCATTATGGCGAACTGTGAAAGCCCCGTGTGACACATCAACATCTGAGGAAGCCTAATCTGAACTAGCTACTCCGTGCCGCGTGTAGCCGCGCGGCACGGGGTCCGAACTGCCGGCATTTAAAAATGGCGCCGGCTGGCTTCATGCAAATGAAGCCCGGGCAATTCAAATCCCGGGCTTCATTTGCAAGTGCGGATGACTACATTACCCCCGCTAGTTCGAACTAGTGGGGTAGTGTAGACATACCCTTACTGACTGTGAGGTGCAGATACCATGGTGCAGAGCATTATATAAATAGTTCAGACAGAAATGTGTATGTTATGCTGTGAACCACAATGCCAAAAGTTAATAGAATTTTGCCATTGATTTACCAGGAGTAAGGACTGAGCTCATCCTATAATAGGATACTAGGAAGAAGGAGGGGAATAGAGCAAAATGGGGCCCAAAGTAATGAAACATACTACATCTCACCATTAAAATACAAGTGAAACAAACTACTTACTTTGTACTGCGGCATTTCTGTAAATACTGTATGTCTGAAGTGGAGATTGCATTACAACCATAGCTCTGTGAGCAGCAGCTGCATTAGGAATTCCTTCTACTAACTTTTTTTCCTTTTAAAATAAAATCTTACTTTTTTGTCTTTGTTTTGATCATGAAAAGGATAATTTAATAAGAAATCACTAATAGATTAATGTGTTTAATAATGGTAGAGCTTCCTGTATAAGACACCGAATAGTATAGTGCTGCCATGTGTCAGTGCATGTCTGTGTGAGTAATCCTGCCTGTGTAATGTGAGTAGCAGAATTAAACAACACTGGATAATTTATTATTTAGAACAAAATTAATCTACTTTAAATTCTAACAAGCCTTTGAAAACTATATCAGTTTTCAATATTATCATTGTTGTAAAAACTTTCCAACCTTTAATAAGCATCTTAATTCTGTCTGCAGGTGTTTATTAATTCACAGTAAGCCAGGACAGCTGCTACAAATTAAAAGAATATTTTTTTCTTGCCATCCATCTAATTCACTTTCATGTCTTTTGAGGTTCAGCCTCCACAGTTGGAGAAAAAGTATAAGTTGAAATTTCACCTCCACGCATGTAATAGTTTACTGTTTAGTGCTGAAAATATTTTCTGCTGCTTTTTTTGTCTGAATAGTTCTAATCCTCTGAAAGAATTCTTTTCTGATCAGCAGGTTTTTGTTACAGGCAGATTTTGGTTTTGTTTTGCTTAGCCTGTTTGCAAAACCATGAAGGAAACTTTGTGCAGTAGGTGCCACTGAAGATTACCCAAGACAAAGAGTTTTCAAAGTTCAGAAGATGTACCTATTGCCCTGTAGTAGCAGTCGTCGCCCACCTGATCACGTGGTGCTAATAATTGTGTTTCCTACCCATGTAATATTTTCTTTCAGAACAAATTCTTTTTCCCCAGAATTTGGCCCTTTTTAGAATGTGTAAAACTGTTTTCTTTCTACTTAATATATCCTTTCAAATTTGAGAATTTGAACTTTTTGCACTTACGTAAATGTCCTATTTCTTAGAACTCAAATTTTATCACCTGTACAAGTTGTAGGTTCCTACCCTACTCTGATTGCAAATGACAGGAGGATTTTCCTAACATTTTTTATAGTAGATCCTATGGTTCATTTGTTCCTAACACTGCCCAACTCCGGAATTTCCAAAAATGCCATGACATCATTTAAATCAAATTGATTTGCTCTGTTATATGATGTAATGTGTGGATAACCATTCCCAGAAAGTAGTTATCAATGCTTCACAGTCATGCAGGAAGGGCATAAGGAGTGGAGTTCCACAGAGATCAGTTCTGGGACTGGTTATGTTCAATATCTTCAACAGTGATTTAAATAATGGCATAAAGATTAGTCGTATAAAGTTTGCAGATGATACCAAAGTGGGAGGGGTTGAAAGTGCTGTTAAGTATAGGATGAAAATTCAGAATGATCTGGACAAACTGGAAAAATGGTCTAAGAAAACAGGATGAAATTAAATTAGGACAAACGCAAAGTACTCCATTTAGGAAGAAACAGTCCATTACAAAATGGGAAAGGGATCTAGGAAAAAGTATTGCGGAAAGGGATCTAAAGATAATAGTGGAGCACAAACTAATGTGAGTTAACCTTGTAACATTGTTGCAAAAAAGCAAACATCAATCTGAGATGCATTAGCAGTAGTGGTGTAAGCAAGATACAAGAAATAATTCTTCCTCTGTATTCTGCACTGATTAGGCCTAAACTAGACCATTTTATCTAATTCTGGGCCCCACATTTCAGGAAAGATATGGACAAATTGGAGAAGGTCCAGAGAAGAGCAATAAAATGACCAAAGGTCTAGAAAACATGACCTATGGGAAAAGATTGAAAGAATTGGGTTTGTTTAATCTGGAAAAGCAAAGACTGAAAGGGGATATCAGAACAGTTTTCAAGTATCTAGAAGGATATTACAAGGAGGAAGGTGAAAAAATATTCCCCTTAACTTCTGAGGATAGGACAGTAAGCAGAAAAGGAAAATATTATAAAACACCAATATGAGCAAGTAAAGAATACAGAAAGTTAAGTTAGTGTTTGCAGGAAGAATTAAATCATATGAGTTTAGTTAACCATTCAAACCTGAAACTGCTGGCTACTAAACGATAATTGTAATTTAAATCAGTGTTTGGAGAGAGATGGGGAAATGACACAGACATAGTTAATCACATTGTTGGGGAACACTTTTAGTGAAAAATAGGGAGTAAAGCCTAGAGATATTAAAAAACATGTTTGTGTAAACGTGTAACTGCTGAAATTTTTAGTGGGGAAAGGGTCAGGTGGGAGCCGGTGCTTACCTGATACCTCCTCCACCCCACTACCTCTATCAGATGTAGCAGTGTGTCGGGGCAGGCAGGTATGAGAGCCGGTGTTTGTGAGGAGCAGCTTAAAAGCCAGCTCCCCCGAACACCAGCTCCTGCCTGCCCTCCTACGCTGCTGCCACTCTGGGGGGGGGGGAGAGGAGCAGTTGGCATCACATGAAGCTAGCTTAAAAGCCAGCTCCCCATGAGCATTGGCTCCTGCCTCCCCACCCCCTTTGCTGCCCCTGATACAGAGGCAGCAAGGGAGGGGGTGCATGTAACCAATGGGAATAACTGATGAGCCCAGGCTTATTAGTTAATCAGGTAAACAAGCACATGCTAACATCCCTAGTCAAATTTTTACTTCTACTCCTGGCAGGAACCATTCCGTTTATTACCTTTTTCCTATTTTCCTAGGTCAATTGTTTATGTACTTCCAGATCTTGGTTCAAATGCTGGTGCAGTTTTCAAGATGCCACAGTGTTGTCATGCTTACTGCATTAAGATAACCACTCCAAAAGCCCTGGAAATAAATCTACAAATCTTTTGGAGAAGCAGATGTCAACAGATAAGAAAACAGTGACGTATGTTATTAGGGAATACGTGAAGGACATTCAATCTATCAAGGCTCTTCCATTTAAAAAAAATAAGAATGTTAAAAGATTAATGTTAAAGCAACTCTGCTTCGGGAACAGATGAAAACACTGTAGGTTAGTGAGTACTCTGAGTGCAAATAAATTCTGCACTCATTATTTTTTGTCAGACATACTCTTTCCGCACTTTGAAATACTGTCCTTTTTTTTCTTTCTGGCTTCACTACCCCAGAAACTTATAGGGCATGTGCCTGTGCCATTTGAAGTCAGTGGACAGGCTCATGCAACCTTCATTCAACTTTGAGGGCATCTGGAATTCTGAAGTATGATGCATTAGTGAAAAACACCAAGCACATTTTTTTAGCACCCAGGACAAATTCTTCTTTTGCCCACCCCAATGGCAAACTGAAAAAGATTTTTTTATTTCATTTAAAATCTCTCTTCTGCTCTTCACTGTATTTTTACTTACTAACTAAATCTAAATGGGAGAATATCATTAATTTGTTTGTAGCACTGTACATTGCACTTTCCTTTTTAGTAATGCTTCCTTTTTAAGTAGCCAATCAAATGAAACATATTTCCATTACTTCATCTCCACATTTCTCATGATTAATGCATTATTAACCTTTACAATTCCAGCCTTATTGAGGTGGCCAGCCTCTGTGTTCAAAATCATGCATCTAAAAGTTCATCATCTCTAGAAAGAGAGATGCCTTCCTGTAGCAGAAACTTGGCAAACCTTTCATAACTAGCCAATTAGCCCGTCATAAGATGGGACTTTCAGATCTCTCCTCCACGTCGGTCTTTTCTCCTGAGCCTCCGGTCTCTAGCTCCGTGTCTCTCTATCTCTCTCTCCTCCTTCTCCTACTGCCTCCCCTTCTCTCTCTCAGCTCTCCTCTGCATTCTGCCTCTCTCTCCGTCTCTCTCTTTCTCTTCTCTCCCTTCTGCCTCTCACTCTCCCTTTCTCTTCTCCTCCCCCTCCTGCCTCTCACTGTCCTCTGTCTCCATCGGGGATGCACACTCGTCCAGGTCCCCCTCCCCCAGTCTGTACATCACCACCCCACGCCCCTTCGCCTCCCGCCATGGTGCTCAGCTGACTTCTGCGCTGCTCAGCCGGGCCACCGCACAGGAGCAAGAAACACAAACGGCCTCTCTCTCTCTCTCTCTCTCAGCTTTCGTCTGCCTCCTGCCTCTCTCTCCGTCTCTCTCTCTTTCTCTTCTCCCCCTCCTGCCTCTCACTTTGGGTATGTTTACACTACAAAGTTAATTCGAACTAACACACGTTACTTCGAATTAACTTTGATAGGCGCTACACAGGCAAACCGCTAGTTCGAACTTAATTCGAACTAGCGGAGCGCTTAATTTGAACTAGGTAAACCTCATTGTACGAGGACTAACGCCTATTTCGAATTAAGTAGTTCGAATTAAGGGCTGTGTAGCCACTTAATTCAAACTAGTGGGAGCCTAGCCCTCCCCAGCTTTCCTTGCTGGCCACTCTGGGCACCACCAGGGAAACTCGTCTGCCCCCCTCCTGGTCCCGGAGCCCTTAAAGGGGCACGGTCTGGCTACTATGCCCGTACCAGGTACAAGCCTGCCAGCACCCAGCCAGCAGACCCTGCACCTGGCACGGCACGAACCAGCCACCCGCTGCCACCCAGCCCTCCGCCTCTTCCTGGGACCAGGCTGGCGGCTCCCGGGAGCCTGCCCAGGTCCGCAAGAGGCGGGCGCCCACCCGGTCTAGTGCGGAGATCGTGGACCTCATCCACGACCTCCGCACTAGGCACAGGAAAGTGGCCGTCTAGGGCAGGAGTGCTGCCAGCTTGGCCACCCAGGAGCAGGTTTGCATGAAAATCAGGGTGGTCCAGTGAGACCCCCGACCCTGAGCCCTGAGCTTACAATGGCCGTCCTGTGTTAGACCAAAGGTCCATCTAGCCCAGTAGCCTGTCTGCCGACAGCGGCCAGCACTAGGTACCCTGGAGGGGATGGACCGAAGACAGTGACCAAGCCATTTGTCTCTTGCCATCCATCTCCAGCCTTCCACAAACAGAGGCCAGGGACACCATTTCTACCCCCTGGCTAATAGCACTCCATGGACCCAAACTCCATGAATTTATCTAACTTCTCTTTAAACTCTGTTCTAGTTGTAGCCTTCACAGCCTCCTGCAGCAAGGAGTTCCACAGGTTGACTATTTGCTTTCTGAAGAACAACTTTCTGTTATTAGTTTGAAGCCTGCTACCCATTCATTTCATTTAGTGTCCACTAGTCCTTCTATTATGGGAACTAATGAAGAACCCTCTCCACACCACTCGTGCTTTTATAGACCTCTATCATATCCCTCCTCAGTCTCCTCTTTTCTAAGCTGAAAAGTCCCAGTCTCTTTTGCCTCTGTTTATATGGGACCTGTTCCAAACCCCTGATCATTTTAGTTGCCCTCCCCTCTCCCACCCTCTCTCTTCCCCTCTCCCACCTCCTTTTCCCAGTCTCCCCGAGTTTTGTTCAATAAAGAGAATTTCTATTTTTGAACACACGTGTCCTTTATTTTGTACATCAGGAGGGGGGGCTACGAATGGGTAAGTGGAAGGGGGTGAGGGAGGAATGGGGTACGAGCCCCCGATGGGGAGGACTGGGGTAGCTCTGCGGGCTCCTCGGGGTGGAAGCTCTTCTGCAGCCCCCTGATTGACCGCCTCCCCGGATGGCAGCTTGCGGCATGTGCAGCCGGGCTGATGGCTGAGTGCTGTGATGTGCCAAGTGTGGGCACTCAGGGCACTCCAAGCCAGGACTGCTTTGCAAGCGGGGAACCCCTGAGAACTGTCTGTCCGGGGTCGGGTCTCTTTAAGCACAGCCCTCGGCTAGCCTGAGACAGCAGCTCCACACTCTAAGTCCTAATCTGATGCTCTGCTGGCACTGCTTCCGGCCATCCTTAACCTCGGTTCAGGGTCCACTCAATGTGGACATGCTAGTTAGAATTAGCAAAGTGCTAATTCGAACTAGTTTTTAGGTCTAGATGCACTAGTTTGAATTAGCTTAGTTCGAATTAACTAATTCGAATTAAGTTAGTTCGAATTAGTGCTGGAGTGTAGACATACCCTCTGTGTTTCTCTTCTCCTCCTCCTGCTGCATCTCTCTCACTCTCTCTTGCTGTCCTCCGCCTCCTCCGTTCTCCTCTCTGTTTCCTCCACGTCCTCTGGGTCTGCTCCACTCTCCTCCTTTTGAATCCGGAGCCCTTTCCTGACATCAGAGATGCACGCTTGTCCAGACCCCCACCCCTTGACTATTCCCTTTGGGCAGCACTGTTGCCTCCCGTCGTGGCACTCGGCTGACCTCAGCGCCGCTCAGCCGCCATTTGGGGTCTGTGCTCCCCATGCAGCACCCCTGTGCTGCATGGGGAGTGGGGACCCCAAACGGCCGCTTGTGCTGCTTGCCTCCGCATGGCGGCCCAGCTGAGCAGTGCAGAGGTCAGCCGAACGCCACGGCAGGAGGCAACAGCACCCCCCAGAGGGAACAGCCAGCGTTTCAGTGTTACAGCGTCACAGACATTGGGCCACTATATATATGATGAAGCTCAAACCATGGAAACCTCACCTGATTTCTGGTTTGGTTGCCAATCAGTAGGATTTGCCTCTCTGTTTTCATGTCTGTTCTCATAAGTAATATGCTCCATCTCTACTTCAGCAGTCTTCTGGGGAGCTAATGGTCTCCAGACACGTTTCTTACAGTTTTGGATCTCTTCTGTGCTAGACTTTGTAGGTACAGTGCTCATCACTTCACTGATTTGACTCCTGGAATGTCACTGACTATCAAGCTAGCTCATTCCCCTACTATCATCCATTTTGGGGGTAGACATCCCTTCAGAACACAGAGAGAATCCTCAGGAACGTGTGCTGCCTTCCCAGTTCAGGCAGCATTCCTGTGGGCAATGGGACGAACAGCTTCCTTAGGCAGAGGGGAGGCTTTCCTCCATGCCCCAATGTCAGGGCATCAGGCAGAAGGGGTCGGACTGGGGCTAGACAGCCCCTAACACCACCTGAAGAGTGTCACACCTTTCACAGACAGTCGTCAGTGCTGACTGGAGTGTACCGCACAGCACTCTGAGAATGATTTAAAGGACCTGGGGCTCCAGCCACTGTCACTGCAATAGCAATCATCTCAGTGATGTAACATCTGATCTACACTGCTATAAATGGGATTGGACTCAGGCCCAGTGCTATTTCACTTGAAAGGACATATATTGTTAAAATATTTTGTGGTGTTGATGTTAATGATCCAACTGAGAAAGTCAAGGTGGCAGACTGGTGTCTCTCAAATGTAAGTTTGGCTGTCATGAGTGCTTAATTTGTAATGAAAGAAGTGTTGAGGCTTAAGCAATTAGGAGCCAGGGCTCAAGCAATTTTTTACATTAATAACTGAGCCAGCAAGCCCAGAGGTGCTGGGGTTATAAACTGCCAAACCTAGAGATACTGGGATTAAACCCTGGCTGTCACCCAGCATAAATCAACCCCATGTCAAAGTCCGCTTTTTTACTATATCTATGAGGAGGAGAATGTATATTCCTTAAAACACCTGTGTAACTTATGATCAAGCATAATCAATTGTAAATGAAGTTAGTCCTTTCCATGTTGTGTCTTGTACTCACCCACCCAGAGCTATTATTAAAGGGAGAGAAGAGGGAGAAGTACAAAATTCTTACGTTTAAAATGAGAACTCAGAATTACACAACAGCTGAGGCAAGTCACTTGTGACTGGAAGTGGGTAACTGTCCAGAGCATACAAAGCTTTCAGCTGTGGCCTGATTTCAGAATGTAGTTCCAATGCTACTTTGCAGTCATGTTACTGATCAGAGACTGCAAGATTTTTTCCTCTTTAAATTGTGTGTATTTTCCCTCGCACATGCCTGAGTTTCTCTTTTCACATCTGAAATATAAATGCCTTTCTGGGATTCATAGAAGATGGAGAAGGACCCACTGTACATGGCTGGAGAGAGACCCTTCTCTTCATGGCTCTCTGAGAGCCCAAGTACTTTTTAATCATTTCAGATAATTTTTTATTATGGCTTGGTATGATTTGTGTTTAAATTCTAAAATGAAAATATTTCATTCATAACAAACTACAGCTAAGCAGGCAAAAATGAGTGTTTTTCAGCTGCTCACATTTTTAGACTTGTAGCAATTCTCCAAAAGGGGCCATATTTTGGAGTTGAATGCACTCACCCTAAACACACACAAATCATATATTGTTTGGATAGATGAGGTACAATATGGAGCTGTCAAGAAGGGCTTTAAGTCTGTAGTGGGAAAAACAAAGATACCCAAAATGAGAGTGTGTCTTTTTTTTCACAGTCCCAGAAACACTGCAACATGACCAGAACTACAGTTTTTACTGTTTACTTTGATTTCAACACTATAATGCAGTGTTTAATGGTCAAAGTGACCAAATGACAATGTAGTAAAAGATTTGTATTGGTTTTACATGCACAAGAATAGTTTTGAGAAATTATTAAGCTGTTTAGCATATAGCAAAAATGAGATATCAACATTTTACAATATACTAACATCAAATGTTTTCACGTTGCATACCCTTAAATGTCAAAATATCTTATATGGTTGCCAACCTGCCAAGATTGTCCTGGACCTACCAGGAAGTAAAGATTAATCTTGAGTTAAAGATGATTTCCCACCAAAATTGGCAACTCTAAAAAAAATGATCATAATAGTTTTCAGTATTTTCAATTGAAATTTGTTAACTACATCAGTCTCACGCTGAAGGTTCTACATGAGTAGTAGGAGATTGCATGCCCAATTTGTCGTGAGTAGTGGGTAGACATAAATGTATGTGAATTCCTAATGCTTCTCCATTTGTAAGCTTTTGTACATATAATATTGTTTTTGTTCTGCCTGATAAAAAAAATTTAATTTGTAATTGCCCATTACATGAAATATTCTAGAAACTAACTTTTTAATTCAGTGACATTTATTTACAGGTTGGTATTAGTGTTAGATATGTTAATAGCTTCATGTTATGAATATGCAACAGCTTTCAGAGAAAGAAGTTATCTCACAAGAAGTTGTGAAGACAAAATGCACAAATCTTTATCTCTGCTGTGAAGAGGGAAGAGCATGTTACAATTCTTACCAACAATGTCATCTACAATACAACAAACTATCTGATCCTGAATCACAACCAGAGATGCTTATATACTGTGTTGCATATAGTATCAGATATACAAAAGTATCTACTGAAAATAGATATTGGTGAAGGACAAATGGAGAGATTTGTGAGAAGTGCACTTGATTCTAATGGGATATGTAGCTTCTTTAACCATGTCAAGAAATCTGTCATCAAAACATTTGCTCATCTTTCCAAGGAGACCAAATTTAAGCAGAAGCAATCACAGCAGCTATCAGCCAGAAATTGTTTTCTGCACAGCCCTGTCCTTAGCAAGATAGAGAGGTGATGGTTCAATGGCAACTGTTCTTAGTCACACATTTGAACTTGTGCCTACATCCCTTTTCCATGTTGAAGGAACGAACGAGAAGAACGGACAAAGATGAAGTAAGGCATCAGCTGGAAATTCATGGTGCCCAAATCCATACACTAAGAACATGCAATAAAGAAATCACAGTGTACGTAAGTGAGGGCACTGCTGTCACATAAATGATGGCTGGAGACAAATTCCAAACATTTGAGGAATTGAGTGCTAAGTTCTTGAGGCAGATCCTAAAAGGATTTGACAAGGCTAATTCTGCAATCAAAGTTTTTGACAGATATGGCAACAGTGACTCTGCGAGAACTGCAAAAAGACAGTGCCAAACAGAAACTAAGTTTGGATGCAAGAGATAGTAGTGACTAGTAGATGCTCTGTGCCTCAATGAAAAAGGTTTCTAAACAAGGCATCCAGCAAGCTATCACTTGTAAAATTCCTCTGTAAATACATGGCTTAACATTTACCTGACAGTGTAGGAGCACACCCAACACAAACATGCCTCTGTCCTGGAGCTTTTCCAGTGGTGAAATGAAAAAGTCTATCACCAAAAGACATACTGAAGAAGTCCAAGACTTATACTTTGTGCAAGAAGAAGAGGACACCAAGATACTTCTGAATACTGTATGTACTAGTATGGCCTTTGGGTCTCTAGGGCTATGTCTAGACTGCAGGCTTCTTTCGAAAGAGGCTCTTTCGAAAGCATCTTTCGAAAGAGCCTCTTTCGAAAGATCGCGTCTAGACTGCAGGCGGATCTTTCGAAAGAGAAATCCGCTTTTTTGAAAGAGAGCACCCAGCGAGTCTGGATGCTCTCTTTCGAAGACGGCCTCTTTACATTGAAGAACGCCTTCTTTCGAAAGAGGAGCTTTCGAAAGAAGGCGTTCTTCCTCGTGAAATGAGGTTTACCGCCATCGAAAGAAAAGCCGCGTTCTTTCGAAATAATTTCGAAAGAACGCGGCTTGAGTCTGGACGCAGGGGAAGTTGTTTCGGGAAAAGGTTACTTTTCCCGAAAAAACCCCTGAGTCTGGACACGGCCTAGATGTCAAAGGAATCATAGTAATTAGTTCACTTGATACAAATGTTAGATTCTTGTTCACTACTTTCCAAAAAAAAAACCCACCAATATATAGATAACATATGGACTGAAACAGGCACTATTACCAGCATGCAATTTTATGTACTCGTGCCTGTCTTCTGCCGTATACTTCCTGCTTTATGCACATTAACAGGATGTGACTCTGTGTCATCCCTATTTGGTATTGGGGAAAAAAATCTGTGCTTAATGTTGTCAAAACAAAGAGAGCTTACTGCTTCAGAGATCTTGCCAAAATGGGAGAGAGTGACAGACTAGCTGCAATTTCTGCAGCAAAGAAGTTGGCAGCAGTGCTATATGATGAGAGCGAGAAAGTAAAGGAGTTTCAGAGACCTGAATTGCTTGCCTCAATCTAGCCATCAAAAAGAACAAGTCACTGGCCAAACTCCCATCATATGAGAGGATGTTTTGAAGAGCTTGTCAAAAGAGCATTTTGGCAAACAAAGATTTGGATGTCTTCACATGTAACTAAAAATGTGTAATGGAAAAATGTGAACTATGAACTACACGCTGTAATCTTCAAGGACACAATGGCATGTGAGTTTCTACAGGACCATCAGGGTCTCCAGTGGAGGGGGCAAGAGAGGAGCAGCCTGATGGCCCTTAAATTGCCACCAAAACCCCAGATGGCGTGGGTGGGACAGTACTGAAGGGCTGGCTAGAGGAGGCTAGCCTCCAGTTCCGCCCCGTCCACTTGAGGTCCCGCCCCTTTCAGAAGTTCAGAACCAGCCCCCACCCTTGTCCAGAGTCAGACAATTCTATCGGTAGCCCTTAATACCATATTTGTGCCTGTCCCAACAGGGGTTGCTTCACAATCAACTGTCTCTAGAACAATCTTCTCTGAACAGACCTTTGTACATGCCAAGAAATCATAATGATGAATAACATGATGACAATTATGTTGACTAGAAATCTCACCAGCATTATTAAATTTGTTAGACCTTGAGAACATACTAATTACTGGGTTTTGTTTTACCCTTTGAGGAGTTGTTGTGATGCTTTGAGGTAAAAAAGAAATCCAATTTTCTGTCTTAAAATAATACATAGAGTCATTAAAACTAACTGAAACAAATGGAAATATTGCAAAGTGGTCATGTTAATGTGTTGATGGTATAATTGTTTAGCCCTGTTCCTATAGTAACAGCACCACTTGACAGCTCAACATCATAGATCATCTTAAAGTACATATAATAAGCTTTCAAATGATGTATAATGTGCATGCGTATAGGAAGGGTAAATTAATACCAAAAAAATCAATGGTGTCTGCCATTTGCCTATTTGTAACATGAAACGAAAAACCAACCTGTGACGGGGTGTATCTACCCCGCACTAGGGAGCAGGGACTTGCCCTGGCCCAGCTGGCCAAAAAGGCCCCACCCCCACAGCCCTGCTGGGCATGCTCCCAGGGAAAGCAGGGTATAAAAGCCCTGGGAGCCACTCAGTGTGGGCGGACCGCCAGAGGGGAAAGAACTCAGTCCGGAGCTCCTGAACAGCCCCAGCCGCCGCCGCCGCTCCCCGCAGGAGCAGCACCAGCAGCCACAGGCGCAGCAACAGCAGTTCCAGGAACAGCAGCCCCGGCAGCAGCAGCAGCCTCAGCCACAGCAGCAGCCTTTGCCACAGCCCCGGTGAGTGAGGCCGTCTGGGAGACTCCTACTCGACAAGCAACACCCCGAGAGCGGAGCAGCGTGCCGGGAGTGGTAGGAAGGAGCCCAGGGCGGAGGATTGTGCTCCAGGAGCTCAGCGCCCTTCAGCCGGCATCCCCGCCGAGCAGGCAGCGGAATCCTCCACTGCCAATAGGGCCCTGGGCTGGGACCCAGTGGAGTGGGAAGGCCCAAGTTCCCCTCCCTCCCCACCCCACAATAATCCAGCTCCCCAGCAGTCTGGGAGGCTTCCCCGTGGACTAGGCCTCTAGGCCATAGTGACTCTCAGAGAAGGGAATGTGTGTGTGACGAGGCCTGCAGGGCTATATATACCCTAATAGGGGGAACTGTGTTTGGGACTAGGTCTGCAGGGCCTTATATACCCTAATAGAGGGAACTGTACTTGTGGACTAGGCCCTCAGGGCCGTATATACCCTGCTAGAAGAAACTGTGTTTGGAACGAGGCCGGAAGGTTGTAGGTACCCTGGAAGAGGGACATTTGAAAGGAAATGGGTCTACAGGCCATATTTGCCCTGCAGAAAGCAGGCACGGATCCCAACTTTGGAGCTTCCAGATCGTCGAGGGGACCCACCCCTCGACACAACCATATAATGTTTCTAAATCACAATTTCTGTAGCTGGACAGATTGCCCAGGAGATGCAGGATATCTTGACAAATTGCTTCTTTCCTTGTCATATTATGCTTCTCACATACACATTAAAGTTCCTAAACCTGCCTCCACAACTGTACTAGGAAAATTAACTTCCCGAATCTGCAGTCCTACCCTCATGGACTGCATCTGTTGGGCTGTATCCCTTTCATTTCTCAGTCTCTCTCTCTCTTTCTCTCCTCTGGGTCATGTCACCTCCTCTGGACTCCCTCTTTTAAATCTTCTCCTAAAGTCTTCCACATCCCTCTTCTGACATCCCTTTACCCCATATCAGTTTTGAACTTGCTGATCTTCTTCCCAGCACTTTCTCATGTTGTGTCAGCAGCCCTTCTTTCCATGCCTGAGAACAGAGACCACCTTGGAAATGTACACTGTTCTATGTTCATTCTGCTCTTACAATTTTAGAGAGCACTTGTTTGACTTAACTCTTCAAAGCTTACATTCCACAAGTCAATTTTTGCCCGAAGAAATGTGAGTAGAGTTGCAGTATACTCGGTCAATAATTAGGAAACAATCTCCAAAGATTTTTGTAGAGACAAAGAAGATTGTGATAGGTACTCAACTATTCACCATGCTGTACTAACAATGACAGAATCCAGATAGCAGCCTGTGAAAGTTAATTCTCGTGCATCTCATGTTATCTGGCTGCTAGCCCAATTGTTGTAAGCAGTCATATAGTGCTGCCCTTGTGGCTTTGTCATGTGTTTGGATTAGAAATTGAATGCCTTGACTATTTTTTTTTTTCTCCTGGATAATATTTTCCACTTCTTATACATCTTTTTGTGCCTGTTTGAGTCAAAGGTTAATGCTGCAAAGTCAGAAATTGAGAAGTGATTTCCAATGGGATAAACTAGTTTAAATGCTTTGGCTCCTAATGCCTAGTACTCAAGATCAGTCATTGCAAACGAGTGTATAGAAATCTCCTTTGTTTTCTCTATGCAGGTGGTTTTATTGTTATTGTGAAAACAAGTATTTTCCTCAGGCCTATAAAGCAGTATAATCTAAAGTCTAGAAGCAATCCAGCCTGTATACACTTAGGCTGCATTTATCTTCTCTATGAGGCAATTTCATGACTTTCTGCTCACTCCTTGTAGAGAGGCTATGATATGTCTCTGGAGTTAGACCAGGGATGAATTTGGCCGCAGCAGATTTGCTTATGATCTGTTTACACTTCAGTTTTCACTGAGCGGCAGCTGATACAAAGAGCAGGATATACACAACAAAGCTCTCAACCTTTAGAAAGCAAGTATCCAGCTCATATGAATGAAGTGTTCAATGCAAGTGAACAATACGTGTGACTTTGTGAGCTCTGGAAAAGCAAACAAGAGCATACAGTTGGTGGATGGTGAAATCTTTCTTGTTAGTATACTGCAGTAAGGTGTTTGAGTTGGTACAGCATGACATTTTGATTAAAAAACTAGAACAATACCAAATTAATATGGCACACATCAAATGGATTAAAAACTGGTTTAGGTTTCAAAATGTAAGAGTTAACGGGGAATCATCACTTAGTGGGAGTGTTTCTAGTGAGGTCTTGCAGGGACTGGTTCTTTGCCCTACTCTATTTAATATTTGTTTATCAATGACCTGAGAAAAAACAAAATAATCATTGATGCAGTTTGCAGATGACACCAAAATTGGATGAATGGTAAATAATGAAGAGCATGTGTCACTGATTCAGATTATTTGGATCCCTTGGTAAACTGAGCACAAGCAAACTAATGCATTTTAATACAGTTAAAGGTAAATGTATGCATTTAGGAACAATGAATGTGTGTCTTACTTATACAATGGGAGACTCTATCCTGGGAAGCAATGACTGAAAAAGATTTGGGGGTTGTGGTGGACTAAGAGACGAACATGAGCTCCTAGTGAGATCGTGTGGCCAAAAGGGCTAACGTAGTCCTGGGATGCACAAACAAGGGAATCTTTACTAGGAGTAGAGAGGTTATTTTACCTCCATACTTGGTACTGGCGCAATCACTGCAGAACACTGTTTTCAGTCTGGTATCCACAGTTCAAGAGAGATATTAATACATTGGAGAGGGATCAGAGAATTGCCATAAGAAAAGGATTAGAAAACATGTCTTAAAGTGATAGACTCAAGGAGCAAAATCTATTTATCTTAACAAAGAGAAGGTGAAAGGCTGGCTTGATCTCAGTTTATAAGCATCATCAACACGGGGAACAAATATTTGATAATGGGCTCTTCAGTGTAACAGAGCAAGATATATCACAGTCCAATAGATGGAAATTGAAGTTAAAGAAATTCAGACTAGAAATAAGGTGTAAGATATTAACAATAAGGGTAATTATAATTGGAACAATATCAGTGGTGGTCCATCACTTACCGTTTTTAAGTCAAGATGGGCTAATTTTTTTTAATGTTATTAAAGATCTGCTTTAAGAAATGTTTCCGGGAAGTTCTATGTTACATAGATACACTAGCTGTTCCTACTGGTCCCTTGTGACCTGGGAAACTATGATCAGTTCCTTTCTGCCAGGGAAATATCAGTGTAAATATTTTTGATCTGTAAATACACATTACTCTTTTTGTATTTGTGTTGTTTTCCATTGTTAATTTGTGTCATAACTTCTATTTATATTTCTGTGTGCATTTACCTTTCTTTGGCTTGCTCTGTAAAGAAGGTAAATAGATTTGCCCTGAGAAAAAAGCCATATTGCAAACTCCTATCGCTCATATCCACTTAATAGGGCATCAGTGCATTCTGTACTTCTGGGCTAAATGCTGAATTGTTATTCAACTTTCACTCCATCCATGACTTCACTGGGAGTTTGGTCCACTGAGACTGAATCAAAACTCAGTGTGTCCTTCTCCTGTCCACATCGATGTGCTCAGGAGAGCCTTCTCCCACAGTAAAAACTTCCTCTGCACCCAGCAGAAGTCACTCCATGAGACTTTGTAGATTTCCAGCTCCAAAGAGTTGAAAAGGGAGTAAGGGAGCCACTGGGGATAATGTGCCAACCTCCCCTACAAAACAAAACTATAGGGCACTGCACAAGTTGAGAGATCCTGTGGCTGTGCCAATATAAACTTCTGCCTTGCCTGCTCTGTAGAACATGATCCCTCCCTCTGCCTTTTAGACATGTTCTCAAGTGGGTGGTCCCAGATCATTGCTCCTGCAGTAACCGGTGTCAGTGGGAGCTGGTAGGGTCCAGAGGGTGGGGAACAATGGGGGCAAGTGGCGCGCGCGCGCGCACACACACACACACACACACACCAAGTTTAATTTGTTTTACACAGATTATCTTCATATAAAAGAGAATGTATCCCTGAGATAAGGACTTTTAGATTCAGTTTATACATAATAAATAATCCTGGAGAGTGAGTCAACTGAAAGATACAAAAAGCAGGGGAGGAAGTTTGATTTTTCTTATGGCTGCTAGAGGACACTCCACATTCAACATTCTTGGGGATGCTGAAATCTACCTTTAAGAACAGAATTTAGAAATAATTGCTTGAGATGAGAGTTTCCATATAAGAGGCACTGGATTTGTACAATAGTCTGTGCTGACACACCACTACTACAGAGTAAATAGTGCTAAAATGTAAGATGGGTCTTCATGTGCGGGCAGATTGTATGAATATACTTCCCCAGTCATCCGGACAGGGAGTATTGAACCATCAGCCAAAATTCATCAAGCAAATTCATGCCACTGGTATTGCCCGGTGCTGGCACCCTGCTGACGTCATGACTCTGGGATGGATAAGGAAGTTGAACAAATAATTCTTCATTGTGGTGGAATATCAGAGTGTGCTGGAAGGTCACGTTGCACTCTATGGTTACACTCTCAAAAGAATTTAAATTCTTCCTTCAACTCTTACTAAATCCAAGGGAGCAGCAGCTATGGGAAAAGTCTTTCTTAAAAATCCCAGGAATCATACTTGTTTTGGCATGACACTGCCTAAGGTGATTCGAGAACAAGGCTCAATTTGCCAAGGTTTCACATTAACACAAGATTGAGAATACATTTTAAAACATTGGCTCTGCTTTATTTTTCCTTGAATGGAATGTTTTGAATGTGTATATGTCTCTAGCTTAAAGGGTCTGCTTTAGAATGCTTTAAGCCAGAAGAAAATCCTCAATGTACTGGAGGAGGCTGGCACACTGTTATTAGCCATTTCAAATGGTCACTGAAAAATTACCTGAAGTTGCCAAAATGACCTGATTTTTAGCCGTACCAAGGACCTGCTGCCTCCCCTAACTTCTGTGGAATTGTGGCTGCTCAAACCCTTCCAAAAATTAGGCCCATATCTGACAGCAGAATCAGTTGTTCATGTCTGTTTGGAGTCAAGCTCTCTTTTCCTCAGAAGTTGATATGGTGAAATGATGTAAAGACAGGAAGGAAAAAATGAGTATGTAATGTAAAGATCCAATGTAAACTCAAGCAATCTTATTTCAAGAGGCCAAAATTAATCAACGGCAGTGGCGTACAAGTGCAAAACAACATGTTCAGTTACTTATTGTCTATTTCACACCCTTTGTCCTAAATATGCACAGTGCTTCACAGGCAACAAAAAGGCAGTTTAAACTTAACGGCTGTGTCTAGACTGGCAAATTTTTCCGCAAAAGCAAATGCTTTTGCGGAAAAACTTGCCAGCTGTCTACACTGGCCGCTTGAATTTCCGCAAGAACTGACTTCTTACTGTCTGAAATCAGTGCTTCTTGCAGAAATACTATGCTGCTCCCCTTCAGGAAAAAGTCCTTTTGCACAAAGCTTTTGCGCAAAAGGGCCACTGTAGACAGCTCAGTTTTGTTTTGCGCAAAAAAGCCCTGATTGCGAAAATGGCAATCGGGGCTTTTTTGCGCAAAAGCACATCTAGATTGGCACAGACGCTTTTCCGCAAAAAGTGCTTTGGCGGAAAAGCATCTGTGCCAATCTAGACGCTCTTTTCTGCAAATGCTTTTAACGGAAAACTTTTCTGTTAAAAGCATTTGCGGAAAATCATGCCAGTCTACACGTAGTCAACTAGTACGGCTGCAGGAGTAACTAGGTTAGTTTTTTCTTTCAATAAACTGACTCAAAGCAGCTTAGTCTAAGCCAGAGGTGGGCAAAATCAGGCCCACGGGCTGGATATGGCCTGCCACGCATTTCTATCCGGCCCGCCCACCTGATTAACAGAGCATCCATAGTTACAGCTAGCAGTGTGTGTTCAGCTGTCCCTCCCCACACCTTGCTTCATCCTGCAGCATAGCTGCTCCCAGGAGTCTCCTGCTAGCTGTGCAGAGCAGAGGGATGGGGAGAGGTGAGAAGGGAGTGCTGAAGTCAGGGAGTCTCCAGCCCTTGTACCCCATCATTGCAGAACAAGGGTCCAGGAGAGGGTGACACACAGAGGAGTTACCCCCAATTTGAAGCATGGCTGGTGACTCAAGAAGAGTGCCTGTCTTAAGAGGCAGTTCATTGTTTCTAAGATTTCAGTGTTGCGCTCTCTCTCTGACACACACACATGCACTCCTCCGACTTATACCCCATTCTGCAGAGTGAGGGAGGGGGGAGACAGAGCAGGACAGCTTTCCCTCTCTTAAAGAGACAGCACGTGGCTTCTCAGAAATGTATCCATCAGCAGCTAGCACACACATTCTCTCTGTCACTGTCACTCACACCAAGTCTATGCCATAGGGTATGTCTACACTACAAAGTTAATTCGAACTAACAGCTGTTAGTTCGAATTAACTTTGATAGGCGCTACACATACAAACCGCTAGTTTGATCTTAATTCGAACTAGCGGAGCGCTTAATTCGAACTAGGTAAACCTCATTCTACGAGGACTAACGCCTAGTTCGAATTAAGCAGTTCGAATTAAGGGCTGTGTAGCCCTTTAGTTCGAACTAGTGGGAGCCTAGCCCTCCCCAGATTTCCCTGCTGGCCACTCTGGGCACCACCAGGGAAACTCGTCTGCCCCCCTCCCAGCCCCGGAGCCCTTAAAGGGGCACGGGCTGACTACGGTGCCTGTGCCAGGTGCAAGCCTGCCAGCACCCAGCCAACAGACCCTGCACCTGGCACGGCACGAACCAGCTACCCGCTGCCACCCAGCCCTCCGCCTCTTCCTGGGACCAGGCTGGCGGCTCCCAGGAACCTGCCCAGGTCCGCAAGAGGCGGACGCCTGCCTGGTCTAGTGCGGAGATCGTGGACCTCATCCACGACCTCCGCACTAGGCACAGGAAAGTGGCCGTCTAGGGCAGGATAGCTGCCAGCCTGGCCACCCGGGAGCAGGTTTGCATGAAAATCAAGGTGGTCCACTGAGACCCCCGACCCTGAGCCCTGAGCTTAGAATGTCTGTACTGGGTCAGACCAAAGGTCCATCTAGCCCAGTAGCCGGACAGTGGCCAACACTAGGGACCCTGGAGGGGATGGACCGAAACAATGACCAAGCCATTTGTCTCGTGCCATCCATCTCCAGCCTTCTACAAACAGAGGCCAGGGACACCATTTCTACCCCCTGGCTAATAGCACTCCATGGACCCAACCTCCATGACTTTATCTAACTTCTCTTTAAACTCTGTTCTAGTTCAAGCCTTCACAGCCTCCTGCAGCAAGGAGTTCCACAGGTTGACTATTTGCTTTGTGAAGAAGAACTTTCTGTTATTAGTTTGAAGCCTGCTACCCATTCATTTCATTTGGTGTCCTCTAGTCCTTCTATTATGGGAACTAATGAAGAACTTTTCTTTATGCACCCTCTCCACACCACTCATGCTTTTATAGACCTCTATCATATCCCCCCTCAGTTTCCTCTTTTCTAAGCTGAGAAGTCCCAGTCTCTTTAGCCTTTCTTCATATGGGACCTGTTCCAAACCCCTGATCATTTTAGTTGCCCTCCCTTCTCGCACCCTCTCTCTTCCCCTCTCCCACCTCCTTTTCCCAGTCTCCCCGAGTTTTGTTCAATAAAGAGAGATTCTATTTTTGAACACACGTTTTCTTTATTTTGTACATCAGGAATGGGGGCTAGGGAAGGGTAAGTGGAAGGAGGTGAGGGAGGAATGGGGTACGAGCCCCCAATGGGGAGGACTGGGCTGGCTCGGCAGGCTTCTCGGGGTGGAAGGTCTCCTGAAGCCCCTTGACTGACCCCCCCCCCCCCTCCGGATGGCAACCTGCGGCAAGTGCAGCTGGGCTGATGGCCGAGTGCTGTGATGTGCCCAGTGTGGGTACTCCGGGCAATCCAAGCCAGGACTGCTTTGCAAGCGGGGAACCCCTGAGAACTGTCTGTCCGGGGTGGGGGTCGGGTCCCTTTAAGCACAGCCCTCGGCTAGCCTGAGACAGCAGCTCCACGCTCTAAGTCCTAACCTGATGCCCTGCTGGCACTGCTTCCAGCCATCCTTAACCTCGGTTCAGGGTCCACTCAATGTGGACATGCTAGTTCGAATTAGCAAAATGCTAATTCGAACTAGTTTTTAGGTCTAGATGCACTAATTTGAATTAGCTTAGTTCGAATTCACTAATTCTAATTAAGTTAGTTCGAATTAGTGCTGTAGTGTAGACATACCCATACTGTCTCTGTGCTACACTCACACAGTCACTGTCACATACACACTGCCACGTACACTCTCCCAGTCTCTGTGTCACACACACTCAGTCTGTGTCACAAAGTCTGTCTCTCACACACAATGTCTCTTTTTCACATTCACACACTCTTTGTCTCTCTTTGAGGCCCCCAGCCTTATCCCTTACATCCGAGGCCCTGCCCTTTCTGGGAGGCTCAGAGCCAGCCCGTGACCACATACCAATATTCATGAAGTGCCACCTCCCCGTAAAAATTATTGCACACCCCTGGTCTAAGCTGATGTGACATCATGTGGAAACATGAGGAAAGTAGAATGCACATATGGTACATGAAAGATGACCTGCACATTTTACAGTCATTCCTTTACTATTCTTTTTCTGAGTGTTACAGTCTTCTTTTGGGACATGTATTTTGTGTGATCGTCATTTTAGAAGAGATAGGTTACCTTTCTTGGGTCCGTTTTGTATCTGAAAACGTAAAGTTAGACTGTGTAATTGAGCCAGAGCCCTAAAATGAATAGTGAATGAAGCTATATTGCTCCAGTGAGAGCTCTGAGAAGTATTGCACGTTAGGGTGGTACAATGTTTCCAGGAATTAACTCATAGGCAGGGAGAAACATGCCTTTTGAACAGTGCAGATTACTCCCATTGTTGTGCCTGTGGTTTGGGGAGGAGGATGGGTATGGCCAAGTGACCCTTTATCTCCCAGTGCAGATGGGAGAGTTCTTCTGTGTCAAACTAAAACCATGAAATGGTTAATATCTCACTGACTGGAGTGGCGGTACTGTGCTCAGAGAGAGAGAAGCAAAAGGCTGGACAAGTGAAGGGGAAGGAGAATTGGTCATGGGGAAAGCTCAGTCCCCAGGTGCTACTGAAGGCATCAGAATATGCACAGTTTAAGTCTGTTTCAGTTAAAATGCTACACTGTGTTATCTTGTGGAAACTGCCACTGTAACTTTATAATCTGCATTGCATTCTGGGAGTTAGACATTCTGAAGCAAGAGGCAACCTGGCTGTCAGCTGACACCACTAAAAACTCATTCCTTGCAGTCAGGGCCGGATTACGGCATGGGCTAGCCGGGCAGTTGCCCGGGGAACCAACCTATGGGGGGTGCCTGATGGCAGCTGTAAGGGGCACACAGTGCCCCTCATAACTGCCATCAGGTGCCACACGCCCAGCTCCCGGATCGCAGGCTGCAGCAGCTCCCAGCGGCCATCCTGCAGCGGCGGCCCGGGGCAGAGGCCGCGTTAATCCCCACAGCGCCAGCCAGCAGCGCCCTTCCCCCTCCCCGGCCACGGAGCCCTGCACAGCCAGGCTCAGCCCACCCCGAGAGGCCCTGGGCTGCACGGCAGCGGTGGTAGCCGGGCTGGGCTGAGCCGGGCATGTGTGTCCTGCCGCCGCCAGCTCCACGCGCCCTCCCCCATGTGCCGAGAGGGGGTGGGCCTGTGCATGCTCCCTCCCCCAACTTGGGGTGCAGTTAACCTGTCTGCCCAGGGCACCAGAATGGCTCGGTCCGGCCCTGCTTTCAGTGTCCCTACAGTATGCTTCTTTCACTAATCCTACTGTATCCCTCCATATAGTTGTGCTATGCTCCCTTACACAGCTACTAGTGGCCTGCTCACCACAGGAAGATGTGTAAATTCCTGGTAGGGTTGCCAGGTGTCCGGTATTCAACCGGACAGTCCGGTTTTTGCGCCCTCTGTCCAGTAAAAAAATTCAGAAAATACTGGACATGTACAATGTCCAGTATTTTCTGCTTTTCCAGCTGGGCACCCAACGGAAGCCTGGTGGGGGTGGGGAGAGTGGCTAGGGAGGCGTGGCTGCAATCAGCACTGGGAGCCCTCACCTCAGCTGGTTGCGTGCGGAAGCCTGGTGGGGGGGAAGTGGCTGGGGAGGTGTTAAGCATAGTTGTGGTGGTAGGGTTTTGGTTTTTTTCTCAACAAATTTTTAGCACGTGTTTGGTATTTTTTGGGAAACCATCTGGCAACCCTAATTCCTGGTGGACAGGACCCTAAATTATCAGGAATTTGCTTGTTTGTTTTAAATCTTTTTGGAATTTTAGGCATAAAAGTGGGTACAATATGGATCATACTTTTATTGTGCTGCCAAGACATGTGGCTAATATATATCATGCAAATGTTTGTTACATCTCTTACTGTACAGTCACTTGCACATTGTTTTTAGTAAATATACCATTACAGGTGGAAGGTATTTTGTATGTTAAAATATCAGAAGAACAAAAATTTAATTGTGTTTTAAAAGGACACAGATATAGATTACTTGTTTTCAGACTGAGTATTTTTTTAGTCACTGTTGTTTCTAACAAACCATAGAAGGCCAAGATTATTAATTTCTTTCCTAAATATACCTTTATTTATGCAGCAGAAGTTTTCCTCTGTTTCAAGGTAAATTCTGCACTGTTCTACATCCCACATTTTACAGATTCCTTTAAGCCCATTGTTTCCACTTGATTCCCAAAGCTCAGACATTCATTTTCAGTATAATACCCGAGGAATTTGAGTTCTAAAATATATCATTAGCAAATCATTCTTTTATTTTATTATAATGCATTGCATGACTCTTTCTCTAAAAAGCATTTTTTAATGTTGCTTCCATAAGGCGTATTTATTTATTCATCTACCAATGGCTTGATTTACTCTTAAGCTGATTTCTTTAAAAGGGATAGGAAATAAAGTTATTTTACTCATGTTAAAGGATGCAGTTACTTCTCAGAAGTAACGTGTGTGGGTGTGCTTGATCCTTTAACTCAAAGTCTTGTTACCAACCCAAGGAAAAACCTTGAATAGTGCAGTTACAGACTGAATAAAAACATTAAGGGGTAACAACTGAGCATTTGGCAAAAGAACAGGTTTTGGGGTGGAGGGGTTGGAAACTTTCAGTGACAAGTACAAGTTCACTTTAGTTAAAGAAATCTTACTGTATTTCTTTATTCTTCCAGGCCACTTTTTCGTGGAAATTCAGATGTTGATCAGCTAGGAAAAATCTTTGAGTAAGTACTAATTTGCAGCGTTATGTCAGTGTCTGTTTAGCTTGAAGATTTATTTGCCATGTTTTTATGGAGTAAAAGGATTGGAACAAAGTATTCTTATAACGTATTTCCTATTGCTGTTGCTCTGAAATATGATATTTCCATGTATTATATGTCAAAGAGGGAGGAGGAAGCTGCAGGGAATATAGTTTTATAGAAATAACAGTCATCACCAAGAAGACAATGATAGACTTCTGAAGGGTTTTTTCTAATTTGTTAAATGTCTTCCTCATGAACCATTCACACATTTTCTGAAAAGTTAGCGCATCCAAGAAAGAATTACCTTATAAAGCCAAATAAAGTTCCAATATTTTGTTCAGTTGTGAATTTTAAAAAAATGTGTAACCAGAATCCCTCAAAAATACTCATTATTCAGTGAGGGAAATGTTAATGTTGATCAACAGCTTCTGTGGAAAGGAGTATTTTAGCTGTACCGTATAGCCAATGAAGATGATTAAGAAATCATGTTTTGGTGTTAAAGACAGCTATGAAAACGTAAAGTTTCAAGGTTAAATGGAGGCTATTTTGGAGGGAGCATAATTTACTTTTATTTTAAAAGTATTTTATAATTGTGTTTCTTTGTACTGCTGTTCCTCTCAAACAAACTCTGAACTTTTAAAAGAAGCAATTACTCCCCTCCGAGTGTGTTTTTGAATAAAAATTCTCCATTTTAAAGTCATTGCTTCAGATAAGAGAGAAAAATATCACTTCCCTGATGTTGTAACTTAAATTATCTTCATAGTAAGGAATGTTTCTGATGTGGTCGCAGAACGTATCATGTAAATTGAAGCCCAATATAAATGTTTTATAATAATATTAAAGTGCTCCTGACCATCAGACAGGAATATGGCTGTTTCCGTACCTGCACTATATGGGTATGTCTAGACTGCACCCCTCTGCTGACAGAGGGATGCAGATTAGGCTGGGCGAAATTGCTAATGAAGCGGGGATTTAAATATCATTATATTCATTAGCATAAAGATGGCCGTGGCTTTTTTTCGGCACGGATCTTTGTCGGAGAAAAGCGGCAGTCTAAAGGCTGATCTATCGCTAAAGAAAGCCTTTTCCGATAGATCCCTTATGCCTCGTAAAACCTCTGTTGCTGTTCTCCCCTTTCTTATGAAGAGAGTTCCAGGGATCCAGCTGGAGGGAAAGACCAAGATGAAGAGAAGGAGGTGGGAAGTGGAGTGGGGGGGGGGGGTTACTGTCCCCCTTCTAGTCCTGCAGAAATTCCAGAGAGAAGATAATAAAGCTTCAAAGGAAAGTGCTCCAGTAGGTCAAATAATGAACTTGTTTTTCTAGTCAATTTTCCAGCTCTTAAATTGTCACAGATCCATTTCTGAAGATTTTCATAATTTAAAAGAAGTTTCCTAATTGCCAAATTGCAGGTCTTGATTTTTACTCAGTTGACTTCCCTTTCCTGTATACCATACCAGTGTATGTGACTCACGAGGGTGGTTAATTTGCCATGCCCATGAAGAGCCCTTCCTACACAATCCAAAAACAATTAGTCCTCCCCAGTTTGCTTTTTCAAGTTTTTGCAAAATTGTACCTTTGATTAGTTTATATTCTGCTCTATTAAATAAGGAGTGTTTTGATACCTACAGCATATTTTAATAACATAAAAGTATGATTGTGGGTTTTTTTAAAGATTCTACATTGTTTATGACATTTCAGGAAAAAGAAAACCCAAAACAAATAAATTGGAATAGGATTAAAAACATAGCAACCAACAGCAGCCTCTTCTAGTGAACTGTCTATCCTTCCCTACTGGGTGAGATTACCTGGATAGAAAAGAATTCAGCCATTAATCAGGAAGCAAAAATACAGTGCCAATTTTAGGGGAGAGAAGAAATTCTCTGTTACATACTGCACTTAAAAAGAAAATTTGCCTTGCCTCTTTTGTGTAATTATCCTTTAATATTTCAAATGCTTCTTACTTTTTTATGTCAGATAGTGTTTATTTTCTGTTTTCACAGCTGTAGACCCCCAACATTTAGGCATAGGCCAGGACTTTATAAAGGAACTGTTGCCTACTATAGTAGTGAGTCATTCTCTAGGCTAATTTGGATGGAAGTTTTTGGCCTACAATCTGGACTGACATTTTTTTAATAATTGGACCATGTTCTATTCTTGATCCATATGTGTAGCCTTCTTTTACATTAGTTGGTGTTTTCCACAAAGACTGAGAATGGATCTGTAGAAGTTAGAATCACAGAATACTAGAACTGGAAGGGCCTTGAGAGATCATCAAATCCAGTCCCCTGCCCACATGGCAGGACCAAGCACGGTTTAGGTCATCCCTGATAGATGTCTGTCTAACCTGCTCTTAAATATCTCCAGTGATGGAGATTCCACAACTTCCCTGAGCAATATATTCTAGTGTTTAACCACCTGACAGTTAGGACATTTTTCCTAATGTCCAACCTAAATGCTGCCCTTCTTTCCCATACCGACATCAATATACAGTATGCTCACAATTTAAGGCCATTATGCCGGGGGGTACTGAGCACACTCAACTCATGTTGTTGTCACTGAAAATGGAAAGTTATCAGCCTCCCACAGGGTCAGGTTTGCTCTTTGGATTCTACCATCATATATCAATATTTACTGTTATTGCTACTACTGTATTGTTGGTTTGGTGAGAGGGTAAAATAGCTTCCTCCAATATGCTCCAGAACTTTGGTCCCCCAAATGGTAATAAGGGCTTTCAGGCAGACACTGGTATATTAAACAATCTCCAAATGCTTTCTAGGACCTGTAAACATCCATCTGACAAAATTCAACTCCCATTTTTCTACTTTTTCCCCCCAATACTGCCCCTTATGCCTGGAACAGCCCCCCTTTCCTAGGCATCAGGCAGCCTCCTCACTTCTTGCCACTAACTTCCAACTGCTAGCATCCAATCTGGCCTGTTTGTGCTCTCGTGCCCAGTCCTAGTCTCCTTAAAAGAAAACTCAGAACTAACTAGACATATTTGAAAGACAACAAATATATATATTTAATTACCATTTAAAAACTCATATGTAAAGAAGATTAAGGGGGGACATGATAGCGGTTTTCAAATATCTAAAAGGGTGTCACAAGGAGGAAGGAGAAAATTTGTTCCTCTTGGTTTCTGAGGACAGGACAAGGAGTAATGGGCTTAAAGTGCAGCAGGGGAGGTTTAGATTGGACATTAGGAAAAAATTCCTAACTGTCAGGGTGGTCAAATATTGGAATAAATTGCCAAGGGAGGTGGTGGAATCTCCCTCTCTGGAGATATTTAAGAACAGGTTAGATAGACATCTGTCAGGGATGGTGTAGACGGAGCTTGATCCTGCCTTGAGGGTGGGGGGCTGGACTCGATGACCTCTCGAGGTCCCTTCCAGTCCTATTATTCTATGATTCTATGATTATTCTATGAACTCCTCCCCTTCTCACTGCACACTGTGTGTTGTATATCTGATGAGGATTTAAGTCTTGATCACTTGTGCACATAAGCTTATGTTCACATTAGTGTGTTCACTGGGTTCAATGGGACTGTGTACATATGTAATGATACTCTCATGGCTAAGAATTTGCAAGATCCTCAGGGAAGGATTTGTCATCCATCTTATAAGTAAAGCTCCCTGCATGTCCGTGGTCATCTAATAACAATTGAGTTTAACTTTTCATAGAGACCTGATTCTCTCTTCGGCAAGAGCTTAGCAGTCTTTGGATACTGCCAGGGGAAATAGCCACAAGATTTAAGTGGTGCTGCACTCCTGCCTGTGCTGTATTTTATTACATAACACTTTGTAGCAGTACTTTAATTACTGAGGGTCAAATTCTGCTCTCAGACTGGTAGAAATCTGGGATAATGCATTCACTTGAACGGAGTAACTCAGGGTTTATGAGTAAACAAGAGCAATGCTGGGTCCTATTTTTCCTTCTTTGTCTATTGCTAAGCACTATTTATAAAAAGAAAGGACAATGCTGCACCCTGGTGGCATTTCCAGTGAAAGCCCAAACTCTTTAAGGAGCTTTAGTTTTCACGTATTAGAGTTCTGAGTCTGTCCCCCTTTTCATTATAAATCTCAATTTTAAGATGTGTAGAATTGAACTGTAAAATTGACTCTGGCTAGAATTTGGTATGTAAAGTCTGGCTAATGGCTCTCTGTCAGCATTTCCATTACAAACCCTTATTTCACCACTTTATAGCTCTATCAGAAATATTAACTCCAGGCTGAAGCTTGGAATGTGCAGAGACATGATCCATAAAGAAAGGCTTGGGGATTTTTTTATACATTTAAAAGAAATGTGAACTATTCAGCTATTTTCATGTATCCATGTTTCTAGAAATTAGCATGCTCATTTCATAAACAGAAGCTTTGTGTCATTCAGAACAGAAGAAGAAATATTAGTTTTCCAAATATAGATAAAATCAGGCCTGCTGACGGAGGAGTGAAAGGGGGCAACTGCCAAGGGCCCAGCGATTCAGAAGACCCCAGGGTTCCTAGTTGCTGCTGCTGGAGCCCCAAATTGCTGCCAGAACCCTATATGGCGCACTCTGGGCGGCTCTGAGGGGTCTATGTCACCGCACTCTTCAGCTGACTGCCTCCAGCCTCACCCCTTCTACCTGAAGCCCCACCCCTTCCGGGAATATGGAGCCCCTCCCCATTCCACCTTGCAAGTTTGTTGGCCCCCCTGGATAAGATGAATACAAAACAAAATTACAGGTAAAATTTTCAAAAGCATCAGTGTGACTTGGGAGCCTAAGTACATTTAAATGCTTTTGAAAATATCCTAAAGCAGCTGAGTTATTTAATTATGGGAAATTAAATAACTTGTCCTGCTCTGTGAAGTTACACCCCATATTTTTCATAGAAATATTGTGAGAATATGAATATGGCATAACTTTAGACATGTTTTATGCAAGGTGGATCATGTAAGGTATCATTGGAAAAATTATGATATACTGAATGTGATTATCCATTGTGTATGCATGTATCATTTCTGTATCTAAAGTTAGGAATATGGACTATGTAACAATTATGTATTTGGGAGACCCCCTGTTCAGAAAATGGGCCATTAGCCTTGATGGGCCAAAAGGAAGAAACAACAAGACTAAAGATACTAATCTCTCTTCTTCCTGTACCTGTTACACTGCTAAGTCAGGTGGTCCTGTCACCTGATTCTAAACACCATTTTGGACTTCTTTCAGTTTTCCACTAAAAGGAGAAAGGGGGTCAAGTTTGGAAAGCAAAAGATTCCAGCCTTATGTAAATCTTATTTAAAGGGCGGGGATGATGGCAAATGGGACTCTACTCCATTGTCTATCTGCCCAAGAGGAAAGGCTGCTTAAGAGAAGACACTGAAGAGAAGGCAATGGGGGGAGTTCAGACTGAGACAGGGGCCCAGTCTGAAAAGAGAGATAATTGGAACTCTAAGTTATGGAAACTTTGTAACCTGCCTAAAATAACATGTAGGGTAAGAAATTACATTTTGTAACCTGTTTCTTGAGCGTATTAATCTTACTCTGCATATTTTGTTTCTTTTGCTCAGTCTGTTATGTCGTATTCCCTTAAAATCCACTCTTTCTAGTTAATACACTTGTTTTTTGTTTTCTAAAACCCAGTTTGTACAATTCATAATTTGGGAAGAGGCTGTGCATACCTTCTTCCACATTGAGGAATAGAGTGGATTTCACAATATATCTTCAGGTCTGCACTCTAAGTCTGTGTCTTCACTATGAGATTATTTCAAAATAAGTTATTTCAAATAATAACTCCCAAAATAACTATCTCGAAATAAGCTTATTCCTCTTCATAAGAAGGGGTTATTATTTGAAATAACAAGGTGAGCGTCCACGCTATCAAGCCTGTTATTTTGAAATAATGGGCTTGTTATTTCAAAAGTAACTCCCCAATGTAGACATGCCCTAAGGGCAGTGGACACCTGAGTACTGAGGTAAGTCCTTCAACCTGACACTTCCCAGAATTGATCTCAGTGTTCGTGTTTTTTAGGCAGGGTGAAGCCCAGCCTGTGTGTGTGCTAGAGGATGCTAAAGAGCCTGGCTTAGCAAGACAGGGTAAAAAGGTGTCCAGGCTGACAAAACAGGCAGGCTTGGAGGTACCCCAGTACAGCAGGTAGTATCTTAAATGGGGCAACCCATCGTATGGTCTTTACCTTAACGACTTTTGTCAGGATCATCATCCTAGGATTACTTACTGTAGACAGTAGGGCTAACCTGCTTGTTTGCCTATAGATATATAAATTTATTTTTCCTTTATGGTTTTGTTTATTAAAATACGTTGTGGTAGGTTTATATTGACAGTTTAGCTATAACACGTCTTGTATGTTAAGCTAAGGTAAAGTTAGTATTTTTGTCTGGGACCTTTCACCTAGACAGTACAGTTGGCTCACATATATTCGGGACCTTTCACCTAAACAGATAATGATAAGAGAGTAACTTTCCATGGAATAGGAGCTTTCAAAAATACCCTCAAACTGAGCAAGTACATTATTACTAAGAAAACGGTTGAAACCAGACCGAATAACTGGATAGGACAGAAATAATAAATGTGATAGACAAGCACAAAAGGCCCATGGTAACGAACTGATGCATATGATAATAAGTTGAGATCAGTGGTATATTGACCTATTGGAAAAAGACACTTCACCATTAGTAATGTGAGGAAATACAAAAAAGGAGAAAAGAAAACATCCGCTATTGAATATGCACCAAACATAACAACATCAGCTTAACAGATGATAAAAGTGGCATCCCAGCCTACAGGTGGTTGGAGAAGGAGATGTAGTCCGTGGGATGTCCCAGAATAATGGCCACTGGTGATGATGGGGAAGGTGCAGATGATAAGGAAGATGATGGCTAACACCTCGGGTTGTTCTAGACAAAATGGTGTGAATATATGGTATAGAAATATAGATGTACATTCCCTATTTATCTTATGAAATTGGGGTGTTTGTGACTGTGCTACATGTATTAATAAATTATATTTGCAAATATACAAGAGTTCCTATAGTGAGTGTTGCATCTGTGCACATCATGGTTCCTAACCACAGAATAATTGAATACTGGGCCTGATCCTGGGACAAAGGACCTCTCAATCCTAAAGGTGGTAACTGGAAATTCATAAGCAGTCTTAAATCTGGCAGAGTGAAGTGCTAGTGCATGCAGGGGCTGCTTATCTGGCCCTTGTGGTGCATGTGAAGTATAGTTTAGTATAGTATAGTATAGCATAGCATAGATTATTCTTTGATCCTGAATAATGCTGCTGCTTACATTAAGACTGAGCTACTCAACACGTGGCCCGCAGCCTGTTTGTGGCCCGTGGTGCAGTTTGGGCTTATGCAGGGCTCAACACACAGCCTGCAGGTGGGATCCTTTGAACATGGCCTCCACTGGGAACACGCTCCACAATGGCGAGTCAGTATAATGGTCTTCTGTTCATATGTGTTTTAATAATTAAATTTCTGGACTGTCATTGCTCATTAAAAATGCTATCAGATGGGTGGAAATCAGGTAAATATTGCATTTTATTAATATCAGCAGAAATTACTCAAATGGGGCCTGTGTGTTATGTAGTCTTGCCTTAATCTTTGTATTCATGCCTGTCGGTGTGAAAGAAGTTATTTGCATATATTTGCATGTACATGCAACCACGCTTAAGTTGTGGCTCTCCGTATGTGCTGTGAGTATCATTGTGGCCCCTGGGCTTCCAAAGTTGAGTAGCCCCACATTAAGAGAACAAATGGCAATCTCATGAAAACATGTGAAGCAGGATTTAGCATTTCATACAGTGGTTTCACCCCCAGGTAATCTGTATGCTTGTTCCTTACACAGCGTCATTGGGCTCCCGGAAGAAGAAGATTGGCCTAGTGATGTTGCCCTTCCAAGACATGCTTTCAATTCCAGACCCTCACAACCCATTGAAAATTTTGTACCAGACATCGATGAACTAGGCAAGGACTTACTTCATGTAGGTTTCCATTTTTTATTCTCCAAGCACATTTTCAATGACTGCATCTACTGCACATTGCAACATATCAAAAACAATGTTTTTAATTGAATAATATTAGTGGTGAGCCTGACTGATTCCATAGTCTGAACTGCCTTTCCTCCAAGGTACAGAAGCCCTGTCTACAGAAGAACTTGTACCAAAACTGCTGTGCACAGTGGGTAGGCCACATGTGTGGCGCATCTGTTCTGTGCAGTGCCAAGCCCAATAACTTGGGACCCTCATTTGTAGACTCGCCAATTATCTTCCGCCACAGGGGGCATGCATAAGCAGTGCAGGGGCTACTGCAGCAAAACAAAAATTCTTTTTCTCCTCAATCTCTCCTCTGGAGACATAAGTGAACAACAGGAGGTTGCACTGGCACCTAGTGGAGCTGAATTCAGGGGTGAACTGTGCCCTATATTCTCTGAACTACCATCCAAGTGGTATTGGGGGTGCAGGGAATTACAGAGCTAAAAGCTTGACTCACTACTCCTTGAGCTAAAGAGTCAAGCTTTGGAGCCGGGAGCTGTAACAGACTTGCACACACTGTGGGTTAGGCACTAAAGGGGATACAGAAACCATGCCATCCAGGGGTGAGATTGTCTACAAATGTTGGTGGCTCACTCTAGTGGATGTCATAAAACAAATAAATATGTTGGAAAGATTTGAATAAATAATTTATTTAAGTACTCATGATTGGTAACAACTAAGGGTACGTCTAGACTACATGCCTCTGTCGCCAGAGGCATGTAGATTAGGCTACCCGACAGAGTAAAATGAAGCGGCGATTTAAATAATCGCCGCTTCATTTAAATTTACATGGCTGCCGCGTTGAGCCGACAAACAGTTGATCAGCTGTTTGTCGGCTCAGCGCGATAGTCTGGACGCTCCCCTGCCGACATCAAAGGGAGTTGTCGACAACCCAGGTATGCCTCCTGGGATGAGGCATACCTGGGTTGTCGACAACTCCCTTTGATGTCGGCAGGGGAGCGTCCAGACTATCGCGCTGAGCCGACAAACAGCTGATCAGCTGTTTGTCGGCTCAACGCGGCAGCCATGTAAATTTAAATGAAGCGGCGATTATTTAAATCCCGCTTCATTTTACTCTGTCGGGTAGCCTAATCTACATGCCTCTGGCGACAGAAGCATGTAGTCTAGACGTACCCTAAGTTAACCTTCTATCCCCACACCTGCTAGCCTTTCATAGAAACCTATTGAAAATGCAGGGCCTATATAAGGTGATTAATAGCTATGAAATACTGGATTTTTCTGAACTTATTTTATTATAAGTGAGGCAGGCAGCACTGCCTACTATTAATACTTCATATTATAAGACTCTTTTTCAGTTGCTTATAACTTTGTCAGACTTCAGCAATTTGAGCAGAAGTTATTTTATGTGAGATGTCTGTCTGTCAAGCTGAACTGGGTTGTGGGTTTTTTTGTTTTTGTTTTTTTGAAAGTTTCAGCCAAAATGGTTCCATTATTTCCAGGAAAAAGGCTAAAGAAAAATATATGGGTTTGCAATGTTAAAAAATTCTGGAGATTTTTTTTTCTTTGAGATGCTCTAGCAGTCCGTGACTTGGAGCAGAGATTTTAAATTTGTCAGGGATGTTTGTGTCAGAGACGTTCCTTTTCCTATTCATGTAAAAATGTGTCCAAATTTGGTTAAGATATAAGCACTTGAAAAATCTCATTTCACACTTGCTCAGTAGGGACTTCTTTGAGTTCACTGGCTTAAGATTCCATCTGCCCTGGGTAGGCTGCATCCCCTTTCAGCTCCTAGTGCTGACAAGACTGTACATGCACCATCCCCTCTAAGTGACTGAGCATGTGCCACTCCAGGGCTAGAGAAAATGTGGGGCAGGCTGCTGTGGAGCAGGTTGGTCCTGATTCTAGGCACCTGAATTAAGATCTTCTCTCTCTTGTGCTCCCAGTGAAATCCCCATCCCTACCACTCCCAATCTGGTGCACAGACAGCATGGAGGAGGAAGCCACCTGACTTGATTGTACGAGGGACAAGAGTCAGACCTGGGAAATGGAAAGCAATAGATTGGAACATAGGAATGTAGACTAACTGGGACTGTGGCAGCGGTTTGGACAAGACTGGGCCTGGAGGAGCCTAAGCATGGGAAGGTTGCCTGTGCAACTTTAAAGACCAATGGGGACTGAATTAATTTCATGATCACATTTCCCCCCCCCCCCCCCCCCCCCCCCCGGGACCCATGCCTCATTCAGGGCACAGGATGGATGGGACTATACAGTATTCTGTTTTAGCCTCATGGTTCAATGTCTGGCCTCAGGCCTTATTTATTACGCCCTATTCAAACCTTGCTCTGGAAACAAGTTAATTTCTTTGTGGGTTTTTCTATAGCACTCATCACTAGAGTACTTGAGTGCTTCACAAACGTCAATTAATTTATCTTCACCTCCCTTGTGAAATGAGGAGCTGTTATCCCCCATTTTACAGATGGGAAATGGAGGCACAAAGAAATTAAAGTCAAAGTGTTCACTAATTCTGGTTACCCAATTTGACATATCTACAGCCTGATTTTTCAGAGTACTAAGCATTCTAAAACATTTTGTATATTCCAGTCAAGCACCCCAAAAAATGAAGAACACGCAGCTAGTGGCTGCCTGTGAAAAGTTTGGCTTAAGTAACTCGCCTACCATCACACAGGAAATCTGTGGCTGAGACTGGGATAGAATCCAGTTCTTCATGCATACACACAAGACTATCCTTTTTCTTCCTACAGTCCCCTGCCTCATTCACTACACACCTTCCCGCTTCTGCAGCGAATAAGCAGTGATCCTAGGGACAATAGACTCCTTCATAATCTGATGAATCTCCAGATCAGGTCCATCCTGTGCGCTGAATGAGGCAGGGGTCATGTAGAAAAAAAGTATATGATAATATAATTAATACTTTATTGTAATGCCTATAGACAAAGATACTGAATGAAGTTTGCACAGACAATCGTAATTCTGATATTTTCTAATGTTTGAGGACTTGACTTTGCAAACTTAGTATTTTTAATGTAGTTTTTGTTTGAAATAGTGATATAGTCTGACGCAGTTACCTGTGAAAATATGCAAGGTCCATGCAGCACTTGAACTAGCTCTAGATTTTCAGGCTATTATAGTTATAAATTAATATAATGACATTCATTCATTTGCATCTATATTATCTGCATTATTTATTATATCAGTCGGGAATTATACATGCAACCATTACACTAAAACCATCTTATTTTCTTCCTTTTAGAAATGTTTAGCGTTCAATCCCACCAAGAGAATATCTGCCTATGTAGCTCTGTCTCACCCTTATTTCCATGATCTGGAGAAATGCTCGGAGAATCTGGACTCCCATATGTCAACTAGCCAAAACTCCAATGAGGTGAATACATCATAAGGCTAACTGAAGCTGAACCTACAAGTTAACAAGATGTGTAGCTGACAGTGATCATTATCCCTAGCTGTTCAACTGAAGATCATTTTTGGAGATTTTACATGTCTGTCTGCTTCTTCAGGACAGTGATGTGCTCCAAGAAAACCAACCTAGTTTACTTTCATCAAAGCAATGCAAGAGTCAGGCCTTTTGCCTGCTCCTATTGCAGCTTTATGTGTGTGTGTATTTTGATTAACTACCTGGGAAAACTCCAGATGAAGAGAAGCTGCTGACCAGTTTGCTGCCATTTTATTCGTCTCATATTAAATGCTGCCGGTGTACCAGTCACTGCCAAAACATGATGCAGTCTCTCCCTCTAGCTGCTGAAGCCTGGTCTGGTATTTTTTTATTGTTATTTTGGGATCTCTTAAAGTGATATTTAAAAGAATGGCATTGAAATGTTGGATCTCTACAACCCACAAATAATTGGAAAAGTACATGAATGCATTTAGCTACTGTGAGTAACATACAAGGGCATGCTTTTCCAGTTGAAAACTTGGACAAATAATTTTATTTCTTCGTTACTGTCCATAAAAATGATGATGATGATAAACTGAACATTAACTAGATGAGTTTATGTGCATGTTGCAAAAAATAAGTTTAAAAAACCTCTAGGAATGTATTTTTTAAAGACTCTCTCTTCTCCACAAAAAAATCATTTGCTCATTTGGAATCAGTCAATGCAGTCTAACTTGTTTATTTCTTTCTCAAAACAATTGCAAGCACATGTTCATGATCTAGTACAGAATGTTATAATTGCAGCTCAATGAGGTAGATAGAGCTGATGAAAATCAAAATACTGTTTCCCATTGTAATATATACTTATTAGTAACCAAAAAGAAAAATTTTTCCTGTTTTACAAGCAGAGAATTATCTGATTACAATGAAGAACAACTTACTGCATACATGCTATATTAGACAGAATATATTGTGCTGCTTTACTTGTAACATACAACTTATACAACACAGTGCATGAACATTACTCATATTTCATTTACTAGCAGATTTTTTTCTGTTTAGAAATTCATGAGCTGCCCTCCTAAACCACCATGTGAGTATATTGGCACACCATTATTTCTCATGGTGTGAGCGGTAATGTGCCATAACTGAAAGTCAATGTAACTGAACAATTCATATAACTTTTTAGCAGTTATTTTAAATATAACATTACATTTTTATATTTAGTATTTTTGCCTTAACTAAAATATATTTTCATTATTTTTAAAAGAAACTTTTATTTTTTTAGGACTGTGCAGAAAAAAAAATATTTTAAATCCATAAAATAGAGGCTTTCCCTAACCTAAACTTCAGTGCTGTGCCTGAATGTAACTCAAGGGAAAACTTGGCCCAATGAGTTAACCCCTGCCATAAAAGCAGATTAGGCGCTACTGCAATATAGATAATATGGGTATATCAGCTACCATTGCTTACTCCTGCGATGGTTCTTCCGATGCTATCCTACTTTTCTTGCCTCTGTTTCATCTGTTCTATCTACTGAGCCAGCTTTCATATCCTCACTCACAGCACACTTGGCAGTGGCAGGTCCCTAGAGCCAAGCTGAGCAATATATATATTTCCAGCTAAGGCAAAAAAGCCTGTGGCTGTCTTCTGGGAAAGTTCCTTGGTTATGTGGCAGACTGGCTCCGTGGTAAACTTCACCATTAGCTCTAAGCTGTTTAGCACTTAGGCTGCTGCTAAGACAGTAAGTGGTGTTATTCTACCTTTTGTGAAGACTTTCCTTTCCTGTTCCACATCTAACAATGAGACGGGCTTAAATTATTTCTGCACGATGTAGGCCAAATTATTATAGGACCAGCTGCACATGTGCAGAAGCACCTGTTGGCCTGTGCTTTTCTGTGTGCCCAGAACGAGGCCTGTTTGAAAGAACTACAGCCTGAACAGGCAAGTTGTAAATTAGGTCTGACAAGAGTGTTAGGTCCAAGGCATGTGTTCACAGGGTCTGGACACTTGCACAGCACAAGGATTTTCCAAGGGGCTCAATGTGCCAAGCTAAAAGCCAGTGGTCAGCCAAGGCACCAGTCAGCTGGTTCTGGCTCTTCCTTGTTCCCTCTCCCTCAGTGTCTAGGCCCATGGATAGGTATCACTTGGTAGGTCTTGGCTTTACCTTGTTCCCTCTGATCTTAATTTCTGCAGCCCAGAGGGGACTGAGAGTGCCACTTGGCTGGTCTTGACATCCTTAGAAAAAAAATGGGCCACTGTGCAATTAAATGAACCACAATTACTATTAATAATTTTAAAACAGTTATTTCAAACAGAAAAAAAAACAGGCCAACCTTTCAAAATTAACCAATGGGGAAAAGCTACTGTCCAATTTAGCAATTTTTAAAACATTCCACATTTTATCTAGCACCAAACATACTTTTTAAGGACACTCAACTGGCATCACTCTCCAGCTGCTGCCAGAAGACTATTTCCTGGATACTGAAGCTCTGCAAGTGCTACAAATGGAAGGGAGGAATTAATTGTTTTTAAAATCATGCTAAAAAACTGATGTGCAGTAGTGCTAGCTATCACTTTGAAGAATGCAGTGTAGGAACAGAGCCCAGTACAATATATCTGTTCTGTTACACTCCATTTCATCTAAGCCCCATTCCCAAACCCTGTTGATGGAAAAAATAACCAGTGTACTCTTTTCCAGTGCTCCCAGGGTAACTTCTATTCCCCATTTCCTCTACAGATTGTGTGTATCCCTTGGGTACTACTGCTGCATGACTAGTGATAGGTGGGGATGTGGGAACTTGATTTCAAAAGGGAGGTGCCCACTTGCACAAGTCCCCTCCCTCCCTGATATCACCATAGCATAAATAGGGCCCTTGTATGTAGTCCTATTCAGCCTTGACTTTTGCCTAAGTGAGTGCTTGCAGAATTATTGAACAACACAAATTGATAAAGAACTATTCTATTTTTTTATTTATCTGGAGCACTCCCAGGCTGGATGTTCATTACAGAAGATGCTCAGAACTTCTGAGCAGTGGAAAGGAGCAATTCCCATCTACTGTCCAACGTTATAGTCATCTGGTGTTGTGTGTCATTATCGCCCCCACTAAGGCAAGGATAGTGTACTGACAGTGTATTTGCTTCTGTACTATGAAAGTGCTGCTTCCTCTACTGATTCTATATTGGCCTGTGTGGGTAGTAACAGGTCATTAGCAAATGCCAATAGTATATTAATAATCTGAAAGTTGTTGTGCATCTAAAAGCACCCCACACAGGGTATGCCAACCCAAAGGCAGATAGATTGGGGTTGATTCCAGTGGCCTTCCCTTTGCCTCTCCACTTCTTTCCCTCATCTTCCTCTGAACAAACAGATCCAGGAAAACTACTTGTTGCTATCTTCTCCCAAGCCTCCCCTACCCATAAACTGTGCCTGCCTCTATTTTCAACTTCCACACAACTCATCTTCCCTCACTACTACTATCAATAGTTGCTCTTTTGGCCCAGCGGTCAAGAAATGGATAATTAGATCGGACCTCCTCATGCACCTTCCACTTTACACCTCACTACACCGTGACTATATCTAGCTTGTGGATATCCCGCTACTTATCTTTAAGAACATTACAGTTGCTGCACCCTTTGAAAATCCAACCTTGTCTCCTGTTTGTGTCCCAAAATACACCCAACAAAACAGGATATCTGCCTTCACAAGGTTTTGAAAATTTGGTTCTACATGCATAGAGTCCTTTCACAGGACACATACAGAGGATACTTTGCTCAAGTATTTTCTATATGCTGGACACTATCTATATCCAGATCCTCAGGATCAATTTACACTTGAGTTGTCTATGTGAATAAGCAAGAAAATGTATATATCCTGTTACTCTGCACTGCTTATATACCAAGTGTCTCTGAGAAGCATGTTTTATTGTACAAGGGATAATTCCCTCAGCTGTTAGATACAGTGCCTATTTCAATATGTGGAATAAACAACAAATATGTCATTCCAGTCATGTAGCCAGCAAAGCAAGAGCACTTATCTGTCTCACAGCAGAAAACACATCAGATGAATCATAAATCACATGGTGTGGTTGAAAAGACCAGATAAATTAATTACGTTCCTAGTGTGAGTTGAATTTGAATAACGAAACAGATGTTTCTTCTGAGAATTCTGTCTGTCAGAACCATTTTGCTAATGTTTTTCTGATGTGATACTTTCAGGAATGGATGGATTTTTGCTAGGCCTATGATGCGAATTAGACCATATATACTGTAAGTTTGAATACTTCTCATTTCATATCTTTATCTGTGATTCAAAACTATTGTTTCTAGTAAAGCCATTTGCCCAAATCCCATGGACAGAGTGGTTACAGTGTTTCAGACCTGATCCTATAGCCCTTTTATAGGCAAAATTCCTGTATTTTTTATATAGCCTCCTTCGACTTCACTGAGACTTGTGCAGGTGTAATCAGGTCAGGAATTAGCCTTTAAGGAACTACATGCTCCCGTCTACTTATTTGCACAGGTTTTGCTTTGGTGCGAGCAGTCCTTTAGGTAGGAGGAGCAGGAGCCTGTGTGAAATTCACTGAGGTTCTATGCTGGCTTCCTCCAGCCCAGGTCCTATCAGAGTGTCCCTGGTAGCAGGAAATCTATGTAAGCAAATTGCAAAGACACAAGCCCCAGTCACTGTCCCTCTGTCAGGTGATCTGCAGCATGTCATTGACTGGGGAGAGAATATGGTTAGGGCAACTCCTACGTATCCCCCATGAACAAACCCCTATTGACCTCCAGTCAAAATTAAAGCTGCTGCCAAAAACTTTGAGATACTGCTACCTGCCTTCTAATAGATTATGCTTTTCTGGGGGGGTGGAGGGGAAGGGAACAGAGAGGGCTAGGCTGGCACAGGGAGATGCTGTTTGCACCTTCCTATACTATTGGGAATTAATATCTTGCTTTATGGTTTGAGACGATAGAGCATGAATTGGTCACAAGCTGGGAATCTAGCATATTTATTTCATTTCTACAAAACCTTCAGAATGTCCTTGTCAACATCAGCATCTCTGTCTGATGGTAACAAGATTTCACTCTTGATCTTATATATGTGGATGTTTATGTTTTGAAATCAGTGTTTTAGAAAAACTGTTCTACTAAACTGCAGTCTTTGGGGGGAACTTGAGAATGATGTTTTTTATATATATAGCTAATTAAATTTTCTATGCTGAAACATACTAAAAAATAAATATATAGAATGTTACCGTCTTCCTTTGTTAAGGGAAATATTTTTAGAAACAGCATCTCAAACACTGGGTATGATTTTGTTTTTTCACATGCATTTTTCACATCCAGCTACAGTGCAGAGTAAATTTTAGGCATGCAAAATTATGCCCACAACTTTAATTGCCTTAATATTTATTGACTTTATTTTGCGCTATTCATGCAGATAATTATCTTATTTCTGTGAGTTATTTTATTATATCTCAGTATACATTTTTCAAAGAAATAGTTGCAAATTGCTATTTAGTCCCATTAATCCAATTTCCATTTGTAGGTGTGATTCTACACCCAGATCCCAGTGCTTCACATTATTTAGGAGTTTTGCCATTGATTTAAAAGACAGCGAGTCAGGCCCTAAGACAGAAGATGACTCAAGGTGTATATATATATTAACAAACACACACCTTTGTCATGTATTGCTACTTACCTGTAGCTTAAAGCTTAGTATACATTATTATGCACAGCATACTAATATATGCATACTAAAAACAATAAACTAATCATAAAAACTTTAAGAAATTCTGTTCGATTAATTAAGTTCTTGAAGAAACCTGCTAAAGAAGTTTATTCCTTTATTTTTAAAAGTAACAAATGTTTATATGCCCGGAAGGTTGTATATATTTTTCATAAATGTAATTTCTTCTTTTAAACCAAAATAGCACAAGCATCAATCTAATACTGAATCAAACAGTATCCTAATCTCGAAATTGCCATGCAAGAACCTACATACCCCCTCACCTCTTTTTATATTCAATGGACGCTGACAGTGGTAAGCATCTGCTATGGTTGGACCCTTTGTTTTGCTGACGTAAGTGCCTGAGGCTTGGTCTACACTTAAAACTTAAGCTGATGTAGCTATAGTGTCAGAGTGTGAAAAAGCCACAGCTAAGTCACTGAAAAGATGCTTCTGTCAATCTAGTAATAGAGATGTTAGTCTGGTCTTGCTGAAACAAAAGATAGGACTATGCAGCACTTTAAAGACTAGCAAGATGGTTTATTAGGTGATGCGCTTTCGTGGGCCAGACCCACTTCCTCAAATCAAATTTACGAATGGGCCTCAACAAAGATGCTAATTATCTTACCCATTACAAAGATAGCTTCCCCAATTATCACCTCTAATATCATTATCTCATAGACATTAACTTTGCTCCCTTATCCCCCCTCTGTTCTAAAATCTGATTTGTCTATTTTATATGTGTTCACTTTTTTTGATTGTATCCCTTTGGTATATATGGTCATGCCAATTTTCTTCCACAATTTGATCTGAGGAAGTGGGTCTGGCCCATGAAAGCTCATCACCTAATAAACCATCTTGTTAGTCTTTAAAGTGCTGCATACTCCTGTCTTTTGTTTCTATCAATCTAGTTATTGTCACTTAGGGAAGTGGAGTTCTACCACAGTGGAAAAAGCCTTTATTTGCTATTAGTTGCTTCTATACTATGAGTCTTTGTCTACATTACAGGGTTTTTGCACAATAAGCCTTTTGTGGAAGAGATCTTCCGCAAAAACTTCTTGAGCAAAAGCACATTCTCATCTCAAAAGCACATCGCAAAAGTGATGTGCTTTTGCGCAAGAGAGCGTCCAGACTGCATGGATGCTCTTGCACAAGTTCTGATTGCCATTCACAGAATGGCCATCAGACCACCTGTGCTTTTTGTAATAGGCTCTTGTTGCACACACACCTTTTTGTGCAAGAACTCTTGAGCAAAACGGAGTTATGCCTCGTAGAAGGAGGTATACCTACACCACAAAAAGCCTTCTGTTCTGTCGATTGAGGTGTGGACACTCTGCCGGTTTTTGTGCAAAAACCTTGTAGTGTAGACATAACCTGAGGTTATAGCTATGCTGCTATAGCCCCCATAGTGGAGACATATCCTTAGCCTACTCTGAGAGAATTCAGTGGAAGAGTGGCTATTGATTTCAACAGCGGAAGGCTTAGTCCCATAAATGTGTCGACATAAAGTGCATGCAAATCATATTTATAGGTCTTTCAGTGAGGTATTTGAGACAATGTTATATATCAATAAAATTCTTGCAGTGGATTTTATTGCATATTTTGGACTAACAAAAGGACATTCCCATCCATCGTTAATAGTATTGTACAGCAAAGCTAATATAAAACACCATTTCTGCCTATCTCTCTCACTCATATCACTATTTTTTCCCCTTCAGATAAAATGTTTTATCGGTGTTAAAAAATACATGTGGAGCTTACTCCTGCCTTCCATAGACACACTGAAATCAATGGGACATTTTGGATGCTAAAGGAAGGCAGACATAGTCGCTTATATGGATTACATGATATTGATTATCATAGTGTAGATCTTTGTTTTTGAGAGGATGCTAGAGAAAAGATGTTGCCTGGCTTTAAAAATATGGTTTTAGTTAAAATGAAAGATGGGATTATAGGAAGCTTTTGGGGAAATTATGTTGGAGTAAGAGGAGTGTATTATACTTGAACCTGCAGAATTGATACATTCACAGAAATTTTATAGAGGAACTGAATGTAGATACAAAGTAATTCTAAATAGCATTTTAATACTGATTAGTAGGGCCCAACCGAATTCATAGCCAAGAAAAACACATCATAGACCACAAAATCTGATCATTTGTGTACTTTTACCCTTTATACTATACAGAATTAATGGGGAAATCAGTGTTTCTCGATCTAGGAGTCCTGGCTAGGAGGGGAGTTTCAAGGTTATTGTAGGGGAGACATACTATTTTCACCATTACCTCTGTGCTGCCTTCAAGATTGGATGGCTGGAGAGCAACAGCTGCTGGCCAGGCACCCAGCTCTGAATGAAGCAGCAAAGAAGTAAGGGTGGCAATACTTTAACCCCTGCTGATACAATAACCTTCTCCACAGGTCCTTTTGGGGTCAGAACCCCTACAATTACAACACTGAAATTTCAGGTTTAAATATCTGAAATCATTAAATTTACCATTTTAAAAATAATTTTCCATGAATTTGATAGAGCCCTACTGATTAGAAAACAATCCATATTGTTTCACTGAAAGGAAAAGGGAAAATAGGTAAAGTTATACCTGTGGTAAAGTCTTTACAGGTAAAGTAACTTTACAGGTAAAGTTACCCCTGTACGTCATTGTAACTCCCAGTATCAGTTTCAATAAAAAATGCAGAATGTACAGCACTGTGTGGAAGGAAATTCCTTTTATTACATACCAAAAGAAAACCAAATGGTGTTTGTTGCTGTTAAATGTTTCAGTGTACTAGGGTGCTTGATCATGCAAAGTGCTCTGAATGCTAGGCCTAGCCAGCAAAGCATGTGTTTATTGAATAGTCTATTGATTTCAATGGACAACCCAAGTGCTTGAGATTTAACACGTTTTGCTGGAATATGGCAGAGTACTCAGCACTTTGCAAGACTGAGCCTTTTCCACAACCCTCTGCACAGTGCAGAGCCTAGATATCACAGCAGGGCATGGGGCAGGAGGAAGAGGAGAAGAAATCTCCCACATGCCAAACATCAGGAGTGGAGCCTCTCTAGCTGGTATGTCAGCATAAGAACTAGAGTTGACTCTGGAAATTTAGTTGCCAAGCTGTCGGCAACATGAAATGAGGTTGTGTAGTGAGTAGGGGAGCCTGTGCAGTGTTCTTTGTAAGCTGAGCACTTGTGAGGCCATGCAGGAGAGATTCAAATGCCACCTAGCTGATTAGCAGAGTGCCCACATCTAGGTTTTTGTTTTTAATGGCAGTGGACATGTATCTGCCTTGGTGCACATAAAACATTCTGCACAAGGGTGGAAAAAATTAAAGGGAACATTGGTCCTGTGTCCAGAAGAGTGGGCAGAAACTGAGACAAAGGGCCCAATTTTGGTACCTGCACTAAGTCTGAGTAAATAGACTTTGCACAAGCAGGGAGGTGGGCGCAGTCAGTGATGTCAGGGAAGGCCCCCACTCCCCAGGCTGCAGAGCAGTCTCTTGGTGGTGGCATTTGCTGCATCTGCATAATCATAGATATCCCAGCTGACCTCACCTACTGTGTCTTGCCTAGGAGTCCTTGCAGCAGGCTCCTAACATCCTGCCTCCCCTTGTGCAGCAGAGCCAGAGGTGAAAGGAAGCTGGTACGGCGTAACAGTAAGAAACTGGATGAAGTAGCTTTTAGGGTATGTCGACATGGACAATGTTGAAGCGCTGCCATGGTTGTGGAGTCACAGCTCCAGCACTGGGAGAGAGCTCTCCCAGCACTGTAATAGATCCACCTCCGCAAGGGGAATAGATACCAGTGCAGGGAGCGTGGCTCGTAGCATTACTGGTCTACACTGCCATTTTACAGTACAGAAACTTGCATCACTCAGGGGGGTGGTTTTTTACACCCCTGAGCAAGGAACAGTGATGTAATGGTACGTCTACACTGTGGACTAAAGTCAAGTTAAGATATGCAACTTCAGCTACATTCATTGTGTAGCTAAAGTCAAAGTAGCTTAACTCAGCTTTAGCAACTGGCTACACAGCAGGAAGTCGAAGGAAGAACACTTTTCCTTCCACTTCCCTTGCTCCTCATGAAATGAGAGTTACAGAAGTTGGAGTTAATTTTGAAAATTATTTTAAAATAACGGGCTTGCTGTGTAGATGTGCACTCTGTTATTTCAAAATAACATGAGTAATTTTGAAATAAGCGTTCAGTGTAGACATCGCCTCAGTGACAATTTAGACAAGCTCTCTGTATCAAAGTCATGTAATGGGATCCATGAAATTAAGTGTGTTGGAATGGAGATGGGAAGTGGAGTAACAATACATCTGTACTGGTAAGAAATTTAAATTACTTTTAGCCCTGAGCAGAATTTGATTGGGTCTGTGGTCTGTCTGGATTTCCCTGACAAGGAGGTGAGGTGCTGACTTTGTCCCTCGACACACTGATTTGTAAAATAACATTTGCAGGATGAAATTCACAAAATATGTTTGTCCCCTTTGCTCTGTTTGGAGAAACTGCTAGGACTTTCATCTTGTATTAGATGATATTTGTTATTCATCAGTTGCACTCTGTATCTGACATGCTGCTACTTCAGTATTCAGAACTAGAGCACCTTACAAGCTAGAGTGGGTCGAACCATCTCAGCATCACCGTTGATGCAACAAAGGATGGTGTGTTGTTTTGCATGAGAATTTATAAGTGTCCCTGATTTGCAGGAACATCACTGATTTGTACCATGGTTTTTCCTTATTAGAAACCAGGGATTAGTGTAGTAAAACATTAAAGATTTTGAAGAGCTTTCTTTGTTCACACTATTTCTATTTTCAGCCACAATCTTCCTCCCTTTTCAATGACTGACTTGCCTTTATAATGTTGCTCTTTACTTCCATTTCAGAGAAACGTGTAAAATTCCTTAACATACAGATTGAACCTCTTTAATCTGGATTTCCCTAGTTTGGCAACACACAACTTGATCCTGTGAGTGCTCCAGGCCTGGATCCTGTGGGTGCTCCAAGCCTGGAGCACTCATAGGAAAAAAACTGGTGGCTTGGGGCCAGGAGTGTTGCTGGACTAGGGAAGCACATGCACAGCCACAGCAGCAGAGTCCTCACTGGACCACAGCTGGAGCAGCAGAGATGCAGCACTGTGGGTTGGAGCAGTAGAATGCCAGGGGAGCCAGCGGTTGGGACCAGAGGGGCAAGCATTGACCTTTCCTGGTTAGGCAAATTCCCTGGTTCAGGACCAGTCAGGTCCCTAGCAATGTTCATTCTACTCTTTTCCATCCACAGGTGGTTTTTCCATCTGGGGCAGAATAATTTTTATGCACACCGAAGCATGTGCAAATGTGTACCACCAGTAGCAATGCAAAACCTAGCTGTGGGCACTCTGCTAATCAGCTGGTGGCATTTGAATCTCTCCTGTGCGGCCACACAAGTGCACATCTTACAGGGAACACTGGTACCAAGTGTGCCAGACCAGGGATGTTCAACCTCTACTGATGTCACCAGCTGTAGGGTCAAATGTGCAATTCCTACTGAGTCAAAGTCCCACCAAAATAGAGCCCTTCCCTCTCCAAATAATTTCCAAATATAATACTGTATGCCACAAATGGCCAGCAGCAGTCTCTGTTCTACTCAGATTCTTTACAGCTCCCATCCCTGAGTGGCAGATCCCAAGAATAATCTTAATCCTCCTTTTTCCTCAGTTCCTGCAATACCTCTACATTTCTTTGCTCTGGTTTATACTTTCCACTATCAACCTTGGTAGGATGGGCCAAATAGCTTTCCAGTCAAGGGCCACCCCTTGCATCCAAGTTTAAACAGATGAAAGCCATACATGTACAGCTTCCTCCTGCCTGTATATTTTGACATAGATCTTGTCCTGTTCATATCGCCTCTGCCCCAGCCCCCCAGGGAAGAGCAAAGGTTCAATATCAAATGTACACTTTAAATGAGATACAGTGCCAAAAGAGGCTGCCTCCATCTGTTCACAGCGCATCAAAACCAGTCAGTTTCACACCCTGGCATTTACTCTGGTTGATGCTCCCAATTATATCATTTGTGCCCCACATCTCTTGCTGCTTAGATATGATACACAAGCAAGGAGTAGAAGATTGTAGGTCTGAATAGCCTGGATGAACTAACATGTATTAAATTAGCCAAAACTAGTAACTCTTGATTCAGCACCTAACTCACTAAATATAGATTGTTGAGCTTTTCAGTGGCTCCTTTGAATTGCTTTAAGGTGCCTTAATGCAGTAAATGGTGATTCTGCTATTGTAGAGCACCCTTCAATAGCTGTAGGGCTAGCTATACCAGCTTTACACCACTCTCCTTTCTGGACCAGACTAGGGATGAAGAGAGGGGGATTCTGGCCAGCAAAGTGACTCCTTGAGAGGTGCGGTTCACCAGTAAAAGTTACTGCAGTCTTGCGAGCTAGAGTGATCCATGGTGAACCAGAAATCAGGATCCAGAGAAAAACCACAAATTGATCAGCCCTGGAGAATATTAAAATTAAAACTCTGGGCCAGTGCGCCTCAACTTTTTTCCTTCTGAGATTCAAAATCCATACATGGTTTCTTGCAATGCTCCACCCCGTCCGACAACCCTTTGCAACTACACAGCAAAAAGCATGCTTGAGTTAAGGTGTTGGCAAGGGATTTCTAAGATTTGGTTGTATGAGATGACTCTAGGGGCTCCATGTCCGTAAGAAGGGGCAGAGTGATAATCTTCTGGTACGAGTCACCCCCCGGCCCAATGCTGGCTACACTGAAGTGAGGAGTTCCATTGTAATTTGAAGGCAGAGAAGAGCAGGGCATGAGCTACCTTTTGCTTTCCATGCTCAGGCGCCTAACAACTAGGTGATTTTGATGTTTCTTGAGTTGGTAGGGTCCCACGCCCTCCCGCCATTGCTGTCTTCTGCTTTGCACCATCAGCTGAGAAGTGCTGCTGTAGATTACTAATCAGAACCAGACTAAGTCAGCAATGACTAAAACTGTACCTATCTGACGCTCAGTTTACGTGTTAGAGGTCTCAGCCCCAATTCTAATAGACAGGTGTCTGTTTCACTAATGTCACCATTACAACTGACACTACTTATAGAATCATAGAACTGGAAGGAATCTGAGAGGTCATCAAGTCCAGTCCCCTGCCCTCATGGCAGGACCAAGCACTGTCTTAACACTTAACACCCTGGAGGTAAACTCAGTCGAGGTCAAAAACTGGATGCAGGATCAAGACACTGATCTACCCTCCCACTGGAACAATGATTGGGGGTGGGTGAAGATCATTGCTGCACTTGCAAGAAGGCTTGTGGACTCGATCCAGTTAGAACAGTACCTAAAAGTGGACATCAGTCTGTAGGGCAGTCAGGCAGGCGCCTTTCACAAGCATTACATTCACTTCTTTTTTAAATAAACAGAGAAACTATGCTTGAAGTTAAGATATGAAGGTGGCATTTCTTTTTCTCTTAACATGTTTTTTATAAAGAGACAGTATCACTTTGGCACTTAAGTCAACAGGGGGCACACACTGATTATTTCCTTTTTTGACTCTGATTCTTTATAAGTTCTTTTCAGATTGGTGTATTTATAGACCCTTTTGTTCCAGTTCATGTACAAGCTCTGTTTCTGACTTTGGGTTTAGGTGGGGTGTGTTTGTTTTTTATGCAATACTCAAATGACTTTGAACAGCTTTAAAAGCATGATGTCTTTGAATGTTCTAATAAATGAAAAATCATACCTTCCAAAATGATGTCTTATAAGTTGAAGTGTATACTATGGGAATGTTTCAATATTATTATTGTTTCTTAAAGCATCACAATTTGCTTTACTTTGTGTGTCTTTTAAAGTCTGTACAACATTATGTATATATCTTCAGTCTGAGGTTTCAATCCTTCATATACTTACACATGTGAGAACTTCATTTACTTCAGCAGTCCCATAAATGAGACTATTCAAATGAGTAAAGTGTTGCAGGATCAAACCTTTATGTAAATTGATTGTAATAATGAGGACACATGGTTAGTAACAGCACTCAGACACCAGCAAATACCGTTTGTGTTAATGTGGATACATTTATATCCAAGTTATTCAACATTAACATAAATTATTGCTTCTATAATTCATGTATATTATTTGTAACTGAAATACACTAGTCCTGTGAAAGTGTAGTTATCAGGAAAAAACAGTCTTGCTTTTTTATAGATTATTTGCATTTAGCATTCATTTTAGTTATTGAGGTAAAGTTAGTTTCATAAAGAGGCAAAATGTTAGGTGAATTGTACAGTTCCTAAGTAAGCTGCATATTGTACATTTGACTTTTGAAACTAGAAACTAAGTTTGTTCAGATGTAGTATCTTAAATGCCTAGAAAGGTTTGTTTCTTTGATTGATTGATTGATTGATTGATTGATTGCATATGTAAAGGAATAAACATTAATTACTTTGAAATTTTATTGTAGAGCTAAATGTACATATAGCATAATGTGTGGGGGGGAGGGAATCATGTGAAAGATTAAAATTAGAAATCATTACATAGCTGCCATTTTGGCTTTATTTTGTTTGCAATAGTTACAGTAGATACCAGTCAATAACAGAAACTTATATCAGTGCCTGAGTTTGCCTGGCTTCTCGTGGTTAAAATAAGTTTTTGCAATGATAAAATTGCTCTTATAGATTTCTGTGTGTTTCTGTAGAAAGACAAAACTACATAAGGTTTTTTAAATAAATAGAAATATGAAAGTAATAGGCTTAGAGACTGCTGTGGAAATACTATATGAAATAGGGTCTAGGTTTCAAAGTATTTAAAATGTGGACTTAATTCATTCCTGTATACTGAATACAGTTAAATTACGCCAGGGATGAATTTGCCCTCTTAAGTCTACAAATTTCAATGTCAGGCATCTCAGGTTTGTATAGCAATAATATAGTTTAGTAATTAAGCAAAGAAAGATATTACTTATGGTAGTGTGTGACCAGATACAATTAATCCTAATGACATATTAGTTTTCTCAAATTTTCTTTGGGTTATTTTTGATGCAAAGAATGAAAAGCAAGTGTCTTAGTGAAATAGGGATATGTAAAGGTAAGCACAATGTTGGTACGAAAGTTCCAAAAATAAAAAATTAGGCTTCAGTACTCCAGACATTTATGAACTCCGCAGAATAACTGAGATGACTCAGAATAACTGGGATGACTCATATATGTAAAGATAAGCATGTGTGTATATGACTGTAATAGGGTAATAGTTCTGAAATCTGCGAGATATGTGACTTTTAAAAAAGCCTTGTAAAAAATGATGGTTTTGGTGGTGGTTATTTTGAACAGTGGGCCAGATTCTGAATGCAGTTGCACTGATACAAATCCAGAATAACTCCATAGGTTTCAGTGGAGTCAAAAACATCAAAAGCCATTTCAAATTATTTTTACGTTCTTTGAATTACATCCACAATTGGTATAAATCAGCAGAGTTCTGTTGATTTCACTGGTGCTATCTCAAATTATAGGTGAGGAGCTGGTCCCTTCTATTCTGGATCAAGTCACTCAACGTAACATTCAGTATGACTTTATTTTACAAGGTAAAAAGTTACCTACGGTGCAAACTGTATTACCTAGACTTTATATCTATTCACAGGACATGATTTCACTGTGTCACTTCATACTTGAAATTCAGTCTGTTATTTTAATATCAGGGTACAAACAAGAAAGGTGCATGTATTACTGTTTCTTTTAAAGGTGTGTGATTATTTTTATTCAGGGTGCCTAAAAATTCCTGTTAAATGCTCTCTATGTGCTCCTCATTCAGCATAAAATATGTGAAACATGGTGCCTATATTATCTACAAATGTACAGAAAATTTACTAGTGATTTTTCTAATTGTCACTTCTTGTATTGGTTTTTCTAGTTAAATATGCATTACACCAAAGGGCTACAAAAAGAAAACTGTGGTATATAACACGTATTATTCCCTCACTGTGCCAGAAAACCTGCAGCGCCTTGTTTAGCTGCTAATGGCCCCATACGCAGTGGGAAAGCTCTGTTTCTACTATGCAGGATGGCTGGAAAGTGGTGCAGCCACACAGGGATTCTACAGCTTGTTCTGATTGTACTCTTGCTCCATGCCCAAAATGTCTCCCTATGCGGCTTTCTGTTCTAAGAATTCCCTGAGATAGGGCTATTTTATACTGACTTTAACTGAAGTTCCCTACAAAATATTCCCTTTCAAACATGCACCTTACCATATAACATATTCTTTAGCTTTTACAAATACAGGTTTATAAAGGTGGTCAAGTGCAAAAAGTAATCACCTGTCAATGGACATATTAAAGACAAAACTAAGGAACACTGAGGGTTTTAGATATTGTGTTATGTCAGAGTTACAGTCCTTTGGAATTGAATGTTTTGCTGCTGGCAGTGCTAGAAAAGCAAAGTTTTGTATTTATTGTCAGATGCTGAAGGTTCGATATGAAAAAAACCCAATATAATAAAACGTCACAGTGTCAAGTTATTTTCACTTGTGCACATACTATTTCAGAGTAAAAGAGCAAAAATGGTTTGTATATTTAAAACTGCTTTCCCAGAGTTTACTTCACTTTTGTGGCTATAATTTTCTTTTACCTAAAAATGTAAAATGAATACAAATGCTGTAAGGAATGTATATTAAAAACAGACATTTTGCAAGATTGATTTTTAGTTTTTATGTTTTGCAATTACTTTTCCTATGTAGCAAATATACAGTATAAAGTGAATACAGGCAGTCCCCGACTTACGCGGATCCGCGGGGGAAGCCAGCAGCGGGACAGCCCAGACGCCCCCGCGGCTGTCCCGCTGTCGGCGTCCTCAGAGGCTTTGCTCCCCGTCTCCCTGGTCTGCTGGTGACGGGGAGCAAAGCTGCGGAGGACCCAGGCGGCGGGACCGCGGTGCGTCTCGGTCCGCCGCCCGCGTCTTCCTGGTCTGCTGGGGTGGGGGGGGCCCAGCTAGTACGTCCCCCCCCCCAGCAGACTAGGCTTTTCTCCGGACGCCTGTGGCAGAGCAGCTGGGGCGCTGCCGGTTGGTCCCGCAGCGCCACTCTGGGCGCTACTGGAGCAACCCAGCAGCACCCCAGCTGCTCTGCCCCAGGCGTCCTGATTTAGCCGCTGCTGAAACTGACCAGCGCTGACTACAGGAAGCCCGAGGCAGAGTTGCTCTGCCCCGGGCTTCCTGGAATCAGCTGCTGATCAGTTTCAGCAGCAGCTGATTTGGGGACGCTTGGGGTTCTTAAGTTGATTCTGTATGTAAGTCAGAACTGGTGGTCAGTTTCAGCAGCGGCTGAATCTGGACGCCAGTTCCGACTTACATACAGATTCAACTTAAGAACAAACCTACAGTCCCTATCTTGTACGTAACCCGGGGACTGCCTGTATATATGTACAATTATATATCATTATATGGACAATTATTTACACAAACTCTTCCTACAAACTTCTAATTGTATTAATCACATTCCATCACTAATGCACTGCTTTATACTTTACTTAACATGAGTTCATAGGAATAATTTCATAATTTGGCTACTGTGGCTCTCAGTCCTTCTTTAAAAGATTTTTTTTCCCAATGTCACATGGCTCAATCCTGCAACACTTGGTAACGTAAGTAATGATCTTCCTAAGAATTCACAGCCCATACACATATAGTCTGTTGAAATCAATAGTACACCAGAGCAAGCAATGGTCATGAGAAACCAGTATCTTTAGTCACAGAAGTTTATAACTAGGGTGAAAATCACCTTCCCCTGCTCCAAGTCCAAGTAATAGTGGATGGGCAGAGGAGAATGAAATTCACACAAATACTATCTTCTGCTCCAAGTACATGGCCTTCAACTTTGCCCTCTCAATCTCATATATATATATATATATATATATATATATATAAAGAAAAACCTTATTGATATAGGATACTCCATTGCACATGCTCCTCCCCCTGAGGATAGGGTAAGAGAACAAACAAAACAAAACATGGCAAACATTAGTCACATTGCTTAACACACTACTGGGTTGTACTCAGGTACTATTGCCCGGAGCAGGGTGCACAAAGGCGAAAGTAAGCCCGTGTACTCCAGTGCAGCTCATCAATCAGCAAGAGTGGCGATCTGCCCCTCCTTTTCTGGCTCTCATCCTCCATAGAAGCCCAAATTACACACACACACACCATAACCTCCAGCACAACGTGGATGACTGGGGACAGAGAGGAGGGGCATGCCCCAGACTTGGTGGGCCCAACTCAAAATCCACAGCTCCAGGTGGTGTGGCCACAGTACACCCAGGCTCTAGCCTGGGAGCTCAGGAGGCCAGGCAGCATAGTCCTTGCCACCCTGGCTAGTCCCAGGGACCCAGCAGTTGAGCAGTATGGTCTCCACCATCCCAGCCTGCCTCAGAGATCCAGTGGCTAGGCAATGCAGTATCTGCACTCCCTGTCCCAAGTTCCTCTACACCCCCTGCCCTGACCTCCCATACCCCAACCTCCTGCCCTGACGCCTGCACTCCCACACCCTTGCTCTGAGCCCCCCATAGCTCCTAACCCCCCTGCCCTGACTCCAGCACATCCCCACAACTTAACCCCTGCCGATGCCTGCACACGCACCCATACATAAATCCCTTGCCTAGAGCTGACCAACACCCACACCCATCCCCAAAACCTGCCCTGCACCCACCCCACCCCCCGCACTCCATCCCACACTTCATTTCTAACAGGTACTATTGTATCATAACCTCCCACCAACTCCCTGCCTTGAGCTCCCCCAGGGGGGGTTGCAATACTACAGTACCCAGGAGTGACAAGAGGGGGCACAAGGGGCACATGCTCAAATCGCCATGGGCAGGATGGGCAAAGGGGTAGCAGCTGGCAAGGCCAGAGTATCTCACAGCCTGGGAGACTAGCCTGGGAGCCTGGCATCTGCAGCAGGGGTTGGGTCCCACCATATTCACCGACAATGGGGAAGGGGAAGTGGAGTGACTCAGCCCTAGCTCACTGTGCTCCTCTTGCTCCCAGTCGTGTCACTCTGGGGAGGGGGTAAGACTCCCTCCCCTCACTTCCGCACTCACTGGCAGGAAGTGTAGTGGCACAGCCAGGGAAGCAAAGCAAGCTGAGCCAGGTCATTCTGCTTCCATTGTTTTCATTACATACATGTAGTCATTATTTTCACTTTTGGCTGCCATGTGCTACAATGCTGCAGTGAAATGCTTGGGGTGTCTTTGGATGGGAGGAATGACACGATTATTACTAGCACACTTCATCATTGGTGCAGGTGCACCATTTCAGATCGGGGGGGGGGGGCGACCTGTGTGGACAGTGCCTTCAGTAGTGTTACTGAGCATGCTCAGTACAAGCCAAGCAGCAAAAGGGAGGGTGGGGGACTGACCCTGTCTGGTTTCCCAAATGCACCCATCACTTCTTTCCAGGGGCTACTAATGCACTTGAAAAACTAGTTTTTGGCAGGTAACTTAGCAACTACCTGACAGAAACACTGTATCTAATTCCTATATAAAAGAAGGAAAATTAAATATATATTAAATCCACTCAGCTCTAATACTAACATATTCTGACATCTTGTGCGAATCACTTAAGAGACACTGTTTAGACTTAAAATTTTAATGTAAAGTCTTACTTTGTTACTAACTCCAGAGAGAGAGAGAGAGAGAGAGAGAAACTGTCAGGATTCCTGGGCTCTATGTCAGTTATGGGAGGGAAGTGGGATCTAGTGAGTTACAGCAGAGGAAGATACATCTGGGTTCTCTAGAAAAATATCAGAATGACCATACTGGGTCAGACCAATGATACATTTAGCCCAGTATCCTGTCTTCCAACAGTGGCCAATGCCAGGTGTTTCAGAAGGAATGAACAGAAGTGGCAATCATCAAGTAATCATCTCCTGCCACCCATTCCCAGCTTCTGGCAAACAAGAGGCTAGGGACACCATCCCTGTCCATCCTGGCTTGTAACCCTTCCCTCCCAGCAGTTCTGGAGCATGCAAATCACATGATTTGTGCTCTGTCCCCAGTCCTCCCTCTCTCTCTGAGCTGGAATGCCATGAACAGCTGATTCATGGCATTCTAGCTCTGAAAAGGAGGGGGAGGAACAGTGGACCACAACTCCTCCGAAAATGCTGGGAGAGAGAAACAGGACATGAGAGCTCTGGTACCCCTCATGTGCAAGAGGCACAACAAGGGGAGGGGAAGAGCCATGGGGTCCGTGGGCTGCATGCAGCCCAAAGGCCACAGGTTGCTGACCACTGCTTTATATAGAAGCAATATGATATTTTCTGTTTTATCTATTTCCTTTCATTTGCCATTGTGGTGTATAATTCACCCACCTGTGTTAGATGACGCTGACATTCTTCACAATCTTCTCTAGTCTTGACAAAATTTAATAATTTTGTATTTTCTACAGATGTTGCTATCTCGTTCTTCACCTTCTTTCTCCAGCTACTGATAGGTATGTTCAACATTGCCACTTCTAATAAGGAAGTTTGGGAACATTATTTTAAAAATTGACCATTTTTCCTCATCTCAGTTTTCTGCCTCTTTGTCTTCATAGAGGATGGGGGTTCTTATCATGTGCTACCTAATGCCCATGGTAAAATCTCAGTGAAGACAAGATCATTTCTATTTTCTTATATATTAGTAGGTTGAGATAAATCCTAGGCTCTCCTTGGGTGTTTACTTCCACCTGATAATGCATTTGAAACCTACAAACTTACTTGTTTTCCTAAGCATTTTATCATGAGTTACCAAGTGTTAGTTAGCTAACTGTGGTAAGAAAACATTATTCCTAGCATAGATACACATGCTTATGTGAGCTCCTAATCCATGACAAAATTTAATCTTTCATGTCCTGATTTCTTAGCATATGCATTCACTAAAAATAGTGTATTTTTACACCAACCTCATGCCCCTGACTAGTTACATCAAGGACAAGTGCCTTGTCTCCACAGCAGAGACAACTACCTTGAGTCAGCTGTTTCAATATAAAAACATACTTTTTTAGTCACATTATCCTAGTTCCTTGCTAGCCTCTTGTCATTGTCAAGGACTTCTTGAAAGTCTTTATGTGACATTGCATATTTCTTCTTTAGCCACTATTTTTTAACCTATTCAAAGACTACTAAACTGGAGAAGTAGGCTTTTCTTCTGCAGAACTCATACTGATTTGTCCCTAGCAAAATGCAGGACAATGTAGCACTTTAAAGACTAACAAGATGGTTTATTAGATGATGAGCTTTCGTGGGCCAGACCCACTTCCTCAGATCAAATAGTGGAAGAAAGTAGTCACAACCATATATACCAAAGGATACAATTAAAAAAATGAACAAATATGAAAAGGACAAATCACATTGCAGAACAGAAGGGGGATGCGGAGGGGGGGGGGTGGGAAGGGGGAGGAAGGAAGGTTCTGCAATGTGATTTGTCCTTTTCATATTTGTTCATTTTTTTAATTGTATCCTTTGGTATATATGGTTGTGACTACTTTCTTCCACTATTTGATCTGAGGAAGTGGGTCTGGCCCACGAAAGCTCATCATCTAATAAACCATCTTGTTAGTCTTTAAAGTGCTACATTGTCCTGCATTTTGCTTCAACTACCCCAGACTAACACGGCTACATTTCTATCACTGATTTGTCCCTGTTACATCATATTCATCTAATTCTATTTTTAACCATTATTTAAGGCAGACTACCTATTACTTGCTGCGCTTTAATTCCCCTTAGTCTCTCCCTCCAATAAGCCAGCAGATGAAGAAATTGCTTATTTTGTTGGAAGCTCCGGCCCCTGCACTTTCTAAACTCTTGGATGAACAGTCTCCAGGCCCAGATTTGTTGCTCTTAACTGAATGTAAAGAATAAGGTTGTGCCGCTCCTCTTTTGACCTCTCACTGCCTGGTACTGCTTCAGCTTCATTACCTGGGCTGCGTAGGGGAGCGTGGCTTACTCTGGACCCCAACCCAGGCATGACCCGCGAAGGGCGACAGCATCCCTGCATTGGCTTTCTCGGCCTCAGCGGCTTTCCTCACTGGATCTGCTCATGGGACAAAGGCCTTGGCGACTGAAAGGCAGGGAAGGGTCCCCAATATGATGCCCCTAGCGGGCTGGCTGCGGCCCACAACGCCCCTAGGCACTGCCCAGCCGCAGGGCGGAGCCCCGCCTGACGAGGGCCGGGCCGAAGGCGGGCGGCGGGGCGCCAGCGCCGTGCGCCCTGTAGGTGGCGCCGTGCGCCCGCCGCTTGGGCCGCGGGAAGAGGGGCCGAGCTGGGCCTTGCCGCCTGTTCCGCTCAGTTCCTGGCCGGAGCGCGCGGCAGCCGAGGCGTCTGTGCGGCGCCGCCATGGGGAAGCGGGATAACCGGGTGGTGAGTGACGCGGCGCGCGGGCCGGGGCTGGCGGCAGGGCCGAGGGGAGGCCAGGCGGGGAAGCGCTGCTGCGTCCCGCGCCGCAGGCTGGGCCTGGCCCGGCTCCGGGAGACCTGGGTGTAGCGCTCGGCCCGGCCAGCAGCGCCGCAGCCGTGGGCAGGAGCGGGCTCGGTGAGTCCTGCTCTGCTCCAGGCGCCCCATCCCACTCCCCGTAGTGCTCTGGCGTGTCCCCGGGCGCCCCTCCATGCTGGTCTGCAGGAGGGGCTCTTGTTGCTGAATTGTTTGAAGAATATTTGTTCTATTACTTTCGGGGGCAGCCCCCCAGGCGCGCACAGTTCCCAGCTGGAAAGAGTAGGAGGGGCGGCCTTGTTCGTCTGTGACTGAAAAAACAGCGAATAGTCCTGCAGCACCTTAGAGGCTAACACAAATGTAGATGGTTTCACGAGCTTTCCTCAGCATCTGAAGAAGCGGGTTGTGCCCACCAAAGCTCATGATACCACCTACGTTCCTTGTTAGGCTCCAAGGTGCTGCAGGACTATTCGCTTTTTTTCCCCAGCATCAGCGTTGTCATTCATCTTAGAGGTGGTTCCTATCAGCATGAAAGCCTTGACTCTGTGTAAACTGGGTACCTGTGATGATGATAATTACAATATAATTCTGCCAAAAAGGTCTCCCATCAGTAGCAAGGGATTCTTGAGTAAGCCATATGGGCTGGCATGTTTCCCAGCAGAGTCAAAGACCTCTACTAACTGCTCATAAATACTATATTGTGCATCATGTATTCTTTCCAAACAGGGCAGCCATATAACCCATTAAATTTACTTGTATCATATATGAACCTTTCCTCTCCCAGTCAAATCCAGCAAAAATACTAATGTCTATAGTTTCTGTCTGATAACTGTTTTATGAAAAACTTAGGGTGCTGGCCAGTTGCTTGCAAAAAAAAATCCCTAGCAACATTATTTTATTATTGAGTGTGGTCTTTCAATGATTTATGGAACCAAAAAAAAAAAAAAACCCACAAGGTCTCTGGCCTAAACTATTGATTACATGCAGGTCCTTTTTTTCTGCACAGACCATTGAGGCTTTATTGTCTTCAGTTGGTTGTTCCCCAGAACTGGGGTCAACTAGGGATGTAAGCATCTCATCAACTAGTCGACTATCCAATAAGCAAAATCTTACCGGATAGTCAACTAGTCGCTTCCCCCCCTTGCTGCCTCTATCACAAAGAGGCAGCAAGGGTGGGGGGGGGGGAGTAGAGAGGATGATAGGGGGAGCCAGCTTAAAAGCTGGTTCCCTCAAGCTCCATGGGACGGGGCAGAAGCACAGTGGTGCTTTTTTGAAATGTAGAAGAACCCCAACAGGGGCTCTTGTACATTTCAAAGATTGCAATGCTGTGTGGAGTCAGGGGCCTCCTTGCTGGGGCTCTTGTACATTTCAGAGATGGAATGTGTGCTTGCCCTTATCACTAATTGAATAGTCAATAGAGATCCCATTGACTATTTGATTAGTTAGTTGATATTTAACATTCCTAGTGTCAATCTTCTCACGTATGATCTGATTGTAGGATTAGAGTTTGATTTTAGGTTGTCAATATCCCTGTCCTTCAGGACCTCCTTTTCCACTAGTCATCCACCATTAACTATTTATTAATATATTTATGCTTCACCATATATTTATTTCATTTAATGTTATTAAAATTTTATAACTAACAAGTTGTGATTAAAAATAAACCAAATCACGTTCTTTCATTTCAGCCTTTCCCTCTTCGTTGTTTGTATTTCAAATTTAGGCTGTAATCCTGCAAGCTATTCCCAAGTGTTCAGTGTCTTTAGAGGGGCTTTGTCTGAGCTTAGTGGTCTCCCTGCAAAGAACAATTGATATTATTCAGACCCTAGACTGCAAGGCCAGGTTTACAAAATTTTTGCCACTAATGTCAGTTAGGAATGTGATTTTTTTCCTCTGTATCAGTTTCATGCTAGCAAAAGCCCTGGAGCAGATGTAGTTTTTTATTGGCAAACAAATGTGCTTTTTTTGAGAGAGATTCCCTTCCCCTCCCTCAGAACTAGTATAAGCTGTATCAGAAAAAAGAACTGTTTTGCCAGTAGAGATGTGAATGTTTAACCAGTAAGCCTGATCCTTAACAGGTGAGGCTTACTGGTTAAAGTTAATTGGTGGGGCTGATGCAGCTCCCCACCTGCCAGGGGCATTGGACTGCTCCAGCACCGTGAGGGGCCTGTCATGGACAGGAGTTGCTCGGGTCATCCGGAGCAGCCCCTGTCCGGTGGTGGGCCCAGGCGCCCCTCAGGCAAGAGCTGCTCTGGGGTCCAGAGCAGTCTCTGAATGCTGCGGGGCTGAAACAGCCTCTTCCCATCCCCCCCTTTAATTGGTTAACTGATTAAGTGACATCTATAGTAGAAGTGTTTGCTGGTATAGCTGTGCAGACAAACTTTTCTAGTGTAGACTAGGACTGTTAGATGTTGTTTAGTTTAATAATCGTGTAACCACACCAAGACTTAGCAGTTACCTGGGGGCCATCAGATAATCATGTGTGGGGCTGGCAGCCAGCATGCTCCTGGCCCCACTCCCGAAGAACCCCCTACAGCCCTGTGCTGCTGCCTCTGGTTCAGAAGCAGCAATGGGGGGAGTGCATGTAGTCATTTGGATTAACTGATAAACCCAGGCTTATTGGTTAATTGTTTAAACATCTATACACTAACATCTCAAGTGTAGACAGGGCCTAAGGCAAGAGCCTTCTCTTTTTTGGGTGTGGATAAAGCACCATGTACACAAATTGTGCTATAGAAATGAAATTACAGAAATTACCACCCTTGTTTGTGTCAGGACAAGAGCACGTTGGGAAAGGCATCAAGCTTGGAGGGAAAGTGTAGAAGTCTGTGCCCATTAGGGCAGTGGGTCTTAAACTTTTTGGCACACAGCTCACCTTTCAGCTGACCACCAGCCAACCACCCATGATGACAAAATGCGTGCAGGAATGGGTGGAGTCTGGCTGGGAGGTTGGGTGCAGGAGCTGGCTGGGGGGCGGGGGTGCAGGAGCAGAGTGAGCAAAGGGTTTGGGTGGGAAGGTGCAAAGATGGGGTGGGGTCTGGGCTCATTTATTAACCTTCACAGTTGCATGCAAGCCCTTCCCCCGCATGCTGCTGCCTCTGTATCAGAGTTCTCTCCCTCCTCCCACCCCCTACCCCGCTGTGTGTAAAGCTGCTCTCTTTACTCATACTTTTATTGGTATTTGAGTCTGTATGTGTGTGTTCCGCCTCTCAAGACATTTTTAGCAGGTTTTATGTCCCTCAGGGGTCTTATATTTTTATATGTATTTGTGTTGTATTTAAAAAATTTTGTAAGCCGCCTTGAATATTTTAAATAGAGAGGCAGGTTACAAATATTTTAAATAAATAAATAATAAACATATAATCACTGATGTTTTCAGTGGCTACATATTTACCTATAAATGTGTTTTAACATCCCTAGTCGGATCGGAGATAGGGTACAGGTGCCGGGGTCTGGGCAGGAGGGATGGTGTAGGAGCAGGGTGGGGAGGTCTCAGCATGAAGGAGGTGCATGAGGGAGATGGGGAAGTGGGGTCTGGACATGAGGAAGAGGGGGGACATATACCTGGCATCCCCCTGTTCCCAGGCACTATTCTATACTGCTCCCATGAGCCATGATTCCAGGGAAAGCCTCCAGACAGTGGTTTCCTGCCCTGCCGTTTCCCCAGCTGGGCGGAGGGGGAACAGCAGCACATGGAGCAGCTTCCTGCCCCCACAAGCTGGATCCATCCTACGAAGCTCCCTGACCCTGGACCCTTCTGCCCCCTACATGGGGAAGCCAGTGTTGGTGCTTCAACCTCATGGGGGCAGTTGCGGGGCTGGAGTGCCAGACAGGCTTCCTGTTGTGGTGGGGGTAAGCCCTGAGTCCATGGCCCACCTACAAGATGGTCACAGATCATACTTTGAGAACCACTGCACTAGTGTAGTAGTTCTCAACTGGGATCCATGGCTTCTTGATGGGGGGTCACATGCACCTTCAGAGAGATGATGCCTGAGTCCTGCCACATGAGGCTCCCTGTGTTGTTGGTCCCTGAGCAGTTGCCCCAATCCCCTAACGCTGGTCCTAGCTTTTAAATGCAGAAAACAGTTGCTATGGCACAGGTGGGCTGGGGAGTTTTTATGGTATGTTGGAGGGGCCTCAGAAAGAACCAAGATTGAGAACTCCTGCATTCGAGAACATTCTTCTCCAAAATCTAGAATGCAACCCAAGATTCCTGAGTCTCACCATTCCTCTGCAGTTAGTGAGTGTCTGTCCTGCTATTGAAGTGTCTCCTCCTCTTCTAGTACTGGTCCACCTAAAGCTTGACAACTTACTATTTACTTATCGCTGTTATTTACTCAATTAGCTCAAGTGACAGAAAATCTAAAGGGTCCAGCCCAGCTGGAGAACCATGTGGGTTTCAGTATGATGCCATATGATAGACTGTCTAGGTTTTTGTTTGTATACTTAAAAAAAAACCTGTGTGGAATTAGACTCTTAAAGTGTAAAAAGTCATTATTGATTTTAGCAATGTCGAGCACCCAAAACTTAGGAAATTCCCTATGTATCCTTAATTTGGCCACTTCTTGCGTATGTATTAGGGATGTTAAATCCTGTTTAATTAGTTAATTGGTTAAACATTACGTGTAACCCATGAACTTATTAAATGGGAGGTGGATGGGGGGCCATTCTAGAATGGCCCCTGTACCACGGGTCGGAGCTGTTCCTGGCCCTGGGTTGGGAACCAGCAGCCTCCTCCTCAGCCCTTTCCCCGGCTGCTGCTTCCAGCCCCGTGCGAGGCTGCCAGCTCTCAACCCATGGTCCACTGGGGTTCCACAGCAGCCCACTGGGGTTCCACCTTACGGACTCCCTGTCTGCCCCGCACTCGTACGTGCCCCTCACACACTGGGTCACTGAAGCCCCACACTTCCTACTCCTCCCTCTCCCTCCCAGCACTTTCAGAGCGCCACTTAACACCTGATTCACGCTCCATCCCCTCTCCTTGCCTCTCCCTCCCAGAGCTTCAACAGCCACCAACAGTGCATGGAGGAGAGAGGTTAAAAGGGGAGCAGCAGGCTGCAGGGGGAGCTCCAGTAATGTTTTAGAGCAGGGATTGGCAGCCTTTTCAAACCAAAGAACCAAAGTCCATCAAAATTAAGAATAAGCGGTCAACAAAGAGCCCATTTGCATGGCTGAAAATATACAACTTCATATTATTGATCAGTGGTTCCCAATCTTTTTGATACTGGGGACCAGTAAACCCATTCACAAGCTTTTGGAGGACCGGTAACATATATTTGCATATTCATTAAGCAAATGATGAATATGCAAATAAATTGTTTCTGGTCCTCCTAAAGCCCCCAATGTCAACAGGAGCGGGCCCGGTCGACTGCCCTCGGTGGTTTCCCAACCCCATCCCCAAGGTATCTACTTCACCCCCATTTGGGACCGGTAAGGTTAGAAGGTCCCTCTCAGGCCTGGTGGGTGACTCGGCTCGTATAGGCCCTGGAGGTCGGGTGAGTAGCCCCATGTCATCTCCCCCAGTCACTCCTGCGTTCGTGGGTGAAACTATGAGTTGCACCCTGCCCCGGGGAGTGTCGCTGGCCCTACCTGTCCTGCGGGTTATTCAGCCCCCCCTCCTGGCCCCAATCCCTGGCGCCAGCTCCCCCAGCTGTATCTAGTGCTGGGCATTTTGCATCGGTGCGCACGCCGCCTGGCCTTCTCCCTGGGTTCTAGCACCTGCTGGATCTTGCCCCGTCACCTGGGAGCATGCCCGGCAGAGACGCTGCACTGGCGGGCTCTCTCCCAAGAATCATGCGTGAAAATTTTTCTGAGGACCGGTATTTTTTTTTCTAAGGATTGTTACTGGGCTGCGGACCACACTTTGGGAAATGCTGTTATTGATAATTGACATGATGATTAATAGCAGCATAAATGAAACATTGTACTCACAGACTTTAAATAATGGGACTTATGCTGCTGCATCTTTTCGTACATTTCTTTTAAGTTTACATCATAACTGGTCAAATTTAGGTTCATGCATGCATTAAAGCTACATGCTTTATGCTTTTTTAAAATTTTGAATTGTTCATTTTAATTTAAAAAGTTGCATGTATTTTGGGAATGACAGAAGAGCATGTTTGGTTACATACTGAGCCATAGGTTACAGACCCCTGTTCTAGAGATTAAAATATATGATTTAGTACTTAAATGCTGCTAAATCACCAAAGGATTTTTTGTTTGTACAGGCAGTCCCCGGGTTACGCGGATCCGACTTATGTCAGATCTGTACTTACGAATGGGGCTTTTCTCGCCCCAGAGGACGCAGGCGGCGGGACCGCCCAGAGACGCCGCGGTCCCGCCGCCCAAAAGCTGCTCCGCGTCTCCCTGGTCTGCTGGGGGGGGGAGAGGGCCTCTGGGCGGTCCCCCCGCCCGGGTCCTCCGCAGCTTTGCTCCGCGTCTCCCTGGTCTGCTGGAGGAGGCTAGCTCCACCCCCCCCCCCCCCCCAGCAGACCAGGGAGACGCGGAGCAAAGCTGCGGAGGACCCGGGCGGCGGGACCACCCAGACGCACCGCGGTCCCGCGGGATCCTCTGCGGCTTTGCTCCACGTCTCCCTGGAGTGCTGGGGGGGGGCAGCTAGTGTGCCCCCCCCCCCCCAGCAGACCAGGCTTTTCTCGGGACACCTGGGGTAGAGCAGCTGGGGTGCTGCCGGGTTGGTCTGCCAGGTTTCTTGCCTACCCCTGGGGTAGAGTAGCTGGGGGCACCGCTCCGGACCTACCCGGCAGCACCCCAGCTGCTCTGTCCCAGGCGTCCAGATTCAGCTGCTGTTCAAACTGATCAGCGGCTGATTCCAGGAAGCCCAGGGCAGAGCAACTCTGCCTCGGGCTTCCTGTAGTCAGCCGCTGGTCAGTTTCAGCAGCGGCTGAATCTTGACACCAGTTCCGACTTACATACAGATTCAACTTAAGAACAAACCTACAATCCCTATCTCATACGTAACCCGGGGACTGCCTGTTTACATATATTATGGTTTTAGTATTAACTACTACATATGGGACTTGTTTTTAATGTGGTAATATTGTCACTAATTTTTACTGTCGTGTGCCACCATCAATTTGTTTTTGGCCAAAGTGAGTTGAGTGCCAGACAGTACAAGACTAGAGATGTAAAGTATTATTACAGTGATATAACAGAACATTGCAGCCAGAAATCTCAGAGCACATTATAAAGGAACTACTAAGTATCACTAGGCTGCTGGATACGCCCTTGTTCCTTTTATGGATAAGTATGTAATTCTGAATTGGAAACGTGTTGTCTGCACCTTAGCTTGAATCATCTGCATCATCCTCTGGCTAAATGCCTTTTATCTTTAAGAAATATAGAATTAATTTCAGTATGCGAGAAAAATTGTATGTTTGGGGTTTTATTTGTTTTTGCGGTAAAATAATTCAGTTTATTTCTCACTTTGTTTTGTCATCTCCAAGGCTTATATGAATCCCATAGCAATGGCCAGATCACGAGGTCCTGCCCAATCCGCAGGGCCAACAATACAGGACTACCTGAATAGGCCACGGCCAACATGGTAAGCGTGAAAATATCTGATTGTGCCTTTTGCAAAACCATTTATTTCATGAAAGATACTATCTTGTTACGTGTCCTCCTTCCTAGGGATGTTAGTGGCTAGTCAGCTAACCATTTAACCGAGAAGCGGTTGTCTCCCCCCCCCCCCCCCCCCCCCCACAGTTGGAGCCAGCCTACCAGTCTGAGTTTTAAATGCAGACTACATGGGTGGGGGAGAGGCACAGGTTGTTGTGGTTAACTAGGACCATTAACCGATAAGCAACCATTTATTGGTTAAATGGTTAGCGGACTAGTTAACAGAGGCAGCAGTCTGAAGTGGCAGGCAGTTTCCTGGGAGTTGAGCTGGGTGCACACTGGCTGCTGGTCCCACCCCAGGGGGCATGGAGTAACCATGTAACCTCTAGGAAATGTAGCAATTACACGATTATTAAAATAACAGCTTTCTAACATCCTTACCCTTTCCCAGCATATACTGTGATATTTTATAAAGGGATTCCTAATGTCTGACCAAGGCATTTTTTCTAAATATCTGTCCTAATTGTATTTTATTTTTAATTGTGATAGTGCAAGGTGATGCTATTTCAACAACCATTTCTGAAAAGGAATATATTGATTCTTAGACATTTTTAGAAGCAGTTTCTCAGGTCATGTCAACATTATACATTTTGGTGAATTCAGCATACGTTGATGGAAAGTCTCCTCAGTTAATTTATTGTATGTGTACATGTGCATTTGGCTGCTTGCATCCCCACTGCAAATATTCATCATTCCTGCTTGTATTGATGCTCACTGTAGTGCAACACTCACAGATATCCCACTGTGTCGTCATCTGGTGCCTTGTTTTCTAAGACATTTTTGCTGCATATTGTGGGACAGAATTGAGTCACACAAGAATGACCTGGAGATAAGGGTCAAGTTCCCATCATGAACTTTCTCCAGTTCATAATGCCGTTCACATCCCTGGCACCATATAGGATATAGTAGATAGAATTGCAGAAATGGGTTCTGAACATCAGTGGGGCAAAAGATAGCACTGGGGATGTGAAAGTGTAAATGTGTACATAGTTAACTGATGAGCCTGGGCTCATTGGTTAAATTTCACAGCTACATGCAGCCCTCCCCTCCCCCACCTGTGTCTCTATCAGAGGCAGAAACATGGAGTGGGAGCTGATGGCAATGGGGAGCTGGCTTAATACAGAGGCAGTGGGGGGTGACAGCTCCATGGGAGATGCTTCCCCTCTCCCCCACATGTAAACATGTAACCACTGCATTTTTTCAGCGGTTACACATTTACTTAAATAAACACATTTTAACTAGGGATATAAAATTTTGATTAATTAGCTAATCTAATAGTTGATGCCATTTGCATTGATTGTTCAATTAGTCGATAAGGCCCTTCTGCCTTTGAAGTGTAGCAACAGCCTTAAGGCTGTTGCTACACTTCAAAGGCGAAAGCGGTGCAGGGAGCACAGGCCCAGCGGGGGACTCAAGCAGTCCCCCACTGGCCCTGTGCTCCCCATGGTGTTTCAAAGCTGCAGTGCCACATGGAGCCCGAGGTCAGCAGAGGTATCCCCAGCTGGCCCTGGGTTCTGTGCAGCACCTCTGCTTTGAAATGCCATGTGTAGCCCGGGGCCAGCTGGGGACTCCCAGCTAGCCCTGGGCTGCACGTGGCATTTCAAAGTGGCAGACCCCGAGTTCCACACGTGTTGCCTCTCTGAAGCCCCCTCTTTTCTCCCTCCCTCTTGTTGCCTCTTTCTGATAGAGACAGCGAGGGGGGCGAGCGACAGGTCGACTAGCATGTCTACTATCCAATAAGTATTTGCTTATTGGATAGTTGACTAGTCATTCACATCCCTGATTTTAACATCCATAGATAGCACCCATTTCCCTATTTTGACACAAGCCTTCTTTCGCTACAGAGAACATTAGTAGAAAGGGCTACTTTTCTTTGAGCATGCAAGTGCAGGTAAATCACCAAGGATGCTCTAGCAATATCATTATGGAAGTTGCTGGAAGAACACAGGACTGCAGAAAGCAGCATGTAGGCCGATTCTTTCCCAATAAGCCAAGCATTTTTGAAATGTCAGTAGTGATTCTGGAGGATCCTGTCTGTTCCTTGCTTCCTTGGGTCATGAAGCCATATGCTGTACTGCTTTATTGCACCAAGGAAAGATTCAGCTACCAGCTCATCAGGTGCAGAATGACAGTTGAATGTGCTTTTGCTAGATTGCCAGCATCCAATGTCCCTTTAGTGTTTACCTACAAGATGTGATCACAGTGAGAGAAGATTCCAGTGGTTATAGCTGTCTTGTGTGCTGCATAATATCTGTGAGGCAAAGGTGGAAAAGTTGTTTTGAGGATGGAAAGAGGGGGTGAAGTGCATGTATTGAGTTTGAACTGCCAGATATAAGGGCTATGAGCTCAGCATGGACCTATGCAGCTGACTGAGCTCTAAAATTAAGAACTTTGATGTAGTCGTGTGGACTGTACTCTTCTTGGCCTTGAAGTGTTGGGGGCTGTTAACAGTTGTTAGTGCTTAATATACTTTTGTGAATATTTTTAATGAATTTATGAATTAACTGGCGCTTGCTGTATATTTATAATTTATGACGCTGTTTTTCAAAGAACCTATGAGTTCTGTCATCCTGTAGAATTACACATAGCTGGTACTTTGTATAGCACTAGGTATTCTGCACTGTATATTATGAAGTAATAAAGATAAATTTATTTAAAAAAATAGACATTTTTTATTGAACTTTTTTGGTATGTAATAAAAAACACAATACAAATGTCTAAAATTAATGGAATCTCAAACTTTAAAATTAGAAAGGTAGAAAACATTCCTGTCCATTTAAGTCTACTTTCGCTTCACATATGCCATCTGTGGCTCTCACATGTCAGTGCATGTGAGGCCATGGCTGTCCTTACAGTTGTCCCCTAGCATGGAATGGTAGGAATGCATCCAAGGATACCACATGGAATTTTGGAGGGTGTAATGAGCTCCTCAATTGGAGTTCTTCATTGACTGGAAAGAGAGATGTGTATGTGAGGTTAACAAGCATCTACAGCATTTGTTTGCTGCCTGAGTGCACTTCCCTCTTCTTTTTCTGCAAAAACTCCTGAGCCTTTCTCCTGTTTGCTCTTTCCTTGTCCGTACTTTCTGAAGTATTTACTCTACAGTAGGGATGTGGGCTCATCAGTTAACCTTCATGGCTTTTGGGTTCTGTGACTCCTGGGCAAAGGAGTTCACAATAGTGATTGGAGTCATCACTATCAGGCATTGTGGAACAGCTGGCATTGATGGGGAACTGTTATAGTTAATATAAGTCACACAGCATCTACACTCCTGCTGTGTTGATGTCAGTTGTTCAACTATAAGTTAATGCCATTTGGGGCATCACCTCCTCATAAGAGAGTGTTTACATCTACCTGAGGCAAAATTGAGTGTAGACATGTGTAATAAAAGTCTGTGCAAGGTGGTGACTTACATCATTGTGACTTTGTACTGTAGACTGGGCCTAAGTATAGAAAAACTTGACACCTCTATTCTTTGTCATGGCTATCACCTGAATTGTGGAGGTAATTTTTAGTGTAAGTAATTTTATTAACAGTGTTACACATGAAAATAAATTTTTCTGGATACATTTTTAGAATTGAACTTTACCTTTCAGAATTGTCTTATTAAGAATTATACCATAACTTTAGCTGAGTTATTAAAATTATGTTGTGTTGAATTCATTTTATCTTATAATACAACAAATTCAAGTAAGATCGTACACAGGAATTTATTTGCAAGATTTAACCTTTAAATGTTATGTAAATTGTAGCATAACTCAAAGATAACTCCTTCTTTCTCCTTTCATGGGATATCCAGCTAAAGAGTAACTTGGATTACTGTCAGTGTTTTTCAGTGGAAATTTAAAAAAATCTTAATGATTGTTGGGATTTTTTAGGTGTCTGTATGTGTGTGTACATGTAAAATCTCTATATTTTTATATAAAGGGAAGAAGTGAAAGAACAACTAGAAAAGAAAAAGAAAGGCTCAAGGGCATTGGCTGAGTTTGAAGAAAAGATGAATGAGGTTTGTGATTTGATTTATTTTATGTTGGTAGATCATTTAAAAAAATGAGTGTGATCCTTTGTATTCTGCTGTCAATAGCAGGATGAAAGTGCACTGTGTTGTGTATCAGTGTGTGTGATTCTTCATGAGCTAACTTTTGTTATTAGAATATTTAAAGTTACAGAGCAAAAGTAATCTTTTCCTTTTCCTTGCTAATGCAGAATTGTTCTTTGCAGTATATATCGACAAGTATCATCCAGTCTAGTTTTGAAAAGGTGCCACCTGAATAGAATTTGAACTCTTGTAATATGCTAGGAGGCCACACGCTTCATAGCTTTTTTAGACTCAGTTTATTGCATATCCCAGGGTCTTCTTGCAGCCTTCTATTCTACTCCACATGTTTCTTGTGTACCACCCACCTACCCCCTCTTATTTCAGGGACTCCTTGTAACTCCTACTCAGTCTCCCCTTACCTGGATTCTATGCAGTCAGTCCCCCAGTCCTTCTTTTCTTGTATCAGATCCTCCATTGTCAACAATTCTATTTATTCTCCACCCACCCACCCTCAGGTTGGCCACACAAGTTTGCCCAGTCTCCGCTTTCCACCCTGGATTCTGTGTGCTCATTTTTTCACCTTCCCACCCTACCAGGGTCCTATTATTTTACACATATCAGAAGTTCTGCTAAACTCCTATTGCCCCATATCAGGTTCCCCATTTCCTCTGCCCAAGGGTTCTGTGCTTCCCCTCTTCCCCCACCTTCCCACCATACTAGGGTCTCCCATCCTCCTACACACCTGAGGGGCTGTATGCACATCTCTATTCCAACTCACCCATCGTTATTTGTCTGGGAGATACTTCAACATGTGGGAGTTATTGTTCTGTTGGAAGGTGATGGGTGTTGTCAGTCAATTATGTGAATGTTCCCATTTTTCCCTTTTCGTTTTTGGATTTTTCCCCTAGTTAATAGTGTTCTGGCCATTGTCATAGGACATTCCATAAGGGTTGCACACTGGAAGCATGGTGGTATAGAGGAGGAGGAGGAGGAGGAAGATTTCAATGACCCCCAGGTGTGTGCAGTGCAGTCGACTTACAGAAGCAGTATTGTGTGAATCTCTGCTCAATGTGAAACATTTTCATCACAGACTGTCCAGGTCTGAACCCAATATCTTTGACTAAAGAGACACTCATATTTGGTGGCACTTCATTTTTAAAAAGCAGATTACTTACGTTGCTACAGTGAACAATGTATGTACAGTTCTAAATGTAATGTTCAAATACAGATAGTCAGTTAAAATGTTCATATGTTTTTAAAACCTGCAAAAATAATACTTGTGTGGCTCTGTCACAGATGGACGATTTCAGAGGCTCCTGTTAACACCAAAAGTTTGAAAACTATGCCAATGGTCATGATTTCTGTTTTTCAGAATTGGAAGAAAGAACTAGAAAAACACCGGGAGAAATTATTAAGTGGAAGTGAGAGTTCCTCCAAAAAGAAGGAGGTAAATACCTTGAGTTGGATTTTTTTGGTATTACATTCTTGCCCTGAAACAGCCATCACCAAAGAACATAGGTCAAAATGTGAATTCAGAATTATTTTCCTTGTCCGTGACGTATGTCAAGAGATCATGATGCTATGTAACAAATTGTCTTTCTTTTTAGAAAAAGAAAAAGGAAAAGAAGAAATCAAATAGGGTGAGCAAAGTTTTCAGGTTTTTAAGTTTTACATGGCTTGAGTTCCTGAAAAGACAAAATAGGAGTGTAATTTGGAATTTTATGTAGATGTTTAAATAACTATGTTTGTGTTGCCTGTTATATGAGAGTGTTAGTTTAGTTTGTATTTGAGGAGGAAAGGAGAATCTTAACATTGTTTAAAAATAAAAAGGCCTTGCTGATTTAAAAATAGAGAATTTGGCCAGAGAATGCCATACATATGTTGTTTGAGGAAATATCACTCCTACAGATTAAATTAAGAAAATCTCCGCAGGCTAGACTCTTGGAACTAAGATCACTATAGAGAACATTTGCAAATGCAGAGACATTTGGGAGAGTATTTGGATGTTCTTTTAACTGTTTCTCAAACAGACAAAATGCTGCATCTCACAAGCTTTAATTTTTGTTGTGTTTGGTCAAGTTGTCTTCATCTTCCTCTTCTTCATCAAGCTCTGATTCTTCCAGCAGTTCATCTGATTCTGATGATGAGGTGAGAACTAACATACCAGAATTGTACTTTATATATTTTCAAAGAAAATATGCTAGTGTATAATTCTAGGATATGTTGGTGCCACTTACTTTGTTGTTCAGGTTTTATTAGGGTAGTGCATTCAAAAAGAAATGTATGATTCTTGTTTTAACATGGAATTAGTGGTTGTGGATTAGACAGCAGTTTAACAGAGGCCCCAATTCAGTAACTACTTATGCATCTACTTACTCTACACGCTATGAGCAGTCCTATATATTTCAGTGTGGCTGATCACCATGCATACATGTAAGCACATGTGTAAGTCTTTGCAGAACTGGAACCATATTTTTGTTGATTGATAGTAACCTTTCATGGCCATAGATCTCAGGAACTGTTAGATAATTTATCTATTAGTATCCTATTAATTATATCTGTAGGTTTTTGGTTTATCTTTGAGATCTGAAACTATAACTGTAGTTTTTAAAAGGGAGGTGAGTTAAAGACCTGGAATTTTTTCTATAGCCAAGATAATACATGATAAAACAAGCTTATTCAAATAATTTCTGGTCTCACAACTGCTTTTGTGTAAGAGATTAACATTTTGACCTATAACTTGTTGCAGACCCTCAATTCTAGTTAAATTCAAAGGGCGTTGAGAGCACTGAGCCCACTATCAAGTCCTTTAGCATTTGCATTTCACTTAGAGGGCTAGCAGAGATGTAGGCATGCTACAGAGGTAGCAAACCGGTGGAAGGAGTGGTTCTATTTATTGTGAAACAGTGGGTTATAAAGTAAGCCCCAAGGGGGCTTTTAAGTGATGCTTTGAAGAAAGAAAGTATACAGTTGGGAACAAAAAAGGCAAATGTTCAGAGCTGTCACAGGGAGAAAAAAGACTTGCCTCTTTCTTTACATGGAGGAAGGAAACTTCTAGTGCATCAAGAAGTATATAAAGGGACATCAGAGTAGTATATCTGTTCAATTAATAGAATTTTCTGTGCTACAAAATATATTTTATAAAAACATTAAAAGAACACTAATGAAATACTTATTTGTAAAAAGTAATTTTGGTTCATGATAACTTTTTAACACTGGTTTTTGCAGCATATAGGTTTAGGCTGCATCTACCTGAATTTTATTCAGATCTTTTTATGCATGGGCTTAGGAAGGTTATCCTCTTGAATACAAATAAGAACTTCAATATGAACTGAATTTATTTTGTGTGGCAGACTTATAAATTGGATTCACTGTGATTTTTATAGAGAATTGTATATTATTTGGCATTTCTTCAAAGAAAGATTAATTAATTTACCCACTAAATTAAAAATAAAACGCCAGGCACACCATTATTACATTGAAATAAAATCTTCATGGCATTTTAGGCTAGACAATTTTGAAGATGAAGAGTCAGGCCCTCAGATATACTCTGGAAAAAATAAATAAGGAAACTAGAAAAATTTGGATTTGTCATTAACATAAATTTTGAATAAATGTTGAAAAAATTATGAATACAGGCAGTCCCCGGGTTACGTCAGTCCGACTTAAGTCGGAACCCTAGTTACAAATGGGTGGGGGGGTCCCCTCTAGGCACTTCTCCCCAGCAGACCAGGGAGACGCGGAGCTAGCGCGCCCCCTCCCCCAGCAGACCAGGGAGATGCGGAGCGGCTTTTCTGGACGCGGGCAGCGGGACCGCTGAGACGCGCCACGGTCCCGCCGCCTGCATCCTCCGTGGCGAGAAAAGCCGCTCCGCATTTCCCTGGTCTGCTGGGGGGGCTCTGCTAGTGTGCCTCCACTCCTCCCCCCCCCCCCCCCAGCAGACCAGGCTTTTCTTGCTGACGCCTGGGGTAGAGCAGCTGGGGGGCTGCCGGGTTGGTCCCTGCAGCACCGAGGTGCGGTGCTGCGGGGACCTACCCGGCAGCGCCCCAGCTGCTCTGTCCCAGGCGTCCAGATTCAGCCACTTTTGAAACTGATCAGCGGCTGATTCCTGGAAGCCCGGGGCAGAGCAGCTCTGCCTCGGGCTTCCTGTAGTCAGCCGCTGGTCAGTTTCAGCAGCGGCTGACTTGGGAACACCTGGGGCAGAGAAGCTGGGGTGCTGCCGGGTTGGTCCAGTGGCGCCGAGGAACAGCGCTGAGGGACCAACTCAGCAGCACCCCAGCTGCTGTGCCCCAGGCGTGTCCGATTCAGCCGCTGCTGGTCAGTTTCAACAGCGGCTGAATCTGGACGCCAGTTCCGACTTACATACAAATTCAACTTAAGAATGAACCTACGGTCCCTATCTTGTACGTAACCCGGGGACTGCCTGTATCATCCACTCCAGTGGCCAGTCATCTCAGTGCTGTATTAAATAGAACATACTTACATATAGGACCTTATGTTTCTGTATTCTTCAGACTGAATATTCAGTTACAGCTTTACTGTGAATAAATACAAACTTTCTCTCTCAAACATTTATGGATAGGATAAGAAACAAGGGAAAAAAAGGAAAAAAAAGAAGTATCGTTCCTCACGGAAATCTTCTGAAAGCTCTACTTCTGATTCTGAATCAGGTGGCAAGGTAATATGGAATTATGTATTAGTGTTGTGAATATATTTTATTTATATTGTGAACATTTTAATATCTGATTTTGATTCTGCGTAGCTACATATTTATTTCTCTTGCAACATGCAATGCTACTTTATGGGAGCAAGCAGTGCTTGCAGCCTTCTGCTTCCATAGAACTGAAACTAGGTATCATTAGCCCTGTTTTAGCTCAGCACACTGGCTGAAAGGAATAATTTGAACTTTAGAGAGCAGGCTTGTCAATGATTCCAAACTATTATCACTAACTTTCAAATTATAAATGTGAATTCTGTCTTATTTCCTGCCCAAACAAGCTCAGTTTTAGTGTAAAATAAGTAACATCTATAAATTTCTTAATTCTTTATTGATGTGTTGTTTTCACCTGTAGTAGGTTTTTTTAATGAAGGTCTAACAGGAATACCAGTGTTCAAAATACTTCCCTACCAGATATCTGTAGGAAAAGTACTTTCCCTTCAAAAATCATTCACTCTGCAGCACAAATTGAGCCTTACATAAGTGCAGTTATGGGGATGCTTCCCTTTTCTTTGGTGTATTTGGAGTAGTTCTTACCCAGTTAATTAAACTTTCTGATATGCATTTTGGACTTTATCTTGAGTAAATTAGAAAATAATAATTACAGTAAAACTCCAATAGTCCGGCATCCAATTGTATGGCACTCCTGATAGTCCGGCATCAAAATGGCAAGAGCCTAGTGAGTGAGCTTCAGCAAAAAACAAGTCACAAAGCAGCAGCGGTGTCATCTGAACCAAGTGAAACCGAACGGGACTGAGTTAGTCTGCCACTGGCATTGTGTGACTTTGGATAGTGCTTGTTCTACAATAAAAAGCGTTAAACCAACACTTTATATACTGTCTGTCTGTCTGTCTCTATAGATATAAAAAACCATCTTATAGTACTTCCTGATAGTCTGGCATATCTGATAATCTGGCACCACCTAGGTCACAAAGGTTGCAGATTATCGGAAGTCTACTGTAAATTGTAAGGATCCTGTCATCTGTCTTCAATTCTTTACATTATAGCAGTTTTAGTAATTATATTTTTGGTGAAAAAACTGGTAATCTAAGAAGCCATTTATAAAAGCTCTGTGAGTCTCAGTCCTGTCTGTTTTTCTGAAAATAACCTCGCTTAGTGTATGTCGGGGTGGAAAACCTTTTTTGGGTTGGGGGCCACTGAGCCACAAAAAAATCAGTCAGGGGCTGCACACAAGTGAGAAGCAAAGTGAGAAGCCCCTGACTAAGAAGGAAAAAAAGGCACTCCCCACCTTCCCCTCACACACCAGAGCCTAGGGGGGCCCAGGCTACTAGATTTTGTATACTCCAGCCATGCTGGTGGGTGGTTGGAGCACCAGTGCAGGCTTCCCAATGCTGAGCCTCGGGCCGGATCCAGGCAAGCCAGGGGCCGCATCTGGCCTGAGGTTCTCCACCCCCCCCCCCCCCCCCGCACCCTCCTCGCAAGAAACTGAGGTTCCTGAGCTCTTATATAGTGCTTCTCATCCATAGATCTCTCATGATTAAATCATTCCTCACACACACACCATTTTTTTTTAAAGGGGGGGAATGGCAACATACTGTCTGGAAGCTTTCCATGCTGCAAAGGGGCACGAAGCCAGATAAGCATTCCCCCTCATGCCCAGACCCCCAGAACTCCAATCCCCCTCACTCACTCCCCTTCCCCCGCCAAGACCCTATCCCCCAGCCTGCTTCTGCGCCCTCCCCCCGGTCAGACACCTACTCCCACCCTGCTCCTGTATCCACTATTGCTCCTGCACCCTCCCTCCTGACCACACACCACACCCTCCCTTGCTCCTTCTCCCTCCATCTTTCCAAACACCCTATTCCCAGCCTACTTCTGCATTCCACTCCCTATATAGATCCTGCATCCCATCCCACTCGCTGGCAGCCTTTTCTTGTACACTGAACCCCTAATTTTTGTCTGTACCACAGAACCTAAGGGGGGGGGGGGCATAAAATCCACTAACTCCAGAAGCCCAGAAAAGTAAATCTGGCCTATGGGAAACCCTGAACCTCAGTCCTCCTTGTCCCTTCCCTTCACCCTGTGGGACTGGAGCGCTAGAGGAGTGAAGTGTCTCAGTTGGAGGCCACATCGGTGAAGGTTGGGGGTTTTTGGAGGCGTTTTTTTACTTCTCACTTGTATGGCCCCCAACTGATTTTTCTGTGGGTCAGTGTCCCCTATCCCAAAAAAGGTTGCAACCCCTGCCATAAATAAAAAAAACATTGAAATCTTTTGTGTTGGTCATAAATTAATATTTTACTTTATTTAAAATAAAGTTTTATAAACTAACATGAGAAAGTTAAAATGCTTAATCTGTTTAATAATTTAAATTAAAGCATTCTCCTTACCTGCAGCACTAGCATAATGTCTTGGGTGTAATTATGTAATTAATAGTGAGTTTCCATTAGCAACTGGTGGTCTAAAGAAAGGTTTTCATGGAGACCGCCCTGGGCTCCCTGCTGCTCCACAAGAGCCCACACCGTGTTACTCTAGTGTGGATAATGGACACACTCTTTGAGTCTTCCTCATCCAAGCAGTTGATGATTTTAACAGCGTGTTAAGATGCCACGTGAAACACTTGGTGCGTCTACAGAGAGGCAGGATGTATCGTCTCTACAGAGAGGGTTGTCATGACGTGTTTTTGAAGGGTGACTAAATGTTAACTGGATTTTCTTGGATAATGTCAACAGATTGCTCTGGGCTCAAGTCTACCTTAAAGCTTAAATTGGATCAAGCCCTTTGTAAGCAGATTGGGAAGTGGTCTCATTTGGCAATTATTATTAGGTATTATTTACATAATACAGGCATTGCCATCATGGTATTGACATATACATTTCTCAGTAGTTTTACATATGAAATAGCCCAGACCCATTGACCTCCGTGGGAAATGTAACTTTCAAGCAGAGGTGGTGAGGGTTAGTGACATGGCCTTCTCCACCCTTTAATTGTCATGGTTAGTTCAATATTGTCATTCTGGCTTGTGGAAATGGAGGACACTTGATAGTTTTGCAGTAACTTGAAAATATGCAGTTGCAGTATATCTCATTAGGGATGTAAATTCCTGTTAATTAGTTAACTGTAGGGCTGTCAAGCGATTAATCACACGCGCCTCCCTTTTGAAACACCGCGGTGGCGTTTCAACAGGGCAGCACTGCATGGAACCTGGGATGAGCTGGAATCCTCAGCTGACCTCAGGCTCCATGCAGTGCTGCCCCTTGGAAGCGCCGTGGCAGCGTTTCCAAGGAGTAGCACATTAGGAGCCTGGGATCAGCTGGAAACTCCAGCTGATCCCCAGCTCTGCTTGTGCTGCCCCTTTGAAGCACTTCAAAGGAGCAGCGCAGCATTAACGCCTGCAATTAACATGTTAAAAAATTAATGTGTTAATCCTGTCCTGCATTAATTGCAGCCGTTAATCCAGGTCAATTGACAGCCGTAGTTAATTGGTTAATGTTAAGTCACATTGGAACTGCTGCCAGTTTTCAGCGACCTCCAGAGCAGCCTCTGTTCACAGCAGGCTGGACTCCCCACAGAGAGAGGCTGCTTCAGAGACTGGTGCAGTCCCTGCCTATGGCACCCATGGGTCTCGAATCCTGGATCTCATCTTGAATCAAGGTTGGCCCCTTAGTGCTGCAGTGTCATGAGACACTAGGTCTGGGGCCTGGGTTAATGCAATTGCAGTATAGTTGCATGGCGGGGGAATGAAGGGGGGTTGTTCTGTGGGGCCCAAACCCATCCCAGTTTATAGAGAACAGTGGGAGGATTTGAGGGGTCAAGTGACACCCCTTTACAGGCAGTCCCCGAGTTACGCGGATCCGACTTATGTCGGATCCGCAGTTACGAACGAGGCTTTCTTGCCCCGGAGGATGGGAGCGGCGGGATGCCCAGATGCGCCGCGGTCCCGCCGCCCACATCCTCTGGGGCGAGAAAAGCTGCTCCGCGTCTCCCTGGTCTGCTGGGGGGGGAAGCCTCCCCCAGCACACCAGGGAGACAGGGAGCAAAGCCTCGGAGGATGCGGGCGGGACCGCGGCGCGTCTCGGCAGTCCCGCCACCCGTGTCTCCCTGGTCTGCTGGGGGGGGGGGGGAGCGCGCAGCTAGTGCGTGCCCCCCAGCCCCAGCAGACCAGGCTTTTCTCGCCGACGACGCCTGGTGTAGAGCAGCTGGGGCGCTGCCGGGTTGGTCCCGCAGCGCCGCTCCTCGGCGCTACTGGACCAACCCGGCAGCATCCCAGCTGCTCTGCCCCAGGCGTCCGCAAGTCAGCTGCTGCTGAAACTGACCAGCGGCTGACTACAGGAAGCCCGAGGCAGAGTTGCTCTGCCCCGGCTTCCTGGAATCAGCCGCTGATCAGTTTCAGCAGCGGCTGACTTGGGGACACCTGGGGTAGAGCAGCTGGGGTGCTGCCGGGTTGGTCCCCGCAGCGCTGAGGTGCGGCGCTGCGGGGACCTACCCGGCAGCGCCCCAGCTGCTCTGTCCCAGGTGTCCAAATTCAGCTGCTGTTGAAACTGATCAGTGGCTGATTCCAGGAAGCCCAGGGCAGAGCAACTCTGCCTCGGGCTTCCTGTAGTCAGCTGCTGGTCAGTTTCAGCAGCGGCTGAATCTGGACGTCAGTTCCGACTTACATACAAATTCAACTTAAGAACAAACCTACAGTCCCTATCTTGTACGTAACCCGGGGACTGCCTGTACTTCGTCATGTGTCTACCTTAACCCCGCAAATACTACCAGGAGTGGGACTTCCTGTGACAGGTAGGCAGGGCCTAAGGGTTCAGGGTGTGACTAATGTGACCCCATTTTTGGTTCAGAAAAAATGGTCACCATACTTTTATCTGTCCCATAGATTTCCGAAAGGACTCTCTTATCTCCCAATGCATGTCTACTCTGCAATGGTAGGGTGTTTTGTTTAAGGTTCTTAGGAAGAGCGTTCTTCACACAAATTATCTACAGGTTCTGCAGAGCAGCATTTTATTCCTTGATTCTCCACAGGCATATGAGAGAGAGCATTGTCTTTGCATACTGCAGAGCAAGGACCAAAATGGTGTATTTTATAAAATAATCACGTGAACTGCTAGATAAAATATCTCAGAGCAATTTGTTAGCATTCTAACCCAGAACAAACATATCAGCTTTGAAATGTAAGCCCTTTTATACAGTAAATGATTTCTGGTCAAGATTCTGTTGTAAGTCATATCATTCTGTGCTGAGACCATTATGTGAATTTTAATTATTTTCACCTTCTCTTTAGGACAGCACAAAAAAGAAAAAATCAAGGGAAGAACATGAAAGAGAAAAGGTAAAAGTAGATTTTTATTTTTCACGTTTCTCAAAACTGAATTTTATGCAAACATAGACAAAGGACCACATTTTTAGATAGAGACAAAAATGTTGTATGTATGGCAGTAACGAACCTATATTTGTACATCCGAGGCCAAATTTTTAAAGGTCCTCAGCTTCTATTTAAATAAATGCTGCCACTGGGAGCTGATGGCTGCTGAGCTGTAATGAAGATCTGGTCCCAGCTGATGAATGCAAAAATTGCTCGTTATGTTGAAATTTGCAGACTTATTCAAGCAAATAGGATTAATTCAAGGACAAATGACTGGCTTTCTGGTGGCCTTTCCTCTCTTTTTGTTGTTGTTGTTGTGTTTGTTTGTTGTGTTGTTTCTTATGTAAACCTTCTGCCAGGTGGAGCCAGAAACAGCAAAGGCCAGTTTCAATATCTAGGTATTCCTTTCCATCTATCCTACACAGAATTGACTCAAGCCTCCACCCAATAACCTGGAAAATTCACACCCCGCCCCCCGGTGCCTCTGAAAGGCAATGCTTCCCCACTTTGCAAGCACAGACTCTGAGCAAAGAAAATGTACTTTTAATAAAAGGGAGGAAATTAGTTTGGCATTAATTTTGGAAAACACAGAGTTCATAAACAAAAGTAATAGTCCCATCCCAAGTAGGTTGGGCAATATCCTTTTCCTCTCAGGTTCTTAAGTCCAGCAATCTAAATGTCCCTTTCACATGCTCAGCACTTCTCTGCACCCTACTCACAGTGACTGTTCTTGGTCAGAGCAGATCCAGAGTTCAGAGGTGCATCTGCAGAGTGCATCTCCCATCCTAAGTGGAGGGAGGTAAAGAGGCATCTTATTCACCCTGCTGGTTACTTGCCATCTGCCTGCTCAGTGCTTTCCCCTGCCGTCCCGTTGGCTGCTTGTTGCACCTCTCTGACGCTGCCCTTCTGGCTCTCACTCACTATCCACTGTCATCCACTTCTTGGCTCTGACTTTTACCCATCAGTGTCAAGTGATTTCAGCTTCCAGTGATTTCAAGTTAGCAAGCAGGGTAGAAGAAGCACAACTCCAACACAATTAGCATAACAAAAAGGGTGCCTAATGATGCCCATTTAGCTCTGTTCTTTGAACAGTTGGGAGGAACAGGTCAAACCAGACCAGGCAAGGGGAAGCTATTATAGCCTCCTGTCTAAAATAACCTTCCCTCACCCCTTACCTCTCAGAGAGCTGACTCCCTGCATTAGCAAAATTATTTCTGCTAACTGTGGGTCCTTTCATTTGGAACAATTTAAATTACAAATATTGGTAATGATATTTTAGCTATCCCTACATTTCATACAAATATATATAATATGTAGTATCTTGAACATTAGTGGGCAAAACCCACAGATGAGCAGAGGAAGTAGGTTTTACCCATAGAAGTATTGATTTGTGTGTGTGTGTGTGTGTGTGTGTGTGTGTGTGTGTGTGTGTGTGTGTGTAGTTAGTTAGTTAGTTAGTTTAGTTAGTCTCAAAGATTAGAGCCACAAGATTACTCATTTTTAAAGTTGCAGACTAACACGGTTCTCCCTCCGTATTCACATAGATACACATCCAGGGGTTTCTCTCCATTCCAACTAGCTGAAATAGAAGCATTCCTTCAGATCCTGCTTACATCTAATTTGTGATGAGGATTGTGAGTTCACCTTTTTAGCTCTGGCCACCAGAGAGGAGATGTCTGTCTTCTGGTATCTGGGTGTCAGCTCCCCAACACTACCAGCCCTTCAACCACTCAGCGCACTCCTCTGGGCTTATATTAGTCCTTCCTTCGTGGGTCAGGTTTACAGTAGGAGCACCTCAGTCTCCAAATTCCTTTGAATTGTTTCCCTGTGATATCCAGCCCTACCACTGACTACTTTGAGAATTTCTAGATCCTCTGCCACAAAGATAAAGCATACCCCAGTTTAACAACATTAGCATAAACTACTGCTTCTGTAAATGACACAGCACATGTGAGGACTTAAAATAAAACAGAATAAAGATTTAATGAGAAATGAGAGTGTGATGGAAATAAGTACTTAAAATACAAAACAAAATTATACACCACCACCCTGGCTCTACACTTATCAGTAGTTTTTGCCCTCCAAAGCACAGTACATTGGCTTCTCAAGAATTAGGATTCATGCATTTCTGTGTGTCAGGAGTTTACAGAGTGCCTTTTCCTACACTCTGTTATATTGAAAACAGATTTATTTCTAGTCACAGAAAGGGTGAACCCTTGCCTCATAGTTTCTTGTCTACCTTTTAAGTGGTTTTGATTGTTTCTCGTTGTCCCTAATGGTATTGACTCTACCACAATAGACTAGGGAGAGCTGATAATTCCTTTGTACTTGAGTGGATCAAGGAGAAACATAGGGACATGATTGTGTTAGCACAGGTGGCTAAAAGTCAGGCAGTGTAAACACTATTTACCATGACTTTTGCTGACACAAATCTCCCACTGGCTGTGTGCTACCAACAAAGTATAACAAATGACAAAGTTGTTGCTCAATCGCCAGTGTAAACTAAACCTAAGTTCTGCTCCACTGGGGGTATGTCTACACGATTCATAATCAATTAGCTGGTTAAATGTTCTGTTTAATCGGTTAACCACATAAATGGTTCTCCAGACATCTGAAGAAGTGGGTTGTGCCCTCAAAAGCTCATGATACCATCTACATCAGGCATGTCCAAAGTCCGGCCCGCGGGCCAAATGCGGCCCGCGGTCGGATTTAATACGGCCCCCCGCTTCTCCCGGCTCCCTGGTGCTTTTTTTAACTGGCGCGCTCAGCGCGCCGCTTCGGGCCGCCGCCGCCGCGGTCCCAAACCCTGCCCCTGCCCTCCGCTTTGGGGCTGAGAGTGCAGGGACAGCCCCGCTTCCTCCCCCTCTCCTGGCTCCCCGGCGCTCCTCTGACTGGCGCCGCTTCCGGCCGTGCCGCCGCCGTCTATGGCGGCCGCTGCGGTCCTAAAGTCCACCATGTAGGGCACGTCCGCAGCCCCGCTCCCCCGCTTGGCTACGGGTTCACCCTGCCCCCGGGCCGCCGTGAGGCCAGCATGCCCTGTGCTCTCCGCCCGCCTCTGACCCTGCAAGCCCTCTACCTTGGGGCTGAGAGTGCAGGGACGGACTCCGCAGCTGCTGAGATCAGGGACTGCCTTTGAACCAGACCTAGCCTATGTACTGCAGTCCAGATCTCAGTTTCACCCTTCACATTAGTGTAGGCAAGTTTTTTTTTCAATTGAGATGAATACATTGTAAAATCTCAGTTAATGTCAGTTGGTCTAAATCAGTTATAAATATATTTGGACACAACATGTATAGTTGGTGTTATGTCGTTTGCCGTTTGCAATAAACTTTGCATAAAATAGTTAATTTGCATTTAATTTTAATGGTTCAAAGAATGTCAGGCAAAATGGTCGGCCCTCACGCATGTTCACTTCATCAAATTTGGCCCTCTTTGAAAAAAGTTTGGACACCCCTGATCTACATGCTTTGTTAGTCTTTAAGGTGCTGTTAGACTATTTGTTGTTGTTTAAGTTTTTTTCATTTACATGGAGGTGGGCATGGTGTGGTAGACCCAGCCCCAACTCCCGCTGCAGGCAAGGGCTGTTCCGGCCAGGCCAAGCCAGTGTCAAGCAGGGGGCTGCACCAGCCCAGCCAGGCTGCCAGTTAAACGTGACTGTTAAGTGTCACCTGGTAAGGGCGATGCTAAGCCATTCACATTCCTTGTAGGGTGGTTAAACACCCATGAATGACAAAAGTTTTGTCAATCAAAATGCAGGTGAACACATACCTCAAATCCTTAGACTATACTTTCAGTATAAATGCATTATTCCTTAAATACATGATTAATACATTAATCTATAAATACATCTCTCAATGATTGAGTCTTGACAAATTATGAGCTTTCTGTAGATACCTTCCGTGTTACTCTTTATGGATAAATATCCTGTAAGATGTGTTTGCTGTAGTGGATTTGTCAGGTCTGAGGAGAGCTGTTTACAAAGAACCTAGGATCCTTTGCCAACAGGTCTCTGTGTTGCACTCACCACCAATCAGGCTTTGTGTGTACTACACAGCTTTTAGTAACACGGCTGTGTTGCTAAGTTGGGCTGTATAATTGCTGTTTGTCTGCACTTCTGCTGACAAAATACTTTCACCCACTAACGCAGGGTTCACATTATTGATAGGAAAGCACTTGTGCAGACAACTAGTCATTTACACTGCCACTTGCTAGTGCAAAATATTTGTCTTTTGCTGGGGCTGGAGCTTTTTTAAATGCCTGTGAAGGACAAAAATGTTGTCATTCAGTTTGGTTAGGCTTATGCTGCAACACATCTCCATTTTCTCTTATTTCAGTACCTGTCATCCCGGCTGTTTCACTTGCAGTACCATTTCTTCAGTACCTATAGAATCTACTCTATCTCCTTATTTCATTAGATGGAAGTAACCAACACTACTGAGTCTCTGAGCCACCATAGAGGAGTATAGAGAGCAAATGATCATCCTTTTCACTTCCTAGCCCTTAGCAAGGGATCTTCCTTTCCCCTTCCTGATTTGGAAGAGGTGGGTGAAAGGAGGAAGCTTTGCAAAATTCCATTTGTCTGACCCAGTGCAAATATAAATTTGGCCTGGACATGTATGACCAGTGTTATCAATTTCGGAAGGATCTAAACTTTTTATTTTTAAAATACATTTTTAAAACTTAATATTATAGCTGCAGGCTGGTATTGAACTGCTGCAGTTCGCAGTTGGGTCTCTGGGGGAATTGTACTTTTGGTAGTAGCACAAGCAGAAGAGCTTATTCTGTACAGTATACAGTAAAACTCTGATGGTCCGGCATCTGATGGTCCGGCACTCCTGATGGTCCGGCACCATCAGGAATCCGGAAGTGCTCCGGGCAGCCGGACCATTGGAGCTGCTCTGCCCCCAACTTTCCCGATTCAGCCGCTGCTAAAACTGACCAGCGGCTGAATCGGGGAAGCTGGGGGCAGAGCAGCTGGAGTGCTGCCAGGTAGGTCCTGTGGCGCTGCCCCTCGGGGCTGCGGGACCAACCGGGCAGCACCCCAGCTGTCCCCGATTCAGCTGCTGTTGAAACTGACCAGCGGTTGACTCCAGGAAGCCCGGGGCAGAGCAGCTCTGCCTCGGGCTTCCTGGAGTCAGCCATGGATCAGTTTCAACAGCGGCTGACTTGTGGACACCTGGGGCAGAGCAGCTGGGTGCTCCTGGGTTGGTCCAGTAGCGCCGAGGAGCGGCGCTGCCGGACCAACCTGACAGCACCCCAGCTGCTGTGCCCCAGGCGTCCCCAAGAGCAGCTGGGGTACTGCCAGGTTGGTCTCGCCGCGCCAAGGCAGAACTCCAGCTGCTCTGCTGTAGGCGTCCCCGATTCAGCCGCTGCTGAAACTGACCAGCAGCGGTTGAATCAGGGACGCCTGGGGCAGAGCCGGACTATCGGAAGGGGGGGGCTGTGAGGGGTCTGGGGCCAGACCCTTCATAGCTCCCCCTTCCGATAGTCCGGCATATTTGATAATCCGGCACCCCTTGGGTCCTAAAGGTGCCGGATTATCAGAAGTTTACTATACATACATATTTATTTAAATGTACTAAATAGTTTGCATCTCACTTTCATTTGAATTTGTGCAACATATTATATTTTAAATTATTATTATACTATATCATTTGTATTTTAAGTATTTTTAAATATATAGCAATATTTCCACTATCAGACCTTTTGTTGGTTTTTAAGTTTATATAAGTGTAGTAATTATGCAATGAAACTAAGCAGTATCAAAAAATTCATGTCTACTAGGAATCTCTTGAGGATTTTTAAAGGGTGGCATTGATTACTGCATTCAGTTTCTTGGTGCTGATGCATAATTATTTGAGTTGTTCAAAATGTGTTTTAATAACATCAAGAATATTTGGCATTTATATTCTAGATATACTTAATTATGCCTGTATGGGGGAGTGTAGAGGACTAAATAACTTCTTTTCTACCCCTCGTATCTATGATTACATAATTTAAATGAAACATTGAAGTTGCAATCTTTGTTGTATTATTTTGAAGGCTGTACTTTTCCAACAAACACAATGCTTATCTGTTTTATTTTGTGTAGGACAACAAAAGCCTTAGTAGGAAAAGGAAGAAAATTGATCGTACTAATGGACCTTTATCATCTGAATCCTTATCAGAATCAGATCCTACAGAGGAGGTTAGTATGAGAATATAACCTAGATTTCAAATTTTTAAAAAGTATATTTGGTAAATTAAATATGCATAAACGACACCAATCTTTTTAATAAGACTCTTGCAATTTGTTAGTTAGAACATTTTCCACTTAATGATTAATTTGAATTATTTTGTTAATATTACAACTGCTTCTGAATACCACAATATTCACTAGCATCCCATTATATGCTTGACATATTGATGGTTTATGGGATTGTCATTTCATTAGTGTGTGAAGAAAGATGGGGTATTTCCATCTCACTTCAACTGTTATTTACCACTGAACACTGATTACATTTACAATGTTTGTTTTTTAAATCAAGAGGTTCTATCTGACTTTAGACCCAGTACTAATATTGAGATCCTTTTCATCAGGGTGGATTCTTTTAAATCAACTACTTGTAGTAACTGATTTTAAATATGATTTATGTCAGCAAGCAGGAAACCTTGATTTTAATAGTTTTCACTATTTTGCTTTTGTACTTCCTATTTTCTTAGTTTTATTTTTGTTACTTGATGACCATTAAAACATGCTGATTTACACCTAATTTAGCCTTTACACTAAGGCTATATCTACATTACGAGTTTTTGCCAGAAGAGGCAATGCCAATGAAGTGCTGATTAGCATACTGTCACACTTTATTTGCATCCTCCGATGCCTTTTGCACAAGAGGTTTTTGCGCAAAAAGGCATCGGAGGAGATTATGCAAATGAAGTGTGACAATATGCTAATCAGCGCTTCATTGGCATATCCTCTTCTGGCAAAAACTCGTAGTGTAGACATAGCCTAAGTGTGGTGCCTCTTAGGATATACTATAGTGATACACATTTATTAAAGCAGTTATGTAGCTTACCTTTCATTTATTGGAATCTTAATTTTTACATTTTTATTATTATTAACAAAAATAGTGAATGAGGCACTTACTAGATAGATGTTGGTTAATATTGATTCTTTTAATCAAAACGTGTTTTGTACTTAAAACTGATGTATTAAACAATGGAAATATCAGTAGTTAGTGATTTGTTTCTGGACAATGTGCCCTTTATTATTGTAGAACTAGTAGATCTCATCCTCTCAATCTTAGCTTTTATTCAGAGCTTGGAAGAGGAGAGCAAGCTTTTTCAACTCCCAGCTGGTTTCTTAACTTTGAATCAACAGTTCTTTGAAATGAAATAAACTGAAAGGACAAAAATATTCTCTTTGCACTTGCAGAAGTGGCTACCACTGTCAAAAGCTGGTTTAGCATTTCAGGAAATTCTAGTTCCAGGTACTTAGTGATTTTCCTCCTGTTCAGTTAGTATGACTGTCTTTCAAACTTCAGCAGAAAGTGTGTACTGCTTAATAATAATATTTTTAATTTAAATAATTTTGATAGGTTATAGTAAGTTTAGTCCAAAATAGGTTGTCATAATTTCAGAAGTAAATTTCAAATTCAGTTTTTCAAAATATAAACCTGTATTTAATTTAAAATTTAAATTTTGATTTTATTTAAATTGTCGGTTTTATCTACCATGTTTTCCATATAGAATGTCAGACTATGCTTGCATCTACATGATAATTCCCTGCAATGCTATATCTTATAAGTAGAGAGACAATTGTTTCCTTGAAAGTACTCAGCACTTTTTATTTCCAACCCCATCAGTTACTGGGTAGAGTGATTTGCAGAAAATAGCACGGTTATGCCAATGTATTTCTTTACATTGTTATAACATTGTATGCTGTACCATTTTTTGCCGTCATGTTTTATAACCAAAGCTAAATCTTTTACTTACAAGGTATGTTTGAAAATATTGTTCTGCCATAAAATCTTATTAATTTTTTTTTAGGTACAAGCGAAAAAGAAAAAAAACAGTGAAGAAAGAGAGAAAGTAACAGCAAGTATCATTCTTATTATTAATTTAGAAAATGTATTAACTACATGAGAAATTAGCATGTACTTCTGTAGTGTTGGACAATACCCTTTACAAAGTTGAACATTTTATGGAAAACTCTACTCTCAAATACCCAATTGTAAATTAAGAATAACTCAATTTATTTCTGGAAGCTCCTTGGCTTTTACCTCAGTGCACCCGAGAACAGAATTTGGTGCTTTATTCAGGGCTATCCCTACTGATACACAAAACACCCCAAATGTCATGATGTCCTATGCAGCCATGTGCTGCATATGGGCTCCAGTGGCCCCAGACCTATCCTTCCCCCTCAACTCTCCTGCAGACCCTGCTCTGCTCACCAGGTGGCAGTGAGCAGCATGAGCGCAGGCTGGAGTTCTCAAAAGGAACACGGGGCAACCTGGCAGCTGGTGAGAAGCGATGGTTTACTCTTCAAAACACCACTTCTCTCTGACTGCCTGCACTATTACCCTCTGCTCCTCCTGAGTCCTTTGCCGCCACCTCCCCCTCCGCCCTTCCATTTCCACCCATACTTCCCACTCTCTCCCTGAGGCTGGAGGTGAGACTCCCTGGCTTGCCTTGCTCATGCTGCCTACTCTCCTGGACCAGACAGATCAGCCACCATTGCAGCAAGTGGTGTCTGGTCTGGGAGAGTTGGCAAATGCTGTGTCCTCAAAGCCTCTGCCCCTGCAGCTCTCCTCCCACAGATTGTCTGCTCCCCTCTCAGCAGGAGGGTTACCAATGCTGGGCTTTCTATTCTGCCTGACTAAAGATAAAAGGGTTGTCCTGTTAGCCTATGTGTTTCTGAATGTAGAGTATTAAATTTAGGTCCTAATCCTGCAGCCTTTCTTTGACTGTATAAGGGTTTTCACAATTGAGCTCTTACATTTTTTCAAATTAAACGAGGCATAAGTTGTGGAAACTGGAGCCTAATACAGCTTATTTTACTTTTTCTGGAATGGGGAAATATAACTAAAATGTGATTACATAGGGCTTCCTATCCAGTTCTTTCACAAATATGCAAAATGTCATTTGCATCTCAAGCCCCCATTTATCTTAATGATTTCTCAAAAATTCATCCAGTGTTTGTGTGACTTAAAAGATTGGGAAGCACAATAGAGACGATGGCTATTCCAGATCTCTTTCCAGATCAAAAAAGAACTAACTTTAAAAATAGTGATAGAAATGTAGCCATGTTAGTCTGGTGTAGCTGAAACAAAAAACAGGACTATGTAGCCTCTAATATCACCTCTAATATCATTAGCTCACAGATATTTACCTCGCCCCCCCCCCCCCCCATCCGCCTTCTGTTCTGAAATTTGATTTGTCCTTTTCATATGTGTTCATTTTTTTAATTGTATCCTTTGGTATATATGGTTGTGACAATTTTCTTCCACTATTTGATCTCAGGAAGTGGGTCGGGCCCACGAAAGCTCATCACCTAATAAACCATCTTGTTAGTCTTTAAAGTGCTACATAGTCCTGTTTTTTGTTTTAACTTTAAAAAATCATTCATAGTATTTTTATTATGTTTTATACGATATAACTATGGTAGTAATCTTATCTGAAATATTTTGGACAAGCACCCTTTCAAAGTTCTTATACCACTTCCTTAACTGACTTTTAATAGATGTGTTTTGGCTTATGAAGTAACTGACATTATTGAACTGTTTTAAAGGATAAAACAAAAAAGAGAAAGAAGCACAAGAAACATGGGAAAAAGAAGAAAAAGAAGACAGCTGGTTCAAGTTCAGATTCAGAATAACACTTAAAAATCAAACCTGTCCCTTCAACAAAAGTGCAATGACTAAAGGAAACTTCAACTGTGAAAATTATCACAAACGTTACCACACTGCATGAGTTTTCCTGTATTTTAGAACTATTACTAGACTTTCAGTAGCCAGCCAGGTGCCACTGTGCTCAAAAAGTCCATTATTGTTGCCTGCTGCTTAATACCCAGGGTACAGTTTTTTAAAAAAATTACAGTAGCCAGTGTTAATTTAAAATCATAAGAGAGGGTGGTCCAGCTAATCTGTTAAATATTAGGGAATAGAATGCAACCCCTTTTAGGTAATAAAAATAGTGTTTTAACAAGTTAATAATATAGCCTAATCTGCAGAAATAAAATAAATTCATCTTGAAGAGGAAAATAATGCAACAAGACTATTGATACTTGGTGACCACTAGTGCTGTTTATGAAATGGAAATAGAATAGTACCAATTTTAAGGGTTACTTTTGTAAAGGTATTTATGAAAATTTTGCCCTTTATTTTCTTTTGGAAGTGTTACCATTTTGGCTAGCTTAATTAGGGCAGTTTTGAGCCTTGCAAACTCTATTTTAACAGTACAACAGCTATATTTCCTACGGAGATCAGAACTGGTATCAGCAGGTTTTTCCTGAATAAACAATTCTGGGCCTCCAGCATGTACTACTTTAAGAGCAGTGACACTTTGCAGCATAACTTGACATCCAAAAATGTAAGACTTTACCTCCATTTCATTGAAATGATGCTGAATACTGTGCTATTAATATGCATTACATCTTTTAAATAATTTTGAGTTTAACTGAACATTTTTGACAAACACTGGTAGCTTTTTTCTTTTGCATTGCCATTGGAATATTTAGAATTATTTTGTATGTTTTGTACCATTTTTAAATAACATAGAGGTATTCAGTTGTAACTAGTGATTTTTTTTATGAATTATGTTCCAGGTGTGGAGTTCCATGTATGCATTTACTTTATTCTTAAAGTTCATTTGCTGTGATAAAATGCACACTTGATGAAAATATTTAGCATGTAAAAAGCAGGGTTTTGATATCTAACAGCTTCATATTGAAGCTGATTTTACTCTAAGCAACTTCAGTGGCAGGCCTGTTATGCAGATGTGTCTTGTTACATAAAACTACTGCCAGAATCTCAGTAAAAGATACTCTTTAAAAAGTTTGTCTTTGTATCTTTGTAATGTTGATGCATATTGACCTATTTTTCTTGCGCCTGCAGCTACTTCAATAACAAAAACAAAAGAAATTTGATAATTTAACAAAACGACCACAAAAATGAAAACTGTCCTTGGACTTCAGCTTTATACAAGTACATACTCTCATCTTCTCTCACTGTCTCAGTTGCTTGGTCTGCTGTTGCCTTTAAGGGATGTCCATGTTATTCTAAAATGTTCTGCTATAGAATCAACCAATAACCCGTGTCTCAATCCCATGAGTGCTAGTTACAAACTATCTTAACTACAATATTGAAGTGCAAAACAGTTTTCTGCTGCTTAAGAATGTTAGCACCTTTCTTAAACAATAATTTGCAAATCATAAACAGGAATTAAGAAGTGTAGTAATATTTTTGCTAGTCTTCAGTCAAATTGACTTCTATTTCAGGCAAGATCTTGGAAACATCCAAATTTTATTTTACAAAACTGACTTATTTACTACTAGATTAAAACTTGTTTAAATGGTTCTTGATGAATCCATCCGTGCTGCAGGTAGGTGAAATTGCTGCGTTTTAAGACCATTGCATTCTCATCATAGTTGTGAATAAATGTAAGACTTCCAGGCAGAATTAAATAATTTAAATCTGGTTTGATGCTTTGAAAAACTAATCTGAAAATTTATCCTATTGCAATTTTAGATTAAAATTTATAATTAACTAAATTATAAATGCTACCACTGGTAGGGAATCTTATTTGAATTTTATAAAACTGCTGTAGGCAAAACACAAAAAATAGAAAATGAAACACAAACACATGAGCAGGTATGTGAGTTTACTCACAAATAGTTCCATTTCTTTCACTGGAACTACCTAGGTGTTAAATTAAGCGTGCACATTAGTAGCAGGACTACTATGGCATATTTATTAAACATTTAGTGGTATGAAATCTTCACCATTTCAAAATCAAATTGCTTCAGTATTAACAATGAAAAAACATTATTTAGACTTTCAATATTTTAAAAGATTATATAGGTTGAACCTTTCTGGTCTAGAAACATCCGTGGTCCAACATAATTTTAGTTGGTCAGATGTCCATTTATAGATGTCCATTTATCCTAGGTGTGGCCAAGTTTACCACTGTCCCATAAACTTGCTAGACAATATTGACCTTCCATGGTTCAGAAGATTCTCTGGTTCAGCACCAGTTAGGTCCCAAGAGTGCCAGACTAGAGAAGGTACTGAACTTTTAGATCAGCTACTTTTTTAAAAAACAGGAGCCTTAAATTATGTTCCTATGGATGGGGTTTTCCAAAAGTGTGTAAGTGACTTAAGAGCACAGTTCACATTGATTGTAAACCCTGATACAAGTATATGGTCTAGTCAAAGCATTGTAGCTTTCTTAACTCATGTACATTCAGTAGACCACAATATGGGTGTTGCCAGCAAATGTAGCCACAGCTACATATAATATACAGGCAGTCCCCGGGTTACGTACAAGATAGGGACTGTAGGTTTGTTCTTAAGTTGAATTTGTATGTAAGTCGGAACTGGCGTCCAGATTCAGCCGCAGCTGAAACTGACCAGCGGCTGACTACAGGAAGCCCAAGGCAGAGTTGCTCTGCCCTGGGCTTCCTGGAATCAGCCGCTGATCAGTTTCAACAGCGGCTGAATTTGGACGCCTGGAACAGAGCATCTGGGGCGCTGTCGGGTAGGTCCCCGCAGCGCTGCAGGGACCAACCCGGCAGCACCCCAGCAGCTCTACCCCAGGCGTCCCCAAGTCAGCTGCTGCTGAAATAGATCAGCGGCTGATTCCAGGAAGCCCGAGGCAGAGCAACTCTGCCTCGGGCTTCCTGTAGTCAGCCACTGGTCAGTTTCAGCAGCGGCTGACTTGGGGACACCTGGGGCAGAGCAGCTGGGGTGCTGCTGGGTTGGTCCAGTAGCATCGAGGAGCAGCGCTGCGGGACCAACCTGGTAGCGCCGCAGCTGCTCTACCCCAGGCGTCGTCGGCGAGAAAAGCCTGGTCTGCTGGGGGGGGGGGAGGCCCACTAGCTGCGCCCCCCCCCAGCAGACCAGGGAGGCGGGACCGCCAAGACGCGCCGCGGTCCCGCCCGCATCCTCCACGGCTTTGCTCCGCGTCCCCCTGGTCTGCTGGGAGGGGCCTCCTCCCAGCAGACCAGGGAGATGGGGAGCAAAGCCTCGGAGGACGCCGGCAGTGGGACAGCTGCGGCGCGTCTGGGCTGTCCCGCTGCCCGCGTCCTCCGTGGCTTTGCTCCGCGTCTCCCTGGTCTGGTGGGGGCCTCTCCCCCCCAGCAGACTAGGGAGACACGGAACAGCTTTTCTTGCTCCAGAGGACGCGGGCGGCAGGACCGCAGCGCATCTGGGCGTCCCGCCACTCGCATCCTCTGGGGCGAGAAAAGACCCGTTTGTAACTGCAGATCCGACATAAGTCGGATCCGCGTAACTCGGGGACTGCCTGTACATATAATATGGATTATATGTATGTGCTTTTGTCTTCCAGTAAGACTGTTTAGGCCCTGGATTACTAGTGTTTTTCTGCACAGCTATTCATTTTGTGTGAAACTTCATATGAAAGTCTTGAAATTTCTAACATTTAGGAAACTAAAGAAAAATGTACAAAACATCCACTTTAGTAGTTTCACATAAGATGGGAAGAAGTACAGAACTAGCAATGTATGCATTTCAAGTGTTTTAATTTTTAAAATTATTTTGTACACCTCTTTTAAAGAGTCAGCTAGTTGAATGTCTTTACAGTATCCCCGAATGGCCACGCCAAAGGTCCTGTATGTAGAATTACTCAAAGGTGCCAAGATAAATATGGCCTGACTTTACAACTGCTGAATAACTGTGTCCATTGCATTGGGAGTTCTGAGTACACAGTACATTCCTTTAGGAAGATAAATTCATACTTAGCTTTTGAACCTATACTTTTGGATGAACCTATGGGTTTGGATGCTTAACTTTGTCAGGAAAAGTATTAATCATTTATGATTCTACACAACTCAAAAGTGTGACCCTGTGTGAATATTTAACACAAGGATATTGTACCGCTTTTTTAAAAAATGTTTGTCATGCAATGTTTGCTGTTGCTCAGAGTGACTAATGGGCAGGTCAAAGGTGACCAAAGGGCACTTAAACCGGACTCACAGCTGAGCCGCTTTAGCGCTGGTCTGGACTGCAGTAGATAATTTCTGAACAATAAGATGAAGAGTGCGAGCCCCACTTCCTGCCTCCTATTCACTGGTCATAAACAAAAGCTGCAGTCAAGCGTAGTTAATGGAGTTGGAGGCACTAACAGGTGCAAGCCTAGAACAAAACTTTTATACTCGTGGTCCCCAACACGGTGCCCGCAGGCGCCATGGCGCCCGCGGGGGCATTTCCATGCGCCCGCGGGGGCATTTCCATGCGCCCGCCAGGTGCTCGGGGCTGGCCTGGCCCCGGGCGCGCCGGCGCTAGGCGGGGGGAGCGCCGGCGCTAGGCGGGGGAAGCGCCGGCCCCGGGCGCGCGGCGCTAGGCGGGGGGAGCGCCGGCCCCGGGCGCGCGGCGCTAGGCGGGGGGAGCGCCGGCCCCGGGAGCGCGGCGCTGGGCGGGGCGCCCCCGGGCATGCGGCTATGGGGGGGGCCGCCCCTGGGCATGCGGCTATGGGGGGGGGGCCGCCCCTGGGGTGCAAGTGTCCCCGCCCCCTGGCGCCTGGCAACCTTGAAAGGTTGGGGACCACTGTTTTATACTATCTGACCCCTAGTGCCCAGAGATTTGCAACTCAGGCTACGTCTACACTGCAATGCTATTTTGGGATACGGGAAGCCTGTTATTTCGGATTTGCTATTCTGATATCCCTGTAAATCTAATTCCACAAGGAGTAAGGGACATTTCACAATAACGGGTTATTTCTAAATAATATGGGGAAATAAGCTATTTTGAAATAAGATGGAAATAAATGCAATTTGAGCCAATCTTATTTTGCCCTACCGTGCAGTGTAGACAACCCAACTGCAGGTACGGTTACCAGATTTAAAAAAAAAGGCACTTGATCTCAGATGGGGGCGGCCGGCAGGGGATTGGGGCTGGCCAGGAGGGGATTGGGGGGAGTGGGTGGGGCTGGCCAGGGGGGGGGGGGGCGAACAGCTGGCAGGAAGTGAGGCTGGCCAGGAGAGGGTTGCGGGGAGCAGGGCTGGCAATGGGAACTGACTGCTGGGAAGTAGGGCTGGCTGGGAGGGAGTCAGGGGGAGTGGGGCTGGCCTGGGAGCATGCAGATCCTGGGGTGCTGCCTATCCCATGTAGTGTCCTGGCAGGGTGCACAGGCGAGTCTGGCCCTGGGCATGCCATCCTGCCCCAGCCCAGCCCTGCCCTCCTCCTCTCTACTGTGTGAGTGTCTCTCCAGCCAGGCAGCATGCTACTCATGATGATGATAAAATTTAAGTAGAAAATACCGAACATTTATATGTCTGGTGTTTTCTCCATTTTTTTCTGGGACAGAAAGCTCAAATACCCGACTGTCCAGTTCAAAACCGGACACCTGGCAAGTTGCAACTCTAGGTCTGCAGGGGAATGAGCGAGTTTTACTTCCCCAGGTTAACAGCCTCTAAGCGGCACTTGCGGGCCGGGGAGCGGCTGCATTGCTGGGGGAGGGGTGGGGGGGCGGTTTCCCGGCAGGCCGGAGAGGCTGAGTAGGTGCCCGGCGGCTCAGCGGGAGTGGGCACGAGCCTGTGGTGGAGGAGCAGGGCCATGGAAGGGAGTCCCGCTCCCCACAAGAGGGCCCGTGCACACGGGAGCTGAGGAGGTGCGAACGGGGTTCCGAGGAGAAATGGCCCCACTCCCTTCCCGTACCTGGGCACGAATCCGTTGCTGGGCAACGACGCCTCATGAGTTTCCGCCCTGCAGCTAGAGGCCCCGGCTCTGGCTTTGTGATTGGCTGATCACCTGTGCTCTGTTGCCATGGTGACAGCGTGCGGCTCCTAGAAGGGGGGCGACAGCCGGCTTGAGAGCAGCATGAACAGGAAGAAGCTGCAGAAGCTCGCGGAGTCGCTGTGCCGGACGGCGAAGCACTGTGAGTGCCGGGGCGGCCCCAGGCCTGCTGCGTCCCGGGCTCCATCAGCGGTTCCCAGCCCCGCCCCAAGCAGGAACCACGTCCTCCCAGCCCCCTCTGCGCCAGGCATGTCCCTATCGCCCTCCCCCCTTTGGGCAGCCCCCTCGCCGCCCAGCACCGCCTCTGCACCCCCACCGTCCTCATGGATCCAGCCCCCTAAAGCCCAGCATGGCCCCAGGCATTCCTCTGCAGGCCCCATGGATCCAGCCCCCTAAAGCCCAGCATGGCCCCAGGCATTCCTCTGCAGGCCCCACGGATCCAGGCCCCTAAAGCCCAGCATGGCCCCAGGCATTCCTCTGCAGCCCCCACGGATCCAGCCCCCTAAAGCCCAGCATGGCCCCAGGCATTCCTCTGCAGCCCCCACGGATCCAGCCCCCTAAAGCCCAGCATGGCCCCAGGCATTCCTCTGCAGGCCCCATGGATCCAGCCCCCTAAAGCCCAGCATGGCCCCAGGCATTCCTCTGCAGCCCCCACGGATCCAGCCCCCTAAAGCCCAGCATGGCCCCAGGCATTCCTCTGCAGGCCCCAGGGATCCAGCCCCCTAAAGCCCAGCATGGCCCCAGGCATTCCTCTGCAGCCCCCACGGATCCAGCCCCCTAAAGCCCAGCATGGCCCCAGGCATTCCTCTGCAGGCCCCAGGGATCCAGCCCCCTAAAGCCCAGCATGGCCCCAGGCATTCCTCTGCAGCCCCCATGGATCCAGGCCCCTAAAGCCCAGCATGGCCCCAGGCATTCCTCTGCAGGCCCCACGGATCCAGCCCCCTAAAGCCCAGCATGGCCCCAGGCATTCCTCTGCAGCCCCCACGGATCCAGGCCCCTAAAGCCCAGCATGGCCCCAGGCATTCCTCTGCAGCCCCCACGGATCCAGCCCCCTAAAGCCCAGCATGGTCCCAGGCATTCCTCTGCAGCCCCCATGGATCCAGCCCCCTAAAGCCCAGCATGGCCCCAGGCATTCCTCTGCAGCCCCCATGGATCCAGCCCCCTAAAGCCCAGCATGGCCCCAGGCATTCCTCTGCAGCCCCCATGGATTCAGCCCCCTAGGCACCAAGAATTCCCCTTCAGCTTCCCCTCTCCCCATGGTACCAACCCCTCCAGATTTTACCTGCAGCTCTCCATTGTTGTGGAACTAGTGCGCTCATAATGCTTACAGCTCCTTTAGAAAACCCATGTGGGTTCCTTCACGAAGTCAGTCTTACTGTATCCCACTCACTTCATATGTGTCTAGCAGTACACAGTATGTTTTACATTCACTTTTATGTCCTCATTAAATTCTTGCACTGTTGTATGCCACTCAAAATTTTGGGCTCTGAAATTGAGATAATGAACATACCAGTCTGTATGTGTTGTGGTCATATATATGTGCAACAAAGCCTGATAAACAATGGAGTCATAACTAATTAGTTTGTAAAGGCCTTGTTAAAAGCTAATTGGGAATCTCTTCTAGGTTGAGAAGGAAGATGTCAGGCAGGGTTGGGCAAAAGGGCCTCCGGATGCGGCCCGCCAAAGGGGCAGGGTAGAGGAAGCTTCATGTGCTCTCCCGCCCCCAAGCTCTGATTGGTCTGGGAGCAGGGGAGCATGAGAAGCCTCCTCCCTCCCTGCAAGGAGAAGTGCCGAGAGCACTCCTTGCAGGGCGAGGGTAGGCAGAGGAAACTTTGCGTGCTCCTCCTGCCCCCAGGTCAATCAGGGCTTGGAGGTGGGGGAGCACGTGAAGTCTCCTCCCTCCCTGCCAGGAGCCCTCAGCACTTCAAAGTGCTACATGCTCCTGGCAGAGCAGAGGAAACTTTTTGCGCTTCTTCTGCCCCTAGGCCCTAATTGGCCTGGGCGTGAGGGAGTGTGTGAAGCCTCTTCCCACCCTGCCAGGGACATGGGTGCTTAGTGGGAAGGGGGGGGGACAAAGGGGCTCTCCCACCCCCAGACCAATCATTGTCTGTGGATGAGGAAGCCCAGATGCATCCTGGGCCCACTCCCTTCCATTTTAGGCTCTGCCCCTTCCAGTGCAACCCAGGCCAAAAATTATTGCCCATCCCTGATGTGAGATCTACTCTAGCCCCACAATGAAGTGAATATGGTCTTCAGTACAATTAAAATCATGAAGCTGTCATTTGTCACACATTATTATAATACTTAAGAGAAGGATGTGTAGCTGAGATTAATGAAAGGGCTAGAAGATGTTTATCTCTTCTTTAAAACTTATATTAAACTACATATGGACACAAGTTTTTAAAGAATATTAAATACAAGTGTCCTATTGTTTTCTTGTGATCCGAAGTCCATTTTCATGGGAATGGAAATGGCATTGGAGCTGAAAATTTGGTGGTTTAGTGATGCTGAAGAGACCAATGTCAAATATGGACTAGTTAAAAGAAATATGCACTGAAGTATTATCAATCCTGATTTTAAAATCCATTACCTGGCATTTCTCCAGCTTTATTAGTGCTATTTCTAATTAGGGCTGTCAAGCGATTAAAAATTTTAATCACGATTAATCACTCGATTAAAAAAATGTAATTGTGATTAATCATGCGATTAATTGCATGCAACTCACCTTTGAAATGCTGTGGTGGCATTTCAATGGGGCAGCGCTGCATGGAGCCAGGATCAGCTGGAGATCCTGCAGCGCTGCCCCTTGGAAGTGCCAGGGCAGTGTTTCCACGGGACAGCACAAGACGGAGCCCATGGCCAGCTGGAATCCCCAACTGACCCCAAGCTCCATGCAGAGCTGCCCCTTTGAAGTGCCATTTTGGTGCTTTAAAGGGGCAGCGCATTAGGAGCCGGGGATCAGCTGGGATCCCCAGCTCCATTTGCGCTGCCCCTTTGAAGTGTGGGAGCGGTACTTCAAAAAGGCAGCGCAACATTAACACTTGCAATTAACGCGTTAATTTTTTTAACACATTAGTCCTGTCCTCCATTAATCGCAGGTGTTAATGCAGGTCAATTGACAGCCCTATTTCTAATCCAATAGACTGAAACAGTAGTCTTGTCACTTCTTATCTTGACAGCATTACAGAATCCAAGACAGGAAGGCAATAAGTAGCGCACAGGTCAGACATGGTCACCAAACTTAACCCCTGGCAGGCTGTAAGGAGCCTTATTTTCCTGTCTAGGTATGGCTGTTTGCAGCTCCTGATGGCTGCTGTTCACCATTCCTGGCCAGTGGGAATTGCAGGAAACTAACCTTGGCAAACTGCATCTGACCCACAGGCCACTTGGGCTATGTCTACACTGCGCTGTTTTTGTGCAAGAAATATGCAAATGAGACTGTGTGGAATATCGCCGAGCCTCATTTGCATAATTAATGAGCAGCTGCTTTTTGGGCAAAAAAAGTGAAAAAATGGCTCTTGCACAAGAGGAGGGTTTTGCGCAAGAAGGAGCAGTGTAGCTGGCTCCTTTTTGCACAAAAGCCTCTTGCGCAAAAAGCGACCGCTCATTAATTATGCACATGAGGCTTGGTGATAGTCCATGCTTAGTCTCATTTGCATATTTCTTGTGCAAAACCAGCACAGTGTAGACATAGCCTGATACACCCTTGCTGTAAGACCTACGGAAAATTAATAAAATGATAGTATCCTCCTTTACAAGAGCTGAGTGTTAAACGTCTTTTTTTGGAAAGAAATAAGATCTTATGCCTCCTCAGAAAAGTGTTTCTTTCCATGAGAGTTATTTACTTCATGTTTTGATGCTGTTCTTAAACTTTGCTAAAGATTTATTACAGTATTAAGGTTGCTGCTTCTCCTTAGTTTTGCATGGGTCTTAGTATTATAACTTCAGTTATATCTTTATTTTATTTCAGTCAATAAAATTGAAGTGGAATGTCTAATAAAGCTCTTCCACACGCTGGTAGTTGAACCCAGTGATCGGCATGTTGTTATTGGCTTAGATCGTAACATGTTCAGAAACATTCTGCATGTCACATTTGGGATGACAGATGACATGATTATGGACAGAGGTGAGATTAATTGATTAATAAAGACTGTAATTTTTGTAAAAGACAGCTAGGGATAACAGTTTCCAAAATGGTCTGTGAAGCACATCCTAGTGATCCTTAGAGTGTTCCCAGTTCACATGTTGTTGACTCCTTGTTGTTCAGCAAGAGCATTGCAGTGAAGAACCTTCATGCCTATAAATGTATCTGGAAAAAGAGAAGGGGGAGCTGCATGTATGTTAATTAACATCCTCCCCAAACAAAACACTGCACTGTATATCCTGCATCCATGACAATGAGAAAACAGATGTTACACATATTAGTTACATTGCTTAATGCACTACTAATAGATCCTCTTGAGCAATGATACTGCGAGCAGATGACATGGAGGTGTTGCTGAGCCAAAATAGATTTTTTTCTTTCACTAAGAGATAGGAGTGAGGGAGAAGTATTAACATTCAAAAATGTGCTTCCTTCCCAAACCCATCGGGTGAAGGGGGGTGGTTTGGGACTGCACATGCAGGAATCCCTTAGGGCTCAGAAGAGGGTACTGAGAAAGTACTGCAAAACAGGGTCTGACTAATTCACACACACACAGGTCTGAGGGGAGATATGTGAAGTATTCCATCACTGAGTCTGATTTCCCCATGCTAGGAATATGGTAACATCATCATATGTACTGAATGAGACATTGGTCCTGAAAAAAAATAGTACAGGAACATGTAATTGAAGACTGTATCATAATGCATGCAAAACCTGTATGCAAGATTCCTGTGGTAGTGGATATTAACTGTTAAGGCTCATATGGGTTTCAACAGAATAGTTGATAAAGGGAACTTTTGCGATAGTGAAGCATATCAAAGCACACAAACATCATTAGCCAATATTTTCATATTTCAACTCAATGAAAGAAACTGTTGCCTTTTTTTCATAGAATCATAGAAATGAAGGATTGGCAGGAACCTAAGTAGACCATGTAGTTCAGACTCATGCCCTGAGGCCAGAATTAAGTATCATCTCCACTGACAAGTGTTTGACTAACATGTTCTTAAAAGCCTCTAATGACAGAGATTCTACAACCTCCTTAAGTAATTTGTCCCAGTGCTTAACTACCCTTACAGTTGTATTTCCCCTTAGTCTTCTTTTCTCCAGACTAAAAAACCCCAGCTTTTTCAGTCTTTCCTTATAGATCATGGTTTCTAGACCTTTAATCATTTTTATCTCCCCTGGACTGGCTTCAATTTGTCCACTTCTTTCCAGAATTTGGTGCTGATAACTGAACAGAGTACTCCAGGTGAGGCCTTTCTAGTGCTGAATAGAGAGGAAGAATTGCCACCTACAAGTTACTTACAACACTCCTGCTAATACAGTCCAGAATGTTTTCTTTTTTTGCTACAATTTTATTCTGTTGAATCTTCTTAGTTTGTATTTCACCATAACCTCCAGATCCTTTTCTGATGATCTCTTTCCTAGGCAATCATTTCCTCCTATATATTTGTGCAATTGATTATTCCTTCCTACCTCTTGTCCTTATTGAATTCCATTCTGTTTATTTCACACAATTTTTTAAATTTTGTCAAGGTCATTTTGAATTGTTTGGCTTTGCATTATCCCTCCCTAAGTATTATATTTTCAGCACATACAACTTTTCTTCTCTTTTCAGTGTTCCGTGCTTTTGACAAAGACAATGACAGCTGTATCAGTGTAACAGAATGGGTAGAAGGTTTATCAATATTTCTTCGAGGAACACTAGAAGAAAGAATAAAATGTAAGGTTTATGTGTATGTCAGTTTTTACTAATAATTCAATTTATGACTATTTAAATTAGGGATGTTAGATATAGATTATTTAAGTAATCGTGAAGCTGCAACAATTTTTAGCAGTTACATGGTTACTAAAATGTTCCCCGGGAGCGGGACTGGCAGCCAGTGCACTCCAGGCCCCACTCCTGGGAAATTCCCTGCTACCCTGCACTGCTGCCTCTGACACACGGGGTGCCAAGCAGAGCCAGTCTGTGAAGGGAGCTAGTTTAAAAATCCTCCCTGTCAAGGGGAGGCCCGAGCGCCCTGTGAACAGAGGCTGCTCCATGGGATGCCAAAGCAAAATCTGGCCACAGGGAACTTGGGCCCCCCATGGATGTGGTCTGCTGCTGCAAATCAACCCGTCTGCAGCAAGTCCGGGCTTGCCGTGGACAGAGGCTGCTCTGTTGGATACCAGAGCAGCCTCTATCCATGGCAGCAACTCCTGTTGGCGGGAGGCCCTAGCTCCCCATGAACAGAGACAGCTCTGGCATCCCTCCTGCAGAGGCAGCAGCACAGGTGAGGGGGGGACAGGCAGCTCCGTGGAGCTGGTGCTCATGGGGAGCCCGCTTTTAAGCCAGCTCCCCCCAAGCACTGGCTCCCACCTCTTCCCACTTGCTGCCTCTGATTCAGAGGAAGCAAGTAGGGAAGTGCATATAGTTGTTATAATTAATGATAAGCCCAGGCTTATCAGATAGTTGTTTAAACATCTATATGCTAACATCCCTAATTTAAACCTACTTTTTAAATGCAACTAATACAAATCATCTGCTGTTATAAAATTCAGGATAATTGGAAGGTTTTCCTTTTAACAATTTCATGCTAGTGGATTAAGTCCTTCAAAGCTCATTGCTATTGGAATTTTGTGTTTTCCATTTCTGTGCTTGTATTTGAGCATTCAGACCTTACAAAAGTCTTTATCAAGATAGTAAAACCAAGAGTTAAGACATTTTAAGGGCCAAACTGGGCCATGTGAAATGCTGTTCATGGAGCCTCACTGAGACTTAAGTGCAGAGAAGTCCAGAAGCCACATTGTCTTTTAGCCATACTGGTGAAAAAGTCAGCCTAAAATGATGAAATTGTTATTTTGAACCATAGCCTTTAATTTAATTTTAAAATCTCTTTTAGATCTCTTTAAAGAACTCTTTAAAATTTCTATACAGGCAGTCCCCGGGTTACATGGATCCGACTTACGTCAGATCCCTACATACGAACGGGGCTTTTCTCGCCGCGGAGGACGCGGGCGGCGGGACTGCCCAGATGCACCGTGGTCCCGCCACCCGTGTCCTCCACGGCGAGAAAAGCTGCTCCGCAGAGCAAAGCCGCAGAGGACGCGGGCGGCGGGACCGCAGTGCGTCTGGGCGGTCCTGCTGCCCGCGTCTCCCTGGTCTGCTGTGGGGGGGGGGGCGCCGCTAGTACGCACCCGACCCCCCCAGCAGACCAGGATTTTCTCGCTGCAGAGGACGCGGGCGGTCCTGCCGCCCGCATCCTCCGCGGCGAGAAAAGTCGCTCTGCGTCTCCCTGGTCTGCTGGGGGGCGCGCAGCTTTTCTCTCCAACGCCTGGGGTAGAGCAGCTGGGGGGTTGCCGGGTTGGTCCCACAGCGCCGAGGTGCGGCGCTACTGGACCAACCCATCAGCACCCCAGTTTCTCTGCCCCAGGCGTCCCCAAGTCAGCCGCTGCTGAAACTGATCAGTGGCTGACTACAGGAAGCCCGAGGCAGAGCTGCTCTGCCCCGGGCTTCCTGTAGTCAGCCACTGGTCAGTTTCAGCAGCGGCTGACTTGGGAACACCTGGGGCAGAGCAACTGGGGTGCTGCCGGATTGGTCCAGTAGCGCCGAGGAGCGGCACTGCGGGACCAACCCAGCATCACCCAGCTGCTCTGTCCCAGGCGTGTCCGATTCAGCCGCTGCTGGTCAGTTTCAACAGCGTCTGAATCTGGACACCAGTTCCGACTTACATACAAATTCAACGTAAGAACAAACCTACAGTCCCTAACTTGTACGTAACCCGGGGACTGCCTGTATTTATTTTAAGCAAAAGCAATTGCTTGGTCTGGTACAAGAGATGGAAATAAGCTGTCACCATCAACTCCCAACTCCATTTGATTTTTCTGGGTTCTTCAAAAGAGAGTTTGCAGAGTTCAAATTGCTGCTCAGCTGGGAACTATGCAGAGACCTACTTTGAACCAAATATATGACAGATGGAATTGACATTCTCCCATCAGCTCTATGTTGCAATACTTTGTTTTAGGATAGCATGAGATGAAAAGTGAGCCTGTAGGTTAAGTCAGTAGCCTAGTATGTGGAAAGTCTTTGCTCCAAATAAGGCAGAGTATCTAGTCATCTGCTATTTATAAAATTGAAGATAATGTGAGGTTTGGGTTTTTTTAGCAATTCAATGCCATTCGCTTTAATCCTAAGCTTTTTACCATTGGAATTTTGTGTTTTCCATCTAAATTGGGCACAGCTGGGAGTTGAATGTGGGCCTCCCAACTTCCAGGCCAGTGCCTAAGTGAAAGTAGGTTTTTCTTCCTCACTCCTAGCTTCCTCAGACTCAAACCTGGTCTAAAGATGTTAAGGATTGGATAATTGACTAATCAGAAAGTCAATGTATTTTGTATTCAATCAGTTGATAGGGCTCCTCCACCTTTGAAGTGTAGCAACAGCCCTAGGGTGGTGGTGTTTCAAAGCAGCAGAGCTGCATGGAGCCCAGGGTCAGCTGGTCCCAGGCTCCACACGGTACTGCTGCTTTGAAAGTCTGCAAGGAGCCTGGGGACATCCAAGCTGGCCCCAGGCTGCACGTGGCTTTTCAAAGGAGCAGCGCCACATGGAGCCTGGGGTCCTTTCTTCTCCCCAGCCCTTGCTGCCTCTATCTGATAGAGGTAGTAAGGAGGGTGGGGAAGTGAGTAGTTGACCAGTCCTTCACATCCCTAACCTGGACCCAAGAAACCTTCCTGCCAAACTTGTCATTGAAACATATGTTTCAACAAAACATAACAGCCATACTAGGTCATACTATCCAGCCCAATAGGCTGTTTTCCGACAGTGACCAGTGCCAGATGCCCAAGAGGGAATGAACAGAACAAGTAATCATCAGGTGATCCATCCACTGTTGCCCATTCCCAACTTCTGACAAACAGAAGCTAGAGACACCATCCCTGCCAGTCCTGGCCATTGATGGACCTCACATTTGGGAATCTCCTAACATCTTTAGCTGTGAAGACCAATAAAAAGATTTAACTTAGTTTTTCTGCATTGGCCCTATTGTCTTTGAGTGTTCCTTTAGCATCTCCATTGTCCAGTGGCTACACTGTCTGTTTAGTAGGATTCCTACTTCTGATATATTTAAAATAATTGCTATTATTTTTTGAGGCTTTGGCTAACTGTTCTTCAGATTCTTTTTGATCTTCCTAATTATGTTTTTACTCTTCATTTGCAAGAGTTTATGCTCCTTTCTGTTTTCCTCAATAAGATTTAATTTCCACTTTTTAAAGGCTGTCTTTTTGTTTTTCACTATTCCTTTACTTTGTTTAGCCATGATGGGACCTTTTTATTCTCTTACGTTTTTTAATTTGGGATATATACATTTAAGTTGAGCCTCTATTACGATGTCCTTAAAATGTTTCCATTCAACTTATAGCGATTTAACTTTTGGCACTGCACATTTTAATTTCTGTTTAACTTCCTTATTTTTTATGTAGTCCCCCTTTCTGAAATGAAATGCTAGTGTGTTTTCCCCACCACTGGGATGTTAAATATAATTATATTCTGGTCATCATTACCAAGCAGTCCAGTTATATTCACCTGTTGGACCAGATCCTCTGTTCTACTTAGGACTAAATCAAGAATTGCCTCTCCTCTTGTGGATTCCAGGACTAGCTGTTCCAAGCAGCAGTCACACTTCAACAGCAAAATGTTTCACTGAAAACATTTTTACCAGCTCAGGTGACAAATACAAGCAGGCTAAACCAGTTTGGAATAGTATCTACAAATAGGAGGGTTGGGTAGGTATTTTACTGTCAGCTTTTTCTTAACAGTGTAATTGGCAAGGAAAAGACCAGAAGGTTTTAGTCAGTCAGGATTGGTTTAGAGTCATTTATTCATTGTGGCTGGGCTTCACGTGGTTCAAAAGCCAAGATAAACTCAGAATCACTGGACAATTAAGGACAAATCTACTGCTAGAAGGGGCAATTGCAGGGGTGAGGGAGGAGGGCTGCTGTCAGTCTTCTTGATATCCATCTCTGGACTTTCAATCTGCAACTTTCAAACATGTTAGCTACTGAGTTTTAAAAATATACATTCTATCCTAGTCTAAACAAGGACTGTGACCCACAACATCTCCTTCCATACCTTCACAGATATGTTATGGCTCGGCTGCATTTGTGTCAGGCTTGTCCATTGAACCATTTTGTATTCAGCTATGCAGTGGCATCAGAGGCTCCACAAATTAATCCCCCCCCCCCCCCCACACACACACACAGTTCTAGAGACCGAGCCATATTGAAGCCCAACATGGAGCCAACCGGACTTCAACATAATTACAATGATGGCAACAAACGCTCTGGTAACACTTTATAGACTAACAAAACATGTAGATGGTCTCATGAGTTTTCGTTGGCACAGCCTACTTCTTCAGATGACCGGAGTTATGAGTTTGGGATATGAAAACTCAAAAGAAATAAGGGGGGGGGGGGAGGAGGAGAAAAAGAAAAAAGGAAGGAGGGAGTTTGAGACAGAGCATCATTAAGTATCTGGAGAATGGGTACTTAAACCTAAGCAGATAAAAATCTAAGTCAATAGATAGATTGCTAAGACAGGAAGGATACCACTCAGAGAGCTGTTAGCACCTTCAGTGGTTATTAAGTAGGTAGTGTCCTAGCCAGCCCATATCACGATTGAGTCCATTAGCATGTGAATTGAATTTGTGGATGAACTGGGATTCCAGTCCTTCCCTATGAATCTGGCTTGTGGAGCTGGCCTGTTATACGGAAACAGTACCAATATTTGTATCGTCATCCAGGACACCTATAAAAACTGCAATACCTGGTCACCTTATTCAAATGACTACTTTGAAATTAGATTAAGCTGAGTAAAACTACTTTGTGTGACAAGCTCTCTAGTGGCTGTCATCACAGTTTGTAACTGAAAAAGCAAAACTGTCTCTTCAGACTTAAGGGAAGAAAGACTGTCACAAAACTTGTTAAGTTCTATTTAAAAGATTAAGATGTTTGAAAGAGGGGAAATGGTTTTTCACCATAGTTTAAGTAATCTGCATACCCAAGGAGGAAAGGACAGAGATAAACAAAGAGGAAAGAAAATTTAAAAATACATAACATAAAAATAGCTGTTTCTGGCTTGTTTGGAGATTTTGTCTTAATCCTGCTTGGATTGGTGAAATTTAGACTGTTTAAGCATTGTGTACCTTTGAATATATAGTTTGACGCTGCCTATATTTGCATTGTGCATTGGGAAGGAATTTGTCTATTCCTTAAAGCCATCTGACTCCAAAGTTGGGGCATACCCTTAAAACAAAGGATAAAATCTTGCTTCTGTTGAAGTCAGTGGCAAAACACCTAGGCTATGTCTAAACTGGCGCGATCTTGTGCCAGAAATATGCACATGAGGCTAAGCGTGGACTATCACCAAGCCTCATTTGCATATCTAATGAGCTGCCATTTTGCAGAAGAGGCTCTTGCACCAGGAGCGTCTATACTGCGCCTTCTTGCGCAAGAAAAACCCTCTTGTGCAATGCCATTATTCCTGAAAATAATCAGCATAGTGGCATTGCGCAAGAGAGTTTTTCTTGCGCAAGAAGGGGCAGTGTATATGCTCCTTCTGGCTTAGCCTCATTTGCATATTTCTGGTGCAAGATCGCGCCAGTGTAGACATAGCCCTATTGACTTCAACCTAGCCAGGATTTTATTGACAGGCAGAAACATATTTTTCCTGTTGTGAAAGTTAGGTATATCACAAGACTCACTGAAAACAGTCATAAATTAGCAAAGAGGAAGCACTGACAAGTACTTTTATTGATTCATTAATATATATATTAAAAAGAGACTATTTTAGTATTTGGAGAATCCGTCTTTCCGTTTTCAAACAGATATAGCTCATCCTCAGATTTTCTAGCTCAGCTTCTGAACTGATTAGGGCTCATCCTAATGCAAGGGAAGATAGCAATACCTCTGGGCTGTGTCTAGACTGGCAAGTTTTTCCGGAAAATCCATCTGCTTTTCCGGAAAAACTTGCCAGCTGTCTACACTGGCCGCTTGAATTTCCGGAAAAGCACGGACGATCTCATGTAAAATCATCAGTGCTTTTCCGGAAAAACTATGCTGCTCACGTTTGGGCAAAAGTCTTTTTCCGAAAGACTTTTGCGCAAAAGGGCCAGTGTAGACAGCATAGAACTGTTTTCTGCAAAAAAGCCCCGATCGTGAAAAAGGCGATTGGGGCTTTTTTGCGGAAAACCGCGTCTAGATTGGCCACGGACGCTTTTCCGCAAAAAAGTGTTTTTGCGGAAAAGCATCCTGCCAATCTAGACGCACTTTTCTGAAAATGCTTTTAACGGAAAACTTTTCCGTTAAAAGCATTTTCAGAAATTCATGCCAGTGTAGATGTAGCCCAGTAGCATTGGCAATTGAGTCAGTTCTCTCCTATCTGCCTCTCACTCCGTTTCTTTCATATAGATGTCAATTTACAAATTGTTTGGAAACTCATTTTCACCACATATTATACATGTTTAGGGAATGGTAGGACAAAGAGTCTGAGTACTGTAGTAATCTTTTCCCCCTCTTCAAATAGGATGGCTTAGTGAGTGGGACCAGAGGTTCCTCTCACAGCGAGCAGGGGATGGGGAACCCTTGTGGTACCAACCCTGCACAGGATTTCCAGAGGTCTCTGAGCTGTGATCAACTGTAGAGTACAGAGGCTCAATCTTCCACCCAGTGGATTGGAGGAATATGGGGTATCCAGCTCCTGTGGAAGGGTAAAAGGCTCTGCTGCCAATTTGACATTATACTCTGCAGCACCGTTAGCCACTCACCCACACCTGCACCCCAAACTAAGGACCAAAACTTCACAATTTTTTACAGCCTTTCTTATCCAAATATCCACTCACTTTTGTAACTTTTACTTAAAATCTGTCACTTTCTGTGTATTGTATATTTGTGTTCAACCTCTATTATATATTTTAGCTGAAATGAAAGTATAAAATTGCCTTTACCTGTTATAACACATAGCTAACAAGCAACTGTAATGATCTGGGAAATGTTTGTATGCAATTAAATTACATTTATCTTTTGAAAAGATTGTTTTGAGGTCTACGATCTGAACGGTGATGGATACATTTCACGAGAGGAAATGTTTCATATGCTGAAGAATAGCCTGCTAAAACAGCCATCAGAAGAAGATCCCGATGAGGGAATTAAGGACTTGGTAGAAATAACACTGAAGAAAATGGCAAGTACCAAACATAAATAACCATTTATTTTATTTAAGGTGCACTTCTTTAATATCAATGAATTCATCTTCACAACAACCACAGGAGTTAAGCACCAGAGTGCCCAGGGGCAGCTCTGGCTCCATGTTACAGAGTGCTATGGTGTCCCGAGTGATGGCAACCAGAGCACGCAGAGACAAAATGCTTTGCTGTCCCTCATCGAGGTAGGCAAGCAAGCAGGGAAACCTGAGACCCGGCTGTCCAGGGGAGTCCCTTTAAGCACAGGCCTCAGATAGCCTCCAGCAGCAGCCACACAAAGTAGCTCCTGACCTGAGGCCCTGCCAGACCTGATTCCGGCAAGCCTTAAATGCGATTCAGCATCCACTCATTATGGACGTACTATTTTGAAATAGCAAAACGCTATTTGGAAATGCATTTTGTGTGTAGACGTGTTATTTCAAAATAACTTATTTCAAATTAACTATTTCAAAATAAGATCTTTTGAAATAACGCTATAGTGTAGACATACCCTAAGATATTAAGTGACTTGCACAGATTTTACAGGAGGTCTAAGAAAGAGCCAAAAATATAACCCCCAGTTCCCATGAATCCCACTTTAGTGACATAACAACAAAACCATCCTACCTTGCTCAGTTCATTACACTAATATATTTTCTCCTGATCACCTTAAGATACTTATTTTTAAATGTACCTTCCTTTCCTGTTACTATGGAGTCTTACTCCTCTGGGATTCTATGTTGGTCAACAAACTGCAGGACGGTTGGCCCACCCTACCCTTTATCAGGTGCAGGGTATGAAAACATACAGGTGCAAGCAAGGACCTTCCCCTCCCCCCCCAACGGAAACTGTTGGACAAATGAATCTGATCTTGTGTGCATGCCTACCAAGAGTGAAATTCAGCTCAACAATTACTTGAAGAGTATTTGATAGTGTAAGATAAGTAACTGTTTTTGACCAATAATGCTTATCCTCCTTTTCTAGGACTACGACCATGATGGCAAGCTCTCTTATACAGATTTTGAAAAAGCTGTAAGAGATGAAAATCTTCTCTTGGAAGCATTTGGACCATGTTTGCCAGACATGAAGGTATTAAATAATTCTTACATGTTAAAAAAAAAATAACTGAGGCGAGTACTGCCCTTCACCCTGATTATTGCCTCGCAGTTCTTTGAGAATTGCCAGTTCTCCAATTGTAAGATATTCATTTGCTCATGTTGGATTCATAGATTTCTATCATAGGAAGTCCTACAATGGGGTGCGCAATAAGCAGCCCCCGGGCTGGTCACAGTTCACCAGGATTAGCCCCTGGTGGACAGTCAGACATTTTGTTTACCTGGGCATCCACAGGCACAGCTGCTTACAGCTGCCCTTGGCCAGGATTCACCGTTCCTGATCAATAGGAGCTGCAGGAAGAGGCATGGGTTGGGCCACTGCTTCCTGCAGCTCCTGTTGGCTGGGAATGGTGAACTGCAGCCAATGGATGCTATGAGCATTTATGCATGTGGACACTTGGGTAAAAAAGTGTCTGGTGGCCCACTAGAGGTTAACCCTGATTAACTGCATCTTGTCTGTGGGCCACTTAATGCTTACCCCTGATCTAAACAAACACTTACTTGTAGATCCAGAACTTCCAGGATCCCCACCCAGGACAGCCAGCCAAGCAGACTGTCCTGTTGCAGAGGCTTATAGGAGCCTGGCTCCTCCACAATAACATATTCCCAGCCGGCAGCTCAGGGAAAGCTTGGATTCCATTTTGCACAGAACTTCAACATTTTGAAGTTTTATTGTCAAAACAAAACCAGCTTTTAAATTTTTGAAATCCATCATGAAAGAGGACTACTATTACTACTATTCTTGCCCAGCTGTAATATCTATTTTAATTTGAGAGATAAGGAAAAGTTTTGAAGATGAAATGACTTGCCTAATATCTTAAATTTGGTGAAAAAATTGGACTAAAAATCTAGGCCATCTAATGCCTACTCTGTTCTAGTTATTAAACTATGGTCCTACTGAAGATTCATGTCAACTGTTATATGCTAGCAACTTCTATGCTTTGTGTATTGTGCTCTAAAAGCTTGTCAGTTTTTTAAAAGGATTCAGTAGAAAAGAGCACTCTAGTCTGTATTAACCTGCAGTTCTAGCCCCAGAGGTTTGGATATGCTCTTTACTATTCTGTTGCAAAAAACAACAAAACAAGCATCTCATTATTTTTTTTTTTACTTTAGCTAAGGCAAGAAAGGATTCCCAATGCAGCTTTTTCTTTTAATTTTTAGATGTTCAAAAATCAGGATATTCTCATAAGTGGTATATCTAGTTATAACTACCCATCATGAGTCCTTTTGTTTCCAGAAGGAACCATCACTCTGAATGTTCTGACAAGTTCTTGGACACAAAAATTTACATTACATAAGTGTGAGGTTGCATAAGAGAAATTGGAAAGATATTTTCAAATTTTAAGTAATATGTTTACTCTTAACAAGCTGCAATTTAGCACTATTATTTTCTGAATACTTTTCACCCTTTTAAACTAGTTTAAATTATTTTACTTTATAATTATTTTGTCGTATTATGTTTGTTTGTTTTTTAAATATAGAACAGCATGGCATTTGAAATGCAGGCATTCCAAGAAACTGGTGATCTGTAACTCTGCAACTGGAAAACTACTGTAAAGGACTGTTTCTCGGCATCAATTTTCTTAAGACGGTAAAAATAGCAACAAGTCTGAACTCTATAATATACCTCAGCATTCCTTAACTTCAGTATACCTGCTAATGAAGAAATGAGTAAGAGGATTACAAGGACATTTGAAGGAGTTAATATTTTATACCTCATGAAATGCTATCTGTCTACTGAGGTACCAAAGTGCTACAAATTATAGACGCTGGTTTCACAAAATGTAAAAAAATACAAGATGTATAATCATGAATGTTTATGCTACTGCTTGAAAATACAATTTAATATTTCTTTACCTCTGACATTACAAAAATAAAAAATCCTTGAAATTACATCCTGTAAAGGCAGATAACACCAAAGATGCTACCAGTGGTATCTATATTCTTCTTCTCTGCTTTATCGGTGGCTTTGTTTGACTATCCTCTGGTTTTTCCCCAGATGTTTTTGGAACAGTAACTGATACCTAGTTTAAAAAGGAAAAAGTTCAAGCTCAATGCATTGTTATTATTCCTTCTTCTGTTACTTTTAGAATAAAAGGTCCCTGGATATGTATGTAACTTAGATATTTGAATTTTAGGATCAAAGTATAATATCTGTTCATTGCAATTGTATTATAAATTTTCCCCCGCATAAAGTGATAGATAACATTCTCTTACAAAAACAGTTTTTAATGCTTAGAATGAAATACTGGGGAAACAGTACAGCATCAACAAGAAAGTGAATCAGTGACAGTCAACTTGCTTTATTCATTTTGAATCAAGAGCTTGCATACAGCTACAGATCTACTGAAGTAATTCAGTCCACTTGTGAAGTGAAATGCTACTCTGTGTGAGAAGAAATATCAGTGGCTGGCCCTATACAGCCGCTAGTAAACTGCATTTTAAAAGTTGTATGTTCCAAGAGTGAATGCTTTATTCCTGGTTTCAAAATGCAAAAAGGCTGTTTGGAATAAAATGAACCCAAATATTTTGTCAAAAACATGAGTTTTTATGCCAGTCCCTTATAGTGTCCCCAAAGAAAAGTCAAAAAGCATTCATTAAGCTTTCATATGATGCAAGCTTATTTTTTAAGATATAGCCTCTGGATCTCTTTTAAATTATATTAATTGGAGAAAGACAGACCAAACTATCACTGCATTATTTACTCATGTATTTAGAAAAAGCAGTTCAAATTTAATATTTTTGCTTAACTTCAGAACTGCTGCTATCTTAAGCCATCTTACTTGTTTAACCCTTTTACTGTTTGAAAAAACAAAAATAATCGTGAGCCTCTCATTGCGATATAGCTGTGCAGGTAAAATATTTCATGTGGGGCAGTACACAATATCTATGAAGGAAGTATGAACAATTTTCAAATAACTGAAAGGCAAAGAAAAGGAAATTCTAATATAAGGCCTGTCAAGCGGGTCGATCTGCCGTTTCCCCCATCCCTAGGCCAATCAGGGCCTGGAGAGCATACAAAGTCTCCTCCCCTACCAGGGGCGGCACACGGTGCTTAGAGTCAACCACCTGGGTTGACTCTTAAGGTGCCCCTTTGATTAAAATGGCTTAATAAAGACGTCTGAAATCCAGATATGCTCTAGATCAAGGATGGGGAACCTCAAGCCCAGGGGCTGCATTCAGCCCCTCGCTTGCCTGGTTCTGTCCCCCAAAGCTCAGGGGCCTCCCCAGCCTGTGCTCCAACTTGCCCCCTACTAATCCACTGCAGGACTGGAGCACTCAAGATCTACTGAGCTAGGCTACCTATGCCCAGTTCTGGTGTGGGAGGAGAATGTGGGGAATGTCTTTCTTCTTCTCAGACGGGGGACACATCAATGAGGGTTTTTGGTTTGTTTGTTTTTAATTCTCATTTGTGTGCAGCCCCCAAATGATTCTACTTTGGGTCATTGGCACCCCAACCCAAAAAAGGTTCTCCACCCCCATATATTTCACCTGTCTTTGCAGTTAAGTATATGTAGAAAATGAATTAATATGAAAAATGAATAGCATCTTGATGTTACTTTTATTTCTAAAAATGGCAGAAAACCAAACCTATATCAAATGAAAATATTTCAACAGCACAAAGTTGGTGCAGCATCAAAATGATTCTGAAAATATTATGATTACAGAGATTTAAGAAAAACCAACCCTTTGGTAATTTTTTGACATTTGGCCTAGTCAGGAAAGGAGATAAGAACCTGTGACTGATTTCATTGGGCATTATGGATGCTCGCATCTCTCAGAATCAGGCCCCATTATTATTTCATCAAAATGCCAGAAAAATATCCAATGTATTGACATAAGTTACTTGATGGTCCCATATATGTTTTTAAATAATTTTTAATGAATATGTAACACACGTCTGAAAATCAAAATTAGGTGATTGATTTTTATTTTTAGAGTACATACCTTGTTAAGTTTATTTCGAATTAAACTTGCTGAAGTATTCAAGGAATCATCATCCATGTCTACTTTTGGTATTTCTGGTAGCCGTGGACCAATAATGATTTCACTACTATCTGAGTCTGTTCCAATGAAGGCAATTTGATTGCTTTGGTCTCTCTTTCTCTTTCGTTCTTGCAGTTGAGTTGTTCGGGGCATAAATCTCCCAATTCCATTATCAGAAGGAACTTTTCTTTGCAGCACAAGAGAAACCGGTGAGTTAGTACGCCCCCTTTCTTGTGCACTATTAGTCAAAGGTTTGCTTTGGCTATTGTATTCAGAAGTTTCAGCACTGTTATTGACATACTGAGGGAATGCCATTGCACTCTGAAAGTGATCTCCTGAAGGACATGCTGTATTTCTTGATGAAAATTCGCAAGATGGCTTATAAGGGTAAGGACAACGTGCAGAGGGATCCCAGTTACTAGTACTTGCATCAGCTGCACTGACTCCTAAGGTTTCTGGTTGAAAGCAACGTTCTAAGTTCTTTGAAGCAGTCTTTTTAGGTTCCTGTATCTTCTTTGCAATAAAAAGAACTTTAACACAAAAAGGGTAGATTGTTATATATAATGTAGAGAAGTATTAACAAATAAAACATTTATCTAGCGTAGCTGAACTACGGTCTGGATTTTATAGCCAGTTCCAGTCTAACCTCAAGTTTGATACTCATTTTTTAAGTTTTACCCTTCAAACTCTTTCAGGTGTGGCTTCTGCTTGAAACTGAATTATACTGGAAATTTTGAGCAAACATACTTCAGCAGTTTTTTCAAAGGAAAAAAAGCAAACAATTCATCATATTTGTTATATGGTGTGTTTTCATGTAATTAAAGACTGTATAATTAGGCCTGGCAAAATTCCATTTTATTACCATTTTGATGAATAATATTGGCTTATTTTTAGGGATGTAACAGCATAGACAATAATTAACTGATTAGCAAAAGCTTATAGATTAATGCTATAGACTGGATGCATTCACCCCCACAGTACATTTTTTAGCTGGCTGGCCAGCAGCCTGGCTCAGTCCTGGGTCCAGAATTTACTTCTCCTGCAGCTCTGCATTTGAGCTCAGATTTCCCCCCAGACAGGGGCTGCTGCCACCCCACACTGCTGCCTCTTTATCAGAGGCAGCAGCACAGGGTGACAGGCAGCTGGTCTGTGAGGAGAGCTGGTTTTTAAACTGGCTCCCCTCTCAGACCAGCTCCCGGCTGGTACCCCACACTGCCTGGCACCTTGATACAGATGCAGCAGTGCAGAGTGGCAGGGGACTCCTCGGGAGCGAGGCCAGAGTGCAGTGGCTGCTGGCCATGCCCCCAGAGACCACAGAATAGTGGACTAACAGATAAGAATTCATGTGGATACTCGACTATTCAGTTAACTGATATTTCATATCCCTAGTTATTTTTAAGCATTTTTATATCAATTTAAATTTTCACAAATTGCAAAATGGATTTTAAGCATATTTTGCAATTTTTATCAATTTAAATTTTAAGTTGCAAAAAATTATGGGAGGAGTCAGACAGTAATTATGTAAATAACAGATGTTGATATTCAAAAACTTAAAGCTTTAAAATCCTTACAAGACAAATTGTCAACATCACATATTGAAATACACACAGTAAATATCCTTAAACTCTAATAAGTTCTCATGCAGTGCTTTTCTTACTTTGCCTATCTGTACATTTTTGATCAACAATGGAAATAATTTTTGTGTACATGCTAAACTTGATGTTTACTGACATTTACTGATAAAAATATAATCCTTCCGAATCTACTTTAATACATTAGGTATAAAGAGGAAGCAAGCTTAGCTTTGGCATTTTCTGATAGCAGTTTTTAAGTACCTATATGGGTGTTATAAGCAGGAGTGAGAAACATTGTTCTCCTTGACCTCTGCTGATAGGACAAGCAGCAATGGGCTGCTTCTATTTCCTAAATGTCAGAGTGCTTAAACACGGGAATAAATTGCCTAAGAGGGTTGTAGGATCGCCATCATTGGAGATATTTAAGAGTGGGTTAGATAAACATCTATCAAGGATGATCTACATGGTGCTTGGTCCTGCCATGAGGCAGGGGACTGGACCTGATGACCTCTCAAGGTCTCTTCCAGTTCTAGTATTCTATGATTCCCCACAGGTGGATGGAGCCAGGACTGTGTACCCTGTCTCCCCAGGTGGCTGGGGCTGGAGCCAGGATATTGTGGGCCCCCACTATAGCTTCCCTTGGCCTGAAGCTGTGCACTGCTCCCTTCCTCCCATGGATGCAGCCAGAGCTGTGGACCCATCCTGCAGCCATTGTTGCAGCTGGGGCATGTGCCCCTCCAGGTCTGTGCAGACACCACATATAATCGGAGTATATAATAGCAATATATAAAACGTATGGAGCCTAAACTGTTTACAATATCTAAAAATGAGATTCTGTGGTATGCTTTTTGGAGATACAGCACAGAACTCACAGCCCGAAGGTAGAGGGAAGAGAGAGTAGCTGGTTAATGTGGCTTTATGCCTTTTCAATCTCAGCTGCTCATGAGGAATGGGGTGGAGGGACCTATCTAACTTACAGTAACTCTGGGGCTATCCTATGGGCTACAGTAGTGGTACTCGAAGTGTGGCCTGGGTTGAGGGCTCGGGGCTTGCCCCCTCCCTCAACAGTGGGGAGCCTGTGCTGGCAATCCAGTCCCCACTCCCCATGAGGTTGGAGTGCAGGCTTCCCACTGCAAAAGCAGAGGGGGAAGGAGCCTCAACGACTGCATCTGGCTTGCAGGGAAAGGAAGCACCTCCACAAGCTGCTGCTCCCCCTCTCTGGTTAGAGGAATGGCAAGGCAGGAAACTGCTTCCCTGCAGGCTTTTTCCGCTGCTCCCATTGGCTGGAATTACAGCCACTGGGAGCAGCAGGGGTGAGGGGGCCTGGGAGTAGCAGGAGGCACAAAGCCAGATGAGCGCCCCCTCATTTCCTTCATGCCCAGACCCTGCATCTCCATCCCTCTCACTCACCCTCCTCCCAGACCCTCCGCCCAATCCACCCCACTCCTGCACCCTCCATACTTCCCAGATGTCTCACCTCAGCCCACTCCTGAATTCAACCTCCCATCCAGACCCCATTCCTCCCCTCTCCTGCACTCATTTTGTCATGGGTATTTGACTGGTAGTCTGTGGAAAGGTCTGTGTTGAGTGGGGTGGGCCAAGAAGTTTGAGAACCACTGTCTGGAATCTCCACAGTGCTGCATGCTGCAGCCCCACCACTGACACATCCCACCCCCACTATGTCTGCATCACCAGTCCCTGCAACTGGGGGAATTCTACCTTTGGTGGATCCATGACCTTAGGGCCCATTTACCCTGCACAAGGATCAGAATGGGGCTAAGACTCTCACCTCATGTTTCTTAGCTATGCTTATGTTTCTGATAAATGAGATCACACACCTCATTATCAAGAAAAGAAACTAGGGAAACAAAAGCATTAAAACCTATCCTTTTGTTAATCCCCTATTTACTATTTGTTTTATATTTTTTGTGATCATTTAGAATCCATTGAACACTGAGAACTTCCCATTCTGCTCTTAAAATACTGAAAACACAGACACGCACACTTTGTAGAAAAGTAAATAGGAACAATTAACTATAAGAATAGGCATTTTTACTTTGCTAAAACATACCCACAACACAAGCGATACTTTAAACTTTCAAAAGGGTGTCCAATTACAAACCTCTATTACTTGTTGCTTTTGCTATATACTTTCTCCTGTCTTGCAACTTCTCCCTTGTTTCTTGGACTGTTTCAAATTCTGGAGCATAACACACATGAAGCAAACTACCAAAGAAACTCCGTTCATCCATTTTTCTCTTGGCTATCCTAAATGAAAGAAAATTGCATTAAAATGTTACATTAGTCCAATATTACCATAGCTTACATTTTAACAAACGTATCTGTGGATCACTGATATTCTCTTGATCTATGTTTGTAATAAACGTTTACATGACTACACTGTACAGAGAACACATCATTCTTGTATTTACCAAGCATATTTACGTGGAATAAATATTTTACCTGAATCTCAAGAAATTTACTTGAAAATATATTATATTAAGAAACCAAAGATTGAAGAAAATGGAAAGCATACAGATGTTATCTGTTGCAATACCTTGCACTCTGTAATTTTTGGAATTTGATAAGATAAACTTCTGTAAATTGTTCCGCTGGATACTCATCTAAAGCATTGTACTCCTCAATGGCACCATATAATGCAAACTGTTGCACTAATTCCTTCATGACACCCAAAGCAGGAACGCCTTGTATTAGCAAATAACGAGATTCTAAGTTGACAGTGTACACCTAAAAGAAATAAAAACATTTACATACATTTATCTTGCAATAAAACATTAAATACTATATTCAAGCAGCTCAAGTATTTTTCTTCTATTGACCTCTTAGAACTTTAGAAAATTTTAAACATTCCCCCTTGATTTCAAGCCTGGAATCTTTCAAAGAAAGTATTATAGGGACTCCCAACAAACAGAAATCTGTAAGAATTCTATGATCAGCAGGGACTTCCTCATCAGTGACTGGTTATAGAACTCAATCATTCTGATCCAAAAGCAGATGCCTACCATTTGAGTTAGGTTTATTTCCGATCTGATCCAGTAAAGAGCAATGCTATATAGTCTAGCCAGTACATTACATGTGCTTTTCAACAATGAACATGTTTGCAGGATTGGGCCCTGAAGCTTGTATGTATTGTATGCAACCTTTCAAGACAAGATAAGGGAATACATTTTTCAATTTATTTTCTACAATTCTATGATTCAACTGAATGCTGGTAGGCTTTCTGTAGCATGTAACAAGACATCTAAAATGAGGCCAAAATAGTGCAAGAAGAATTTTGAAATGTGAGATTTCTTTCAATATTAATGTTTCCTATAGTTTCATAATCGAACATTCCTTACATTAATGATTAACACTCCCAATATGGCCAGGTTTGTGTGGAGTGGGGGATGTTAAATGTGGCCGGAACAAACTGATGTTTGTTGTAATGAGAGACGCACATATGTTAATCAACACAACACAACAAATAGTCTGGTAGCACTTTAAACACTAACAAAAATGTAGATGGTATCATGAGCTTTTGTGGCCCACTTCTTCAGATGACTGGAGTGTTGGAAGTCCAGAACCAAGAATAAATAAGGCAAGGAGAGATGGGGGCGGGCAGGGAGGAAAAAAATTGGAGGGGAGGAAAAGAGGACATTGGGTACATACTTTTCAAAGGGATAGCAGAGCCAGTCTGAAACAGGAAACATTTAAAAAACAACAAATAGTCTATTAGCATCTTAAAGACTAAATAGTTAAAAGAGGCTGATAATCATTAGTTTGCACTATGAAAGGAAGAGTAGTGACACCAGATTCTACACAGACATCAAGAACCATTGACACCTCCCCATCACTCCTTCCTTTATTTATTCTTGGTTCTGGACTTCCAACACTCTGCTCATCTGAATAAGTGGGCTGTGCCCACAAAAGCTCATGATACCATCTACACGTTTTGTTAGTCTTTAAAGTGCTACCAGACTATTTGTTGTTAAGTTTTTCCTGTTACAGACTAACTCAGCTACCCCTCTGAAACTTTTAAATATGTTAATCAAATGGTTCCTAACTCATTGGTGGCAAGCTTTATATCGGTTTTTGCCAGAATGAAACCTCATTAGTTTCCAGGCAGCGCCAGGTAGGTGAGAGTGTGTGATGGGGTGATTTGCAATCCTGCACCATCCTATCACCCCTCCTCGCCCCAACAGGCTGCGGCCTTTGGATCACAATGCCACAAAACTGAACACAGAGCGTGCACCCACAGCCACTGGAGAGCAAGAGCCAGCCAGAGCCCCGCCCTGTGCCGTGCCCGGGACAGGGAGTGAATAACTCTGCCCCAGGCGCCGCAGCGTTCGGAGCAGGGTGACGCTCCCGCAGGGAGAACAGGAGGCGGCTAGAGCAGCCCGCAACCTGGCGCGTACCCGCGGGCGGGCGCGGGCATTTGAAGCCAGATGCTCGCCCAGGTGGCCCGTAGCCCGGGCTAACCAGTGCAGGCCCCGCACATTCCCACCTTCACTGCGCGGGGCCTGCGCCCCTCCCGGTACTTGGCGCGCGAGTCGCAGACGCCCTGCTGCGCGTGGTGTTTACAAAAGCCCCCAACTCCATCGCCAGGCGCCGCCATCTTCCCATCTCCCCCCGCGCGCGCCACGGCCAGGCAGCACCAGTAGCTCCCCGAAACAGCAGCCAGTCACAGAACCGGGGAGCGATTACGGCGCGCTCATTGGCTGCGGGCGGGGACGCGCAGGAGAGATTTGGGCTGACCAGACAGCACCTGCAGAATCCCTCGAGAGAACAGCCAATCAGAGAAAGCGGGCGAAGGGGGCACGCACGCTCATTGGCCTGTGGCGGGCCGTACCAATGTTGCTGGAGGGTAGGGGCCAGTACTGAGGGCTCGTGCTTCCTTCTCTCTGGCCACACGGGGTAACGCTCCCTGAGTGCGGAGCGGCCGCTCGATGCTGCCGGGGCGCGCCGCGGCTGGGTGCGGCCGGGGCGATGTGGGGCAGCGGCTACCCCGGAGGCGCGGGGGGCGCTGCTGTGACTGTCGCCTTCAGCGGCACCCGGGACTGCTTCCTGCACCTGCCGCCTGCGCTGGCCTCCCACCTTCGCCTGCAGCAGGTACTGGGGCGGGCCCCGGCTGGGCGGAGGGACCCTCGGAGCGGATCGTGGCAGAGCCCCGCCCCTCTCCCCACCAGCATGCGGGAGGGACTGGGAGGCGCCCCTCTAACTTTCATGGCTTCACCCCTCCTCGCCAGCATCCCCCTCAGGGCTACGGTGACATCGCTTCAGTCCCGCTCCGTTAGACCCCGCCCCCTGCCATCCTAACGCCAGGCCGTTCTCTCGCCGCTTCCCTCCCCCCAATGCCAGTGATGCAGTGACACCCCCTGCCAGATCTCCTCACATACCACCGATTACCCCACTGCCAGCGACATCCCATCACCAGCACTTCCTTATCGTGCTCCCCCTCCATGCACGCAATGCCAGTGGCGCCCCTCAGTGCTCGCCAGTGGCGCCCCTCAGTGCTCGCCAGTGGCGCCCCTCAGTGCTCGCCAGTGGCACCCCTCAGTGCTCGCCAGTGACGCCCCTCAGTGCTCGCCAGTGACGCCCCTCAGTGCTCGCCAGTGACAGCAACTCCTCTGATGCCAGCACTTTATCACACTCCCCTCACACCAGTGCCCTCTCAGCCAGTAATGCCTCCAAAGCCAGCAATGCCTCCAATACCACCATTTCCTCACAACAGCCCCTAATGCTAGCAAAACTACCAGCACCTCCTCACAACCCCTGAGGCCAGTGATGACTCTGATACTAGCCCCTTTGCATTGCTCCCTTTCCATGCCAGTTACACCCACGCTGCTTGCAGTGCCCCCAATGTTAACATCTCCTCACTATGTCCGCTAATGCTAGTGATGCCCCCAGTATTAGCATCTCTTCATGACACTCTCTGCAATACCAGTAATTCGTTACTACCACCAGCACCAACACACAATGTCCTCACAATGCCAGTAAGTTTTCATGGTGGCCCCAGTGCCAGTGATTCACTTTGAATCGACTGCCTCACAAGACCCCTGATCTAGAGGTGTAAAAAGTTAACCAATTAACTGATAAGCATTGCTTTACTGGCATGCTTATCAGTTAACCCGTTAATTGGTGTGGAGAGCAGCCAGCCGCCCACAGCACAGCTATGGCTGGTTGGAGCAGCCTCTCCACCTGCTGCAGGGTGTAGGAGTTAATTGCGGAAGAGTTTTGTACATGTAAGTTTAGGGGTGTGAGGCCTGCATTCTTACCCCTTCCCCCATATCTGATGAGCCAGAAGCATGTTTTTGGGAACATATGCCATTTAAGATAAGCATTGTTGCCAGTATAGCAAGAACGAGGGTAAAGGGCAAGAACGCATAAACAATCCTGTTTACTCTAATGCACTGATCACTTAAACAAGGCCAAAGAACAAGTAGAACAAAATCAGAACCAGATGGATAACTAACAGCCGAGCCCTACATCAGCAAGTAATGAATAACCCCTGGAAATTTCCATACTGCCAAACAAGGCAAGAAAACTGTATTTAAGACTGCTCCAAAGCACAGCAATTTGGACCTCACCGATGGGCTTTGGGTACCGGTGCCTCGGAAGCTGAGACAGTCTCTCACTTTGTCCGGCTAGCCAAAGGGACGTAAGATATGCCACTTTCTGTAGAGTTGTCTTCAACTCTAGTTGACTTGTCCAGTGAAACAAAACAAATGCAGTGTCATATATTTTTGATACATATACATGATACAACCCCTGCTTGTCTCCTTCCCCCAAAAAATTGTACCATGGAGTGTTATCCCTGATTCCTAATGATACACAATCTGCCTATACTCATCCAATTCCCTCCTAATATCCCCTTCTTTTACATTTTCCACACTCTTAACAATAACTTGATAGAATCTAAATTAATCTTTAAAACAATAAAGAGCCAAGAAGATGCATATATTGAGGTACCAAACGGGTTCGTAACCTTTTGTGTGTGTAAATCTCTACCTTCGTTACTTTATGTTTCTAGTATCCATCAAAGCAAGGCCCCAGTGATCAAATCAGAGATAGATAGGCAGATCTTTGCACCGGCATGGAGTGTCGTATTCAGATTTTCAATGATTCAGTGTATTACAGTGTATTTCTGTCTTACTTGTGCTAAGATGCTACATTATTTGTTAAAAGAAAGCATGGCAAATCCAGGAACAAACCGCATTTCTTCATTTTGTAATCAAATGTCAGGTTTTGTCTATACTGTTAATGAGAACAAGCAGTATTTGTGGACTATAATTTTATTTACATTGTTTTCTATTAATGTTATTTTGTTGTCTGAAATCAGCAGGGCCAAGCTGTGAAAATCTCCTTGGGTTACCAGCCTATATTTTTGAGTTGGATGGAAATTAGACATCGTAATCACCATGGTGAAAATATTGCTGAAATTAACAGACACCTAGCAGAGAAACTTGGCATTGCAGAAGGAGAACAGGTTTGGAATGCACTTTTTTTAAACAAAATTTCTGGAAGAAATAATGCTTTCATTTAGGTTCCAATTGTGCAGCCTGTTCCATGCAGGCAGACAGATCCCCACTGTCCTCACTGGGACTGAATGCAGCAATATTATTGATGCTGCTATTTCTTTTCACTTTGTATCTGTTGTGTTCACTATAGGACATCTATATCCTAAGCATACCACAACAGCTATGTTTTACTTCTGAGGGAATTGGGGAATTCTGCATTATTGAGCATCACAGAATTCAGATTCTTTAACCCATGCCTAAGCTTTCCCGCACAAAATCACAGGGAAGCAAAGGGAAGCTGCAAGAGTGTGGTCACATAACTGCATGGTATTTGGCACTGGGAGTAGTTGGTCTGGGGATGTCCATGGATGTAGTTTGGGGGAGGCATTGCTCCCCCAATGCTCCCCCAAACAGAAGCAAGGTATGGGGGGGGGAGTATGGAGGATATTTGCCACTGTGTTGGGGGCATTTCTGCTAGGAATGCGATTTAGGAATGTGAACAATTAGTCAACTGTCTGATAAATGATTATTGGATAGTCTACAGGCTAGTCATCTAATTGCTTCCTCCCACCTGGCTGCCTCTCTCAGAAAGAAGCAGCAAGGGGAGGAAGAGAAGGGGTTACTTCAAAGCAGCAGCACCACGTGGAGCGTGGGGCCAGACCCTGGGCTCCAGGCGGCAATGCTGCATGGAGACTGGGCCAGCTGGGGTGTCCCCAGGCTGCATGCAGCATTTCAAAGCAACAGCGTTGCATGGAGCCCGGGGTCACCGGGCGAATCCCCAGCTGACCCCAGGCTCCACACAGCACTTTAGCTTTTGAAGAGTAGCAACAGCTTAAGGGCTGTTGCTATACTTCAAAGGCAGAGGTGCCCTATCAACTAATCAAATAGTCGATGCAAAATATATCGAGCATTTGATTAGTCAATTCACTTGATATTTAACATCCCTAATGTGATTGCGTATCCAAGTACACAGTTAACTGATAAGCCTGGGCTCATCAGTTAACCCTCTTGGTCACATGCAGACCCCACCCCCACTGTATCAGTGGCAGTAGTGTGGGGATGGAGGGGCAGTCGGGAGTTGGTATGTGCAGGGAGCCGGCTTTCAAGCCTTCTCTCTTTCTCTCCCGCCCCTGCCCCCCCCCTCCCACACACACAGCTGCTTCCCACAGAGGCATCAGTGCAGGCTGGAGGAGAGGCAGGAGCCATTGCTTGCAGGGAGCTGACTTTTAAGCCCTACTCCCCACATTGCTGCCTCTGTATCTGAGGCAATAGCATGGCTGGGGGGACAGCTCCCGCCTTTCTCCTCCCATCCCTCCATAAACATGTATCCATTGAAAATTTCAGCAGTTACACGTTTACACAAATAAACGCGTTTTAACATCCCTAATTTCAGCAAGTGCAGAGCTACCTGGCTGATGGAGAGTTCAGTTGAGGCTGCTGACTCTGTAGTTGGATGCCACCTCCTGAGTCATAGTGCAGAATTTTAAAATGTGAGCAGAATTTTTCTGTTTTGGGACAGAATTTTTACTGTTTTGGTTCAGAATTCCTTCAGGAGTAATAGTGATACTTCAATTTTTGGTTAAGTGGTTTAGCTAATATAATTAAAACGGCAAGTAATCTTAATCATCCAAAGTGTACAGTGAATCGGACTTAATTCTTTCATGTTACTTAAATATTGAACATGTTCTTTATGTAAATATCAGAGGCTAAACATTTTTAATGTGTTGTTGTCTGCCAGATATTCCTTGAGCCATGCTCCCAAGCCGTATCCTGTCAGCAAGTAGAAGTGGAACCCCTCTCAGCAGATGATTGGGAAATACTGGTAATAACATTTTTAAATTGCTCTCATCTCTTTGTTACTCTCGATAAGTGTTTTTTTTTTCCCTCCCACAACCTGGTCCATGCATGGGTGTTGTATGTTGCTTGTATATTTGATTCAAATTTGATTTTATATAGGGATACATGGATTGTATCTTAAAACAAATGCAGGATGTAATTTGAAATATTTGATTCCTAATTTTGCAAAATTGTCTTAGGAGCTGCATGCTTCCTCTCTTGAAAGGCATCTTCTTGACCAGATTCGAATAGTATTTCCAAAAGCCATCTTCCCAGTGTGGGTTGAGCAGCATACTCATATTTACATTCAAATTGGTAAGTGATGGAGGCCTTTCATGCTACAGGGAACTTTTAGCACAGGTGGGTAAATGTATTGATTATTTTTGTTTAATTACAGGTACACTAAAGCCTCCTGCTCCTTATGGGAGGCTAGAACCTCATACACAACTTTTGGTATGCCCAAAAACACGCCAACTTGAAGAAAAAGCCACCAATTTGCCTTCCTCAAAAAATGACTTTTTACATGAAAGAGTTATTAAAAGTAACATGGATCAAGAAGAAATAATAAAGCAACCTTTTGCCAAAGAACCTCATTTAAATGCAGGTGTCATTGAACACTGTAAGCCAGATTCAAAAGAGATATATGGGTCAAGTGTCCTGCCAAACGTATGGAATTTTATCGGGAGCATTTTCTCTCGCTCTCCTGAGCAGAAACAGGAGAATTCCTGTGGTACAAGTGAAATAGGTGTGTTCAAAGATGAGTTATTAAACTTGATTCACATGGACTCTATTTTCAGAGTATGTCAGTTCCAGCCTCCTAGTGTACAGAGCACATCAGCCACATATACTTATCAGAAAAATGCTGTTCATGTTTTTCCATGGAACCTGCAGTTTATTGATTTAGATCCCAATATTAAAGTGACTTATGGGAAGATTAGTAAGCTTCGCTCCCCAAGGCAACGGCATCAAGAAGCAAAGCAGAATCTGCCATTTGAGAAGCAAAATCAAATGCCCAGCCCAGAAGACAGAAGACAGTCTGGCTTTAATATCAATCAAGAATCCAGTGAGAGCTATGTTGTGCAGATAGTATGGAATGGATTTGAAGACCTAGAGAGTGCCATAAAATATAACAGTGTGGAAGCCATGCATGTTGGAAGAGTCTGGGTTAGTCTGAACACAGTTGCTTTTGGGTTTTTTATTAAATAACTTTGGGGTTGCTTGATTCATATAAAATTGTAGAGCGTAAATTTTGTAAACAATTTTTAAAGTAAGGTAGATTAAAATAAAGTAGATAATATCAAGTTTAGCTGTTCTTTGCTAAGTTTTCCTGTTCTGGATTACTCACATCTAGCAGTAGTCCTCTGAAATGTACAGCATCTCCAGAGCTCTGTGGCAATTCTATAGCAAAAAATGAAAAAAATTCCCCAGCATTTTTTTAATGATTTTCTGTAATTTGTGAGCTATTTGTACTGAGAGCCTGAACAATCTACTGATAGCTGTAGTATTCCAGAGAACGTAACATGGATATTTTCAACATAGAACAAGGTATGTGGTTATATCAGATAATCGTGCCTCTCTGATGTGTTCGACCTTCAGCTTTCAACAGAATGGGAAGTGATGGTATCAGCTATCACAGCCTTGTACAATTGGTATGTGATTTTAATATTTTTTTAAAACTTTCATTAAAGAAATTATTTTTAAAAAGTTAGTTTAATACAAATTATTTTATGTTAATAAAAATTAATTCACAGTTAAGACACTGAAACCTTAATAGGACTTTCCAGCTGGATCTCAGGGTACATATATACTGCAGATGAACTAAAGAAAAACAGCTATGAATTTCAAAGCCCAGGACAGCTGATTTAGGCTCACAGTGCTCACACTGCATGACTAAAAATAGAGCCCGAAAGGGAATATCTGGATGTCTGTGGTGGTGTTTTTTGGCAAAATAGCACAAGCACTGAGAGCCCAAGTCAATTGAGATCAGTGCTGTGGGGTTTTGGTTTGGTTTTTGGCAGTGTTCCCACCAATTCATCATCCTTTTCAGTGAGAATGAGAATACCAGCCAATAGCAGACTCATTACAGCCATCTCTTGTAGACATCAGTTTTTTATGTCAGCTGAGACCCTCAAGTGCTACTTGCTAAAATGACTTACTGTACTGATTCTTGGTAACAATAGACTCCTCATTTGTGAGCTGTTTCAATTTAGGAAGTCTCTTAAATTATAATAGGGCTTAAGGGAAATATATTTTAAATAAAGGAGGGAAAATTGAATTTTATCACTGGCTTAGCCACTGGCCTCCTGCGTCACCTGGAGCTAGTCACTTCACCTTTCAGTACCTCAGTTTTCTAATCTTACCCACCTTTGAGGTCAATGGTTGAAAGTAGCTGTATAAGAGCTAAGTATTATTTATTTATTTATTTATGTATTTTATTTTGTTCTATGGGGAAAGCCCCACATTCTTACTGCTCAGATTCTTTTAGCATATTTGGAATCAAATACTAAATAGGATGTATTTAATTGTAATTTTAGGTGCACTACTGTTATATCTTAATTTACAAAAACATATGCAGACTTTTTAAAATGTTCAAAATTACTAGATCATTACATTTTCATTAGCTAAGTCAAATGACTTCAGCTGCAAGACTGCCTCTTTGTCTATGTATATAACACACATAAATCAACTATCAAATGCATTGCTGGTAAAACAAACAATATTGTATTTTAAAAAAGGAACTTTACCAAATGGCTATTAAAACTGAAGCATTTTTAGAATAGGCATAAACTTTTATAAGTTATATGGTATTACTATGTAGGCAGACTTTTCTTTTCCCCCTCGCTCTTTTTCTCACTTAATTGTTTGCTTCTAAAGATGTTAATGTATGTTAACAAGTTTTAACAACTATTTCCACAAAGAACAAAAGGGACAGTTAGGAGGAGGGAGAGTGAGAAAAGAGGATTTGAATACAACTAGCAATAGATACGTTTCTCCTTACATTCTTTGGCAAATTATAACTAATCAGGTCAAGCTGATGATCAGCTGTAATGGAAATGCTGTCATTGACGTATACACTTCCATGGAATGTAAAGCTACTTGTTGGAGATTTAACCAATTTTGCTGTGACCATATATTTTCTCTTTACCTTTTGTTTTAAATTTGTATATTCCAGATTCCAGATGGCTTGAGGAAGAGAATGCATATAGAAATGCATGCAACTGTCAGAATGAAATCTCTGGAATTGGTCCCTAAAACTCCAGCATCTCTTAGATTACAACCCCAAAGGAATTTAGTGAGTTGACATTCTTAGTATCATTCATTCATTTTGCATATGTTTAAGCAATAATTGTTGTTCTCTGGTTAAGGTTCATCAGTATTGTTTTGTTTTTTATTTGTAAGGTGATATTGTGGGAGCTTCAAATTGAATTAGACTAATATTTCAAGGATAGATTATTCCATGCAATTTCTTTTCAAGTAATTACATTTTTCTATTATTTAACGTCATATCTGAACCAGTGAGATACTTGTATCATCTACATAAATGAAACTTTATATAGTAATATTACTTCATACTTTCTTCCCAGGATTATAAATGCCAAGTAATTAAACCTCATAATACCTTTTTGTGTTTTGGAAGTATTACAGTACTCATTCTATAGTTTATTGAATACAGGGTTTTTTTTGGAGCAAAATGCAGGACAATGTAGCACTTTAAAGACTAACAAGATGGTTTATTAGATGATGAGCTTTCGTGGGCCAGACCCACTTCCTCAGATCAAATAGTGGAAGAAAGTATTTCATCTGAGGAAGTGGGTCTGGCCCACGAAAGCTCATCATCTAATAAACCATCTTGCTAGTCTTTAAAGTGCTACATTGTCCTGCATTTTGCTTCAACTACCCCAGACTAACACGGCTACATTTCTATCAGGGTTTTTTTTGTTTTATGAAAATACAGTGCTTTATCCAAGACCATACAGTGGTTGAGGAGTAGAACTTATAAGTATCCTTTAAACACTAGATCAATAGTATATAGTAGTAACAACTTCATCAAGTCACCAGACATTTTCAAATCACATGTGAAAATATGTCTTCTTTCATAGTTTCTCCTGCTTAACACGTCGGCATTTTCCATGTTCATAATGTTACTAGATATTTCTCATTATATGCAGGAGCCAGAGCACCTGGTGCTGGCTGTGTATTTTATAAATAAAATCATTCATTCTGTAAAGTGTAGGCTGACATTTTAAAATATTGCTCTATAGTATGAGGCAAATCCTGCAAATATATATGCTTGTGATGCCTGAGAAGTCACAGGTTATTCAGATATGTTGTCAAGGGTTTACATGGCCAAGTCCCAAAATTGTATTGTGAATGTTGTACATAATTACATAATGCTGTATTATAAAGTATTACACAGCAAGAATAATATAGTTCTCACTTCAGCTAAGGACACAAGCAACATTTTTTCCTTGACAAGGATCCACATAGATAGGAATACCATTAAAAATAAAAGTGAATTACAGAAGAAATATTGGACCAGATTCTCAGCTGGTGTGAATAAGTATAGTCAACTTTAAAAGGCAAAGAAACCCAATGTTGAGGTTGAAACTTCCTTCCTAAGACTTCTTTCAGAAGAAACTTTTAAGCTCTGCTAGCTAGCAATACCTAGGGAGAGTTGTTAAACAAGATAGCTAAGTCATATTAATACATTTTAATTTGATGGTTTAAGTTTCAACTCAGAATTATCTTTGATTCTTTTTCCTTCTGCCAGAAATTTAATAATTAAGTAAATATTTGAACCCTTCTGTCCTCCCTCAGCTGAGCCACACCTATTCTCATTGCAAACCTATGCCAACAAAAAATCTATTTACAGTAAAACTCCAGTGGTCCGGCATCCAATGGTCCAGCATCATCTGGAACCCAAAAGTGCTCCGGGCAGCCGGACAATTGGAGCTGCTCTGCCCCCAGCTTCTCCGATTCAGCTGCTGCTGAAACTGACCAGCGGCAGCTCTGCGCCTGGCTTCCCCGAGTCAGCCGCTGGTCAGTTTCAGCAGCGGCTGATTTGGGGACACCTGAGGCAGAGCAGCTGGGGTGCTGCCGGGTTGGTTCCGTAGCACCGCCCCTTGGGCTTCCCGGAGTCAGCCGCTGGTCAGTTTCAGCAGTGGCTGACTTGGAGACGCCTAGGGCAGAGCAGCTGGGGTGCTGCCGGGTTGGTCCCGCAGCGCAGAGGGGCTCATCCCCCCTACTCCACCCCAGACTCCTCATAGCCCCCCCCCTTCCGATAGTCCGGCATATCTGAAAATCCGGCACCCCCTAGGTCCTAAAGGTGCTGGATTATCAGAAGTTTACTGTAATGTCAACTCTCACTGTCCACCCACAGCTGCTCTTACACAAGGCAGATGTTTCTTCTCGGGGTTAGTTCATTATATACAGTATGTTTGTTTCGTTATTACAGTTGTGTAGTCATTTTTCACTTTAGTTGCTCCATACAGTACTATTCTGTAGTGGGCACAGACTTTTCATATGCATGTGGTGTTCTTTATCCACAAAGAGACTGAATTGTGTTTTGATTTTTACGATATTTTGAAATATACCACAGTTGAAAACTTATCAGTTTAACATATATTTTTTGTGTATAGTTGATTGCATGGTGTGTCTGAGTGGTTTGCTGAACTAAGTAGTAATTAAATGTGGCTTTTGTACCTATATGTAAAATAAATATTATGAAGGCAGTAAACCACATAAAATTATTTTATATTTCTTTAATCTTCTATACATTTAATATGCAATTTTCCCTTTCTTTTCTACTTCAGCTCAAGTGGTTTTAGTTCCCAAAGGAAGCAAAGACAAAGATTGAAAATTAGGTGAATAATATGATAGAAATCCTCTGAACAGAGCTTCCTCCCCAAAAAGATTTCCCTTGCCTTTGAGAAGAAGGATCCTCCAGTAGTTAAGGGTCTAACATGGAGTTCAGGAGTTACAGTTCTGATTCCCTGCTTTGCCTCAGATACTGTGTATGATCTTGGTTAAGTTATTTAATCTCTCTTTACCTGGTTTCCTGTCTGTGAAATGGGAATAATAGAACTTCCCTGCCTCCTAAGTATTTTGTGTGGATAAACAGATTCACAATTGTGCATCTTGGTGACAGTTGTATGTTTACCTAACATAGGTTGTTGGACCTAGGGTTATGAATGAACAATGCCATTAAAGCTTATAAGCTACCATTAGGAACAAATACCACCTGTGCTGAAGATTATAATTTTTAAGGGAATAGTCTTAATAAAATAATATTCCCATTGTTTTCATTTTCCTGTTTAGCATAAAGACATAAGTGAAGATGACATAAAATCTGCTTTTAGTTCATGGTTGCAGGATACCACTACTGTTGATGTTCCTTGGATAATGACAGACATGCACTACATACAACTAGATGTTAAAGAAGGTAAGGAAAATTATTTTCTCTGCTATGGCAACGTCTGTATTCACTCTGCATTATGACGTCTCTTTAGGCAACATTTTTAATGGTATTTGTGTACTGAAGAACAAAATAGATACTTTCTTCCATTTAAATGTTAGATGCAAGTTGGTTTTTAGCAGTGATCTTAGTTTAATTCATTTTAGATTATGTTTATTTTTTAAAAATATATTGCTGGATTCATCTTGTGCTGAAGAAAATAGAGTTAATTTGAAATCTTAATAGTTGTTCAGTGTATGTTTCCACAGGGATGGAAGAGTTTGTCGTTAGTGTAGTACATCCTTCTCCCACTGAAGAAAACAAAGCAGAGAATATTTTTATGTTGGGTCCTGGTTTGCTGCAGAAGACAAATATACAAGTAAATATCACATAGTATCAGGTATCAAGTAACTTAAATTCTGTTACGTTTGGTGAAAAATATAATTAACCGTATATCATATGTGTCTGATTCAATTATTAAATTAATTAATGTTGTAGTGCCTATGTTCATCGCTATATATGCACATCTCACATATTATTAGATAGCATGAGGCATTGATAAGATGTCACATAGTCCATGGTATTTTGGAACTAAATTCTGTAGCAATGTCCTGAATTCTGTAGTCTGGGTGTTTTCAAACTTTGGGTCATGGCTTGTAAGGGAAAGCCGCTAGCTGGCCGTGAGACACTTTGTTTATCTGAGTGTCCAAAGGTATAGCCAGAGGTAGTTCCGAGTGGCTGTGGTTCTCCATTCCTGACCAATGGGAGCTTCAGAAAGTTGTGGTCCTGCCCACGCCACTTTCCACAGTTTCCACTGGTTAGGAATAGTGTACCGCGGTCAATAGGAGCTGCGAGTGGCCATGGCTGAGGATGCTCACATCAGATGCCTGGACGGAAAGCAGCCCTCATCTGTCCCAGTTCAGACTATGCTCCCTCTCTACTGCTTCTGTGTCCTGGAGTCTCTCCCTCTCAGCACTTTCCCCCAGTCTCTTTGGGCAAGCATGCCCATTTGTAAACTACTTAAGACAAGATCTGAATCTCCAGTGTTAACATACCTCCACTGTTATTGGTCTTGAGCTATTTTTTCTATACAGATGCCATTGCACAATAGCAGCAGTGAAGAAAACTGTTCTGTTGCTCTGTGATCATGTTCACTAAAAGTAAAATAGAAGTTTGTCCTTATTACTACTGCCACAGACCCACATCATTACCAGAAGACTTTGCCCAAAATTAGTCATATTAGGCATACGTTAGCATTAGTATCCAAATGGCCCTTATACATTATTTGGATCACTGGGAGATAGTTACCCTTTTTAGCTAATTTAAATGAAGCTTTCATCTATCCCTTTTTATTAAAATGTGAGTCTTTCGTGCAAGTGTAGAAAATGTGTTGTTTTCTCTTCAAACAGATTCCAAAAAGCTGCAAATCAATTTTGCACTTTTCTTTTGTAAATATATATTTCACTTTTTATTTTTGTTTAAAGGTTCTTATACATCCGGTGTCTACAAAAACTGATGATGCCAGCACACAGTCTACTATTCATGATACTGTCCAGATCCTTCCTTTCTGCAAACTTAACAGTTTAGGGTGAGATATTTTGACAATATCAATTATGGGAAGAAAAAAGAGGATAAGAATTCAAAAAGAATGCTAGAAATATTAGAAGATACACAGATTCTGGAAAATTGAACCAGCTGTTAATAATTCTGGGAAAATGTGATCATAGATCTCTTTGAATTTAGGCTAACACAACAATTGGAACCTTACCATATAATCACTTACTTATTTACAACTTTTATTTTGCTCTTGTAAGTATCCTTATTGTAATCAATGGGATTACTGGCTCAACTGAAGTGATGCACTCTTTCCGCAGTCAGGGGCTTTCATAATATTAAGGGGCACTATACTGTTGAATTCTTTTTTGTAAATTGAAATCGAAGGGTATGTCTAGACTGCATCCCTCCGTCGGCAGAGGGATGCAGATTAGGCAGGTCGACATTGCAAATGAGTCAGGGATTTAAATATCCTGTGCCTAATTTGCATAAAAATGGCTGCCGCTTTTTGCCAACTCTGCACTTTGTTGGCAAAAAGCGGCAGTCTAGAGGGGGATCTGTGGAGAAAGAAAGCCTTTTTGAACAGATCCTGTAAACCTCCTTGCAGGAGGCATAAGGGATCTGTCGAAAAAGGCTTTCTTTCTCGACAGATCGCACTCTAGATTGCCGCTTTTTTCTGGCAAAGTGCTGAGTCGGCAAAACGCGGTGGCCATTTTTATGCAAATTAGGCACGGGATATTTAAATCCCTGCCTCATTTGCAATATCGACCTGCCTAATCTGTATCCCTCTGCCAACAGAGGGGGGCAGTCTAGACATACCCAAAAACTGATAGCCTGACTGTTTGTGAATGTTGAAGGTGTTCTGTCAGGTTAAAAGTGATTCACAGTTTAGGGAAGGAAATGAACAAAAAAGTAGCTTTGTGCCACTTTTGTGCTTCCCTAATTCTAGCCCAGCTCAAGGACCTTCAATGTTCCCAGGCTGCTCTGACTTATGTCAGTTTGTAGCTCTCTGTAGGCTATTACACCAGTTTTTAACAGCCAAAGTATTAGAATGCTCTGGCTGTTCCCTCTCCTGAATTACACTCTTGGACACGTCCCCTGTGCCTGGACACATTATAGGGAGAGGATTCATTCTGAGCTGTTACAGTGATTCTTCATGCATGATGGGGATATTCTGCAAGGGCTAGTTATGCCCCTTTAAGCCACTTCTGCAGTGTTTCCATGGCATCTAACCGACATGGGTCATCGTTTTTCTTGAACATTTGAAGCACCATGGGATATTTCAGTATGGAAAGCATGGCATTATAAATATAAGCAGTTTTTATTACCTAGATTAAATGTACTGAGATATCCCTAATTTGTCCAAAGTTTTATTTATTTGTTTTGCCTTACTTTGCAGAGGAGTGGATAAACTAGGAACGTCAGCCTTTGAGCACATAACCCACAGCCTCTTGGGGCGCCCTTTGTCCCAAAAGCTAGCAACCATAGCTGTGGGACTGCGCAGTGGAGCTATCCTACTAACAGGAGCAAAGGTGCATTTCTACAATTTTCTTTATCTGTATGCCAAAAATATATGAGTTTTCTTGCACTAAATTAATTTTAATACTCCAACTGGCATTGTAAACCTGTTTCTTTTTTGCTACCAAGAATCGGAGAATAGAGCTGAAAAAGAACTGTTGGATTAACTAGTCCACCTCCCTGCCAATGCAGGATCATTTCCTCTGTTACACTTTAGTGTTTTGTACCATCTGTGTTTTAAATATCGCTAATACTGGAGTTTCCATCATTTGCTTTGGAAGACTAGTCCACCCTGTGTTTATACCCTTCAAACACATGGGCTGTGTCTACACTGGCCCCTTCTTCGGAATAGCCATGCTAATTTAGAACTTTGGAATAGGGAAATCTGCGGGGGATTTAAATATCCCCCGCGGGATTTAAATAAACATGGCTGCCGCTTTTTTCCCGGCTTGGGGAAAAGCTGGAAAAAAGCGTCCAGACTGGCGGAATAGGGCTTTATTCCGGAGGATTGTGCCAGTCTGGACGCTTTTTTCCGGCTTTTCCCCAAGCCGGGAAAAAAGCAGCGGCCATGTTTATTTAAATCCCGCGGGGGATATTTAAATCCCCCGCGGATTTCCCTATTCCAAAGTTCTAAATTAGCATGGCTATTCCGAAGAAGGGGCCAGTGTAGACACAGCCATGTAGTTTAGGACTGTCGATTAATCATAGTTAATTTATGTGATTAATACAAAAAATTAATCACAGTGTTACTTAATAAATTTCAATTAGTATTCTATTATTTATTTTGGATGTTTTTCTACATTTTCAAATATAGTGATTTCTATTGCAACACAAAATATAGAATGTACAGTGCTCACTTAATATTTTTGTTACAGATATTTTTACTGTAAAAAATAGTACCTTTCAATTCACTTCTTGCCAGTACCGTAGTGCAAAGTCTTTATCATAAATATAAACTTAAATATCAACTTATAAATGTAGAAATTTTTTTTGTTACATAACTGCACTCAAAACCAAAACAATGTAAAGGTATTTATATGCCAGTTATGTTAAACGTTATATTCCCCTTCATGCTTTGGCCACTATTCTGGAGGCCATGCTTCCATGGTGATGATGCTCATTAAAAATAATGTGTTAATTAAATTTTTAAATATACTCCTTGGGGGAGAATTGTATGTCTTCTGTTTTATCTGCATTCTGCCATATACAGTAGACTTCTGATAATCCGGCAGCTTTTGGACCTAAGTGGTGCCGGATTATCAGATTTGCTGGAGAATCAGGAGTTCCGGTACAGCTGTACCGCTTAACAGCTGGCCAGGACACAATCTCCCTCCCTCTCCCCTCCCCTTTCCTCTTCGTGTCTCTCTCCTCTGTGCTGTAACCTGATCCTCCTCTCCCATCCCCTCCCCTCCCGTTTCCCCTTTGCTGAAGCAAAACGCTCTTCTCCATACTGTAACACTATCCCACTCCCCCTACCCCCCAAACCTTATGCTCCGTCTGGTTACAGCCAGCACGTGTGCTGAGCGGCAGGCTTTTTAATCAGCTGGTCAGGAGCACTTGACATTTTGATGTTGGAGTATTGGGGGTGCCGAACAGTTGGATGCCGGACTGTCGGAGTTTTACTGTATATTTTATGTGATAGTAGTCTCAGATGATGACCCAGCACATACTCATTTTAAGAACACTTTTGCAGCAGATTGACAAAGTGCAAAATGTGAGATTTCTAAAAATACCTATAACACTCAACTCAAGGTTTCAGAATCTGAAGTTCTGTTCAAAATACAGGCAGTCCCTGACTTACGCGGATCCGACTTATGTCGGATCCGCACTTACGAACGGGGCTTTTCTCGCCCCGGAGCTCACAGGCGGCGGGTCGCCACCCGTGTCCTCTGGGGCGAGAAAAGCTTCTCCCGGTCTCCCTGGTCTGCTGGGGGGGTCCAGCAAAGCCGCTGGACCCCCCCAGCAGACCAGGGACACCAGAGCAAAGCCGCCGCCTGGGCTAATGGTAATATGGTAACCAGGCGGCGGCTTTGCTCTGATGTCCCTGGTCTGCTGGGGGGGTCCAGCAGCTTTGCTGGACCCCCCCCCCCCCAGCAGACCAGGGGGACAGGAGCAAAGCCGCGGAGCACGCCTGCAGTGGGACAGCCCTGGCGTGCCTGGGCTGTCCCGCTGCAGGCGTGCTCCAAGGCTTTGCTCCCCGTCTCCCTGGTCTGCAGGGAGAAGGGGAGCAAAGCCTTGGAGCACTTCCGCAGCGGGACAGCCCGGGTGCGCTTGGGCTGTCCCACTGCGGGCATGCTCCGCGGCTTTGCTCTCCGTCACCCTGGTCTGACCAGCAGACCAGGGAGATGGGGAGCAAAGCCTCGGAGCATGCCAGAAGTGAGACAGCCACGGCGCACCTGGACTGTCCCACTGCCTGTGTGCTCTGCGGCTTTGCTCCGCGTCTCCCAGGTCAGCAGACCAGGGAGAGGGAGCAAAGCCGTGGAGTACTTGGGCAGTCCCGCCACCCCCGTCTCCCTGGTCTGCTGGGGGGGGGGGGTGCAGCTAGTGCCCCCCCCCCCAGCAGACCAGGCTTTTCTTGCCTACTCCTGGGGTAGAGCAGCTGGGGGCTGCCGGGTTGGTCCGGACCAACCCGGCAGCACCCCAGCAGCTCTGCCCCAGGCGTCTTGATTCAGCTGCTGCTGGTCAGTTTCAGCAGCGGCTGAATCAGGACGCCTGGGGCAGAGCAGCTGGGGTGCTGCTGGGTTGCTCCAGTAGCGCCGAGTAGCCGCGCTACTGGAGCAACCCAGCAGCACCCCAGCTGCTCTGCCCCAGGCATCCCCAAGTCAGCCGCTGCTGAAACTGGCCAGCGACTGACTACAGGAAGCCCGAGGCAGAGTTGCTCTGCCCCAGGCTTCCTGGAATCAGCCGCTGATCAGTTTCAGCAGCAGCTGACTTGGGGACGCCTGGGTTTCTTAAGTTGAATCTGTATGTAAGTCAGAAGTGGCATCCAGATTCAGCCATGGTTGAAACTGATCAGTTTCAGCAGCGGCTGACGCCAGTTCCGACTTACATACAGATTCAACTTAAGAACAAACCTACAGTCCCTATCATGTACGTAACCCGGGGACTGCCTGTAGAGGGATGAGGTGTTGACCATGCTTTCAAGTGTGTTTAAAAAAGCAACACTCCAGTGTGAAAACTACGAAACTGAATTACCAGAAAAGAAAATCAATCTTCCATTGGTGGCATCTGACTCAGATGACGAATTTGAACATGCATTGGTCCTCTCTGCTATGGATTGTTATCGAGCAGAACCTGTTAGCAGCATGGCCGCATGTCTTCTGGAATAGTATTTAAAGCATGAAGGGGCACATGAATCTTTAACGCATCTCGCACATGAAAATATTATTAAACCAACTATCACAGTGCCATGCAAACACCCATTCTCACTTTCAGATGACACTGTAAATAAGAAGAGGGCAGTATTATCTCCTGCAAATTATATCAAAACTTGTTTGAGGGATTAGCCAAATGAGAAGTAGGACTGAGTGGACTTGTAAGCTTTAAAGATTTGAATTTTTATTTTTTGTTCACAATTCTTAATGTCATAAATATGAGTTTCCTAATTCATAATTATTCTTTCTTTATTGGTTCAAACTTTCATGATGAACAGATTGCACTATAGTACTTGTATCAGAGTAATTTAAAAATGTTGTTCCTTTTATTTTTTATTTGTGATTACAAAATAAATACAAAGTGAGTACTGTGCATTTTGTATTCTGTTCTAATTAAAATCAATTTATTTGAACAATTAGAAAACATCCAAAATATTTAAATCAATGGTATTCTGTTTAAAAGCATAATTAATCCTGATTAATTTTTTTAAATCGTGGGATTAATTTCTGTTATTTTTTTAATTGATTGCCCTAATGTAGACATTTATGTCTCAATGTTATTTTAACATTTATTTTTAAATTATTTGAATTCCCCCCCCAAAATTTACTTACACATTTGCATAAAATCACTTCACACATTTGACTCTCAGTGACTTTTCCAGGTGAATTCTTTAATGGCAAACCCCAAGAGTTTTACCACTGATTTTAATGGGATCAGAGCTGGATACTACTAGTGAGAAGGAATGAAAATCATCTTAGGCACAACCAGCCAATTATTTAGCATCTATGTTTTCTGAGGAATAGTCCATAGACTGGAGAAAGAAGCAGTGTCTGTTATTCTGGATGTTATTTTAGAAGATTACTCAACATTTATTTTGTAGGGAAGTGGAAAGTCAACATTAGCAAAGGCCATCTGCAAAGAAGCATTTGGTAGACTTGATGCTCACGTGGAAGTAATTGATTGTAAGACTTTAAGAGGTATGGATATAATATTATTTCACTCAAACATTTATAAGGAAGCATACAAAAGGCTTATTTTATTATGTTCAAATTATCTGCTGTAAATCCTAGCTATTTATTTGGGCTAGTTAAGTGGCGCATTTGGAGTTAGTGGGGCCCTGTGCTCAGCTTCCCTTTTGTGGCCCCCCGGACCTAGCCAAAAAAAGAACATTCATTCTTCCCAACCTTCCCATTTTTCATTATTTTTTCTTCATCCTCCTTCCATATTATAAGTAATAAGAAGTAAATGAAAATAAAGTGAGGTGCCTTGATTGTTTTGTAGTCCAACATTTTTTACCACTGACCTCTTCAAAATTTCTGACGGTCTTGGTGGACAACTTAATGAACTTTCCAAATATTCTTTGTACCATTAGCTAACTATTGTAAAGTGCTTTGGATAAGAGTGATTTATAAAAATAACATAATCTCCATGGCTGCGGAAGACAGCTTCAGGCACCCCAGTGGCCCTGTGCTGGCTGGCCTGAAGGAGTGGGCAGAGACTCACATTTGCTCTACCTAAAAGTGAGGGGGGACACAGTTCCATAGGCCTCCTGAGCGCCCTGCCCCCTTCCTGCCCCAGGCTCTCCATAGGCCCCTCTCACCCTCGTCTGCGGGCAGCCACCACTAACCAGGTGGCAGCTAGCAGCACGAACGCTAAGGCTTCAGAGGAGCACTAGATAGCCACACAGCCAACGACTGGAGAGAAACAGCGATTTCCTGCTTCAAAGCACTGCTTTTCTCCAGCCAGTTGTATGCGGCTGCCTCGTGTTCCTCTAAAGGCTTCCAGCCCATGTTCGCACTACTTGCCACCTCCCGCCAGCTCTCCTGAAGCTGCAGCCTGCAGGGGAACCTTCTTGTTCTGCTGCCCCTCATACAACCCACTTTGCAGAGGGACTGGCCCTCCCACAGAGCAGCCTCTCCCTGCACGGGGGGTAGAGAGGGTACCAGACCCAGTGCTGGACTGCCCCTCCTTGGGGGCCCTGCATTGCTGGAGGGCCCATGCCAGAGCACAGTATGTTTCATTGTAAATCCACCCCTGGCTGCATGGCTTTTCTTTAAGGAGATGTTTTATATGTTTTTTGTAATGCATTTTGGTCCAGCAATAAGGACTTTTATAAATTAATCTTTGTTGACCAACATTCAGATTATTTTGTGGATTTAAAAGGATTTTATGTTGCATCTAAAGGGTAGGATGACAAATAGGGCTTTTGCTACCTTTCCACTGATCTTCTTTTCTCATAATCATGGGTCTTGTGTTCTAATTTATTCTAACTTGTATAAACTAAATATCCTGTTGTGTTGGATGGCTGTGTCTGACCATTACCCTTTTTGCCTCCAAAATTATCTCTATTCCAAGGGAGAAGATAAATAGTCATGGAAGGTCGCATAGACAGATGTGTATTCTTACCATCAAGGGAAATCTATAGCTGCCTATTTAGAGTCATTTTTATGCCTTTGCGTTGCCAGTGTAAAGACATAAATCAAACTTAGAGTTTTAATTTTTTCATGCTGTGTTTTGTTACTAAGGGTACGTCTAGACTACATTACTCTTTTGCCAGAGGGATATAAAGTAGACACTTCGAAATTGCAAATGAAGCCGGGATTTGAATTTCCCACGCTCGTTTTCATAATTGCATCATGGTGCTGTTTTGAAAAAGCGCTATTTTGAGTCTTTCGAAATAGCACTTTTTCAAAAGAGCACCATGATGCAATTATGCAAATGAAACACGGGAAATTCAAATTCCAGCTTCATTTGCAATTTCAAAGTGTCTAATTTACATCCCTCTGGCAAAAGAGTAATGTGTAATCTAGACGTACCCTAAGATATTATTTTTGTTTTAGGAAAAAGATTAGAAAATATACGAAAAAAAGTGGAGGAAGTTTTTATAGAGGCAGCCTGGAGACAGCCATCCATTCTTCTTATGGATGATCTTGATCACATTGTTGGAGTTCCATCTACACCAGAGCATGAGAACAGCCCTGAAGCAATTCAGAGCTATAGACTTGCACATGGTAATGCTATGCTAATATTTTCTGGCTATTTTTTCTCTGCTGCTTCTTGTGGATAAAAAGGTAATATGGTTCAGAATTTCTTATTTAGGTTGGACCTCTCTAGTCCAGCACTCTCGGGACCTAACTGGTCCCAGTTGAGGAATTTGGACCTGCTTTCTGGACCAGGGGAAGTAATTTCAGGCCATCCCCCCCCACTTCCTAGCTTTCCCCTGTGTGCCACCTCCCCTCCCCAGAGCTCAGGTGAGCTACATGACACCTTCCTCTCCTCCCCCCGCAGCCAAACTGAGCTGAACTCTTGCTCCTGCAGCCCAGCTGAACTGCACACCGGCTTCCTCCTCCTCCTTCTCCTCCTCCCCCTCTCCCCCCCGCAGTCCAGCTGAGCCCCACATTGGCTCCTGGCTCCCCCCTCACAGCCCAACTGAACCAGGCACCAGCTCTCTGGCCCCCACCCCTATGCAGGGCACCAGGACTGTCTAATCCTAGAACATCCGTGCATGGCCATGCTGGACTATGGATATTGCTGGACCAGAGAATCCTGGATTTTAGAGATGCAATCTGTACCTGAATCACAGCTGTCTGGACAGTTCTGTTTTCATCACCTCTGCTCCTAGATCATTTAGTATTTTATGTTATTTACACCGCAGATAAATTGCCACAGTTTACAAGTTCCAAATGAATTTTGAACCAGTATTAATATAGATTATTATGCACAAGTAATGTTTCTTTTAACTGAATGTTCTTATCTACTTGGTGTGCTTCGTTTTGTTGAGTTCCTCAGTTACTTTATTTAATTTTTTATAAACCATAGTTTTCAATTGAAGGACAATGCATCATCCATATAATTTTTTCCTCTAAAAGTTAATCCAACCTTAAATGGTTCCACATGAACGTTTCCAGTACAGGAGGCAGAAATCATATAATATGAAATTATCAACATCAATGTATTTTATTATTTTAACTATGTTAAATTCTGCTGCTGTTGTAGGATATAAGCTGTAGCAGCTCATCAGTTTTTTAAGCAGAGTCAGAGGGAAATTGCAGCGTTTTAAATTCAATCCCTTTTGAAGTTTCTGGAATTTTCATAGACATTAAATTTTCAAAACTGTGCACCCAAGTTACATGTACAAAAGGGGTACGGTAGTTATGTACAATTTGAATTTCTTAATACTTCATTTTTGTTTTATGAACAGAACCTTGACACACTGTTGTAAAAGTTAGCATAATCTGTCTTGCTTATACACTTTATTGTTTTTACAACACATGACATCTAGTGATCTGTCTAAATAGTTCAAAACTTCTTTTGATCCCAAACTCTTAGCATAATGGCTTGACACAGAAAACAGCTTAATGTGTTTTGTGTTATGATAAGTCATACAATAAATTACCTAAATAAAATATATAATATATATAATGATTTCAGTCTTTTTCTAACTATGCTAGAGAGTTGGAATTACAGCTTTCTGCATTTTATTCATTTGAGATATAGCAGCAAAATTCAAAGTAGAGAAAATCATCTCTAATATCACAGGATAGAAGATATCATCAGTGACTATACAAGTTTAGTCCTATGCAAAACATTTCTGACAGTATTTTCTTATTGGAGTAGATTGTGCCTTGAAAAATAAATGCATTTGTTTAGCCAACAAAAGTTCTATACTAGTTCTTCTATAAAAGTCAATGTAGTAGTAGAGGTTATATTTCCAGTACTGTAAAGATACTCAGCATTAAAAAATATGTGGAATTTATAATTTTTTATTACTTTATAACTCATGAAACAATGTCTTCTGTATCTAGTTTTGAAAGATGTGATAAAAGAAGTTATTTCCATGGGCAGTTTGATTGCATTAATTGCGACAAGCCAATCTGAACATACTCTGCATCCTTCTCTTGTTTCTGTTCAAGGAACTCATGTATTTCAATGCTTCAAACATATCCAGCCTCCAGATCAGGTAAATGCAATCACTGAATAACTTGATCAAAATGTTGGTTGTGACAAAAAGCAAAAAGGAGAGGATGCTGCTGAACTTCAGATAAAACCAAATCCACAACAATGCTAGTGGGAGATTTTCAGAATTCTTTTGTGATATAACTTTTCTATATACGTTAACAAGCTATTTTTAGTATTTCTGTAAAAAAGCACAGAAAGGTTTGCCTAGTGGCGAGTATGTCTTCTGTCCCCGAGATTAACAGATATTTCACTAAAATGTATATTTGTCCAAATTTTGTGGGGTTATAAAATATATAAAGGGAACTAATTTGTTTGTTTTAATTTTCAAATTCCTTAATTTAATATATACTTTTAATATAAAAAATGGGCTGTATTGAAACGGTACAAAGAAATGGCAACCAATGTATTCAGTATAGTGTTCCCTGTGGAAAAACAAGATGATTTGCTCTTTGTATTAGTATGTAACAGAATGCCCATAACACTTTGGAATAGTACACAAGTTTATGGTGCTTATTGTTCCTCTTTCATAAATGAGCCATTTAAAAATCAAGAATTGCATTCTGATCTCTAAGGGTGTGTCTAGACTACAGGGTTTTGTCGACAAAAGTGGACTTCTTTCGACAAAACTAAACCTGCGTCTACACTGCCGCTGAGTTCTGTCGACATAACGTTGACAGAACTCAGCAGTTTTGTCGATGGCTGTAAACCTCATTCTATGAGGAATAATGCCTTTTGTTGACAGAATTCTGTCGACAGAAGGCGTTATCGCATCTACACTGTCCTTTGCATCTACACTGTCATGTCGACAAAGCGGCTTGCTTTGTCGACAGAACTGGTTGTAGCCTAGATGCTCTTTGTCGACAGACGCTTTGTCGACAATATCTGTCGACAAAACTTCTGTCGACAAAAGCCTGTAGTCTAGACATACCCTAAGTGCTGACTTGTGGCAGAAGACAAGACTTCCTCTGAAAAACTGTGTTGTATACCAACTCTCTAATCTGAAATTACCCAGATTTGTTTTTTAACCAATGTTCAAATACTAATGAAAATGTCCAGTACAGACTTTATTTTACCTAGTAGTTGAGGACACTCAGGCCTGGTCTACACTATATGGAAAGGTCAAAGAAAGATATGCAGCTCCAGCTACATAAATTACGTAACTGGAGTTCATGTATCTTAAATCCCTGTCTACGCAGCAGGAGGTCAATGGGAGCAAATGCTCCCGTTGGCTTCCCTTACTGCTCACGAGGCGTAGTAGTAGTGGCGTCAACGGGGGCACCCTTTGAGTTTGATCTAGCAGGTCTATACTACACCTCCTAAATCCAACCTCCGAAGATCAACGATGGCAGTGTCGATCTTCCTTGTAGTATAGACTTGCCCTCAGTGCCTCTCAGGATCAGGTACTTTTTAAATGTGTGATTTGGTCTGTTCTTAAGATTTCTCATTCTTCGTTTCTGATTTGGAAATTATTCCAGAGCTTGGGAGGCAGATATAAGCAGGATAGAATGGAAAGATAGGTTTCCGAAGTAATCATTGCTAGGCATGAGATTACAGTGGTCAGTTAGTCATTTAAAATTGTATCTTAGAGAAAGTAAGATAAAAGAACAAGGGGTTTTTTTTATTTGTGTTAGTATTTTTTGTATACTAGCCACAAAACTGTTACACCAAATAAAAAGTTGATAATTGTTTTCATTATTTGAAACAATTGAGGCTTATAGCCTTAATATAATTCATATCTGTGTATAACGGCATCTAAATTTATTATGTATTTTTATTTTTCAGGAGCAAAGATGTGAATTACTGCGTGCCATAATAGAAAATAAATTGAGCTCCAATATAAATCGATTCTGTGATCTTGATCTCCAGCATATTGCAAAGGAAACAGAAGGATTTATAGCTAGAGATTTTACAATGCTAGTGGATCGTGCCATACACTCCTGTGTTTCTAATAAGGAAGCATGCAAAAAGGAAGGTATGTGATAGTCACCAAATCTCTAGTTTATGTTAGCTCTTCCATATGGTATATGTTTGTAATAATTCAAAAGAAATAAGTTATAGTAAAGGTATCTCTATAGTTTACATTTTAAATGTGTTTACCTGGTTTGTTGTCTTTGATATCATATGCATATATTCTTTTTTTTCACCATAAAGGTAAATACATTTTAACTGCAGTTTTGGTTTGTTTTTTGGTTTGTTTTTTCAACAGAATTGAATCTGTCAACCTTAGACTTTCAAAAAGTTTTAAAAGATTTTATTCCTTCATCTCTGAGAAATATTAACCTACACAAACCTAAAGACTTGGGCTGGGACAGGATTGGTGGCTTAAAGGATGTACAGCAAATACTCATGGATACCATCCAGTTACCTGCAAAGGTACCCTTTTCTTTTAAATCAGGAACAGATGATTCCGTACTTTACATACCATTGTGTTATAGGAATGCTGACTAAGGGCAGGTCTACCCTGTGGAAGTAAAGTTCACTTAAGTCAGTGTACCTTAGGTTGACTTTATGCAGTGTCTACACCATGCTGGGTCAACAGGAGAGTTTTTTTTATGACAGTAGTTTCTCCCATTGACTTACCCGAAGCGTCTCATTCTGGTGGAATACTGGAGTCGATGGGAGTGTGTTTGGTAGTCAGTTTAGTTGTTACGCACTCTAAATTGACCCTTGATGGCTTGATTGCCACAGTGTGAATTTACCCATAGTGGAGTTATACTCTAAGGCTGTGTCTAGACTGGCAAGTTTTTCCGTAAAATCATCTGCTTTTGCAGAAAAACTTGCTAGCTGTCTACACTGGCTGCTTGAATTTCCGGAAAAGCACTGATGATCTCATGTAAATCATCAGTGCTTTTCCGGAAATACTATGCTGCTCCCGTTTGGGCAAAAGTCTTTTTCTGAAAGACTTTTGCGCAAAAGGGCCAGTGTAGACAGCACAGTACTGTTTTCCGCAAAAAAGCCCTGATCGCAAAAAAGGCGATCGGGGCTTTTTTGCGGAAAACCGCGTCTAGATTGGCCACGAACGCTTTTCCGCAAAAAGTGCTTTTGCGGAAAAGCATCCTGCCAATCTAGACGTGCTTTTCCGAAAATGATTTTAACGGAAAACTTTTCCGTTAAAAGCATTTTCGGAAATTCATGCCAGTGTAGACATAGCCTAACAGCTTATTTTGTGGAACAGTTACTCTTAGATAAAAATAGACTCTTAAGGTAAAGAACTGACAGCCCTGGTAGAAGAGGGACTAAAACAGCTTTTAGCCATTTTAGCATCTCCCTTACCAGACTGAAGACTTGAAAGGCCTGCAACATAACATAGGCATCCAAGGAAAGCATCCAGGGAAGGGAGAGGGAGGGACAGGGTGCAGGACCTGCCCAGATTACTGCCAATGGGCCGTAGTACTGCCCAGAAGATCTCCAGTACTGCAGCCTTAACTTGGGCACATTCCTCACAATCCCACACTTATTTTCTACTCCAGGGATTGGGAGTTGGACCTCAAAGTACCATTATTACAGCTATCCTTTGCAATACCATAACCTTAGGACTCCTCACTTGGCTTGTTATAGAGCTATTAGTACCTTTTATGCCTCCCCTTAGCCCTTTTATTCAAAGTAAAGGTACCAGAGTAGGGATGGGAAACTTACCCTACATACAGCTTCTCAAATAAATTGTTGGGCACTTTTTTATAATAAGCTATTTTAATATAACCCAATGATTTAATTATACAGGCAGTCCCCGAGTTACGCGGATCCGACTTACGTCGGATCCGCAGTTACGAACGGGGCACTTCCTCTCCCTGGTCTCGAGCAGACCAGGGAGAGGAAGCAAAGCGGCGGCGGAACGCGCGGCCAGCTGACAGCCCAGACGCGTCTGGGCTGTCAGCTGGCCGCGCGCTCCGCTCTGCTCTCCCCCCCCCCCTGCAGACCAGGGGGAGGGGGAGCAGAGCGGAGCAGAGCAGAGCGGCGGAACGCGCGGCCAGCTGACAGCCCAGAGTCTGGGCTGTCAGCTGGCTGCGCGTTCCGCCGCTCTGCTCTGCTCTGCTCTGCTCCGCTCTGCTCTGCTCTGCTCTGCTCCCCCTCCCCCTGGTCTGCAGACCAGGGGGAGGGGGAGCAGAGCGGAGCACGCGGCCAGCTGACAGCCCAGACGCTTCTGGGCTGTCAGCTGGCCGCGCGTTCCGCCGCTCTGCTGTGCTCCGCTCTGCTCCCCCTCCCCCTGATCTGCAGGGGGGCGGGGAGCAGAGCGGAGCACGCGGCCAGCTGACAGCCCAGACGCGTCTGGGCTGTCAGCTGGCCGCGCGTTCCGCCGCTCTGCTCTACTCTGCTCCCCCTCCCCCTGGTCTGCAGACCTGGGGGACGGGGAGCAGAGCAGAGCAAAGCCGCGGAGCCCGAGGGCAGCAGGATAGCCACGGCGCGTCTGGGCTGTCCCGCTGCCCCCGTGCTCCGCGGCTTTGCTCCGGACGCCTGTGGTACAGCAGCTGGGGCGCTGCCGGTTGGTCCCGTAGCGCCGCTCTGGGTGCCACTGGACCAACCCAGCAGCACCCCAGCTGCTCTGCCCCAGGTGTCCCCTAGTCAGCAGCTGCTGAAAATGACCAGTGGCTGACTACAGGAAGCCCCTGCCCCGGGCTTCCTGGAATCAGTTGCTGATCAGTTTCAGCAGCAGCTGACTTGGGGATGCCTGGGGTTCTTAAGTTGAATCTGTATGTAAGTCAGAACTGGCGTCCAGATTCAGCCACTGTTGAAACTGATCAGTTTCAGCAGCGGCTGAATCTGGACGCCAGTTCCGACTTACATACAGAGTCAACTTAAGAACAAACCTACAGTCCCTATCTTGTACGTAACCCGGGGACTGCCTGTAATATGAATGATAGTATCAGTTGAAGTGAGCTCTTCTGGTGATAATGTGGATGAAATAATAATCCCACAAGAATGTCCATATAAACACTTATGGGAAGCCAGTTATAACTATGTTACCAGATAATTACTTATTTGAAAATACATATTACTCTTGATGACTTTCTGTATTTTCAGTATCCAGGATTATTTGCAAACTTGCCAATACGACAGAGAACAGGAATTTTGTTGTATGGCGCTCCTGGAACGGGAAAAACTCTGCTAGCAGGTGTAGTTGCCCGAGAGAGTGGAATGAATTTCATCAGCATCAAGGTAACAATGTTTTAATGATTTATTAGATATTTGTACTGATGCAAAAAATCTCAGTATAGTTACTCTGTGTGTGTGTGTGTGTGTGTGTGTGTGTGTGTGTGTGTGCGCGCGCGCACATGTATGTATTATATATGCAAACTCAAATGCTAAATACGAAACTACCATTTAAATGACATAGGGTTGTCAATCACAGTTAACTCATGATTAACTCAAAAAATTAATTTAGATTAATCACAGTTTTAATTGCATTGCTAAAAATAGAATACTAGTTGAAATGTATTTAATATTATGGATGTTTTTCTACATTTTCAGTTATAACACAGAATCAAAGTGTACACTGATCACTGTATATTCTTTTTATTACAAATATTTGAACTGTAAAAATGATCAAATTAATAGTATTTTTCAGTTTACGTCATAAAAATATTATAGTGCTATCACTCTATTGGGAAAGTGCAACTTACAAATATGGATTGTTAAATAACTGCACTCAAAAACAAAACAATATAAAACTTTAGCACTTATAATTCTGCTCAGTCCTACTTCATGTTCAGCCAGTCTCTAAGAGAAACAAGTTTGATTACATTTGAAGAAGATAATACTGCCAGTTTCTTATTTACAATGTCCCCTGAAAGTGAGAGAGTTTTTTACATGCCAGATATGATAAACATTAGTGTGCCCTTTTTGCTTCAGCCACCGTCCCAGAGGACATGCTTCCAGGATAATTATGCTCATTAAAAAGAATGGTTAATTAAATTTGTGACTGAATTCCTTGGGGTAAATTGTATGCCTCCTGCTCTGTATTTTACCTGCATTCTGTCATATATTTCATGTTATATCCGTGTCAGATGATAACCCAGCACATACTCATCTTAAGAACACTTTCATTGGAGATTTGACAAAACAAAAGATACCAATGTGAGATATCTAAAGACAGTTACAGCACTTGACCCAAGGTTTAAAAATATGAAGTGCCTTCTAAAATCTGAGGGACAAGGTATAGAAAATGTTTTCAGAAAGAGAAACATGGATGCAGAAACTGAAAAACCTGAACCAACAAAAAAAATCAACCTTCTGCTGGTGGCATCTGATTCAGACAGTGAAAATGAGCAAGCATTGGTCTGCATTGCTTGAAACATTGTAAAGCAGAACCCATTAGCAGCATGGATGTGTGTCCTCTGGAATGGTGGTTGAAGTGTGAAGGAATATACGAATCCTTAGTGCATCTGACATAAATATTTTGTGATGCTGGCTACAACAATGCAATGCAAACACCTGTTTTCACTTTCAGGTGACATTGTAAACAAGGAGCAGGCAGCATTATTTCCTGCAAATATAAACAAACTTTGAGTGAACAAGTAGAATTGAGTAGACTTATAGGCTCTAAAGTTTTCAATTGTTTTCTTTTTAAATGCAGTTATTGTTTGTACATAATCCTACATGTAAGTTCAACTTTAATGATAAAGAGATTGCACTAAAGAAATTGTAAATAAATATTAAAAAATACTATTTCTTTTGCTTTTTATAGTGCTGATATTTTTAATAAAAAATAAAGTGAGCATTGTACACTTTGTATTCTGTGATGTAATTGAAATAAAAATATTTTGAATGATAGAAAACATTCAAAATATTTCAATAAATTGTACTATTATTGTTTAAAAGTGCAATGAATTGCACAATTAACCGTGATTTATTTTTTTAAATCTCTTGACAGCCCTAAAATGAAGTAATTGTCACAATCCCAGAGAAATTATACATTTATTTTGTATGCTGTGGATACTTAGTCATTGGGCCAGAGTGAGAGAAAGAGAGAGAAAATGATGCTGTAGTCTAGAGATTGAGGGACTCCTCAGTTATGCGGGAGAGCAAGGGTCGAGTCCTCCTACTCCAGTCACTCTTCTGTCATTTATCCATAGTGGAATAGGTTCAACAGGAGAGACTGAAGTGTCCCTCACATAAAAGATCCCATAGCTAAGGCCCTACCAAATTCATGGCTATGAAAAAAGCAACATGGATCCTGAAATCTGGTCTTTTGTGTAATTTTACCCTATATTATACAGATTTTACAGAGGAGACCAGCATTTCTCAAATTTGGTGTCCTGACCCAAAAAGGAGTTGCAGGAGAGGGTCACAAAGTTATTTTAAGGAGGTTGTGGTATTTCCACCCTTATTTCTACACTGCATTCAGAGCTGGGTTGCTGAAGAGAGCAGCAGATTTTGGCCAGGCACCCAACTATGAAGGCAGCACCCCGTAAGCAACAACTCAGAAGTAAGGGTAGCAATACTATATGTGCTATGCCACTCTTATTTCTGCACTGCTGCCTGCAGTACTGGACAGCCCAAGAGTGGGGGCTGCTGACTCAGAGTCTAACTCTGAAGAAGTAAGGTAGCAATACCATATCTCATGATCCTTATTTCTGCACTGCTGCTGGCAGCTGCCTTCATAGCTGGGCTCCTGGCCGGCAGACACCACTCTGCAGCTGCCCAGTTCTGAAGGCAGCACGGCCAGCAGCCATACAGAAGTAAGGGCAGCAGTAAGGCAATCCCCCCCCTACAATAACCTTGCGATCCTTTTTTGGAGCAGGACTCCTACAATTGCAAAATGGTGAAATTTCAAATATAAATAACTGAAATCATGACATTTCTAATTTTTAAAATCCTATGGCTGTGAAATTGACCAAAATGGACCATGAAATGGTAGGGCCACTGCCATTTTGAATAGGAGCCTATCCAAAAGGCATGCTCAAAAGCCACCTACCAGATCAGGCCTTGCACACAGTATAGGCAGGAAAATGCCTATTTCTGTCTTCTGCCAGTTTGTGTATCAGTCTGAGGTTTACACAGAAGAATAGTGTCTAGGCACCAGTACATATGCTCTGAGGCAGAAACTTAGGCACAGAAGGAAAATTTATCTGAAAATGTAGGCACTGAGTTGCCAAGAGTTTTGACAAGAGTTTTGTGAATTGCATTGGAGTTAGAACTGGGAATTAGGCCCCTAAATCCATATCTTAGATGCCAAAGTACATTGATGAATCTAGCCCTGGCTGTCTAAGCACCAGTGATTGACTTAATGCAGTGGCCACATCATGGTATCTGAGAGTTTTGTTTTTAATTAATCACTATGTTTTAGAAAATTCTGTTGTTGTAGTCTTAATTTCCTTTTATTTATAAAAGGTTCTTAACTCATTCGGTAATGAAGCTGACCAGAATAGCTTAAGTGTACAGGCAGTCCCCAGGTTACGTACAAGATAGGGACTGTAGGTTTGTTCTTAAGTCGAATTTGTATGTAAGTCGGAACAGGTACATATTGTAGGGGAAACTCTAGCCAAACATTTCTCCAGAGCTCAGTTTTATTCTCCCACTCCTCACTTCCCTCAGTCCTTTATTCTCAAGCTGAGGTGTCTGCTGAGAAAAGCCGCTCCGCGTCTCCCTGGTCTGCTGGGGGGGGGGGGGAGGGCGCTAGCTTCGCATCTCCCTGGTCTGCTGGGGGGAAGCAGCTAGTGCGGGGTTGCCTCACCCTGTTTGTAAGTAGGGATCCGATGTAAGTCGGATCCATGTAACCCGGGGACTGCCTGTATCTTCAAAACACAGTCTGCAGATGTGTGATACTGTAACAAATTATCCTTTACATTATGAAAATTGTCAAGGAAATTGGCACTATGTGGCAGTTTATCTAGTTTTCTTGACTCACCTGGAAACCACTGCTTGCCCATTACATTGAAATTCTCTAGTTCTTACACAAAAAACCCACCTTGTTAATAAATTTCATAGTGATATGGAATTAAGTAAAGACACAACTCCTGAGCATTCTCATTTTGCTATTTTACAGGGACCAGAACTCCTCAGTAAATATATTGGAGCAAGTGAGCAAGCAATTCGAGATGTCTTTAACAGGTTGGTTCTCTAAGAATAAATGTTATTGTAAATAGATTCCACTTTCATTGCTGATGCTAAAAATAATTATTTGAATTTCCTGGGTCAGTAGTCTGGAGGAGCACTCAACAGGTCTTGATCAGTAGGTCTGAAATAGCCAGATCTGCTGAAGCCACATGTTAAAATCCTGGCAGGGCCAATTTAACCTTCATCCTTTGTGGGTTGATAATTGAGACTCTTGCAATTTCTGTTGGTGGCCTTCTGGTAAGACTTTACAAACTGAGACCCTACTTGCTTGTATTGTCAGTAAAGCTTCAGTAGTATTTTAACACCATAATTGTGAACTTAAGAAAGAAATAGACATAAGTACAAAATATTAATGGTAGTTAACTGGAAATCCTGTTCTTCAAAGCAGCTCATTTCCACAGGAAACTATAATAGTTCCTGCCTTCTATACTTAAAATTAAATCCTATATTTTAGGTTTTGTCTACATCGGGGTGCCAACCTACAGCCTGGGAGCTGAAGTCAGCCCACCAAAGCATTTCATAGGGCCCTCAGTCTACTTCAAAGCCATATAATAATGGTCAGTTCATTTGCGCTATTGTCATATTCACACAATTTTAGTTTATACAAAAGTGTAAATAGACAGTACTGCACATAGAAACAACTGATCTAAATACACACAAAACATGCTAGTCTTAAAATACAAATCAATACAGGTGACTTTAAGTCTTAATATCAGAGGGGTAGCCGTGTTAGTCTGAATCTGCAAAAGGGGTGAGGAGTCCTGTGGCACCTTGTAGACTAACCGAAGTGTTGGAGCATAAGCTTTCATGGGCAAAGACCCACTTCGACATGCATCTGACAAAGTGGGTCTTTGCCCACGAAAGCTTATGCTCCAACACTTCAGTTAGTCTATAAGGTGCCACAGGTCTCCTCGCCCCCTAAGTCTTAATACAATATGTAAAATCTGGCTAACTCAAGGTTGTGCTTAGGCTAACATGGCCCTCCCTGTGTAGTAAGGTTACGCACCACTGGTCTACATGAACACTGAATTTATGGCAAGCTGGAATGTAAATCTCCCCTCTCTACCACGCAATACAGGTTTATGTTCATGAACATTTAGACTTCTGCTTGCAGGGGTGTACATCTATCTCCACTAGTGGGCTAAGGTCTAAGACAGGGGTGTCCAAACTTTTTTCAAAGAGGGCCAGATTTGATTAAGTGAACATGCGTGAGGGCCGACCATTTTGCCTGACATTCTTTGAACCATTAAAATTAAATGCAAATTAACTATTTTATGCAAAGTTTATTGCAAACAGCATACTTTTCATTTCGTCACATGGATGACAAATCTAAACAGGTGTTAAATCACTCTGCCTTTCATATCTGAAGGCCAGATGAAAAAAAAAATCCAAGAAGCTGAAATATATGTCAGGAACATTGTAAAGTACATTACATATTATTGGTAATAAAGGTTGTCTGTCAACTTTTAAGTTCAAAAAATATGAACAGGAACATAACACCAAGTATACGTGTTGTGTCCAAATATATTTATAACTGATTTAGACCAACTGACATTAACTGAGATTTTACAATGTATTCATCTCAATACATATGGATTCGTTGGGGGCCATAAAAGATAGATATTGCCAAATTACCTGTGGGGCCGTATTTAAACCGGAACACGGGCCGCAATTGGCCCGCGGGCCGGACTTTGGACATGCCTGGTCTAAGAGTTTGTGCATAAACAGTTCATTAGAACATTTTAGTCTAGTCCTCTTTTAAACAGGATTAGATGAAAGTATATTAGAAGATTTTTAATACACATCAGCTGGGGCCACACAAACAGACTGTGGCAGAATATTGCAAGCTAGATTCACACAGCAGCGTGCTTTTAACTGTGTAGACAAGTTTTTAGTGTCTGTGTGAACCCTTCTGCTGCACACTAGGAATTCCCTACTGTGCTTTAGTCTACTACTTTTTCAAAATGGGGTAGATAAGCACTACAGAACTTTTAATGCATAGTAATAGGATGCACACTGGCATAGTTGGCTAGCACGGGGTAGATTTACACCCCAGATTGCTACAAATAAATGTTCTAAGGAAACATGTTCTTACAGACCATGGAGCACAAACATTTCATAATTGAATTTTGTTCCAGAGCACAGGCAGCCAAGCCCTGTATTGTTTTCTTTGATGAGTTTGATTCCATTGCCCCTCGCCGTGGTCATGATAATACTGGAGTGACAGACCGAGTGGTTAATCAACTGCTGACTCAGCTGGATGGAGTCGAAGGCTTACAAGGTAATAAGTTAGCAGTGTATTTTTTTTTTAAGCATGAGTTCATCACATTAATATTCTCTTACTTTTTCTAAGGAGTTTATGTATTGGCTGCTACTAGTCGTCCTGATTTGATTGACCCTGCTCTGTTGAGGCCAGGTCGACTGGATAAATGCCTGTATTGTCCCCCTCCTGATCAGGTAAAGAAACTATATATTGCACCATATATGTAATGAAAAAAAATCAGAATAGTGGTACAGATTCTCCACTGCCTGATACTTTGTGTAGTCATCTATACCTAAACAAAGTAGACTTCATTCACCATTGCATCACATCAGTTTTATCCTTGTGTAATGCCACTGATTTCTAAGGAGTGCATTGGTGTAACACGGGAGTAATACAAAATGAATCAGCTGCAATAAATGTAAAATGGGCATAAAACATGACCAGATCAGAATGTTGGCATTCTACACCTGCTCTGCATTGTGGTACTGACTATGCAATGTTCAAGCAGTGGAAAATCAGGACCAGTATTCTTAGATATTGTGTTTATAGAAAGAATGTGACTCTTCAGATTTTTGTAATTCCATATAGTAGACAACCAGATTAGATTTGATTTGACTGGTGGTATTTTTTTTCCCTCCAGATATTCTTCCATTGTTTTCCACAGATGTAGGACAAATCATGATCTTGCGAACAAAGCCCACATAAAAGGGGCTTTGCTTACAGGAAATACGTAGGAGCTGGGATTGGGGAGATTGAAATTTGTCCTTTTCATGTGCAAGCAGGGCCCAGGTCACCATTTTATGTGCTGTTGCAAGGCACGGTGAGGAAAAGCATACATGGACTTTAGCTTCCCCGTGCAAATTAGTGACCTGGTGGATTTGCTTATTTCATGAAACCATGGATGGTGTTCATTCCTACCTTTTACATCCCGTTTCCCAGAGCAGATAGGCAAGGAGTGTAGCTGTTTGAGTTCTCCATTACCTGGCCTCCATGCAGTGGAAACATATTTCCTCTGCATTTGTATCAGTATGTACATACATGGGAACTGATCCAACACTTATGGATGTAAATGGGAGGACTCGCAGTGACTTCAGTGGATTTTGGATCAGGCCAGCAAAGACTGCAGGATTTGTCCTTTTGATTGCCACTAATTATAAGGGAAAATATTCATTAGTGATTTACATGACAACCTTAACTGAAATCAATCCATTTCATTCCCACACGCACGATGAACATAATCCTATTCAGTGAGAACACAAACATTCCATCTGAATAATTGTAATTGTTAGTCCCACAGTACAAAAAAAAAGAGCCATTTGGGTCAAAAGGATCATATCCTTTGTCACGGCTCACTGGATATTTTGTTTGGCAGTATTTTTATTAGAATATTCAAGTGAAAGTCGTAATAACAAGCATATGCTTGTATTTGGAAATAGATTGTGCAGTACTTCCCTATATATACTATTTTCATTATACGAGTGTCCCCTTCCAAAACATACATTTCTGCAGAATAGTTCTCGCCAAAGGACTTGAAAGACTTGCTGTCAAAGCACTGAAGCAGGAAATGGATGACCTTTTCTTTTTCTTTTTCTTTTTTTTTTAGACTTCTCGTTTTGAAATCCTGAAAGCTCTCAGTCATTCTCTGCCTCTGGCAAATGATGTGGACTTTCAGCTTTTGGCAGCAAAAACAGAGCATTTCACAGGAGCTGACCTAAAAGCTTTACTGTATAATGCCCAGTTAGAGGCAATACATGCTAGCTTGGGTTCAAGTTTACCACAAGTAAGTGCACTGAGATTAAGAATATTTCCTTAATTACTGCATTGTGTTACAAATATATTTTAGAGAGATTAACTTGCCCAAATAGATTTCTGCTGCTTTTGGAAAAATTATATTTATATAAAATGTGACATTTTCCTATGATTTCTGTGATTTGTAATCTGACAGTTTAAAACTTATTTTATATTTGTAGTTTATTAAAATTGTAATACTTTTTCTGTGACAAAATTAAACTAAGGGTATGTCTATACTACAGTGTTATTTCGAAATAGCTTATTTTGAAATAATGCGTCTACACACAAAATGCATTTCGAAATAGTGTTTTGCTAGTTCTTATAATTGTATTATTGTATTATTATTGCCACGAGGCATAACGGAGCGGTCAACAAAGGGTTCCCTTGTTGACCGCAGCGTGTCCAGACTGCCTCGCTGTGCCGCCAAACAGCTGATCGGCACAGCGCGGTGGCCATTTTGATGTAAACGAAGCGGCGATTATTTAAATCGCCGCTTCACTTTCCTATGTCTAGTAAACTCATCAACATGGCTCTGTCAACGGAGCCATGTAGTCCAGACATACCCTAAGAGAACAGTACCCATGATTTTTTTGGTACCATCTGCATCTAAATTGGCAACTAAGATAACCTCAATACTGGGAAGATGTCATGTCTTTCTCTTATTGGCTCAGCGCCTACTAAGACAACATCAATGAGTACTTTAGTCATAGTGGACTTACCAGAGCAGCATATACCCTCAAGCATATCTGAAGAAGTGGTTTTGCCTAGGAAAGCTCATGATACTATATATATATATTTTTTTTTGTTAGTCTCTAAGGTGCTACACAACTGCATGTTGTTTTTAAAGTTGCGGACTAACATAGCTACTCCTCTGAGACTTTTAAGCATAAACCTTTGGTACTGACAACAGAATTGGGCCCCGCTCTTCAAAACTACCCGATACCACAGGAGTTCAGAATTATAAAGAATCTACTTGTTTTGCAGGCACTGGAGTCTCCCTTTTTAGTCAATACTGTGAAGTTCTCAGTACCACAACAAGCACTGTCACCAACGTGGGGCTTTTCCTTGGTGCCACTTGGCTCTCCAGCAACTTCAGTCTCCCCTTTTCACAGAGCAGGAATTTTCCTCTCATTCTAATAGTTTTATTCAGGACTCCCTGGCACTTTCAGCAAGAGGGGGGATTTGCATCAAAGATGGGCCTGTATTTCCCTGACTAGGTTCAAGCACAGGTGAATATCATACTGATGCCTTTTGGCCCTTTGAGTTGGCTATACTGTATCATCTGCAGTTTTCCCCTGACCCTTTTCTTTCTTACATGGAATACAAAGGGAGACATGCTCCTACTCCAGTTGCTCCTCTTTTGTTGTTTCAGGAACAAAAGTCCTTTGAGGAACAGGAGGCCAGGAGAGATAAAGAGGTTATTCCACAAATAAATATTTCTTCATTTTTCCCAGATGCCTCCCTCCCCAGCTGTAGCTGATGACTTCACATACTTCTAAGAGTTAATGGAGTTCATTATGGATTCCATCCAGATTTTCCTGGAAGAGTTCAGAGAGTCACAGCATGAGGTCTTGGACATCCTCCAATGGACTCCTTCTAGCTGAGTTGCCCTGCCCCTTGTTGGATCTTGCCAAATCCATTTATCAGACTCCTGCACAATTCCACCAAAATGCAAACAGGCCAATAACAGATATTATTTCCCCTCTAGTGACTCTGAATTTCTGTTCACTCATCTGACACTTAACTCTCTACTTGTGAATTCAGTGAACAAATGTGAAATGTACCACCAGGTGAAGGCCACACTATCTGATGAAGACCAAAAACACCTTGATCTTTTCAGCAGAAGGACTTACTCATCCACAATACTTAAATTTAGGATCAAGCTTTCATGACTAAATGCAGTCATTCAAAATATCACCTTTATTGAGTATCTGCTGGCTGATAAGTGTGACCAGTTTCCAGCTGTTATTAATGAGGCTCAGGTGTTAGCTGCACCCTTTTTAGATGCAGCCTACACAAAGCATTGCAATAAGACATTATATTGTCTCTCTAAATTATCACTCTTCTGTTTCCCACAGAAGCAAAAAGTTCCAGTTAACTCTGAAGAATTTTCTCTGCAAAATATTTAGAAATTTCCTCACATTAGAGGAGGGGTTGCTAGAATCAGCAATTAAGCAGAACCAACCCAAATTAAATTGTTTGTTAAACATTAATTTTAAATGAAATAGCAAATTATGTATGAATAAATTAAAGCCTCTGGCAATGGTTCACATTTCATTCTTGTTTTGTCCCAGGATATCGGTTCTAGTTCAGACAGTGACCTCAGTCTCTCTTCTATGGTTTTCTTAAACCATAGCAGTGGTTCAGATGATTCAGCAGGGGATGTAGAAGGAGGGCTGGAGCAGTCTCTTATTTCCCTAGAGATGTCTGAGTTGTTTCCTGAAGATTCAAGATCCAACATTTATCGTCTTTACTTTGGAAGCTCCTACGAATCAGAGCTAGGAAATGGAACTCCTTCAGAACTGGTAATTGTCTCTTTTTCCATAATTGACCCGTATTCTAATTTTTTTAGGGAAGACAATATAAAAATGTACAAATTAAAATATTTTGTGTTTGAAAACAGATACTGTGAATTTAAAAGACAGGGACAGTTTCAATGCTTTATCTCTCAAACCTTCTCATGCCATCTTCTCCCAAACCGAGAGAGAAAGGTTCACTGATAAAATATTATATTGATTTCTCTGCAGTTTGACAGAATCTTAGACCGGAATATTTTATAATGAAGTAAGCCATGTCTAACTTCGTTCTTTCTTTGTAAACTATGAGGGTTTTTTCTTCAAAATTTAACTGAGGCTGTATAGCACCGTATTACACACACGGAACCATTTAAATCAGCATACACTGCTGGAGAGCCAAGTTAATCAGAATGTTGAGACTGCCATCACCTTTAATGTGGCAGTTTCCAGTAAGCTATTCCAGAAGTGCACTACATTTGGTCAAAAAGGTTGCTTCTGTATAGTAAAAAAAAAAAATCTTAGCTGCAGTTTTTGATTGGAATTAAGAACAGAACTTCTGTAGTTTTATTGCTACCCCGTTAAACAAGTGATTCCTTTATCTCTTTATTTGTGTCAGACTCAGGATTTCACCATAATGGGATTTCACCAGACACGATAGGTAACTTTTTTGTTAATGCTGGTCCAATAGATGTCATATATCCAATGGTTTGTTCATTATGACTCACATGTCAGATACACATCAAAAAAGTTCAACTTGTGGTAAAAATCAAAGAACAGACGTTAAAAAAAAAAAGTGACTATATTTAAGAATGTATGTGATGCAGTGAACATATGAAAAAGTAAATTTAATTTTTTGAAAAGTATCATAGAGCTGGAAGAGTCCTCAGGAGGTCATCAAGTCCAGCCCCCTGCCCAAGGCAGGACCAATCCAAACTAAATCAATCCAGCTAGGGCTTTGTCAAGCCGAGATTTAAAAACCTCTAGGGATGGAGATTCCACCACCTCCCTAGGTAACCCATTCCAGTGCTTCACCACCCTCCTAGTGGAATCATTTTTCCTAATATCCAACCTAGACCTCTCCCACTGTAACTTGAGACCATTCATTGCTCCTTGTACTGCCATCCGTCACTACTGTGAACAGCCTTTGTCTATCCTCTTAGCAGCCTTCAACTTCCTGAAGGGAGGTTACAATCAAATCCCCCCTCACTCTTCTCTTCTGCAGACTAAACAAACCCTAATCCCTCAGCCTCTCCTCATAGGTCATGCACTCTAGCATCTCTAAAACTAAGTACAGTTTGTGAAATATGAAATGGATTTATAAAAATGTTTTAGATCCTGAAAAACTTTTTTTAGGCTAAGTACCTTGTACTGATAAAAATCTTATTTTTTTCTTGTCTTCAAATTGGCACCAGGTAATAGGGGTTTTCTAAAAATCTTATTAGCGGTCTTTGTATAGAAAAATATATATTAATCATTTTGAAGAAAGCTTGGTAATTTGAAATTTTTATTTGCCTAGTGAGATGTAACAGCCTGTTATCAGACTAAAACACTAACTGGCTAAATATTTTTCCTTTAAAATAATTTAGTGGCATAATAATTCAGGTAGCCACTTCTTCCCAAAAGGTTTAACTAGACTCTCAAGTGAGGCATAATTCTTTGGCAACTTCTTGCTTCCATTTATTGAGGGTCACATAAAATATAATTTTGTTACCACAGAAGTATAGATTGGACCTCCCATCTCTGGCACCCTCGGTTTCTGACCAGTCCCAGAAAAGGGGTTTTGCCAGCCACGGGGAGATCCCTCCTAGGATAGACCTGCCCCCGGCTAGGGCTCCAGCCCGGCCCCGCTGCTGCCTGCCCAGCCATGGCTCCCCAGACTGGTGATTTGCAACTGCCACTGGAGCTCCCCAGCTGCCACTGGGGCCAAAGCTCCCAGGTTGCTGCTGTTGGCCCCTGAGCTTGGTGGCTGGGGCTGGAGCTCCATGGCCACTGCCAGTCTCCCACTACCAATTGGCCACAGGGACCAGAAGTCCCTGTTACGCCACCTACCTCTCTGCATCCCCCAAAATGGGGCTTCTGGATGAGTTGCCATCCCCCCTTCCTCCTGCTGCTCCTGCGCCGCAGCCCAGCCTCCCTGTACCTTGCCAGACCAGAGTCCCAGTTAAGGGAGGTACAACCTGTAATAAAACAAAGCTTGGCCAGTAATAGTCAAATATTTTGTTTTCTATTTTTATTCTCAGTGAATACATTTATTTGGTATTTATTGAAATCTTAAACCCCTCAAAATAACTTTATTCAGTTTACCATGCTTCTTAGAAGCAAGTATTATATTACTTGCAGTAAAACCGCAAAATCTAGGGATAAGTTGCATCGGAGAAAATGAATATCAAGTATTTAGAACTAGTTTATAAATAAGTCAGCTAGATAGTAGAATACACTGCCAAATGCATCTATAGATTGCTGTTACTGGAGGTATCCAAAACAGGCTTGCCACATGTTTTAGAGATAATAAATTCAATTCTGTTATGATAGTAAGGAATGGGTTTACATAATACACTAGAGAACTCTTCCAATCCAAATGAATCCATTCCAGATTTTAGAAGAAGTTTTACCATGAGTGAGTGCAAATATTTTCCCAAAAGCAAAGAAAATCCTTTTTGTTTAATTTTCATTATGTCAAAGTTACAATAAGACTTTACCCTATTTCATTGTACCCTATTTTTTAAGGATCAGGTTAATATTCAAAGAACCTAGCTAAAGATTCTGGCTTGTTGGCTATGGAGCCCTCCTTCTCGGAGTATGCTAAAAAGAGTGACCACATTTCTAAATACCTAGCCTGCTTTTGGCACTTCTCTTTTGTATGGACTTGATGCGAAAACTTTTCCATTACAAAGAGAATCAATATTTTACTGTATCCCAATTCCACGGGAGAAGTCACATTTTTCCAATAACATGCAATATAAAATCTGACTAACAATAAAAAAGAAATTAATCTGTCATATGTGCAAGTGTTTCTCCCTTTCTCTACAGCTCCTCCAATTGAATGTATCACTAGTGTAAAAATACCATGGATCTTTAACTGTAGCCAAATTCCATCTACATAGTAATTTATTTAAAAAAAGCCCTTTTTGAGTTACATAGATTGATAATGTATCCCTTTCTCATATAGAGACCCACTCATCCAGATTAATTTTTTCCTAATGTCTCCCCCATCTTTTATTTTCTCTGTTTTAAATATTGATTAATAGTAACCTAGTGTTTTTTTCCTGTCACTCTAGAGCTCTCAGTGTTTGTCTGGACCAAACTCCATAACCCATGATTTAACTGGTATTACTCTGAGAGATATAGTATCATCACAACCCTCTGTGCTAAGAACCGCCTCACAAGAAGGTTTCCAAGAACTTAATCAGGAACAAATAGAGCAGCTCAGAGCTGAAATCAATGCAATCAAGGCCAACTACAGGAGCAAGAATGGGGTATGGCATTTTTTTCATATTGTTTAATCCTAACATTTTCCATTAATGTTCACCCCTTGTCTGAATTTTTTCCTGTTTATACTAGGGATGTGAATGTTTTTTACCAGTTCCTGTTAACCGGTAGAGGCTGGAACAGTTCCCTGCCCACTGCAGGCAGGGAGCTGCTCCAGCCCTTTGGTGCCCATTACAGGCAGGGGTTGTTCCAATCGGCCAGCTGAAGCTGCCCTTGTCTACAGCGGGGGGGGGCGGCGACATGACTGGTCCAGCTGAGCTGCAGTGGGTGTGGGGGAGGGCCACTCCAGCCCAGTGGAGCTGGAACTGCCTGCAATCAATTAAATGGGTTAAACATAATGTTTAGCCAGTTAAACAGGATTTTTCATTTATACATAATTTATACATTATTTCTGCAGTAATATTAAACTGAAACAGAATAAAGCTAATGTGTGAAGGTTGAAGATTCAATTTGACAAAATGCATTAACAGGTCAACAGCTTCATATACCTACATTATTCCTGTGTTTTTAATGTCTGGAGATAAGCTTAGAACTAATAATACATTTGAGATAAAAATCCTTTAGAATAATGCTGACATGTTGGAAAAGATCACAAAGCTATTGCTATTTATTTCTGTCTTCAAGGAGGATGTTGCCCCTAACCAATCAGGATTACCCAAGAAGACTTTAATTATTAGTCAGTCCCACTTAATGACTGCACTTGCAGACACAAGACCATCTATAAGTCAAGATGACTGGAAGAATTTGGTTGAACTGTAAGTAGTAAAATATGTTATTAAATTTGTAAACAGAGTTTTTTATTTTTAAATTTAATGCATGAACACTACATTTAGTTTAATATTTCAAGAGTTGTTTAATATCAGTGTTTTGTAAAATAACAGAATTATATTATAAATTATATAATCCCCACAGCACAGTTCATCATTAAATAAAATTGAATATGTATAAGGGGTTTAGCTTTTCAGTTATGTAGACTATTTTATCTTATGATTGATAGCAATAATGCACTTTAGTGATACATTTTAAATCAGCTACATAATTCCCACTATTGCTAAAGGAAGCTACCTATTTGCCTCAAGGGGACAACTGATACTTAGAAAATGAAAGCAATTATGTACATGATCCAAAAACCTCTGAAAACAATGGAATCACTCCCATTTTTATTAATGGGCTTTGGGTCAGACTCAATTTCTACTAAAAATATCTTCACTTCATTTATCCTTTTTTATGAATAAAAACACACTTCAGCACATTTCAGAAGCTCCATGTAATTACTCAGTTTTTGTTATACTCAGTTTTCTTAATCAGATTCCGAGTTACAGCTACATTGTACTCAATTACATTGCTTTCTATAGCACCAAGAAATTCTTAAATCCCTGAGATGGTGTGTTACATGAACAACGTGTTCAAATTTTTTGTTCATGAAAATATAAAAAAATCCCTCCAGTTATTTAACATTGAAGTGAATGCTAATGTTTCAAAATATTCAAGTAATATTTAAAATATTTTAAACCCATCCTGCATTTCTACCAGGCAAGCAGTGGTTTCAGCTGCTTGGTGTAGTAAGTCAAATATTTTGGGTTGGGTAGGGGTAGATTTTTGTTTCTGAATGTTTTGTTCTTTTGTGTTTAATAACTTTTTTAAATTGAGAGAAAATAGAGAAAAGGAGCAGTTGTTCTGAATCAAAAGTTCTTTAACAATTTAAAATGTTTTAATCTGCATTCACAATATTCACATCCATTGACATGGATATAATTGCCAACTCAAAACTAATTTCATAGTCACCTGCAAAAGCTGAAGCTGAAAGGAGAGTTGCGTGATCTTGTGGGGTATTTTTTTTTATGGTGGATCTAGGGGAGGAGGTGTTAAGACTTTGATCCTGGAGCTGACTATTTCAGTAGATTCTGGGTCACTGCTTTTCAGAATTTAAGATCATAAGAATTTCCTCTCACAGTGTGCTGGAAATTTTACATGCATTTCAAATGTCAATATCTGAAATCTGCTGATCTACCTGAGAATTCTGGGTAACATACATTTTGTCCTATTAATATTATATATTACAGGGTTGCTAATAAAGAGTAAAAGTGTCCCATCTTGCAGTAAAAGTCATAGAAAAGGACTTTATAGATAGATTCACATTAATTAAATAGTTCTGTGACCACTCATAATTTATTCTTAACATTGTGTGAAGAGGGCATTTTCTAAAATGTACAACTCTTGGCATTATTCATACAATCACACACAACTGGTTTGGTCTTCATTGTCACTGATGTGTAATTGATAAGGATTTTTAAAAGAATGATAGCAAGTAATATATGTTATTACTTATTTTTGTTTCTAGTTATGAGAATTTTCAGCATCCCAAGAAGAGGAAAGGGCAGAATGCAATTTTCAGACCAGGACAAAAAGTAACTTTAGCATAATAATTTTAATCACTAAATGTAATCACTAAATGTAGCTTTAAATTGTCAGATGTTTAAATTATAAAATCAGAATAAGATTTATATTCCTATGGGTTTATTACTGCAGTGAATAAAATACAGGCTTCTTTGAAATTAATTTTAAGTGCTATACATTTTTTTCACATTTTATTTTGCAAAAATGTCTTCCTACAAATTGGTATTAAAAATTTTGGGACAGTATTGATTACATTGTCTCTCACTGTTGCTCTGTCAATGACGTCCAGATTTTGAACTTACTGTGCAGTTTTTGGAAGGAACTGATGGTTTAATCAGATGTCTTCCTCACAACAAATGTATGTTGTTTTCTTCAATTGTATATTTGTAGAAAATGAAAACTAAATGGCATTTTAAGGTAGATTTATCAAAATTCGGTGTTCATTACAAGCATGGTATTTATTCAATTTATATGGATAAATGTAGTAACAAACAACACCGGAAACATACATATATTTTGAGCTATGTTATGGTCTTTTTAAATCTAAGGGTACGCCTAGACTGTGGAACTATTTTGGGATACCGGAAGTATCCCGAAATAGCAACGCCACATCTTTCAATCCGCCCGCCATTTCCTGAAATAATGGGTGTGCTATTCTAGCATCCTTGTAACCCTTGTTCCATAAGGGTTAAGGGATTTGTTGGAATAGTGTCTTATATTGAAATTTCAAAATAAGCTCTTTTGACCTAGACTCGGAATAAGGTACACAATTTGCATAGTGCAAATTGCATTGCTTATTTCGACAGAAGGGTGCTGTTTAGACGCACTCTAAGGGGGAAACATTCTGCAGGGGATGACCATTTAGAGAACTGGGATATTGACAAGCATCAGAATATAGTGAGTTAGTTCTAAAATGCTCTGTGGAGTCGTCATCACAGCCAGAGTATGTTGTTTTTAAATAGAATGTTGTATTTCAGTGTCAAATATTACACTGATAGTCTTAAAATGAAAGCAGTTCTGCATCGGGTTCCAAAACCCTTTCACTCTGCAAAATGAAATTAGAATTACATTCCATGGCTTGCAATAGTACACACTACTGCACTTCCTCCTCACTTTTTTTTATGAAGAAACTAGTAAATGTAATAATGGTATTTTACTTCTCCTTCCCTATTCCACACACACAAAAAAATCTCCAAGCAAGAGCTTAAGTAGACTATTACAGATATGCTGTACTAATTAGTGTAAAGATGGTAGAACCTTGGGGCTGCTGTGTGTAATACCACTCATCCAGAGGTCACTATTAACATTTAGCTAATATGAGATAATCTCTTCTTCACTAATTCTTCAATAATAACTAAACATTAACAGATGGAATGCAGCATGTCTACAGACTGTTTTATTCAGGTTTATTATCATGGTGTAAAGGGGACGTAAGAGACCCGTAGCCAGCCTGGGAATAATTCCCCTAGTTCAGACACTGCATACCTGTCATGGGTAAGGCTAAGATCTAATCACAAGTATTTTTAGAAAAGTCATGGACAAGTCACAGGCAATAAATAAGAAGTCACTGCCCTTGATCTGACCATGACTTTAATTAAAAATACCCCTAACTAAATCTTAGATGCTGGGGGCAGAGAACTTCCATGGACACTACTGCTCTGGGAGGGGGGCACTCCTCTTGGGTGGAGCACTCTGAGTGCTGCCACTGCTGGGGTGAGGCATCCCAGGGCCCAACACATGCCGCTGCTGCTGGGAGAGAAGGTGGCCCGTGGCTCTACCCATACTGCTTCTGTGGGGGAAGGGAAGTTTGTGGCCCCACCCATGCTGCTGCTGTTGAAGTCCAGGTCCCCACCAATGCTGCTGTTGGGAAGGGGGCGGGGGGAAGCAGCCCAGAGCTTTGTTGATGCTGTTGCTCTGGGTGGGGATCCGCCTGGAGCCCTGTCGATACTGCTGCTCTGGATGAGGATTGGCAGCCTCAGATCAGCTGCAGCTGTTACTCCAGACCAGGGGGCATCTGAAACCTACTTGGGCCTAGACACTGAAGTTGCCCTATGCAGGAGTCAGTTGGAGCCCTGCCATTGATGGTCCCTGATTGCTGCTCCGGGGCAATGCAAGCATTGACTAGTGCGATTTGTCCTGGGTTGCCCCAGCTGCTCAGGAAAGCCTTCTCACTAGCTGCAGCAGAAGTCACAGAATCCATGACTTTTGTGAAAGACTTGCAGAGTTAGTCATAGGCCCTATGCAAGCCTTCTCACAAGACCCAGCACATGGGGTATTACAGGAATAAACAGGGATAGAAGGGAAATCCCTATAGCATAAACCTCCATAGTGATTCTCAGCTGTTGTGGGTTGTGAAATTACTGACAGGCAATCCAAGTATGAGCTCATATTTTTTAAAGCATCTGTTCACTGTTCTACTTTTCTCCAGCAGACACACCAGTTCATGAACTTAAAACTGAAGCACAGATTTGTTCCTGTTCCACTTTATGGAGGTAAAATGGTGAACAAGATGGTAATTTTTGTAATGTGTCCAGATGGACTAGTCTGAGATCATGACACTAATTTCAAGTAAGCCACCAAGTCACTGAATAATAATGACATCATAATCTATATTTGAATCACTAAACTAAAGTTGACAGGGTCGGTGCCTCATTACCAATCCCTTATGGCACCCTGTGCCCCTGATGTGACATATGAAGCTGTGAATTAACATTTTTTCTAGGTGCTTATTATACTGAGTAAAAGGTTATCTTTTCAGACCTCTGTTGTCTGTCTTGTCAGCTGTAACTGAAATTTTCTCAATTGCCAATCTCTTTTACTAGGTGGTAGGTAAATAAAGGAACAAGAGCTAAATACAGACAAGGTTACATAGGTACAAGGTTTTGTTTTTTTTTCTTCCTGGAAGCAAAACAATAGTTAGGGAAATCTTGTTTTGTATTAGTCAGCAGAAGACTTCCTATATCAGGGGTTGGGAACCTCAGGCCCGGGGGCCGGATGCAGCCCCTGGGTTGCCTGGATCCGGCCTCAGAGGCTCAGTGCTCCCCCTCCTAGCATTGTGGAGCCCCCCTTCACTACTGAAGGACTGAAGCACACAAAATCTACTAGCCTGGACCACAATAGGCTCTGGTATGTGAGGAGAACGTGGAGAGTGTCTTTCTCCTCAGTCAGGGCCACATCAGTAAGGTTTTGGGGTTTGTTTGTTTTTTGGCTTCTCATTTGTGTGCAGTCCCCAACTAATTTTTCTGTGGGTCAGCAGCCTCCAACCCAAAAAGGTTTCCCACCCCTGTCCTACATGATCCCCCCCCCCCCCCCCAAAAAAAGAGAGACATAGAACCAAATCCTTAATAGAATTATTTGCCAGATGAACACTAATTTTTAGAGGAATGGATTCTTGGAGTGGTTTAGAATATTATTTGTTTTTTACAGAATATTGATGATTTTAGGAGTGAGGGAATCTGTCATTCAGCCCAGGATTATGTGGCCTTGAGTAGGGATGTTAAATTTAGATTAACTGGCTAACTGAATTGTCGATGCAATTTGCACTTACTATTCGATTAGTCGATAACAGCACTTCAAAGGCAAAAGCACTGCAGGAAGCATGGGCCAGTGGGGGACTCAGGCAGTCTCTCCCCCTTATGTTCACTCTGCATTGGTCAGGAAACCTTAGATGGATTTTAAGCTATTTGTGTTTTTCAATTCTACTGTTTTGGAGGTTAATCAAGGACAAGCACTGCTATGTGTAAGAGATCCATCCCATGTTGTGGTTATCTAATAGCAGCTAATCCCATGCTGCAGTTATATAATATTTTAGGAGGAGAGCATTCTAGGAAGAGTCACTGTACTTCCAAGTACTACGTAAATAATATGTAACTAATACAGCATGACCTTGTTAGAATAGTAGAGAATTACAACAAGTCTCTTTGGTGCATAATATTGTTTTATTAGCTGCAGCTGCTGAGAAAAGTTACCCTTAGACAACTGCGAGGATAGAATTTCTCTGGTACCCATTTGAATAGTGATATAAAAACACCACTATCCTGAGTGTTAAAAATGGATCAAATACATAGTGTTCTACAGTTAACAGAAGAAAGTTTCCTTACAAAAAAGAGGTAATTAAAAAAGAAGTTCAGAAGTAGTTGAAACCACTGATTAAAGTCCATCTTAGCATTCACTGAAATGCAGCAGCATGCAGCCCTTGTCTCATCACCTTAGCTCTGATGATACTACTACCACCATTCCTATGCTCCACGAAACACTGCCTGTGATCCAGCACTCCAAGCTTGCCGTGTATGTTATTGCGCAGAACAGAGAAACAAACACAAATCAAAGACAGTATTTCAAAGCCCCACTGGCACTGGTGAAACAGTCAACAACCAGTGCCAACATTAGCAGCAGAACACATTGCTAAAAATTTTAACTTAAAACCAACTTCTTGTAACCCTCTAATATGCATGAATTCTGATAAACCCACTGTGCATCTTCTATCACATTTAATTTTTGTTCCTGCACAGACAGTGACATTCCCCACACACATATCCTTCCATGGAACTATCTAGTCCCTCTCAGAATACAGATTTATTTGCTCAATCCCACTGACAGTGAAGCAGAGGGGGCAACTACACAAAGGCCCAGCAATTCTAAAGGGCCCAGGGCTCATGGTGGCCACTGCTACTGTGTCAGTGCCAAAACCACAGGCCCTTTAAATCACCACCAGAATACCATGTGGCATACTCCAGGAAGCAATAAGAGCTGGGAGGGAAGGTGGCATGGCACACTCCAACTGGTGCTGAGGGCTGGTACCCAAGGCCCTGCCACCCAGTGCTCCACCCCTTCCGGGAGCACAGTGGATCAGCTCCCTTCCCTGCTTGTGATGATGGGAAAATCCCTCCCTTTGGGGTTGTCAGTGTCTACACTGGGGCAGGCCCCCCCAGTCCAGCCCATGGGCTATCCCACTGGGCTCCTCAGGCCCAGAGCAGTCAGCCACTTTAAAGTGGCATGGAGCTAGCTGCTCCTTGTGGCACTCTGCCCCAGGTGCCAGGCTTCAGAGAAACCAGACAATGGGATCTGCCCCAGGTCACCATCCAAACCCTCTGCACCACCTCCTCGCCTCCCCAGGTCACAACTCTCTCCCAGACATTGCATTCCTTCCTATGTTCTCCTCCAGGCCAGAATCCTCTCCTGTGTCCATATCTCCTCCCTGACCAGATCGAAAGACAAAACTCCCTCATACTCTACTCTGCTCTCCCTTGCACCCCAGTCCTCTACCCCAAGTTCACTTCTGCACCCAACTGCCATCCCAGACCCCATACCCCATACCCCGTCTATAGAAATGAGTGGCCTCTTTAACACTTATCCAAATCTTGGGAGTGGCCCCCACCATCAAAAATTATTGCCCACCCCGGTCTACACTGAAGGGCTGCAGCCGTTGGAGTGTAGACAGACACCCCCTAATTCTTCCAGCACTGGGCTGCACTTCGTGCAGTACACCCATGTTATAGAAACGGAAAGCAACGCAAAGCTAAAGTAACTCCGTCCATTCTAATTCTGCTAAACCTGGATCAAGCGACTTGTGTTCCACGCCCACAGGTGAGACTCACAAAGGATTTTGTTCTTTCCAACCCGCCTGGGCGCAGCACCCTGGGGCAGGAAGCTCTGTCCTGGGAAGCTGGGTTAACGGTTCGGGAAGGCGGCGAGCACGTTTCCTATCACAGAGACATTCCTGGTGCCGCGGAGCTCATGTACATGACCGGTCCGAGGCCTGTGCGCCACCTCCCGGGGTAGCCGCTCGCAACCTGGGCGGGACACGCCTACGGGACCAGCTCAGGGCGCGGCAGAGACTGGCGGGTGGGTTCCGCGGCCCTGCGTGTCCCGGCTCCCGGGGGAGGCTCAGGGCCTGGCGCCCGGCGACGCGCAGCGACCCCTCAGCGGGCGCACGGCTGAGCCGCGGGAGAGCTCCGGGGCGCAGGCGCGCAGCGGAGGGGACGCAAAGCGGCAGCCCGGGCAGCAGCCTGTTGGCGAGGGGCGCGCTGGGCCGGCGCAGCCGCGCTGTGGGGCAGGGGCGGGGCGGTGTCTCCCTGTCAGCATCCCGGCTTCGCCGCCTCCCTGTGCCCGCCGCCTCCGTCCCCTCATCTTCGCGCGGTCAGCGGCGGGCGCAGGATGAGCGGCGGCGGCGATGGTTCGGCAGCGGCTCTCTCCGCTCGGGGCTGCCGCATCGCCGGCGCCGCCCCGGGCCTGCTGGACAAAGGCTTCGACCTGTACATCGCCGACCCCTTCGACCGGGACCGCAACCCGCGGGTGAGGGGACCGGCCGGGCAGAGCCCCGCTGCCGGGGGGCGCAGGTTGGGGGCGTCAGTCGCTGGAAGACGCAACCGGGGAGAGGGCGCAGGGGCCCGCGCCACGGGGATGGGCGCTGGGGGGGGATAACGCCCTGCCTGGAGACAGGAGAATAGCGGGGACTAGTGGGGAGGGGGCATGTGAGGGCACCGCATTTAGCAATTAAAATGTTGGTGGGAACATGAAGGGGCGGTGGGGATGCAGGGGCTGCTAGGCGATGGGTGCACAGCAGGCAGGGTTTGGAGGGGAACAGGAGGCGATATGAGAGCCCAGTTGCTCAGTGCACAGCTCCTTCTGTGCAGTAGCAGTTCCCTTCTCCAACTCACCGAGATTGAGACCTGACCTAGGCACCCAGGCTATGCTCACACTTGGAGGAGGGAGGTGACTTGCACAAAGAGCAGGGAGTTGAACAGATGGCTCCTGAATGCAAGGCTGGCATCTCTTTCCTGGGATACTGTAGGGTAACCTGGAGTAAAGGGGGAAAGAGATGCATTGTTGCTAATCCCTGTAGAGGATGCTGCTGCTGAGCCAGTCTGAGATGGTGGTTTAAACTGGTTTGTGCCGGTAGTACTAGATGACGCTAGTACTAGATGACGTTATTCCCTGACCTGAAATCACCCCAATAAGGAGGTGTTCCTGCCTTTCCCTTTGCTGCCTCGCTGCATTAGTGACTGAAGAACAAGAGCATATCTGCTGTACCATTGCACAAGGAAGCATTTCCCTGCCCCAGCAACCGATGTTGTGTATACTATGAAGTTATGTTCCTACAGGAAGCTCTGTACTGTGAGAGTACTCATTTGCTAGAGCACAATTGGATGCAGGCAAACAATTTCAACTCATTTGATCCCATTTCCAGAGGCTAGAGGTTTTTCTAGTATTTCTTGTTCAGACCAGAGTGAAATGTGTTATGTTTTGGCACAGTGTTGTCAGCCTCAATCAATCAAAAACAGTCTGTTAACTTAAAAAATCATGACAGCTTAAAAAATACAACATAGGGTTCTTCTTAATTGCTTCCTAGTTTTTGAGCCTTTCAGAGTAACATTTTCAAGCTTTTCTACACATCCAGGAGGACTAGAAACTTAGTTTAATTTTAAATGAAATTCAGAGTCTCATATAATCATGTGACTTCCAGAGTTGAGGCTTTAGGAAAAGCACTAAATATCCCAAGGCTCATGATAAAATTACCAGAGTTAACCTGTCACAGATAGGGATGTTAGATACCATGTAACTGAATAATCATGTAACCTCAAAAACTATTATCAGTTACACAGTTATTAGATAGTCCCCAAGGGCAGGGCTGGCAACCAGTGCGGGGGGCCAGAGTTGGAGGTGGAGGGGTGAGCCTAGGCCTGTTGCTGACAGAAGCTGCTCTGCAGTAGTCTCCCTTGCCACCATGGGAGGCAAGTTTGTATAATTTTTGGTGGTGCCCCATTAGCCACGTCCCCTGACTCCCGTTAGCCACGACTCTGGAGATAACACACTAAGAGCAAGATGGACACATGACCAGAAGTAAAAGATGTCATGTCACTTCTCTGGAAGGACTTTTCCCACCATCCTCCTACAAACGGGGACTAGTTTGGCCCCTATCAAACCCCCCTCATGCAACTATCCTGCAATTGCATTAACCCAATGTGTGCGACATTAACTCAGGGGCAGAGAGGCTGGGGGAAGTGTTCCCTCTAAAGCTATGTCTACACTCACGGCTTCTTGTGCAAGTACAGCTATTCTTGCTCAAGAACCCACAGAGCATCCACACTGCCCGCCTGCTCTTTCGCAAGGAAATTTACAGTACGGCGTGGTAAGAGAGGGCGTCTTGCGCAAGAGCTACGCTCTTTTCTAACTCTCTTGCACAAGAGGGCAGTGTGGCTGCTCAGCAGGGATTTCTTGTGCAAGAAACCCCTATGGCTAAAATGGCCATCGGAGCTTTCTTGGGCAAGAGAGCATCCACACTGCCATGGATGCTCTTGCGCAAAAGCACAGCTTGTACATGGCAGTGTGGACGTGTTCTTGCTCAAGACTTCCTGCACAAAAACCCTTGTGCAAGATGTCCTTGCGCAAGAAGCCGCCAGTGTAGACATAGCCTAAGAGTTTCCTCCCATGAGCAGAATGTGATGTGCACCAGTACTGAGTTCATGGGGCTTGTTTGGATGTGCCACTGTGGCACCCAAGTTATTAATAAATATTTTATAAACCTTTACCTTTTCTCTCTGCTGCCATGTCTCCTCCCCTTGCTCCATCAGCTCCCCTGGAGCCTGCTGCTCCCCCCCCCCCCACTCCTCACCCTCCTCTGCTGTCCTGACTCCTGCCCTTCTCACTGCCCTCAGCCCTCCTGCAACCTGCCCTCCTCCACCAGCCCTTCTTTCCCCCCTGTGCCCACTCCTCCAGAACCCCCACTCTGATCAGGTGAGCTACCCCTCCTCATCCCCTCTTCTAACACCTCCTTCTACACACCTGCCCTGCCTCTCTCCTGTGGTGCTGGTCCCTCCCCTGCAGGTGTCTGCCCTTCTATTTCAACCCCAGAATCCCATGGCACCTGCACCTTCCCTTAGCCCTGCACCCTCCTGGTGCCTCCCCCTTTCCCCTTACTACCCCTGCCCCCTTTGCCCTCTTTTTCCCTGATGCCTACCCCCTCACCACTCTCTGTCCCCATTCTCCTGATGCCCCTCTGTGCCCTTACACATGACTTGCTCCATCCCCACCTTTCTCATGCCCACCCCTTCTTTCAAGCCTTCTCCCAGCACCTACTCCTCCCTCCTCTAAACCCCAGTGCCCTTACCCTCTCCTCTCGCAGCATCACCCTGTACCCCCTCCCACTGACACCTCCCCTCCTGCACTTTTCCTCATTATCTTCACTTGGCCCCCTGGCATTTGTCTCTCCTCCAGGCTGTCCCTTGGTGCCTTCCTCTCCCACCCTCTCCCCCTCCACACAAGCCCCTTCCTCTCCCACCTCTTCCCCCTAGTTTTCCCCTTTATCCTGCCCTGCCCTACCTTCTGCCTTCCACTTTGTGGGGCCGGAGTCTGCGCTCCAGCCTCAGAAGTCCCCGGACGCCGAATCGGGAGCTAAGCCGTGTGGCACACTGCCGCACCGAACAGTTTTAAAGTCCTGGGCCATGACGTCACGTCACGCCCGGGGGTCTCCCCATTCACCTATATGCGCATGGCAGCAGCAGCAGCAGGCAGCACGCGCAGGCAAGGGGGAGCCGACTGAACGCTGCGCACGGCAGGGCCGGTCTGGGGCCGGGGGGGACTGGCAGGTGGGGGCCGGGGCCCACTCCAGGCAGGGCCAGTGGAGAGACCCAGCTCCAAATATTGCTGGAGCAGGGCCCCTGGCTCTGAATATTGCTGGAGCATGGGCACCACAAGCCAGTATAACTTGTCGCCCATGCTTGCTACCCCTCCCACTGCTGCTGCCTCATGGCTCTGCAGAGCCAGCACGGATGCACACAGAGTTGGCTTAAAAGCCAGCTCCCCATGGACACCAGCTTCTGCCTCTCCCACTCCTTGCTGTCTCTGATACAGAGGCAACAAAGGGGGGAGGGGGGGGAAATACGTGTAGTCAATAGGTTTAACTGATAAGCCCAGGCTTATCAGTTAATCATGTAGTCAACTAAATGTTGACATTCCTAGTCACTGGAACTTAGTCTACACTCAGGAGCGGCCCTAGACAAGCTGCCGGCAACTGGCGCCTTAGGCAAAACGCGCAATCAGCACCCCTGCCTCCAAACCCCTCAACGCCATTTAACTTTGGCGCCCTACGCAACCGCCTAGTTCGCCTCTATGGACAGGCCGCCACTGTCTACACTGCAGGGTTTTTGCGCAAGAAGCCTTTTTCAGAAGAGATCTTCCACAAAAACTTCTTGCGCAAAAGCGTGTCCACACCTCCAAGCACATTGCAAAAGCGATGTGCTTTTGCACAAGAGAGCGTCCACAATGCAAGGACAATTTTGCACAATAAATCTCTGATCTGTGCTTTTTCCAATAGGGTTTTCTTGCACAAAACCCCCTCCGGAGTGTCCACACTTGCCTTTTTGCACAAGAGCTGTAGAGCAAAAAGGAGTTATTCCTTGTGGGGAGAGGAATAACTCTACCAGCAAAAGCCCTCTATTCTGTCGATTTTCTTGAGCAAAAACACACTTGCGGTGTGAACGCTCTGCCAGGTTTTGCGCAAAAGCCTTGTGCAAAAAATCTCCCATACTGGCCTCTGACTAACAGGTCATATCCACTGATGAAGTAAATGTTTCAGACCCTTCTTATAAAGACAAAGTGAATCCAAAATGGATTTTTAAAGATGACTTCAGTTGTTTAATGTCTGTGATTTTTCTTTCAGGGCATTCTGAATTTGGGAACAAGTGAGAACAAACTTTGCTATGATTTAATACAGGAAAGAGTAAGTGGATTTGGAATTGTGGATTTTGAGTAATAAAATGGTATTGCAACTAACAATTGCATGTTAATAATGGTGTGTGAATTATTGAGAACAGATTAAATAATTCCTTTAGTGAATTGGTAGTTTTATGACAAACTTTTTTAAACATCCATGCTTTATATTTGCTACTTATCATCAGATACACTTAACAAAGTCATATAACAAAGAAAAGTGTGGCTCTGGCTAAAGGCAAAATAATTTTCCTATAAATTTTCCTAAGCAACTGTCAGCCGACGGTCAGGGCAGTGTGTGCGTGTATGTTATACACCCGAGACTTCAACTGCTGAGACCGGGGACCTTTGCAGCGGGCAACCTGGAGGAGGTTGACGGGCGCCCCAATTCTGCCAACCGACGGTCAGGGCAGTGAGTGGTGTGTGTGTGCTATACACCCGAGACTTCAACTGCTGAGACCGGGGTCCCTTGCAGCGGGCAACCTGGAGGAGGTTGACAGGCGCCCCAATAAGTTTACAGGGAGAGCTTATAACACCTGAGATTTTAGCTGCTAGGATACAGAAATCCCTTCACAGCGGACAGCCTGGGGAGGCTGAGAGGTGCCCCAATGGATCTGTCCCCTGGAAGCGACACGATCCAAAATGCCCAAGCTCTCCCTATATCTCTCTCTTATGACCGGCTGAAGTTCTTTTAAAATTGTGCTTGGTTCTGTTACAGCAACTGAAGGAGTCAGGTTAAAACTTAAACAGTTACTATTTTATTGTTACAGGGTAAACTTAGCTGTTAAATGCTACTGCTGTGTTACAGATAACACAGTCACTACAAAGGACAGGACAGAAAGTACACTAAGTCACTTATAGGTACCATGAAACCCTTTTGGTTCTCTGAGCTCTTATTAAATGCATGCAAAATAGACACCTAACAGGTATAATTCTCACCCCTGCGTTCCAGACTTGGCGTGGCCAGCATCTTTCTCTCAATCCCTCGGGAAGAAGTAGGGCGAGGTTGGGCGTCCCACAGACCTCGGGAGACAATCAATACCTGCCAGCAGGTGTAGATGATTGGAGCTCAAATGGGGTGGGCTACTAAACCCCTCTTTGTACCCCTTGGGTCAAGTAGGCTTCTTCCTGGTCTCAAGTGGCCAGTTAGGAAAAATGGCTTTGAACACCAAGTTTCCCACGAAGGGTGCAAAGCATAATTCACACCTGGGAAAATGCAGACAATGGGCACCTCTGGTATGTGATGGGCGAAGATTCCTCTCCTGGGACAGTGCAGGCGTGTCAATTACTAGTACTAGCCATCAGGACGGTGGGAGGCCCCGAGTCATCAGCTAGCCCATTTACTGTCTGGTTTCTGTTTATGGTAGAGTCAGGGACAGGCAGCAAACCTGCGTTCCCAGGGCATCAAAGGCTGACTGCCTTTCTCTTGCTCTCTGGGGGGGGGGGGGGGGGGAACAAGATGGGGTTCATGTCTGGCTACAGCAACATAATTCAGATTTTTAAAATAATATTCAATCCAAAGTGTTTTTTATGTTTAAATAGAAATAATTTAAAGTACTCTTCTCATTTAATCCAAAAATATTTTTTGGAAGTTATTGTGAAAGTGTACTTAGTAATTTCTATCATGTGGTTTGATTCTTCCTTGGTGGAGCCAACACTCTTACCTAGCATGGAAATCCTTCTTTTTGTTGGATTTATGTATTGATTTTAAACAAAACTATAAAGAAAAAAGTGAGTAATTTTGTGTATACCAGTCCACATGTCAGGCTGCACAGAGGCAATTTCTATTATATGAAAAATGACAATATAAAAATGGCACCTTTTTAAGTGAAAAAGAGACTTTTTTTAAGTTAATTAGCTCTGTTTAGCTAGCACAACTATGGAAGAATATACAAGATTTTATTTTGGGTCACTTATCAGTAAAATTAATCGCCAGTAGTAGGGCCATCTCCTCCCGTTTACACTTGTTTACCTCTACAAAAAGTCACTGAAATGCATGGATGCAGTTTGTTCTGCTGAATCTCTGTATATCTCAGGGTGAGTTGGCAGCCCTGATTATTTGGGAGATGAAATTTATTTTGTAATGACATGAGATCTGTGTAAATTTGAGTTGGAAGTAGTTGATCCAGAAAAAATGGAACTGTACATTGTCGTTTAGTCACTTTTCAAACTAGATCTCTTTTTAAACTAAGAAATATAACCCAGCTGCTTTGGCTATTTCTTACTGTACCTGGTAAAATTATTGGCTTCTTCCCCGCTGAGAAGGTAATTTAAATAAAATTAACTTTTAATTTTTAAAAAATGCTGCAACTTCTGTAAATAATAAAAAAAAAATTGTGGGAATTTTAGTGTGTCCTCAAACAGTAATTATAAAATCTGAGATTAGTACCGATATATTTTCATTCGACATTGTGTTGGATTTAACCCGGACAGAATAGTCCATAAATAATGTTTTACTGAACTGAAGAAATTGTTGATGTGCATCTTGCAAATAAAGGGATGGAAGTTTGAACTGGGAATATGGACATAACTTTTGAATATTAAGATATCTCCCCGTTGTTACTCAATGGTATTATGAAGTTACATAGATTGATATGTGGTTCAGTGGAACACAAGCTCACAGGTGAAAACATGTAAAAGACATACAGTAGAAAAACATCTTTCTTTCTTTATTATTTTATTTATTTATTTTAACAGCTCACAAGACCTGACATGAACTATTTGGAACCTCACCTTTTGCAATATTCTGATACACAAGGCATTGAAAGGTATGTAGTTAGTAAAATATTGTCTCCTTTTCACATTACATGTATTCAGTACTAATCAAGTGTTACTTGACAATTTGGTATGGTTTCATTTAATGTACAGGGGGTTATACTCAGTTAAATATTAGCTGCTTGTTCTCAAGATGTTTTTCTGTTTCCTGTTGGTTTTCAAGAATTACTTTTCTGTGTTTTTTTTTCAGCTCCCCGTGTTTTTAATCTACCCCCCCCCCCCTTCCCAAAAGCATGATACCTTGCATCTATGCAGGGGAGCATGCAGTAGCGTTCCTTTTACAGCTAACTCTGGCAGTCTACAATTACGCCAGAACTCTGTGCTCTTCAGAAACAGGATCAGGATGAATCCTGATACTGTAAAAGCATTTCACCCTAAGAATATAATTTTGATTTATTTAAATTTTACTGATGGGGGGGACGACGATTACACCGATTCTTGGGTTCTTTTCAAAACAAGGGCCCAACAGTGGAGTGGGTGCAAAGATGCCTCTGCTTTTTCTAGTTATTTTTTTCATACAGATAGCCTAGTTCTCAGGTGACCCTCTGAGCCAAATACAATAATCTTCAAAAGGACAAGAACCAGGGGCACCTGCTGTGGCTCACTGCTTCAGCCCTGTAGTGAGGGAATGGGGCTTAGCACTTTCTGCCCTGTGGTGTGGGAGGTCTCAGGCCTTCAGCTCCTGCTGAAGCCCCCAGCACCAGCATGTATGTGTCACAGGACTGAAGTCCAAAGCCCCAGCAGACACCTCCTGCAGGGCTGAAGCCCACAGACCAGCATTTCTCAACCCAGGGGCCACATACATCCCAATTAGCACACAGCTGGCAGGGGGTGGGGCTGGCTGAGTAGGAGAGAGCATAAAGCAGCCTGCAGAATGGCTCCTGCCAGCAGGGGGCTGATGAGTGCACAGGAGTTAGGAGAGTCTATCTTGGCAAGCTTTGGGGGAGTTCTGGGAAGGTTTGGGGGAGCACTGAGAGCAGAACCCCCAGGTTTTAGGTGAGGTTCTGCTCCTACCCCAACACCTTGGGTCCTGGCTGCCAGAACATGCCTGACATTCCACTTCTGGCCTGGTGGCGGGGGTTCTAGCTACACTGCAGGACTCACCTCCCAGCTGCCCAGTCCTGCACCCTGGATACCAAGGTTAAAGTCTACTGCAGCTGTTCGGCCCCACACAACAGGAGATGCTGGGGTCCAGGTCTGTTGCCCCCTGCCCAAAACTGCTTACCAAGATTGGGTCAACTGGCAGGTGCTGCAGTCTGAGTCTAGCTTCTGATGGCAAGGTTCAGCTGGCAGGGTCTGGTCCCGTGCTGGAGGATCTCTGGTCTGGCTGTCCAGCCCAGTAGAGTGGATCTAGATCCCAGCTGCCCAGCCCTGCACTCAGGACTCCACTTCTGGACCTGCTCTGTGAAGGGGTCTTTAGGCAGGAGGGGGCACAGAAGACTATGGGGTAGTTGAAAGGGTATGGTGAGTCTCAACCTGCAGCCCACATAACACTGTGGGCTGCATGTACGGTCCACAATGATAAATAGGTTGAGAACCACTGCTCTAGACCCCTGTTCCTGCTGGTCAGAAGCTTTTAGCCCCACCACCCTGCCACAGGCAGAAGCTCTAAGCCCCTCCTCCTCTCTCCACCTAGTCTGGTAGGCAGAGAATGAGGGAGACATGAGGTAACTTGTGATCCATACCTTCACTGTGTAAGAGCCGTGTCAGGCTTGAGAGCCATGGTTTGGCCATTCCTATCATAGTTTATCCATTTATTAGAATTCTGCACCAGGTAGTTTTAGTGCGATAGAATCTACCCAAAGCTACATAGGCTGCAGAAGCTACAGCTGCTGGTTGTCTTTCAAACCAGGCTGTTGAGGTTAGCCTTCTGCATGTCACCACTAAGGTTGTTAAATTGCGGTTATCTAACTAATTGTGTAGTTGATACAATTTGTATCGATTACACAACTAGTTGATAAAGACCTCTATGCAAAGCTGCAGTGGGGGGTAGCCCCAGGACCTGGCTCAAGCTGAGACTGAGCAGTCCCGGTTCGTGCAGACTCCAGGAGCCTTCTGCACCGTAGCTCTGCATTTTAAATATAGTAAGAGCCACTTGGCTCTTACTACATTTAAAATGCAGAGGTGCAGTGTCCCAGACCAGTGCGAGCCAGGACTGCTTGGTCCTGGCTACCAGAGCAGCCCTTGCGTGCAGCCAGCCCAGACCACCACAAACAGAGGTTGCTTGGCAGCAACACCCCCTATCTGCAGGGGGTCCAGCTCCCCACTGGAACCCCCATGAACAGGGGCTGCTGCCAGAGCAGACTCGTAGCAGCTTCCCCTATCCCCTCCCGCTGCCTCTGATAGAGGCAGCAGAGTGGGGCGGGTGGCACCACAGAGACAGTACTGTGGGGAACCAGCTTTTAAGCCAGCTCTCTCCAGCACTGGCTCTTAGAGGCAGCAAAGGAGGAGGGGAGTAAGTGAGTAGTCAATACTCTAGTCTACTACCTGCTTAGCTTTTGCTTATCTTCAGAGACTGGACTTAATGGAACCAAATTGGGATGTCATTCATGAGAATAAAATGGATTTGTCCTATTCAAGTTAAAGTCTATTCGATGTATTTTGGTATTTTTGTAAGAACAATTATGTAATGCCAAGTATTTTAATTTTGCATTTCAGCTTCAGAGAAGAAATTGCCAAATTTCTCACCGAGTATGCCAAAGCTCCAAAAGCACTGAATCCTGAGCATGTAAGAAATGAGTGCTTTATCTCTGTATCTTGCTTTTTTTTAGCTGTAGATATTTTCTGTACAGATTTGCTTATGTTTTAAAAGTATTATAAACGCATTTCCAGATGTCCTATCACATTTTAAATGTTCAGGATTGCATACAAAACATGAAAATAGTTACAAAGCCACTTAGTATGAAGAACTTTTGCTGTTGTTCTTTGGCCCTTAATTGATTTTAAATCCATGAAATGTACTGCCTATGTGATCCAGATTTATGCTAGAGAGAGGAGCTACAGTTTGGTTGTGAAGGGGTTAGGGAGTCATCAGGGACATCCTTAAGTTTTATTGAGCCCTATACCCAACAACAGCTGGGGGGGATATGATTTTTATATTCTTCAGCAACACACTACTGTATTAGTCTACAGGTCCTTAGTTTAAAATATTTAATAGAAGTCAGAAACTGACAGTATATACCTGGGGCTGGCAAATGCCTGTTAAATGGCTTCATTACCGCTTGAATGGATCTTTTACAAATCCAGTGGTCTGATAACAGGTCTGGTAGGCTTTTTCACTTTTAAGTTAAATAGATCCTCCCTGGCAGAAGCAAAGCCACAGAACAAGTCTAGGAAGAGATGGGTGGGTGGACATTAAGACTCAATGGTGCCCCATTTTCAGGTGCTCTAAGTAGCTGTGTATTCTGCTTCTGGGTAAGGAGGGCCCTAGGAGTTATATCTGTGTTCCTCCCTCCCACTTTACTGCCGTAGGAAAAACTATGTGTGGAGACAATGAATAGAGGAGAAGGGAAGTAGTTATTTCTCCCAAAATAATTTGAATAGGTTCCGAATGTAAAGTAATAGTTTGTGTACTTGTGTATAACAAAATTAGCACTACAGTTCTGACAGTGGTTGTTACAAAAACTCTCATTTACTTCACCTGGGAGTGGCATGTGCTCAATAACAAGATACAACTGATAAAAGCTTCATTTACTTCAGGACTCTGATATTATAGGCAATGGTATATCAAGACTTTCCTATCTGCCTCTGGATTGTAGGTGTGTAGCACACTTGAAACTTCTTGAAACTTCAGTTAATGTGCCCCCAGCTGCTGGGAGATAGAGGTGAAGATACAGAAAACTTTCTCATACCCACCACCACTCTTTATCTTGAACCTTTGGACTGTTGGAAAGGGGGCATTATTGCACATTTCAGGGGGAAAAAATCCTTCCCAAACTGTGGTTATATGTCTTTCCACTAAACCCAGTGTTAGGACTCAGTGCTGCCACTCATGTGTGATGTGCACGCAGGTTCAATTTAGAAGGCTGATTTTTTAACCAATAGGAGTGCATACCACCTTTTTATTAAAAATTATAAATAAATAAAACTATTATAAACTTGAAATGAATTAGCAGTAGCAGTGAAATGCATTAAAAAACTTTAACAGTAGCAGAATGATCAATTTGGATATTGTATAATGCACTAGTTTGCAAGTCAGACTCTTGCTTTACAACAGTGGTTGCTTTTTATAAAGTTCTGATCTTGAATATACTCTACTTTTCTAAGTATTGCCTTCTAAATAGTCACAAAGATGTTTGCAGTTCTGCTAATATAATTTTGTCTGCTTGTTTCAGATAGTTGTTATGAGTGGCTGTTGTGCTGTCTTTGCTACCCTTTCAACTGTATTATGTGATCCTGGAGGTAAGCTTAAAAGTAAATATTCTTAATGTGAAAGCATTATATATAGAGAGAAGTGTCATCCATAGTGGTCATAGCCTTTGTATTTATCTTATAAGTGATAAGACATCTATCCAAGGCTCTAGGTGCCCTGACATTAATTGCAAAAAATCCCCTCAGCATTAAAATAATCCTTCCAATAGGAATCCAACTAGCCACCTACAGAGATTCATTTTCACTGTTTCATTATTATAGGTAGCATATCCATAGTCCTCTCTAAAATCCATGTCAAAGATCTTTCAGTATGTCTGAAAAGTCACCAAATGTGGGCTCTTTTAGATAATGGGAGGGAGCAAATTCCAGAGTCTGAGCCCTCATAGTGAACACCCTGCCAGCCTCCTCCCATCTACTACAGTGAGCATGTCCCTTTTGATTGCTCTGCTGACCACAGCTGTGGCAATATGGCAAGGAGAGAGAGGGTATCCCTTAGGCAGGCACTTCCCGTTTGCTTGGCACAGCATCCTTGCTTTAAGTTAGGATAAAAGGGAGCTGGATACCATTTAGTAGAAGTTCTTGAACAAACAGACAGACATTTCTAAAATATCTGGATAGGTGAGGTTGGTCACTAGTTGATATGACAAACTGTTGGCAAATATATGGCACAAGAACAAGAAATTGCCCTGCTTTAAGTGGATCATTAGCAGATGGTTAATAATAAATGAGATGACATGAGAGAAAATAAGATGAACAGTTCAGTCATAGAAAATTATCAAAATAACCATATTTTAGAAAGATCTTGTGTATCTTAAAAATAATGTATTTGACCCACTGCTGTTTAAGGAGGCAAGGTAACAGTTAATAGGTTTTTTATAAATCAGTGATGCTTCACACTAAGAGATGCTGAGGACACAAGATACCATGAACATCTGATTGACTTATGTCATGTAATATGTACCAATCGCATTTTGGTACTAACAGATTAATAGAGATGCTTGCTAAACGGTACTTGCTAATGGCTACCTTCCTCAAATTCACGATCATTCACACAATACAATACAATAAGACATCGTGAGAAGTTGTGAAGATTCTTGAAAAGTTGTGTAATCCTAGAAATGTACAATTGGTCAAAGTCTGACAATGAAATGATGAAGATTTCCTAGTCAGAGTAATGTATGACAAGAATGTTTTTATCCTTGTTGATATTTTACTATTTCTGTTCATGGCTGCCTGGGATTAAGTTATTTTATGCTGTACTGAGGAGTCTGCTATATAAATAGGTATAAAAGATGTAAACTTTGCGGCCAAGCACTGTTGCTTAATGTTCTGAAATTGAAAATATAACATTCATACATTGTTAAAAGAAAATGCGGTATACAATTTAATCAAAATGGCGAGGGTTTCTTCTAGACTTTAGAATCATAGAGCTGGAAGAGGCCTCAGGAGGTCATCAAGTCCAGCCCCCTGCCCAAGGCAGGACCAATCCCAACTAAATCAACCCAGCCAAGGCTTTGTCAAGCTGAGACTTAAAAACCTCTAGGGATGGAGATTCCACCACCTACCTAGGTAACCCATTCCAATACTTCACCACCCTCCTAGTGAAATAGCTTTTCCTAATATCCAACCTAGACCTCTCCCACTGTATCTTGAGACCATTGCTCCTTGTTCTGCCATCCGTCACTACTGTGAACAGCCTTTCTCCATCCTCTTTGGAACCTCTCTTCAGAAAGTTGAAGGCTTCTATCAAATTTCCCCTCACTCTTCTCTTCTGCCGACTAAACAAACCCAAATCTCTCAATCTCTCCTCATAGATCATGCGCTGCAGCCCCCTAATCATTTTCCTCGCCATCCGCTAGAGCCTCTCCAATGCGTCCACATCCTTTCTGTAGTGGGGGGGCGCAGAACTGGACACAATATTCCACTTTGTTTACATGAATCACAACAACATTGACTGCAAATAATATAGATATACATTAAATAATGATATGGATATCATACTGGAAATACTGCAGTGCATACGAATAAGTAGGATGCAAGGAAGAGAAGTTCTGCTTAAACCATTGCAATGCCTAAACGAGGATGGAGAAAGTCAGGGGTGAATGCAAATCTTGCTGTCAAGCTTTTGGCCAGGTGTATATTTCAAATCAATGGCTGTAAAATTCTGAGTATTGAACATCATTACAGGAATAAAAGCTTAAATAGTAAGGGAGCATCATGGAAAAAGCTACCTTAAGAGAAGGAAAAGCAAGAGCATCCATTTGAAAAAGAAATGACATCTGGCAATATACAACTGGGTACCACAGTGAATAGTGCAGTATAAAAACCTATATACTGTGTAAAAGATCAAATAGGCATTATAACATGCAGGATGGTGGCAGCTCACTTGAATACAACAGAGAAGAAATAATTAAGATTCACAGCATTTACCTGAAGAAAAGATGGCCACAGTTTAACATGAACAAAATAGCAAATTAAGAAAACAGTAATCCATATGCTAGTTTTGATATTAAACATTAGGTCACTTTCAATTCATGCTTCATAAGTGGTTGTCAAAATAAATATTGAACTAAAAATGCAAAGAAAGCAAAATCTCTCAGCAAATGGATCTAATTGCTTTATGCTAGGTATCAGCAGTCTTTCACTTTAGATGGCAAAATAGATGGTGAGAGTAGATTGGATATACATGCGGTCCCCAGTATACCTCTCCCCTTTATCCATTGTTTCATGTATCATTCATTAATAGGGGAACATGTTTCAATTCACATTGGTCCCGACCCTCATATTTGTTGTAAAGCAAGTAAGTTGCAAACCTTTTGTGTTGCTTTTCTGTGGGTGCTTAGCAGTGCCCCACAGCACATCCCATCCTGCGGTGTGGGCCACCAATCACCTTCTTCCCCACCCTCCCAGAACCTCCTGCTCACCTCTGAACAGCTTCAGCAATGTGCAGGAGGCTCTGGGAGGGAAGAGAAGGTGGGGCAGGGTGCAGTTGGAGGAGGGGCATTGTCATTGGCGAGTGTGGGGATGTTGTGAACACTCCCCCCCCCCCCCCCCGCCCATTCCATTATTTCTTATATGGAAAAATTCTCCAATGTTTGGTGTTCGGTATCTGTAGCACTTTTCAAGAACACAACCCAGACATATGGCAGTGACCTGTAGATCTCAATTTTGTTAATATAGAGTAAAGTAATTGATAATGGTAATGTTTAATATTGCCTCTTATATGCATTTTTGGTTTAGATGGGTACCTTATTCCTACTCCATATTATGGTGGAATAAATTCGAAAACCTGGCTGTATGGTGGAATACAACCTGTCCATGTACCCTTGTATAGTGAGGTAAAACTTCACTTTATTAAAGACTGTATTCTATGTACGCACAAAAATGTGTTTAAGAATTTGAATGACAGCTTCACAGGGTGCATCAAAGCAAAAAAGGACCACAGATTAAAGCAGGCACAGACTCAAACCAGCCTGTCATCTTTTGATGCTTGGGGTAGTGTTGTAACCATGTTGGTTCAGGATATTCGAAAAAGTGGCTGAGGTCTTATCTTTTATTGAGCCAGCTTGTGTTGGTAAACCAGACAAACTTTTGAGCTTACACATAGTTCTTCCTCAGTTCTGGACTCTGTGTAAACTCAAAAGTTTATCTCTTTCACCAGCAGAACTTGGTCCAATAAAGGATACGACCTCACCCACTTAGTCTCCTCTTTAGAGGAAGACTGTTTTGTCCAGGTTGCAGCATATTGGCAGAATGGTGAGAGAAACTCTGCTCTTCAGCTATCTATTGTATCTGCTCTGTTTACATGCAGAAAAAGTTCGGAAGAACTGGCAGTCTGCCTTTCACAAGCATTACATTCATCTTATAACTTTTTTCTCTAGCCCTGGAATATGCATCTCTGTCTGTCAAAGTGTACATTTTAATTCATTTGGAAGATGAAAATAGCTTAACATTTAAAAACAAAATTATTGATATGTGGACAGGATTATTCTTGGTTATGAATTTGGATCTCGATCTTGGTTTTGTTCTTGTTAGCTTGTTTTTCCTCTTCCTTACTTACATCATTGTTTTTAAAAACTTGCTTTGCGTATCCTATTTTGCAGTTATATTTAGGGTAGGGGTCAGCAACCTTCAAAGAAGAGTCATCTTTTTGTTTTTGTCTTTGAGTGAAATCTATCAAGAGCTTTATCATATGCAAAGCTCCGGGCTGGTTCAGGAGATTGGGATGCAGGAAAGGGAGTGGACTCTGGGAGAGTTTGGGTGTAGGAGGAGGTTCTGACCTGGGGCAGGGAGTTGGGTGCAAGGCGGAGGCACTTACCACAAGTGACTCCCGGTTGTCAGTGCAGCCAAGCTCAAACAAGCTGCCTGCATGCTGTGGCCCATGCACTCCTGGAAGCAGCTGACTGCTGGCATGTGTTAGTGTGCCCCATGGGGAGATAGCATGCCTATGCTCACAAGCTCCACTTGAGCAGCTCTCCTTGCCAAGAACCAGCCAATTGGAGCCCGGAGGGCGGTGCTGGAGTTAGGGGGAAGGTGGACAGAGACATGCCAGCAGTCAGCTGCTTCTTTGAGTGGCATGAAAACACAGCATATAGGCAGCCTGTCTGAGCCCTTGCTGCACAGCTGAAGTTTGTTTTTTCAGAAATTCTTTGTTTTCTGGAAGGGGAAAGAAAAAGAGGGTAGCCAAAGAGCCACATGCAGCTCCAGAACTGCAGGTTGCTGATCCCTGGCTTAGCATATGTTTATGCTACAATTAGACAGTCACAAAGGTTCACTGCTCATCTGGCAGGACTGTTTCATTGAAGTGTGAGGGTTTGTGGTCAGGTTGCAGCCTAAACTCTAGGACCTTACATCTCGCAGTGTTTTGGAATCTGGGATGCATCTTAAATCTGAATGTTTACACAGTAGTTACACAGCCCCACAAGCCCGAGTCAGCAGGTATGGGTCAGCTTGGGGTTTATCCTTGGCATGTATGGCTATGTCTAAACTACATTCCTCTGTTGAAAAGGAATGTAAATGAGGCAAATCAAAAGTGCGAATGAAACGCAGATTTAAATATCCCATGCTTCATTTGCATATTCACGTCTGACTGCTTTTTTGAAACTGGGTTTTTCGAAAGGGAAAGCACAGTGTAGATGGGGTTCTTTCAAGGGGAAAAAACCCTTTTTTGAAAGAACCTGCACTCCTGAAAAAATGAGGAGTATGGGTTCTTTCGAAAAAGGTTTTTTTTTCGTAAGAACCCCATCTAGACTGCGCTTTAAATTTTGAAAAACCCTTTTTTGAAAAAGCGCTTGGATACGAATATGCAAATAAACCATGGGATATTTAAATCCGCACTTCATTTGCACTTTTGATTTGCCTCATTTACATTCCTCTTTCGACAGAGGAATGTAGTTTAGACATAGCCTCAGGGATCAGCAGTAACTGTTCAGATATTGCATTCTTCCAGAAATAACTTCTGCCAATAGTTATCAGATATATCCTGCTCTTCTTTAAAGCTCTCTTCCATTTAGAGGGGTTATTTCAAAAACTTCAACTACTATGATGTTTTATTATTTGGAAGCGATGGCTTAACTGTTTGTTGGTTTTGTCTTGCACAGGTGACTGATGAAGAAAGTCACCCTTTTCAATTAACAGTTGAAAAACTGGAGGCTGCCCTACAGAGAGCAAAAGAACAGGTAGGAATGATAAACTGCTCTCCAGCTGGGTGTGTGTTATCCAAGTAGTGTTAATAACTCAGTTTTGCCCAACATTAGAATGTTATTTTATCTGGCTTAACGCCCAATTGCTTGAAATCTTACAAAAGTCTAAATTCATTAACTATTACAGGCATGTGCACAACTCTGGCAACAAAAAAGATTTAAATTTCCCATATAAAGTAGACAATATAATAATACATTGAGTCTGCAGTGTACTACCTTGTACAGAATGAGTCTTAAAATGTGTGTTTTTTCTAGCTTAGTTTCTCATTCACTGGGCTTACAAATAGGGATGTAAATCATGTTTAATTGATTAACAGGGAAGGTGGGAGGGCCATTCCAGCTTGGCTGACCTGCAGCACCTTCCACTGTGGCCAGGCTGGAACACACATCCCCCTGCTGTGGACAGGGGCTACTCCAGCCAGGCTGGGGCACCCCTGCCCTCAGCAGGCCCCACAGGGCTGGAGCACCTTTAATGAGTGAGGTTTATCGGTTAATCATTCGCATCCCTACTTACAGAAGTTAGCAGTGATGTTGAGGCAATACCTTCAGGTCTTGAAGAACAAATACAATATAGCAAAATGTATTATTTGTCACATGTTTTGGGCCAAAATACAACATACCTTTTAAAACTATGTAGTGGAGAGAGTACTTTAGATCTAAATATCTGTGTTTTATTAAGTCCACAAACGTATAGAAAAAACATGAAGGCATTATTTATATTGAACCTGTTTGAAGTGTTCTGTTCAATCATCCAGAAGAGAGAACACAAGATAACTAGCAAATCTTGTTGCCAGAACTGAGATAGTAGCATTGTTAATACTGGATCTAAATCAGGAAAGTAGATTATTAGAAAGTCTGTTCTGTGTTTTCTAATTAACGTAGGGTGAAAAGTAAGATTTAATAAAAGGTAAAGGACATAATTGGAGTAGGGAGAAAAATGTGTTGAGTTTCAAAAAAGTATTGTAAATGAACAGAAAAACCTGCAAATAAAACTGCACTATGTTTATATCTATTTATAGCAGACTTGTTATAAACATATTTATAGTGTTAAACTACCTACTGGAAGGTGCTAGCTTGACTTCTATAAACATGAGACATTTACAGCAACACACCGACTTACGACCATCTGTACTTATGACCAATCTCCCATTAACCCCATTATAATATTTTCGACTTGAGAACCATGTACGTCAAGTTTTTCAAACAGCGTGTTTCTGACTTATGACCAAATCGAGATACAACCAGCTGTTCAGAACATAACTCGTTGATAAGTTGGGGACTGCCTGTATTTTGTCATTTTCAACACCTATGTGACGCTGTGGGCATGTTACAATTTAAGCTGGATAATTATTTTTTTAAAATTTGTGGTGAACCTAAAAAACACAGTCTCTGTTAATATTTTTGACTGTCTGCTTCCTAAAGTCATTTGCATTAATGAGCAGCAAGTCTCTGTCCCCATAAGACTTATTTTCCACAGCTAACTTTCTCTGTTTTAAGTGGCCACCAGTGAAAAGCATTTTTGGGCATAGAAATAAGTACACTTTCTCTTTATTTGTAAGTTGCAAGGAGAGCAGTTCCAGAACCTCCTGGCTGGGGCTGGGATTCAGCATGTAAGTGCAGTAGCACTGGATCCTAACAGAGACATTAGCTAACATCTCTGTGTTAACTGTTGACCACAGGTTTTGCTATATTAATATAGTCAGCTATCAATGTTTCTGCTGATATCATAATGTGAGCTGATTAGTAAAACTAAGGGATGACAGGGTGAATTTAAGAGGTTCTGTCACACTTAAATTGACAACATGATCCCTTAACAGTGACGTTCCAGCACATATATGTATCCTGGCTTTTATTTCTCAAATAAAATCTCAGTATTTTAAGAAACTCGTAAGTAATCCCTATGGTTGTTCTAGGACATGAAACTTCCTCTCTTTAAGGAGCACCATACTGGAAATATTCAGTTTGATGGTGCGATTGACTAAATATCAAGGGCTCTGTAGCAGCTTGATTGCAGTTTTATGCAACATCCTCTAATTAATCTTGTATTGCAATCTTGTTAAATCTTGAGTTTTACATTGATTACCCTTTAAAAATGGTACACTGAAGTATTATAATCTATAATGTCCTCCTTCCCACACACACAAATGGCTGTAAAAATCAAGACATGAATAGAACACTACTTTTTGTGTGGAAGGATACTGAGAGTGCACTGGAATCGTATACTTTGGAGAGAGAAGGAAAGTTTAGTTTGTTACAACAAGAATCTTTTCCTCTTTAGACAGCTAAGATTATAGGATTTGGCCGAAACTTAAACCAAAAAATCCCATAAAATCAGTTGAAAACTGTTAATGTTGTATCTTAAAGGCAGTTTTGATCTTGGATGTTCAAATTAGATTTGGAAAACTTACATTTAATGAACTTTAACATTTAGAGAGCTGGAACTTGGGCAATCGCAAGTTGGGGGCCTCCTATATAAGTTCATGAAATTCACCCTATTTCTCGATGTAAAGAGATAGATGCACAGACTCTTTGCCTCTCCCCCAGTAACAATTGTTTACACTGTGTTTATAGATAAACTAAAGCGATCTATTAAGTATAAAAAGGTAGGATTTAAGTGATAAGAAATAGCACACAGAACAATGTTGGTTACTAAACAAAATAAAACGGAGCATGCAAGCTTTATACACTAAGAAACTGGTTACATATAGTATCTTACCCTCAAAATTGTTCAAATAAACTTCTTTCAGAGACCGGAAAGCCTTTCTGCCTGGGTTCAATCCTTCCCTCAATTCAGTCTTAGATGTTCCAGGCAGTCATTTTGGGTGGGATCCCAGGGGAGAACTGATCAAGATTACCTCACTTCCCACACTTAAATGGGTTTTAGAAAAGGGAGAAATCATTTGCTGCTTTGTTTAAACTTTCCTACTGTTCCAGTGAGGGAAAAATACAGCATACAATATAAATCCCAGCATCAGGTGACAGGGCCATGCTTTGATGGGAGCCACCATAGCCCTTTCTCCCTGGCTTCCAGGGAAAACAAATCTATTCACAAATCATTGTTCTGAGTATTGGGCCATTAAGTTCCTTGAGTATTACTAATAGCCCTCACTTAGCATGATCACATCAGTAGCACAGGTTTATACTTCATAGTTCTATCTTCAAATACAGGAATGATACATGCATACGGATGGGATAATTATATTCAGTAGATTAGAACCATTCCAATAATATCTCACATGAAGTATCTTACATAGACATAGTTCTGTTATGTCATATTCCTAAGTATATTTGCATAAAGAATATTAAATACCCCATCACAAGAAATTCCTTAATTCCTTAATTCCGTAATAAATGGGTGAGAGAAATCCTCACCTGCGCCAGTTCTATGAAACTAAATGAGTTAAACTGAAAATAGAAGTGTGGTATAATTCCAAATTTATCCTCTACATCAGTTTATGGATGGCGACAATTTCTCTCATTGACATAGTGTTTCAATATAGCAATTTTTATTTCCTGCTTAATCACTGTAATAATTGGCTGTGCGCGCAATTTAAATTTTTTGTTGGATAGAGAATGTTAAATGTGTATGATAATTAGTACATATTGCATTAGTATACAATGGGTAAAGGGGTTTTGTGAGTGTCCCACTACATACAAATTTAAAAGTATAATATAAAAAGGGCATTTAAATTGTGCATTTCTACTGTACTTGCGAAACTGAATTTGTGTAAGATTCTTTTATCTCCACAGTATTTAAAGCCTTTTATAATGGGAGGAGGAAAAAATCTATAATCTCTGCAGAGTTCTATTTCAAATGTACTTTCCTTTAATATTGAACAAGATAGTTGGATATTAGTAATTATTTACTTCAGTGTTTAACTTTTCTAAGAACCTCTTAAGACACCAAAAACCTAAATTTCATATTACTTCTGCCTTACATGTTCTTAATTTTTAAGGCAGCAAGTGAAAAAATTACACTCAAACTGGTTGTGAGATATGAAGGTTCAAATTCTGCTCTGTGTTATCAGTGTATTATCTTTAGTAACACCGCTTGAATTCTATGGAGCGATTTTAGAAGTGTATATGAAAGCAGAATTTGGTACATGCTGCATTAGAGCCCAGCATTTATATTTATTTATATTTATATTTATATTTATATTTATATTTATATTTTATGGACCTATTACTAGCTCAATTTACATATGCCAGTAAACTATTTGCTATATTTCTGTGATGCTATTAACTAAAATGGTTGGGTAAACTAGAGAACAACTTGTGCAGCCAGAACTTCCAAATGTTTTTAGCGATTTATCATTAAGGAAGGAACATATATGGTCATTTGAAATCAAGTAATTTTTAATAACTTTTTATTGAAGGGGTAGCAATTTTATAGCCTCGCTAGTCATTTGTTTGACGTCATGTTGGCGTCTCCGACGATCAGTTTTTCTTTTTTCAGGGCATCCGAGTCAGAGCATTAATCCTGATCAACCCTCACAATCCGTTAGGGGACATTTACCCAGCACAGTTACTGAAAGAATGTCTAGAGTTTGCGCACAGGTTTGAGTCCTAGCGCTATTTGTTTGGGATTTAATTTCCATGATACAATATGCTAGTTATAAAAATTACCATTGGTAATCTTATTTTGTTTTATTGGGCATATGACCTGTGGGAGGGGCGGTTCCTTGTAGAGTTTATTATCCCATAGCTATCCTTTCTGGGGAAAACTATAAGCAAACTTACTTAAAATGGGTTCTAAGATGCTATTTCTGAATAAATAGCCCTATGCTGAGAGTTAGCTTTTTGTGCAACTAAACAAAAAGCTTTCTTGTATGCATAGCATTGTTTCTATGTTTCATGCATGTCAGAAAATGAAAATTGGTAATTATCAGTGTTTTTGGCAGCAAGAGTGTATAATATGAATTTGAAAAATTACCAAAATAACAGTGTAAAATTGGCATTGTGAAAAAGATATACAATTGGATAGGGAAGGTTCAAAGTATTAAGGCAGGGTTTCCCAACCTATGGGTCTGGACCCAAATATGGGTCACCACTACATTTCAAAAGGGTCGCCAGGTGTCTCCCCAGGTGGCTCTTAAGGAGCCATTCATACATTTTTTTTTAATTGCCCTGGGTCAACAAGTCTTCCTGAATTGTCAAAAAGGGTCCCCATCTGGAAAAGGTTGGGAACCGTTGTTTAAGGCATCCTCTCAATTGACATAGTTTAGGATTTATAAGTCAATTCACTCTTCCTCAGATAAGGAAGACCCCAAAAAAAGAGAATCTCCTCTCTTCTGCCTTTCATCTTCCTTTGGCTTGGAGTTCATAGTCTAAAATCTAACAATCTCCTGAAGCTTAGCTGGGGGAACATTTGCTACATTTAGCCTTTGCAATTTTGTCTGCATTCAAATTAATTCTAATGTCATTGGGAGTTTTGCCAAATAAGGACTGCAAAATTTGGCCTTATGCTATTAGTTTCTAGAACAACAGCAGATTTCTGATAATCTAAAGTATAATAGGTTGGTATGCATTGATCAGTTCATACAAAAAAATCATGTTTTTTAATTATTTTTATTTTTGGATCAAATTAACGTTAAAAAAATCTGTATAACTTCTGATGATCTAGTTTTCTTTACATGGAAACAATTGTGGCAATTAGAGTTCTCAGAATTCTAATAAATTGTCAAAGCTGAATACTGCAAATGTATATTTTTTGCAGCAGGACCCACAGACTTCAGGATGCAACACTCTTCTAAAGTTAGGAGTAAAACAACATTTTGGAAGGGAGAAAAGATTCCCTTGGCGGGAAAAGCCTCAAAGTTTCAAACAGAATAATTTTGAATTCTGAAACTGAATTTTCTTTAATTATAAAAAGAAAGGGTTCTTTTATACTGGAATACCTGCACTGCCATTGGTTCTATGTTTCTGAACAGACTCAATGCATGCTGGTGTCAAGTATAATCACACAATTTGCTGTGTATTTGTGCTTTAACTTTGGAACTGTAATAGGGAATCTATATTAAATAAAACTCACCATGAACTTATCTAACAGAACTGCACTCAGGTTCATGTTTTGTTGCAATAAGTTCTGCATGGCAAACTACAACGTATTGCTGCATTTGGTGTTTTAGTTTTTAAATAATTGGTTATGGGGTAGTTTATCCGTCCAACAGACACAATCTTGGCATTCAGACATACTTGCATTTACTTCTGCGGGGGAGTACAGATTATAATAAAAATTTAATTTTGGTAATATGTAAATGATTAAACTGAACCTTGTAATCTTAAATAAGAATTGACTTTTTGAGTAAAACTTCTTCTGGGGTGAGTATAATGACAAATAGAGAATATTGTGGTAATTTATACATGGACATTTGTTAAAGCTTTGACTTTTAAATACTTTAACATATTTATTTATTTTTATACATAGATATCAATTGCATGTAATATTAGATGAAATATATATGCTGTCTGTGTATGATGATACCACCTTCACCAGTGTTCTTAGCTTAGATTGGTAAGTGTTGTAGCTTTCTACTACTATAATGCCAAATAGAATGTATGCTATCTGTTCAGGTTTTTGGGTGGCTAATCTTTGTATCTGTACCTTTATAATGGAAACTGGTTAATTTTAATGCCTTATTATGAGTACCTTCAAGACAGATTATTTGCTTGCAACTAATGCAGATGCATCAGCATCATGGGCGATTGGTGAAGGTAGGGCTGGGGGAGGCAAGCCCCGAGTCTTACCTCCAGCCCCGCTCCTTCTGCTGCAGTCCCGCCCCCATGGGAGAGCACTGTGTGGCCCTGATCCTGGAGCATCGGGGAGGAAAGAGGGTGCATGTCACAGCCCCAGACTTGCCAGCCCTGGAGCAGGCATTCTGGGGGTGAAATGTGGGCGGGGCCATAGCTGGCGGTTTGGGAGGGCAACGCCCATGGTCAGCATGCTTATCAGGAATCAGGAGATGAGTTTTTCTTCCTATTTGCTTCATTTTCTCCAGCGGTGATTGTTGCCATACAAGCTTTTAAGTTTTTAATTTGAATGTTTATAATCCTTAATGGACTATTTCTGAGTTCTAATATGTCAGAAGTCCTGCAAGTTATTTACTGTATTACATCTCCCTTTGGAATTAGATATTTTGGAGATTTTGGGTTTCCTGGGGCATGTGAGGTATATTTCCTTAGAACAGAGAGGTAATTTGGCAACTTAAGCATTTTCCCAAAATACAGAATGTTCATTTTTGCTGAAATGCTCCTCATACAGTCGCAATTCTCCAGGTCAATGCAAATGTGCCTAGCGCAGTGAACATCTGGCTGTTCTCCTAAAAGACCTAGGAAAAATAGGGTAAGAGAAGTTTTTGAGTACAGAATGAAGTCTTAGGTAATTTTTTTAAGAGCCTTTTCTTTCTGTGCAAATTCATCCCAGTATTATAGGACAGAACGATACAATCATCAACCCTACCCTGAGTTGCTAATCAAGGTATGCAGTGAGCAGTGGATGGATTCCTCTGCTCTGCATTCTTCTTCTTTTGGAGACTGTGGCTCAATGGAGCCACATTGTGTCAGAACATGCCCTAAATAGGTCCCTTTCTCCATGTCAGTGAGTTGATATGCAGGGTCATCATGGAGCTTAGAACACGAAGTGCAGGAGGCATAAAGGGCCCCTTTCTGGATTTTGAGTCATTTATAGAAACACTTCAGCATTTTTGTAGCTACAAGATATAAATATTTTGCAGTAACGATCTCTTATTAATTATAATATTGAAAGTTATGTTAACACAAAGTAGTAGTTGCATCTGTAAAAGTTTTGTTCTGTTTTGCTCCCTCCCCAGTTTACCAGATCCAGAACGGACACATTTTATGTGGGGTTTTAGCAAGGTAGGTCTGGAATGTTTATTATATCTGAGTTTAATTTTCTCTCTAAAACAACTTAGAATATAACTATCATCTTTTAAAAGAACAGCTTACTGCCAGTTTGAACATTAGGACACAGTTTTGCCAGTTTACAATGAAAAATTAATGGAAAGTCTTTTTAGTGCTTGTGAAGAACAGCACGAGCACTTTGTCAACATTTTGCTAGTAGGAAAAATTGCAGAAAGTTAGTATTTTAGAGCACGTTGGGGAAGTTATATTTAACCTCCCTCCCAAGGATGTGCAGTCTACTTGTGGTATCTTTCATCTGTAGTTTTCCACCTCCTCTGTCTTCTAAAAGAGAAACCAAAGTAAGTTTGGGTCACTGACAACAGCATTGTTTAATAGATAAAGCATGGGATTATGGGGCAGGAACACTTGATTTATAATCCTTACTCTGTCACTGATCTGCTGGGTAACTTTAGTGAAACTACTTTATCTCTGTCTTAGTCTTCCCCATAGATGCTAGAACTAGAGATGCTGCTGCACCTCTTGCCTTGAACTAGTCTCCTTCACATACAGATTTACAGTTTGGTTCAATGGCTCTCAGCACACCCACTCTACAAATTGTTCCAGAACCCCAGTCCTCTTGATCTCTAAAATGAAGATAATAGTCATGAACAGGGCTAGACAAACCCTGGCGAGAGCCATTTGCCAGCCCCGCACTGCGCATGCACAAGATTAGCACTGCGCATGCGCGAAGCGCCGGCGAATGGGGCTCATGGCACAACCGGCTGAAATCTACTCGCCACAGGCGAGTAGATTCAGCAATTTGTTGAGCCCTGGTCATGAACATAAAAATTATTAATTGTTCATCTAGTTAGTGAAAATAGTAGTAGAGGCATTTAAGAATCCTATATGTCTTGGTACAGTTTCAGGGCTAGATGGGCTTATCACATTGGGATAAAATTAGCTAACATGAACACTTAGACATAGTTTGCCCTCATGGTTGGAAGTGCCCAGTATAGTCATATATATATATATATATATATATATATATATATATATATATATATATATATATCTTGTAGCAACAGGCCCTTCATTTTTAAAAAAATGTACGCATACTGAAAAAGCTACTGATCCAGTTCCATAAGAATGCTAGAAAATGTGTGTAATGATTAAATACTAAATTACTGAATAGCAAATTAAACAACAAAATGTGAAGGCTTTACTCTTCCCTCTTGCTTAATTTCTTGGAGATAGGATGCACTTTTCGAATAGGAACTTGTGGTACTTTTGATAGATGTAAAATATAGCATTTTAAAACATTTTTAGAACTCTGAATTCTTGTTTAAACACTCAAAATCAGCAAAAAAGTGCCAGCATCACAGTTGTACATGCAACTTTAACTCTCCCCACTTGGAAACACATTTGTGATAGTCCTTAATTACATGAACACATGTCATTTGTCAGACACAGTATAACATCATTCTGTAATTTTTCTACAACCTCAGACCAGTGATCTTCTATAATTACTGGGATCTGAGGCTCTGGATTTGACTAACTGCTGATAGTTAAGGCATGCAAAATATATTTAATTTGCAAAAATCCCATAAACTACATGGGGTTTTTACTGTGAAATTATATGAATCAGAAGTAACTGACCATAAAACAAAAAGTTCAAGTATCAAGGCACAATCATTTCAGATAATTGTGGAACTCCATAGCTTACCATTTACTCAAGTTTATTTTTGTGCAGAGATGCACAGTTCTGTGGGGAACAATGCAACAGTTGGTCTGTTAGTAAAAGGAGTTGTTAGTAGCTTCATGCTTCCAGCTGTAAACTCAGATTTATTTGGAGTTTTGTTGCAGGAGACAGTGAGGTAAAACTACTATATTGATTTCAATAGGAGCTTAACCTAAGAAGGAACTGTAGGGCTGGGTTCATAAGATTAAAAAAATAAACAAACATAACTTTTTCCATCAATACTTCACAAAGGTAGGTAAATATAATTATCCCTATCATTCAGGTGGGAAATCTGAAGCAGATTAAGTGAGGTGCTCTTTAGTGACAGATCTAAAAATAGGCCACAGAGACATGGGTTCTGTCTGCTGAACCATGTGGCTTTCCAGTTAGGTATGCAACACGTTTACATAAATATAGTAGGTACTGTTAGTTACGCACATTTGTAAGTGTTCATTAAGATAGGAACTACTATAAGCAAGATCATCCATGCCCATTTCCAGGACTGACAGGTCAAACTCATTTCTCCTCAGTACTTATCTTGCTGTCCTATATGCTGTAATTTGAGGACACTTACCACTATAGAATGCATCTCCTATGTGCATCAGAATGAGAACTGTTTCCCCTTTCCTTCTAATACATTATTATTATTTCCTAAAAAACTGGAAATGTGGCCCAATTGTAGTCTTTACGTATAGATGCAAGTGAAATTGCCATCTTCAAATGTACACTTGGATTTGGAAATAATTAGTTTTTCTTTTTGCCTTCCAAGGATTTTGGTATGTGTGGTATCAGAGTTGGAGTGTTATACACCAGAAGTCATGAAATTCGGAAAGCCGTGAATCAGCTGGCTGTTTTTCATGGGTGTCCTGGGCCTGTTCAATATGTTCTCAGCCAGTTTCTTAGTGATCGAGGTTAGCAAAACAAAAATATGGCAATTTTCATTGTTTGATGATTGTTGGAAATAAACCAGAACTGAAATATGACAATTCTTTTTTTTGTTTGTTTTTTGTTTTTTTAAAGATTGGCTGGATAATGTGTATTTTCCTACCAACAAAAAAAGACTTCGAGAAGCGCAGAATATTCTTGTGGATGGTCTCACAGAGATTGGAATACCTGTTTTCAAAAGTTCAGGAGGATTATATGTATGGGCAGATTTCAGGAAAGTATGTTGGAAACTTGGAGAGGATGGAAGCAATAGTTTAGAAAAAGTAATGCTGACAAAAGTTTGTGAAGGCTTGTGGAATTTTTAGAGAGATATTCCTGTCATCTTATCTTGTCTATTTTCTTTTCATATTAAAAATTATATTGCATTTTGGCAAGTGCAAAAAAGCCTAGCAGACAGCAGTTCAATTGAGTACATACTCTAAAAATAAGAACTAAAGGCAGTTTATTAAAATGTTCTATTAAATATAGAACACCTCCCTTTAGAAGACTTCATGTTCCAATAGATATGGTGCTGGACTAACAGCTGAGCCATGGGGGCTGGTCATTGCTGTGTCCTAGGGCAAGTTACATAATGTCTGTGCTTCCATTTACACATCAGTAAAATGATGACATTTGCTCACCTTTGAAAGTTTTAAAACAAACATCACTATATAAATTAATGCAGTGTAAGTCTCTCTGAAACACAACTAGAGCAGATTGGTGGAAAATTTTAGTCTACCACTGACTGTGCTATACCTGTCCCACAGATGGATATGTATCTCTAGCACTGCTAATAAACGGCATTGTCACATAAAATATTTAACTGGAGGAATCTGAATAACATTTATAACAAACAAGCCACAATATTTTGAGATGTGACTATTTATCGTGTTAGTTATGCTAGTGCCTGGGGCCAGCCAAGAACAGGCCCACTTGTGCTAGTCCAGGGGTGGACAATTTTTAAAAGGGAGCATGGCGGGCTCGATCTGGCCTTTGAAGGCTGTCTTGCCTACCCCTGTGCTAGTCACGGTACAAACATAAAATAAGAAACTGTCCCTAACCTGAAATGCAGACAATCTACATGACCAATGGGCTTAGCGGGAGATCAACATTGTGGAGATCAGTTCTGGGATTTTATTTAGCAAGCCTAGTAAGGACCCACTAAATCAAGCACTGAGGGCACCCCTATTGACTCTGGTACTCTGCCAGGTCACAAGGAGTAAGGGAAGACAATGGGAAAAATCCCTTTGTAACTGACACTGCAAAAATTCAACCTAAGGTATGTCAACTCTGTGAATGGCCAGGTCTACACTAAATCTACAGTTATGCTAAAGTGAAGAGTAGGGAAAGCGGAATAAACAATAGGATGGCAGCAAACTTCCTGTTCTGTGAATTTTGTGGTTTAAATATATTCAGTGAGGTTGTTAGGAATGGATTAATTGGATGGAACAACAAAGAGCCTGTCAGTGCAAAGGAGAGAGAGTTCATAGTGAGAATTTTAAAAAGCAGTCTGATATTTTGAGTGTCTTTGCCCAGTCCCTGGTTGAACTACTTTCTGCAGCTGCTTTGTATACTTCAGTTTTCTCTGAAGAGTTAACGCAGGCTCTGGTTTTAGTATTGCCCCTCGCACCACCTCCTTCCACATATAAATTCTTCTGACAGAGATTTAATGTGGCCCCGCTAACATTTAAGCTAGAGCCCACATGCTGCTTTCACTTAGGCTAGTAACTGAGGATTCAGGCTAAATCACTCAATTTCTAATTGTCGTCTTATGCCTTTCCACAATTCCCAGTGTTCCCAGAAGGATGGACAAGTTCATTCATAATTCACTGGGAAAGAATTAACAGAGCCGTTTAGTTTACTTCAATACAAAGAACCATAGGATATGACTGAAGTCCGAGTATTTGTAATTTGGGTATGGCTCTGCAGTCTCACTAATCTGGTTCTCAGATCCTGGTTCAAAGCACCTGAGTTACTTCTGCACTGAAGGCATACCCTGTTTGGCTCCTTCCTGCTGCAACTTTCTCAAAGGCCACATGGCTATATGGGAATACTGCCTGGGTACTTTTGCCATAGACTGGACAGTTCAGTATTTTCACCTCCTGTCCGGTAAAAAAAAAATGCAGAAAATACCGGACACCTAAAATGCCCGGTACCTTCTGATTTCCTCCCCCTCTCCCTCCCCCCGGCCAGGAGGCGAAAATCCCAGGCTGTCTGGCTCAATACAGAGGCAGCCTGGCAACCCTAGTGCTTACCAGGTTCTGCAGGGGACCTGTCTGGCCCCGGCAAGATGGCGGGCAGCTGCTGGCAGCCTGTTAAGGCCAAAAAGCCTCACCACGTGTTTTTTAAAGGGGTCATGCTGGGTTTTTTCTCTATTTTGGAGGGTGGGGAGAAGTTGGTTTTTTGTTTTGTTAACAACTCTTGGGGTCCTTTTTGTTTGGTATTTTTTCTGAAACCATCTGGTAACGCTACAGATAAGTCTGGCCTACATAGTATGAACACACAGAATGGACCTCACAAGCTTATGCAATATAATGGGCAAAGGAATTATTAACAAGCATTTGACTTGATTTTCTGAATTGCTGAGCCCTCAAAACTCTGAAAAGAAGTTGTTGGGAGCTGCAGGTGTTCAGTAATTCTGAACCTCAGATCTTTTTCTGCATTGGCCTTGATGTGGAGTATACTTTTTGTAGTAGTTCATTATTTTGAGGTTCTGTTCCAGTTTTCCTAAAGCAGTTTTTGTTTTTCCTCTTTAGTTCCTAAAATCACAGACATTTGAAGCGGAAATGGAGTTATGGTGGAAGTTCCTTGATGAAAAACTACTCATTAGTCCTGGGAAAGCCTTCTGCTGTTATGAGCCTGGATGGTTTAGAATGGTCTTCTCAGACTCTATAGATAACATTTACTTGGGTAAGTAGTGTGTTGCCTATTTTATAATAAAAGTATATTCCGATAAAAGCAAATAGCATTCTGGGAAGTTATCTGCAGGAGTTTTGGTAAGCAAGGCAAAAGTAGTAATTCTTCCACCTTACTTCACTCTGATAAGGTCTCAGCTGGTGTATTGTGTCCAGTTCTGGATGCCACATTTCAGAAAAGTTTGGAACAAATTGGGGAAAGTCAAGAAGAGAGCAACAAAAATTATTAAAAGTCTCTAGAAAACGACCAGTGAGGAAAGATTGAAAAAATAGGTTTGTTTCTTCTGGAAAATAGAACCCTGAGGTGGAGGGAGGAGATAACAGTTACAATGAGGTGGTAGTGGAAAAATTGTTCTTAGTAATCTCTGAGGTTAAGACAGGAGGCAATCGCATAAATTGCAGAAAAGGAGGCTTACAGTGAATATTAAGAAAAATGTCCTGTATTGGTAGTTAAGCACTGGAACAGACCCCTAGGGAGGTTGCAGAATTTCCATCACTGAAGGTTTTAAAGAACAGATTACACAAACATTCATCAGGAATGATCTAGATATTACTTCTGTCCTGAGTGCAAAGCACTGGACTGGATGATCTACTTAAGTCCCTTCTGGTCCTTCATTTTTATGATTCTATGGAATACTAGAAACAGAAGGGACCTTGAGAGGTCACCAAGTCCAGTCCCCTGCCCTCATGGCAGAACCAAGCACTATCTAGATCATCCCTGACAGTTGTTTGTCTAACATGCTCTTAGAGAGAGGTGTTACATCTCAAATGGTCTGTTCAAAATATTTGTGTCCTACATGACTTATAAAGACAAGAGGTTTGGGGCCATATTCAGACTGTGTAAAATAGTGCCAGTCAGTTAGGTTACATCTTCACTACAGCAGAAAGTCAACTTAAGCTACGCAACTCCAGCTATGTGAATAACCTAGCAGGAGTCGACATCTCTTAAGTCAAGAGATGTCTGTACTGCAGGTTTTGATGGAGAGTATATCACATGCCATGGTGCCTCATAAGGTGCATCCCCTATTTTCTTTCAATGAGTTTGTTGTACGGGTGATGACCCATAATGGACCATCAAATGGGCTAGGCAGTGCTGATGCCCATCTGTCTGGGGGTGTCACCCAGAAACACAGCACAATTTTGAAATACAGATATACTACATATGCATAGAATATAATCATCTCCTAATACAAAGCTGATACAAATGTAAACAAAATGGTGATACTTGGCAATTAATAATATTGCCACAGATATCTCACAGAGCATATCCAGTCAGACACCAGTGTTATGAAATTCCAAGGAATCAGCAATATCATGAAGTGTCTCTGATATTCCATACAGCAACACAGCGCATACTGTTGGTATATTTTATAATTAGATCTTACCAACCAGTTACAAGTGTGCATTCCTGGGGTATATATGAGCTTTATTATGGAGCTACTGACAGTCCCTTTAGGTTCTCTGGTGTATCTTGGAACACAGACAAACTGGAATTTGGTTTTAATAACCTTGTATTTTAAAAATCACTTAACATTAGGATCTTTCAATCACAAAGGGTTGGTCACTTACCCAAGGTTAGTAGATACTCCTGGTCTCACATAAAAAACAATGCTTTTAGCCTATCCTTCTGTAAATTAACTAAAGAGTTAGTAGCTGAGAGAAGAATGGAGAGTAGTTGAGACGTTAAAGCAGGTAAAATACATGACAGGTGAGACAATGTTTCTAAGTCCAAATGATAGATTTGATATTGATTTCTGCTAGTTTTCCATTAATCTCCCAGGGTTGCCCAAAATTTCTTTGGGGACCTTTGTCATGCATCTGGAATGCTCCCTGACAGCATTCAGATAGATCAGAGATGCAGAATCACTCCCAGAGTTCCAGTCTGACAAATGTTTTCAGCACAGTACAGTTCTTGCTTTGTTGACTAATTACGGACAAAGTTTATGGATTTTCCATTGTTGAATGTAAAGACCCATGCTTTGAAGTTAACATGTTTCCCCATTTACAGTTCTGAGGCTCAGACCCATTGAATAGGCCAGTCAATTACAGGCACATACATAATTCATTTAGTAACAGCAGTGGTTTTGAAAGTATGGGTTGTGACAGAGGTCACCTTGCTCAGCCTCCCAGGGACCATGGTGGCTCTGGTTAGCACTGCCAACCCAGGCCATTAGAAATCCCATAGCAGTGCTACCTGCCTAAAGCTGGGTTGTGTCCTGCTCTTTGAAAACCACTGAGCTAGTCCCAGTACATTCTGACACCACCCTGCACCCTAGAAGTGACCAGCAGCAGGTTCACCTTTTAGGCAGGGGGGCCCACAGGGCTCTGCACGATCCTCCCACCCCAATCGCCAGCTCCGCACTTCCCTTGGACAGGACTTGGCCAATGGGAGTTGGGGTGGTGGTGCCTGTGGACGAGAGGTGCATGGAACTGCCTGCATACCTCCACCTAGGAGTCAGACTTGCTGCTAGTCGCTTCTGTAGGGCAGTGTCATCTCTGATGCCAGGAGAGGCAGGAAGCCTGCATTAGCCCCTCTGCTGTGCTGCTACCAGGAGCCACTGGAGGTGAGCCCACATTCCAATCCCTTGCCCCAGCCCTAAGCCCCCAAAGCAGAGAGCCCCCCGCACCCAAAACCCCTTATCCCTGACCCCAGTCCAGAGCCTGAACCTCCCAGCCTTGACCCCTTGTGCACCTCAACCCCATGCCCTAGCCCAAAAACCCTTTGATATCCTGAGCCCCTCATTCCCACCCCATCCCACAACCCTCACCCTCGCAACACCCCCCTCCCAGCGCCCACACCCCAAACCCCACATCCCCAGCTCCGTTGGAACAGGGGCATCAATAATTGTCTTTAGGTGAGTTAAAGCTGTCCAGAAACAATGCTTCATTCATTTTCATGCAGTTTTACACATTAAGTAATTTAAAAGTTAATAGATTGTGATTAAAGGCTAAATACAGAGGTGGTAGCCACAGGAAACAGGCGAAGACAATAATATTAGCATTTCACTAGCTTTCATGTATTTAGAGCAAAGACATAGACTAAGTACACATAATAGGAAACACCCCCTTTTGTTCTACCTGAACAAGTGAATTGGTACAGTTAGCATTTCCTTGAGGTTGTGAGCTGAGCTGGCTGGCTGTCAGCGCCACAATTTAAATAAGAAAACTACTTTTCGTTATAAATATTTTTTTTAAATTGAGATGTTTTCTAAATATGATTTCTATTTCTGTTCTGAAGGAAAGCTTGTTTGACATGAAGATATGTAATGAGATTTATTGGGAGACTTTGGCATTAGTAAACCTATTATATGTTGGTTCATGTAAATTAAGGTCCTGATCCCGCAAACACTTAAGCACATGTATTGCTTTTTGCCTGTGAGTAATCTTCTGAAGTCCTTAATGTGACTGTTACGTAAATTTAAGCATATATTTACAGGATCAGAGCCTAACTTTGTCCTTCTAAGTTTGCATGATTAATAGCCAAATCCTGCCATCTCTTTTTCTCAGTCAAAACTCTCAGACAACTGGAGTAAGATCATCTCTGCACAGTAACAGGAACTCCTCTACAGACAACCCCCTAATCTGAAGCAAATTCTTTCACACATCACATCTCAGACATACTCATCCAGGAACTGCCCCTGCAATAAATCCAGTTGCCAACGCTGTCCACGCATCTATACAAGTGACTCCATTACAGGACCTAACCACATAAGCCACCACAGAGTCCCATACAACTGCACATCCTTTTCTAATGTGATGTACGCCATCAAGTGCCAGCAGTTCCCCTCTGCCATTATATTGGCTAAACTGGAAAGTCTTTACAACAAAGGATAAATGGACATAAGTTATATATCAGATATGGCACTTGTTAATGGATTTAAAAGTAGCCATTCATCTACAAAAGAATTTCACAAGCCTACTACAGAGAGTGAGGCTACGTCTATACTGTAGCCTTCTTGTGGAAAAGCATATGCAAATGAAGCGTGGCGTGGAATACTGCCATGCTTCATTTGCATAAGTAATCAGCGGGGGGGGGGGCAGGTTTGCACAAAATGGCGCCATCTACACTGCTCGTTTTTGTGCGAAAGCCTCTTGCACAAAAACAGCTGCTCATTACTTAGGCAAATGAAGCATGGTGATATTCCACACTGCACTTCATTTGCATATGCTTTTCCACAAGAAAGCTACAGGATAGACGTAGCCCTAGTGTGGAATTGACCTTCATATGCAAATGTGGCACTTTTTGGCTTAACTAAGACATTAACTGGCCCATTGTAAAACCAATTTTTCTTATATTTAACACATCATTGACATCAAACGCTAAATATGGGACACTTCTGCCCACCCATTTAACCTCATTAGCACCTGCACTAATGTTGACAGGTGTATTTTTCTCCCTTTTTTTCCCCCTGTAATTCTGATAGTTCTCCTTATTTCTCTGCTCAAGCTCATCTGAAGAAGTGGATTTTGCCCACAAAAGCTCATGATACTATATATATTTTTGTTAGTCTCTAATGTGCCACAGGACTGCTCATTGTTTTAAAGTTACAGACTAACACGGCTACCCCATTGAAACTAAATTGGTTGTAATTTTATACTGTAACTTCAGATAAGAATGCCCCATTCCTGTAATTCTTACATTGTTTTTTGTAATCTGTTTTAAAATAGGACACTCTTATTCTGAAATTAGTACGGACACAGACTTGCAGTGAAATAATTAGTTGTGTGAATTACAACTGAGTTTAGTGATTTCAGTTGCAGTTATTGGCATGTGGAAAAGCCCTGAGAAATGCAGGAGATAAATCTATGGATGTGAAATCTGTTGAATCTTTGCAGCTGGCCACGTCATCTTGTAAATTTTAAAAACCCTAATACTTTTGTTTTGTAAAAATAAGTTTTTCACAAAATGAAGTCAAATAGAAATGTTCTCTTGACTGTTTAAAAAAGTTCCCATGGAAGCAGCTATTACATACATTTTTTCCTGCAGAATTTGCAGCTCAAGGGCTGCACTATTTTGATTATGCATGAGAACCAACTTGAAAATTGGATGTAGCTTAAAAGTGAAAATAAAAAAGCCTCCTGAAATTGATCTATTTATCCAATCTGAGAAATGTAATGACCTTTTTGCTAGAAAAGTAATCCTGCATGATTAGTGAAAAAGTAATTTGGATTTTAAAAAAATCTTCTAACAATATAACATTTAAAAACAGCAGGTAGTCCTTAGCCCTTGTTAGAGACTAACAAAAATATATAGAATCATGAGCTATCATGGGTAAAACCGACTTCATCAGATGAACTGAATTGGAAATCAAGATAGATACTACTTCTGTATATATGTATGTGTATATATATATATAAATGATATATATATATATATGTTAATAAGGCTAATTAAGTGGGCTGAATGTGTCCTGCAAAATGCTTCACCCAGGTAATGTCTTTATTCAAGCCCAGGGTAACAGATTAAAATTAGTAGATTAATTCCAATTCTGCAGACTCTGTAATTGGTTAGTGAATTCCTTTGTAGAGGAATGGCTACTTTTAAATCTATGATTGAGTGACCTGGCAGGTTAAAATGTTCTCCTACAGGTTTCTGTGCTACCATTTCTGATGTCTGATTTCTGTCCATTTATCCTTTTATCATTGAGATATTTAAAGTATAGTTAAAGACACTTTCAACACCACTGTTTTCCTGGAGAAGAAACTGTATTGATGTGTCTTTCTTTTTGCAGGTATTCAGAGACTTGAGCAAATGCTGCAAACTGAAAATGATAAAGCGGTTGAAAACAAAAAATCTGCTGTAGAAGATGAGCTATCTAATTCAGAAAATGAACCTTCAATGATCCACACAAATACACCATTAGATGAAGTTTTAGAAGTATACTCAGATATGAAAAGAAATTGTCTATTAAAATCTTTTATGCAATTGGAGACTAAACAAAACATGATATAGCATGCATGTGTTCACTAAAATTATTACTTGGCTGTAATACTGTAGGACAGCCTGACTTTGCTGTAGCCTGTGGTTACTAATTTTCCAAACTAGACTGCTAGAATATTAGTAATCTGGCCCATATCCTGACTTTAGCCTCCGTTTTGCAAAGCACTAAATCCCACTTTTTAAGCATGCTCTTAAGTACCATTAAAGTCAGTGGGTCTTAAGCATGTATTAAATTCTTTGTTGATTAGGATGGGTTTGCCGATTCAGGCCTTAATGAATCTTGAACATTATTTTATATTAAGGAGTTATATTTATATTTTAATTAGAAGACTGAAAATGTTGAACTAGCTTATCCTTGTTGTCAAATTTTACTAAATGTATCAGTTGGCAGACAGACCTATATGTAAAATCTCAATGGGAACTTTTTAAAGACATTTAAAGCTCATGTATTGTAATATGCACATCAATGTAAATACTTGTGTGGGACATACTCAGGTTTTTTTTTTTGTTTTCTTTCAGATGTGTAAAAATGCTTCTTTGTATATTACAGTTGTCTTTTTTTTGTTGCAAAGACGTCTCTGGATCAGTTTTTCTTACAAAATATAAATACATTTAGAAGCATGTATAGTGTACATTCATTCAACAGGTAGATGTGTGTTGAACCAAAGTTCAGACCTATTTTGTAGATTTAATTCATTGCTTTATTTACTTTAGGAATGGGAAGGGGGAATTGCAATTGCAAAATCAGCAGTCTTCTCTTTTACAGAGAATCTCAGTAGGAAAAAAGAACATTTCCATAGCATTTAAAATCCCATTATTGGTGGTGATTGTTATATCACCCATATTTAGGCAACCTTAACTCTTTCCATTATATGATCTTTTCTTTTAGTTGCCTGTCCTCACATTGCTTTTTCCCCACTGATGGCCCACTCCTGCTCTGCATCGTCTTTCCCTCCCCCCACTCCTCTCCGGGTCCCACCACTCACTTGCTTCTTTTGCCCTTCTTCTCATTTGCCTTCACAGTCAGTAAAGAGTGGGAAAGCATAGCTCTCCCACTTTTAAAAGTGGGGGCATGGCTCCCTGACCTTCCTGTACCAGCGCCCATGGCTGGGATAGAGAGGCAGAACAACACTAAGTCCTAGATTCCGAGTTGTAACATTGCTGTGCTACCTATTAGCTGTGAATCCCACTAGCAAATATCTTTTCACTTTCTAGTGAGGGTCAACATGACAGAATTTGGCTTTGGGGCGTATGGGGGGAGTGGCTGCCTTTTAAAAATGGCAGACATTAAATTTTAAGAGCCATTAAAAACATTAAGTTTACAAGGTCAAACAGTAAAAAGTTAAATGTCAGAATGAAGACACCCCCAGCCTTAATGTAAACCCTTGCTTTGTGCATATGCACTATGGATACAGGTTTTATATGATCATATGCTACTTTTCCATAGGTCCGTGCCTCATTCAGTGCATAAGATGAATGGTACTTGCTGCATGGTTTCAACATTGGAGTACTTAACTTTGCATCTTTAATGGTAGGGGGTTTCATATAGTAGTAATATAACTAGGCTTGGAAGGTTTAGAATTTATAATTAAGTGCCAGTAACCGTCAATTTCATGGTATACACAAAAACCACTGAAAAAATGTTTCTATCAATAACTGAAGTTTATAGATGGGAAAAATGAGAAAAATGTTGCTTGAGAACTTAGCAGAGTTTGATTTAAGAATATTTATTTTATAAATTTTGATGTAATTATAACAGTTTGATGTCTTAACAGTTATAACGCTTTAACTTTTAGAGCTTCGACATCTACTTTTGTTTAAATTGTCTGATTGCCCAACTATTTAAAAACATGTAAAGTACTTAAAACTCATAATTTTGTACAACTGAAAATATGATCAACATTTTAAATGATTTAAAATAAATATTGATATCTGCTGAAATTGTTTTTTAAAAATTAATTCTGTCAATATATATATATATATATAAACAGTATAACTAAATATAATGTTGCAGATCAATTTTCAACAAATGATTCCTTCAAATCCTTCAGGATTGCAGTTTTAAACATTTTTAGCTAGGCAATAAATTAATTTACTTTTAATTTAAAGGAATACTTATGTCTTATTTAATTGGATAGGCTCTCCAAGAGCTCTCTAGTTGAATAGCTGAATTAAATTTCTCATTCATAGGTGTCACTAGTTTTTCATGCATATATTTGCCCAGCAGAGGGGTTTATTAATAATCTTCAAATCTCATAAGTTTGGAAGAGACCTCAGGAGGTCAAGTCCAACTCCCTAGTAAAAGCAGGACCAATCTTAACTAAATCATTCCCCCCAAAAAATCATCCCAGATAGGGCTAGGGATGGAGATTCCACCACTTCCCTAGATAACCCACTCCAATGCTTCACCACCCTCCTAGTGAAATAGTATTTCCTAATATCCAGTGTAGACTTCCCCACTGAAGCTTGAGACCATTGCTCCTTGTCCTGCTCTCTTGTCACCACTGAGAACAGCTTCTTTCCATCCTCTGTGGAATGCCCTCATTCAGGTAGTTGAAGGCTGCTATTAAATCCCCCCTCACTGTTTTTATCTGTAAACTAAATAAGCCCAAATCCCTCAGACTCGCCTCATAAGTCATGTGCTTCAGCCCCCTAATTTTGATGCCCTCTCCTGGACTCTCTCCAGGGTGTACATCCTTTCTGAAATAGGGGAGGGGGGGGGGCCAGAATTGCATGCAATACTCCAGATGTGGCCTCACCAATGCCAAATAAAGGGGAATAATCACTTCCCTATGTCTGCAAGCAATTCACTAAATCTTCCACTAAATAGAAATATAACATTTAAAAATATCAGGAAGGTAACGTATCCTGTATCATCCTGCGTTGCTAGGAGATGGGATAAATAACTTTTTTTAGAACCAACAGTCATCAGATGAACCTGGGGTAGCTGGTGTAAGATGTTTCCATTACATTTGCTTTCCCAGATACCCTAGTATATGACCAGAGACTTGGGAAATGACTTACTCAACTCTTCCCAAAGGTCTCTGCCATGACAATTAAATAGTTTGAAGGAGATAGTTCCCTTGGGAGCCTCTAGGATACACATTTCTCATTTTCAGGCTTGCTGTTTCTACAGTGGAATTTCCTCTATCTTGTAGCTTCAGGAGGTAAGGATTAGCCTTGCCTGACTAGACAAGGCATGATGAACTGCACCAGGTGCTTCAGAGGAAGGAGAACCCTATTGTATGCAAATGTGGTATATTTTTCCCACCCTATGTCTCCACCTGGTCTTTAATAGTTTGAGGTTAGGTCAGGGGTGGGCAATAATTTTTGGTTGGGGGCTATTCCAAGGTTTTGAAAAGTGGTCAAGGGCTGCACTTTCCTTGGAGGTGTGGGGTCTTGGATGGAGCAGAAGGGTACACAGGACTGGGGTGCAGGAGATGCTATGAGGTCTGAGAGGGAGTTTGGATGGGGGTTTGTGACCTGGGGCAAGAGATTTGGGTGAAAGGTCAGGCTGGAGGTATAGATTCAAGAGAGGATTCTGGCCTAGGGGAGGGGTGTAAAGGGGTACAAGATCTGGGAGGGAGTTTGTAACCTGGGCAGGGGGGTACAGAGGACTCGAATGGTGACCTGGGTGTAGGAGTTGGGTTGCAGGAGGGGCAGAGGTACCAGAGGCAGGCTCTGATTGGGAGGTGCTTACCTAAGCATCTCCTGGCCAGCAACCCTGCAGCACTCCCTAGGCAGGCTGGGTTCCCTGTCTGCTGCAGCCCCAGACTGTTTAAAACTACAGGTGGCTCCCAACTGCAGGAGGAGGAGGAGAGGCTTATGTAACTGCCACCAGGCAGATTTGAACCTGGGAGCTCTGGAGCTTCATGTAGGAACCACTACAGCTTGAGCTAAAAGCCACCTAGCTCTCTGCTTAGTCTGTAGAACTCACTTGTTCTTATCTCTTGCTGTAAGTGGTCTAAGCAGCACTACCTGGGAAAGTGAACCATACCCACTAGGTGTGGGGGCTACACTTGCATTGCCCTATCCCTCAGGCCAGTCTCTCAGCTACTATTGGCTGGTTGTTTTCAGCCAATAGCAGCTGAGAGATTGGCTGGGGTCAGTTCCTATTGGCCGGTTGTTTCCAGTGAATAGGAGTTAAGGATTGGGTTCAGAGTGATCACCCAAACCCTTCCCCTCCCTCCAGAGCACAGAGCCACATGGAGCAGCCTTGTGCTTTAATCACTGGCTGTTGCATGCCTGAGGGACTGGATATCCGTGGACTGGATCCATTGGCTTGGTGGACTGGATCCAGCCTGTCAGAGGTATTTTGGCCATCCCTGGGTTAGGTTAAGCCCTGAAGCATGAGTTTCAGTCACTCTTCCAAATTGATTCTAACAACTCTATGTATTATTGATATTATATAACTAGCCAAGCCCTTTATGAATCTTGTTTAATTCTTAGCCTTAATGTCTTCCTGTGGTAGTGACTTCTACAGTACAATCAGCATTGTTTCTTTGGCCCAGGTAGGGATCTTAAGGGCAGAAGTAGTTTGCTCTACAGTCTGTAACAACTGTTCAGCCTCCCCCACCTCACAGAGATAAAGACAAAAGGGTACATCCACAGAGGGATTTAGATGCCCAAATCCAAAATTTAGATCCTCCAAACCCTCACTCTAATTCTATAAGTGGTTAAGTCTGTCAGTGGACACCTACAAAGCCACCGAAGTCCTCATGCCACAAGTAACTTGCCATCAAACCAGCTATTGTCTGTCTTTCCTGTGGGACCTGATATAATAAGTGTTCTCAGAATCTGTCTTATCAGAATGGGTCCTGCACAAAATACAGTTGTGATGTTATTTTCTTGCATCATGTAACCCAGTTAGAGCACTGTGAAAACAGTTACCCTTGTGTCCACACACAATACACTACTGTAATAGTCTTTATACAAAGTATGCCAGATGACACCTATTATTTGTCATGATAAAATATGTGGCAATGTTGTATGTAAGGTTATGAGATTCCCCTGTATGGTAACTTCATTGGCAAACAGGTCTGTCTCAGAGGAATGTATATTCTATTTAATTTGCATTTAAGCAGTAAACAAAGTCCTCAAGCAAGAAGGGATACAATAGAAGTTCCAATGGGTGAGAAAACCAGCCAGGGATATTGTTTCCTAATGACTTTTTGTCTCCAGGCTCTCAACTGGAACTATTTTCCAAGAAAACTGACACTGTATAAAGAAAAAATGTGAGACAAAGACCCCCAAGGCTCCCACCTTCTTTCTGTCTCTCTCTGTTCATTGATTCACTACACCAGAAAGAACAAAGGAAGTAGCCATTGAATTAGAGAAGGAGTTCTGATCTAAAAAGCTTTGCTTTGAATTTAACATAGTTGGTTAAATTAGACACCAGTTACATTTTGGGGTTTTTTTTTCTTGTAACCATTTCTGACTTCTGTGCTTCATTACTTGTGCTCACTTAAAATTCATCTCTGTGTAGTTAATAAACCTGTTCTATTGTTTTGCCTAATCCAGGGGAACCGACAGACTGGCCAGGTCTCTGGCCAAGGTGGGGGAGTGGTTCTGTGTTCTTGGAAGTGGGGGGAATGGGGCAGCCAGCATTGGTTGGGGCTCTGGCCATCACTTCTTCAGCTATCTTGGCCCTTTGAAACTTCTGGGACCTGAGGCAATTGTCCCTTTACCACCACCCCTCCTGTTGGTGGGCCTGGTCTAATCCAGTGTGTTTGAATTGAAGTGTACTGTCCAGGAGAGAGCTGGGAAGTACAGGCATACATTTCTGGGGGGAAATCTAGGACTGAAGGGTGTGTTAGGGTCATTCTGCAGCATAACCAAAGATGGGAACAGCCACGGTGTGGCTGGCTGCAGCACATACACCGCTGGGAGTGACTTGCATGCTGGAGGCTGTTTGTGAGCCATTCAGACTAGGGATGTAAGTGATTAATCAACTATCAGCAAAACAGTTACCCAGCAAAGCAAAAGCTTATTGGATAGTTGATTAGTCCCTTGACTAGTCCCCCCCCCACCTCTATCAGAGCGGCAAAGGGATGGAGCAGGAGCTGGAGAGTTCTCCCCAGCACCGACTAGAAAGCAGGTTCCCCCTAGCACTGTCAGCACGGTAGTGATAGCGGGGACTGGGCACAAGCCAGGAATCGGCTGATTCCCAGTTCACACCCAGTCCCAGGGGCTGCGTCTCTGCTTTTTAAATGTAGTATGAGCCTGCTAGCCCTTAATATATTTACAAATCAGAAATACTGTGGGGGGTGCCCAGCGTGAGCTGGGACAGTTGATTCCAACTTTTAAAGTTTAAGGTTGGTGCACAGCGGGGGGACCCGGCGCAAGCCAGGAATCAGCTGGCCTAGCTCATGCCGGGTCCCCCTCACAGCGCTTTAGCTTTTTTAATGTAGTAAGAGCTAGTAGGCTCTTAATACATTTAAAAAGCAGAGCCGCAGTGGGGTTAGCTCCCGGCCCCACTTATGGACTAGCAGCTCCCCCATTTATCAACTAGTTGATGGAAAATGAAATGTAACATCCCTAGTTGAGATAGGAGAGGCTACAGCAGCAAAGCATTATAAAAGACCTCCCACTCTAGAGTGCAGGGGTGAGACAGCAACTCATTAGTCTGGATGGGTCACACTCATTCAGTTTAGGAGCCGTGGGTTCTACGTGCAGGATAGCTACAAGTTAGGCATTGCATTGCTGAGTCCAAGTCCCCAAAGCCTTGTGTGCAGCAGCCATGCAGCTGTGGTAGTCTTGGGACTTCTGTTCTACACACAAAGGGCCAGGAAGACACTCACCTCTTAATATTGGCTCCCTACTGAGCAGTGCAGTTATTGGTCAATGTCTTCATTTCCAAAGCTGCGCTCAAAAACAGTCCTGGCTTATCTGAGAGATCACCTTTGATCAGGACCACAATTTACTGCAACTGCTGCCTTTCGCTGAGCAACGGCATTGTAAACCAGTAGAGTTATGCTTGTAGCCAAGATAGATGGGTCTTTCACAGGAGTCTAACCGTATCTGTAGGACTCACTATCAGGTGAAATAAAAATGATTCTTAACCTTACTGAATCAAATGCAAAGGCCATCTTTTTACCCAACCTTTCCTATAAGAGTCCCCTCATTCTCTCCCATTCGTCTAAGTAAAACAAGCAACTCCAAATCCTGTCTCGAGTTGGCAGGGAAAGGTAAGAGAGCAAGTAGTGTCATCTTTTCCCCTCATGACTAGTGCTCATACAAGTATTTGGACAAGTCATTACCAACGTGGGTCAGATTTGGACTAGTGATTTAATGCTGCTTTTTTGTTGGTATTGTAGCTTTCACCTTGGTAACGACTAGCCACAGCCCAGATATCAGATATACAAACTTTGTACCTGAAGCTGATAGGAAACAAGGAAGTAACTGCTTTCACTTTTAATTTGGTGAATGCATTTTCAGCTTTTGCTGACTGCCTTTGCTAGTTTTATGTGCAAATTTCTCAAAAAAAGGGTCTTTTTAATATTATCTAATGTTGCAGCAATCTGAAAATTAAGCTACTTAGAAACAAAATTAAAGAAATTGGGTGCAGTGAAAAGACAATTATTAGCTCTATATGCTAGCGCAGTGTAGCTCCTTTTACTAGCTCAGTCTAGGTTTATCTTACACTCCAAACAAAATAGCACAGTGGTCTAATGATGAAGAAAAACAGGTAAGTGTAATAGTAATCTTTAATCCAACAACTGATAATCATGTTTCGTTGGGCTTCAGTTATGTAGTGCTGAAAATATAATTGACTGGAAAAACACTAATGATGTGATTATTTTACATGGATCTATTATACAGTTGTATAAAGTGATGTATTTTTCACATTAACTAATTACTGGTGAGTTCATAGTTGTGTTTGAGCCAAAGCTATTCCATCATAGAGATCTTGTTTTTTTAAAAAATATTAGATTAAGTAAGGGTTTCTGGGTCATGCACTAAGGTATTTTTAAATATTGTTGTTGTGAGGATAATGGCTACTAATAGTTCTTTCCCCAGCACTCTTCTAGGGGCAGAAAATACTCAAGAGAAGGAAAGAACAATGGAGGCGGAGGTCAAACATCGTTCATCAAGTCAAAACAAACAAAACATTGAAATGGCAAATGTAGATTTCCCGCCAGCCCGACACAACGAAAAAAGGCTTTCTAATAAGGAAGCCCAGAAGAGCAGTTCGGTGCTAAACCAGCACAATAACAATGATGAGTGGCAATGTCCAGATTGTTCACAGAAAGGTAAGTGAAATTGCTTAGAATGTTACTTTTCTGGCTGAATCCTTACTGATTGAAAGGATATTGGGCTTTTGTTCTTAATTGTTTCATAAAGTTCAGGGTTTACATACAGGAAATAAGGAATCCAAGTTCTGCTTACATTGTTGAGATTCTGATTCCCTTGCTTACACTGAATAGAATCAAAAGCTTCAGAGGGGTAGCCAAGTTAGTCTGTAACAGGAAAAACTTAAAAAACAACAAATAGTCTAGCAGCACCTTAAAGGCTAACAAAACATGTAGATGGTATCATGAGCTTTCATGGGCACAACACACTTCTTCAGATGACCAGACTATTAAAAGGTCCAGATCCAAGAATAAATAAGGGAAGAAGGGTGATGAGCCCTCCCCCCTCCTTTCTTTATTTATTCTTGGATCTGGACCTCCAACACTCCAGTCATCTGAAGAAGTGTGTTGTGCCCACGAAAGCTCATGATACCATCTACATGTTTTGTTACTCTATAAGGAGCTACTAGACTATTTGTTGTTTTTTAATTTTTTACTGAATAGAATGTTATTGCACGTGTGGTCCCACTTAATTTTTGATAGGATGGGTGAGTGGGTGAGAAATTTCTATGCCTGGGTTCACAAGTGCAGAGTAAACATTTTCAAGGTTATAAAGCAAATCTTAATTGGTTCCATAAAGCATGGAATTCAGTGTTTGCAAATGAGAGTAACACATGCAGCAACTTACAAGCATTTCATAGACTCTAAACACTAAATACATTAAGACTAATACCTATTTGGAACAAAACTAACATATAGGTGAGCTCATTTGTTTTCCATCAATGAGTTTTTCAGCTCTTAACTAATGTCTACTGTGTATGTCAGAACTGACACTTGGTTTACAGTCACTGCAGCCCACAGAGCTCCGAAGATCATCTGTGAAACTGAGGAGAATCTGGTGAGCTTGCCGACTGCTGCAGTTTAAGAAAGATCTGAGCAGCAGCAGAGGTAGCTCAAAGGAGAACCTAGCTCACCAAAGCTGTTGGCAGATGTATAGTCAGAAGACAGTGGCGCATTGGTTACCCTCAGTTTCTGCTTGGAAGGTTTTCTTTGCAACCGTGAGGTCAGGAGATTTTTTTTAATGAAAGCCTAGATTCTGCACAGTTTGATAGTACTTGTCCAGGAAAGATTCCTACTCCCTCCTGGACAAGTAGATTTTCAAACTATTTACATTTGTAAAATATTTGAATACGTGCAGATAGCACCCTCACTTCTGTTTAGAATGACCCATTCGTCCTGTTTTATTCTCTTCTTCCACTTCTTGGGCTTTTCTGCTTAGTCTGTGCCGGATGGGCAATAATTTTAGGCAGGGGGCCATGTCAGAAACTTTTTAAGTGGCCCTGGACTGCCCCGGAAGGAGCGGGGTCTTGGGCAGAAGGGGCGGGGCCAGGATACTTCCCTGCTTCCCTGCCCACAGACCCTGATTGGCCTGGGGGTGGTCGGAGCGTGTGAGGTCTTTTCCTCCTGCCCTCAGAGAGAACCGCCAGCTGTTCTGTACAGCTGGCAGTTCCTTGTAGGCACCCGCACTCCTAGCGGTGGGAGGAGACTTTACACTCTCCTCCTATCCCCAGGTCCCTCCACCCCCAGGTCAATCAGGGCTTGGGGGGAGGGGAGCACCCAGAGTCTTACGCTCCCTGCCTCTGCCCTGCAAAGGGGTGCCGCACATAGAGTCAGCCACTAGCTGAGCAGCAGCTGGTGTTTGACTCTAAGAACCGCATGCCCCTTGCAGTGTGGGAGGAGACTTCATGTGCTCCCTGCCCCTACCCTACAAGGGGGCGACGCGCTTAGAGACAATCGCCAGCTGCTTAGCTAGTGGTTGACTCTAAGCACCACGTGCCCCTTACGGGGTGGGGAAGGGGGAGAGGAGACTTTTGCCCACCCCTGGTCTATGCAGCGATTACACCTTTGTTACTCCCCTCTTGTAGGGGAATAATTTGTGAATGAGCTTGCCCCTAAACCAAATACTCCCACTATACAACTTTCTCCCTTTCTAGGGATGTTAAATATTGGTTAATTGAATAGTCAGTTAACCTCATATATTCTTATTGGTTGCTCAACTATTCTATAGATCCTGGGGGTGAGCCTGGCAGCCAGTGCACTCCAGCCCCATTCCTGTGGAGGCCCCTGACACTCTGTGCTGCTGCCTCTGTATCAGAAACTGGCCAGGCAGGATCTGGTCCACAAGGGAGCTAGTTTAACAACCAGCTCCCTTCGTGAACTGGCTGCCTGTCTCCTTGCACTGCTGCCTCTGATACAGAGGCAGCAACATGGGGTGACAGCAGCAGCCCCTGTCCGGGGCATGAGGGGGGGCCAAGGTCCAGGACCAAGCACAAGGCGGACCTGAACTAGGCTGCCTGTTCAACTGGCTCCTAATACAATTTAAATGCAGAGCCGCAGTGGGGGTAGGTCCCAGACTCAGCGTGAGCCAGGACTGAGCTGAGTTTCTGTCCACCCTGCTAAATAATTTATTGGTGGGAGGAGGGGATTAGTAATCTATAGCATTAACCTATAAGCATTTGCTAATCAATTAATTGACTATAATATTACATCCCTATCTCTTTCCCAAATCCACTTGTCAAGGCTAATGTAGGAAGAATGAAATCAATCTTTCCACAATCCATTGCGGTAGTATAGAAACTCGAGATGATCTTTTAGAAATCTCATCCTGCCCATTGGATCTGTGATTTTATTTCAACCAAATTCCTTCCTATGGCTTTGATACCACTCTTGGGAGTGCATGATCATAGCACTTCAAGATGAAATAATGCTTGATTTTTGAATGGCCAGCAGCAAGTCACTGCATGAACAAGCTGCTTCACTGGGATGCTGCAATCCTTTGCCACTTTATGTCAGATATGCATGTTCAGTGCGCCTATGCTCAAAAGCCTCCAGAAAAGAAATTATTCAGCCAGAGATGGCAGACTTCAAAATCCCGAACAGTTATCTGCATTTTCTTGTCACAAATTAGGATATTAGGACAGTTTCATCTGTGCAGTGTGTCATCTGACAGGCTGGTTTTGCCTCCAACACCAAACTATATTTCAGTGTCCTTTATGGGAAAAAGTGGAGGTAAATGTAATAATATTTTTTTTATTTAGTCACTGTAAATAATGGGTAAATCTTACTTGTAGTGTAACTCCATTGTGTTAAACCAAGGATGATTTTCTCCCAGTATCTGTCCATTGTTTGAATTGGAAATACATGTAGATTCCACTTGAATCTCCCCATCCTAAATTTTTGAAACTGCAGAAAGAAGACTGCAAGATATGAAGAAAAACCAACTATCTAATATTAACGCTAAAGAAGGAGAGCAGATGCGAGAGAGAGAGAGCCAGCATTCCCTAGCAGCCCCACCTAGCTACAATACAGATTCCCGGATGAGCAGTCCAAAGACAAAACCCCAACCTATAGGAGTCACATTGAAAAAATCAGATGATCTTCATGCAGGTAAGTGGGAGAATGCCTAAACACACCTTCCTGCCATGAGACATATCTGGGCTGTAGATCTGGGGGGCTCACACAAGGAAGGAGGTGGGACAGGTGGTTATTCTTGACAGTGGTTGTGCTATGGTTCACACCAGCACAACCACCTTCCAGCTTTAAAACTTGGTGTGTTTGCGCAGTTTTAATGAGGGTTTTCTAAAACGCATCCTCAGAACAGTATCGAAACAGAAGGGCAGAGTACCAGCAAAGTAGCTGTGTATGTGTCATTTGCCTCCCCTCCTAAGAAGCTTGGCTTTGGAGGAGGACTGAGGAAACTTCAGACATCAATTCGGCCAGGCACAAATGAGAATATGACACTAATATGTGTATCAGGCCAGGGAAGGGATCTAACAGAGGCAGTCTGTCCCATTTAAGGGACAGCTTACCCCTATTCCTTTAAGGGCAGGAGACAGGGAGCATCAAACAGCCTGCCTGCCTACTATGTTTCTAATATTTACTTCTGGTGCATCCTCTTCTGGGAGGACTGGGGAAAGCTTTTCCTTGGTCTGGATTTTGTCATCCTGCCTGCTTACACCAAGTGGGCATCTTCTCTATACCTCTGAGTACAATTGTGACAAGCCCTTAACCATCTGTACTAAGGATGTTAAACAGCGACTTACCGACTAATCAAATAGTCGATGCATTTTGCATTGATTATTCAACTAGTCGATACAGTGACTCCTCCTTTAGAGTGTAGCAACAGCTGATCCTGGGCTCCATACAGCACTGCCGCTTTGAAACACCGTGGGGAGCCTGACGCCAGGCTCCCTGTGGCATTTCAAAGCAGCAGCACCGTGTGCAGCACAGTGTCAGCAGGGGAGTCACCAGCTGATCCTGGGCACCACATGGTGCTGCTGTTTTGAAATGCTGCGTGCAGCCTGCGGACACCCCAGCTGGCCCCGGGCTGCACGCAGTATTTCAAAGCAGCAGCACTGCGTGGAACCCAGGGTCTGGCCCAAGGCTTCAAGCATCGCTGCTGCTTTGAAGTAACCCTTCTTCCCCTCCTTGCTGCCTCTTTCTGATAGTCGACTAGCATGCCAACTATCTGATAAGCATTTGCTTATCGGATAGTCAACTAGTCCTTCACATCCCTAATCTGTACATGGAGGCATAGCATGCAAGTCACAGGAGGTGATAGTACGGCACTGTGTGGTGCTGGTTATGTGTGAGCTGGAGTGCTGTGTCCAGTTTTGGTCACCAGTGTTCAGAAAGGATGTAGAGAAACTGGGCAGGATCCAGAGGTGAGTGATAAAGATGATCAGAGGAAATGGAACACAAGCCCTGTGAGCAAAGGCTAAAGGAACTGGGGATGTTTAGTTTGGAAAAGAAGAGATTAAGGGGGGAAATGATAGTAGCCTGCGAATACTTGAAAGAGTAAACAATATGGCTGTGTCTACATTGGCAAGATTTTACGCAAAAGCTTGCCACCTGTCTACACTGGCCACGAGTATTTGCACAAGAACACTGACGTTCTAATGTACGAAATCAGTGCTTCTTGCACAAATACTCTGACGCTCCCGCTCAAGGATAAGCCCTCTTGCACAAGTATTCTTGCACAAGAGGCCAGTGTAGACAGGCAACGTTAATTTCTTGCGCAAGAAAGCCCGATGGCTAAAATGGCCGTCGGAGCTTACTTGCGCAAGAGAGCGTCTACAGTGGCACGGATGCTTTTGCGCAAAAGCACATGCCAGTGTAGACGCTTTCTTGTGCAAATACTTTTAATGGAAAAACTCTTCCATTAAAAGTATTTGCACAAAATCATGCCAGTGTAGACGCAGCCTATGGGAAAAAGTTGTTCTGTCTTGTCATGGAGGGCAGGACAAGAGGCAATGGGTTCAAACAACAGCACAGCAGATGTAGATTAATTTTCAGGGGGAAAAAAATCCTACCTGTAAGAACAGAAGGATAATGAAACAGACTTTTCAAAAAAAGTCACTGGCTAGCCATCTATCTTGAACAGTTTACATACAACATCTTGGCAGGGAGTTAGACTAGATGACCTCTGCAAGCCTTTCTAACCCTATGGTTCTATGCTACTCCCTTCTTCTTCCATCTTAAAAACACTCAGGCTAGGGTCTGCACTACCATGTATGTCAGTATAATAACTTACAGTGATCAGGGATGTGAATAAGCCACCCCTCTGAGCAACATAAGTTACACTGATCTAAAATTTGGTGTGAACAATGCTCTGTCAGCACAAGAGTTTCTCCCAATGACATAGCTACTGCCCCTCATTAGAGGCGGATTAATTAAATCTTTCCCCATCACTAAGACTACAGTATAGAGTTTACAATGGAATAACAATTCAGTTATAGAATTAAAAATAATCTCCCTAAAGATGTAAGCATAAACATGGGTGAAGACATATGGGGAAATAAGGAGGAGAGGACAAAAAATAAGGTAATACAATAATGGTGTACCTGTCCTGAATATTTCCTGAGTATTTTTTTTAATGTTAATACTGCTTAGGGGAAAGATAATGATAATATACTGTATAGGCCAAACTAAAGACAAATGTTTCAAAGCAGGGCTTTAAAGAAGAGCTATTCCAGCTAGACCTTTAAGAAAAATTGATACTTTGTACTTGCACAGTGCTTTTCATCCAAAGATCACTAAGAACTTGAATCCAGCTTTTGTTCTTATTCTACCTCCGAATTTAATATAATATTTATAGTGTGGTATTTAATAAAGGGAAGCCTTTTCCTCTGCATTCCAGTCTGTGAAAGTAAATATTTCTAATATGTACTTGACAAAGATGGTAACGACAACTAAAATTGCAAACGCCGATTACTTTTATGAAAGATGTTGACACCTAGATTTTGCTCACCATAACAACTCAAATATATATGTATACATCATTTGTGTGTACAATCAGGTAGCCAGATGTCTAATTTTCAGTCAGACAGATGTTTAATCTGTTGTTTACTCAAATTTCAGGCACTGCGAAGTTTGGCTAAGTAAGGACTATATAGGATTTGGCAGTATTATACCAAATAGCAAGCCTAAGTAATTTAGTTTTCAGAATCATCCTAATTAAATTTGTATTAGAATTCTAAGGAATAAATATAACTATATTTAATTATTATTATTTACTACTACTACTTTTTAAAAGATCGAATATAATCTGTGTAAATCAGCTAATAGTTTCTAGTAAATCAGTAACCATAGATTGGAGATTTCTAATGAGCATGACCTTAGATCAAAGTCTTTGTTTTTTATATCTTGTACAATCTACCTTTGTGCACTGAATTCATAAAATAAAAAGGGCAAGCACAGCCAGTATTCATTACACACAATTACATTTCCATTTTAAGGTAAAAGACAAAGGGTAGCTTGCAAATCTCAAATGTCATTATACTACTCTCAGCAGTAATGGTTTTGTTACAAAACATCTGCAGGCCAGATATCTGCAAAATGCTACTTGTTTCCTGTTAAGCACAGTCTCAACACCCACTGAAATTAGTAAGAGCCGAATCCAAGTGAATCTCTTTATCTAAAAGAAGCAGGAAAATGCAACTGTCTGGTCAGTTAAGTCCTGTGGGAGGTGGTCTTGTACAAAGAGCGCTGAATTAGACTAAATTAGAATAAATGTATTCTTGCTTTAGGTTCCTCCCACAAGAGGAATAAAAAGGAAACAATGCACATGAGAAAATGCCTATTGGTCAACAGTGCTTTTACTGAGTTTGTATTCACAGGGATGTGAGGGGAAAACAAGTGAAATTACTTTCCCTCTGATATCAGTGAGGCCTCAACTGGAGAGCTGTATTCACTGAGATACAGACAGATTTCTGTCAGGACACATCTACACTAGGAAATTATTTCAAAATAACTGCATTTGAAATAACTCCCAAAATGACTATTTAGAAATAAGCTTATTCCCCGGGAAAGCAGGAATACAGATTTTGAAATAACTAGCCCCTTATTTCAAAATAACAAGCTTGGTAGTGTGGACACTCTGTTTGTTATTTCAAAATAGGGGCAGTTATTTTGAAATAGCACCTTAGTATAGACCAGGGCTCAGAGTGTTCTAACACAAATTATAAATAGTACAGGGACAGGTACACACGTGGAAAGAAATGGGCATGTTCAGACAGGAAGAAATATGGCTGCCAACAGGAAAGAAACATAAGAATCCTGGCCAGTCCTGCCATCCATAGTTTTAACAGCTTCAGCAAGGGCATGTCTGAGTTGGGTGTGGGAAAGAGCATCTACCTATCTCCTTTTTCCTGCCCGCCAGCACAACTGTGCTTCTAGGAATGTTTGCTTTAGGTAGCAAGGAAGAATTCACACACATACCCTTTAGAGCACATAATGTCTCCAGCCTTCTCCTGGTCTCTTTTGTGGCTAACAAGAGGCATAACCGTATTTTGGGCCAAGATAACTAAGGGAGCTGATTATGGACTGAACAGCAAAGTTAGACATAATATAAAAACAAAACAGAAAGCTATAAATAGGTGTGCATTTTAGAATGATATGAACCAATTGGAGAGAGTCCAGAGGAGAGCAACGATGATAAAATAATAAAATCAAAACAAAAAATGATAAAAACAAAACCTGACATGAGGAAAAAAATTTCAAAATGGGGCATGGCTAGATTCAAAAAAATAAGATGGAGATGGGTACGGAACCTGTTGACAGTTCGCACATATGTTAAGGGCTGTTGTAAAATCATCTTTCTTGTTCTCCATGTACACTGAAGATAGAGCAAGAAACAAAGTTCTTAATCTGCAGCAGTGGATTTTAGGGTATGTATTAGGAAAAGGAATAGGTAAGTGCAGAAATAGGCTTTCCAGGGAGGCTCTGGAATACTCATCACTGGAGGTTTATAAGAACAAACTGGCAAACACCTCTCAGGGATGGTCTAGGTATACTAGACCTTGCCTCAGCACAGGGGGCTGGACTTGAGGGTCTGGAGGTCCCTTCCAGTCCTATAGTTCTATGATACAGCAGCTATCAAGTAAGCACTGGCTAGGTCACCCGACATACTTATAATAAAACCCCACCCAGAGCTAAAACCACATACATGTCTGTGAATGCGCATGCATACATCTGCAAAAACACACTCACCCCTATCAGGGTATATATGGCCCAGATCATAGAATCATAGAACCATAGAGCTGGAAAAGACCTCAGAGGGTCATCAAGTCCAGCCCCCTCCTCTAGGCAGGACCAATCCCAACTAAATCAACCCAGCCAGGGCTTTGTCAAGCCGAGACTTAAACACCTCTAGGGAAGGAGACTCCACTAGTCCTGAAAGTAGGAATAAGAGATCCTCCGGAAAAGGGCTTTATTCCGGAGGATCACGCCAGTCTAGACGCTTTTTTCCGGCTTTTCCCCAAGCCGGAAAAAAAGCAGCGGACATGTTTATTTAAATCCCGCGGGGGATATTTAAATCTCCCACGGATTTCCCTATTCCAAAGTTGGAAATTAGCATGGCTATTTCGTAATAGGGGCCAGTCTAGACGTAGCCCTAGTGAAATAGTTTTTCCTAATATCCAACCTGGACCTCTTCTACCTCAACTAGAGACCATTGTTCCTTGTTCTGCAATTCATCACTACTAAGAACAGCCTCTCTCCATCCTCTTTGGAACCTTCCTTCAGGAAGTTGAAGGCTGCTATCAAATCCCCTCACTATTCGCTTCTGCAGACTAAACAGACCCAACTCCCTCAGCCTCTCCTCATAGGTCATATGCTCCAGCCCCCTAATCATTTTGGTTGCCCTCCACTGGACCCTCTCCAATGCGTCCACATCCTTTTTGTAGTGGGGGGCACAGAACTGGACACAATACTCCAGATGTGGCCTCACCAGAGCCGAATAAAGGGGAATAATGACATCTCTGGATCTGCTGCCAATGCTCCTCTTAATGCAACCTAATATGCCATTAGCCTTCTTGGCAACAAGGGCACACTGTTGACTCATATCCAGCTTCCCATCCACTGTAACCCTCAGGTCCTTTTCTGCAGAACTACTATTTAGCTGGTTGGTCCCCAGCCTGTAACAATGCTTGGGATTCTTCCATCCCAAGTGCAGGACTCTGTACTTGTCCTTGTTGAACCTCATCAGATTTCTTGTGGCCCAAACCTCCAATTTGTCTAAGTCACTCTGGACCCTATCTCTGCCCTCAAGCGTATCTACCTCTCCCCCTAGCTTAGTGTCATCTGCAAACTTGCTGAGGGTGCAATCCAGCCCCTCATCCAGGTCATTAATAAAGATATTGAACAAAACTGCTCCTAGAACTGAACCTTGGGGCACTCTGCTAGAAACAGACCACCATCCTGACATCGAGCCGTTGATCACTACTCGGCCTTCTAACCAGCTTTCTATCCATCTTACCGTCCATTTATCCAATCCACATGCCCTTAACTTGCTGGCAAGAATATTGTGGGAGACTGTATCAAAAGCCTTGCTAAAGTCAAGATATATCACATCCACTGACTTTCCCATGTCCACAGAGCCAGTTACCACATCATAGAAGCTAATCGGATTGGTGAGGCATGACTTGTCCTTTGTGAATCCATGCTGACTATTCCTAATCACTTTCCTCGCTTCCAAGTGCCTCAAAATAGATTCCTTAAGGAACCCTTCCATGATTTTTCCAGGAACTGAGGTAAGACTGACCGGCCTATAGTTCCCTGGATTGTCCTTCTTCCCTATTTTGAAGATGGGCACTTCATTTGCTTTTTTCCAATCATCCGGGATCTCTTCTGATCTCCACAACTTTTCAAAGATAATGGCCAAAGGCTCCTCAATTACATTTGCCAACTCCCTCAGTACCCTCAGATGCATTAAGTCCGGACCCATGGATTTGTGTACGTTTAGCTTTTCTAAATAGTTCCTAACCTGTTTACCCACCAAGGGCTGTCCATCTTCATCCCATCTTGCATCACTTAGCACATTAGTCCGGGAGCTGACCTTGTCCGTGAATACACAGGCAAAGAAAGCATTGAGTACTTCAGCTTTCCCCACATCAAGACTAGATGCCTAGTCTTCCCATAGTTCCTTCCATCAGGGTATATACGGCCTCCCTGGCCTAGTCCCAAAGTACAGTTCCCTCTATTAGTGTAAATATGGCCTCACAGGCCTGGTCCCGAAGTACTGTTCCCTCTATTAGGGTAAATATGGCCCTGCAGGCTTAGTCCCAAAGTACAATTCCCTCCATTAGGGTATATATGGCCTCATGGGTCTAACCACAAACACACTTCCCTCTCTCAGGGTTGCTATGGCCTAGTCCACAGGGAAGCCTCCCAGACTGCTGGGGAGCTGGCTTGTTGTGGGGTGGGGAGGGAGGGGGACCTGGGCCCTCCCGCTCCACCAGGTCCCAGCCCAGGGCCCTGTTGGCAGTGGAGGATTCCGTTGCCTGCTCGGCGGGGATGCCACTTTCAGTCAAGTTTTGGGCAGGGACAGCCCACAGGTAAGTGAAAACCATGGAGACCTGGGAGTTGGGTCGGAAATGGGAGTGTGTGTAGTCTACAAGAGCAGAGAAAAAGGAGGGACTAGGCAGAACTGGGAGGCAAAATCAAATCAGTATCCTAGATGCCTATATACAAATGCAAGAAGCATGGGTAATAAGCAGGAAGAACTAGAAGTCCTAATAAATAAACAGAACTATGACACTGTTGGTATCACAGAGACTTGGTGGGATAATACATACTAGTGGAATATTGGTATAGAAGGGTACAGCTTACTCAGGAAGGATAGGCGGGGTAAACAGAGAGGAGGTGTTGCCTTATATATTAAAAATGTACACACTTGGACTGAGGTGGGGATGGACTAGGAGACGTATTGAGAGTCTCTAGGTTTGGCTAAAAGGGGTAAAAACAAGGGTGATGTCATGCTAGGGGTCTACTACAGGCCACATGCTCGGGTAGAATAGGAGGATGAGGCTTTTTTTAAACAACGAAAACATCCAAAGCACAGGATTTGGTGGTGATGGGGGACTTCAACTATCCAGACATATGTTGGGAAACTAACACAGTGGGGCACAGACTATTCAATAAGTTCTTTGACTGAATTGAAGACAATTTTTTATTTCAGAAGATTGAAAAAGTTAGTAGGGGGGAAGCTGTTCTATATTTGATTTTAACAAGGGGGAGGAACTAGTTGAGAATTTGAAAGTGGAAGGCAGCTTGGGTGAAAGTAACCATGAAATCATAGACAACGAGTCTAAGAAATGGTAGAAGGGAGATCAGCAAAATAGAGATAATGAAAGAGTGTTAGAAGGAGGAGCGAGAAAAATTGTTCTCCTTGACCTCTCAGGATAGGACAAGAAGCAATGGGCTTAATCTGCAGAATGGGAGGTTTAAGTTGGACATTAGGAAAAACTTAACTGTCAGGCTGGGTAAACACTGGGATCAGTTGCCTAGGGAGGTTGTGGAATCTTCATCCCTGGAGGTATTTGAGAGCAGGTTGGATAGACATCTATCAGGGATGGTCTAGACTCTAGACAGTGCTTGGTCCTGCCGTGAGGGCAGGGGACTGGACTTGATGACCTCTCGAGGTCCCTTGCAGCTCCAGTGCTCTATGATTCTGTGAAGTTTTGCTCATAGATGTTATTTTAAATGTAAATGTCTTGTCTGAAACAACACTTCCTGTACTTTTTCTTCAGATTTTGTCTTGAAAGTGGACTGCTTTACAACACTTCTTTTGGCCATAACTATTGGTATAATCTCTGGATTGACTTATTGGTAAGTTCTCAGTGTTCTGTTTCACATTAAATTATACTCCTAGCAGTGTGTCTTAGTAGCATCAGTTCAGACTAATGTTGTCCAAAGGCTAGCTGGTGCCTATCCCTTACATGTGAGGAAACAGGAGAGGATGAAGACTTATGCTTATACAGCTGTGACTAGGTTCCTCACAATTGTGCTTCAGGGGCATTTGGAGGATTCCCAATGTGAGCAACTAGGCAGGAGGTGGGAAGTAGGCAAAGCTATGGCTCTGTCTCCCTAAGCACTGGTCAGTTAAGCTAGCTCAATGCATTGTTCTGTTGCATTCCATAAAGTGATCTCACAAAGTATTCCCTCCGGGTATGTCTTTCTTGCACCCTCTTTCGAGAGAGGGATGCAAATGAAGACATTTGAAATTGCAAATGAAGCCAGAATTTAAATATGCATATTTGCGTTATGGTGCTATTTTGAAATAACAGACACTGTTAAGACGGGGTTATTTCGAGAGAAAACCCTTCTCTCTCAATAACCCTTATTCCTCACACAATGAGATTTACCAGTTATTTTGAGAGAAGAGTTTTCTCGCGAAAGAACCACGTCTTAACAGCGTCTGTTATTTCGAAATAGCACCATAATGTGAATATGCAAATGAAGCGTGGCATATTTAAATCCTGGCTTCATTTGCAATTTCAAATGTCTTCATTTGCATCCCTCTCTCGAAAGAGGGTGCAAGTGTAGACATACCCTTCATCTCCCAGCAGTGCAGCAAAGGTGCTCTAACAGGAAAGAGGGGGTGTCTAATAGCAGAATTTCTACTGGAGGTTGTAGAAGGAAATCTGGGGGGCTTTGTATTACAGGTGCAGTTTTGCCTCGGTTATTGCAGTCAGCATCAGAAGTCCCATATTCTACTTCCTGTCTGAAGAGAGAGGTTGCATGAAGTGCAGGTTGATAGCCCTGATAGAGGAAGAGATTTGTGATCTGTAGACATATATGTCCTCCTTGCAAACATTGGGGCTGTGGAGGATTTTCTCTATCCAGATCCATTTTATGCAAGCAGCTCTTAAAGGATCAAGCAACAGAGCCAAGTGGCAAGACAAGGACAAAGAAGATGGATTAAAGTTCTAACTAGTCAAACTACAGGAGTTGTTATGGTGGGCATCTATTGGAAACCACCAAATCTCACCAAAGAACAGGACAAATAGGCATCTGCCTGTAATGTGTAGGAAGAAAAACTTTGTTATCATAGGTAACTTGGGGAGATGTTTGCTGACCATCTAATGCAGCCAGTAACAAACCTTTCTTAGAGCGTCTAAAAATAAGTTATTTCTTAACACAGAAAGCCCTTCAACTAATAGCATAATTCAGCACTGAACTAGGGTTGTTAAAATGGATATAAAATGATGAATTGGTTAAATGCTAGTGCTTAACCAATTAATCATTTTAACTTAGGGCATATTGCCAGACACACTCCCAGGCCCCACTGCAGCCATGGCTGTGGGGTCCCAGTGTGGCTGCGATGTCCCATTACCTGCCCCACTGTTCCCACTGTTGGTGCAGCCACAGCAGCTGACCACTGGCGGAGTTCCCTGAGAAGGGCTGGTTTACTGTTTAACATCCCTGTGCTGAATCTCATTCAATTAATAGCTAATTAGTGACCTGAAATTTAGCTGTTTCCTAGGTACCAATAATTATGCTTTGTTTACAATTATATTGTGCAATACACATATGGTACCATCTAGCCATACATATAATATGAACTTGAAAAGGACCAATTGTATCGACTACATGATTAGCCAAATAATTGCTCTTTAACATCTGTTACACAGGATTTTACATCCCTAATTAAGATTATGGCTATAATCAAATCTGATGCTTTAGGACTTCAGGGTTGCCTGTGGGAGTCAGGCAAGATGATCTCTTTTGATGCACAGTGGACTAGATATATTCTGGAAGAGTATTCCCCCACCTTCCTCCAAAGCATCAAAGGCTGGCCACAACTGGAAATGGAGAGAACTGGTACTCTGAGGTAGAACAGAATCCTCTCTCTAGAAGCCTGGCTGGTACAGGTTGAACCTCCCAAAACCAGGATTCTTTCATCCAGCAGCATCCATGATTTGGCAAGACCACAGATGCTCCTGACTGGGAACCCCAAGGGAAAGAGGACTGGTGGCTTAGAACCCAGCAGGGCTAAGGCTGGGGTTGGAGCTAGGACTGGTGCTGGAGTCCCAGTAGCACAGCAGGGGCCATGACAGCCCTACAGTAGCAGAGCTGGAGACATGGCAGCCCCAATCGTGGGGCCGGGGCATTCCAGGCTGCTGGGGTTGGGGAGCTGGTAGCAGGGGACTTCCTCTGGTCCAGTAAATTCTCTCTTTTGGAACTGATCTGGTCCTGAGGGGCTAGACCAGAGTGGTCCAACCAATAAGCTTACTCACACGTACAGGGTCATATTGATTACTAGCTTGGGGCTAGGAAGGAATTTTCCCCAAGTCAAACTGGCTAGGATTTTGGGAAGTATTTGCTTTCCTCTGCAGCCTGGGATATGGTTTGACTGCTGGGAACATCTGGCCATATTGTACCTCGTGTAATCAATTCCCTCTCTTTGCAGAGGCATTGGACATTGGTGGCATGTTAATCTCTCCTGCTGTCTCCCTGTGGCACATAGTTTAGTCTTTTTAGGACTGATATTTTTAGTCTCACTAAAATATTTTTAGTCTTTGGGCTTGATGCTGGGTGTCTGGCTGAAAAGGAATGTCCTGTCATATTCAGCTCTGTCTACAAGATCTTCTGGTCTCTTCTTGCTTTAAATTCTGGGGGTATGTCTACACTACCACCCTAGTTCAAACTAGGGTGGTAATGTCAACCGGAGTTGCAAATGAAGCCCGGGATTTGAATCCCGGGCTTCATTTGCATGTTGCCGGGCGCCGCCATTTTTAAATGTCTGCTAGTTCGGACTCCGTGCCCCGCGGCTACACGCGGCATGAACTAGGTAGTTCGGATTAGGCTTCCTATTCTGAACTACCGTTACTCCTCGTGGAATGCTAGTAATGGTAGTTCGGAATAGGAAGCCTAGTCTGAACTACCTAGTTCGTGCCGCGTGTAGCCGCGGGGCACGGAGTCCGAACTAGCAGACATTTAAAAATGGCGGCGCCCGGCAACATGCAAATGAAGCCCGGGAAATTCAAATCCCGGGCTTCATTTGCAACTCTGGTTGACTACATTACCACCCTAGTTCGAACTAGGGTGGTAGTGTAGACATACCCTATGAAACCCTCTGAAAATATAAATTTGTCTCTGAAGCACATTGGCTGAGAGCGAAGGTAACTTTGTGGCCAAAAAGTAGATAAAAAAGAGCAAGGAGTTAACAGGGAGAGCTGAGGCTGAAGGGGCAGTTGAATGTTAAGGCAAAAGTGGGCCAAGAAAGAGCATGTGACAGCTGCTATGTCCCACAGTGGCTTTGAACATGCTGCTTGATAGACAGCATTGTTTTGTATGATTATCTCAGTCTGCGGTGTCCAACCAGTTCTGAAGACCCACTGGTCATCCCCAAGTCCATCCCTAACTTGCCTCTTCTACATAGCCACAACACACAAGTTTCTGTTGTTAGGGAACACAACATCCCCTTGTCTAGTTCTTCCCTAATATGTGATTTACTACAGAGAAGGACCATGGCAGGCCTGTTGTATCTGGGACCTTCCATGGAGAATGGGGACAGGATATGGCATAAGTATGAACTTTTACCATGCATGTCTGTCGCTGCTCTATAACTCCATTTTGCTATTTAAATTCTTTGCTTTTTGCCTTGTCTCCTGTGCATTGTTGGTATGGACAGCGCCTCCTGTAAATTTAAGCCATGTGTGTGATCAGGATCACGTGAGGAGGTCCCAAAGAGGATGGAGAAAGGCTGTTCACAGTAGTGACAGATGGCAGAACAAGGCGCAATGGTCTCAAGTTACAGTGTGGGAGGTCTAGGTTGGATATTAGGAAAAACTATTTCACTAGGAGGATGGTGACGCACTGGAATGGGTTACCTAGGGAGTTGGTGGAATCTCCATCTCTAGAAGTTTTTAAGTCTCAGCTTGACAAACCCCTGGCTGGGTTGATTTAGTTTGGCTTGGTCCTGCCTTGGGCAGGCGGCTGGACTTGATGACCTTCTGAGGTCTCTTCCAGCTCTATGATTCTATGGTTCTATGAGGACAGCAATGTTAGATACAAATAAAGGGCCAGTTCCACTCAATTAAACTCCTAGGTTTAGATCAATGGTGAGGCACAAATATCCTGAGAATGGAAGCTGGCCCAGTGTAATTTGCAAAGCCATGTGATTTTGTGGCAACCATTTTTGTCTTTTACTAGGAATGTGTTTCAAGGATGTCAGCAGAAGAACATGTCATTTTGGATTACATTTCTGTAAGTAACCAGAAATCACTCACCAAGCCACTGTGTTTCATTAAATATCATGATCTGTGAGATTACTAACAATGCAAACAGGTATCCCTTCCCAGGTTGGGTGTGACCAGTGCTGTTGTCAGGTCTCTTGATAGCAAAAGGAGAAGGAACTGATCACTTTTTCCCCTGTTTTTTTAATCTCCCTTCCCATTTTCCTCCCACCCTCTCCTTTATGGAAGGCTCACTTCTAGGTTTCCATGTGAGTCTAGTGAATAGAAATGCACACCAATATGCTTCTTATGCCATAGTTTACATGTTTTAGGTTCCTGATGTCATTGTTTCATTTAGCGATGATTGTTCATTGCGCTTTACCAATGTAAGGACTGGGGCTGTATATACTAGCTTGGCACAGCAGCAGATTAGATGTAATGTTCTAGCCAGGCCATATTCTGTAGGGCTGGATGAATAATGCCTCCCCATGAGAGACTCCACCTAAAGCCGCGCATGAGCTTGCAAATTCAGTGGGACAGACCTGAGCTTGGGCTGCTTTTCCTCACCTTCGCCTAGGCCAGTGCACTCAGCCACACTAGGGAGTCTGTCAGTAGCTGGTGTGTAGGCACACGTATGCCATGTAGCACCAGCTTTGTGGGCTCACCTACCATATTGGAACTCAAAAGGTAGGCAGCTACACTGGCTTTATGTGGAGATCCTCTGGCCAATATATTCATCAACATTGTTCTGCTGCTCCCAACACAATAGCTCTGAAATGAAGTCTCCAGAAGAGGGCTGCCTGGGGAGGGAGGCTCATGTGGGCTTGAGCTTGGATGGTAGCCAAGTCTCTGTGGAAGCAACTTCCACACAGCTATTTATAGTACTCTAGCTCAAGCCCCCATTAGCACAAGGTTATCTACCAGCTGCCAAGCAGAGATACCCTTGGTGAGGAGGTAGAAATAGGAAATAGTCCTGTGTGGAGTGTACATACACACACACACAAATAGCAGGTGGCAGGGGGAAGGTGAGCGGATATTAAAAGAGAAATGTAAGAGGGAGAAAACAGAAAAGGGCAAGACACAAGTGATACAGTTAACACGTGTAAAACATATCACCTGGGTACTTACAGTTGTTGCTGATCAAAAAGTGTATAGACATAAATAAAAGCTACTGTTTTGAAAAAGTTGGTCCCAGCAACATTTTTGCAAGGGTCTGTATTTCTGCACAAATCTGTAGATTGAATGACACCTCAGCTCAGGCAAATCAGATGCAAACTATGCAAGTCATTTAAAGTACTGTACTTACAAACATATGATAATATTCTAAGAACAGGTCAATCCTGTGGTCAGGGACCAGAGCGTAGCTGGGGTTGATGTACCTTACATTTGATTTTTCTGGGGAATCCCCATAGCGGGAGGTCGATGGAGAAAGTGACTGAGACTCTAAGGAGTACCATAGTTGATGGCGGGGGGGAGGGAGGGACCCTCAGTGTTCAATTTAGGTCTCAGCTAGACCTGCTAAATCAAACTCAGTAAGTATAGACAGATCTAAAACAGCTACCTCTCTGATAATCGTTTTCTGATACAAATTTTACATCTGAATAACTTTTATGCTATTTTTTAAATAACAGAAATAGTAACAATTGTCATCACTATATTTAGCAGAAATATTAATTAGTGAAATTTTTTTACTTTTTTAGTCCAGCAAATTTTGCTCTACCATTAATAATTGCCTGCTGTGAGAACAACTGTAAAAAATTCCCACTGAACTTAATTTTACCATTGATGCTTGTAAGTATATTGTTGAAGTCTTTGTTTTCCCGATGGGCTCCTGGTGACATGGCTTTTGGGGGAGACTAGCCCCCAGCCCTTCCCTCCTCTTCTGCTCACCTCTCCCTCTCCCCTCTGCTTCTGTCCCCCATCTTCCTGCAGGAGCTCAGCACCCCTTACCCTGGCCCCAGACCGAAGTGGCTGGAGAGGCAGGTGCCAGTTCCAGTTCTCTGAGGTGCAGGGCAGAGTGGCTGCAGCACTCCCAGCCCTGGTGCTCCAGGAAGCATAGGTCCAGCACCCCCAGCCCCGGTGCACTGGGCAACCAGATGGCATGGTTGCAGCACCCTGCCAACCCCAGTGTGCTAGGCAGTGCAGTGTGAATGCTGTTCAGGCAGCACGACCCCAGTCTTTCCCTACTGGGGGGCAGGCCAACCCACCTCTGGGACAAGGTAGAGAATTGGAAGGAAATGTTAGGAGGAAGCTGGCTTTGGGGTGGGGCGGCACCAGACTGTTTGGGGAGACCCAGCACCCCCTGCCTCTAATACCCACTGCCAATGGCTTTCCCTATCATTTTCTTTAATGTATTTTAAGGAACTCAATGGGTCTTGTTCAGACACGCTAATAGGTAAATGTGAAAATTTCTCTGCACCAAAAAATGACTGCTCCAATCCTGGACCCGGACAGCACCATCTATTCTGCAGGATGCAAACTGCTGAACAACATGGAATTCCTGTAAATATAACAAGGACACATTGGCTACGTCCACCTCCTCCATGGACACAATGTCTAGACTACATCCCTCTTTTGAAAGAGGGATGTAAATAAGACAAATTGAAATTGCAAATGAAGCCAGGATTTGAATTTTTCGTGCTTCATTTGCATAATGGTGGCCACACGTTCTTTCGAAAATGGGTATTTCAAAAGTGAAACTGCTGGCTAGAAGTGGTTCTTTAAAAAAAACAACGACCCTTTTTCGAAAGATCCTGTACGCCTCAGGGTTTTTTTTCTTGAAAAAACCTCATCTAGATAGCGGTTTCCAGGGGCGGCCTGTGAGCCTAGGCAAACTAGACAGTTGCCTAGAGCGCCACCGGCCTGGGTGCCCGATGATGACATCACGGCCATTGACGGCCGAGCAGACGGGGGTGCCACCTAGGGTGCCAGCTGCCGCAGCCAGTTTCAGGCCGCTCCTGGTGGTTTCACTTTCAAAATGCCCATTTTCAAAAGAACATGCGGTCGCCATTATGCAAATGAAGCACAGGAAATTCAAATCTCGGCTTTATTTGCAATTTCGATCTGTCTAATTTACATCCCTCTTTTGAAAGAGGGATGTAGTCTAGACATTGTGTCTGTGGAGGAGGTAGAACTGAAAGATTGGAGGAGAGTCTGTATAACAATAAAAAAAATAATCTTAGCTCTTATTTAGATGTCTAGTCCCTGCTTTACAAAGGACAGTCTGATTTGCTCCTCCTCTGCAGCGCTCACTACCTATTTTGTAGTGTATCCTTTAATCACATGATGGAATAAATCCATCTCTTGCCTGGCATCCAGGAAAGCTGAAGAGAAGAAAGGATGAAAGCTATCATGATGGTCAGATCATTTAATTGTATCCTCCTCCCTCCCAAGTTTTTGTCTCTAGAGCATTCCTTCTTGTGCCTTCTTTTTTGTGTCTTCTTGTGTCTTGAGTATTCGTTCCTGTGTCCTTTTTGGAGGTCCAGAACCCTACATTTCCCTAAACTTTGAAATTCAAATTTGTAGCCATTATTTTCCTCAAATATGTAGGGTAATCAAGGTTCCAAAGGAAAAATAGGATATCCCACAGTGATGGTCCTCAATCCCCCCTCCAGCCTGAGGTTTTCCTACCCCTCCCATACTAGCAGCCAGTCCGACTCTCCCCTGCCCCTCAAGCCCGGCATCTGCCCACACAGGGCCAATCTGAGGCCGCCTTCTTCTCCCTGTGCACCAGCCCCGTCTAAGAACCCTCTACCACCCTGATGCCTGCCAGCATAGACTGATCTCCTGAGCTCTTCCTCCCATATGAGGGTGGTGTTGCTTCTCACCCGTCCTCCCACACATTCCTTTGCACCCCACCGGGGCCACATTTTTTGGCAAAACTGCATTTGTCCAGTTTGCTTTTGCCAACTGATGATCAGTTGGCAACAGCAAAAAGGCAAATGCCCAGTTTTGCCCCAAAAGTTGACTTAAAAAAGAGCCTGTCCCAGCTAAAATGGGATATATGGTCACTTTACATGTGTGCCTGTCAGAAAATGGCCTGCAGACTTATTAATTATTCCTCTTTCACTTTATTATGATGTAAGCATCAAGGCTGACTGTGGAATTGTCCAAACAGGTTAACAAACAAATAATAACACTTTAATGAAAGAGAATGGATCGGGAGCTGATTTCCTTAGGGATTTTCTATATGCTGTGTTTTTTTTACCCATCACCATCCTGACCATTTCTTTCAGTATTTCATCCTATTAATATAAGGAGCTGAAGTAAAAAATATGCATTATTTTACTAACGAAAGTGTTCGCTCTCTCTGTTTTGGATTTTTTTAGATCCTAGCTGAAAGCCTGCTGCTTGGAGCGATTACATCGTAAGTCTTTAAGAATTTTCTTTAATTGTAATAGATCCTCTTTGTGCCTTTAATTGAAATAATATGTGGTATTCTTGGATTTTAGCTTCTTTGCTGCCACGACATTAATGCAGGTTGGAGGAATAACAGCATCTGTGACTTTGGTGCTGTATTGGTTTGTTCTGAAGTCCAAGGTAAATATCATCTAATGAAATATTTTGCAAAAGTACACTTTGAAAAGTCAGTATTCGCATGAATTTACCAACAAAACTGCATCTACTTAAAAGTTTGTCATGTAGAGTTCTGGTGGTGTATTCTTTTACTCAGTAGCTTACCTCAAATACTGATTTTGTTTTTGGCCCTAGAGAAATTCATATTAAAAAAAATCAAAGTATTTGACTGACCTAAAACATGTGGGTCTAATTAACCTACCCTGTCCTATCCTCCCACAATATACACATTTATTTACCCACACATTTTGCTGCTCTAATCTCAGCAAAAGGTGATTGCTTGCAAAACCCAACTAAACTGGGCCTTTGGGTGCTGCAGCCATGCCATCCTGCTGCCCATTTATTTCAAAGGCTGCGTCTAGACTGACAAGTTTTTCCACAAAAGCAGCCGCTTTTGCGGAAAAACTTGCCAGCTGTCTACACTGGCCACTTTGAATTTGCACAGGAACACTGATGATCTAATGTAAGATTGTCAGTGTTCTTCCACAATTACAATGACTCTTCCGTTCGGGAAAAAGCCCTCCTGCGCAAATGCTTTTGTGCAAGAGGGCCAGTGTAGACAACTGAGAACCGTTTTGCGCAAAAAAGTCCCGATGGCGAAAATGGCGATCGGGGTTTTCTTGCACAAAACCGCGTCTAGATTGGCACGGACGCTTTTCTGCAAAAAGTGCTTTTGCGCAAAAGCATCCGTGCCAATCTAGACGCTCTCTTCCACAAATGCTTTTAATGGAAAAACTTTTCCATTAAAAGCATTTGAGGAAAATCATGCCAGTATAGACGTAGCCAAAGTGTTTTCCATTTGAAAATTCTATCATCCACATCTATCATCCATATCTAGAATTCTATCATCCACATCTAGAATCACTCACACAGGTACTAGTGAGTGCCAATGTGTGCGTATTAAGAGCTGGAGGCCAGGTAAAGGACCTATTTAAAATCAAGATGTGCAGTAACTTAGAAACCAATAAAACATATTTCAGGGATTTATTTAGTTTAAGCAAAGGCCAGGATATGGGCAGGAGCTTAAACCAGCCTTGGTAACTTCAGAATTTCATTATCACTACTGTATATAGTTGACTCAACCTTACTAATCACCATCCTTGGGGAACATGGTAGCATTTACAATCACAGATATCTTGGTTAATAGCAATTGAAGACAGCCTATTGTATTTGTTGTTCTCAGTGGAACATCATTCGTGCACCTGTGCCCTCCTGGATCGTGTTCTCAATGTTGATCATCTTTGGAAGTCTCTGTTGCTTTAACAAATCACCAGTAAGTAATTTATTATTTCTCACAAAGGCACACAGTGTCTTTCCAGTGATACAGTTCTTATAAACACAGTGGGTATATGCCTATAGAGCAGCTAGAGGTGTAATTTCCAGATTGGGTAGCTATACGTGTACTAACTCTGCTCATGCTAGAATCTAACAGTAGTAGTGTGGCCACAGCAGCTCAAGTACAGTCCATTGCACTCACCAGGCTGGGCACATACGTGGGTGGCTAGCCTGAGTGTCTGACAACAATTCTGCTACTTTTAGCTGTTACTGCAAGCAGAGTTAGAACATGTAGGCCTACCCATACTGGGAATTTTATCTTCCTGCTGCTGTGCAGATGTAGTCTATCTCATGGAATAGTACCAATAGCCCCATCTCTCACTACCTGAAAGTACATCAAAATTCCCACTGCAGAAAGGAATGCTGAACTATGCACTTCAGGAAGCAGGGCAACTGTGTAACAAATTGTACCCCTCTGAACTTTGTTTGGTTTAATCATCTGATCAGTAGATGTCTTCTATATGTTCTTCCTGTTTGATTCCTCTTTGAGTAGCAAAACCAAATGTGTTAACAGGTATCTATAGGCACTTACTGATCTGCCAGCCATGAAAGGTTGTACGTGTTTTGTTCATGTTCCCCAAATGAAAAATGGATTACTATGCAAAAGAGTCTTTCTGTTCCCCCGAGTAAGTTTAGTAACTGATATATTAAGCGTATTAATTGCCAGTTATGAATTAGCATTTGTTTTCAGATCAACTGCAGTTCTGCTAGGACTTTTTTTTTTACTATGCCAAACATGTCCTTTTTAAGGTTGCTATTGATTTAAATGCACTAAAGGCAGTAACTCTCTGCTAGTTTTCATTTTGCAATGATGGCGAACACAAGCATATTTCTTCACTTTTTTCTTAGACATTACAATTTGTTTATGGTTTGTTTGGGATGCTGAGCTCCGCAATTGTAAGTAGACTGTTTGTATAGCATTCTCTCTCTCTCTCTTTTTTACAGAATGTTACTATTTTCTTTTGGCCAAAATTTTAAAATGAGTTCTCATGTGAGGTTCCTCATTCCATAATTACGCACCTAAAAAGCTGTGGTCTGATATTTCAGAAGTGCTAATCCAAGTATACTCAGTTCCCATGAAAGGCAGTAGCTCTGCAGATGCTGAGCACCTCTATGAACCAGGCCCCTTTCCCTTTGGCCTGTTGTGGAGAAATGCAAAGTTTCTTCCCTAACAATCTTGTCTAGGCCATTTGGTGATGGGACTAATGAAATGCAGTGCTTGCTGCAATGGATGTATAATTTTGCTGTGGATAAGCAGCAGCAGTCTCATTAGTGGTAGTATGACTGCCTGAGCACCCTACTAGATTGTAATTGCCGAAACAAGGGATTTGGGGCATGTGACAGTGGGCTGTTCCCTGTGGTTGGTGTTACGAAGGCCCATGGAACACAAGAAGTTTGAAGGAGCTGCCCTAAGGACGGCAGGGGCTATAATAAAGTAATAGATGGACAAGAAAATATTTGTAAAATGCCTTTTTCTTAAAAGTTTTCCGAAGAGTGACAGCTTAAATTCTGCTCTACAGTCTTATAGGACTAGAGGTCCCACAGGCTATGTCTACACTGCACTCAACTCAATATAAGATACCCAATTTGCGCTATGTAAATTGCATACTTATTTCAAGTTTATTTTGAAATAGCACCAAATTTCAAAATAGCCTATCTACACAGCACCAAATTTTGAAATAAAGTGCTATTTCGAGACATCCCTTAATCCTCGTGGAATGAGGGTTATCGGGATGCTGAAATAGCACGCCCATTATTTCAAAAATATTTCAAAATAATGGGCGGCTTGTGACAAAACGGGGTTTGATGTGTAGACCTACCCTTAAGGAGAAATAAACCTTTGCAATTGTGATGTCCATAAATATTAACAAATGTACCTGAGACCATGCAACATGGTTATGGTCATAGAATGTTGCACAATAAGCTTAGTCCCAGATGAGGGCAAGCACTGTACTGAAACCGTGCATTTTGTAATAAAAGTTGTAATTGAGGTTTTTCCTTCCTTATTCTTGTAAGCATTTGATTAAGAAGATACAAATTAGGATCAAAAGAGAATCCACAAAGGAGCAAAAGCCCATGGATTATACCATCTCAGCACTGAAGATCTACACAGGCATTGTACTTTTTTTCTTCTTTATGCTGCAGTTAATGGAGCCTGTCAACTGTTTGGACTGAGATTGCTGCCCTTGCCTTTGAGGTTGGCTCTGAGTTATTGGCAGGGTTGAAATCCTTTCATATAGGCCATCTGATGACAGAGGCATGTAGACTAGGCTACCCGGCATAGGAAAATGAAGCAGCCATTTAAATAATCGCCGCTTCATTTAAATTTAAAAGGCTGCCACGCTGAGCGGGTCAGCTCAGTGCAGTAGTCTGGATGCTCCACGGTTGACATCAAAGGCATTTGTCGACCTCCCCGGTAAACCTCATCCCATGAGGCATACCGAGGAGGTTGACAAATGCCTTTGATGTCGACCGCCGAGCATCCAGACTACTGCGCTTAGCCAACCAACAGCTGATCCGCTCAGAGTGGCAGCCATTTAAATGAAGCAGCAATTTAAATAATTGCCGCTTCATTTTCCTATGCAGGGTAGCCTAATCTACATGCCTCTGTTTTCAGAGGCATGTAGTCTAGACATACCCATAGTGAGAGAAAGTACAGTAGGTACTGAGACTGACTTCTAGATTAAACTGTTTTTATCCATATAGGTCCCCTGCAGAAAGGGGACTAATTTAATGTGGGGATGCCCCCTCATGTATGAAACCCACATGGATTGACAATGATTGGGGGCTCAAGAATGAACATCATGGGGCAGGTGGGACCATTAGCTCTTGAGAGGATCACTTGGTGGTGGGTGGGTGGATGGGGGTGTTCCAACATTTGTGCAGACCCAGGAAATCAGAGGCTAGGGAGGTGATTGATTGAGATTAAATTCACTTGGTAGTTAATTAGAAGGTACTTTTGCAGCCCGCCCTGAAAATCCTTATTTGGGTACGGGACCACCTCATACAATACCTATACAAGGACTGGAGCTATGTCTACACTATTGTTGCATAAGATATGCAAATGAGCTGCAATGATATTCATCCCTGCACTTCATTTGCATACCTAATGAGCTGCCATTTTTGTGGAAGAGGCTTTTGCACAAGAAGGCGCTGCCTACACTGCTCTTTCTTGCGCAAAAAACCCCTTTTGCACAGGAGCCATTCTGCCGCTTATTTTCAGGAAGAACAGCTCCTGTGCAAGAGGGGGTTTTTGTGCAAGGAGCAGTATAGACAGCTCCTTGTGCAAAAGCCCCTGCCGCAAAAATGGGGCTCATTTGCATATCTGCACAGTGTAGACATAGCCATGGGCTGTGTCTAGACTGGCATGATTTTCCAGAAATACTTTACCTATTTCCCCAAAAGAGTGGCAAGTGCCTTTGCGCAAAATATTTGCTTTTGCGCAAAAGCATCCGTGGCCAGTTTAGACGCTATTTTGCGCAAGGAAGCCCTGATCACCATTTTAGCTATCGGGGCTTTTTTGGGCAAAACAGTTCTTCCCTGTCTACACTGGCCCTCTTAAGCAAGTATTCTTGCGCAAGAGGGCTTTTTCCCAAGCAGGAGTGGGAAAGTATTTGCGCAAGAAGCACTGGTTTTGTACATTACAAAGTCAGTGCTCTTGCGCAAATTCAAGCGGCTAGTGTAGACAGCTGGCAAGTTTTTGCACAAAAGCAACCGCTTTTGCGCAAAATCTTGCCAGTCTAGACGCACCCATGGGGTTTTGAGTGCAACTATAATTATATATATATATATATATATATATATTATATAAAAAAATAAAAAAAAAGCATGAGGGATCTGCAATCTCTGAACTGCCTAATATTTTTCTCCATGCTTTAAGCAGATTGTAAAGTACTTACCGTCTTTTAGCGAATATAACCCGCACCCGAATATACCCCACGGTTTTTGCAGTTTGAGTAAAAAAAATTTTGTATACCCTGCACACGAGTATAACCCGCAGGGTATACAAGACTTTTTTTCAAACTGTGCGGGGGGCTTCTATGGGTGGGGGAGAGGGTGAATTAGCCACCCTCCAGATGGAGGCTCACTCACCCCGCCTGGTTCCCATGTGGCTGCACAACCTCCAGGCAGGGGAATGAGTGCTCCCCACCCCTGCCTGTAGCTGCGCAGCTGCCAGCCTCCAGATGGGGAAGCACTCATCCTCCAGTTCCTGTGCAGTAGCGCGCCCCCCGCCCTGCGGCTGCGCAGCCCTTAGCCTCCGAGCAGGGGAGTGCTCATTTCCCGGTTCCTGCGCAGCTGCAGAAAAGGGCAGAGGGAGTGCTCCTGCACAGGAACCAGGGGATGAACACTTCCCCGCCTGGAGGCTGTGCAGCCGCAGAAAGGGGTGGGGAGGCATGCTCCTGTGCAGGAACTGGGAGATGAACACTTCCCCGCCCGGAGGCTGGTGGCTGCGCAGCGGGGAAAGGGGCGGGCGAGCATGCCGCTCACCACCAGGTGAATAAAATTTTTTTTGCATACCCCGCACCTGAGTATACCCTGCAGAGGGTGTGTGTGTGTGTGTGTGCGCGCGCGCGAACATAACCCGCAGGTTATATTCGCTAAAATACGGTAAGTGGGTAAAAACACTGCTATGAATTTATTAAATGTATTTACTGTTCAATGGAATAAATATACAAAAATCAGTACTTTTCAGAATCTAAGCTGCTGGTAAAGACTTTTAAATATTTATGTACAAAATAAGATTTATTGATGCTCAACTGTTTATCTTGATGTGTAAATGCTTTCTATTTCTTTGGTAACTGGTTTGGAATTGATCGAGCTAGTTTAACATAATTAAACTGTTTATCAGAAGTCTGTATTTTAGAACTTACCTTTTTGTTCCTTACGAACTACCTTCAATGAGTAACCTACTAAAATTCAGCAAAGAATTTAAAACCAACCCAAGGGCCTGATTTAGCAAACACACAAGGGGTGTCAACGTTTGCCTAAGTCAAGGCTCAAAGTTGTCTGCACTATGTAATGTTGCTCTGCTCAGCAGGGAAAGTGACAAAGTCGCAAAAACCACAGAATGCTAGTTCTTGAATCAGTCTCTCTCTCTCCCCTATGCAGTTTTAAAGAAACTCAATAACTGAATCCATTTTAAAAATTCAGTTCAGTACACTTGATATGATTTCACTAAAAACATGAATAAAAGTGTGTGTAGCATAGCCACATCAAAGACTAAAATGCATACCTTAGCTGTATGTTGTGCATGTAGTGATGGCTCTTAAAAATACTGCACATAGTGCTAGTCTTCCTTTGTAAGAGACAGTGGCAAGTTTAGAAGATTATAGGGCCAGTCAACTGAAATAAATCACTAACTCATGATAGTAGCAAGGAAAATACTATACTTGTAGTTCCTCATATTTGAGCAATGGTGGCAAAAAAGTGGCTTTAATTGGAGCAAAAAAGGGGAATGGAAGCATTAAATAAACATTTCTTTCCAAGTCAGATAATTAAAAAAAATAAACACCACCATAATACATGTGGTCAACCAGTTTATAGAAATAAAAAACTTCTTGTAATAGATGATAGAGGCTCAGAATACAGCCAGCATATGCTTAAAGAGTACTTAAGGACTATAAATTGTTGGTAACAGTTTCCTTGATGGAGATTGCAGGAGTAGGTCCAACATGAGTCCAGATATAGCCTTTTTCGGGTCTAGTAGGAACAGTAGGGAAGGGAGATGATCGAGATTTGAAATATTCTGAAGGTGCATGACAAACAAATTCTAAGTATTCCATTTTCCTTGGAAGATCTTCTTCTGGTCCTAAAACACAAAGTACCGGTAACACTTTCAGCTTTACACATTATATATCAAATGAACATAACACGGACAGCAGCCACGGTTTGAGAGCACTTCTTTTTCAATTAAAAACCTGCAATATGGTAAAAGCCTTTTTAAATGTGTTCCGTTCTGTGTACACGAGCGTTGAAGCAGTCTTCCACTAGTTAGTTATGAGTAGAGTTGAAAAAAAACTTATGTAGTGAATTTAGCTGCTGTCTATGCTTGAAATGCATATCCAGCTCATTTTTTTTCTCTCAAATATATTCATATTTGATGTTTGTAATAGGAACTGTCACACAGGGCTCCCCTCCATACCAATCCCTCCGTACACCCAAAGTGAGTTTCACCTAATGTGAGTCTTTTGTAAACCAAGGGGAGACTCTAGGCCTGTAGGGTAAGTTACCTACTTTTTCCAGCCATGACTAGACTCCCAGGCTAGACTCAGATAATTAAGTCCCCAAGCCCACAACAATTACACCTAGAGCCCTGCATAGATACAAATTTGTATCTGCTTATGCAGCTATAAATGGGTATCTGCTGATCTGCAGGACTCTTCTGTGGAGAACAGCAGCAGTTAAACAAGGTGGTGCTGCTGCTCCCAGGATCCAGCGCCCCATTCTCACAGTTCCTCCAAGCCATATGGCTGTATTGTCTCCAGCAGGACTGTGTCATTGCAGACCGGAGACCCAGTTTGGGGAGATACAGCCACATAGCTGGAAGGAGCTGACAGCGCAAGGCACTGGCTACTAGGAACAACAGCACCACATTTTTCTCATTTAGCTGCTGTGGTTCTTGGGAGTACAGCCCCGCAGATACAGATTTCTATCTATGGATATCTACATCAGCAAACAGAAATCTATATCTGGGCAGGCTCCAATTATGCCTATGATTATTTTCATGTACGTAAGTAAACCTACTCAACTCAAATAGGACTACTCCGTTTTATCTGTGGCTTGAGGATTTACAGGATCCAGGCCTAAAACTACATAAATGGCCAGAGAACAATAAAGCATTCTACAAATTACACCACAGATAGGTGCAGTCTATATAAGATGTTTTTGTACAAGTGTAGCCAAGTATACAAGTTATAAGTAGTCTTGGCACTTACCTATGATATAGGATGCAGGGTCAAAACAGTCTTTAGGACTGGCTACAGTAGGAATGAGCCATGTTAAAGCAGCACTCTTTTCACAGTATTGGTCCTGAATAAACCCCCTAATCTGAGCATAGTATGTTTTTCCATCATGCTCATCAACCACTGAAACAACATCTCCAATTTGATAGTACACTCCCTGGAAAAGATACAGATAATTACTTCCTTAAAAACCTGACTATACTAGCAACTACCTGGAACTTTCTTCAGCTCTCTTCAAGGATGCTTTAAATACCAAATTATCCCTCTCTAACACCATTTATTTATAAGCACAATGTTTAGATCTCATCTCCAGTCCTGAGAAGCTGCAGTCTTTTCCCAAGCGCTCCAACAAATCAGCCTTTCCAATCAAAGGGAAAGGGCTGCTGTAAAATAGAATAATTCTTCTCCCTTAGTATGGTCTGTGCAAAACCAACTACTCTCCCATGGCCTGAGTTAGTTTCTATTCTGCAGAAGTAGAATCACTGCCTCACTGACACCAGGGTACCAAGCTCAGGTCTTCAGAGCATCACAAGAGCCAGTCTATATGCTGTCTCGGGAGCTACATGTCATTCTAGAGCCAGAAGTCTTTGAGATAAATTATTTACTTCTGTTTTGATTTTTCCCCTTGGGGGAAAAAAGATGAACCATCTCACTTTAAAAAAAAAAACCACCATGTAATTTTTGAGCCCTTTCCCAGCTATAGACACTGCTACAGACTGAATGCCGCAAACATCCTATTAAAAAAGCATAAGTGAAAATATACCAGTGTTTCTTAAACTGTGTTCCGTGGCACAGCGGTGTGCCATGAGAAAGTTGGAGGTGTGCCATGGAGAACAGAGTTAAAAATGGCCACCCTTAAAGGGACCGCCTGCGATCCCCCCTGCTCCCCCTCAACAAAAAGTCCTTGGTGTTCCTCATTAAAAAAAAATATTGTTTGGTATTCTTCTGTCTTAAAAAGTTTAAGAAACACTGGAATATACATTTATTTTCACAGAGGTGATAGACACATCAGTATTTTGGTTCCTCAGAACATTTCTTGCTTTTTAAGTTTGGTTTATTTTTTTTTCAAACTTCTATAGTGTTCCCATGGACTGCAACAACATTTCTTGAAGCCAGAACTTCACAAAGAGAACCTCTTATACTTGGGATATTTCCTCTATTTAAAATAGGACCCATCACACTAAATTTGAACTACTGCTGAAAATAAATATTAACTTTTTGGTTCCCCCCAAAAATAGTGAAAGCTGACACTTTCATAAATTAACAAGTGTGTTTTTTTAAATGTTTTCAGTAAAAAACAGGTTCCCTTTATAAGAATTACACAATTTAAAGCGTAACTTCTAAAGATAAAGATTAAATCTTCTGAAGTCAACAATTTTCTATTATTAGGAGCAGCAATGTAACAATACTATACAACACAGTGATGTTTGGGATTCCTGTTTGTGACAGGAAGAAATATTTTTTGTAAATAAAGTCCCTTCTGTCTGTGATAATTTTTGAGTGTCTTGGAGGAATAGCAGCGTCTTCTTCTCTATATAAACAATACATACCTTATGAAAGATGGATTCTGCTGTAATTATTGTCGATACAGACTCAGGAGCCTTGATGGGCTAAAGAAACAACATTAAAAAAGGAGGAATTTTTTGTGGAAAAAAATTCATAAGAAAAATATCACTGCTGTCTACAAAAATAGGAAAGAAAATTATAGCAAATCTGAGATACTACAACAGAATTTTCACATAAAAAAAGAAAGGACAAGAAGTAAGTTTTCTAAATATTTACATTAAAAATTGCAGTGACACCACTGAAGTTATTTCTCTTTAAAACCTCGTTTTTTGAGATAAGACTGGTTATAAACTTGTACCACCAGTCTCAATGTTAAACATGAAAGTAGGGAAGAGGAGGAGAATGTGTAGGCCGCTTGAGAATTCAGTTCAGAGGAGGCGGCAGAACAACCCCTTATACAGATATGTGAGATTTGTTCACGCTGCTCAGGGGTAGAGACAATCCAAATCTGGGTACCTGACACTTCAACCATATCCTATCCTGACTAACGTGACTGCACAAATGGAGATGTAAAAGAAATAACAAGGAGGGCAAATGCAAGTTCTCAGAAATCAGGGTGGATTAAAATTCCCAGGCTCCACGTAGCGCTGCCGCTTTGAAATGCTACGGGGAGCTGACTCTGGGCTCCCTGCAGCATTTCAAAGCGGCAGCACTGCACAGAGTCCAGGGTCAGTGGGGGAGTGGCCCTGGGCTTCCCGCAGTACTGCTGCTTTAGGGCTGTCTAGACCACATGCTTCTTTTGGAAGAAGTTTTTCCAAAAGAGATCTTCCAAGTAAAGCTTATTTAGAAAGAGAGCATCCACACAGCAAGAGTGCAACAAAAAAGCAATGTGCTTTTTCGAAAGATAGTGTCCACATTTATTGGACGCTTTCCTGCATTTAAGTTGTAATTAGCAGGGCTCGACAAATAATTCAATCTATTCGCCAGTGGTGAGTAGATTGTAACCTGGAAGAGCCAGGTTCAGGCGATCCGCACATGCGCAGATCACTGGACAGCGTGGCTGGCGAGCGGGGCATGCCGCAGTTTGGCGAGCTCTGGTAATTAGTATGGACAGAGTGCCCACCAGGGCACCTGTGTTATTTCTTGGAGGCCTCTTCTTTCGAAAGAACTCCCTCTTATGCATCCACACACACCTTCTTCCAAAAAAGCTTTGGAAAAAGGCTTCTTCCGTTGTCGGAAAAATCCCTCCGTTCTTTCAATTTTCTGTCCCCCACTGGCCCCGTACTCCCCGCAGCACTTTTCCCTTTGAAGTGTACCAACAGCCTGGGGGCTGTTTCTACAAATCAAAGGCGGTAGTGTCCTAATCGAATAGTTACATCAACTATTTGATTAGTCAATTAATCGAAATGTAACATCCCTAGAGTTAACCTACTTTAGGGTGAGTTACTGCAAGGTCTACACTGTGTGGGGTTGACTGGAGAAACCTCTCCCCTCAATTTGATTTCTCTTACTCTTCTCTCAACGGTAGAGTACCAGGGTCTACTGCTGTAATGTAGATGTAGTCTCAGTCACAACTTTAGGCCAGGTCTACACCGCTGGAGAAAATTGATGCAAGATACGTAATTCCAACTACGAAAACTGAGTAGCTAGAGTCAAGGTGCCTGACGTCAATTTTCAGGGGCAGCCCCACAGTTGGAGGCTGATGGAGAAACTCTCCTGTGGCCTTCCCTTACTTTGTGCGGAGTCAAGGAGGGCACCCTCAGTGTTGGATTTATTGGGCCTTTACCAGACCCACTAAATACAGCCCCAGAAGATCAGTAGTGAGGATCCTCTGGCAAGTCTAGGGAAGCCCTTCAAGTGAAGTCTGTTCTACCGACACAAGGGGCCTTCGCCAGCCTAACTAGAACACACACAAGACACCAGGCAGGGCCCGCTTACGTTCTTTAACTTGAAAATGTGTCTTCTCCCTTTGCCTTTGGTAGAAACCTTCTTTTCGGCAGCCGGGGCGGATTTGTATTTTGTGTTCCTCAGCCGCGCCGACCGCCTGTGGATCTCCTGCTTGCTCTGCCACGGGAACAGCCAAGGGGGGAAGCAGGGAGGGGCGCGCACGTTACTTGTGGCCACAAGCCCAGGGAGCTCCGCGGGCCCGCGCCTCCCTCGCTGCTCCCGGGGCGGCCCCGCAGCCGCGCGCCCGGCAGCCCGAGGAGCGCGGCCACTGGCGCAGCAGCAGCGGGCTCCGCTCTCCGCCCGCCGGGGTGTCAGGCCCCGTGTAAGCCCCCAGGAGCCCCCACCGCTGGCCCGGCCGCCTGACCTGTTTGCCGCCGCCCCCGTTGCTGTGCTGGGCGGCGGCCGAGGTGGTGGCGAAGGGCCCGGGCCCGGGCGCCCCGGCGCGGCCCGTGCAGTTGTTGCAGAGGATCTCGCCCTGGCCGCCCTTCTTCCACATGGAGGAGGAGGTGCTGCGGCACACGCTGCACGTGGGCTTCAGCCCCAGCGGCATCCTCGGCGCCGGCCCGGGGCCCCGCGCGGCCCAGCCCCAGCGATCCCGGCCGGCCGAGCTGGGCCGCTCCTCCCGCGCCGGCTGGCGGCTGCTGCTGCTGCTGCTACTGCTGGGAGCAGCGGAGCGAGCCCTCTGCTGGCTGCGCACCCGGCTGCACGCAGGTGCCCGCCCCCGCCTCGGCCCCTCCCCGCGCCGCTGGCCCGCCCGGCCTGGCACCCAACCCTGCCGCCTTGCACGCCTCACTGCGCAGCCTAGCGCCTCTCCCCACCCTGCACAGTCCAGCCTGGCCCGGCTCCCTACCTCTCCTCTCCCTGCACTGCGCAGCCTGGCTCGTCACCCGCCAGGCCCGGCCCAGCGCCTCTCCCCACCCTGCACAGTCCAGCCTGGCCCGGCTCCCTACCCCTCCTCTCCCTGCACTGCGCAGCCTAGCGCCTCCCCCGCCAGGCCCGGCCCAGCGCCTCTCCCCACCCTGCACCCAGTCACATCACTGACTCTCTGTGCCTGGTCTTACCCTCAGCCTCAGTGTGGCTCTGCTCCTGCCCTCAGGCGCTGGCTCTGGCTTGGAGCTGGGGATGTGGGCAGGAGAGGAGCTGCACTGACTGTGGGTGTTGCTATGGGTCCCCCATTGCATATCAGTTGCGGCTCTGCCCCCAGCTTCAGCCTTTGCGGCTCCAGCCCTAGCCCCACTCCTAGTCTCGCCCCACACTGCAGCCCTAGTCTCAATCCTCTGACTCCTGGGCCACATCTCCCCCCCCCCCCCCCCCCCAGCGTTGGGCTCATTCCTAGCTCCAGGGCTTGTGGGGGACGCAGACAAGGATAAGTGGGGACACAACCTGTGTTCCCTCTACGCTGCACAGTTGGGCAGCTGTGCAGGAGCATATCCAGTGCCGTGCACTCGATAAGCAGAGCTGTGTACAACCGCATGTGGTCAGGCCACCCCCTCCTGCATTGCAGCCTTGTTGTTCCTGAACCTTCTCCAGGGATCCTCCTGCTGGCTGTGCAGAGAGAGAGAGAGAGAGAGAGAGAGAGTGTGTATGCTGATGTCAGGGTGTCCGCCTTCTGTCACCCCCTGTTCTCCCATCTCTACAGAGTAGGGGAGAAGGGACATCCTAGCTGAGGGCTCAAATCAGGGGAGAGGTGCTGTGGTCTGAGATCTGAATGAGCCTCTGGGCGGCAGGTCTCAGGTCAGAGCAGAAGAGCTTTCAGCGAGTGCCTTAAAGAGCCTGCTCACAGTCTCTCTCCAAAGCTTCCCCATCAGCCAGCACATACACAGTCACTGGTGTCATACACAGGCTTTTTCACACTCACCTCCCAACACACACTTGTATTATTGATATTACTTCTTGATACTTCCTGCACTTCACATGTATTTCTCTCTATATAACCATTTTTTCCCTGTGGGCCACCAAAATGACATCATCACGTCACAGTGTCCACAGACTGGCGTAGGTAGGCAAGGGCAGGTAAAGTCCCGCCCCGGCGCTGCCCCTTCTGCCCCAGGCCTGGTCCTTGGAGCCAAGCCCACCTGCTACCAGCCCAGCCCACTCTTGAGGCTGCGTGGAGAGCCAGGTCTGGAATGCCTCAGCTTGGCCTTCCACAGCCGCTGGGGGCAGAGCCAGGCCTGGCATGCTGCTGCTCTGGCCTGGCCTTCCCCAGCTGCCAGGAGTAGAGCCAGAAGTCATGTGGCCTCCGCAGGGAAGGGGGTTAAGGTTAATCCACGGCTGGGGCGTGAGAAAGGGCCTGGGATGGCATGGGTGGGAGAGGGAGAAAGGGCCCAGGCTGCTGCGGCTGGAGGTGGGGAAGAAAAAGGGGCACTGGTGGGAGGAGGGAGAAGGGGTCCGGGCTGGTGTGGCTGCAGCCCTGCCCTCTCTGGTGGCCAGGGGGAGAGCTGGGGTTGCCTACTTTCCACAAGACATGAGGGTTGGCAAGTGTAGTGAGCAGGGGGCCCCCTGGTTCTCTGTAATTATTCTTTTGAAGTGTGTTCTTTCCATGTGTTGATTGATCTGTGTATTTCATAGTTTTTATTTCTCTTACATTTACATGTAATTCTTTGAGTAGTGGGTTCTAAAATGCCTAACCTGTTCTTGCAGGAGTAGTTACCCTTCATCTTTCTCCGTATATAAAACTTTTTCCTTTGGGACAACAGAGTGTTACATCACTCTGTCCACAAGCACCACCCCCACCAACTAATCTTGTCCCTGCTGTGGCGAGGAAAGTTTGAAGGAGTTTGGGGAGGCAGAGGCAGGAGCTTTGGCCAGGAGCTTTGGCCAGGAGGGGAGCTCGCAAACGGGGAGGAGAGCCAGGGGCTCCCGCTGCAGCCTGTGAGGGTGGGGGAAGAAGCGAGGGAAGGAATTTGTAGTCCTGAGAGAGGCAGTGGCTTCAGAGCCAGAGCATGTGGGGGTCCCTGTGTGCATAGTCGGGCTGGAGCTACAGCAGAGCAGAGTCACAGCCATAGAGTGCCAGGGTCCCAGGATGTCAGGAACTTAACATGTGCAAAGAAAAATCAAAACACAAAAAAGCCCGAGAAGAGGAACAAAGTCTGTCTCAGGCTGCTGCCAAGGTCGGGGCAGTAGGGCCACAGGACAGGGTTTTCGTGGATTTTCCCTCAGATCCCCCTCCCTCTGCAGTCCCACTACACCCCTTTGGCTGCACCACCTCATGAGTCCATGTAGACAGGCATGGGACATGGAGGAGGGAGCAAGGAGTGGCTGGGGGGGCTGAAGAGACAGGGCAGAGCCCATGCAGGCACCAACACCAGCTTCCTGTGTGCGGGGGAGGGAAGAAAGCCCTGAGGCTCCCCACGTGCTGTCACTTATTTCCTGCTGCTTGGCAGGGCACTGAGGGTTTTGTGCAAAAACCCACGGAGCGTCCCCGCCTCAAGTGCATTTTTGCACAAGTAAATTTACACTGAAACGACAGAACAGAGGGCTTTTTGCAGTATAGGCATTCCTCATTCTACAAGGAATAACTCCTTTTTGCACAAGAGTGCTTGCACAAAAAGGTGTGCGTAGACAGGCAGCAGGGGGTTTTGTGCAAGAATTGGCCTCCACGAAAAAAACCAGGTGGTGTCTTGGCCACTCCATCCAAGTAAATCAGAACGCTATAGTTTCTATCTGCTGGAGCCCCCCCCCCCCCCCCCTTAGAGCTGCAGGCACCCTGGACAAGCCTTGTGGCCAGTTGTTTGTAGAGAGCAGGTGCCTTCACTGCACAGCTCTGCTTCAGCTGCAATGGCCAACCAGCAAGCTCTCCGAGAACCCCCCTCGTCCTTCCAGGGAGCAGCCACAGGGGGTCCCAGGACCCCCCAGGAGGACAAAAAGGCCTGCCCTGACCTGGAGAGGCCCAGAGATTGCGACCCTCCTCAAATTGTGGGGTGAGAGTTGCCACTCCAGGATCCCCGGGCCAAGCGCTGCAACGCGGAGATCTTCTCCTGCATGGCTATATCCCTGGCAAAGAGAGGTCACCCTGCCTGGACCACGGAGCAAGTCCGGGCAAAGGTGAAGGAGCTCTGTCGGGTACGTGAGGGCCACAGAACACAGGGCGCGCTCAGGAGCAGGATCCCACACCTGCCCCTATTACACGGAGCTCCACCACATCTTGGGGGGCGGGGAAACCTCTTCCTCCCCCACCATGATGGACTCTGGCCTGGACACACTGGTAGTCATCTGCCTGGAGGGCATCTCTGAGGAGGAGCTGGAGGGCCAGGCCCAGGCCCAGCCCCAGCCAGAGGAGGAGCAGGAGCCAGGGACCGTCATCCTGTCCCTCGAGCCAGTCCCCGCCAGCTAGGATGTCTCCCAGGCCTAGGGATCTTCAGGTGAGTTGGCACACACACACTCACAGAGCGGGGGAGGCGGGCGCACAGGGAGCGGAGGCCTAGGGTAGTTTGGGTTGCTCAGGCAGCACACAGTGCTGCAGTCTGTGCACGTGCAGCGGGCTGCTCCGAGCTCCTCTGCTACCCACTAGGGGATTCCACTGTGGCCACACACTTCCCTTGCCTGCCTGGATGTGCTGTGTGTGTGGGAGGGAAAGGGGGCAACACGGTCCTCTGGTCACATCGGGGCCCCTGTGACATAGGGAGTGCTGTGCAGGCTACACATGGCCTTGCACCCAGGACATCCCACTCCCATGGGCCGCGGGCTGGTGCAGTTGCCGCTCACAGAGGAGGGCACGGCTTCAGGGAATGTGTATGCAGGGATGACTAATGGCCTCTCCCTCTTGTGTGTTCTCCACAGCTGGGACAGAGGGCCAAGCCACATCACTGCCGCAGCCACCTGCCAGAGTCCGGGGACCCACAGACGAGCCAGGGTGCCCGAGGACCTCATGTGACAACATGTCGGCATCCTGCGCAACATCCACGACACCGTGTCGTGCAGGTTCAGTGTGGACCTGGAATGGCGGGAGCATGCATGGACCGAAATGATGGCGTGGTGTGACACTATGCCGCATTATGTCCCACACTGGGGAACACCCACCTGATGCCGCTGCTCCTGCCTCCCCCTCCCCCATGGCCATTTCCCATTTGTCTGCCCACCCTGCCATGCCTCTGATCCCTCCCTTACCGATGCTCATGCCTCCTCCCCAAATGATGCCTATGGCCCCTTCTCCTGCCAATCCTGACCCCGCTCTAGCTGTCCTTCCTGCTCACCCCAAAGAGGTCCCTGCACCCGAGGTAGCACAGCAACCTGCCCCACTACTCCTCCCAGTCCTGATCCCCCATCCCAGTCCAGACAGCCCCTCATCCCCCTGCCTACCTTCTCCTCATGTTCAATAAAGAGAGACTTTTTTTTTTCCCCAAAACCAAACAGGTGTGTTTATTGGGAGGTCAGGGAGGGGGTGAGAAGGGGAAGGGAGAAAGCGGAAAGACAGAACCCCTGTTGGGAAGGCCCTGGGGAGAGTTACTGGGGGCCTGAGAGAAACTCTCCCTCAGGGCCTCCCAGATGCGCACCCCCAACTGATGGGCCTGGCGGGTGGCAGCTGTCCAGGGCTGCTCAAACGCATGGCCCTCGAGGCCGGCATCTGCCCCCCCAACCCGGGAGGGAGGCCTCCCCCTTGTGCTCCACAAGATTGTGGGGCACACAGGACGCTCTCACCACCTCAGGGATATTGTGCTCCCTGACGTCCAGCCAGGAGAGGAGACAGTGGAAGCGTCCCTTGAGGTGCCCAAAGGCGCACTCCACCTGCATCTTCACTCGGTTGAGGCAGGCATTGAAATGGTCCTTGCTGGGATCGAGGTGGCCAGTGTATGGCTTCATCATCCAGGACATGAGTGGGTATGCTGCGTCCTCCACTATGCACACTGGCATGTTCTGGTCACCCACCGCAAAGTCCTGGCAGGGGAAAAAGGTGCCCACTTCCAGCTTGGCGCACAGGCTAGAATTCCTAAAAACTTGGGCATCGTGTGCCCTGCCCAACCACCCCCATGTAAATGGGGGTGGTCCACCCCCATGTAAATGGGGGTGGTCCACCAGAGCCTTCAGGACAACAGGAAAGTAGTCCTTTTGGTTGATGAACTGGGCTACTTGATGGTCCAGGGCCTAGATGGGGATATGCGTGCTGTCGATGGCTCCCCCGCAGCTTGGGAACCCCAGGGCAGCAAATCCAGCCATGGTTTCATCCAGGTCCTCAAGACGGACGACTCTGCACAGCAGCAGGGAGTTGATGGCCCTGACGACCTGCAGGAGACAAAGAAACACACAAAACAGAGAATGAGAGGGGTTGCATGAGACCTTGGGCGGTGCCCGTCACCTCCCATCCTCTGCCCTCCCAACCTCCCAGGAAGCACCCCCTATGAGTCCAAGTCCATGCCCCCCCCCCCCCAGCTACAGGGCTATGTGAGGGCGGGACAGTACAAGCCCCCGGGACCAGGGCTTTTCCCCCACCCCCAGTCCACTCCCTACAGTCCCCAGTTGCCCCTCTCCCAAGGGTCCCCTTTATCCAACACCCTCCCTCTCCCCCCCCCCCCCCCGTGGAGGGACTGCAGCCCGCAAGCTCCTTACCTGCATAAGTAGGGCCCCAAGAGTGGACTTCCCCACCCCAAACTGGTTGGTCGCTGACCAGTAGCTATCTGGGGTGGCCAGCTTCCAGAGAGTGATTGTGACCCGCTTCTGCAGGGGGATAGCAGGCCGCAGGTGGTGTTGCATCTCTGGAGGGTGTGTGAGAGCCAGGCACAGAACACAAGGAAGGTGGCCTTGTGCATGCGAAAATTCTGCAGCCACTGCTGATTGTCCCACCGCTCCATGATCAGCCGGTCCCACCAGTCCGAACTCGTCTCCAGCCTCCAGAACCTTCTGTGTATGCACCCAGCCGCAGCTATGCAGAGGGTGACGAGGAGGAATTCCGACTCCACGTCCAGCACAAACATGTAGGCAGGTGGAAGAAAGTGCTGCAGGAATTGCAGTATGGCCATGTGACGCCGTTGCCTACCCACGGGCAGTTCCGGCTCCATGGCACACAACAGAAAAAAGCTGTGGTGTTCCAAAAAAGAACAGGGTAACCACAGCAGGCACTGCTGACGCTTTGCTGTTCCTCAATGGCGGTCTGCAAGTCCGCAGAAACAGAGAAGTGGTTGTTCAGGGAGGTCCCTTTAAGCGCATGTCTCTGCAGGGCTCAGGCAACAGCACTTGAGAGCAACTGGTGACCTAAAGCCCAGCTAGATCTGGTTCTGGGTGGTTTTATAGGTGAGAGAGCGTCCAATGAGCATGGATGATCTCTTCTTGCGCAAGAAGCTTACAGTATAGACATAGCCTGAGTGAAGAGGGTGTGGTTTTGGCTGGGGAGGGGGGAGGTTGGAGCCCCAGCATGGCCCCAGCCTGCTCACTCACCAACCTGAGACCCCGCACCCCCACCCCTTCACTCACTGCCCTGTGGAGACCCCTGCACCACCTACCCCCTCACACACACCCTCTACTCAGACCCCACACTCCCAGCTCCTTCATACATCAACCAAAACCCTGTAGCCTACTCACTCCCTGCCCTGCTGAGACCCCGCACCTCCAGCCCACTCACTCGTACCCCCAAGTCAAAACCCCACTCTCCCAGCCCCATCACCACCCTGCTGAGACCTCGCACCACCAGCCCCTTCACGCAGCCCCTCCACAAAGACCCTGCACCTCCCCCTCACTCACCACCCTGCTGAAACCCCACCCGCAGCTCTCACCTCCAGCCCCCCACATGCCTCCTCCGCTGTGACCCTGCACCCTCAGCCCCCTCACTCACTGCCCTGACAAGACCCTGCACCCCCAGCCTCTCCACACCCTCTCTACTGAGACCCTGCATGCCCAGGCCACTCAAACCCCCAAACCAAGATCCCACATCCCAGCCCCCTCACTCACCACCCTGCTGAGACCTTGTACCACCAGCCCCCCTCACTCACCTTTTCTACTGAGACCCCACAGCCCCAGCCCAGTCCTACACCCTCCTCCTGTCCAGACACACACCCTCATGGAGTGGGCTGTGTGTGTGTGGGCGGGGGGGTTGGTGAGAGTAGCTCTCATGCTCTCTGGCTGCAAAAGCAGTGTGTGTTGACTGGTCTGTGTGTTTCATAATTATTTCTCTTACATTTAAATGTAATTCTTTGAGTAGTGAGTTCTAAAATACCAAACCTGTTCTTACTGGAGTAATTACCCCTCTTGTAACTTTTAAAAAGAATATATAGGCTTTTTTGTTTCTACTGGTGGTGGGCATCTATCCATACCTCATTGCACATAACATTTATTCTGCACATGGATTGAAAAAATTAGAGGGAACATTGGATGCAACCCTCAAAAGTTTGGGGACAACTGGTCTACAGGGATATGGTGTCACCTTGATTGCACTGACAAACTCTATGCCTCTCGTAGCCCTTCTCATCAGTCCTCACGCAGCCCAGTTAGCACACAGCTGCAGCCCATCTCAGCTATGTACTGAAGACTGGACTTGTGGCAGGGTCTGGGTTCTCAACTGCCTAGCACCGTGGGGTCCATGCTGCCCCTCCTCCCAGTGCATTGGGGTCGCTGGCCTACCCTGCCTAGTGGGCATGTGGGGTCAAGGCTGTTGGCCTTATCGGGGTCTGGGGCTGTCAGCCCCTTGGGGGTGGGAGTCCTGGGGTCTGCAGCAGTCAATTGGCCCTGCAGGGTTGGGAGTCCAGAGCTCCTGGCTAGCCCCACATGGTAGGAGTCTGGGCAGCCCTGTGGCAATGGTCCTCGGAAGCCATGCAGTGGGGTCCGGGGCAGTGTTCCCTCTAACATTTTCCATCTATGAGCAGAGTGAGTTTTGTCTTGTGCGCCAAAATTGAGGTCATGTGCGCTTGTTCGGATGTGTGCCACTGTGGCACCCGAGTTACACACCACCTGCCAACACAGCACTGTTCACATTGGTGCTTCTCCCAGACACTTTCCCATCATCGACATAACCTCCCTGAAAGGCAGAAACTGAGTACAGATGTTGATGGGAGAGGACTTTGTGATCGACTTAGCATATTTTCACCACACCCCCCCAAAGTGACACTGCTGCATCCATTGCAGCAGTGCCAATTTAGCCAGTAGTGTGGACTTGGCCCAAGTCTGTTTTCTTAGTACCATTTAATATGCGTGGGTGGCAGCCAGAATGTATTTCTCTGATCTAAAGGCAATCCCCGAGATCATTAAATCTGATGAGCATGCTAGCCAGCTCTCATTCAAGCTAAATAGAGGTAATTTAGCTCCTTTCTACAAGACTGCTTGGGGCATAGCTGTTTATATAAATAGCTACACCTCTGAAGAGGCTTTTGTTGTTGGCTAAATAGAATTAGTTTAAAAAACTCCATGTGAGGAGTAGAAACAAATAGCCAAAGTCAACAAACTGCAGAATAACCAACAACAACTTAGCAAAAAATTGTTTTTCAAACTGTTCGTTTTCATTGACCAAACAATTCACATGCATGGGCTAGAGCAGTGGTCTCCAATCTTTTAAAACACGAGCTCACTTTTTGAATTTAAGTGCAATCCAAGATCTACCTCAAACCCAGATACCCTGCCCTGCCTCTTTCCCACCCCTTCTCCGAGCCCCACCCCTGCTCACTCCATCCTCTCTCTCTTGCTCATCTCTTGCTTTCATCAGGCTGGGGCAGAGGGCTGGGGTGCTGGCTCGTCTTGGATTAAGGGATCTGGAGTGTGAGGGGCTCTGAGCTGCTCTTGAGACAGGCAGTTGGGATGTATGGGGGGTTCTAGGTGCAGGCTCTGGGTGGGTGTTTGGATGCAGAGGTGCTCGGGGTACAGGAGGGGGGTTCATGACTGGGGTAGGAGTTCAGGATGTGGGCTCCAAGCTGGGCACTATTTACCTCAGGTGGCTCCTGGTTGGTGGTGCAGTGGGGCTAAGGCAGGCTCACCCCTGCCCAGGCCCACTCCCTAAAGTAGTCAGCAAACTCCATCCCAAGTCCTGTTATGCTGCCCACTCTGCTTTGTGGAGAAAGGATACAGAGTGGGAGGGGGCATCTTGACATCAACACCCCTCCTGTCCTTCCCCTGCCCAGCCCAGAAAGTAGGAGGCTCCACAGGAGGAGGGGCAGCTCCAAGACAAGGGGTAGGAGGTGCACAACAGTGGGGGGAGGGGCAGCTGAAGTTGATAGCCTCTTGGGCAACCAGTCAGGATCACCTGTCAGAGGCTCCAAGATCTACCAGTAGATTCTGATCTCCTGGTTGGTGATCACTGGGCTAGAGCCATAAAAATCTTTCATGAGTAACTTGATCAACTCTATTAATTATTGGTTATAGAAAAGCAGCTGTGTCCATAAAGCCAAATTTTGTACATCACTATTTAGTTTCTGGGTCCAGGGAATGATTATGCCTTAGCACAATGCACCTGTAAAACCGAAATCTATTATCTTTTAGTATCTTGTGGTAGATACACAACTCATGGTGGGTGGAAGGCACCATTACTGCATGAATTCTGAAGAATATTTGCTTGCTTATCGACTCATTCACAGGGCTCTCACATACACTTTTTTTCAGCATGAACTTGGAAAAAGAACAGTGTATGGCAAAATATCTCAGGGTAAGGCTAAGGAAAACCACTTACAATTACATGGTGTAATATGAAACTCAGTAGAAGTGCAGTTATAAAAAAATAAAAAATCTGGAACTAAATTTACTTAAAATGGCATAATCCTACCAACAACTAACTTTAACACGAATGTAAAGGTGAGATGTAGCCTCAACTTATGAATACATAGGCATCTGAAGTAGCTTCAATTGAAGTACACTGTATCTTAGGGACTCCAGTTTTATGCCTTAAAGCATTTTCCTCTGGCATCACTGAATGCTAGGAATAAAGCAAGCACAGCAAGTCAAGCAGATTCAACCCTCTTCTTTTACTACAGGTTGGACCTCCCTGGTCTGGACCCTTGGGACCTGATTGGTCCTGGATGAGGGCTTTTGCCAGATCAGAGCAGGTCATTTCTGGCCCCCCTGCCACTGATCCCTCCCTCCCCTGCACACTTGCTGGTAATCCTGCTGAGCAGTCGCCACTGTTGTGGCTCCCGGGTCTGCCAGGAAGCCAAAGCATGGCTCCAGGCTCCACCGGGCAGCCATGTGCCAGGACTGCCAGCCCTACCGGCCAGCCGCGCTATTGTGCACTGGGCAGCCCTGACAGCAGTTCGCTATGGGCAGCTCGCTGCTCTTCGGCCCCTGCATGGCTCCCTGCTGCTAGCCCTCCACTGGGATTCTCTGATCCAGCAACATCTGGACCACGGATGTTGCTGGACCAGAGATTCCCAGTTCAGAGGGTTTCAACCTGTACAACATGTCCATTATTCTGAAACTGAAGGAGTCAGGGGCTGTGAAATGTCTCTCAGAGATGCACGGCTACTAGCCTCTTTGGCCCAGATCCTTCATAACTGGAATGGGAGTTAGGCACCTAACTACCTTTTGAAGATCTCAGCCTTTATTCTGAAAGTTTGCACCTCACAGGCAGTGGTACAAAAGGCAAAGCCCTGTCTAGATGGGAAAATAGCTAGTTTTTAAACTATTGTTCAGCCCTGGTGAGCACTAAACAACGTGGTAAAAAACACTGGCTACTTGCATCATGGGTACTAAAAGTCTTCCACCCTGGCCACCATCTGAGATCACTGTGGCAGGAAACCTAGTATGGAGGAAGAAGCCACCATAGGAAGACAATTAAGCAGAACATTGAGCTTGGACTAGAATGGGTTGCAAATAACTCAACATGCTGGTTATTTATATTCCTATTTAACCATTCACCCAAAAGGTCTAGTTAGAAGTTTAATTATTTGGAACCCTACTAGGAGTGGAATGTGTTCCTTAGATGGTAAAATTTGGGAGCTCAGGTACAAAAAGCAGGATGCAGCTTTTCACTTACAGAGGTAGTACAATAGTTATACTTTATTCAGTAGGATTCTCAGAGTTATGAGCCAACCACATACCTCATTTAGAATTGGACATATACAATCAGGCAGCAGCATAGACAAAATAAAAAAAAAAACCAGCACAATACTGTGTTAAACATCAACTACTGAAAAAAGAAAGCAGCATTTTCTTCTGCATAGTCAAATTTCAAAATTGTATTAAATGAATGGTCCGTTGCAAACCCACAACATTTTGTTCAGAGTTACAAGTTACAAACAACCTCCATTCCAGCAGTGTTTGTAATCTGAGGTTGTACCGTGTTTTGCTTTTGCATGCCTCTGAGTTATTCCCAGATCGTGGTACCTTTACTCCACAAGTTGTTCCACTGACTTCAACAGCACAAGTTGTGGTTTGCAACACTACTCAGTGCAATGAAAAGTATTGAGTAATCTGACCCTTAGGCTACGTCTACATTGCAAAGTTATTTCGGAATAAGCTATTAGAGAATAGTTATTCCAAAATAGCTTATTTAGAAATAGCATGTCCACCCTGCAGGGAAGCCTCAAAATTAGTCTGAGGCAGACTTCCCTAATGTAGACATGCTATCTCAATTTAGTGCCCCAGAAGGAATAACTTAGAAAGGCCCTGGTTAGGGGCTATTTTGAAATTGTGGAAGTGGAGTGTCTACACACGCTTTACTTTGAAATAGCTATTTTGGAATAGGCATTGTTCTTTGTAGAATGAGGTTTACAGAAGTTGGAATAAGCTGTCCATTATTTCAAAATAATGGAATTGCTGAATAGACACTCGCATAGTTATTTCGGAATAATGGCCATTATTCTGAAATAACTTTGCTGTGCAGACACACCCTTAGTGACTAACCAAATAACCAAATAAATTTATTCTGGATGGTTTTTCCCTGTTAATTTTTTAACCCCTAATAAAATATGGGGTATACTGTCATACCTGACCTTATATGGTCTGCAATTCCCATTTACAGTATAAAATGATATATTCATAGTCTAAGAACCAAACTAATCAAATTAAATTAAGGAGTTTGCTAAAATAAAGCCCAAGATGTAATGAGACAGAAGGGAAATAGTTTAAGTAATAAATGTTTAATCAAAGAATTTTACATATTATTAACAGCATTCTTTTGGCCAAACATCTACATTGTTGTAATATCCTACTGTATATAAAGTGGGAATGTATCAAGTATAGACTATGAAAGTGCAAATAACAATTCAAGGTTAGAGTAATTTTTTTACATTATAAAATTAATAGGTTTACAAAATAGGGTTGCCAAACTATTTCTGAACTGTCAAATGAATGACTTGGTGAATTTTAAAATAAGTACCAAGAAAATACAAATTTAATATGCTTGTTTTCATGCTTGGAATAGAGTAACATAGAAACAGTGGATATACTGCACAACCTAAACAAAGTACAGAAAAACCAGAACCCACAAACTTCACTATCTTCACAGAGCACTCTTACATATCTTACCGTAGCTTTGCAAAACACATCTCAATGCAATACACAATCTTTGTGAGACTCTTTCTATTCAGGAATTACAACTCAAGGACACTATGTGAGTCAAACATTTTTAAGTTTTAGACCAATTCATGACGACAGTTTTTAAAGATTTATTTTAGAGTATAGTATTTTGTAGCATAAAACATTTTAAAATAGATTTTTTCCAGAGATGACAAAGGGTTCAACATCAATGTTTTTGGAGAATGGGGCACCTAGAGATAAAGTTAGAAAATGTAATGGAATTATAGAGCATAGTAACAGCCTCAAACCATTTTCTCTGAAGACTGCTAAAGATTTTTGCGTGGCACTGGAGATAAAATATTCATATATAACTCCTTACTAATATGAACCCTGAGGCTACAAGGGTCCTAAAGAAGGATCTGAATGAAATATTTACCAAAACACTCACGGTAATCAATATATATATATATATCTATATCTTTGTTTGCCATCGTACTTGCCTATACACGCCCGGTAGTAAAAAACTTGTATATCAACAAATCTAACGGTCAAGCAAATCTTACAATGGAGTGTTGTGTACTGATTTTCCTTATATTATAATAAGATTTGACTATATGCAGATAAAACAGCACTTTCAACAATTTACTCTAGTTGTAATTACATACTGTATCTTTGTATCTCACCACTAACTGTAATTTTGATGCTTTTAAGCAAATCTATAACCAGTATTTTCTTCACAGTACAACAATTAGGGTCTTTTTTGTTTTGTTTTTCTACTAAACAGTAACCACACAGCAAGTGAATATTGTGCAATCGAAGAAATATCTAGCAATATTTGTTATTTATGCAAAAACACTGACTGAATGTTTAGTCATTGTTTACTCTAAAGGCAAGGCCATGGTTGGTTTTATGGAGGTCTTTGCAATTAAGAGCATAGTTACTCCAGAACAGACACTGAATCTGAATTACTTATTTAACTGTGGCAACTATCCATCTGGGTTACGGCAAAGGCACGGTAACATGTTGCACAGAATGTATTATTAAACTTTAATAATTGTGGGACTGGCAATAATATGAAAATTTCATATTTCTGTATTTTATAAAATGTTACCATTAAAATTAATTGCACCATTAGTGCATAAAATGCATTGTAAAATTATGAAAAAGAACTATGATTGCACTTCCATTAAAGTGTCTCAAATACAGCATAGCTGTTGCTAATAAACTGTATTTTAATATTTAAAACAACTGTTTAACAGCAGCATTAGGTTTAATTAACTTAAGGTACAGGCTACATTTAATTAAATGCAGTCACCATGGCAATAAATGCCATTTAATTTAGAGAAACAATGCTACCCAGTGGTATCTTTCACTAAGAATCATGGGATTACTTTCATACAGGCACACTGTGCACCTCTTGTATTGGGTATGAGTTAGTTAGCTATTCACAGCTTGGCACGTTTGGACTGTAAATAGACATGAAAAAAATCTTTGATTTTAATAAGAAAAAATACCAATTTCTTTGTTCATGGAGCAGTACTAAAAAGAGGCATTAAATACCTCAATTCACACTGCTAGTAAATAAGGAAAAAGTTATGGAACAGCAAACCTCCCCCCCCCAACTTACTAAATGTTATTTTGCTGAAAGAATGTTTTCTAAAAATGGAAAACACTATTTAAGGATATATAACGAAAATAATCAGTGTAAGCCTTTAATCCATACTTTCAAATTAAGGATCACCAACCTAAAGCTACTGCATTGTATTTGGAAAGTGGAGAACAACCACCTACTTCTTTCCTCTTCCTTGAGAGCAAAAAAGGCAAACACTACCTAATTAAATGCAAAGGATGTTCTTTGAAAGGTTCATATTATTAGTATAAAGAACTTCAATTTAAGGGAATGCCTATGTCTTTCATCATTATGTCAGTGGTTCACAAATGAGCAGTAAGTATGTGGATTGAAGTCCCCATAATGGTTTCTCCGCATACTGTACCATCTGTAACGGCCATCCATTTAAGCTCAAAAACTAGTTTTTGTTCATACCAAATGCACATGCTCAATCCAGTCACTTGAGGTCTGAGGAGTTTGACTTAAAACATCTTCTGAAGTATCCACACTGCTAGTAGCTTCCCCAGGACAGTCACCACTTGGTGGCACTCTATCCCCTGGAATGATGTTTTCTTCAGAAATACTTCCTTCTGTCTGGGTTCCTCTGCCTTCATTTCTGAGGGCATCCTCAAAAAGTGCATGCTCTTCCTGAGGCTCCAGTCCCACCTCTATAACATTTGGTTGTCCTCCTGACCCATCATCGATATTAGGTTGCTGTGAATCCTCATCAGTTTCTGTACTTGCTGAAGGAATTAGTGCGATACTTTGAGGGTTCATGTCATGGAACCAGGCCATAATATTTCCAAGCAGATTTTCATTAATATTGGGGTCCTGGCTACTTGAATCAGCATCACTAGATGTTGAGTATAATCCACTTGTATCACTGAAAGGGTGTGAACTAAGGCAATCAGCTGAAAATGGATCATTGCCTGCCCCTAGTCTCATCAAACTATCACCAAGTTCTAACAACTCAGAGCTGCTCAAAGCAGCTCTAGGGTTATCTATATTTACAGGAGCTGAGTCCAATCTTGTAGGCAAAGATGTACCTATTGCTCCTAAGGATGCCTCATTATTAAGGAAGTCTCTAGTTTCTTCATCAATAGCCATGCCAGATTCTTGCAAAGATAACTGAATAGCAAGCAGGATATTTGGATCATCTTCATCCAAAGAACTCAGAGCCTACGGAGATATACAAGATCACTTTCAAAATTCAGTAATTTTTGCTTTCATCACATTTTGGATTCAAAATTAATGCATGTTTTGTAGGGATGTAATCAGTTAACTGGTACGCATCACCCTTAACTGGCAGCCCAGATGGCCTGGAGCAGCCTCCCTCCCCATGTGGGCGGGGGGAGAAGGGATTGCTCCAGCCTGGTAGGGCTCCCCTGCCCATGGGATTATGGGTAAGCAGGTAACCAGCAGTGTTCCCTCTAAACTGCGTGGTAGCACAGCTTCCCAGGTGATTAATCAGCCCTGCCCAGTCAGTCAGCTCTGTGAATGAGCTCTGAGCCTCTGACTGGGCAGGGCTACTTAATCACATGTGAAGCTGTGCTGGCCTACATCTTAGAGGGAACACTGGTAACCAGTTCACTGATTAAACAGGATTTTACATCCCTAATGTATCACTGAATTTTGTTTAAAATGCCTGAAAAATTTATTCCAGTAAACTTTTAAAATCAATTCTAAATGTTGATTTATTCTTAATGATACATTTATAGTAACTTAACAAATGGTCTGGTAGCACTCTATAGACTAACAAAACATGGAAATGGTATCACGAGCTTTTGTGGGCACAGCCCACTTCTTCAGATGACTGGAGTTTTGAGTTTAGGATGTGCAGACCCAAAATAATGTGGGTCTGCACATCCTAAACTCAAAACTCCAGTCATCTGAAGAAGGGGCTGTGCCCACGAAAGCTCATGATGCCATCTACATGTTTTGTTAGTCTATAGAGTGCTACCAGACCATTTTTTTTAAGTTTAACCTGTACAGACTAACTCAGCTACCCCCTGAAGCTTCAGTAGCTGAACAGTACTTTGTAAATTCATATTTTCTTATCTGAGATTCCAGCCCTCTCCTCACCATAAACAGTAATGTAACAAATGTAGGATGCAGAAAAATATGATAAAGAAAAATATAGGAAGGGAAGCACAGCCAAGAAAATGGAAAGGAGACTAGGGAAGATACCTGAAGAGAATCCTGGTTTTCAGAGCGACTGACAGGGGTATAGTCATGAAGTGAAGAGCTGTGCAGAATACTCATAGAAGCTGAACTCACCATGGAGGTACCGTGTCTTCTGTTGCTACCACCCTCCTGAGTATCTGTTAAAATGATGTAAACAAAAACATTTAAGTACGAACATGAATATCTCTCTCCATTTTTATCAGCAGAACCTTCTGCCCTTCTTATTTATTTGGCTTCAAGTGTATGATCTTCCTCTCTTAATTTTGGCCCAAATCCTGTAATACAGAGCATAGCCCAAACAAATGACTGTGTGCTATAGCAAAGGGCTGATTCCTAATCGTCTAGTTAGGATATTTGCACAGCTGCTCCCATGGCACCAGCGAACCCCTCCTGAATATGGAAGGAAGGGGCAGGGAGAAGACAAGAGGAGCCTTGTAGCAAATGGTTCTTCTGATCTTGCTCCCTGCACAGCCCCCATGTTTTTTGTGGGGGCATACACATTATCCCCCACATCCAGCCCCAATGCATGTACAGTGGAAGAGTACCAGTTATATTGCTATGGCTGCACAGGATGGGATTGAATGAGCCCTTTCTGCTTGTTTGCTCCCTTACTTGCTTAAATAAGCAACATTCTTCCTTTATGGAAACAGGACACAGTCAGTAAAACAGGTCACTGGATAAGGTGGCAGAAGGGCTTGTAAAACTCACTCGTGCATTATGGAACACTTTAAAAACATTCTTTATAGAAACAAATCCTCTCTCTTTCCTTCTTTACACTTGTCCTTGTGAAAAGTGCGTCTGGGGAATGCCCTGGGCATAATAGAGTTCCCTGGATGCTGTAGAGCAGCCAGAATATTTTTGGTCACTTCCTCTCCGTCCCTATTGCCAGGACCTGGATTTGGCCTTTGGTGTTTATGTGCCTCCTTCCTAATTGTCAAAATCCATAAAAGTTAGCATTTTTCTTCCTCTATTCTTAGCCGCAGAGTGGCCCCTAGAATGTTGTGGCAATTGAGTATAATTTAGAGTAGCCACAAGGGTAAAAGGGCTTAAAAGGGCTCCTCTTCTGTTAGTTTAGAGCAGTGGTTCCCAAACTTTTCGGCATCACGGCCCCTTATTGATTTTTGAGAAACCTTCCCCCCCCCCCAAATAGCAGCAAAACTTGGGGTGGGATTGATGGGGGTGTGTGTGGGGCTGAATCGCCTCACGCTCGCCCCCCTGGAATTTCTTCATGCCCCCCAAGGGGGCACACCCCCCAGTTTGGGAACTCATGGTTTAGAGGTAAGCTAGGGGGAGAGGTAGATATGTTGGAGGGTAAGGATTGGGTCCAGAGTGACCTAGACAAGTTGGAGGATTGGGCCAAGAGAAAATCTGATGAGGTTCAACAAGGACAAGTGCAGAGTCCTGCACTTAGGACGGAAGAATCCCAAGCATTGTTACAGGCTGGGGACCGAATGACTAAATAGCAGTTCAGCAGAAAAGGTACTGGGGATAACACTGTATGAGAAGCTGGGTATGAGTTAAACATGCACCCCTGTAGTCAAGAAGGCTAATGGCATATTAGGATGCATTAGGAGGAGCACTACCAGCAGATTTAGAGAAGTCATTATTCCCCTTTATTCGGCACTGGTGAGGCCCCATCTGGAGTATTGCGTCCAGTTCTGCCCCCCCCCCCCCCCCTACAGAAAGGATGTGGACACATTGGAGAGGGTCCAGCGGAGGGCAACCAAAATGATTAGGGGGCTGGAGCACATGACCTATGAGGAAAGACTGAAGAATATGGGCTTATTTAGTCTGCAGAAGAGAAGAGTGAGGGGGGATTTGATAGCAGCCTTCAACTTCCTGAAGGGAGTTTCCAAAGAGGATGGAGAAAGGCTGTTCTCAGTAGTGATCGATGGCAGAACAAGGAGCAATGGTCTCAAGTTACAGTGGGGGAGGTCTAGGTTGGATATTAGGAAAAACTATTTCACTAGGAGAGTGGTGAAGCACTGGAATTGGTTACCTAGGGAGGTGGTGGAATCTCCATCCCTAGAGGTGTTTAAGTCTCGGCTTGACAAAGCCCTGGCTGGGTTGATTTAGTTGGGATTGGTTCTGCTTTGGGCAGGGGGCTGGACTTGATGACCTCCTGAGGTCTCTTCCATCTCTATGACTCTGTGGTTCTGTTGGTTGTGCTGAGTGTCTCCAAACATCCCAAACTGGCCCTGGGGAGCAGTCGCCGGCTGCCCTTACCCCCTGCCCTGAGCTCCCCGACACCTACAACTCCCTGGCCTGAATTTTGCACCCCAGCCCCTGCCTTGACTCCTGTACCTATCATCCCCATACCACTAGCCCCCTGGCCTGAGTCCCCACTTCTCCACGCCCCTGCCCTGACTTGTGTACCTCCCACAATCTCACCCTCCTGCCCTGAAAGACCCAAGCAATGACAGAGTAAATCTTCTAGTTTATTTATAAATTAAGGAATTAGAGACACCTATATATATTATATATTTTTAACTCCAAAGAAAGAACATACCTAGTGTGCTCTCACTAGGGTCTTCGGGGTCTGGAGTATTACTGAGCAGACTGTGCATGTCTCCACGTCGACGCTGTCTATGCCTCCTCCGATACTGAAATTCAGCATATTCCTGCATAAACCAAAGGTTACAAAATACAGGGGAACATGCAATAATATTTTTCTGCCATAACCAACTGTACATTTTCTTTTAAGAAAAATGTGTGATTTTATACATTTATTATAAAATCACCTGTTCCCAGAAAAATAAATTGCAGTTTACACATCATGCAAGAAATAAATTAAAAAAAAAAGTAGATAATCCTAAATGAACAAAATTATTAACTAGCCAAAAGCCCTTCCAGTCAAGTTGCAGAGATTTGAATACTTGCAATCTCCAAGTACTATTAATTTTGTTTACGAGTTTTAATACCAAATTTTAATTTTTCAGAAGTTCAACTGATTAAATATGAGCCTTCTCTTTATTTTTTTGCTTAACAGTAGACATCAAGGAGTTGCCTTCTCAGGCCTCTGATCCCACAATGCTTAAGCTTGTGCTTGTTTTCTAGGATTAGTAAAATTATGCATGTGCTTAAGGTGCTTTACTGACTTGGGGCCTAAATTTGCAAGGCTAACACAAACTCTGTGGCACAAAGTGGCTGGTTTATCCCCCTCTAAACATGGTAGATTTCATCATGCACAGTGATAAAAAAGGCATGCCATTGTATCTACTTATTTAACCATGTTGACATGTCAGGTTGGGTTTGGGCATCAGAGTAGGAACCATGAAGGTTTTCTAGAGTGCTTTATTTAAAAAATACACACAAATCTTGTTTTACTTGAACAGAGGTGGCAACAAACTGACTTAGGTACTATGTGCATTTTCTGACAAAGGGAGTTAAGGTACCACAGTCCTGCCTCCAAAAGAAGCTGTCTCCAGCCTCTGTCTCTCTCTAGGATTTACACCAATGTCAAAAAATCTAACTAGTTAAACACACTTTATAACTACAGCTGGTCCCCGATTTAGAAACGCATCGACGTACAACCAGCCTCCCATTAAGCGTGGCCCCGACTTACGAATGGCAAGCCGTGCTTACGAACAGCGTGGTTCCATTGAAATAAATGGGGTCCGACTTACGAACACACTGAGTTACAACCAAGTGCTTGGACTGTAACTTGTTCGTAAGTCGGGGACCAGATGTATTTCCCTCCTCAGCCCCTGCACTTTACACGTGGGAAACCTCTATTCCAAAGCTTCTTTTGTACTGTGTGGCCTGGGAAAGGTTGCCTGACCATTAAGCTTCCTTTCCTACAGTTGCTCTGCAACATAAAAAAAAACCCTCAGACAGATCCAAGAGCCTAGAGAGTTACTGCATGGCCTCTTCAATTCCTTATATTGAGAGTTTCACCCCAAGTGTTTACACATTACCAAGGGCATGCCATGAGCACTGTCACTACAACAGGATCAATGCTGGCAGATTCTTGCTCCTGTGTGAAGTTCCCCTGATTTGCAAGTTTCACTTATTCAAGTGCAAGATCAGGACCTTAATTTCCAGATTTTGAAACTGACTTAGTATTCTTTACACATACACCTGTTCCTCAAGGAAAGAGATCCATATTCTTTTATAAATTCACACGCAGCCCACAGGGATTGTGCATGATCAGAAATGAGTTCACAAAGTATAAAGATTTGAAAATCATGCCAGATTTTACATGAAATATAATTCTTTCTGTGTTTGCAATAAGATCACAGCTTTAATTTATGGCCTTTGTCATGATAATTGTTTCATATATTTGTGTTTCAGACATATATACACTCATACAGATATAATTTTGTTTCTGATTACTTAGAAATATTTTATATATTTTAGCAATTTAGATTTTAATTTTGTTGCATTGAAAAGTAGAGTTTTTATATACTGGCCTAAATATGGTGCTCTTTACCGAAAACATTCAAATTTTCTTTGTGGTAATAAGATCTGGTATACACAAATATTTTATTTTGGTGTCAGTAAAATACATAATTGTGCTCAAATAGTTTATCTAGAGAATTTAATGGAAAATATACGAAGAGGACAGTATTACTTTAGCTACAAAAACTCCTTTAGCACAGGTGGTTGCAAGTATCTTCAGCAGCTAAGGTACAAAGGATCCAACTTAAATCACAGCCAGTGCCATATCTGGGCTAATCAACTATAATCTAAAAATGACTATCATGATACTTATTGATTAACAGAAATGTTCCCTTTTCTAATCAGCCTTTTCTCCTATCCTGTTCCTCCTGGGCTGTTATAACATCAGATAGTTCAGTCTCACAAAACACTGAATTATTTAGGAACAAAGGAAGAACTGAAGGATGAAGCAAGCTGATTGCTCTATAAGAAGCAAGCTGTTTCACCCTCCCTCCCCCAACAGCATATTGTTAACCAGCAACAATAGGAAAGGAAATATATAGAAAATGGAGTTTTATGAGATATGGTAATTTTTCCAGTGTGCCTGCAAGTGACTAGCTCTTAAAAATGTCAACATTAGATTTCTCTTTTAATCTCATTTTGATTTAAACCTTCCCCCCCAAATATTTAATTAAGCTAAAGGAGAGAAAGGAAAATTATATATAATGCAATTATTGACAATCACATAAATGTTCTTCTGCCATGTATAAATGGTGAAATACTGATTTTAAAAATTGCATTTTGCTTTCTCTAACCCTGTCAATAGTAGTCCATCATGCATAAAACAGATATAATTTATGACAACTCCTATAATACTGTATCAGAAATTATCTCGTTTCCTTCATCCATTAATACTACTTCAACATTTAGAACAATTTTTTAAAAAACTTAAACAGAAAATTATCATCCAGTTTTAAAATATTTATTATAAAAATATTGCCACAAGTGTAGGCATGGTTTTGTTCAGACATGCTTGCCTTCCTCAGACTGGACAAAATACAATGCTAAAGAGTTGGTCTGACAACATATTTAAGAACTATCTTTTTGTAAGGCTCATTGTTTAGGTACAGTCCAGTTACCCATGCATATATTTCCTTCTATTGTGAAGCAAAGAAAATTGAAAGCTTAAATTGAGCCTTGCAAACCTTAATACAATTTGAAATAAAATCTGGATTCCCTCCATGCAAAACAGAATTACACCCTGGTACCTATAATATGCATAGCAACATTAAAAATATAAAAAAGAAACAGTTTACCTCAGGGGATGCAAATCCTAAATATTCCCAATCCCATGTTCCGCCAGCAAAACTATAAATTAAATCAGATACATCATGTTATTTATTGGCAGAATGAAGTATGAACAATGGCTCCCCCATCTATAACTGTAAACCATCTTTGAGGTGAATTTATCTGGTTAACACACGTATTTATAAAAATGTTTCAAAAGATTGTATGATTAAATTATTTAAATTCTGGATTTATAAAATTATTTTCAGTGATTATTTAAATAGTGTTTGGTGAGTGCCAAGTACTTATTTGCTAGTTTGGAGTATGGAGTGTGAAATGAAGCCACAAATGCTTAACTACTTATTAACAGTTCACAAAACTGAATGTGAATTATACTGTAAAAATAGTATCTACTATACTGATTAAACTGGGCAAGAATCATGACATCAAAATTGTGCTGAACTATTACAATGGCTTGGAGTATAAAGCAATTGAGTGGGTGAGTATATACTGTAATTATACTTATTAACTATTATTGGAATTCTCAACCTGGCATACTAGTGTAATTTAAAAAAAAATGAAGAGAGAATGATTTTTAGGTTTATATCCTTTCATGCCAAAAACAAGAAGAGAAATTCAGGGATAAAATATTATACACACACCAAACCTACCAGCAACTTCAAACAGTTTCAAATGTAAATAAAACAAAACACTGAGTAGCAAAAACATTGCTTCTCTAAATCAGTTCCACCAATCACATTATTCTACAAAGATCTTAATTCTATTAACAAGCTTCTTAGTTAGCTGACCAGAGAGCAATGGAAATATATACAGCGATTTGAGCTGGCATTCACGAGGTGCCCTAGGAGCGGGGAGGAGGGGGAGAGAGAGCAATAATTTTTTTGGGGGGGGGAGGAGGGGGCACTTCACCAATGTTGGCAGTGGTCACAGGCCCGCCCCAGAAGGGGCTCTTACCTTTAGGCACCGGGTGAGGGGAGAGATTTCGCATGCTCCTCTGTGGGGTGGAAGAGAATGGGAGGTCTCTTCCCCTTCTCTGACCTGATGGGCGCACAATGCCCAGAGGGAAATGCCAGCTGTTCTGAACAGCTGGTGGTTGTCTCTGGTGCCACACTTCCCCCTCTCCTCAGGTCTTGATTGGCCTGAGTGTGGGGACATGGCAGGAGCTGTGAATGAAATTATTTGGCTTTCTAGCTAAAGGAGGAAATCAATTGACTTTCCCATACATCAATTGACTTTCCCTAGTTCTCCTCTGCAGCTTCCTAAACTCCAGTGGTGTGTCACTGCCATGGTGTGGGCTCCATCTCCAGAGCTGATACTGCATAAGAATAACACAGCCATGCTGGGTCAGACCAAAGGTCTATCTAATGCAGTATCCTGTCTTCCAACAGTGTACAATGTTAGGTGCCCCAGAAGGAATGAATAAAAAAACAAAACAAAACAGGTAATCATCAAGTGATCCGTCCTCTGTCGCTCTTTCCTAGCTTCTGACAAACAAAAGCTAAGGCCACCATTCTTGTCCATCCTGGCTAATAGCAATTGATGGACTTATCCTCCATGAATTCATCTAGTTCTTTTTTAACCCCGTTATAGTCTTGGACCTCACAACATCCTCTGGCAAGGATTTCCATAGTTGACTATGAATTGTGTGAAGAAGTACAGTAGACTTCTAATAATCCGGCACCTTTGGGACCCAGGGGGTTCCGGATTATCGGATATGCCCAGCGGGAGGCTGTGACGGGTCTGCCGGAACCCGCACTGCGACCGGCGGAGGGTGGTGGTGGTGGTGTGTGTCAGTGGGGAACGGCGTGGCAAGGGGCAAACCTTCCACCGTTTTGCAAGGAGGTGAGGGAAGCCCCACGCAGCCGTCGGCAACTGACAGACCCAGCTGGCAAGCGGCGGGGCAGAGCAGCCGGGGTGCTGCTGGGTTGGTCCCACAGTGCCGCTCAGGTGAGGGGCGGCGCTGCAGGACCAATCCGGCAGCACCCCAGCTGCTCTGCCCTGCCGCTTTCCCAAGTCCGCCGCTGCTTGCAGGCAGGCGACAAACGGTAGTGACGGACTTGGGGAAGTGGCGGAGCAAAGCAGCTGGGGTGCTGCCGGGTTGGTCCTGCAGCGCCACCCCTCGCCTCTGCTTGCAGCCCCAGCTGGCCTGTAGTAGGCGGCTGCACAGAACTTCCCACGCCTCCCTGCAAAATGGTGGAGGGTTCGCCCCTTGCTGCCACTGTTCCCCGCCGACCCCCCCCCCACGCCCCGCCCCCGGCCAGATACAGTGTGTGTCCGGCAGACCCGTCACAGGGGTATAATTCCCTTTCCCGGCCTGTGAGCACGTGTGGGACTCACGGGAGCGCCAATTGTCCGGCTGGTTGGAGCACTTCTGGGTTCCAGTTGGTGCCGGACTATCAGGAGTGTCGGACCACTGGATGCCGGATAATTGGAGTTTTACTGTATTTCCTTTTGTTTGTTGATTTAAAAAATGGCTACCTATTAATTTAAATTTGCTGACCCCTAGTTCTTGTGTTATGTGAAGGAGTAAATAGATCTTCTTTATTCACTTTTTCCACTCCAAAAGTTCTCTACTATTCTCCCTTAGTTGCTCTTTTCCAAACTGAAACATCTAAGTCTTAGACTTCTCAGATGGTAGCCATTCCATACCCCTAATCCTTTTTGTTGGCAATGGAAAAAGTTCAGAAAAGAGCAAGATATCTTTTTTGAGATGAGGTGACCACGTCTGCATGCAGCATTCAAGATGTAGGAATATCATGGATTTATATAGAGGCAATAAGATATTCTCTGTCTTATAATATATCTAATTTCTTAATGATTCCTAACATTCTGACTGATTTTTTGTCTTCACCTATGTGGAAAGAGTTGGCTACCCTCCTCCCCAAAACTGGTGAAAATCCTGCCTGGCTCTGCCTTTAATGACAAATTAAAATTCAGCCAAGATTCCTCATTTTTTCAGTTGCAAAATGAGAAAGACACACTTGGCAATTTAGGGGAATTTCACATTGTGAAGTTTAAAGTGAACGGGTGTATTTTTGTGTGAATCAAATAAAGTAAGTGTTTGTTGAACCAGTTACCTACAACTACAAAATTCAGTCAGCTCTATTTGTCTTGATGTATATGTCAAACCAAACACTATTTTGCTTGATAGCTGTCACCTGAATATTTCTGGATTTGCACACTCTTTGTATGCCTAATTACCTGCGTCTTGGAGCTTCTGGTGAGTCTGCTGGGGCAACTCCACGGGCCACAGAGGCCAAGAACTCTTGCCTCTTCTGCTGCACAAGACATGCTGCACGGATTATTTTATGACGAGGAGTACGAAGATAAGGCCTGTTTACTTTCTGAGCAAGGTCTTCTGTGACCATTTCTAAGTCTGTCTGCAACAGAAAATAAAGTGTACCATGAAATGTTGCAACATTATAAATCAGTTACATGAAAAGCAGGCATAACTACTTTGTAAACATGCTATATTGAATAATTCATTTTCTCTGAAGATATGATCCTGACAGGATTCTATGCCTAGGGGTTAGCCCCTTAACAAGACACTGATGGAGTTCCCTCAGCCCGCAAAGAATTTTTACCACTGAAGGAAGAAGTGTGCTAAGACCGTGCCTATCATGCAGATCAATAATGTCTTAAGTGTTTTCTTCTACTCCCCATCTGTCTCTATCCAGCTCTTGTCTTTTTCTTAAATCGTAAGTTCTTTGGGTCAGGCTCTGTCTTTTGGCTCTATATTTGTACAGTGTGTAGCACGATGACGTCTTTGTCCTTAACTAGGGCTTTTAGGTGCTATGGAAATACTTATAAAGTTGTGAGGTAGAGTGAGCCAGGCCCTCCACAGGCTATTGCATGCCATCCATTGCTGGGTATAATAAATGGTGTCCTCTAATTCCTCGGTTCCCAACTTTTTTTTATATTGCGGACCAGCAAACTCATTCAAAAACATTTGGCAGACCGGCACCGAAACTTTTGCATATTCGTTATGGTAATTAATTTTAAGCAGTCACATCTTATTTTACATGGCATTCGTACGCACACAATACATGTCATTGTGTGGAAGATCAAAACCATATATTGTGAAACAGATGGCACGCTTTGCAGAACAGTTCTGGTTTTCACTAATTTTTGGAGAAGCCTCATTTTTATAAGAATAGAGAGCCAAACATTCCTCCAAGAATAGAAATATTCCTCTAGCTGGAATACTAATAAATTCACACCTTAGTGAAGATTCTTTGGGCTTCTTAAAGCTGCATGTGAAGATAATGCAAGATAACAGTGCTTTGGATTGTGGTAAATCTTGGCTTCTCTTTGACTGGGTGGTTAAGAGTTAATGATTTCTAAGTAATCCAGTTTGGGTAAAAGTTGTTCATGGTGATTCATATTAAGCAGCTTAAACCAGCACATTTACTTCAATTTAACTTACTTATGCACGAAGGTAAGTTTCAGCATATTTCAGTATTTTAAAAGGTATCTAGCTCAGGGTATATCAGGCAAATCAAAGGAGGGAAGACATGATGGTTAAGAAGAATTTGAAAAACTGTTGCACACACATTTTAAATCAATAAAATAGTTGCTAATATTTTGTTAAAGAGCATTCTCCAGTCCAAACCTTTTGCCTCAATTGCACCAGAATTAAAGAGCCAGTAGTTAACAAGTCTGACAGTGCTGCTGACACATTCTGCACATTCATATTTTCCAGCATTGGCATTACGGTCAAGAAACATTGCAAACGTTTTTGCCAGAAGAGAATGATTGAACAACTCTGCAAAGGAGAAGATGGGATGAAAGGAAAATCCCCCTCTGGTGGGAAACAACCATGACTTTGGCCTGGGGGTTTTTTTAAAAAAGAAAAGGAAAGGGAAACTTTTAAATGGTGTTTTGCTGAGGTGGCTGCCTGGAATGTGCTGCCTGAGCTTTGGCACTGGGGATGCCTGAGAAGTGCACCAAGCAGCTGGGCCATACTGGGGGAGAGTTAGTGGAGTTTCAAGCCCTGGATGTATTTTTTATAAATGGCAATGCAGCTGGAGCCTCCAAGGAGCCTGCCACCATCCGAGGAGGGAGGCAAAGGGATACAGCAGTCAGGGCAGGAGAAGTGGGGCTGTGGCCAAGGGCGGGGGGGGGGGGGAAGAAAGGGGGAACCAAACTGGGGAGAGGGTAGGCTGAAAGCAGTGCGGTGCAGACTCCAGCTTGGAGGGCTTTTCCTGCCTCGCCCCCTCAGCCGCTTGGATAGTGGTGACCCCTGTTCAGCCCCCGGCAACACCACCAGGGGGACCCCGAGCCAGCCCCCAGGGCTCAGTGGGGCCGGGCAATCCTGCTTAGGGTTGCCAGGTGTCCGGTACTCAGTCCAGTATTTTCGGCTCCTGTCCGGTAAAAAAATTCAGAGAATACCAGACACCTGAGATGTCCAGTATTTTCTGAATATTTCCCTGGTCAGGAGGTGAAAATGCCAGGCACCTGGCAACCCTACAAACACTCAGCACCTGGCCTCCCCCCCCTTCCAATCCTCCCTTGGCCCCCAACACCTCCAGCCCCCCGACCCCAGCCCCCATGCTTACCTGGTTCCCCAAGGCTGCCAGCCAAAAGACCTAGGGGAAGCAATGCTTTCCCTGGATATTAGTGCTCAACACCTCCCCTGTCCCTATCCCTGCACTCACTCTTAAAGGGAACATGCTGTTTTATTTTATTTTTTTAAGTCCTCCGCCCCCCCACAACAACTTTGGTCCCCTCCTTTTTTTCCCCCTTCAACAGAATTTTTTCCCGGTGTGTTTTTTTGGGGGGTGGGGGTGGGGGTGGGGTGTTTGGTACTTTGTTTCAACCATCTGGCAACCCTAGCCCTGCTGCTCCACCACACAGCTTGGCCACCCCTAGAGCAGCCCCACTCCCCCATGTGGCCCAGGCAGCCCTGGGATACCCTTGTCCCCCAGAAGAGCCCTGCTCCACCCATGCAGCCAGGGACCCTGGAGCAGCCCCTCTCTGCCAATGTGACCCAGCCATCCCTGGAGTAGCCCAGACCCCGGAGTAGCCCTGCTCCACCATGCGACCCTGCCTCAGCGTGCCCCCAGCTGTGGCACATGTGGCAGAACCCGCCACACACCCCGCTGGCTGAGCCATGTGGTTGGTGCGGAGCAGGAACTGGGACCACAGTAAGGCTGCCCCAGTAAGGGCTCATTAGCGGCTGGGGGCGTGGACCCAGCAGTGTGCCGCGACCCGGCAGGCAGGGGTTCACGGCCCATCACTGACCCTCGCTCGGACTGGCAATTGGGAACCGCTGCTCTAATTCCGTCTTGATGATTTCAGCAAAGACCATGGTTTGTTGAATAAAAGCTTTATTGTGACACAAACTTTCATTTGTCACATAATCCTCAAGGTCTGGGGGAGAAATATTTTTTTTAATGTTTATGCCTTGATTCCAATTTTTCTTTGAGACATATTTTTGATCATAGTTAACCATTTTGTATTATGTTATCATCTTAGGAACTCCACTTCTTCTGCAAACAAAGTGACCGACTAGATCAGTGGTGTCCAACATGCTAGCCTCTAGCTATTTGGCCAGTTCAGTGTGGATAGTTTGCTATAGTGAACTTGGACACCACGGGACTAGGTCATTTAGAGAGCACTACTTACACTCACAGAGAAAGGAAATGTGATGGTCAGTACAGGACTTGGTTTGCACTATACCCAAATCCAGTTCCCTCAGGAATCAAAATTATTTTAGAACTGAGGGAAATCTGCTCGTCTCAGCCTTATCCAGGAATGAGAATCCTGTTCATGATAGCTTCAGAAAAGCAGAATACAAGTAAGTAACTATTTTTTTTCTCATTAAGATGTTGCTTCCTCTTTAAAACTGAAATAAAATATTTTATTACAGATTAAACAATACTGCTAAAATTATTCTTCACTCCCTCCCTGATTTGGTTGTAGCCTTAAGACAGGGGTGTGCAATAATTTTTAATGGGGGACCACTCCAAGATTTTGGCAAATGCTCAAGGGCCACATTTTTACTGAGGAGATTTGGGGTCTTTGACAGAGGCGGGGTGCAGAAGGAAGCTTGGGGTAAGAGACTGGGGTGCAGTCTGGAGCTATGTCTAGACTGCAGAGCTTTTCTGGGATACCAGAGGTATCCAGGAAATGATATGCTGTGTCCAAGGAATGCATCCGCTTTTTTGGAACAACTTCCGAAAAAGCGGACGCGTTCTTTCACCATCCCTATAATCCTTGTTTTATGAGGAAGAAAGGATGTGCCTAAAGAGGAGATTTTCCCAAAATTTGGCGACGTGTAGACGGGCCAAATTTCAGAAAAGCCTCTTTTGAAAGAAAAGCAGAAAAAGATACGCAAATTGCAGTTTGCAATTTGCATATCTTTTTCCGACTTTTCTTTGCAGTATACACCTAGCCTGAAAGAGAGTTTGGGTGAAGGAGGGGGTTTTGATCTGAGGCAGAAGATTGAGGTGCAGAGTCCAGGAGGGAGTATGGGTGCAGGAGAGATTCTGGCCTGAGGGAGGGGCTCTAGGAGGGAGTGCATGGTCTGGGAGAGTGTTGTGACCTGGAGGAAAGGGGAGTTTGGGTGGTGGCCTGGGGCAGGTAGTTGGGGGGAAGGTAAGAGAGGAAGAGGGTGCCAAAGGCAGGCTCTAGCTGAAAGGCGCTTACGTAGGCGACTTCCAGTCAGCAGCCTTGCAGGAACCTGAAGGCTGCAGTCGCAAGCCACTTCACATGGCTCTGCTCTGGGAAGGTGAAGGAGTACGGGGGAGGGAAGGAGGTGTCATTAGCTTCGCTGCTGCCAGAAAGGATCTCAGCTGCTATTGGTCGGAAATTGGCCAATGGGAGCTGAGAGATTTTGCTGGGGGGCAGGCCAGAGCACAAAGCCTCCCTCTTCTCTCCCAGAATAGAGCTGCCACATTTAAAGCGGCTGCCTCTGCGCTGTGCTTAAGGGTACCAGCAAGGCAGCCATGGGCCGGATCCGGCCCACTGGCAGCCTTTTGCCCATCCCTGCCTTAAGATCTCTAAAGGCAAAATTCAAAATCACATAGACCCAATGAGTTTAATCAACAGTTGATTATACACATTTCTTTTCACCTCTGTTCTTTTAATCTAAATGTTAAGAATTTAATATAGCCAGAAAACTTGTGATATTGGATAACTAGCATTGCAAGACAAATTAGTTATGTCATAAAAGCAAAACACACTTATTTTACCTGCATAAGTTCAAATATTTCTTTCTTTGTGCTTTTAGGTTCCAAAAAGAAGCCATATGGATAAGAACACTTGAGAATGCGGCGAGTTTTTAGGAGCTCTTGTACTGCATCTTCAATGAAAGTGGTATCAGGACAGCCTCCTGCAGCTATACAGTAACACAAGCATTGTTATAATAAAACTTCTGAGGTCAGCAGATCTTTTTTAAGAGTTTCCCCCAAAAGAAGTACAAGTATGTGTCAATATAATATGAAAAATACTTGCCAAATATAATTTAGTCCATACTGTAAACACGTAAGAGGGTTATGGTTAAAAAAAAAAAAGAACAATGCATCACTAACTTCTCTTTTACTCAAGTGAGCTATTTCTTGTGTGCATTTGGAGTCTCATATTCTTATTCATAATAGAAGCTTTTACTACTTTTTATTCACACTAACATTTCATCTTGTAATAGCCTTTATGGGCTGAAACTATAAGATTGGTCACTAGGGCCAACTGGGCAAAACTGCTTGTAGGAGCCACCTGACCAGGTCTGAATTTCTACTCTTGCAGGTAATGATAGAGCAGGTGGTCTTCATACAGTTTCAAAACAGACACTTATGCCCATAATCCTGTAAATAACTCCTTGTGGGCAAAACCCTGCCTACATGCCGAGCTCTCTGGAGGATCAATGCTTTATTTCTTTATTATGGGTACACTTCTCTACAAATTAAGAAAATAAACTGATTCAGAGCAGATTAACAACATATAACAAGTTGTGCACTGTGCTGTGCACCGGTTGAATCAAATCACCTTTCCTCGTGCTAAAGGTGACCGCATTTCAGAAGTAAAGTGGTCCTTTCTCTCACATATTTTAAACAAATACATTGAATTAGGTGTGAAGGGCTGTTACAAATTAATACTGAAAGAGAATGGTGATCTCCTTAACAACAGAGGACTCAAACTCAAGTTAGCACCATATGAACCGAGGTCTGACAAAGGCTGAAAATTCAGATTCTGAAATGTGCAATAGCAGCAGACGTCTGAAATACCTCATTTCTTGCAAGCATCAATATAAAGAAAGAAAAATCTGAAGAACAAAATTGTTTTTAGTGTGAAAAGATTTGATTTCAAACCACCATTATCAATCAGTAGATACTAACAAACACTACTTACTTCCACTGAGAGCTCTACTCAATTGCTCCATCTTTTCTTTGGCAGTTTTTAGAAGGCGCTGTTCCAACTGAAAAAGGGACATAAAGAAAATTGAACAAATTCATCGAATTTCTAGATTAAAAAAGTGGAGAAAACTTAGAAACTCTTTGGGCCATACCTGATAGCTGAGCTCATGGTTCTTAAACCTCGTGTAATAGTGCATAAATCTATCAAGCTCTTGAAATCGTCTATGCTTCTTTTCAGCCTCAAAAATAAGAAACCAAATGTTAGACTTACATCATTTTAACACTCACCAGCAAATCAAAAGCATAATCAGCTATTTCAATGGGCAACATTAGACATTTATACACAAATACCACGGCAATAGATACTGCTCAGATAGAAAGGTACTGTAGGAAATCAGAAGTCTGACAGCCAGCCACCAGAACTAAGGAATTGAGCTTTTGTGCCTATAACTTAAGCAGAGGACCTCAAAATACATTGCAAAGATCAATTAAGCCAAATGACATTTCTCTGAGGCACAACAGGTAATTACAATACTGCTTTACACATTGCACAGAATGGTAACCAAAGTAGAGAAAGATGAAGTGACTTGCCCAGTGTCAATACTGTTGGCTAGTACCAGAACTGAGAACTTGTCTTTGTTCCCAGTTGTCTTTGTTCCCAGTCTAACATAAGCCAGATATTACTTTTTTTCCTGTTACCTCAATGTGGATATGTCTACACTACCACCCTAGCTCGAACTAGGGTGGTAGTGTAGACATACCCTGTGATATTTAGAGTTTTACTTCATTTTCATTCCATTGAAGACCCCGGATGGGGAAAATCAAAGTGTAATAAATTCTTCTGACTGTTACCAATTCAGAATCTTAGGCAAGACAGAAAATTATAGCCCAAGAGCTTTATTTTAACGAATACAGTTTAGTCTCCTACCTCCACGGTCATTTCCTTGGACTGTTCCTCTACATGCTGAATTATTTCATAGCGAGTACACCTGTAATAGCCTCCAGTAGAAGAGCTGTGCTTCTTCCATTCTTCTAGGCAAATCCAGCAAAAGTCATATTTGCACTTCAGAAGAAAAAGAAAACAAAACTAATGCCTGCACCCAATCATGATTTCCAGTAGTGCATCTTTATTCTGCCACTATCAACAGAAGTGACAGAATTCACAGGATTAGTACACTCCCCTACAGGTTTATATACCAAATGAAAACGCTCAAGATTCCTACTAGCAGACATCCTAAGATGCTGTTTAATGTTGTAATAGGTGCACAAAGATGGAGGCCACCGAAGTCTGTACCCTAGTCTTTGCACTTGAAGTGTTCGAGTCTCTGCAGGGCAGGCACAGATCTCTGCCCAGGTGAGGTGCAGGAAACACTTCTTAGGCTTTTTGCACCATGCTTAACGTCACATGGATGAACTAAGGGCACAAAAAGTAGCAGCGGCTCCGAAGAGAAAGGAAATCCTCCTATGCTGATAAAAGCAAAAGAAGACAGCACAGTGATTTTAAGTCTGTTTTGCCTCCTCTTCAAATATGCTCTGCAGCAGGGAGGTCACGGTCTGCCTGCCAGAAGTTAAAGAGGCAGATGAAAAACTGATGGTTCCTAAGAGATGGATCCACAAATCCCATGTATCTAATTGACAATTCTGGTCTGTCTCCAGGGCTCCATTGAGTAGAGACTCGCTATACTGATCTATGAACCTCATTATAAATAAGAAAGATGAGTGATCTTAATTGAGGCCAAGTCTACACTAGACTCAGAAGATTGGCTTAAGATATGCAGCTTTAGCTATGTAAATAATGTAGCTGGAATAGATATACCTTAAGCCAAGCTTGGCGCCAGCTCCACAGCGGGAGGTCAATGGGAGCTCCCACTGACTTCCCTTTCTCCTCATGAGGAGTAGAGTACTGGCGCTGACAAGAGGCGCCCCCAGCGCTGATTTAGTGGGTCCATACTAGACCCGCTAAACTGAACACCAGAAGATTGATCTCCAGCGTGGCAAGTGGAGAAGTGGTCTAAGGCTCAGACACTCAAAAGTATTTAGGCGCTTAACAGGTCTAAGGCCTATGAAACATGTTTCATAAGGTGTTTAAGTTGGTTAAAGGAACTCATTCAAAGAATGGTCAAGACATGCAAATTAATAATATTAACATTCTTAAATTCAAATTAAATCGTACGACTTTTCTTTGTTTATCAATATTTACTTATGTCTACCTTCTAGGAATTCATAGTCTAAAGTACAGTCTGGGGTTTAACATGAAAGTTAATACCTAAATTATAATAGAATTTCCATATTGCATTAAAAATTATAACACAAACAAGTTAAATCTAATCCCTTGGCAGTGTTTTGGCAAACTCCAATGATGCTGAATTCTCAATGTTGTTATGATATTGCAGAGACTGTGGTGGGTTGTAAGGTTGCCTCCTCTTGATGCTGTGTTGTGGGTTGATTATTCTTAGCTGCCTTGTTGCTTTTGCTTGCTTGTAGAGATAAAATGAACAGGCTTAACTAAGGTTAAGTCTACACCAGCACTTTACTTTGCTGTATTTCTGGTTCAGGGGTGTGAAAAAACATACCCCCCCCCCTCAAACAAGTTACAGCATTGTAAAGCGCTAGCGTGAACCAGGTTACAGTGCTGGGAGCTGCACTTTCAGCGGACTTAGCTATACCCTTCAAGGAGATGGTTTACCTAGAGTGCTGGAAGAGCTCTCTCCCAGTGCTCCTACCATGGCCACACTTTCACTTTAAAGTGCTGCCGAGGCTGGGCTTTAATTTTAGATGCATGGACAAAGCCCAAGCTGAGTGCTGAGAGCTGGAGAGTAAGTAAACAAATGTGTGTAAGAGTACATAAGGGCAGTATTGCCTCTAATTTTTCCCACACACGTGCTGAATGAATATTGATATGTACACCAGTATGGAAGTGATGTGCACTGGGACCAAGGGATTCAGAGTGTGGGAGGGGGCTCCAGGCTGGGGCACAGGGTTGGAGTATGGGGGGTGAGGGCTCTGGAATAAGGTCAGGGATGAGGAGTTTGGGGTGCAGGTTGCCCTGGGGCTGCAATAGGGAAAGATACTCCCTTTCTCCCCCCCCCCCCCCCCGCACACACTCACTCTCTCTCTCTCTCTCAGCAACAGAACCTGGGCTGGGGGAGAGAGGCACACCTCTTCCCACCATGGCAGCTCCAGGGCTGGGGCCATGGGAGAGACATATCTCCCTCAGTCATGGATCTGGGTTGGGGCAGGAGCGCCCCCTTATGTCACAGCATGTCTGGGGCTGACGGAGGGGAATCCCTCACTACAGCCCCAAGTGCCTGCACTGCACTTTATATGTTACTGCTCAGCTGTGCAGCTTAGAAAGAATTTAGCATAAAGGTATAAGCATAAGATAGTAATAAGAATGTTTGTTTCAGTTCAGATAAATTTATACACTTCTTTTTCGATGGCCTCACGGAAGGTGGAAGACAGACATCTTTCAGGGATATAGATGGATTTAAATATCAGCTGCTGTCACCTTCTGTTAGCTCCACATCTTTATTGGATTTTGCTGGTACCATCTTCAGCCTGTGAATATGCAATCTGCTACTGCATATGCATCAGAGTTATTTTTTTTCAGCTTAATGGGTGTATTGCTTTTTTTATATTGAAAGTTTTAACTCTCTCTTTTAATCAGTTGAAAGTTTTCACTCTCTCTTTCTGAGCTATCCCTTTAGACCCAGTGCTTAATAGGATCAGAAATTATGTTTCAAATAAGTCAAAATATTCCTACTTGAAATCGTCAGTTCTTTAAAATAGTCTTTTTAAATATAAAAGATTCTTAAAGAGAAATGGTCAAAGAAAGTATATTTTCTTCATACAATCCTTGGAAAGATTGTTCTTGTTTTTCTGAGCCTGATAAAGAGATGCTTAAGCACTGACAGATAACTAATTAATTTCCCAATTAACAGAAAAATACTTTCTATACTCAAGTGGCTTCTTTCATTAGTAACCAGTTATAGCATCACATTTCTTAGCTATATTTGTACATAAAACATCTTACTTTTCACATAAAGGTATCGGGCAGATATTATATGATAGTCTGTATTTAGATATTCAAGTCAAAATAAGTTTATAGCATCTTACGCATTTGAGGGACAACAAAGGTTTTCACCTTTGAGTGGAAACAGGAGTTAGAAGTAACCAGTATCTTCTATAAAATATTTCCCAACCATAAATGAATCTTCCTGGTTGCTTGCCTTTTGAGCAAATGGTTCCTAGATTTACAACCTACTATTTGTTGAACGTTCACAATTTGCAGTTAAAAGACTATTATCAAATACTCTAAACAAGGTTAAAACCCCAATAACTAACATTTCTATATATCTTCCAAAGGATATTGTAAAAAGAAAATAGTACAAAACAATAAACAAAATAGAAGCTACAAAGCTGCATACAAGAATCGGTTATGAATACATCTTCAGATAATAAATATGGTTTTACAGTTAAGGTGGTGTCATCCTCTTTGAAACTTTTTTCTTCTCACTGTTTGACAATATGAAGACATTTGCTAGGAATTTCGTTAGTTTGAACATTTCATTATAAAAGTAACCAAAAAACATATGCATGTGAGCTATCGTATTGTCTAAGCTTCTTGGGTATGAAAATGCTCTCCTAAAATTCATTAACAGTGAAGACAATTACATAATTACCTAAAATTATAATTGTTTTATTAATAACCTTTTGTGCATCAATACTGAGGCTCTCCCCTGTAATGTCCTTTACAAATGCTTCTCCACCTATTCTATACCAAGAAGAATGGCTGAATGGATATGGCAGGAATAATCCTGAACAGATTTAGAAAAGATAAGAAATAAATGAAATTCTCCAGACAGTCTGGTGAAAAAAAAAAACAAAAAAAAAACCAATGACTTATCAAAATCACAGTCCAAAACATTAAGGACACAATCCTCCACTCTGAGCTGTGTGTGTATATAATGGAGCATGCCCACTGCAGGGAGTCAGTTGTGACTTTCTAATACTTGACTGCTAGGCTCTGGCAGCAGGAAGACTAGTCTAACTTCCTTCAAAGGTTTAATGTCCATAACGGACCTTTACACTAGTGCAGTGGTCAGCAACCAGTAGATCAGGATTTACTGGTAGATCTTGGAACCTTTGACAGGTGCTCCTGAGAGGTTTGGCTGGGAGGCTGTCAATTGCTGGCACTTAGTCTGCTCCTCTCAGCACTGCCATGTTGCTTCTGCCCTCTGCCTTGGAGGTGCCCCTTGCCCTGGGAGCCTCCTGCTCGCTGTGCAGGGCACGGGAAGAAGAGGAAAGGGGGGGGTGCTGATGTCAGGGTGCTCCTCCCTCCACCCTGGACCCCATCTCCACAGAGAAGAGGGGGCAGGGATGGAGAGAATTTTCTGGCTGCTTTTGGAAGCGGTGCAGGGCCAGTGTCGGGATGAACCTGCCATAGCCCACCGCATCACCATCCAGAAGCCATCTGTGGTAAGCAGTGCCCATCTGGAGCCAGCATTTTGAACCCTGCCCCCGGTCCTGAACCCTTCCCTGCACCTCAAGCCCCTGTGCCCAGTTTGATAAAAGTGAGTGAGAATGGGAAAGGGCGGATGGAGTGAGCATGAACAGGGCCTCAGAGAAGGGGTGCGAAGGAGGTGGGCAAGGGTGTTAGGGTTTGAGGTAGATCCTGGACTGAACTTAAATTCAAAAAGTGATCTTATGCTTAAAAAGGTTGGAGACCACTGCACTAGTGGATGAACAGGTTTAAGGGAGCTCCACTCTACCACATGCCCCAACCCTGGAATACTGCTCATATAACCCTTCCCCCCTCGTCCAATATAAAGGTGAAGGGAAGTTGGCAGAGGAAGTAGCAAAGATGCCTCTATTAGCTTTCTATTACCTCGGTTCCTGGAAAAATCATGGAAGGGATCCTTAAGGAATCCATTTTGAGGCTCTTGGAAGCGAGGAAAGTGATTAGGAATAGTCAGCATGGATTCACAAAGGGCAAGTCGTGCCTGACCAATCTGATTAGCTTCTATGATGAGGTAACTGTCTCTGTGGACATGGGAAAATCAGTGGATGTGATATATCTTGACTTTTGCAAGGCTTTTGACATGGTCTCCCACAATATTCTTGCCAGCAAGTTAAGGGAATGTAGATTGGATGAATGGACGGTAAGATGGATAGAAACATGGCTAGAAAGTAGTGATCAATGGCTCGATGTCAGTATGGAGATCTGTTTCTAGCGGAGTGCCCCAAGGCTCAGTTCTAGGAGCAGTTTTGTTCAATATCTTTATTAATGACCTGGATGAGGGGATGGATTGCACCCTCAGCAAGTTTGCAGATGACACTAAGCTAGGGGGAGAGGTAGATACGCTCGAGGGCAGAGATTGGGTCCAGAGTGACTTAGACAAATTGGAGGATTGGGCCACAAGAAATCTGATGAGGTTCAACAAGGACAAGTGTAGAGTCCTGCACTTGGGACGGAAGAATCCCAAGCATTGTTACAGGTTGGGGACCAACCAGCTAAGTAGTAGTTCTGCAGAAAAGGACCTGGGGGTTACAGTGGATGAGAAGCTGGATATGAGTCAACAGTGTGCCCTTGTAGCCAAGAAGGCAAATGGCATATTTGGTTGCATTAAGAGGAGCATTGGCAGCAGATCCAGAGATGTCATTATTCCCCTTTATTCGGCTTTGGTGAGGCCACATCTGGAGTATTGTGTCCAGTCTGGGCCCTCCGCTACAAAAAGGATGTGGACGCATTGGAGAGGGTCCAGTGGAGGGCAGCCAAACTGATTAGGGGGCTGGAGCATATGACCTATGAGGAGAGGCTGAGGGTGTTGGGTCTGTTTAGTCTGCAGAAGCGAAGAGTGAGGGGGGATTTGATAGCAGCCTTCAACTTCCTGAAGGAAGGTTCCAAAGAGGATGGAGAAAGGCTGTTCTCAGTAGTGACAGATGGCAGAACAAGGAGCAATGGTCTCAAGTTGTAGTGGGAGAGGTCCAGGTTGGATATTAGGAAAAACTATTTCACTAGGAGAGTGGTGAAGCACTGGAATGGGTTACCTAGGGAAGTAGTGGAGTCTCGGCTTGACAAAGCCCTGGCCGGGTTGATTTAGTTGGGATTGGTCCTGACTAGAGCAGGGGGCTGGACTTGATGACCTTGTGAGATCTCTTCCAGCTCTATGGTTCTATGATTCTATGAGAGCTCCCCTACATAATGGGAGTTCAACAGCAGTTATCTCTGACCTTTTAAAAACTGTGCTTACAAGATATTATACATGAGCTCCTCAGCAGACTGGCGAATTTGTTATACAGGTTGCACCTCTATAAACTGGAACTCTCTGGTTCAGAAAAATCTGTGGTTCCTATGGATCAGATAATCTTGGTTCACGTGGGAGGTAGTGGTGGGAGCCCGTGCAATTTGGGGGGAGGGTGCACACAGCTCAGCTGGGCTGCAGGTTGAGGGGGCGCTCACAGGAGGGCCAGAAATGACCTCCTCTGATCCGGCAAAATCTCTGACGGTGCCGGATCAGGGAGATCCAACCCGCATATAGCAGGGGAAAGTTAAGAGGATTATGTAGTGGGTACAGCACAGACAGAAAAAGCCATAAGTGTGGTTTAGAGCTAGTCAGACTCCTGGGGGAAAAAAGGAGAGGGAGAGACAGAAGTTGTTTTCTAACCCAAGGTGTATTTTTATAGAAGTCAACTTACCTACACAAATAAGTTTGAAGACTTAGTAATGACAAATACCCCCTTCTTAATCTGAAATCATCCCATTACTAAATGGACATATTATCTATGCTTACTACTTTCACATAACCTATCCATTGAATAAAAACAAGTACTCTAACATTCTGCTTTTAATTCATTTGAAAACATGAGTTGTCTGATATGCATTATAATTTTACCTAAAGAAGCTTTGACATAAAAAATATTGCTTTACAAAACCTGTTTATTTTTGTGAAGTACAGGTTGAACCTCTCTAGTTCAGGACTCTCTGGTCTGGCAACATCTGTGGCCCAGCATGATTTTAATTAGCCAGATGTATACTTATAATGGGTGTAGCCAAGTTTCCTACAGTCTCAAAGTTTGTTTACAGCCACCAGTCCTGGCGCTCATTGTTCTGTGCTGTTATTTAGCTCTAGTTTACCCCTAAATGTCTTCTAAGGGCATGTCTACACGGCAGGACCAAACTCAAAATATGTTATGCAACTTGAGCTATGCTAATTTCATAGCTTAAGTTGAAAAAGCTTATTTCAAATTTGGGCATGTCTACACAACACTTATTTCGAGATAGCACACTCTTCCTCTGACTTCCCTTACTCCTCGTACAATGAGGGTTACAGGAGTCAGAGTAAGTAGTCCTCCAGCTCAACATTATTTTGACATTATGTCGAAATAACTGCATGTGTGTAGATGTTGACAATGTTATTTCAGAATAATATCCGTTATTCCGAAATAACGCTGCTGCGTAGACATAGCATAAGAGCCCAGTAAGCAGAGGAAGTGTCAGTAATGCTGTTAGACAGTGCTGACCTTCCATGGTTTGTCAAATTTTCTGCTTCCGCACTTATCAGGTCACGAGGGTGTTGGGCTAGAGAGGTTCAATCTATACTGAAAACTTGTATTTAATTTTCTGTCTACTATTATCCACCAAGTCTCTTTTGGCAGTACTGCTCTCCTGGTTTCTCATTCCCATTGTGTTTACATTTTTCCAAGTTGACCTTATTTTGATATTTTCAGCTCACCTTATCGCCCTTTGTATTATTTTTCTGTCTTTATTACAGTTTGCAATTCCACAAAATTTTGTATCTCCTGTGAATTAAATTTGCTGGTTCTTCTAGATGATCAATGAAGACTGGACCATGCAAAAATTTGCATAGCTTTTCTCTAAGCCTTTTCTCCTATTTTATTCTTTGTTTACTGCTCATTATTTATCTTTGTTTAATATCCTTCAACCCATGTAACCAGAGTTCACTACCAAGTCAAAATGGATATTGTAAATAAAATGTAATGAAACATTGAATATCAAATACTCTGCTAACATACATTAGAGCTTTCTCCCATCTGCCCATGCTGCAAATTGATTTAGAAGTTTCACTATATCCCATGCCTGAAATTTCGGAGGCTTTTTGTATTTGCATTTACAAAACAGCCATGTATATACAATTTGAGTTACACCGTACATCACAAAAATATAAACTTCTTCATACCTTTGCACACTGCATGTGGTTACAGCCCTCATTCTTCTGAATTGGAGATTTGCAGTTGGCGCATGGTTTGGAGTTAGTTAGTAACCACAAGCAGTTGGCAGCATCTTCATAAGCCTCACTAACTCCCACAACTTTGAAGAAAAAAAATGAAAAAAGTAGGGAAGTTAAGATTATGTTCATATCAATTTTTGTAAAAAGCAGGCTGAGAAGTCTGCATGTTTCTATAATTCTTGATAGTGCACATTAATTTCCTTATAAACCTATAGCTGTGACCAGTCAGACCAGAAACCTGCCACCACCTCGCCCTCTTTCACCAAGGTGGCGAACTCCTAGGTTTGGTCCAGCAGAAGGCCCTTCTTGAACTTGCTGATGGAATCCCACAAGTTGAAGTTGTACCTGCTTAGACAGGCCTGATGGTTAGACACTTTAAATTGCAAACTGGCTGTCAAATCAGTTTTCCTGCCAAACAAGTCCAGCCTCTTAGCATCATTATTTTTTGGTGTGATTCTCAACTGTCCCTTTCACTGATGACAGACATAACCAGGGAGCCCACTGGAGGGTGGATATACAGGTATTCAGATAGCTTTGTTGGGACAGAATTATGACGACCATATTTTCTGAACCAAAATTAGGGACATGTTAGCCATGCCTCATGCCACAAGAAATCCCACCTCTGGAAGTAGTACTCCAGGAGGTCAAGATGGACAGATGACCAAAGTAAAGAGCATCATGTGACCCCCCTCTAAGAATTCCTCTCACCATCCTTTACCAACAGGGATGGGTTTGGCCCCCTTAGTACCCTCCTTCCCCCATGCCACTACCCTGCAATTGCATTAACCCAAATCGCATTGCATTAACTCGTGGGGGGACAGGCTGGGGGAAGTGTTTCCTCTAAGATTTTCCACCCATGAGTGGAGTGAGTTTTGTCTTGTGCACCAGTATTAAGTCCATGTGAACTTGTTCAGATGTGCACTACTGTGGTACCCAAGTTATTAATAAATATCATATAAACCTCTCTCTTTTCTCTCTGCTGCCATTTCTCCTACCCTGCCCTTGCCCCATCTGCTCCCCTGGTGCCTACTGCCCCCCATCCTTCAAACTCCTCTGCTGTCCTGGCTCCTGCCCTTCTCATTCCCCTCAGCCCTTTGGGAACCAGTCCCTTTCCCCTGTACCAGCCCTTCTCTTCCCCCTGTGTCCATTCCTCCTCTAGCCCCACTCTGATCATCTGTAGCTACCTCTCCCTCATCCCCTCTCCTAAAACCTCCCTCTATCCATCTGCCCTGTTTCTCTCCTCTGGTGCCCATCCCTCCCCTTCATGTGTCTGGCCTTCTGCTTCACCTCCAGAATCCCCTAGAACTTGCACCTTCCCTTACCCCTGCACCTTCCTGGTGCTTTCCCCTTCCCTCACTGCCCCTGCCCTCTTTCTCCCTCATGCCCACCCCCTCACCACCCTCTGCCCCAGTTCTCCTCATGTCCCTCTGTGCCCTCACACATGACTTGCTCATCCCCTGTCTTCCTCATGCCCACTCCTCCTTTCAACCCCTCTTCTCCTGGCATCCACTCCTCCCCTCTCTTCTTCCTCCCTCTTGCCCCCATTGTCCCTCTCTTTTCCCAGCATCACCCTGTCCCCTCTCTTCTCCCACGCCCTCTGACACCTCAGCTTCCCCCACCCTGTCCCCTCATTGTCTCCTCATGACCCCCTGGCACTTGTTTCTCCTTCACCCTGTCCCTTGGTGCCTTCCCCTTTCTTCTCCTGCCCTGCTCCCCCGTCTCTCCCTTCAGAACAAGCCCCTCTCTTTCCCTGAAGTCTCTTTTGGCAGGTGTCCCCAAGTCAGCTGCTGTTGAAACTGACCAGTGGCTGATTCTGGTCAACCGCTGGTCAGTTTCAGCAGCGTCTGAATCGGGGACGCCTGGGGCAGGGCAGCTGGGGTGCTGCAGGGTTGGTCCTGTAGCGCCTGCCCCTTGGCGCTGCGGGACCAACCCGGCAGCACCCCAGCTGCCTGATTCAGCCGCTGCTGAAACTGACCAGCAGCGGCTGAGTAGGGGACGCCTGGGGCAAAACCGGACTATCGGAAGGGGAGGCGATGAGTGGTCTGGAGTGGCATTCCCCCACCCCAGACCCCTCATAGCCCCCCCTTCCAATAGTCCGGCATATCTGATAATCCGGCACCCCCTGGGTCCTAAAGGTCCTGGATTATGGGAAGTTTACTGTATTTACAAGGACACTGCTGCTCCTCTGACTTTATGGTAAATTTATTCAATTAGGATTTTTAAAAACATATATGGTTAAGGTAATTTTTCCCTATAATGTTACCCAAACCAAAACCCTAATCTATAGGGTTTGATTTAAGACATGAGCAAGGAAATTTAGATTTAAAGAAAGGGGAAAAGCAGAATTATAACATTTTTAACACCATTTTCATTAGGCTTTTTTTTACATAGCAAATTATTAAACCTGTTCCTCTCCTCTTTCACAGTGATTTCTTAATTACCATATAATTATAATTTAATGCTGTTAACCCTTCTCCCCCACCAAGACCCACTCTTACGTTCTTCTGGTTTCATTTCAGATATCTTCTGCAGCCAGTTCTTCCACGTCTGGCAGTCACAAGGCTCATGTGCTTCACCAAGACATTCCCTGAAAAATAAAGTCATAAATACAGTAGCTATTAGTTTAGATTAAATTCTACTTTGGTTCAATTAGAAAAATAAGCAAGGCATATTAAAGCTCTAATTAAGCCAGGAAGATAAAGAAACTTACTTAAAAAAAATCTTATATTTGCTCACAAGTCATGGCGGAGCTTCATGAAAATTAATGGGAGAATTAATTAAGATAGCAAAAAAAAGTGCTTTTTAATTATGATAGAGAATATCTCAAAAGCAGTTTGTATATTTTATGGGTTGACCAATAATTCATCTAGGCCCATGTAAGATGGCCATACAACTTTTGTACAGTGGGTGAAGTTGACCTCAGTACAGGTGGTCTATGACAGACTTTTATTTATTCATATGAAAGTAATATTCCAAAAGCCCCAATCAGCACTGAGGCCTCACAGTATTAGACATTGCATAAACGCATGGTAAGACAAAGTCCCTGCTCTAAAGATCTTTTTGACTAAGTATAAACTCTTAGTTTAAGTGAAGTTTACGTGGTGCCTAGGGCTGTTAGTAAGCCCTCAATGTCAGAGATAAATTTCACCCAGAATTACTTATGTCCACTGTTGATTATTAATGCTTAACAACAAGGTTAGGGCTTGAGTCAACCCCAACTGCTTTCACACTCCTTTCCCAGAATCCCTAAATAGAAAGTAGATGTTGGTTGAAATGATAGGACACACAAGGAGTTAACAGTGGGTCCCTCAAGTTTCTCCAACATTAGTCCTGCTAGTTTTCAGGACAGCAGTCAGTATACAGAAGCAGATTCATGGCTTCCAGATGGTGCTTGGGTGTAGACATGTCAACATGGATTCCAGAAATGTCATGATTCGCTCTTTTACTGGAAATACAGCAAAACAGCTTGAGACATCTGCTGTGAAATACATAAATAGTTTACAAATAGGATACATTTCCACATGGACATCTGCTGCATCAAAGACAATGCAAATTGTTTTTTGAGGCTCAAATGGTACACTACTTCTTGCAATGCAGTATCTAAGTTGAACGAATACTCATGATGGGGATAAGGAGGATCATAATAGGGAAAATGTGGGGGGAAAAAAGCTTAAAAAACCCAAAATCTTCTGAACCATCGTTTTCTCCCTGTACAACTGAAGTAGGCACAAAAGTTTCTCTACGTGAAAAGAGAACTGAAAAGCCTAGAGCTCCATGCAAGTTTGTGTCCAGCACAGCAATTAGTATACTCATGTAGATAGTGTTATACTCTTTGCTGCCCTAAAAGATACACTCACATTTATGTAGACAATGTAGCACTTTAAAGACTAACAAGATGGTTTATTAGATGATGAGCTTTCGTGGGCCAGACACACTTCCTCAGATCAAATAGTGGAAGAAAGTAGTCACAACCATATATACCAAAGGATACAATTAAAAAAAATGAACAAATATGAAAAGGACAAATCCCCCTTCTGTTCTGCAATGTGATTTGTCCTTTTCATATTTGTTCATTTTTTTTTAATTGTATCCTTTGGTATATATGGTTGTGACTACTTTCTTCCACTATTTGATCTGAGGAAGTGGGTCTGGCCCACGAAAGCTCACATCTAATAAACCATCTTGTTAGTCTTTAAAGTGCTACATGTCCTGCATTTTGCTTCAACTACCCCAGACTAACACGGCTACATTTCTATCACTATTTATGTAGACCAGAGAGAGGGAGGGATAATTATTTTTTGTACTTGAAGCTAGTTTAAGATGTAGCATAAGTTTTGCTATGGTTTTGTGAGTAATCAAGGTTCAGAAAGGAGGAATTTTGGAGTTTCAGAGTTCAAAGTTTTTGGGAAGTGGAATCCTTCTTAATTTTGGTGTCATGCCTAATGCAGATAATATGGCCCATACTCTACATTTTTTAATATTCAACACATGTATATATCAAAGTATATTCATGTCATACTGTACATCAATAATTTACTGCATCAACACATACGGCGTTTCCTTTTGCAGCATGTCAGCTGGCTGGAGGTTTTTCTTGATTTTTAGATTGGCAGCAGATATGTAGATGTACATAGTCATGCACAAATACTAACCAGCAGAAGAGATGCCCTTTTCCACAATCCACAGCAGGGGCTCTTAGTAATGGGAAATTAAGTGTGTCTGAACCCGCTGTATTTGATCCTTGTCTTGTTAGCCTGACTGCCCTTTCACAGCCTGGTATAGGACACCATTTAATAGCAGGATTATTTTCAACAAAGGCCTAAAAAGAAGAAAAAATGACAAGAAAATTATTTACCATTTGGGAATAAATTCTTATCACTGATACGAACTGTAACCTTTGATTACTTTCTGCTTCTGAGGAGCAAAGCCAAAGAGCATAAAGATAGTCTTGTACTTACATAGGTATGGTATTTTAAAACAAGACATTTAATCACTAGTGCAAAAACTCTTTCCTACAGCAATACACAAGATTCACACTAAGATCTGAGTACCTACACCTCATGCAAAATGCTTAATATGTACGTGTCTCCTCTTTTGAGAAAATATTTGCCATAAATACTCAAACACAAGCCTGTTCGTTTATAAACCGATCCCCAAACTTAGAGAAAAAAAAATGGTAAAAAAGTCACTTACCTGCTTATAAGCTGACTCCAGAATACAATGATGTGGGACTTTATAAACGGGCCAGTGACTTTTTACTACTTTTTCCTCTATAAGTTTGGGGAGGTTGGGTCCGAGACCACCGGAGTAAGAGCCATTTTAAAGGCAGAACTGCAGTGGTCTGGAACCCGGCACGAACTGGGACTGCTGTGTTCCAGCTTACACCATGTCCCCCGCTGCCACTCTGCCTTTTTAGAATCCGTTCATAAGCTGATCCCTGCTCTTCACAGTGGGAATAAAAAATTGGCTTATGAACACGTATATACAGTAGGGCATGGGTGGGCAATAATTTTTAAAAGGGGGACATCCTGGAAGGGGTGGGGGCAGGGGACTTCTTGTGCTCCCCTCCCCGCCCCCGATTGGCCTGGGGTAGGGAAGCACGAGAAGTCTTCCCTCTCCTTCCCCCACCCCGCCCCACCCCTAGAGAGAAACACCATCTATTTTAAAACAGCTGGCCGTTCCCTCTAGGCGCACAACAGGAGAAAGACCTCGTGCACTCCCCTTCCCCCCAGGCCTATCAGAGCCTGTGGGTGAGGGAGCACACGAAGTCTCCTTGGTGGGGGAGAGGGGACACACAGGACGCAAGAGACTTCGCGTGCTCCCTGCCCCCAGACCCGGATTGGCCTGGGGGCAGGGAGCACACAAAGTTCCCCCCGACCCCACCCATCCCCAAGTCACGCAGCATCTAGAGATAGATGCCAGATGTTTTAAAACTGCCAGCATGTGTCTCTAGCTGCCGTGCACTCATGCGGGGGCAAGGAGACTTCACATGCTCCCCCATCCCCAGACCTCAATTGGCCCGGGAGTGGGGGCCACAGGATGGATCCACTAGCTTGGCAGGTTGAATTCAGCCTGAAGGTAGCCCTTTGTCCACCCCTGTAGTAGGGGTTGGCACACTTGAAAGTTAATTAAGAAAAATATAGGGTTTAAATTTAAAATGGATTAATTGTTCCTCATCTCAATGTATGGACACATTCTGAAAGAATACCACCTTGTTTCAAATTTAAGAGGGCATTTCAAATTTAAGAGAACAAGTTATTTTAAGAATCCTCATTACAGGACAATAACCAGCCAAAAGTTAATTAAAAGGTTACTTTTTAATATACGTTCTGTAGCAATAGAGAAAATAAAACCAAATATGAACCAAATCAAGATTTTCCAACTTCTTCTCCTGTCTGAAGTATATAGGAAAGCATGGACTAGATCAAACTCTAGTGACGTGAACAGCATCTCTCAAGTATAGTAAAACTTTCCTAGAAATTTTGAATGGAAATAGGAACTCATCAAAATATATTCCCAGAAAAAACTCATTTTTATACTTTTTTTAATAATGTGACAAAAAATATTCTTGGAAGTTTAACATTCAAGTGTTGCGTGGACATTAATTTCATCAAACAATTTTACAAGAACTAAGAAAGATTATTGAATTGCCCAGCATGGAAGTGTATTTTCTATGCTTGAGGAAGAAATACTCCTTTTAAAAGAATGTTCTCAACAGCAGGCCAACTCCTGCATTACCATATGTAACCTACACACAGTTCAGATCTACAATATTAATTAAACTCTACTTAGATAAAGTGCAATCATATTTCACAAGAAGTTGCAGCTATAATTGGAATAATAAAGTCAGACACACTCTAATCACACAGGAATAGCTTGACAATTTACCTTAATGTCAAACAGTAGGTATCTTTTGTCCATCTCCCTGGAAACCACACTTTCTATGATCTCTACAGGAACAAGCTGAAAGCAATCATATGCTGGGCAAAAAATGTTGTGAGCCTCACCCTCCTGAATTTTCAGATTCAAAAACCTGCCAGAAATGTGTCAGAATTTGGAAATAAAAAATAAATAACTCAATAAATTGACGAAAATTAATGTTCTTTATACTAACTTAATAAAATACATACTTCCATTTACACTTCAATTTTTAAAACAAAAACTATGAATTGTCTCTGGGTTTTTATACTGAACGAGTACCTCAGATTTCAGGAGGCATTTGGTAAAAAAAAAAAAAAAAAAAAAAATAATGAAGAGCCCACAAGTGAGCAACTGCAAAAAACATTTGAATGTATACGCAGGTGTGCGTTTACATCTATATTCCATTTGCCAGAGTCCTCAAAACAATACTTTAGCAAAACATCTTCATTAAGTCCCCAAAAGATGTATATAATAGTACTTAATTTATGCATGAATTAGTTTGACAAGTAATTAATTTTTATAATAAATAGCAATGCTGGTTGTTCTTGTTAAAACACAGTTGAAACTTGATCTGAACAAACTGACAGTTAACCAGGCTAAATTAACTGCAAGTCCCAGCTTCTAGTATAGAACTTGTCTGCGATGCCTTGAGGTACTTTAAAGTGGAATGGCTACCTGTTTCTAACAACTATTAACTAGTACTTTAAATGAGACTGTACTTGTGTGATCGTAAAAAGATAGTAAATTGCAAAGATTGTTTAATTCTATTGTAACTTTTGGGAAATGGTCAAGGGCCGCACTCTTCTATGATATTAATGGAGGAGGTGTGGGTATGGGATAGAGATATTAGGTGCAAAAGGGAGTTTGGTGTAGGCGATTGGGGTGCAGGAGAGGGTATGAGTCTTGGAGTGAGTTTGGGTGAAGGAGGATATGAAGGAGAGGATTCTGATCCAGAGGAGAGATGTAGGAGAGGGACCAGGGTTTAGGTGAGAGTTATGACCACGGGTGCAGAGGGTTTAGATTGAGACATGGAGCAGGGAGTGGGAGTGAGGAAGGAAGTGGGGTGCCATGTGTAAGCTTTGGCTAGGGGGTGTTTACCTGCACTAGCATTCACAAACCATCATGAAACTTTTATGCAGCCTGTTGGCACATATCACAGTGCACAAGTGGCACCCAGAAGTGATATCCTAGATGGAATCCTTAGGACAAAGATAAATATCTGCAAAGGTTTGGGGAATTTGTCTGGAGTTGGCAAAGTAGACGAGTATAGCTTGGTCTCTGCGTGGTGCTTACTTGAAGTGGTCAGCATATCCAGCTCGCACAGGGGGCAGCTTGCAGAGTCCCTGCGGTTGCCCACAAGCTGGAGGGAACATGCCAGCCACTTCCTGGGAGCCAGACTTTTAAGAGCCTAATTAGTGGTATTCACTGGAACCACCAGGGTACCTTACCACTGGGTGTTCCAATCAAAAATTGGACACCTGCAAGCCTTCAGCTATACCCTGTGTAGAGCTGGTGAGGACAAAGGAAGAGTCAAACTGCTGGCTGAGGGACAGCTGAGGGCAGCAAGGAGTTGAGTAGGAGACTCCTAAAGTCCCTAGAATAGTGGAAAGGAACTCTGCACACTGTCTGTAGCGCTGGAAGTTCACAGTGGTGTGAAGTAGACCATTCATTTTAATAGAATGCCTAAAATGATTAAGAACTCCACCTTGAGATGTACAAAGCATTCAATAATAAGTCTGAGATTGAGAGCTTCTCCATTCAACTTTTTCAGAGATCCTTCCTGCCAATCTCAGTTATGTGTGCTTGGGGCATGCACAGAGTATGCCTGTTCCCAGCTCCCAGTATAGAATCCCAGCTCCCAGCAGCTCCCAGCATAGAACTTGTCTGTGATGCCTAGGGGTACTTTAGAGGAGTTCAGTGAGCCGTTCCCAGCTTAGATCTGATTCACTGTGGCTACAACTCTGTTGTGCCAACCCCTCTGATACCATTTTCAATGTGAAATCTAGTCTCTCCATCAAATGAGCTGCTTAACCTCATACCCAGAACAGTTTTGCCTGCCTAACTGTTCTGAGTGATTTCAGAGGGGTAGCCAAGTTAGTCTATACAGGATAAACTTAAAAAACAACAAAAAGTCTGGTAGCACTTTAAAGACTAACAAAACATGTACATGGTAACATGAGCTTTTGTGGGCACTTATGCTTTAAAATCCATGTTTTAAACAGTAATTCATATTTAAGGTTATGATGAGCTTAATTTTTTACAGAATACCACAAAGTGTTGCTTTGGAATTAGACCTGGAATTAGGTTGTATCACTTGAACTTTGCAATATAATTAAAGCACTACAAGCTCCTACTGTGAATGCACCGATAGTCCTACAAAGTTATCTTTATACCACTATCACTGCATCCACACTTGGGCTTTTACTAGTCTATGTGGGTATATCTACACTACCACCCTAGTTCGAACTAGGGTGGTAATGTAGGCAACTGGAGTTGCAAATGAAGCCCGGGATTTGAATTTCCCGGGCTTCATTTGCATATAGCCGGGCGCCGCCATTTTTAAATGTCCGCTAGTGCGGACTCTGTGCCGTGCGGCTACATGCGGCACGGACTAGGTAGTTCGGACTAGGCTTCCTATTCCTCGTGTAACGGTAGTTCAGAATAGGAAGCCTAGTCCGAACTACCTAGTCCGTGCCGCATGTAGCCGCACGGCACGGAGTCCGCACTAGCGGACATTTAAAAATGGCGGCGCCCGGCTATATGCAAATGAAGCCCGGGAAATTCAAATCCCGGGCTTCATTTGCAACTCTGGTTGCCTACATTACCACCCTAGTTCGAATTAGGGTGGTAGTGTAGACATACCCTTTCAGTCTAAGTCATACTCCTAACCAAAATAGTTATACTGTTAAAAATTAAGCATAGACCAATTCTCAGACAGTGAGATTCAACTCAGCAAAGCACTAAACATGCCATTAAATCAATCCCTTTTGGCAAAGAACTTAAGCAAAGAACTTCAGAACTATCAGGGTGAAAGCCATTGCTATGTACCCATAAGCCAGTTAATGGCAAAGAAGAACAATACGTATTAAAGTATTCCATATGATTTGTAATAACTACATCTCAATATTTGACATTGGCTACTTATTGGTTGTGATTACCCCCCTATTTAAAATGGAAAGTTAACTATTTTGCAAAATAATGCTAAATACATGTACTCACGCCTCCCAGCATGATCTGCAAAACTCGTGTCCACAAGGCATATCTACTGGGTCTTCAAATATAGAAATACTACACATACAAATGTCACACTGTAAATGAAGAAAAAACACAGATGATGAAGAAAAAAAAAAAAACTCCTCTGTGCCATTAGCAGAACTTATGAGAATTACATAATAAAATGCAAAATCAAACTATTGTTTATAAAAAAACCCCAATAAAACCACACCACACATTCCATGTACAAAGTAGGGAAAAACATCTTTCAGCAAGGAGAAAATGTTGCTTTAGGTTAGAAAAAAAAATTGAAATTGGAAAGGTACATACATGTCTTCATTTCAACACATCTCCCAACAAACATTTAGCAAATATTTTAGTACATCGCTCAACATTTTTTTAATTGACTTCTGGGATTTCCTCCACCTACATTCTTTAAGATGCTGAGCATTCTTAGCTCCCAATAAAGATGACAGTGGCCATCTCCTGCACCAGTAAAGGCAATGAGAGTTTTGTCACTGATTTCAATAGCAGGAGTAGGGCTTGGTAGATAAGGCAGTCATATGTCATAGGAGGTATTTTGTCCCACAAAGAATCAGCCCAAGACAGGATGCAGCAATTTAAATAAATGAGCTGGAGTTATGATTTTAATCACTTTACTTTTAAAAAAAAAAGTCAGGTTGAGGTTTAAGTGATTTGAAAATTCATACTTTTGCAATTTTAGATCAAAATATATAATCAGCTAAATTATAAAGGCTCCTGCCTTCTATGTTCTTACTACTAGGGTATATCATTTCAATTTCATGAAAATTGCTATAGGAAAAAAAAATTGAAAGAGACAGTTGCCTGTTCTGTAACTCTGTTCTTCATGTCCATCCCACAATAGGTGTGCATGCTTGCCATGTGTACCAGCACTGGAAAATTTTCCCCTAACAGTACCCATAGGGGAGCGCCTCTAGCGACCCTGGAGTGGTGCCTCTCTGATGCAGTATAAGCTGTGTGTGCTCTCCCACTCTCAGCTCTTTCTTGCCAGAGACTCCAACAGTAGGGAAGGAGGTGGAATGTGGCCTGGTCATGAGCAATAAGTCTTGAAGAACACCAGCTACAGAACAGGTAACTGTCTTTTCTTCTTCGAGTGCTTGCTCATGTCCGTTCCATAATAGGTAACTACCAGCAGTATCCATTTAGAGGTGGGTAGGAGCCATGAATGAGAAGACTGCAGGACCACTCTGCCAAATCCAGCATCATCCTTAGTTTGAGAGAGGATGGCGTAGTGTGCAGCAAAGATGTGCACTGATGACCATGTAGCTGCTGGACAGATGTCCTGGATAGGGATATGAGCCAGGAACACTGTTGCGGAAGCCTGTGCCCAGTCAAGTGAGTCTGCACAATTGGTCATAGCAAGCATGCCATTGAGGTCATAGCAAGCATGGATAGATGAAGTGATCTGGTTTGAAATTCTCTAGATAAGAGTCTGGCTGACCCTTCATGCACTTCTTTTTTTTTATTAAGTGGATTTCTGAAATGGCTTAGTTCTCTCCACATAAAAGGAGAAAGAATGAAAACACTTCTCCTCATTAGAAGATTAGGGTATGGAACAGAGAACTGGTAGGAAAATGTCCTGGCCCAAATGGAAGGCTGATATCAGTTTTGGCAGAAAGGCCAGAGCTAAATCTTGTCTTTACGGAAGATTGCATACAGTGGCTCCAAGGCCAAGACTCAAAATTCAAGAACTCTTCTAGCCTACATTATCGTCATGAGGAAGGCCACCTTCCAGGACAAATGCAACCAAGAGCATGTGGCCAGGGCTATAATGGGAGGCCTGTGAGCCTAGACAGCACCATGGCAGGACCGGGGATCTGACCTGGGGACAAAGATGACCCTTGAGGAACTTTCCTGTCATATTGTGGGAGAAGACCATGTGGTCCTGCACCAGAGGATGGAAGGCAAAAATGGCTGCCAGCTGCACTTTGAGGGAGGACTGTGCCAACACCTGGTCATTCAAAGAAAGCAGGTAATCTAGGATCGACTGGATTGAGGTTTTCATTGGAGAGATGCCATGTTCTGCCACCCAATGCGCCAACCTGTCCCAATTAGCCACAAAGCTTTGTCAGGTCAAGGGTTTCCTGCTCTTGGAGGAGGACCTGGCAAATGCCGTCTGAGCAAGCCTGTTCCTGTGGCTTCAGCCACACAGCATCCATACCATGAGGTGCAGAGATGCGAGGTTGGGGAGAAGGAGATGGCTGTGGTCCTAGGATAGCAGGTCTAGGCAGAGGTGGGATGCAGCCTCTCAACAGTCAGAGTTGCGTCCTAGAATGTTACAACACAGGGAGCTGAATCCACCGCCTCAGAAGCAGCCTGCAAGGCCACTCTGACTGACACTTTTCTCTCTTCCAGGAGAGCTTTGAACTCCTTCCAGGAATCCTCAGTGAATGCCTACCTGAACTTAGATATGGCCTGCCACATGTTAAAATTGCAGCAGCCAAGGAGAGATTGCTACCCACAATTGTAAACTGACCACGTAATAAATCTTCCGACCAAACGAGTCTAGTCTTTTGGAGTTTTGTCCTTGGGTACTGCCTCTGGTTGCACCTACCTCTCCTTTTGGTTAACTGCCTCCACCATCAGGGAAATTGTTGCAGCCGAGAAGCACGACTACCTCTACTCCCACCCCACACCAAAGTACTTCCTCTCAGACCTTTTGCAGAGGGGCAGGAAGGGTTCTGCTACTGAGCTGTGGTGATCTTTCTGATCCCTTCATGCAAGTGCAAGGTCACTCGAGCCAGTGCTGGGAAGCTCAATATATCAAACACCACGTCCATGGGGTCCTTAAGCTCCTCTGCCTGGGACCCCAGATTAGCTGCTACCTGCTTCAGAAGCTCTTGATGTGCCTTGGCATCCGCCTGTGGTACCAGGTGCAGGGGGCTTGCAAATGCCTCTTGCGGGTAGGCTGCAGTGGATGACAGTTCTACCACATCTGTTTCCTCTTCTTGTGGGGAAGACTGTTGGCTCGTTGGGGTGCTTTGGATCAGTGCTGGGCCTCTCACTAGGGCTCGCCCTTGGGTAAGGGGTAACCTGAGTTTGAAGGCCACTCTGCGATCCCTGAGGTCAGGCGCACTGGCTGGATAGGTTTGACTGAACCCCCATGGTTTCCCAGAAAACCTGGGCATTGGCCATTGCCCTTGCTGTGATCCCTTCAGTGGGGTATCACAGAGGGGAGTGATGCTGCCAGTGCCAGAGCTTGGCCCAGAGGCAGAAAATCCAGGTTGGTGACAGCCTCTGAGGTGTTTCCCTTGGTATTTGGGGATCCATTACGGAGAAGTCTCCAGGTGTCTGGTGAATGGCAAGAGGTGCAAGCTCAAGAGGCTTTGTCTGATGACCCTTTGTCTTGGGCCTATGAAGAGTACCAAGAACTGGCTGATCAGTGATGGAAGTCCAGCAATCAATCCTCCATTGGTACCAGGATCCGGAGTGGGACCTGGACTCCGAACAAGATCTATTGTCAAAAGACCTTCTCATCCATGACTAGTATTGAGAAGGGAACCAGTGTCAGCATGACAATGACTGATGGCATGGATGCATTGAGCAGTCTGGCCTCTGATTCTGGGGCTAGTGCCTACATTAGAAGTGTCTTGAGGCTAATGTCTCTTTCCTTCTTCATCCAAGGCTAAATGACTTCCAAATGTGGCACTTCTCACTAATATGCCCCTCACCCAAACAGTACGGACACCTATAGAGCACCATTAGTTACCTCTCTCCTATCCTTTCTTTCCTACCATTTAATCAGTTATTGATCCCTAAGAGGATCTTTTCTCTTATCCCATGACAGTTTACTTTGCTTAAGAGCCTTTGGTGACGGAGCTTGTCCAAGGCTTTCTGGAAATCTAAGTACACTGTATTCACTGAATCCCCCTTGTCCTCCTGCTTATTGACACTCCCCACCACCGCAAGAATTCTAGGAGACTAGTGAGGCATGATTTTCCTTTACAGAAACCATATTGACTTTTCTCAGTGAATTACATTCATCTATGTGACTGAACACTGTTCTTTACTATAGTTTTAACATATTTTCCTGATACTGAAGGGTACAGCCTGGTTGAAGAATTTCACATTATTGAACTTGTGGGAGTTCAATATACCAGAAGGCAATACTGGCTGCAGATATAGCTGTTCATTATTTAATATGTGGCTGTTCACTATCACTTTTGTGTTTGTCTCACAGTAAGGATGTTAATGAGGCCCAGGATTTATCTTTTTCTGCATAGATGAGCATTTTAATTGTGAAACATCTTAATAGAAAGCATTTCAGAATTTACATAAAGATGTACTCGTTTCTTTAGTTTTTTAAAAGATCGACTTCAGAAATCGAAGACTGTAAATCAAGTAAAGTAGTCCATATTTTATAATGGGCATGATCCTGCTTTTCCATTAAAAGACCCAAATACTAAAAAAAGGAAATATATATATTACATTACACATTTGTCACTTCATTTCATATGTGGTAATATTCCAGGAAAAGTCTACCAGCTCATAGGACAAAGGATGATTCAAACAACATCCCAAATAACGTTTTCTAGTATTTTAAAATTTGAGAAAAAAGGGTTGCCTGTAAACCAAATGAAATGTACTATTAACAGTTACAAAACTATGTATCTTTAAAAAATGCTTAGTTCACTGAACACAAATTTTTATAAAGTTACAGCTGTGGATTAATAAAAAGAGTTCTGTCTTCCAAAAGAGCATTACTGATTTTAATGAAAGATGCTTTTATATTTGAAATTTGTGATAGTCCTGTACACTGCTTAAAGTAGCCGCCACACAACAGAATTATTTATAATCTTACAGTACAGTAGTAGCCTGACATTTAAAATGCAAACAAAGAAAACTTTGTTTCCTAATGGAAAAATATATAAAGGGGGATTCAAAGCATTTAAAAAATCTTCAGGGAAATGGATACCATGAAAGTGAACATCTAGATAAAAAGTCTCAAAAGAAATGTTAAGCCATGCACTTGGTATGATTTTACCTTGTTAAATCAGAAGTTCTACATTATAATGGTGGCAGTCAAGCTAAAAACTATGTTCCTTGTTCCAGCCACATGCTCAACTTGTGTCATTATAAAACAAAGTGTTAAAATGAATCAGCACAAGGGGCCAGATGAGGTGACTTCATGTGTTCCTTTCCAATTCTACATTTTTGATTATATACACTACATTTTAGAAGTCCATGAAATGACACGAAAGACAGATAGAAAGACAAGCAGAGCTCTCTCATATGTCCTTTCCAAGGTTATTTTGCCAAGGGAAATGACAAGTAGCTTTTGCACTGTGTGGTGACGGTGGTGGGACAGGAAAGGAAATCAGTTCAATTTTCCAATTCATTTCAGTCCTTTTTGTATGACACAAAAACATACTTTAAAAACCAATTGCACAATGATTATAGAAGATTTTCTCACAAGTCGCAAAGCACTATATACCAGAACAACTTTTTAAAATAATATTTAGTACATTACTTTGTACCTTTAACTATTCACAAAGTAATAAGTAGAGAATCTTTCTTAAGAATCAAACATACCAGAATTGTCTCACTATCTTCTGGTGACAAGCTGATTTCATCAGGGGAGGTGACAGAAGAGCGAGTGGTGCGAGGAGTTCGTGGAGAGGGGAGTGTGTCCCAGGCATTATACCCACTTGGAGGTGGAGTTGGCATTTGAACACCTGAACGTTGGCAGCAGTTCTCTGGATTAGACATCCATGCTTCAAGTAATTTCTCTCTGTCCCAGTCTTCAATAAATATACAAACAAAAATTATTTCTCTAACCTATGATATGGATTTGTTTATATTTTATGATTGCATCATTAAAAAGTTATTTTACTCTTACATATTAGATGTGAATGTATCTTTAGAAATACTGGAGACTGCGGGTCTGAATGGACACCAATTTTACAGTACAGGTTGGACTTCCCTGATCTGGTACCCTCCGGACCTGATCGGTTGTGAAAGAGGAAGTTTGCCAGATGAAGGGAGGTCAATTCCTGCCTCTCTGCTGCTATCTTTCAGGCTCTCCCAGAGGGCTGTCAGCCTCCTTTCCAGGCCACCTTCCTTGGACACTGTGCGCTCTGTTCCTATGCTGCTAGTCCTGGCTGGTCTCCTGGATGCGAATCCCTCTGCTGTTGGACTCCCTGCCACTTCCCGCTCCCACTAGCTGGGGCTCTTCTGTACAGCAACATCTGTGGTGCTGCCAGAATGCAGATAGTGCCAGAGTCCCAGACCAGAAAGTTTCAATATGTATATATTTTGGGATAATATCCATGTACATTATTTACAACTAACATCACTGTTAGTATCTCCTATCTATTAACATGAACCATAAACTAAATGGAAACTTTCATTTTCATATGATAAAAGTTGACACAGATTTTTTTTTTTTTTTTTTTTTTTTTAAGAACCACATTTTTATTGACTCAAGTGTTAAAAGCGAAGGAAGAGGGAAACTTTCAAAACAACTGTTCATAGTATATATTATGAAAATATGAAAGCTATTATTACAAGCTGTCACTTCTTCATGTCTGTCTGATTCTGCATTTGTTGCACACCCAAATTTTTTACTTCACCAGGCATTTTTGGAAGCATAAACAATGCAGAACAGCCACTCAGATGCCATTCCTGCAAGCGCACATGCAGAGTAGTCACATTAGCTTTGATGAGACTGAGTATTCATGGGATTAGAGTTACTGATATGGGTAACAGGGATGTTAAATGATGGGTAATCAGCTAATCAAGTAGTTGATGGAATTTCCATCAACTACTTGATTAGTTGATAAAGGCGGAACTGCAGAGCCACAGCGGAGTTAGCTCCTAGCCTGGGAGCTAATCCCACTATGGCTCTGACTTTTAATTGTGTTAAGAGCTGTCAGGCTCTTAATACATTTAAAAGGCAGAGGTGCAGTAGGCGGGAGGGGACCAAGAGAGCCCGGACAGCTGATTCCCAGATTGCGCTGGTCCCCCGCTACTCCTTTGCCTCTCTTGCCCTCCCTCTCCCCCCAAAATGGTGCTGGGGGAACTGGCTTTTAAGCTCCCCCCCTCCCCAGCAGTGGCTCCGGCTCCTGCTCCCCTCCCCCTTGCTGCCTCTCTCTGGGAGAGACTGGGAGAAATTCTGGCCCTGTTGAAGTCATTGTGAAAACTCCTGTTGACTTCAGAATACGTTGCAGCTAGCCCGGATCAGCTGGCTCAGGCTGAAGGGCTATTTAAAGGGGGGGGGGGGAAGCTGTGTAGACATTTGGACTTGAGCTGAAGCCCGGCTATAGGACCCTGCCCTCTCATGAAATTCTATAGCTTAGGTGCCAGTCCAAGCCTTATCAGTTACCCAGCAATTTCACAGCCCTGCAGCCTGAGTTTTGCAAGTCCAAATCAGTTGACACAGGCCAATGGCGGGTGAATAACTGAAGTGTAAATATACTCAATGAGGCCAGAATTTCATGTATTGCTAGTAGTTCTCTTAAGGGGACTGTGGGTGGACAATGCCCCAAGTAACAATTCAGGAAGGAATTTGGAGTCAATGTGCCAATTTCCTATCTACTTCTCTTCTCGCTTAAGGCAAGAAATAATCTGCTTCTGGCCCCTATCTTCCCATTCTGTGCTGACTCAGCTCTTCTTGCCAATGAACGTATGTCTGGAGAGACAGAGAGAGAACTGTGGAGCCTACTTTGTTTCCTATGCACAGACTGGCAACAAAGAAGAAATTTAAAGATATTTAAAAAGAAATGTTCCCCTACAGATTTGTGTATGTTACCATTTCTGATGTCTGTTTTGTATCCATATATCCTTTGTGTCCGAGACTGTCCAGTATGGCCAATATACAAGGCAGAGGGGCATTGCTGGCAATTGACAGCATATATCAAATTAGAGGATGTGCGGGATTATGAGCCCCTGATATTGTGGCTTATGTAGTTATGTCCTGTCATGGTGTTGCTTGTATAGATATGTGGACAGAGTTTGGCAATAGGATTTGTTACAGGGGTAGGTTCCTAGGTGCATGTATCTGAGATGTGACATGTGGCTGCTGAAAAAGATTCACTTCAGATTGGGGGGGTTGTCTGGAGGCAAGGACTGGCCTATCTCCCAGGGCCTGTGAGAGTGAGGGATTGATTTACAGCATAGATTGTAGATTGACAGTGATGTGATGGCGAGGTTTAAGCTGGGGGCTGTAGATGATGACCGGTGATCTTCTGTTATTTTCCTTTGTGGGGCCTGTCTTGAAGTAGTTGATTTTTAGGTACTTGTCTGGCCTCCCTTCCCCAGGTGGGTATTTAATTTTTAAGAATGCATGATAAAGATCTTTCCAGTATGTCAGAGAACCAGATAGTGGCTCATCTTGTGATGACAACATGGGACTAGCTGCAGCATGGTCTTCTTTGGCAGAGGCAATCTAATTTCATGAGCAAATTAATAGGATGACATACATTTTAAAATTACCATCAATAGCTTTCAATGAGGCTAATCTGACATTTTGGCATCTACTGCAAAAAGCAGAGTTTCACCACCTATGTTAGAAGGAATTTGGCAACCAGCAAAATTCCTGTGGTCCAATCCATCACTCTGCCAACCAATTCCAAAAAAGGCTGAGAAGTTATACCAAGTCTCTTATGACAGAATCTCTTGTTTTCATTGTGAACCCTCAAACACATTCTGATTATAGCAGTATCACTTCAAAGAGCAAGGTGAAGTCTTCAACCTTTTACCCCTTATGCTGAAGAAGGGAAAAAGCTGGGTCTCTAGATATAAAAAGGTTTTCTTCAGCTTCTTTAAACACACATGTGGCAAATCATCAAGCAATGATGCCGGGTATTAGTTTCAACTGTGAGAAAAGAGGGGAATCTTTACTGAAAATATCCCAGAGAATTAGGGGAAGCTGACATCGGGTCTCAACAAGCAAGGGCAAATCAGAGGTAAGCATGCCCTTTAATCGTTTGATGTCCTTCCAACCTTTATGGTGGATGGACTATTTAATGCAAAAACTGATGAGGTGCTGGAAAAGATGAAGGACACACATTTTATGGCAACTATCTCCCTATTAACAGAACAACTGTGCAGGCATCACAGATAATACAACACACCCTTTTCTTCTTTGTCTTACTATAAGAAGAACTCTATGCAAGCTGGAAAACTTGTCTCTCACTAACATAAATTGGTCCAATAAAAGATATTACCTCATCCACCTTGTCGCTCTATAACCAGAGGCGGCGGCCATACCATCAGCACAGCAACACCAACAGCAAGTATTCTCTCAAACACAAGAAATGAAGGAAAGCCAGGACTGATGTCAAAGAATTTCTCCAACACATCCTCTTTGCCTAATATCAGGCTGCACATTTGACCTGTTAATCGAAAACTCTCAACAAATTTCAGAAAATCCTATCTTGTCTGTCCTTGTTTTACAAAGCTTAAGTTATTGCCTCACACACTTTGTGTCCCTAATATCCTGGGACCAACATAGCTACAACACTGCATATAATCATCATCTCAGACAGATGAGTTCTAGACACAGTAAAGAAAGATTATATTGTCCATTTCAAATCCCTTCCTCCATGTATTCCCACCTCCCTCCTTTCTGGAACACTTCCCATGAGAGATTAAGTAAAAGCTCTAATAGTTCCCACATGCTGTAAAGTAGTACAGTTAATATCTAGAGAGAAAAAAAGGGTTCTACTTCCATTATTTTCTGATTCCAAAAAAGAATGGAGGTTTCAAACTAATTTTAGATCTCAGAACTCTGAACAGATACATCAGAAAATTTCAGTTCAGAATACTATCCTTTGGATTTGATCATTCCCTCTATCTACTCTGGACTGGTTTGGGTGCTTTCAGTCTCACAGATGCATAGTTCCATATTCCCATAAGACCATCTCACTGCAAAGCTATGTTTTGGCCTTGACTCAGACAATTTCCAGTACAAAGTCTTAGTTTTTGGCCTCTTCACTACCCTCATGAATTTTTACCAAATGCCTGGCTTTGTTAGCAGCACATGAGAAGGCATAGTTTTTTTTGTCTTCCCTTACAAAATCAGATGCTGAATGTCCCCTCCAAAAAAGAATTAGGGAGAACCAGTCAAATGACCTGTTCTCTACTTCAAGCATTAGGGTTTTTCTTCTGATTCCTCCACACAGGATTACCTTCACTGGAGTGATACTTAACTCCAGAAAAGGAAAAGCTTTTTGAGGAGGTTACTGAGAATCGTCACTACTAGATAAATACCGTTTCTGCAGCTCTCTCAAAGGCATTATTAGGCCTAATGGCATACACACCATATGTGACTCCATATGCCAGTTTAAAAATGAGGCCATTACAAAAGTTGCTGTTATGCAACTTCACACCCTTTAGGGACTATATATGGAAAAATACTGTTGCAAAGAAAATGAATCTCTCTCTAATATGGTGGTTGAAGCCACAGAATATCCTCAAAGAAGTATTGTTCAATCACCTGCTCCTACATCAACAGTAACCACAGATGTGTTCAAGATCATTGCCTTGTACTGACCAGGCTTTTTCATTCAAGGTCTTTGGAATTAAAATTCCTATTAAACATAAACTTGCAAGAACTGAGTGTGATCCATCTGGCTCTCAAAGCATTTATTCTGCAGACACAAGATGAAGTAAGCAAGGTGGTCACAGATGTGTCTTCAGTATAAGATTTCAACAAAACAAAACTATCTTCTCAGGTATGCCAGGAGGTGGTAACGCTCTGGGACCGGTGTAGCCTATACAGTACTTACCCAATTGCTTTTCATGACATGGGCGAACACAAAAAGGATGTGGATCACCTGAGCTGAGATTCCTCACAGATGCACAAGTAGTTTCTAAAGGACTTGGTGACTCAAATAATTTTCTGTCTTTGGATGTTTTGGGAAATAGATCTGTTCTCCACTAGATTCAATATGAAATGTCCCCACTTTTGCAAGGGCAGGCTCAGAAAATGACAGACACAGATGCATTCATCCTAGATTGAAGAACAGGTCTTGTATTAGGGATGTGTACAGGTAACCGGTTAGCTGGTAAACGTCACCTGGTAAGGGTGGTGCTTACTGGATAACTGTTACCCAGTTCCCGGGAGCAGTCCCCTGCCCACAGCCTGCCATAGGCAGAGGGCTGCTCCAAACCTGCCAGGTCTGGGACCACCAGCTTCCGGCCTGCGTGGGCCAGGAGCCAGTAGCTTGGCGGGCTTGGAGCTCACCAACCTGGACCAAACTAAGAGTGTAAGGTCTTCTCTTGAGCTGTTTATTTAGTATATTGACACCTCTAAGGGTCAGGACATTTCTGCACAGTGCCTCTCTAGATGGATCAGAAGAACATCCTAGAGAAGCTTCACTCTCTCCCCCTGTTCCTTTTAGAGCCCATTCTCCTGGAGTGGTTACTACATCTCTAACACTCATTACAGGACTGGCCTTACCATGAGGCGAACTGAGGTGGACGGCTCAGGTGCCAGACTGTGTGTGTGTGGGGGAGGGGGGGGCGGAGGGGGGAGGGGGCGCGTCACAGGACCCAGAGCGCAGAAAATAGACTAACCAAAGTGTTGGAGCATAAGCTTTTGTGGGCAAAGACCCACTTCGTGAGATGCATGCATGATAAGGCTACCCCTCTGATACTGTTTAATTATGACTGCACTCTCTCCTTCCACTGTATGATACTGCTTGACAAACTATCCCAAGAGCAAGAATATACCTAAACAATACTTGAAAAAGAAACAAAAGTTACTTACTATAATCAGAATTTTTCAAGTTGGACTCTACATAGACATGCTCCCCACATGCCTTCTGTGCTCCTGAGGAGTGAGGGTCTACCCTTCAGTGTTACCTGCCATTCTATTTTAGTGACTGGAAGGAAGTGAGGTGGCAACTGGCACCATGTTCCCTTTATAGCCATACCCTGAGAATGCATTCAAAAACTGAGGGCTGGAGAGGGACAGGCCTGAGCATGTTACAAAAGGTTCCACAATCTGGTTGGTGCATCCAAGAGTGCGAACATGCAGAGTCCATCTCGACAATCTCTGGTTACAAGCAAGAAACTTTCATTTCCTGCCATATTTTGTTGTTAATTATTTTCTTTCTTTCAATTATAGCTAGGAAAAAGAGCTCATGAACATGATTTTTATTTTGCTGAAACAATTTCTAAAACTGTCCTTTGTTAGTTTTTGATTACCATGTGCCCGAAGCAGAGCTTCTGCAGTGAACAGAGGGGCTTGAAGCATGTCTGCAGATTCCACTATCAGCATATCCTTTAGCCGTCGCAGATCCTGAAGTCTTAGTCCCTCATATGGCTTTGAAAATAAAAATAAGACAACAGGTTAGCTCTTCAGAAGTAAAAGTTTTCCAATAAACCAATAACTTGTATTAAACTGGCAACAACCATTTAAATATTTCTACCTTCTAACAGTTATCCCAGACCACAGACAGAGGAACAACCCTCTTGATAGCTAATTTGCAGTATAAGGTATACCAAAAACTACCATGATCTTTCACTAGCTATAAATTTTTTAATTGCAAACTCAGATTTAATCATTAAAGGTGCCTAAGTCAAACATTAAAACAAAAGTGTCTCTTCAGAAGAATATGCATTTCAATCGGTACCAATGGAAAACAAGTTTTTGAAAGAGCAGACCTTGCGTGCGTGTGTGTGCGCACGCGCGCACTCATGAGTGAAATATGTTATTCAGAAACATCAATTGAAAGAATAAGTGAAACAGATAGAACATGCCAAACTGCTATAAAAATAATTGGTCCAGTTCAATCCTTTCTTTTTCTGTTGTGTTAAAGAATATTAAATGACAGAAACACTTGTAAAAGTTGTAGAGTCACAACTGATTCCCATCTTATTTAAAGGCAGAAAGCTTTTGTTCCGCCCCTAGCAATTAGAAACACTAATTCTCTCTCCCTGACCAAGTACTTCTTGCATCAAAGGTGCTGTACAGATCTCAGTGCAGGTCTACTGAACTGTATGAATAAGAATGCTGATTTCAAGGCACAGATAAAATGGCAGGATTGGTTAGGGTGGGGTGCAGGTACTGATGCACTCCCAGTTTTATTACATCTTCATCCTGGCAGGTTGCATGGGAAGTGTTACCATAACGCTAATTCATGGTTTTCCAAAGTTTATACTTTGCTTCTTTCTGGAAATGCTAACCTTCTCGTATGAGATGTGCAAAGGGATTTTAAGTTTCTGAATGGGTTGCTCAAAGATCTTCTCTCTCATTGGCTACGTCTACGTTGCAGGCTTCTTGCGCAAGAACTGTTTTGTGGAAGAGTTCTTGTGCAAAAGGTCTTCCACAAGAGCGCGTCCACACTGCTATGTGCTTTTGTGTAAGAGATGTGCTTTTGCACAAGGGCGTCCATGGCAGTGTGGACGTTCTCTTGTGCAAGAAAGCTCTGATGGCCATTTTAGCCATAGGGGTTTCTTGTGCAAGAAACTCATGTTGCCTGTCTACACTGCCTTTTTCTGGAAGAGCTCTTGTGCAAGAGGGCTTATTCTTCGTGGGGAGAGGAATAACTCTTCCGGAAGAAGCCCTGTTTTCCAACACTGTACTATAAATTTACTTGTGCAAGAACACGCGTACAGTGTAGACGCTCTGCAAGTTTTTGCGCAAGAACGGCTGTTCTCGTGCAAAAAGCCTGCAGTGTAGACGTAGCCATTGAGTTCTTCCTTGAGGAGACAGACCCAAAACCTGAGCCAGCATAGAGTTTCAGCCTAAGCAATTTCCCTAAACCCCTGGGTCTCTGTGCTGTGCACTTGTAGCCTGTGCTGAGAAAGCTTGCTTATCATCAGAGCCGAGTGCTTGTGGCACGAAATAAGCAAATCAATCTATTCCTAATCATCTACTCTGGTTATAGCACTGTGCCCCTGTGGCATACTCTGACTATTCCTGTTTTCAGTTACCCTGCCAGTTTCTGTGCTATGCACCTATTTCTAGAGCCCTCAGGAAATTAAAAGCAGACAAACAGTGGGAAAGGATTTTATTTTGGGAATTCTTGGCTCAATGAGCCTTAATTTGCAACCCACAATCTGTTCTGGAACTCTAATGTGGCAATGCCCATTTTCAAGGCAGTCTACTTGCATATATATTTTAGAGCCTTCCGAAAGGAAGTATGTAAGGAAGCTGTACCATGGGAATATGCTGATCAAATAATTCAATTTTTTTCTCTCACCTGTGTTTTTACCCTGGTCTCTCTTGGCAAAGCAATTTCCATGCCAATCAGGCTCTGCATATGCATTTTAAAGTATTTTGATAGTTAAAAGTAGGTCATGAAGCTACTTTTATATTAGAAACTCTCTGACCAAGGATAGCTGTTTTCACTGCAATCTGCTTATGTATGTGCATTTTGAAGTACTTTGAAAAATAAAATCCTGTCATTTTGGAAACGTGAGCCTAATTTACTCAAATTTACTGCATTAGCTGTATACAAGGTTTTTAACTAGCATACTAAATTGCAAGTTGATTTGGCAGCCTATACATTTTAGTGTTCTTTTGAAAAACTCCTGTGAAACTGGAATGATTTTGCAGCTTTGCATGTACAGTGTTATCCTGCTCTCATTAGTGATGGATGGGATCACACTACAATCAACTCATTTGCGAAGGGAAGAGAACTGAGGAAGGTATATCTTATTTAAACCACCCCAAGATTGCACCTTTTATCAGGGCCCCTTTTCTGATAATCTAAATTCAAGTTGATCTGGCTCTGCATGTGTCTTTTAGAGCACTTTATTAAAAAAGGAGGTCATGATTGGAAGGCAATCTTAAAATGGGAAACCCCTAAACAAAACAAAGTTAATTTACTCCAAAACCAAATTTCAATCTTATCCAAGTGTGCCTATGTATTCTACAGCACTTCTAAAAGTGGACATGAAAATTACATGCCTTTCTGCAAGACCTAGTGTGCACCAAGTACCACGCTCTAGAGCCAGAAAGAAAAATCAGTATCTTTTGAAATATTGAACTTTGCAGCTGCTTCTTGGTGGTATTCGTTAGTTTAGTGGAAATATGCCGTGGATCTTCATACTCCCCCTTCCCCCCCAATTTTTTTGGCAAAATATCGTAAAAAATTGAACATTTTAGAAGCTGATCATTTTTGGAAGGCTCTCTCCCGACTTAATGGACCAAATGACCCCAAATTTACACCACTAACTTTACCACTAGCCTTAATTTGGCACAGCAATTTTCCAAGACAACCTGCATTACGTGTGTAATTTGAAATACTGTGAACAGAAAGCTCTGTTCAATCTTAACAATGGAATTACTACTGCTCTTCCACAGTGTACTTAACTCTAAGCATGTAAGTCAATGAATCGAAAAACATGCCTAGAGTTAAGGTCATACTTTTTGCCTCTGTCACCATATATGCAGATTTATAAAACCACAAAGTAGACATAATTAAAAGTTTTACTTCACCTCTTTTTTGTCTAAAGCAGCATATTCAGCTTCAATGCTTTCAGCTTCCGGATCTCGTGAGAATACCATTTGAGATTCCAGATTGAGGGCCAAGTCTTTATGGTGCTGCTTCTCAGCACAGTCACAGGGAGTATCTTTATTTTCATTTTCTGCGAACAAGTCTCCACCATGTTTTACCAGAAGCTAAAAGCAAAAAAAAAAAAACCCAGTCACTGACTCAAAGATGCTGAACATTAACAAACAGAGATCAAATATGGACTAGTATGTAAAATGTATATACTGTCAAACAACCTTGCGTGATTGCAAGGGATTACAGAATAAATAACTTTATTTCTTAATTAAGAACGTAACATATACATTACAGAATGATTTCTATTCATTTTGACTGGCACCTGGACATCAAATGTATCTTGGCTAGCCAGCAGTACTGCAATTTATTTTTTAAATTAGCTAGCGATCATATCAGCAAGTGGCAAATAAGCCTCATAAATTTCTTGAAATTTTACAATGCTGATTTTGTAAAATGCTGGCCACAAATCAAATTGAGAGAACATTGATTAGCTTCAACATAGCGAAAAAAAAAATTTACCCTTCAAAACTGAAGAATGGTAATATTTACCTTGAGAAATCTAAGAGGTGGGAATGGAAACAAGATTACTCAGCTCTAGCCCTGCATGTGCTTTCTGCTCCTTTACACTCATTATCTTCCCTCCAAAAGCATCACCTGATTCCAACATCTTTTCAATGGGATACCTCGGTCACCAACTACGTTATCTCCCTCAGTCACTTCTTGAGCATGTTGCCAAAAAATGCACACCTCCACCTTCCTTCCTTGGATGCTTCCATGCACAAGTGAGCAGAGTAGGACAGGATAGCAGAGAGTGGCAAACAGAGGGAATACAAGCTGGTCTCCATACGGAAAGAGAAAGTTAAAGGACTGGAGCCAACTATCTGCACTGTGTTACATCAAAGAAAATGAAGACCTTCTGGATAGAACTCAGCATCTGGTACTGCAGGCACTGCATGCTGAAGAATCAGAGAGGGCAGTGCAGAGCAGGGTGGAAAATTGGCAGTATGACTTCCAGAAGAAGAAAGAGGAGAACTCATGTATCCACAGTGCAGACAGAGGCAAGAAACTATTTTTAGTCTTTCTGCACAGGTACTACTGTGCAGAATGGTTTGGAAGAGTTATCTGAGGAAAGGGGTCAGAAGAAGATCCCATGGAACAGAATGCAAGAGATGCATTGAGGAGAGTGGTGTTGGTGAGGAGAACAGAGTCATCCATCTGCTGTCCAGACTGGGAAACTCAAGCAGTGTACCGCTTGCCTGGAACTAGAATTCCAGATGTGACTGTCCGTCTGCCAAGGCTAATAGAGACATCGAACTGCTACCTCTTCCTACTTCTCCATGCAGCTACTGCCAAGAATGACCTTGGGTGGGTCACCTCAGGTTCTGGGAAAAGAATAAAGGAGTTTCAGGTGTAAGTTGTATTTTCATCCTTTTTTCCTGTTGAAGGAAGAGGCCCAGGTAGAGACTGTCAAATTGTGGAGGCATACGTGTAGTTGTACAGATGGTGTCTGAGACAGGACTTTGAATTCTTTGACCATGGGATTGCTAGAAAGAGATGGAATCCACCTAACAAAGAGAGAGAAGAGCATCTTCACAAGGAGGCTTGTTAACCTAGTGAGGAGGGCTTTAAAGTAGGTTCTCTAGGGGACTCTAACCTAAGTGGAGAAGGATATTGAGAGGAAAAAGAAGGAGGAGGGTGCAACGGGGAAGCCTCCTGATTAAAACTGAGAAAGTAGGGCAACTGGCTAGTTATCTTAGGTGCCTGTACACAAACACAAGAAGCCTTGGAAACAATCAGGAAGAACAGGAAGGCCTGACATAGTAAAAAGGAAGTAAGATGTGACTGAAATAACAAAAACTTGGTGGGATACCTTACATGACTGGAACACTGTCATGGAAGGGAATAAACTGTTCAGGAATGGCAGGCGGGGGGAGGGGAAGGTGTAGGAGTTGCTCTGTAAGTAATAGAGAAGTATAACTGCTCAGAGCTTCAGTATGAAACCAGAGAAAAGCCTGTTGAGAGTCTTTGGGTTAATATTAGATGCGAGAGCAAGAAGAATGATGTCAACAAGATTGATATAGAAGGGTACAGCTTGCTCTGGAAGGATGAATAAGCTAACTAGGGAGGGGATGTTGTGAAACGTATACATTTGGACGGAGGTAGAGATGGACATAGGAGACAGACTTGTTGAGAGTCTCTGGGTAAGGTTAAAAAGAGTACCAAACAGGGGTGAAATCATGGTAGGGGCCTATTATGGACCACCTAACCAGAAAGAAGAGATGAATGAAACTTTCTTTAAACAAAATAATCCAAATCACAGGACTTGGGTGGTGATGGGGGACTTCAACTATCGAGACATCTGTTGGGAAAATAACAGCAAGATACAAATTATCCAACAAGTTCTTGGAATGTATCGGTGACAATTTTTTTATTTCAGAAAGTAGAGAAAGCTACTGGGGGGAGGCTCTTCTAAATTTGATTTTAAGAAATGGGAACTGGTTGAGAATTTGAAAGTGGAAGGCAGCTTGGGTGAAAGTAATCATGAAATGATACACAATAAAGACAGCGGATTTCAAAAGACAGACTTTAGTAAACTCAGGGAACTGGTAGGTAAAGTTCCATGTAAAGCAAGATTAAGAGGAAAAACAACTGAAAACAGCTGGCACGTTTTCAAAGGGACATTACTAAGGGTGCATAGAAAAGATAGGAAGCATGGCAAGAGACCACCCTGGCTTAACCAGGAGATCTTGAATGATCTTACAATCAAAAAAGAGTTTTAAAAAAATGTAAACAAGATCGAGTTATAAAAGATGAATATAAGTGTAGTCTCCTTATTAAAAGGGCCTCTGACTGTTTCTGGGAGGATCCTTTGTGCTGCAATCTGGCCCTAGAGACAACAACTCCCATGAGCCCTTGAGGAAAACAGCAGGAAAGAGGCTCTGCATTTTGGGACAGAGGAGCCAGGCTACTGTGGAGGAGCCTTTATCCAGTCCAGGAACCGGTTTGTTGCAGCTAGAGCTTGGGACTGAGAGCATGTGGGGCTTGGATCTCGTAAGCTGTTTTAGGGGCTGCTGATTGACCTAGTGGGGAGAGACTCTGGCTATTCCTGTGGCTGAGAAGGGCTACAAAAACCAGCACACAGGAGGAGGCTGTGAGTAAATGGGCTCTTTGGGAAAGTGCTGCCTGGGACAGACCTCAAAGCTATAGACTAAGTCTGGGTCCAAAGAGAGGCAAAGTGAGCAGCCCAGTGAACCAGAGCTGCTGCCATTTGGTGGAGTTTGGTCCAGTGGCAGAGGGATTTTTCAACTGGCTGCTCAGCTTGGACTAACACACACAGGACCTGCACAGCGATGTCTCTATTCCAGCTGCAGACCTTCAAGCGAGCCCACAAAAGCAACTGGGACTCTGAATCCAGAGGAATGCACACTCTGGGGTGGGATAAATGGTGACAGTGCCAATTCCAGATAGTTTCTATTATTTCGGTGTACTTTGTAAATTTTATTCACTGTTAATCCGTTAAACCCTGTTTAAGTTGTTAAGTAAAGGTGTGTTAATTCTGTGTAATCAATTAGATATATATTATTTATAATTGTTGTCCTGGGGTTAGAGCCAGATTACTCCTGGAATAATTTTATTCCTGGATGCTCCCAAGGCACACCATTAAGTGTGTACAGAGCCAACCAGGTGGAGGCACCGCCATTGTATATTCTTAGGGGCAAAGGACTACAGCAAGGGGTGGACATGGAATCCCCAACTAAACATCACCGCCACTGGGGTACTCAGGATCTTCTTTTATGTTAAAAACGTCAGGCACCCAGCACACATGTGAGTAACCTAGGGAGGATAAAGGGGGTTACATAAGCAAATAACACAAAATTAGAAAGGTGAAGGCACAAAACAAGCTCAATCTAGAAACATAAAGGGTAACAAGAAAACATTCTACAAATATATTAGAAGCAAGAGGACGACCAAGGACAGGGTAAGTCCATTGTTCAATGAAAAGGGAAAAACGGTAACAGAAAATGTGGAAATGGCATTGGTGCTTAACAACTTCTTCATGTCAGTTCTCACCAAGTGGTGATGACTGGATGTCTAATATTGTGAATGCCAGTGAAAATGGGATAGGATGAAGTTCAATAAGGACAAATGCGTAGTACTCCATTTAGGGAGGAACAAACAGTTTTACACGTGCAAAATGGAAAGTGATTGGTAGGAAAGTGTGGGGCCCTTAGTGAATAGGGGAAGACAGCTAGTGACAGATGATATGGAAAAAGCTGAAGTACTCAGTGCTTTTTCCCCCCACAAAGTTAGCTCCCAAACTGGTGCACTAGGCAGCACAACATGGGGAGTAGGTGAGAAGCCCTCAGTAGTGAAAGAACAGGTTCAGGACTATTTAGAAAAGCTGGACATTCATAGCCATGGGACTGGATCTAAAGCATCCAAAGGTGCTTTGAGAGTTGGCTATGTGATTACAGATGCACTGGCCATTATATTTGAAAATGCTTGGAAATTGGGGGAGGTGACAGACTACTGGAAAAAAGCAAATGTCATGCCCATCTTCAAAAAGGAGGAGGATCCAGGAAACTACAGACCAATTAGCCTCACCTCAGTCCCTGGAAAAATCAAGGAGCAGCTACTCAAGGAATCAATTTTGAAACACTTGGTGAACAGGAAGGTAGTCAGGAACTGTCAACATGGATTCACCTATGGCAAGTTGTGCCTGACCAACCTGACTACCTTCTAAATTGAGGTAACTTGCTCTCTGGCTATGGGGAAAGTGATGGATGTGATATACCTTGACTTCAGTAAAGCTTTTGATATGGTCTCCCATAGTATTCTTACCAGCAACTAAAGAAGGATGAATGAACTATAAATTGGATAGAAAGCAGGCTAAATCACCGGGCTTAATGATTAGTGATTAATGGCTCAATGTTTAGTTGGCAGTTGATATCAAGCAGAATACCCCAGTCAGTCAGTCCTGGGGCTGGTTTTGTTCAACATCGTCATTAGTGAGCTGAATGATAGGTTGGTTTGCAGATGACATTAAGCTGTGGTGGAAGAGGTAGATACATTGGAGAGTAGGGATACTGTTCAGAGTAACCTAGACAAGTTGGAGAATTAGGCCAAAAGAATTTTGATTAGTTCTAATAAGAACAAGAGCAGAGTCTTACACTTAAGTCCCCCATGCACTGCTACAGGCTGGGGACCAACTGGCTAAGCAGCAGTTTGGCATAAAAGGGTTGTAGATTATAGAAGATGAGAACATGGATATTAGTCAACGGTGTGCCCTTTCTGCGAAGAAGGCTAATGGCATATTGGGCTGCATTAGAAGGAGTTTTGCCAGCAGATCGAGAGAAGAGATTATTCACCTCTGACTCTGATCAGGCCATATCTGGAGTACTGCATCCCCCACTACAGAAAAAATGTGCGCTAATTGGAGAGAGTCCAGCAGAGGGCAACAAAAGGGGCTAGGGCATATGATTTATGAGCAAAGGCTGAAGGAACTGTGCTTATTTAATCTGCAGAAGAGAAGAATGAGGAGGGATTTGATAGCAGCCTTCAATTACTTGAAAGGGAGATCCAAAATAATAAGCTGTTTGCAACAGTGGCAGAAAACAGACCAAGGAGCAATGGTCTCAAGTTGCAGTGGGGAAGATCTAGGTTGGATATTAGGAAAAACTACCTCACTAGGAGATTGGTGAAGCCCTGCAATGGGTTACCTAGGAAGGTGCTGGAATCTATATCGTTAGAGGTTTTAAAGCCAGGCTTTACATAGCCCTGGCTTTGTTAGTCCTTAAGGTGCTACTAGACTTTTTGTTGTTTTTTAAGTTTTTCCTGTTACAGATGAACTCTGCTACTCCTCTGAAACTTTTGAAATTATTTAGGTGGGGTTGGTCCTGCTTTGAGCAGGGGGTTGGACTAGTTGACCTCCTGAGGTCTCGTCCTACCCTAATCCTCTATGATTCTATGACCGAGCACTTAAGAGATCTGTGATAGAGTGCAGACAATGCGCTTTCAGTACTGAGGTTGAGGAGACAGGCTGCAGTGGCACTATTACTCATGAATTGTTAGACAATTATTTCTCTAACAGGCAACAGACTCTCCCTTGCCCCAGAAGTTCCCGTTAAATCAGGAAATAGCTACCCAGGTGTTTGCATACCAAAAAATGATCAGATACCGTTGATAAGACATTAAATAGAAGAGAACAGAGCATCTGAACTGGTATAGCACACCTCAATTCAGGCCATTTATGTAAGGATTAATAGAATATTACATACTGTGCCTCGTATGAACTGAGGATTGTGATACAATAGGCATCACAGAAATGTGGTGGGATGAGGTTAATCAATGGGACACAGTCATACGAGGGTAAAAAAAACGACTGAATAGGTCGTCCTTGTGGAGGAACGGCACTATATGTGAAAAAGTGTAGAATCAAATGAAGTAAAAATCTTAAATGAACCAAACTATACCACAGAATCTCTATCAATAGCAACTCCATGCTCTAATGATAAGAAATATACTACTAACCACCTGACCAGGATGACGATGGTGACTAAAATGCTCGGGGAGATTGGAGAGGCTATAAAAAAAAACCTCTATAACAATGGGGGATTTCAACTATCCCCACATTGACTGGGTACATGTTATCTTGGGAGAGGATGTGGAGATAGTTTCTTGACACCTTAAATGACTGCTTCTTTGAGCAGCTAGTCTCAAAATCCAGAGGAGAGGTTATTCTTGATTTAATCCTAAATAGAGCACTGGATCTGGTCCAAGAGGTGAATATAGCTGGACACCCTGGTAATAGTGACTATAACTAAATTTAACATCCCCGTGGCAAGGAAAATATCACAGCAGTCTACCCCCATGACATTTAATTTCAGAAAGGGGAACCACACACAATTGAGCATGTTAAACAGAAATTAACACATATAGTGCCAATAATTAAATCCATGTAAGCTGCATGGAAACTTTGTAAAGATTCATAATAGAGGCACAAGTGAAATGTATATACCACAATAAAAAAAACATAGTAAGAGAACGAAACAAGTGCCACCATGACTAAACAAAGTAAAAGCAGCAGTAAGAGGCAAAAAGGCATCCTTTAAAAAGTGGAAATTAAATCCTAAGGAGGGAAATTGAAAGTTGCATAAGCTCTGGCAATACTGTGGAAGTGCTAAATATTCTTTACTAATTTTCACATTAAACATCACAAATATTTCTGACAGGTTTATCTTTCAATTGCATTTCTGAAACACATTTTCCAGTTATTTTTAGTGTATCAGATTACATTGTCTGAAGCCTATGAATTAAGGTGGAGTTTGTAAAGCAAGTAGTACACTAGGTTTCTAAGGAAAAAAATTTGTATGTGCATCTTCCAGGTAGCCCATCCCTGTAGACAATGTATGGAACAATATTAATTTTTGACTCAGAAACCAGTCGCTGATGGGTACTAAACTGTATTTGTGATCTTCACAAGCTAGAGTTATTTGCTATGAAACATGAAAATGTAAAAATAAACCAAAACTCCACATTTTCTGAATTTTCTAGGATGCCATTTTCCATTATGGGGCGCTAGAAAATTTACCTGATATTGCTTGGGTCCTTAACTAAAATAAGTTTTGTTTTTCTTCATGTAAAACATTGCTTTGGAGTGGAGGTGGGGATGAGAGTTTCAGTATGCAGCCTTCCCAGAGAGAGAGGATACCCAGGCCCTCTCTCACCGCAGCAGCTTGGGGACAGGTGAGAAGCACCTGAACATTGCTGCTGCAGCTCTAGCAAGTACAGGTGGGAGTGGGGTTAATGTTCCCAGCTGGGGGACAGACAGACATACAAACTCTCTGAAATAGAATAATAGAACAATAGAACTGGATCAATTCCAGTCCACTGCCCTTACACCAGGGCCAAGCATTGTCAGATCATCCCTTACAGGTGTCTAACCTGCTCTTAAATATCTCCAGTGATGGAAATTCCACAACCTCCCTAGGCAATTTATTCCTGTGTTTAACCACCCTGATAGTTAGAAAGTTTTTCCTGATATCCAACCTAAACCTCCCTTGCTGCAATTTAAGCCCATAGCTTCTTGTCCTATCCTCAGAGGCCAAGGAGAACAATTTTTCTCCCTCTTCCTTATAACACTCTTTTAGATACTTGAAAACCACTATCATGTCCCCTCTCAGTCTTCTCTTTTCTAAACTAAACAAGCCCAGTTCTTTCAGTCTTCCCTCATAGATCATGTTTTCTAGACCTTTAATCATGATTGTTGCTCTTCTCTGGAACTTCTCCAATTTTTCCACAACTTTCTTCAAATGGTGTCCAGTTCTGTGCACTACATCAGGATGTGACTGTAAAGCATTTAAGTATAGGCTCAACTTTAATTACATGAGTAATTTCACTGTGATGAGACTTGCCATAAACTTAAAATTAAACGTAAGTTCAGGCGGTTTGCTGAATTGGGGCCAGAATGATTAACAGACTAAGGCAGGGATGTCACCGATACACTCCAAGATTTTGGTAAGTGGTCAAGGGCCGCACTTTTCTGTGGAGGGGATACAGGGTCTAAGGTGGAGGTTGGGTGCAGAACGGTGCACGGTGTAAGGGACTGGGGTACAGGAGATGGTGTGAGGTCTCAGAGGGTGTTTGGGTGGAGAAGGGGGTTGTGACCTGAGTCAAGGGATTGGGGTGTAAGGTCAGGGAGGGGGTGTGGGTACAGGAAAGGATTCTTGTCTGGGAAGGGGTGTAGGAGGAGGTACAGGTTCTGGGAAGGAGTTGTCACCTGGGGCAGAAGGGCAGGGGGTTTGGATGGTGACTTGGGGGAGGGAGCTGGGGTGGAGGAGGGGTTGGGATACCAGAGGTAGATGCTTGCTGGGAGGAGTTTACCTAATTGTCTCCTGGCCAGCAGCCCCAGCCCGCTTGAAAATACTGCTCCCTCCACGTGGCTCTCCAAACCGGATGCCCCAGTCTCTCAGGCCAAACGCTCAACTCCGATTGGCTGGCTGTTTCCAGCTAATAGAAACTGAGAGATTAGCTGAGGTCAGTTCTTATTGGCTGGTTGTTTCTGCCCAATAAGAGCTGAGGACTGGGTTGGGGGCAGGGAGATCATGCGAAACCTCCCCTTCCCTGCAGAACAGAGAAACGCAGGGATTGTGTTAAATGCGACATCTGCGTGTGCCTGAGGATCCTGGCAGGCTGGTCCATGGGCCAGATCCAGCCCCCGTGCCATATTTTGCCCAACCCTGGACTAAGGGCTGAGTCCCTGTTCAGAAAAAATTGATGGATGGTGACAATTGAGTAAGACAGAACTGGAAGCACAATCCATTAAGTTACAACTTCTCAGTCTGCTAATTGAATGTTATTCATTTTTGGATGGTATATAAGAAACTTAAAAAATATATTACACATTTCCAGGGAGCATTTTAAAGCATATCATCAGATCCCCTGTATTTCCAGCCCTCACTTGTTTCACAAGTTAATTGTAATCCTATTGATAACAGTAAATTAAAGATAGAGTCTAGAAGTGATCTAAATAATACAATGAAGAAAGATCAGCCACGTAAATGATCTTTGAGAAAGGTTGAGAAAGGAAGAGAAAGTATCTACTAGGGAAAAAGAAAGAACTAAGTACAAAAGGTCTAAAGCACAAAGTGGGAAGTAGGAAGCAAACAGGTAACACTAAAATGTCCAATAGGAAATAACAGATTCAGTTTCTCTCATTAACACTAGTCTATACGATGTATTTTATGTCTTCTCACACTCAAGAGGTATTATAAATTTATAAAATTAATGATTTTCACAGAAGTTTAAAACTCATGTTAAACTGGCACATCCATATTAATCTTAATTGTGTTACTGTACCAGCTACAGCATAATTCTTATTATTTAGTTCTATAGCTGAAAAACAGCTGGCCTCTAGCATGGCTTTGTTAAAAGGGAATGTTATATGAGTGAAGCCTTGTTAAATATCATGTGGCAGGTGGAGGAGAGCGAAGAATGAGGAAAAGTCTGGCATCATAGCAGCAAGCTCCCTGACATGTCTGGCCAAGGTGACAGGAAATAAGAATGCCACTTTCATGGAGAGGTGATTCAGGAATAGGACTCTTAAGCCCTACAATAATACAGTGATAATAAAAGCTACAATGTAAGGTGCTAATGGAGATATGACTCATCAGATTGCGTCCAGTCACTATCACAGACTAAGAGTGAGCATGAAGATTTTCTAATTTATATAGCTCTTTATACTGTGCCCATCTTTGAGGTATATGAGCAACCTCCAGAGCTATTTTAAGCAACACGGCTACACGTGTGTCAGTTACTCTTTGTTCTCTCATTCTCTTTCTCAAGGAAGGAGTGTATGAAATGGAGTATCTTGTTTTGGTATGGTCACAGATTTTTTTAATGTGTGTGCTATGTATCTGTTAGACATGACAAGGTTAATGAAAGGCACTTGGCACTTAGAACAAAGATGCTGATGATTGTGATGATTCCTGGGGCAGTTCATGCAAATCTCAGGCTGGCCCCCGAGAAAGACAAGCTTTAACCAAGCAAAACAATTTTCAAGAAATGAAATTTCATCATTGTATAAATTATAATTAAAAGCTCCAGCCAGGCTATCAACGTTTCCCATAGTAATATTCTTCCTATAATTGAATTCTGTTTAAATTTTATTTTTGGTGGATATTTTTCTTTATTTTTAATCCCATGCCTACTAGTTTGCTTTTGTTAAGGCATTGGTAAATGGAGATTACTTACCTGTAACTGGAAATTATTTGAGATGTATGGTCCCTATCTGTATGTGAGAACACGTGTGTCAGTCTGGAAATTCTTAACAAGCAGCATCCTTTGGTCTGCACATGAACAGTTGCTCTTCTCATGGTCCAGTGCAGCATTAGTGGCCGAAGCAGCCAGAAGTCACAGGCCCTTTTGAAATGCTGGGCCCTGGAGCAACTGCCCTCCATATCTCCTATTGGCAGGCCTGCATCTCATCCTTTATTTTTTTTACAAGACATTGGCGTATTCCTGTGCCATCTCTTAAAAATGTTTACTTATTTACTTGTACCATCCTCTCTAGTCAGGAATATGCTTATTTGGTTAGCTAATACTTAGTGTGTTGTCATTTTGTCTGTCTCAGTTGGCGCCAAACCAGGGAAGGAGACAGATATTCTTGCTCACTGCTGCCTGGCCACGTAGGTAGTGCCATGAACTGTAAAGGCCTGAAGCTGAGATGGAGCTGCTGGGACTACCAGCAACTGAATATGTGCTCAAACCTGAGGAGCTAGTTCTGGTGGGACTACTAGCGGCTGAATACCCAGATGAACCTGAGGAACTGAAGCTGGTGGGACTATCGGCTCCTGAATACCCAAGGAGTCTAATCTGGAACTTGGATATTAAGTAGGCCAGAGTTTTTAGTTGAGGAGACTGTGGCTTAAACAGAATGTTGTGAGAGGATCCCCACTACTTGTATCCAGACATGAACCCCATCTTGTTCCACCCTCTCCCCCCAGAAAGCAAGAGAAAGGCCGTCAGCCTTTGATGCCCTGGGAACGCAGGTGTGCTGCCTGTTCCTGACTCTACCATAAACAGAAACCAGACAGTAAATGGGCTAGCTGACGACCCGGGGCCTCCTGCCGCCCTGATGGCTAGTACAAGTAGTTGACACACCTGCACTGTCCCAGGAGAGGAATCTTCACCCATCACATACCAGAGGTGCCCATTGTCTGCATTTTCCCAGGTGTGAATTATGCTTTGCACCCTTCGTGGGAAACTTGGTGTTCAAAGCCATTTTTCCTAATTGGCCACTTGAGACCAGGAAGAAGCCTACGTGACCCAAGGGGTATAAAGAGGGGTTCAGTAGCCCACCCCATTTGAGCTCCAATCTACACCTGCTGGCAGGTATTGATTGTCTCCCGAGGTCTGTGGGACGCCCAACCTCACCCTACTTCTTCCCGAGGGATTGAGAGAAAGATGCTGGCCACGCCAAGTCTGGAACACAGGGGTGAGAAGGTATACCTGCTAGGTGTCTATTTTGCATGCATATAATAAGAGCTCAGAGAACCAAAAGGGTTTCATGGTACCTGTAAGTGACTTCTTAGTGTAATTTCTGTCCTATCCTTTGTAGTGGCTGTGTTATCTGTAACACAGCAGTAGCATTTAACAGCTAAGTTTACCCTGTAACAATAAAATAGTAACTGTTTAAGCTTTAACCTGACTCCTTCAGTTGCTGTAACAGAACCAAGCACAATTTAAAAAAACTTCAGCCGGGCATAAGGGACAGGTATAGGAAGAGCTTGGGCGTTTGGATTGTGTCACTCCCAGATTACAGATCCGTTGGGGCATCTCTCAGTCTTTCCTAGACTGCCCGCTGCAAAGGGATCCTATATTCTAGCAGCTAAAATCTGTGATGTAATAGGCTCTTCCTATAAACCCAGGGCGTCTGTCAGCCGCCTTCTGCGATGGGACCCCGGTCCTAGCAGTAAAGTCACGGACGTTAAACCTTTTTTTCAGTTGCTCTCGGTCGGTCGGTCGCTCTCGGTCGGTCCGTCGCGCACGCACACACACACACGCACACCCTGACCGTCGGCTGACACTACTGGGTTCTTGGGCTGGAATGCAGTAGAGATAAGTGGGCCTGCATTCCTCTACCCCTGACACCTCACCTCTAGAGTGTGAGGTCTCTGCATTATAGGCCATATGGCCAATGCTTGCCAGTGCTCTCCCAGACTGAGGAGCTGTGCGACAAACTGATCATCAGCGATCCCCCTATCTAAGGGCCCAGAGCTGCCTACCCTTGGGAGTTATCCCTATTACAAAGGCCAGGATGCTGTGCCTACTCTGTGGTCTCCTTTTTGCCAAACGGGGAAACTATCTACTACAATGGAAAAAAAATTCTGTATGTACTTTACAAAATCCACACCTCTGAGCAATATTGTTATATAGAACTTAACCCCCCATGTAGACAGCATTATATCAGTGGGCTGCCTCTCCTGGAGGTGGAGTTATTAAATCAAAGGGAGAGCTCTCTCCTGTAGGCGTGGAGCCATGGGGTACGTCTAGACTACAGGATTCTGTTGACAAAGCCTCTGTCAAAAAAGAGCGTTTAGACAACAGCCAGTTCTGTCGACAAAGCAAGCCACTTTTTCAACAGAGTCAAGACATTCTGTTTTGAAAAAGCAAAGTGTGGATGCAATAGCGCCTTTTTTCGACATAACTGTCAAAAAAAGGCATTATTCCTCGTAGAATGACGTTTACCGCCGTTGACAAAACCGCCGTGTTCTGTCAACTTACTGTCAACAGAACTCGGCGGTAGTGTAGATGCAGGTATAGTTTTGTCGATAAAACTATGGTGTCCAGCCAGTTCTGAAGCAGTAGCCACTATAGTGGCTATTGCTATAGTGAACTAGCCACACTCAACTGGCCAAATAGCCACATGTGTCTAACGTGATGGACACCATAGGCTTAGAGTATCTTCACCAGATGCACTAGAGGTGTAGTGTTCAACTGTCTTAAAAGTGCCTAGAAAAACTGGCCAATGCTATTCATTATTTTCACATATATTAGAGTTTGTTCTCATTGGTAAACTGTAGTTATGCTTGTACAAAGTGTAGAGTTCTCTCTTCAGTCAGTAGCTAGAGACTATGGGCTAAACATATATAAAGTATTCTTGAGGCAAGGGGTAACTAGTTAAAAACTCCTCCAGTCACAGCTGTTTCCCCATCTTAAGCAGGGTAAGCAAGCTTCTCAAATTTGTCTCAGGCTTTTATTTATTCTGTTTTTCTGTCATCTATTTCTCTAACATCAGTAATAATTACTTAAAATATTCTAAACTAATATAGTTCTTCCTCATATTTATGATTTATCTTATAAAGTTAACTTAAATATATGCAGGTTCATTTTCCTTTGATCTCTACTCAGTTTGTATGACTACCTGATAGGGTAGCGTTGGGTTTTTCAGATTTATAAATGTAACATTCTAAATGGACTTTTCCCCCCATTTTTGTAATTCTTAAGTTTGTATTAAAAATGTTTGTTTTCTCTAATCATCTTATCGAGCACACACATAAACACCACAATTCTGTGTTTGTATATATAATCTGTTTTTTACCTCTACACAGGTTTTCATCCCTGAGGCAGCAGCATAGTGCAAAGGTGTATTTTTTTTGTTATCAACAGCATCAATAGCTGCTCTTTCATATTCTCCTTGGTCAAGCTTTGCTCCTTTCCATTTTAGGATCATTTGTAGACAATCTGCTCTTCTGCTGTCATCTTCAGAGGGTCGTGCCAAGCGAGGATGGAGAGCTCCCTCCGCTATCATTATTTCAGGTCCCATACACAGCAAGTGCATAGATGTCTCATTATGCACATTTCGTTTATTGGGGTTTCCATCTCTAGCAAAAAGAAAAGTCCTATATGGAAAAATAAAGACAAATAATCAATATATAAGATAATGTATTCTTTTAATACATTAAGTTGAACAGAGAAGTTTCATTATGTCTGCTACTGTCTTCTAGTCAAGATTTTGATTTATCCAATTCAGTGATAAATGAAAATTATTTCAGAGGTGTGAACAGTGGGTTAGAATCTCAGGCTACGTCTACACTACAAGGAAAAGTCAGAAAAGAAATGCAATGTGCGTATCTTTTTCCGCTTTTCTTTCGAAAGAGGCTTTTCCAAAATTTGGCCCATCTACATGAAGCCAAATTTCAGAAAAAACTCCTCTTCGGCACATCCCTTCTTCCTCATATAATGAGGATTACAGGGACAGTGAAAGAATGCGTCTGCTTTTTCAGAAATTATTCTGAAAAAGTGGATGCATTCCTTGGACGCAGCATAGCTTTTCCAGGATACCAGAGGTATCCTGGAAAAGCTCTGTGATGTAGACATAGCCTCAGTTTCAAGTCATGCTGCTAAAATATGGAAGTAAAAAAAATACTATTAATCTTTCTCATTTGTGTGGTGCTTCTATTACCCTCTTTATTCTCTTTCAAAGAGCCCCCAAATTGCTTTAACCTTACCTTACATGGAAGAAGGCTGGATGTAACTCTCTCCAGAGTTCCTGCATCCAGTTCTGAATGCTCACTTGTAAGTAGTTCATTCGAGAGAGACTTAAGATGCATTTCTTCCCTGAAGGCACAATTACTCCCCCTCCCCCTGTCCCTCCCCCCCTCCCCGGTCCATTACTCTTGGAAATGAATACTTGTAATTGTCAAAATCAGCAGTAAACTCTAATTCTAGAAAAGCAATAAAATACAGGACAACCAAAACACCCCATGAATAGTGTATTTTACTTACAATGCATGAAAAATATCTGTGTAATAAACTGAACTGATACACCAAGAAACAGAAGATGATTCAGGAAATATATTCAAATTCAAATCTTAGCAGAATTTGTAAATATTCTGACACTGATCACTTCTATTTAACTATTTACTGTTTTAATGCCATTATATTTCATGATTTGCAAAAGCATGCTTACAGTTACAGACTTTTCCACCTTTAAAATGTAGCCAGTGTTAAAATCTTTTTTCTTATTTTTGCCCTCCAGGCATTAACTCATTGAAGATAAAATGTACCAATGATTTTATTTCTTCAAAGTATTTTATAAACATTTTAAAATTAAGATAGGAAAAATAACTATTAGAAGTGCAAGAACTGAGAAGAGTTTGTCTTCCACTATATATAAAGTATAAGTTACACTCAGAGGTTTAAGTAGTAACCCCTGAGGGATATGGGGAAGAAGTAGGGGCTGCCAGTCTGATACTCTCTTTTGGAAGCAAATGTGTGGGATGTAAATAAATGGGGAGTAGTCAGAGCCTGAGTTTTGTCTCAATGCAAAGTCTCATAACCCAGAGTCACTCCAGATGGGAAAATAATCTGCACCAGTGAAAAGATGCCATCTGCTTCCACTCTGAGGCAATTGGGAAAGCAACAGATTTTGATTACTGGAATCACAATTCGGTTCCTGCCTAGCTTCACCTTGCCCCCTACAAAGGCAGGATCATAAATTATGATGCAGTTTTGAGAGAAGAGAATTAGGGCACCATTACACCAGTACAATGGGGTCCTAACTTGAGTAGGCCTGTGTCTCTTCTGAAAAAAAAATTATCCTTAAAGGAGTTTAAGCAATTGTAGGAGGGAGAAAATAGGGTCTTTTGTAGGTAGCAGAGAGGAATCTGCAGGGTATTAAATTCAAGGTAAAAGAGGGATAAGTGCAGGGAATGGGGCTGGGGGACACAGAATCAAGGATTTTGTAGAGAGTTAAGCAGGGTGGATCAGCGAGGAGGAGACAGGAGATGACCAGGGAATTTGCATTCATTTGAAAAAGTCAGTTGTTGAGATACTCTCAAAACTGCTCTAACCCCAGACACTTGCAAAATTGGCAAAATTCACTGTCCATCCATATTCCAGTTGCTCCTTTGTTTAATGTGAAGTCTTTTGGACTCCTTCCTCACTCACCTCACAGCTTGTGAGAATCAAAAGAACCCAAAATAATGCTGAATTTGTAACCATATTTTGCAATCCTCACATATTTTGGATTGCTCACTGAAGGAACAATCAGTCTCACACATGCAGAATGGGAAGTGACTGTCTAGGGAGGATTACTGCAGAAAGGGATCTAGGGATCATAGTGACCACAGATTAAATATGAGTCAACAGTGTGACACTGTTGCAAAAAAAGCAAATATGATTGTGGGATGCATTAACAAGCGTGTTGTGAGCAAGACACAAGAAGTCATTCTTGCGCTCTACTCTGTGCTGATTAGGCCTCAGTAGGAGTACTGTGTCCAGTTCTGGGCACCACATTTCAAGAAAGATGTGGAGAAATTGGAGAAAATCCAGAGAAGAGCAACAAGAATGTTTAAAGGTCTAGAGCAGTGGTCCCCAACGTGGTGCCCACGGGCACCACGGCACCCACCGGACCATTTATGTGCGCCCACAGAGCAATCTGGGCTGGCCCCGCCCCTGGGCATGCGGCAGGTGCCAGCCTCGGGCGCATGGGCATCCCCTGCCCCAGGGTCACGGCGCATGCTAGTGCCGGCCCCATGCATGCGGCACCTGGGCGACCGCTGCCCGGGGTCGTGGCACATGCTGATGCCGATGCCGGCCCCGGGCGCGCAACACCTGGGCAGCTGCTGCCCGGGGTTGTGGCACATACCAGTGCCGGCCCCAGGCGCGTGTCACCTGGGCGGCCGCTGCCCGGGGTCGCGGCACATGCCGGTGCCAGCCCCGGGCGCGTGGCACCTGGGCAGCCCCTACCCAGGGTTGCAGCACATGCCGATGCCGGCTCCAGGCGTGCAGCGCATGCTTGGCTCGGGCCCCAGGCACGTGGCCCGTGAGCAGCCGCGCCCCCGTACGCGTGGCGCATGAGCGGCCCCATCTCCGTGGAACCAGGTGTACAGCTAGTTCGGATTAGAAGCCTAATCCGAACTAGCTAGTCCGTGCCACGTGTAGCCGCGCGGCACGGGGTCTCAACTAGCCGGCATTTAAAAATGGCGCCGGCTGGCTTCATGCAAATGAAGCCCGGGAAATTCAAATCCCGGGCTTCATTTGCAACTGCGGATGACTACATTACCCCCGCTAGTTCGAACTAGCAGGGTAGTGTAGACATACCCCCATTTCTCTAGGGGTGCCTCTACACTGCACCCTTACCTCGGAATAAGCTACACAAGTTGTGTAGCTTATTTCAAGCTAATCTTGACAAAGCGCAGTTCTGACAATCCCTTAACACCATGGTCACCAACCAGTAGATCGTGAGCTACCGGTAGATCTCAGGGGCTCTAAGAGTAGCTCTTGAGCACTCTCTGAACTGCGCACCTGCGCAGTACATTTACATTAGATTTCCTCATTTGAGGAGCAGCTACTTACTGAGCAACAACACAGGTGAGTAGCTGCAAGGAATGGTGGGAGCTGGGAGGTCGGGAGGGCTGAAACACCCCAGCCAGCTGACTGTGGCCTTCACAGCTGGAGCTAGGCGCAGCCTCCCTGGGCCGCATTCCCTCCGGACTGACCGCAGGGCAGCCAGGCTGGAGGGAAGAGAAGCCGCTGCCCGGCCAGCTGGCCATGGCAGTCAGCCAGGGTGCACCATGCTCCACGTGGGCTGGCTCAGAGGAGAAGCTGCTTGGCCTGCTGGCTGTGGCGTTCAGCCCAGAGGAGGCTGAACCACGCTCCAGCTGATTGGGCAGCTTCCCCTCTGCTCCTGCCCATGTGGAGCTTGGTGGCACCCTGGCTGAGCATCATGGCCAAGGAATAAGGTGGCTTCCACAAGAAGGGCTTTTTTTCTGACATTTGGTCCAGTGTAGACAGGCCAAATGTTGGAAAAACCTCTTCCTACAGAAGAATTTAAAAAAAAAAAAAAAAAAAAGCAGCAGTATAAGGATTGGGGATAGCAAGTGATGGAGAGGAGGAGGATAGAGAAGGTGGGGCTTCAAGGAAGGAGCGGGGCAGTAGATCTTGGCTTGGTCTGTCATTTAAAAAGTGATCTTGGGTGTAAAAAGGTTGGAGACCACTGCCTTAACCCTTTTGGAATGAGGGTTACAGGGATGCCAGAATAGCACACCCATTATTTCAAAATACATTTAGAAATAACGGGCACATTTAAAGATGTGGAATTGCTATTTCGGGATACTTCCACGCCTGAAATAGTATCACTGTCTAGATGTAGCCTTGGTAAAGTAAACTTCCTCCATGAGGGGAGTAGCTAACAGCTGTGGGAGCCTGTTTACACTGGCAGTTAACAGCACTGACTTGCTGGGCTGGGGGCGGGGTGTTTTTTCACACTCCTGAACGAGAAAGTTACAATACAGTAGACAAGTGTAGATAAACCCTGAAAAACAGGCAGGATACCTCTTATGATCTTTACTGGACTCACAAGGAGAGTAGGGGTGCATCTTCCCCCTAATACTACCTGAGTATATCTCTAGCTCAAGTGCACTGAGTGGGCGCACACGCACACACTCACCTACTCACTCACTCCCAGGCAGATGTATGTGTACAATCCCTTGAAAAAAAAAAAAAAATCAAGATTTCTTGGAAAGCAAGGTGAAAGAGAATGACGTTAATCATCTGTCCAGAGTGGATGTACCATACTACGCAATCATGCAATTACCTGAAATATCACAATCTGTATTTAGTAACAAATACATATGCTAATTTACCAAACTCACCTCTCATACATCTAATCATGATTCAAGTGTCCATTTATTAATTTGGGCAGCTTTTTCCTTGTCTGATGGGACACATTTAAGTCCTTGTTGGAGACAGCCTGTTTTCCATTTTGTTTTCCTGCTTTAAATACTTCTCCAAAAAGAAAGCCAAAAATGTAGAACAATAGCAATGAATCTCAGCATGTTAACAATGTCTTTAAACTGACCACCCAAGCAACAGTGGTCTCTTGAGCTGAAAAGTCCCTCCTTCCACTGAGCAGCTAGAAGCACTACCTATGTGATGATCCCATACAAATGGCCACTTACAGCAACATTTAGAGGAAAATATTTCCAAAGAACAAAGGAGAGCTTAGTGCCAAAACATTACTTATTGTCAATGGCAATTGTGTGTCTGATGCATTTTATGCCTTTGAATATCTACTCTCCCCATCCCTTAAAATTTCAAAATCAGATCCATGGTGATCCTACTCTCCCACTATTAGCTCTGGCTCCTTTTTTCCATGCATTCCCTCCTTACATCTGGAAACTTGTTTCCTAACCTAGCTGTGATTCCTCAAGCATCTCCTCCAAGTCCCTCCTTCTAACACACTTCTCACTCTTCTGGTTATCTAGAATGGTGAAGAATTTAAAATCAAACAGCAAACATGGAGCTAGAAAGAAGTCCTAACCTTCAAAATTCAGTCATACTTCTTTGTTAATTCTGACCTCCCCTGCACTGCCTTGAGTCCAAACATTGTCTATCTAGACTACAAGCTTTTCTTGGCAGAGACCTTGTATTAGATCTGCCTGTAATGTCATTTACCAGAGTATTGGACTTATATAAATAAGGATGAATTATACTAATGACACCAGCAGGCATTGCAGCTATTCTTCTCATTCCTCCTCTTCTTAAAAGTGACTACATATTACAGTACATGCTTTTATTTTCCTCTCTCCAGTGAAAGAATGAGTCGACATCTCTGTAGCTTGGTTGATCTCAGTTACTTTGGTAGGAGACTGTTTTGATAGCTAATAAACCAAATACCAAATATTTCATGAATCACCATTTTTTTAAATTTCATTTTATATGCAAAAGGTAGATCTTCAGATGAGACATAATTGGCAAAAGAATTTATAATGTTCTATCCAAACAGTTTTCAAGTTGGTCTGAGTTTTGGTTTTAAAATTGTTTATTTTTACTATATCTAGAACTTATTGCAACTTCAGCATAGCTATTTTAATTCCCTCTCATTATTGTATTCTTCACCCCATTTAAAAATAAATTTACCCACAATTTGTAAATGTCAGCCAAGACTAAAACTGAATTTATCTACAGTACGACAGTTTACTTCTAAAAGCGTTAGCTAGATGTTAAATAAATTTATCAGAAATTTGACTTAAGATCTGATGTCACCCAATATGAATCACCAAGTTACTCTCAACATAACTGGTCCCTGGTCCAAACTTCCCTGATGTAAGTGGATTTTACACTCTGCTCTGAGGAAAATTTGATGTTATTGGGCTTGAGTCTACTCAGTTACACCAGTTTTCTATCCTGTAATTCCATTAACTTCAGCAGAGTTATTTCCAATTTAAGAGCGCTCACAGCCTGAAGGGGTCCTCCATGGCCCCATTCCAGAGCTATTCAAAGAGCACTGGATCTGTGGCATCGTGACGTTATATAGAATCACTGTTATCAATGCCTTCACTGTTATCAATGCCTTACTGCAACTGATGTCAGAAGCAAGAATTCATCAAGTATTTATTATTAACACCAGTATACTCTCACTACTATGTCTGAGTTCTTTTTCTATGGCAATTTGTTTTCAAGCAATTGATGGCAATGATCTCCACAAATTGTCTTTTTTTTTGTTTTAAAGTAAGCTGAAAATATCATTTTGGTCTAAACAACACATCTCCTAATTACAAAGAACATCAGGATCCACGGATTACACTGATGAATCACCACTATTCATGGAACTCCGTACTCATATGTAGCATCTGCTAAAATGAATGCCCAATATGTTGTTTATCTCTTAAATGTATGAAACAATGTAGAAGTCTGTATTTTAGAGATGCCTACTAAAATTCTTTTTGAACTCACAAAATTATAAAAAAGGGCAATAAAAATACCTTTCTAAATTCACAGATTCTATTGATCTGTGTTCTCCATAAAAAACAACCAATTATTTAGTAAAGTAAAAAGAGATCTGTGAGCCCTATAGTTCAAAGGTGGATGGCTATGAACCTAGATATTGACAGACTGAGATTTAAATAAGTTAGCAGCTAATATGGCAGAAGTCATCTAAAAGAAAACAGAGGATGGTCACGGAAATTTTCAACTGGACACATTTCCACGCTAAAACAAGTTAAAATCTCCATAATTCGAGATGATACAAAAACTTAGGCAAAACCAGAAACATTTAATTCATGTCTGACTCAAAACAGGTAACACAAATAAAGACATTTGCAATCTATCAAGGAAAAAAATCCTCTCATGTTTCAAAGTTACCTAATGAAAATAACTCCAACACATGAATCTGTTTTTTTGTCCAAGTACTGAATGTTTTTTTCCCCCTGCCAGTTGTCACTAATCATGCCAGTTACCAAGAGCTCTTCTTATACCTTTTTCCCTCTCAATTTTACACATGAAGTATGTACCACAACATTTTGGAGAGGAAGGATGGTATAGGAGGGAATGGTCAACTTGTGGTTAAGGCAGTAAATGGCAGAGTAAAAGGCAGTAAATGGTTTTTACCAGGTCAAATCCTGGTTTTTACTTGTCTGGAAAAAAATGTTTTTTAAATTAAAGAGGCTTTTAAACTAGGACTATTTTGTTAATACACACCACATTACATTTCGTTTAATAGTTACAGCATGGGATAACAAAGCAGCTGATTTGGAGATTAATTTAGGAGGTGCATGAATAAAGAGTAAAGCTGTAATGGATGTAATATTAATTTATATAATTATAGTGCTGAACATCAGAATGTTTGGTTTGGTATTTTCTTAAGGAAGTTGCATGTCATGATTCATGTATATCAGTTTTCAATATTAAACTCACAAGATTTGATTACACCTTAGCCAGCACTGCTCACACTTCAAGTTCCTGATCCCCATCAGTTTGACAGAGGCTACTGTTTGAACATCAGTCTGTACAAATCCCTTCCTAACACATTACTCATACAAGCCCAGAAGTAGTAATCACCAAGACAGCTGGAAAAGGAATCAAGAGAAAAACATTTGAAATGGGTCTTTCTTCAACTCTCTCTCATCATTTCAAATCTGTAATGCTAAAATGCAGCAATACTTGCTAATACAGGCAGTCCCCGGGTTACGTATAAGATAGGGACTGTAGGTTTGTTCTTAAGTTGAATTTGTATGCAAGTCGGAACTGGTACATATTGTAGGGGAAACTCTAGCCAAACATTTCTCCAGAGCTCAGTTTTATTCTCCCACACCTCACTTCCCTCAGTCCTTTATTCTCAAGCTGAGGTGTCTGCTGAGAAAAGCCGCTCCGCGTCTCCCTGGCCTGCTGGGGAGGGGGGGCGCTAGCTTCGTGTCTCCCTGGTCTGCTGGGGGGAAGCAGCTAGTGCAGGGTTGCCTCACCCCGTTTGTAAGCAGGGATCTGATGTAACTCAGATCCATGTAACCCGGGGACTGCCTGTACAGTTTTACATGTATCATTCAGAAAGGGCCTAGTTCACTGAATGCTGCTCTTATGAAGTCAACTTGAGCCTCCACTTGAGACCTGGAGTGGCCTTAAATGAGTCAGTTGTTGATGTACAGGAACACCTGTATCTGCCACCCGTGCAGGAACGCAATATAGGACTGTCATATATTGGTGCACACTCGCCATGCTGTTGACTGGTTGAATGGGAGGACTCCTCAACACAAACCTGAGGTATTTTTTGGGGAAGCAGTTATTGATATATGAAAGTACATGGCCTTCAAGTCAAGAGTGGCATATCAGTCCCCTGGATCCAAAGAGACCATAAGGAACTGGAGTTTCTTCATGAATGTATTGAATTTACATAGCTCTAAACTGGACCTTAGCCCGCCCTTTTTTTTTGGGGGGGGGGGGGATTTATTAGTGCACCATCCTTTCACACACCTTCTACAGGGCTAGTTTCCAACCCAAAGAAGGCTTGGTCTGAGGATAGGTGTGGCCTCTTCCTGCTGTTCCTAATCCTCTTGCTTGAATCATCCTGTTGGTTTTGCAGATAAAACTGTAGACTGGGTTGTGGCCTGAAACGCCTGCTCTGTTTAGTGGGGATGTGTATGCTCAGGAACTTGGCCATCAACTCTTATAAACCGTGCAATCTCCTGTTAGTCTTTTCAGAGAACAGAATCAGGCCTTCAAAGGGTAAATCTTGAAAAGTGTGTTGGACTTTCCAAGGTAGTCCAGAGTAGGGATATGAAAGGTTAACTGGTAAGCCAGCCAATGGGAGCTGCCTGTTTGAACAACAGGCAGCCAAGAAGAACTACTCAGCTCAGTTATTCACTGAAACACATGGCCAGGCAAACAGGCAGGCTGGCAAATGTTTTAAGCTCTGCAATTCTTAGCTCTGCAGGAAGGCAGGCTGGTTTGGCTGCTGGCTGGTAAGTCTCCTGGCCACAGCCTGCCTCTAGCACCCCAACCCTCTGCTCCTCCTCCCCCAACATACCCAAAACTTCTGTCTCCCTCTTGCAGCAATACCCCCTCCCAGATCTGGCAACCCAATCTCCTGCCCCAGATTACAATCCTCTTCTACCTTATGTTCAGAAAAGGGGCAACATAAATAATTAGGGTATGGAATTTCTACCACGTGAAGAGAGATTAAGGAGACTGGGACTTTCCAGCTTAGAAGAGAGACGACTAAGGGGAAATACAATATAGATCTATAAAATCATGACCAATATAGAGAAAGTGAATAAGAAGAGTTATTTACTCTTTCCTATAATGCAAGAACTAGGGGGGGTCCACCAAATGAAATTAATAGGTAGCAGGTTTAAAACAAACAAAAGGAAGTACTTCTTCACACAATGCAGTCAACCTGTGGAACTCCTTGCAAGAGGATGTTATGAAGTCCAAGACTAACATAAAAAAAACAACCTAGATAAATTCAGAAAGAATAGGTCTATCAATGTCTATCAACCAGGATGGCTCGGGATAGTGTTTCTAGCCTCTGTTTGTCAGAAGCTGGGAATGGGTGACAGAGGATGGATCACTTGGTGATTACTTGGTCTGTTCATTCCCTCCAGGGCACCTGTCATTGGTCACTGTTGGAAGACAGGATACTGGGCTAGATGGACCTTTGTTCTGACCCAATATGGAGATTCTTATAATATATCAGGAGGACAATCTTAGATTATCTAAAGTAATATGTGTGTATGGAAGAGGGAGGAGAGATGAAGCCCTGAGACCCTTAAATAGCTGAAACTAATTACATTTAGGAGACAGAATGCAAGCTCTGAGTTGGGACTGTCTTTTTGTTATGTTTTGTACAGGACTCTTATCCACGACTTTGGCTTCTAGATGCTACCACCATAAAAATAAATTTTAAAAAACATTCTAGCTCTGCGACATTAAGCTATAGTTACGTAGACAGAATTGCAGAACCATCAAGAGCTCCAGAGTCAGGACTCTATATGTTTTAAAGCACTAAAGAAAGCAATTCAGTAAAAGCAATTCAGTGATAAACTTTGCAGGATCAACATTTCACTCAAAACTTATCCAACCTTCAACTTATCCAAAACCAGGGTTTGAATAATCAAAATATAGCTGGAGCAATATTTTTAATATTAAACTTTTTAAAGTAAACTTAGTGTTCAAAAAGAGGTCAGATAAGATATGCAATCCTTTTCACAATGCCAGAGTGACACTTTATTCAGTATTGCTGGAATGGATCTTGCTGCTCCAACAAGCCTTAGTATAAAACAGAGGTAGGAAACCTAAGTCTGGCCCCTGGCTTGCTCAGGGTCCTGGTGCTCCAGCCCCCACACCAGTCTCACAAAATCTACTATGTTTTTCTTTTTTGCTTCTTGCTTATGTGTGGCCCCCAACTGGTTGTGAGTTAGTGGCCCCTGACCCATAAAAGGTTCTCCACCCCTGGCATAAAGTGATTTATATATATATATATATATATATATATATATATATATATATATATATATATATATATATATATATATATATATATATATATATATATGAATTGAATAATATATCATAAAAGAGTAATATATATGAATTGTAGAATACCTATGATATTCCAGTTCCTTATTATAAGGTACACAAAAATACTCAATCTCTTCCCATACTGATCGTGATAATTTTTTTCATTGCTATATTCCTGGGGGAATTCTGCATTAGAAAATTAAAAATTTTGTGCACAATATTTTAGAATTCTACAAATTCTGTATATTTTACTTGTCAAAGTAATACAATATAATCACGCCAGTTTCAATTATATTGGTAATTTATTTCAAAACATTGATTGATATGTATGTCTGTAACAAAGACAACAAAAACGGTTACCCCAGGAGTAGGGAGGACATATCTAGGAGGTGCTGGTGCGGTTTTGCTGGATTCTGGAAGTGGCAGAATTGAGCCCCCCTCCCCATCCTAGACACCTACACACCTCTCCCTCAAAGCCCAGCTGCAAGTGCCGCTCTGCCCAGCTTCATTACTGAACCTCCAGGGATGCGGTGTGGCCCTACCCTTTCTCATCCTTTGTCAGAGCCAACATAGTCGGGCAAATGAGGATCAGTCCCAGAAGACAGAGTGCACAGGGCCACAAGGCCTCCCCATTCCTACCAAGCCAGGCATTCCAATCACTGTGGGGCTGTGGCCCACATTCTACCTCATTCATTCAGGGCATGCCGGTAACTACAACCCACCCACACCTCCTTCATATGTAGGCTGCTTGTTGGGAAGCTTGGCTCTGCCACGTCCAGCAGCCATTAGTGGTTGCCAGCAGATCTGCAGCACCAAGTGTGAGAGAGAAAAAAGGGATATTCTGCACAGAATATTAATTCTCTGCAAATTCTGCATTGCGCAGAGATGCAGAATTTTCTCAGGAGTAAATTACAGAATACTCTGTTGACCATCACACAAAATACAAAAATTCAAACTGTTTGAACATTATAAGAACATGTAAATGTATTTGCTCCATCTGCAGTAAAATTAGCTGATGCCCCTTGCAGAATGTATCAGGATAGCTTTACCTTTCTTAGATTATCATCTTTTTTGTGCAGTGAGGGTCTGGAAACTACAACCAACATTTAAGCAATGTTCACAACATCTGAACTGAGCTCCCTAAGAAAATAATAGATATGTGGCAAATACTGCAGCACACAGATCAGTTTCCTAAAGCAAAGAAACATCTTATACAAAAAGTTTTGAAGCCCAATTTGTTAATTCATAAAAATAAAAAGGAAGAAAGTACTTTGTTATGAAGACAGAAAGAGTTAGAAAAAAAACCCCGACTCTACTTTCTATGAAAAGGCTTACAAAAAAAAAAAAAAAAAAAAAAAAATCACAAAAGCTCTTGTTACACTGGTCATCATTAGTATAAAAAGTAATTGACAGCTGTACAAGTAACAAATGCAGCTTCAGAAGGAACGTATAAAGCACAAATTCACGATCAGAAATACCAGACGTTTTTAGATAAATGTGATAGAATATTGGATACAGAATTACAACGGACTACTAAAAATATCTTAGAAGTGTGTAGAAAACCCTTTAAAAAAAAAAAGATTGTGAAAAAAATCATCTCAGGAAGAAAGCTGTTTTTAATTCTAATACAATTTTATTCCTGAAATTAATGTAAGAAGAAACAAAACATTAAAGATCAATTAAAATAAACATTCCATAAGTTTAAAATGCAAGTTTTTTATTGCATATAAATTTGTCCCAAATATGTTCACCCGTAATTTACCCACAAGTAAGATTTATAAATCTATTTAAACTTCTTCCATTTGTTAGAGAAAGTATTAAATGTGATGTTAACACATGGTAATACTCACCCTAGTATTCGGTTCATTCCATGCCTAGCAGCATAATGTAATGGAGTATTGTGCTGATAAAGCTCCCCATAAGAAGTATTTGGATCGAGAGATTCTTTTAATTGAGGGTTGCTCTCATATATTTGGTAAGCCAGATTTTCATCTCCATTTATAAGTGCTTTGCGGAATTTAGTGGTTGTATTGCCCATGTTGTTATTCTAGTAAATGATGGCACTATTTTCCATTTTCTTTCAGACACTCTTTTTATGAATCCGCAGTATGTTTCACATCCTACCAAAAAAGAAAAAAATTATATAATCATTCCAAATGCTATTGTAAACCCTCTTTCTTAAAGAAGTTTGCCCAGATTTCATGGTACTGTAAATACACGTCTGAACAATTGCTTAAGACAGTAAATTCTATGCTGCATTATAAAAGTCCTGGTATGAATAGTTACAATTTTGTCTGAGTTTCTAATTTTGCAAAGATTAACTATTTCCCTGTTAAACTATAATGTATTTTCACACACACTGTGAACTTGGATTGTTCTATTAAATAGATATACACATATATAAACACACACTTCATTCTGGCACACACAACTCTGCAATAGAAAACAAAGACTTAGAATTGCAATATTTATAAGCTATTGCAAAGTTAACTCTTACTAAAATCAAAGCAAATTATTAAGGAACAAAATGAAGGGATGTTTCACAAGTATGCAAGACATTATGTAGGGCAGTAGAAGTTTACTCAAAGAAGAACATACCAAATGAGCCTGAATCACTTTGTTTGTGTAGCTATGTGTAATTAGCACATCTCTGGGGATTGAGCTAGTCAGCTGCAAGTCCTCCAGAGGAATGGAAGTTTTTTGGTGTCTTCTGTCACCATAATCCAGTTCCAGGTAGACCTTCCACCACCATTGAGGTCTTCAATATCTCTATTTTAAAGTATCAGTAAATACAGAATGCTTTTGTATGTTTGTTCTTCAGATCCAAATTACAAGTGCAAAGAAAACCCATACCAAGTCATTCAACTATGGCATGAAATGTGCTATGCATGGCTCTGATCATGTCTTTCATTTTACTTATGCTCTTCACAGTAAATTTTATGCTCTTTAAAAAAAAAAAAAAAAAGCTGCATTTATATTTAGACAACAATTTGTATAAACTTATAGCACGAACAAGATGTATTCTTCCCAGGATTCTCATTTTCATTTCTTATTTTGTATGTTACAAGAGCAAGGGAGGAAAAACAAACGTATTTTCAATAACTAACCCCTGAATAATAAAACATGTAGAAATTTGTATTCACACTTTGGGTACGTCTAGACTACAGGCTTTTGTCAACAGAAGTTTGTCCACAGATACTGTCAACAAAGCTTCTATCGACAAAGAGCATCTAGACTACATCCAGTTCTGTCGACAAAGCCGCTTTGTCAACATGACAGTTTAGACACAAAGGACAGTGAAGATGCAATAACGCCTTCTGTCGACAGAACTCTGTCAACAAAAAGCATTATTCCTCGTAGAATGAGGTTTACAGCCGTCGACAAAACTGCCGAGTTCTGTCGACGTTATGTCAACAGAACTCAGCGGCAGTGTAGACACAGGTATAGTTTTGTCAATAAAAGTGCACTTTTGTCGACAAAACCCTGTGGTCTAGACATACCCTGTGGATAAGTGGATTACTGTGAACATGTTAGATGAAGCATTTGCTTCTCTTTTGATATAACCATTTCAACTTCAATCATGAAAAAAATTATCAATTGGCAGTATATAAAAATTGATGTGTTTTTAAAAAAATTCTGATTCTGGAAGACTATTTTAAGTGAGTTTTCTAATGGGTTTTCTGAAACTTCAATTTTTCTGTTGAATTCCATTAATTTTGTTCTTAAATATTATTTCTATGACAGTAGTACACAAAGGCCACAATCAGGTTGGGTCCCATTGTGCTTAGAACTGACAAACATCAAGTTCCAAAGTGCTTCTGAAGGCCATCACACAGAGTAATGATCTATTTCTCCATTGCTATTTCCTTAAAAATATTTTAATGTTTTTAAGTGGCAGGGTTGTTATCCCTATGCCTAACCTTCAAGGCCAAGGTTTCTGTTTTGTCTCACACTTGCTCCATAGACCAATCCAGCACTGTTAAACCTGCGAGGAGGAAAAGGTGTCCCACTGACACAGAACCTGGGGATCATCAGAACATGCAAGCTGTCCCTTTACAACAAAGCATAGTCAACATACTGTGCAGCCTGAAGGATATGAACACCACCATTGCCAGGAGGCACTGAGATGGGTTGGCCATGGGCTTTGGATAGAGACTGATTCCACCAGAATAGCAATAAAATGGACACCTGAAGGCAATAAAAAATTAGGCCATCCAAAAACAAAATGGTGAAGAGCTGTGAAGCCAAGCTGAACAAACAAACAAACCGGGAAGTAGCTGGGAGAACACTGAAGGACTTGCCAGTAAGACAGAAATGGAGGTGGTTTGATGCTGCCCTAAATGCCAGAGGCATAATGGAACATAATGATGATCCAAAGAGCCCATGATCTAAAAGATTAGATGTGACAGATGGATGAGAAACAAAAAGCAGATCATGGTAGGGTGAAAAACACAGTGAAACAAATATATGATAAACAGATTCATAGACACTCAATAGTAGTGATTATAGCTCTCCACACACCTACCACAATTATCAGGCCATACTTTATGGCAGTGTTTCTTAAATTGTGTTCCGTGGGACACTGGTGTGCTGCGAGGCAATTGGAGGTGTGCACGGAGAACAACATAATTTAAAATGGCCACCCTTAAAGGGGCAGGAGACTCTTTTTGTTTAATAACTTTCCCCCAATCTTTTTTCCCCTCTCAATAACTCCCTTCCTCCCATCCTTCCCCCCCCCCCCCCCCCCAACCTTTTTTTTGGCTCAACAAGAAAGTCCTTGGTGTGCTTCATAAAAATTGCTTCCTCGGTCTTAAAAAGTTTAAGAAACACTGCTTTATAGTATGAATTATGGAAAAGATGAGTGTTAAGGAAGGATGTGACAGAGTTTAAAAGTAGGAGCATTCACGGTTACCTCATATTAGCAGGCACTCACAGGCTACTTCCACCTATTGAACCTTGTCACAGATTATAAGCAATCTGAATCGAAGTGTCATATCTTTGGGTTGGTCTCCTCTGTAATAGTTACCAGAAGTTAGCCCACACTAGGTTAGCTCAAGGGAGTGATTGCACTGAGAGGGAAAAACCCACTCACTTTACACAAAATGGTTTGATGAGCAAAGTGACTGGATTAAGGGGTGATGAGATGCTATAACTCACACTGCTGAAAACTCCCACAGTTGAGTCTCCATTGCATTATTAGTTCAAATATCAGCAGCACTTGGGCTTCAACCCACTTCCATGAAAGACAAGTTACTTCAAGTTTAAAGCAATACTTAACTCAAGCCAGAGATTATGGATGGATGGGAGTCCAAGATAGGGGCAAAACTTGATTTAACACCGTAGTGAAGATAAACTCATCATCACTTGCCTAAGCAGTGTGTAGCAAAACAGTATGATGTTCCTTAAGGGAATTACAGGCACTACTAGAATACAAACAAATAATAAGTATGACAATATATTTTATATAGAATCATAGAAATGTAGCTCTGGAAGGAATCCTGGGTCATCTAGTTCAGTCCTGTGCACTGAAGCAGGATTAAATATAATCTAGACCAGTGTTTCTTAAACTGTGTTCCGTGTCCCACTGGTATGCCATGAGGCAGTCGGAGGTGTGCCGTGGAGAACAGAATTCAAAATGGCCACCCTTAAAGGGGAAGGTGATTTTTTTTTTTGCACTTAAAAAATCCTTGGTGTTCCTCATAAAAAAGAAATCACTGTTTGGTGTTTCTCGGTCTTAAAAAGTTTAAGAAACACTGATCTAGACCATCCCTGACAGGTGTTTAGAGAGTTTAAAGAACCGTTTAGACAAAGAAAATGATTCCACAACCTCTCTAAATAACTTGTTCCAGAATTTAACTACCTTCACAATTAAGAAGCTTTTTCCTAATATCTAATTTACATCTCCCTTGCTGAAAATTACTTTGTGCCCTGTCTTCAATGATTAAAAGGAGAACAATTTGCCACGCTTTTCTTTGTAACAATTATGTACTTGAAGATTTATGACCCCTCCGTCTTCTCTTCTGCAGACTAAACGAATAATTGTTTTCAAATACTGTTTCATAGACTACTGTGTACACAACCAAATTACTGTTCATTATTTAAAAAAAAAAAAATCACAGAATTCTGATTGGCTAATGAGTATTATTCTGGGATTTTAGATTCTGTGTTAACATCAACAGTTAACTCCTGTTCACTAACATACTCAAAAATAGTTGTGTGTGTTAGATAAGGGCTTAAAGGAAGTCCACGAATAATACATACATAGATTCAGTAAAATTGGCTGTTCACAAACTACTGATAATGGACCTCATGACAAGTTGTATTATTCCACAAAAAACTTAAAAATGCTGCTGAACAACAGTCATACACTACAAAACTATGGCAGTGGAGCACTTAATGATAGAAAAGGGAAAGCTATTTGGCCACATGTTGCATTAATTCTTCTCCTTTCCCCCAGGAGCTAGGTGGATATAATAAGTCAGCCAACAAGGTAAATATTTCACTATGTTTTTCCTATTTTAACAACTGCGATGGTTGTCTCAGTAACTTTATGAGATAACAAATGGGAAAAATATGGTCCAACTGATTGTAAATGGGGGAAGAAGTCTGCAAGACAATCACTCTGATTCACACTTCTAAAAAGATTTAGAATCCTTAAGCTGAGGAAATACAGGACTTTGGTCTCAGCTACACAGGATATGTTATCTGTTTACAAATAAGAAATAAGAGGCGACAGAGGCAGCAGCACAGAAGGGTGGGATAGGTGGCACCACAGAGCTGGTCCTGGGAGGAACTGGCTTTTAAGCCGGTTTCCACCGGCACCGGCTTCTGCCTGCCGCCCTCCCACTGCCTCTGTAGGAGTCAGCAAGGGGGAGCAGGCAGGTTTGCGGGAGTAGATACACATGGGGAGCCTGCTTGAAAGCTAGCATCCTGTACATATGGACTCCAGCCTGCCCCCCTCACCCTCTACACTACTTTCTCTCCATCAGAGTCAGCAGTGCGAGCATGAGCAGGGGCAGATGGATCTGGTGCTCGTGGGACACCCACTCCCCACCCCCACTGTCAATTTAACCAATAAGTTTATCAATTAATCGTGTAGTTAACTACATGCTGACATCTCTATACCACACCACCATTTGGATGGATCTCAACTAGCTACATTACGGTATAAACCTAGCTGTACCTTGTCTCCGCTGAGATTTTACATCAAGTTGGTGATCTCATTGTATAAAACAACTATTTTTTGTAGTTGAAAAATACAATCCCCCCTGTCTCTCTGACTCCCCTTCCATCCTATGAATAAGTACTCATGAAAGGGTTAGGAGACTGGGAGAGTTCAAGCTCAAGTTGTCAAATCCAAAGTTTCCAAACCCTTGAAAAAAAGCAGCTGTTCCCTTTTACAAATCCCTTGTTCCTCAGAAGGGAGCTACTAGTTTTAATATCAAGCTTCACTTACATACACATCCAAACAAGCATGGAGAAGACTACAGACCATGTAATGGTGAAAAATTAACCCAACCCTATATGAATAATCAAAACACATGAACATATCACAAGGAAATAAAATGATTTTTAGTGTGTGCACTTTGTTAAGATGAATTATGCGTAATAGCAGTTCAAAAAGAGAGCTAATTAGTGGAGTGTTGAATTAATTATTTCCTTTCTTGTTACAATTTTATTTATTGAGATAGTCAATCTAGCAACTATATCTATGTTGATTATTTTGTCCATCCATACACTAATAACTCTCCTCAACCCCCACAAAAAGGTTTTAAAGTCCCCAAAATTTACTTGAAAACTGAGCCTGCCTGTGGTCCAGATACAAAATACCTATGCTGACATGCCTTTAACTAGTCTCGCTTCTTTTTGTTTACGTCCTATTCTTTGGTCTAAAGGAAACAGAACCTTACATAGGAACCTGATTTACACTGCACTGTTATTTCCGAAACAAAATGCTTCCATAAAGGTTGGATTTTTCTGTGGGATCTTTTCTGGTGTGAAAGATTAGCAGCAGTGAGATGGGAAATTTTGGGAAGAAAAGGCTAATATATAGAGTTAACTAGTAGCTACCATTATTTCAGCATTATTCTTATAGTAATTCTATTCCTTATGTGAATGAAGTGCAAAAAGTGATAACCCATCTTCGGCCAAATAAAAAAGGATAAGCAGTGAGATACTGCAAAATGCTAATATTGTACAGATGAGTACAATATATCACTTCATTACAAATGAAAAGAGCACTGAAATATACCAAGACCAGCAATTAATTCACCTCAGTAGTCCTTGAAGTAGTAATGGTTCTTCATCCAGAGGAAATTATTTTGAAGTGTAAATATTTTGGTTTAATATTTTACTCTAAAGAACAGGCAGTTAAATAAGAGAATAGAAGTAATAATTTTCCTGAATTTCTGCATGTGTGTATACAACATTCCCACCCATAATATTACACTCATTCCACTATTCCAGGCCATTAGAAAATTACATGTCATTTAGAGAGCAAAAGATTTCACAATGAAATCCAAGTTGCCAGCTACCTGATAATCTGTGAAAGCATGGTACTTTTGTTCAATTTTCAGAAACTTTTAGTTACTGTCACATGGAAGGATCTTTCTGAACAGCCTTTTATTAGCTCCAGCTGAACATTTTCAGGGTCAGCTTCTCTTTTATCAATTTAAACAGACTGATCTAATCTTAAACAAGATTATACGGCTGCAACTATTATAACCTTAGCGGTATTGCCTTACATTTTCTTCTACCTGAGCCTGGATGTGAAAATACCACTATGATTTTTACTGCAAAAAAGAAGTTTGACATTTTACTAGAGTAAGACAGACTTGGCAAAAAAATGTGCATGACGGTTCTGGCATTTTACACGTCAATATCGTAACCTTCAAAAAGAAATGAAAACTTCTTTAAATTATCTCCCAAATAACCTTCAATATAGGACAAAATTTAGTTAATAGACAATGCTCTTTACGCTGATGTAACTCAAAGCACTTTATAACATGAGCTAAATACATGCTTGTTGTATTAGCTCAACTGTACAGTAGCTCAAATCTGATTAATACTGCTCTTACCTACCAGTGCTACGCTATCCGTACTGGATATAAACCCAAGCCCCAATGAGAAATGTGAAAGAATATTTACCATCCTATGCTCAGAGGAAATAGGAAACTGTTAGCTATATTGGATATCTTCCATTCTTATATGCAGCATTGTTGTAGCCATGATGGTCCCAGGATGGGTGCTGTATATAGTGGTCAGAGGGTTATAGATGGGTGACACCTCTGGGGATAATGTTTTGTTTTTTGAATTTGCACTTAAAGTATGAAACAATGTTAAGTTGTGAGAGGTGGTGGAGTTTTTCTTTCATATAGCAAAATTAAGTATCTTCTACTATTGTAGTTATATCGGTCCAATACATTCACATAGCAAACACATCAATTTCAAGTTTTATCATTATCTTACATGGATATGTGGCCCCAAATATTTACATGGGATGCACCACCAGGAGAGCAACTCCAAAATAGACTTATGCTATTGCTCATTGTCAAAGTACTTCCTCAAAGCCTCTCTGATGCCTAATGCAGCCCTCTGGACCCCTCAGGAAGCCCTAGTATCTGGCAGCTCTCTGTAGCAAAATATTCTGTTTCAGTGATCACCCTAAGCAAATATTTCAGCACAAGAGTCAGATATTAAAAAAGTGCAGCACACGACTATGACCCTGGGGATATTATAATCAGTAAGGTCTAACTCACTACAGAGGCACATGCAGCATGCCTTTAATCTGCCAAAGGCACATTCGATTGCCATACTACATCTACTTCAGCCTATTGTTATAATGCTATACTGCTGTCCAAGGCTCTGTGTAAGGTTTCATGAGCCAAGGCTTTAAAGAGAAAGCCAGGTCTCCAAGGATGACCAAGGGCATTTTCACATCCCCACTGTAATCTTGTGGTCTGGAAAGAAAGTCCTTGCTTGCAACTTTCTGTACAAGCCAGTGTTCCTAAAGATGTAGACATCATGCACCTTTCTAGACCACCCTGCAGTTGTCTGAAATGCTCACCATACCCACAAGTGCCTGCAACAACATGGGAAAGTATCCTTTCCTATTAATGTACTCTGTTGCAAGATGGTCTGCTTCTACAATTAAAATGTGTATGACATCCATCTCCCTGCCACAGTCAGGGAATCCCAACTCTGCAAAGTCATCTATGATTTCATGTACAGTCCCCAGAGTCACAGTCCTCCACCATAGTAGAATGCAATTTATTACCTTGCCCACTTGCATTAATACAGCCCCAATGGTAAACTTCCCCATTCCAAACTACTGGTTGGTTACAAATCGGGAGTCTGAAGTCGCCAGCTTCCAAACTGCAGTTTCCACATACGTCTCAAGCGAGAGGTCAGTTCTCATTCTGGTGCCCTTGCACCGCAGGTCTGGGGTCAGCTCAGCACACAATTAATAGGAAGGTTGCTTTTATGCATCCTAAAGATTTGTAGCCACTGCTCTTCATCCCAAACCTGCATTACAATGTGATCTCACCAATCAGTGCTAGTCTTCCTTTTCTAAGTTGCTGCTGTCAATATCATACAGTATTTTGAGCACCTGCAAATCTTCCTCTGTCATTGTCCGCAAAGTTAACTGTGAAGTTATGCGTGATGTCCTCACAACACTTAACAGAGCATAGAAAAAAGTGCGGAATCCATTCCTTCTCACTGCAGAAACTGGAGTGCACAACAAAGAATGGCAGTTGAAAAGATGGCGCAAAAGAAAGATGAAAACCCATAGAGGTCTAGGACAGAAAGAAGTGCATGATGGGACAAACCCACGATCTGTTCCACCTTCCCACAATGCCTAGCAACAAAATGTGTCACCAGGTACTATAGAATAAATATCTACAGATCACTTTGTGGCACCTTGATCTACTCAAGTGGACCTAATTGCAATATCATGGCCTTTTATTAGGACCCATTTGGGATAGTGACTGCTGTCACCTCTTTTAGTACAGTTCCTAGAACAATACAGGGTGCAATGGGGTTGTCTGGATGTTAATAAAAGGTAATAAGTAATAGCATGCTTGCTTAGTACAAAAATTGTAAACACTCAGAACTTCAGTAAAACTAATTGTTTCTCAAACTGAGCAAAAGTCCTCCATAAGCCAAATGTAAAACTTCAGCCATTCTTCTGTAGAATAGTGTATAATGTTAGAATTCTTTTAAATTCTTTTATGTATTTTTCATTCCTGTCAAGACATACAAATGACTGAAGTGATTTTATTCAAAGGTAACCAGAAGAATTAACCTTTAAAACATAAAAGTCAAACCATGGAAAACTTCAGTCCAAAGGTGAATGTTTCAGAAAGTTAAGAAAATGTATAAACAGAGGATTATATGAAAGGTGCTGTGCATGCCTAACTAGAGCAGGGGCTACAGTACTAGACTCCAGACATAGTAATAATGATCATTGCACTGCACAAATGTAGCCGAACTTCAACTCAGAACCAATATGGATGAACATTTAAATAATTTTTAAGTTGATAGATGTGCATGTCTTAAAATATTTGAATCAATGTTATTTTTATTCAAATGGGATTTAAGACAGGAGAGAGGGCAAGGAACAAGAAGGAGGAGACCCGAGGACAAAGCAAGCATGATAGGATAATATGCCTCAGATACCATAATTTAACTGTGTAAGTAGGTGTTCTTTGAAAAGCTCTAGGGCAGGAAGGAGGAGAGAAGGAAAAGACAAGTGGGAAGGAAGAGACTCACTGATGTACCTTTATCTATAACCCCATCTAAACACTGACTGAATTTTTTTAAAGAAGGCAAGTACTGTCACTTTCAAACTCAGCATGCCAGAAAAGTGGCAGAATTTCAACTGAAATAATCATTTAACCATGAACAAAATACTTAAGACTATGCTGTAGGTAGCAATCCTACACTGGCAGAGAACTGGACTAGACCTAACAAATATTTTCCTGCTCTTATTTCTATTATTCTGATTAAACAGATACATTCTCAAAATTACTAATTTAACGTGTCAAAATGTGTGCTCACATTTGTTATTTTTCTACACAAACTGTATAATCACACACACACACACACACACACACACACACACACACACACACACACACACTTTATTGTCAAAGGACAACGGCCTCCTTTTGCTAGACAAATGCCAAATCAAAAGACAAGGCTTTTATTAAAAAACCCACTAAAGTATATATTTTCTGTTCCTTGAAAAATGAGTCAGTGACAGTGTTCCATTTCTATAAAAATGTTACAATACCTAATGACCAATGTACGCAAACTTTAATGCAGTGTTCTGTTTTCTGTAAAGTATTGCTAATGACCTTCAGCAATAAAATTGAGAAAACAGGGTGAAGAAAAATATCCATTACCATAAACTGAGTCCCAGTCTATCACATGGAACTCCATTAGGTCAACTCCTTAGTGCTCATCTGATGAATTTGCCCCAGATGTTTTCAGAACTGCATGACACTGAAAATAAGGAAGAGTTATATCAAAAGTAACTAGAGCACACAGAATTCAGTCTCTCCAAAACTGATTTATGCTTACATTTTTAAAGTTGGAGACTGTGTGGGCCAGTAGACCAATGGGAAAAACAGACTGACAGATTTACTTCTGGCTATAACGCCATCTAAACACTGATTAGAGTGACAAGCTGTACAAGCTGAAAGAAGTGTCGTTTCCCCAGTCCAGCCTCCTTAGACCACCTATTGATCAGTCAAAGCACACTGGTTTATAGTAACTACTCACCTTTGCTCTCAGTCTGGTGGGTATGTGTTTCAGGCCCAGCCAGTCACAAGGGCATTCAATATTGACACTTAGCCATTCAAAAAACACAGCAATTTCACGAAGAAAAATGTAGCATCAACCAGAATTCATAAGCTCTATAGACAGATTACATCCCCACTCGGGATGTAAAATCCCATTTAATTAGTTAACTGGTTAAACATTAACCGCCACTTCTGGAAGCTGCTGCCACTCCTACATATGACTGCCGTTTCCAGCCCTATGGGCGGGGGGAGCTGCTCCCCGGGTACAAGTCAACCTTTACTCAGTAAGCCTCACCAGTTAAGCTGACCAATTATCATCCCTACTCACCGTAACTCATTTCACAGTTTTAAATATATTAGATAGGAGCTATTTTCATTTTAAGTTTTTACTTTGAAATATAGGTTGGAGCTTCCTGATCCTCGGGACAAGTTTGCTGGACCAGGGGAGTCAGGCCTTGGGTTCTCTTGAGACTCCTCTCTTGGTCATCAGCCCTGACCAGTGCTCTGACCCCAGTTGCCAGCCACACTCCTGCTGCCAGCTTACTGGATGGGCTCCCTGATGCCAGGCCACTGGCCCTGCAAACTGCCAGCCGCTGGAGCCATCTAGTTCAAGGGCTCTCTGGTGTAGCAACATGATGTTGCTGGACCAGAGAGTCCCAGACCAGAGAGGATCAACCTGTACTACAGTTTAAAATGAAAATGAAATTAAGGCCTTAAATATGTAGGCTAGGCTGCATGGCATCCCATTTGTTTGCCCTCTGGACTTTTTGAACCCAAGTAAGGAAACCAATTAACTTCCAATTGCATGCTTTCATCTCTTTTTTTGTATTACTACGGTCACATCCACTTACACCAGATTTTTAAGCACTTAGTAGAAACTGCTGGCCAGTTTTTAAGGGTATTCAGGAAACTGAAGATGTAGACATGGGCATAGTGGTATTTTCAGAAGTGCCTACGTCCTTAGCTGCCAAAGGGGCTAGAAGTTTAGCACTTATAAAACCCCACTAAGGCACTTAAATACCTTTTAAAAATCTGGTCCAGTATCATTCTGCATCACAGTATGGTGCCTAACACACTGGGCTCCAGGTTCCAATGAGGGCTTTTACATGCTACTGCAATACAGTTTTTAAAAAATGTACAGAGGAGGAATGTTATTTCCCACTGATGTTAAGAAAAGTCCTATTAATTTTGTTGTTCATATCAGAGACACCAGTATCCCATGCATTCAAAAAACTGGCAGAACAAAAAATTCCCTCACATGAGTCTTCTTCAAAACAAGAAGGTTAAATAAAATGCAATTCCTCAAATTCATTTCAGGATGCTGTTTGCTTTTTTAAAAGCAAATATAAAACTAGAGTGTCAGAATATGCTTTGGTTGGAACTGAGTGAAGCTGGAGAGAATGTTCACATATTGTACAGTCTGGCTTTCTGGAAATCTGATTTAACACAGATAATTCATCCTCCCAAAGGCTTGCCCATTTTCCCCTTTATGTACAGTTTATCTGCACAATTGACTAAAAACAACAAAGAGTTCAACAACACTTTAAAGAGTAACGAATGTTACAGGGTGCTAGAAGATATACTCAGCGTTGCTCAGGCTCTTAATTCAATTACTTATTGTTTTTCTTCATTTAAATGATTGCCCTGGGGAGAGACTGGGAGTGAGGGGGTGAGTATGCAGACAGCCCCAGGGAGAGTCAACAACCCCAGCCCTCTTTCACCATAGCAGCCTGGCACCAGGTGAGACGTGCCTTGTCCATGGCTGCTGCAGCTCCAGCAGACACAGCTAGGGGAGGGGTGCATGTCCCTCTGCTGGGAGACAGATAGACCCACAAACTCTCTGAAATATATAGTAGATGGATGTCCATTTCTCCTCCCCTGCTGGCCCAGTGGAGTTATAGCTATCTTGGTCCCTATCTCTGGCCCCTTGTTGCCCCCCATAGTCATTCTGCAGTATAACTGTCCCTCCTACCAAACCCCTTCCTTTCCATTTTATGAGAAAAATTGCATTCCATGCATATCCCATTGTCTTGCACAACCAAACCCTGACCTTGATTTAAGTTAAGACAAATCGGCATAGCAAATTTGGTGGTGGAACCTCTAAAAACTGGGATTCTCAAGCCCAGGAACATCTCTGGACCTGCTAGACCATGGATGTTTCCAGACCAGAGTCCAGCTGGGGCTGGAAGCCCTGCCGGGGCCCATGGCTCCAGGGCCAGGAGTCCAGCCAGGGACAACAGCCCAGCCAGCTAACCACCATGCTCTCCCCATTCAAGTCAAATGGCTTCAGCTTTTTACACACTTGTAGAATGGCAAATATTATTATATGGATTTTCCAGACCTGATGAAGAGCTCTGTGTAAGCTCAATAGCTTGTCTTCTCTCACCAACACAAGTTAGTTCCAATAAAACTTCTCTCTTATCCACCTTGTGTCTTTAACATACTGGGACCAACACAGCTACAACAACACTGCATATTTTACAGACAGAAATACAGACCTAGGTTTCAAAGGATTACAATTATCAGTAAATATTGATTACTCCATACCCACACAAATGGATGAAAAATATTTCTATTAATAATTATAGAAATGTATATATTAGTAAGAAAAGTGCTGCTGGAAAGCATGAGATTTTAAGGATATTTACTTCACATATTTTGAGACGTGATGTTGACAATTTGTGCCTTAATGGTTATAAAGTTTTAACTTTTTGAATTTAAACATCTATTGTCATTAAATAATTTGTGTCTAATTCATCCCATAATTTTCTACAACTGTGAAAATTAAAATGCTTAAAAACATTAATATTATCTATCAACAACAACAAAAAATATTGCCAAGCTTAGATCTAATATGCTCCATGTGGCATTATCACTCCACTGAAGAAAATGAATGAATACTATACTCATTTAAAAATACCCAATTGCTCCGAAACCACTAATTCAAATCTATGTGGAATCTTCCAGCAAATCCTTAAAAACAAAGACTGAATATAGCTGTATCAAAGAGCATATGATGCATTTTACAGAAAGGGTGCATGCTAATATAGCTATACAAACATCTGAGCTCCAGCTAAAAGTTAAGGCAAACTAGCTTCATTGTTCAGGGGAGTGAAAACTCACATTCTTGAGACACATGTGGGTATGTCTACATGACAAAATACCATGCAGCAATGACATCAGAACCTGGGGACTATAGATCTGGTCTATTAGATTCACTGAAGAAGGGTTGGGGTTTTTGGGAGGGTTTTTTGGCGTGGTGGACAAATCTCTAGGTAAGCTGATATCAGTCGCCATATAGACACCATTATGTCAGTGGAGGAATTACAGGCAGTCCCCGGGTTACGTACAAGATAGGGACTGTAGGTTTGTTCTTAAGTTGAATCTGTATGTAGAGTTGGAACTGGCATCCAGATTCAGCCGCTGCTGAAACTGATCAGTTTCAACAGCGGCTGAATCTGGACGCCAGTTCCGACTTACATACAGATTCAACTTAAGAACCCCAGGCGTCCCCAAGTCAGCTGCTGCTGAAACTGATCAGCAGCTGATTCCAGGAAGCCCGGGGCAGAGCAACTCTGCCTCGGGCTTCCTGTAGTCAGCCGCTGGTCAGTTTCAGCAGAAGCTGACTTGGGGACGCCTGGGGCAGAGCAGCTCGGGTGCTGCTGGGTTGGTCCAGTAGCGCGGCCGCTCCTCAGCGCTACTGGACCAACCCAGCAGCACCCCAGCTGCTCTGACCCAGGCATCCTGATTCAGCCACTGCTGAAACTGATCAGCAGCGGCTGAATCAGGACTCCTGGGGCAGAGCAGCTGGGGTGCTGCCGGGTTGGTCCAGTAGCGCCAAGGAGTGGTGCTGCGGGACCAACCGGCAGCGCCCCACCTGCTCTACCACAGGCCCCGGGCTTTGCTCCACGTCTCCCTGGTCTGCTGGGAGGGGGGCACTAGCTGCTCCCAGATCAGCTGGAAGCGCCGCGGGTCCGGCCGGGTCCTCCGTGGCTTTGCTCAGCGTCTCCCTGGTCTGCAGCCCAGGGAGACGCTGAGCAAAGCCGCGCTTCCAGCTGATCTGGAAGCGGCCGCGGGTCTGGCACCCGGGTCCTCCGCCACTTTGCTCCCCGTCTCCCTGGTCTGCTGGCTCCCCCAGCAGACCAGGGAGATGGGGAGCAGCTTTTTTCGCCCCGGAGGAGGCGGGCGGCGGGACCAGGCGTCCCGCCCCTCCAGTCCTCCGGGGCGAGAAAATCCCCGTTCGTAACTGCGGATCCAACATAAGTCGGATCCACGTAACTTGGGGACTGCCTGTATTATTGTTACTTGTTATTTCCAAGTAACTTAATGATGATTAACCATCTGGTAAATAAATGTGAAAATACAGGATCTAGTATTTTGATGTTAAAGGTGACAAAGATTAAGAAATCTCAGAAAGCCTAAGGAATGGGCAAGATGGTCATTGTAACATCTGGCAAAACAGCTCCAGTTGAGGAATTTTCACCTCCCTGCCCACTCCCTTTTAAAAAAACCCAGAAAACCAAATTCAAGTAAAGCATGTAACCACATTACATTAAACTATCATCAGGAAATGCCAAAGTAAAGGTTGAACATGCAACTAAATTATATCTCCTTTTACATTTGCAATACAATGACATCTTTAATAACTGGTAAATCTTCAAGGCTTACCATAGTATTGTAACCAGCACTGCTGGAAGTTACTCTATTATACAAGTTGTTATAGCATGTAGCAAATTATGCAGCTCTTTTAATAAATAGCATTAGCATGCTAATTCTGTGTAAGTCTAGATTATCTCCACGTGACATCACAATTACATAGTGTTGGTCAAATAACGTCATACAGATTGTTTCTAAACAATGTGGCTCTATATATTCTGGTGTCAGAAATATGCTGTTATAACCATATTTCAAAATCTAAACTTTCATTTAAAAAAAGTTCTTAACCCTTATAGTAACAGAGAAAACCTCGAACAGATGAATAACGCTAACTGAAGTAGCAGCATCTCCCTGCATTAGCAGAAAGCATAAAACAATAGCTATAAGATGCGACTTGACCCACTTATCATGTACTCTTTGCAATTTAGCAGCTGTATAATTTGGCATCTGATCCCAGATGCCACGAATTTGCCATTAATTTTTGGTCACACTGCCCTTTCAGGACCTTCCTGTAGCTGCCTCTTAAGACGTGTCTACATTACTGCAATATCAGTGCTGAGGCGGTCGATCTTCTGACATTTGATTTAGTGGGTCTAGTGGGGACAACTGAGGGCGCCCCTGTTGACTCCGATACTCCTCATGACGGAACTTGATAGGAGAAACCATAGTGAGGATGGCGCCCTAGCTCCGCTTTAAGTATGTCAATTTCAGCTACGTTATTAACATAGCTGGAATTGTGAACCTTAAGCTGACCTTCCCCCATAGAGTAGACCTGTCCTTAAGTCTGCCACTAGCTTCATAAAGGAAAAACCAATTGGTTTAATGTAGGCTGTCCCTGCGCTCGCTGCAGCCAATGGTCACTCTGCAGTATGACGGTCCTTCCTATCAGCTCCCTCACTTTCCCTGTTATGGAAAACAACTGGATTCCAGGAACTTCCAAACCCTAACCTTACTTTAAGTTAGGAGAAAAGGAAGCTACCTACCAAATTTTGTGGTCCTAGCTCTTACTGTTTAGGAGGAGTCCTTGAACGAACAGACTCACAGATGAACAGGCATACCAACACACATTTCTAAAATATATAAACTTAATTTTAAAGATAAAATTTTATGGGCTGTCCTTGTGTCCATATTTCAGTCTTTTCACATGTTATCACTAAGTTGTTAACCTCAGAATGGCTTATGAGCTACATTTTTAATTGTCAACAGTAATTATACCTAGCAAAATCCAGGATACTTCAGCAAATTTACAAAAAAATAAGTGCTAGGTGAATAAAATGCACATTTTCTATAAGGAAAATGCACTATTTGACTACAATTTAAAAGCAGCCATTCCAAATGCTGTGGTTAATTTTGCCTTTGCATCAGAGTCTTTTTATTTCATTAAGACATATTGAGGAAGGCAGACATATCTAGTTGTCCCAATTCTAGAAGGGGTTTAAAAAGAGGCTCCATTTTGTTCCATTAGTTGTTTTAAATGCATTAACTTTAACCTGTTTATACTATATAAAATTCTCCACGTTCTCAATTACTGCCACATCTGATTCCCAATACACTAACACACATAAAACTGTACATTTTTATCAATGCACATTTGATATTTATATAAATCTTTGACAAAGTGACTGGCCCTTTTTAATGATGAAGATTAAGCCCCGATCTATAACACACTTAGCTCATCTCCCCCAATGGAGCAAACAATCAAAGCCACATGACAATCAGGTCATGTGGGTAAAATCATGCCTTCTAGGGTGGAGATAAACACAGAAGCCTCTCGAAAAAAAAAATCAGAAGAGACAAGACAGCTATCCTGGAGAGGCACATGACAAGAGGAAATCTGCCTGCAGCAAAGCCCAAGAACAAGGACTATAGATTCCCTTAAAGAAAAGGAAAGAAACAGACTGGGAAGCCCCAAAAGGAATGAGTTTGGGCCTAAAGGGACAAGAGGAAAATATAGTATAAAGACTTAACAAATTAGACTCCAAAAAGAAGGATATTACTTTATGGAGTCAAGACTGTGACTAAGTTATTGAAAGAATCAGGAAACTTAACATACGGTGCTATGGCATGAGAGCATGTGCTCTTGGATGGCATGTTCTCGCCACTGGTAGCAACAATGAGATGACCGGATACCCATACCATCAAGGAGCAATAATTGAACAGAAAAAGCAGACAGACAGACCCCTTCCACTGCTGTGAGATATTCACCCTTCCCAGCCACTCCTTGTGGGAAGGGGAGAAAAGATTTGGGAAGGGGGAGTGCCATGGTTCATGTGCAATGTCTGGTATTTCCTGGTTTTCCGACTGGGTGCTGGATGGAAGCCTGGCGGGGGCAGGAGGAGTGACTGGGAGGCGGGGTGCAATTGGCCCTGGGAGCCCTGGTTGCATGTGAGGAGGAGAAGAAGGAGGGGCAGCCCAGTCCATGCTCCTGCATGCTGGTCAAGTGCGTGGTGGAGCCACAGCTGGACTGACTAGCGTGGGACAAGAGCACCCTGAGATCTGCACAGCCCGGGTCAGTCCTGCTCCCCGCAGGCTGATTTGCTCCCCTGCCCCCTCCTAGCCAGCCATTGGTTGATTCTCCCCGACTTCTCCTCCCGGTCTTCCCCCGGCCAGCCCCGCTTCCACTGGCTAGTTCTCCCCTCGTCCTCCTCCTGAGCTCCCTTCGGCCAGCTCTGCCCCAGCTCGCTCCCTCCCTCCCCCGCTATACTGCGGCCAGCCCCGTCCCACCCGACCCTCCCCCCCACAACCAGCCCTGCTTCCCGTCGGCCCCCCCATCTCCCTCAGCCAGCCCCGTTAGCTCTGTTTTCCTCCCCCTCTCCTCCCGGCCAGCACCACTCCCCTCCCAGCCGGTATTTTTTTTAATGACTAGCTGGTAACCCTGTCCCTAAATGGGGGATGCAAAAACAAATTGAATCAAGGGATCTGAAAGGCCAGTTAAACACTTGCAACAAGAACCGTACTGCCATCAGTTTTAGAAAGTGCAATCTTTCCGGAAAGAATTAGATCAGTGGTCACCAACCAATAGATCAGGCTCTGCCAGTAGATCTTGGAGCCTCTGACAGGTGAACCTGATTGGTTTGGCCAAGAGGCTATCAACTGCAGCACTTGAGCTGCCCCTTCCTGCACTGCTGCACCCTTCTGCTCTTTGCATTGGAGCTGTCTTCCCCACCCCCATTTGCTGTGCAGAGCAGGGAAGGAAGGGGGGGGCTGATGTCAGGATGCCCCCCTCTCCCACCCTGTAGTCCAGGGCTTCTTAACACGTGGCAGCCGCATGCGGCCCACAGCCTGTTTGTTTGCGGCCAGCAGTGCAGTTTGGGTTTACATGGGGCTCAACATGCGGCCTGCAGGTGGGATCCTTTGAATACGGCCTCCGCTGGGAACACTCTCCACAACAGCAAGGCATCTCCTAGGCAGTGAGAGCACTGAAAGACACAAGCAGATGAGCTGGCTGGAACAGACAGGTACAGAGTTTCTAGCTTCCAAAGAGGAGGTACTGGGAGCACCAGGGCATTGTGGGAAGTGCTTTGTATTCATGCCCATCAGTGTGAAAGAAGCTATTTGCATATATTTGCATGTATATGCAACCACACTTAAGTTGCGGGCCCTCGGCATGTGCTGTGAATATTATTGTGACCCCTGGAGCTTCCAAAGTTGAGCAGACCTGCTGTAGTCTCTCTACAGAATGGAGGAGGGCACAGCAGGGTTTGGGATGGAGGGAGTTTGCTGGCTGCTTTTGAGAGTGGTGCAGGGCCAGGGCAGGGGTGAGCCTGTCCTAGCCCCACTACACGACCTGTGCTAAGCAGTGTCCGGCTGGAACCTGCATCCTGAACCCCTGTCCCAGTCATTAACCCCCTCCTGTACCCCAAGTCCCCAGGCTCAGCTCAGAGTCCTTCACACTCCAAATCCCTTAACCCAAGACCAGAGCCTGTACCCTAACCCTCTGCCTGATGAAAGGGAGGAAGGATAGGGGAGAGGGAGAGGTTGGAGTGAGCAGGGGCAGGACCTTGGAGAAGGAACACAAAGGAGGCAGGGCAAGGGTATTTGGGTTTGAGGTAGATCTTGGATTGCACTTAAACTCAAAAGAGTGATCTCATGCTTAAAAAAATCCAACTAAGTCCACTCATGGAAGTCAACACACTGTTTTAAAAAAATACATTTTAAACCTAATTTACAATAGTTAAAACACATGGTTATACACTAATATAATACATCTTCAAATGACTAATCATAAAATGTGTAGTGTAAAAGCACAAACTCATAGTTGTAAGGATATCCCTACATCAGTCTCATAATTCAGTTCAAGTCTGCATCTCAGTCCTGATACAAGTATAAGTGGGGCTCCATAAGATTAATGGTTTCTTTTAACCACCAAAATGCATAATATTTACATACAAACATCACAGTAATATTATAATGTCATTAGCAAAGGTCTGTCCTTCCTGTCAATATAGGATCAATTATAAATTACAAGTGAACTCTACAACTGATCAGCTGTTGTTTTACAACAGATAAGCTGAGGTAGATGCTCAAAGAGATTACTAAGAAATAGGCATTAATCAAAAGATGCGTCTGTTACAGCACATAACCCATTTTCAGTTGTTACTTTATTTTCTTACCGTAATAATCCTTCAACAATCTAACCTTTCAGAAGTTTTTAAATTTAGATCTTTAGTCAATGCAAAATGAAATAAGTAGCCTTGTATGGTAATCTTAAGTACTGTTATAGTTTAACACACTTACAGGAAAAAATTCAGTGTTGAGATCGAATGTTTAGAATTAAAGGAAAGGAAAATTACTAGTTTGTCTAGAGATATTCTGATATGGTTTTATTCAGGGGAGGCTATATTTAGTTTACATATAATATTTTAAATATCCATTATTTTAAAAAGAAACTTTTCAAAGTTAATTCCAAATTATAAAAGCATTAAAATAAAAATAAATTTGGTGGAAGAAAAAGATAAAGATCCCACCTTTTGACATTGGCTCAAGTTGTTTTCCTGACTGGTTAACTATTTTTTGTTTTAATCTTTTTGTGATATAGTTCACACCCAACTCAAGGTCTATAACAGGGATCAAGGGAATTATGAAGTGAGAAAGGAAAGCATTGTTAGAGAGGACTGGGGACAGATGGGCAGAAATTTAAGCTAAAAACGGGAACTTAGAAAGTCATGATATTAACAAGATGTATGTCACTTGCAAGCTAAGTGCAAGAGGTGTATTTATCCCTTCTTCCTCATGCCCACATTTTGTCTTATTTGACTGAAAGTATGTTAGGGCTGAGACACAGCTTATGTGGCTAATGCATTCTGCACATTTAGAATTTTTACACGTTAACAACGTAAAGCAAAAAAAATATGAAGTTTGCTTCTTTGACTCTACAATGACAGACTCATACACTCAAAGAGAATAGGAAACAAAGAACGATCATGCCACTAGCTTCGTTTGAAATAAAAATAGTTACTGAATAAATCTAGTAATTTATTAAAGTTTCCGAAAAGAATGCATAGGGTCTTAGTATTTACTGCCTTTTAAAGTCTTGCAACATTAATGATACTTATTGACAGTTAAAAAATAACAAACACTCTGCCAGAGAAGTGTAGCCAGATCCCATACAATTTTAAGAACATTTTAGAGACCATCAGGTAGGCATGTTAGATACTGTGTAATTGAATTGTCATGTAACCACATGAATTTTTAGTGGTTATATGATTATTTGAAAGTCCGTGGGGGCAGGGCCAGTAGCCAGTGCAGTGCAGTCCAGCTCCTCTCCCAGGGAGTCCCCTACTACTCCGTGCTGTTGTCTCTCCCTCAGAGGCAACAGCGTGAGGTGGCAGGCAGAAACTGGTTTAAAAACCAGCTTTGCTCACAGACCGGCTGCGTGCCACCCTGTGAGGCTGCCTTTGCTACAGATGCAGCAGCACAGGGTAGCAGCAGCCCCTGTCCGTGGTATGAGCTTTTCATGGTATGAGGGGTATGAGTTCTTCATGGACAAAGGCTGCTCTGCAGGATGTGGAGCAGCCTCTGTCCACAGGAAGCTCGGACACCCCATCTCCCCTCCGCAGACAGTATGTGATGTAGTGGGGATTGTGTTTGCTATGTTTGCTTTGTTATGTTGTGATTGCTACTGTTTTATGCTGTTCTGTTGTAACCTTGTGTGTGTGTGCCTCAGTTTCCCTGGGTACTGCACTGGTACTTGGCTGGGGATGGGAATGTCAGGTGTGGCTCTCACTGAGGGGGATGCTGCCCCATTTTAGCAGTACACAATAGGTCAAACTGTCTTGTAACCTGAGCCTAGGTGGAAGATTCAATAGGTGACACCTTTTGAAGCTAGACAAAGGAGGAGGAGGAGGAGGAGGGGCAGCCTGCAGGGTTGGGACTGGCTGCGGAATGTGGGAGACCTCTTGGCTGGTTGAGGATGCAGAGAGGGTCCTCCTCTCCCCAATTTGGATTGTACTAACTGCTTCTGGTTCCTGTGATAAGTTCATGCTGCGCTGTACCCCTGTCAACGAATAAACCTTCTCTTCTACTTGCTGGCTGAGAATGGCATCTGGCTATGCAAGGGGATGCAGGGCTTGGTGACTCCCCCACACTCTGGGACATAGGGGCTGCTGCCGCAGAGCAACCTCTACCTGCAGTGGACCCAGGCTCACCACAGACAGAGGCAGAAGGGGGGTGGAGGGGGGCAGTGTATATAGTTGATAGAATTAACCGATAAGCCTAGGCTTACTGGTTAATCATTTACTTGACTATATGCTAACATCCTTACTATCAGACAGCATTCAGACATTTGTAACACTAATAATGTTTTATTGTTTTGTGTCAGTCTGAACATTACCTAAGAACAGCCTCATGGAGAAATTTCAAAACATATTTATCTTTCTTTGTTCTATTATCATTGTTGTATAATATATTACAGATTTAAATCATTGTCTACTTATTCTCCACTTGAATTCATGGCCCTCGATTTCACAGAGCTAATCAGTCCCTTAACAGTAGAAGCATGTGCAGTCTAGAAAGAATTACAAGGGTACAGCAAATCTATACTGACTTTAGCATAGAACACCTGAAACAGTGAGGGACCCAAAAAAAGGGGTGGGGGGCGAGGACAACAAGTAAAGATAAATGCCAGTGTCCAAATCAACTGTCCAACAATCAAACTTACCAAATCCCCAACACCACGCACATACTGCTGTACTACTGACCAGGTCATTAATTGTCCGGAGAAGAAGAGAAAACAGTGCTGCTGCAGATAATTATTTGGATATATAATAAGGAAGGGCAGAGTAAATCAAGCACTGTTAAACTGCTTCACATACTAAAGAGCAAATAGAAAGAAATACAGACAAGACAGAGAATTACACTAGTTTCTAAATCTTTTTTAAGTCTCCCCATTAAATAATGGCTAACACCTAAAGGAAGGTTATCTAGTCTGAGTAAATCTTTCCTTTTTTTTTTGGTTTGCTGTGTCAATAAAGAAAGAAATCATGTGAGTGTGCGCACACAGCATTTTACAGGCAAAACAAATGACAAAACCATTGTCACAAGTAACTGATGACTAAAGGTCCTAAATTTGCTATTTTTGTTTACAATACTTACATTCTTTTTACAGTACATTATAATTATTGGTAGTCTTTCTGGAGGGTTTAAACTGTAATTCTGACCCCATTAGTGAATATGGTATTAATAGTCTTTATTCATGATACACTATATACAAGATGGCAACAAACAACATAATGAATAAATCCTCTTTTACATGTTACTGCTGTATTCTAAAGATTTTAATTTACAACTAAGTATAAAGCACATACTCAAGACACTAATTTCAATTTACAACCGAGTAAGCTATTTAAAGCAACAACATTAACTTCCTAAATTCCAACTCCTTCACACATCATAGGTGTGAGAACAAATTGTTCCAGTACAGGAGCACAGAAAGGCTTGGAGCAAGATTCCAGAAGACTCTGCTACAGGGTCTCCTCCTCTTCTCATGCTGCTTGGTCTTTCCATGCTCAGAAAGTCCTGCTTTGAATTATGCTGCCTCACTCTCTCTTGATAAGGTCAAGTGGTATACATGAACCCCAAATGAACAGTCTATGTAAGTCCCTACATTTTTGGTTAGAAAATATTTCTTGTTTACAGGTAGCAATATCTTCTTTCAGAGAAAGAACACGTACCACTTTTTCCTCAAACACCTAAAAGAGACTAAAGTCCTCAGAGCAATGTACTAACTACTGTTTAAAAAAAAACACACCCAAAGGAAAACCAATACATATACTTAGAAGAGGATCTCAGTAGTTTTACTTTGCTAATCTGCACAGTCAATAATTCTGGGGGTGGGGGGAGGGAGGTAAAGGGAGGGAGGTCTCACTCTAGTGCCTACATGGATATCTGCTAAGGCCAGTGGTGTTCTGCATGGATGCAGGGATCCATTCACTTACATTCAGTTGCAGCATCTTATTTCAAATGTAAAGTGAACAATGTGCATTTTGTGGTTATGTATCCTTGGTTGGAGGGAAGGGTTGGGGAGGAAGAGGACTCAGCAAACATCAATTAGTATGGTTCTACTTATTTTTTAAAAATGTAAATGCAAATTAAGGGATCCTTCAAGCACTTATACCTGTAAAATTACTCATGATCAGGGCTAAATTTTGTAATGGGAAAAAAAAATTCCCAACTGAAACTCTGACTGCTCAGTTTCAGCTTAGAGTGGTTGTTTATAATGATCCTGAAAAGAGGGTTAGATGAGAAGGATCACAACTATAATTATAGCTACACAAGCCTCCTACACACTCTCTTCTTATACCTCTTTTGTAAAAGTTTCCTAAAAATCTTCTTGAAGTCAATGCAAATATTTGTTTTTAAACAAAGGAACTGATACTGGGGTCTGGCGATTCAAGTTTCTTACAGTTCTGTGGGTACAACAAAACTACCATTTATATTTCAATTAGCGGCCTCAAAAGAATTCACAGGACTCAGAAAAACTGCAATTGATAAGTTATACCTACATAAATCATTCAACAGAGGAAATACTGAACATTTCCCAGTTCTTTACCTAAGTAGTTTCTAAGTAAATAATCCACCACATACTGCCAACCTTTCACTGTCTCATGAATTACAAGTGACTACAACTTGCAGAGGGATCACAAAGGGAAGTGCAATTGATTCATCAGAAGCAACACATTTTGATGGATGCATATATTATATAATGCTCGTACCATACACTGTCACACAAGAAACATCTCAGCTGTTTAAGGCATGAGCCTCCTACTATTAAGACTACGCCAAAATAATTTACATTAGGTTCTTCAAAATAGGGCTTGTGTCAGACCAGTAATTAGCAAGACTCGTGATCCTTGGTCCTAGAGAATGATGTTTAATAAGCAGCGCACTAAATGTATCCTATGTATAGGAGCACATACTGCCTTTCCGATCTCTTGTTTTGGTGGCAGCAAAGAGAGACATCCCTAGAGCCACCTTCGCTTTTCCCTGCACTGGTCTCCTCGGCAAATCTCCGCTGTCCTGCTGCATTCAGCATTTGGCTCCAGTTAGATGCCCCACCTACGGGGATGCCAAGGGCTGCAGACATGCGGAGGAGGCTGCTGGTATCTGTCTGCCGTGCCTTTGCTTCCCCCCTCCCACCCCAGCCGATTGCACCATTGCCCGGCCCGAGAGGGGATGGAGTCCCCGCGCCCCCCAAGGAGCCCAGCAGTAGTCGGGCGGTGCTGAGGCCGCGCCTGAGGAGACACACCCCCGGCACGGGGGTCACTCACCAGCTCTCTAAAGAGTCTCTCCCCGCCGCTTCTTCTCCCCGCATCCAGCGCGCCTCCATCGGCCCCCCCGCCCGGAGCCTCCGAGTGAAGCGCTGGCCGCGCCCGGGGCTCGCCGCAGCGGGGAGCGGGGTCTGGCCGGAGACGGCGGCGGGAGCTCGATCGCTGCCCTTTGTTTGGCGGCGGGGCTCGCTGGCCCCAACGCGGATCCCTCTCCCCTCGGGCTGGGCCCCCCTGGCGGCGCCTCACGCCCCGGCCCGGCCTGCAGCCCAGTCCCCCTCCGCTCGTGGCCAGCGGCGGCAACAACAGCAGCAGCAGCAGCCGCTCAGGCCGGCGACCCGGAAATTCATTGGCAGCAGCCGGGCCCAGCGGCGCCCGGCCGGGAAGCAAATCTGCCGGCTCAGTGGGCGGGAGCGGGGCGGGGAGGCTCGGGCTATGCGCGAGCGGGGGCGGGCCCGGAGCCGCGCTGGAGGATGAGTCCCGGGAGGAGGCTCCAGACCCCGCGGGTAAGAGAGCGGGGCGGACGGAGCCAAGGTTAGGCCGGGGCCACCCCCAGGCGCCGCCCTTCAGCGGCTGAACATGCCGCGCAGCCGCCCAGGTTAGCTAACGGGGAGCCGGCCTGGGGAGAGGGAGCCGGAGCTCGCCCTATTGTGGCCCCGGCCCGGCCGCAGCCAGCGCGCACCAGCTGCTGTAGCTGCTTTGAGGAAGGGCGGAGATCAACAGGCCAGAAAAAAGTTTGAGGGGCCGGCTCCCAGTCCCAGCCCGAGCCGCTCTTGCGTGCTCCTGTCAGCGCCTCTGCCTTCCGGGCTGGGGGAGAGGTTTCCGCCCCACCCACAAAGCCTCTTCCCCGGGACTGCTGTGGCAGAGGGCTAGCTAGAGCATCGCTTCGCCCGAGGGAGGTCGGCAGGGCTTGGGGCGGGGCGCTCGGTGAGTCTCTGCCCGGGAAGGTGAGGGGATGGAGTTTGCTGTCTCGCAGTGGCGATCGCCCGTCTCAGTGCTGCGCAAAGTTAAATTTTCTTTCAGCCCGAAGACCTCACTCGCTTGTGGCAGACGCCAGACGCTACCGGTGCTGTGTGTTATAGAGACCGACGCTGACTTGCCAGTCTCCTGAGCGCTCCCGCAGTGCTGGCAGAGCCCTTACTCACGTGTGTCGCGCCATTATCTCCGGGGGGGCTGCTCTGACCTCAGTAGGTACGACTGCTTCGCTCAGTGTATGTAGATCTCACCTTTTGCGCGCAGCGGTTAGTTAATAATCTCTGGTTAACCCCTGGGGGAGTGTGTGCAGTACCCAGGGCTAAAAGAGGAGGAAGTGATGTATTCTGTTCCCATCTCCGATTCTCAGAAATGATAGGTTTGTTGATTGATAGCAAAGATAATGAAGAATATATGTAGTTGCTTGTACCCAAAAAGAGGCCTAACTCCATTGTGAATATAAACAAAAGACATTTCTCTGACCAAAGAAGGATGTGTGTGTGTTAAAAATTACATGTTTGAGGCTAAAACCTAGAAGTAAGCCTTGAGAGGAAGCTAGTTAGAATAATATATGTACCTTTTCCTCCACCTAGTAGTTGCATCTCACTAGAAGCCAGCTGCTCTGTTGTGAACATTGATTCTTTTTCCTCTTTTGGGAGACCACTAAGGCAAAAATGTTACTACTTTTACATTGTTAAAAAATTGTGAATGGTGCATTGCTTATTTCAATGGTCCCCAAACTTTTCGAGGTCACACCTTACTGCTGCTTTCCTCCCTTCACCACTTCTAGGACTGAGAGCATGGCCCAGGCTGGGGGAAGAGGGATGTGGACAGCGGTAAGGTGACCAAGGTGGAGGCCCCCAATGTTGGGGCCAGCAGTCAGGGCCAGGAGTGGAGCTGGATGGAGCTCTTTCTTGCTCCCCATGGGGGCTGGCCTGGGCCTCAACCGCATGTCCCACAGTTTAAGGACCTCTGCCTTACTACATGATTAATTTTTTTTTTACCTGTAATGTGTGGTAAGCTGTGTTTGGAAACTAAATTAGTATTGTATATCCAGAGCAATCCCATCTTCAAGACAGCTGCCCCAGTCCCTGTGCTTTTGGGGAGAGGGGGACGTGGCAGCCACTCCAGCCATCTTATGGACAAGATGGTCCCCCATATTGATGGGCACCTACAGGGCTTAGAGCAGTGTGAGGGATTGCCTGGCAGGGTTGGTGAGGTATGGCAGCAGTGATCAGTTCCCCCTCCCCCACCACAATCACCATAGTAGTAGGAAGTCTTGGAAAGTGGAGCAACATAGGAAGTCTTGGAAAGTGGAGCAACATACACAGAAGCCTGCACTACTCCACCACCATTTCTGAACTGGGTTGCTCTGCTTCACTATGACAACAAGAAGCAGAGTGCCCCAGCCTCCAAACTCTCCAAACTCAGCATTGCTCAGGGGACCAGAGTGCTCTGCTTCCCACCACTGAAGTGAAGTGGAACAACCTGGCTGGGAAATGGGAGCAGGCTGCTGTGTATGTTGCTCCACTTCTCAGGCTCCCACCACCATGGTGAGTGCAGAGGGATGACCCCTACTGCTACCCAATGCTAGCCCTCCTCTCCCCTTCCCCTTTCCCCCCACCCCCCAGTAATCCCTTAGGTCGCATAGCTCTGAAGAGAAGACTTCAGGGAAGAGGTACAAGGGAGGTGGGAAGAGGCAGGGTTGAGTGGAGCAGGGTTGGGGCTTTGGAAAGGGTAGAATGGGGATGGGGTGGGGGCAGAGCAGGGGCAGGAAGGGGTGAGGCCTGGGGCAAGAGAGGTTGCCTTGGCCTCACATCTCCCACGGGATAGCCCTGTCCACCTAGCTTAGGGGTGGACAATAATTTTAGACCAGGGGGTGCTTCACTAATTTTTGAAGTTGCCCCAGGACACTTCTGTGCTCCCCCTCCCACAGACTCTGATTGGCCTGGGGTGGGGGAGCATGTGGAGTTTTGCCCCCTGCCCTCTGCAGAGAGAACTATCAGCTGTTATCTGAACAGCTGGCAGTTCCCTTTAGGTACCCACCCCCTTGCAGGGTAGCAGGAGGCTTTGTACCCTCTCTTCCCCCAGGACAATCAGGACCTGGGGATGGGAGGAGCATGCAAAGTCTCTCGCTCCCTGCCCCTGCCCTGCAAAGGGTGCATGGCACTTGCAAAGCAGGGGCAGGGAGTGAGAGACTTCACATGCCCCTTCTGCCCCCAGACCCTGATTGGCCTACGGGTGAGGGAGTGGCAGGGCTTCTGTGGGCTGGATCCATCTGCTTGAAGGGCTGGATTTGGCCCATGGAGGCTCCTTTGCCCACCCCAGACCTAGCTCCCTTTTGTTGGCAATATGTGTCCTCACCTGGAGCAATTTGAGTGGCTGTCAGTGTGGGGCATTGTGGGGCACTGACAGCCAGAGCCCCGCTACCCAGCTGCAGGTATCAGCCCTGGGCAAAGGTGATCATGCGCCACACACACCCCTCGGCATTGATGTGTTGATTTGGGTGCCAGGAGCAGTTAGTGGGGTGCAATAAATCAGTAAGGGGGAAGTGACTCTGACACTGTGCCATGCACAGCTAGTAGTCTTAACTGACTGGGGAGGACAGGACTTCCTCTTCCCCTGCAAGGAGCAGTTAGAACGGGGTCAGACCCACCCCCAGAAAATTATCTGGCTACAGGCAACACCACAGCCTGCTTTCTGGCTTCACTGTTCTTCATCTGTGGAGGGAAGGAGTTACTGTACAGGAAGCTTCTCCTTCATCTGCCAGACACCTGTGTATCTGAACCCACCTTTTAGCCAGATTGTCCCACCAAGCATCAACCACTGCACTAAGAAAACCCCCACTAATGCCCTTGAACCTAAACCCACACCCCAACAAGCCTCACCCACTGCATCTGGAGCACCCCTGCACCAGATCTCCTGCTAATCCTAACCTCCCTGCATCTGGACTCCACCCCTGAACCTAGATCACCCATGCATTCAAATCCCCACTCATAGATCCCCACTAGATTACCCATGCATTCAAATCCCCACCCTCCCTGCACCTGGACCACTCTGACAAGGCCCCCCTCCCCCCCTCAGACTCCCACCCCAATGAGTCCTACAAAGCCAGCACCTGGACCAACAGCTTCCCAAGTCAGCATGTGGGGCCCCACTGCTGAGCCTTCCCCACCCAACCCCTACCTTTTGAACCCCAAAAATCTTCATTTGGACCCCTCATGCAGAATCCTAGTGTGTCTTCATTTTGAAAACCCCAAATCCTGAATTGAGAGAGCCACCTAAGTCTCCTTCCCCCTTCTCCCCCCTCAATAAGTCGCTGTTCATCCAGATCTCCCTTGCACTTGGACCCCCTTACTATGCTGTTGGCACCCAGATAGAACCCTATCACCCCAAACTTGAATCTCCTAAGCTCCTCCAAACTTGTATGCTGCTGAGTTGAGCCTACCTGCCTACATCTAGTGTGCTTGGCATGGTGAAGCAAAGCCTGGGGTGTTTCTGAGACCTTACCATCCCCTCTCTTTCTCAGCTATCTATTTGTACCCTGGACTCCTTAACTCCATTCATCTGAAGAAATGGGTTGTGCCCACTAAAGCTCATGTTATCATCTACATTTTTTGTTAGTCTCTAAAGTGCTGCAGAACTATTCATTGTTTAAGTTTTTTCAGTTATGGACTATTACGGCTACTCCTCTGAGACTGGTTATAGATTGTTGTAATAAGTCATACATCCAATTTGTCTCCTCAGTCCATGATTGTTTTAGAGTCTTGCAAAGTTATGAATTTAGACTCTCAGGCTCATTTTTTGAAAGCATTAGGCGATTTGATTTGAGAATGAGGACTGGGAAGTTAGATCTAGAACAATTGTTTTGTGAAAAGTGTTTATTCACAGGTGAAGTGGTGTTTTTATTTTTTATCACTTTCTTGTGAGTTCATTTGAGAACATAGTGATGGTCCAGTTTTACCCACCTAATTGCCATAGGGGCATTTAGTGCATTGGGCAAGGTAAAGTATATGTTGTGATAGGCAAGTACAGAACCCAGCAATCTTGAAAGCTTTATTGTGGTTGGTGTTGATCATTCTAGCAGTGGAGATATGTCTGCAGGGTTTGCATCTGTTGTTCTGACTCTGGTGATGCTTTGAATTGGTGTGTCCCGGTCTGTGGGGACCTTGCTTCTGATGATGAGATTGGCATGATTTGGGAGTTATTTGAAGCTCAGAAGAGAGGGTTCAGAAAAGATTTCTTTCAGTTTGTGGTCCCCGTCAAATATGGGCTGTAATTGTGTGCAGTGAAAACCGGGGCATGCTCTCATAGGGGAGTTATTTTCATATTTAAGCAGGTTTTTTTCAAGGTATTTGGGTGGTCTGTTTTATGATGAAATCTACTTCTCTGATGGAGTGTCCTTGTTTGATGAGGGCAGTTGTGTGTTACAGGGCGTGTACTCGATTTTCTCCTTGATGTACATTCTGTGGTATCAGAGTGCCTGACTGTATGTAACAGATTTCTTGGTGTGTTTGGGATGGTTATTGGATCTGTGAAGATAATGTATCTTCTTGTATACTAGGGGGCTGTGCCCCCTGCTCACTACACTGGCAACCCCCCTGTCTCTGGAGGTAGGCACCCCCAGCTCTCCTTCCAGCCACCAGGGAGGGCAGGGGCCAGATCTGGGGCTGTTCCAGCCTCTCAGTCCCCACTCCTCCCAACCGTCAGGGAGGGCCAGGGTCACGCCAGCCCCGGCCTCTTGGCCTGGCCCTTCCCGCAGCACCAGACACTCACACCCCTCCCCCTGGCATCTCTCCCCCCCCCCCCCCCGCAGCGCTGGCCTCGCATCCCCCTATCCTCCCAGAGGAGGGCCAAGGCCACGCCAGCCCCCATCTCTTGGCCCTCTCTGGCCGCCTGAGATGGGCTGACGCTGCACCAGTCCCAGTCTCTGGGCCATATCTCCTCAGCTGCTGGAGAGGGGAGGGCCAGGCTGGCCTGGGGCAGTAGCGCGGCAGCTCCAGCTCTCCACATGGGCCCTGGAGAGGGCCACACTGAGAGTAGGTGGTACTTGGTTCCTGCAGATGCACTTCACTCTATCATCCTGCAGGAAAATGAGAAAGAGCGAGAGCTAGCTAGCTGTAGATTCCATTGTTGAAGCTAATAGTGGCATTATCTTACTGAATGGCTAGTGTGGGAGAATTGCAGAGAGAGTTTAATGCAGTGGTTCCCAATCTGTGGTCCGGGGTCCGTGATGGTTCTGTAGGGGGTCTGTGGAAAGTTTAGGAAAGAAAGAAAATAAGGATCAGACCCACTGAGAGACTGGGACTTTCTGCCAGGCGATTCTCACATGGGGCTTGCTATTTGCAACAGGCTGCATGCATGCTGCCTCCTGCCCTAGGGATGGGATCTTGATACCCTAAGAGGCACCATTCATCATCCTGCTACACTCCAGCCCTCCCCTGCCCCCAGTGGCCCTGTGTGACCAATCCTTTCTTTTTTCTTTTCCTCTCCTTCTGCCCCCCCCCCTCCCACCCCGGTCTCTGTGCCTGGCCAAAGACGGAGTGCCGGGGCAGAAGTTGCCTTTTGTCACAACAGCCCCCTCGCTGTATCCTCTGTGGATGGGCAGGGGCTAAGGAAGCAGCATGGACCAAGAGATGTGCTGGCTCCTGCTTCCTGGTACTGTACTTCTGTTGCAGAGTCTGTAAAATTTTAACATTGAAAAGGGGTCTGGATGCTCAAAAAGGTTGGGAACCACTAGCTTAATAGATGGTTGTGATTGTTGAAGTTGTGAGGGAAGTCTGTGAGGAAGTTAAATCTTCTGTCCCTTCTTTCCTCACCTCCAGCCCATGATTGGAGGGGGGGAGGCTTACAGGCCATTTCAACTTGAATTATGTCCCTTGAAATATGTTATGCTAAACCAGGGATCGGCAACCTTTTCAAACCAAAGAGCCAAACTACATCAAAACTCAGAACAAGTGGTCAGCAAAAAGTCGTATAGAATGTCCATTTGCATGACTAAAAATATATGGCTTCATATTATTGATAATTAGAACATAAGAACGGCTGTACTGGGTCAGACCAAAGGTCCATCTAGCCCAGTATCCTGTCTACCGACAGTGGCCACCACCAGGTGCCCCAGAGAGGGTGGACCGAAGACTACAATCAAGCAATTTGTCTCCTGCCATCCCTCTCCAGCCTCTGACAGACAGAGGCCAAGGACACCATTTTATCCCCTGGCTAATAGCCTTTTATGGACCTAACCTCCATGAAATTATCTAGCTTCTCTTTAAACTCTATTATAGTCCTAGCCTTCACAGCCTCCTCTGGCAAGGAGTTCCACAGGTTGACTACACGCTATGTGAAGAAGAACTTTCTTTATTAGTTTTAAACCTGCTCCCCATTAATTTCATTTGGTGTCCTCTAGTTCTTCTATTTAGGGAACTAATAAATAACTTTTCTTTATCGGCCCTCTCCACACCACTCATGATTTTATAGACCTCTATCATATCCCCCCCCAGTCTCCTCTTTTCTAAACTGAAAAGTCCCAGTTGCTTTAACCTCTCCTCATATAGGATCCGTTCCAAACCCCTAATCATTTTAGTTGCCCTTTTCTGAACCCTTTCCAAGGCCAAAATATCTTTTTTGAGGTGAGGAGACCACATCTGTACACAGTATTCAAGATGTGGGTGTACCATAGTTTTATACAGGGGCAGTAAGATATTCTGGGCCTTATTTTCTATCCCTTTCCTAATAATTCCTAGCATCCTATTTGCCTTTTTGACCGCCGCTGCACACTGTGTGGAAGTTTTCAGAGAACTGTCCACGATAACTCCAAGATCTCTTTCCTGATTTGTCGTAGCCAAATTAGCCCCCATCATACTGTACGTATAGTTGGGGTTATTTTTTCCGATGTGCATTACTTTATACTTATCCACATTAAATTTCATTTGCCATTTTGTTGCCCAATCACTCAGTTTGGTGAGATCTTTTTGGAGTCCCTCACAGTCTGCTTCTGTCTTGACTATCCTAAACAGTTTGGTATCATACGCAAACTTTACTACCTCACTGCTTACCTCTTTCTCCAGATCATTTATGAATACAGGCAGTCCCAGAGTTACGCGGATCCAACCTATGTTGGATCCGCAGTTACGAACGGGGCCGTCTCCCTGGTCTCCAGCAGACCAGGGAGAGGAAGCAAAGCGGCGGAGCACGCGGGCAGCGGACAGCCCAGACGCATCTGGGCTGTCCGCTGCCCGCGTGCTCCTTGGCTTTGCTCTGCTTTGCTCCCCCTCTCCCTGGTCTGCAGACTAGGGGGACGGGGAGCAAAGCGGCGGAACACGCGGGCAGTGGACAGCCCAGAGGGGGAGCAAAGCAGAGCAAAGCCGCGGAGCCCGAGGGCAGTAGGACAGCCACGGGGCATCTGGGCTGTCCCGCTGCCCCCGTGCTCCGCGGCTTTGCTCCGGACGCCTGTGGTACAGCAGCTGGGGCGCTGCCGGTTGGTCCCGTAGCGCTGCTCTGGGCGCTACTGGACCAACCCAGCAGCACCCCAGCTGCTCTGCCCCAGGCGTCCCCAAGTCAGCCGCTGCTGAAACTGACCAGCGGCTGACTGCAGGAAGGCTCTGCCCCGGGCTTCCTGGAATCAGCCGCTGATCAGTTTCAGCAGCAGCTGACTTTGGGATGCCTGGGGTTCTTAAGTTGAATCTGTATGTAAGTCAGAACTGGCGTCCAGATTCAGCCGCTGTTGAAACTGATCAGTTTCAGCAGTGGCTGAATCTGGACGCCAGTTCCGACTTACATACAGATTCAACTTAAGAACAAACCTACAGTCCGTATCTTGCACGTAACCCGGGGACTGCCTGTAAGTTGAAAAGGATTGGTCCCAGGACTGACCCTTGGGGGACACCACTAGTTACCCCTCTCCAATCTGAAAATTTACCATTTATTCCTACCCTTTGTTTCCTGTCTTTTAACCAGTTCTCAATCCAAGAAAGGACCTTCCCTCTTATCCCATGGCCATGTAATTTACACAAGAGCCTTTGGTGAGGGACCTTGTCAAAGGCTTTATGAAAATCCAAGTATACTATATCTACTAGATCCCCCTTGTCTGCATGTTTGTTAACCCCTTCAAAGAACTCTAACAGATTAGTAGGACAGGATTTCCCTTTACAGAAACCATGTTGACTTTTGTCCAACAAATTATGTTCTTCTACATGCTTCACAATTTTATTCTTTACTATTGTTTCGACTAATTTGCACAGTACTGAAGTTAGACTTACCAGTCTGTAATTGCCAGGATCGCCTCTACAGCCCTTTTTAAATATTGGTGTCACGTTGGCTACTTTCCAGTCGTTAGGTACGGAAGCCAATTTAAAGGATAGGTTACAAACCACAGATAATAGCTCAGCAATTTCCCATTTGAGTTCTTTTAGAACCCTTGGATGAATGCCATCCGGTCCCGGAGATTTGTTAACATTAAGTTTCTCTATTTGTTCCAAAACCTCCTCTAATGACACTTCAATCCGGGACAGTTCCTCAGATTCATCACCCACAAAGGACGGTGCAGATTCAGGAATCTCCCCAACGTCCTCAGCCGTGAAGACTGAAGCAAAGAAATAATTTAGTTTCTCCGCAATGGCTTTATCGTCCTTGATTGCTCCTTTTATAGCTCAATCATCTAGGGGACCCACAGGTTTTTTAGCAGGCTTCCTGCTTCTAATGTACTTAAAAAACATTTTGTTATTTCTTTGAGTTTTTGGCTAGCTGTTCCTCAAAATCTTGTTTTGCTTTTCTTATTACATTTTTACACTTGATTTGACAGTGTTTACGTTCTTTTCTATTTATCTCACTAGGATTGGACTTCCACTTCTTAGAAGATACCTTTTGTCCCTCACTGCTTCTTTTACATTGTGGTTAAGCCATGGTGACTCTTTTTTAGGTCTCTTGCTATGTTTTTTAATTTGGGGTATACATTTAAGTTGGGCCTCTATTATGGTGTCTTTAAAAAGTTCCCATGCAGCTTTCTGGGATTTGGCTCTAGTCACTGTGCCTTTTAATTTCTGTTTAACAAACCTCCTCATTTTTGCGTAATTCCCCTTTTTGAAATTAAATGCCAGGGTGGTGGACTGCTGAGGTGTTCTTCCCACCACAGGAATGTTGAATGTTATTATATTATGGTCACTATTCCCAAGCGGTCCTGTAACGGTTATATCCTGGACCTGATCCTGCGCTCCACTCAGGACTAAATTGAGAATTGCCTCTCCCCTTGTGGGTTCCTGCACCAGCTGCTCCAAGAAGCAGTCATTTAAGCCATTGAGAAATTTTATCTCTGCTTCTCTTCCTGAGGTGACATGTATCCAGTCAATATGGGGGTAATTAAAATCCCCCATTATTACAGAGTTCTTTATTTTGGTAGCCTCTCTAATCTCCCTTAGCATTTCAATGTCAGTATCGCTGTCCTGGTCAGGTGGTCGGTAATATATCCCAACTGCTAATTTCTTATTATTGGAGCATGGAATTACTATCCATAGCGATTCTATTGAACATGTTGATTCACTTAATATTTTTATTTCATTTGATTCTACATTATCTTTCACATACAGTGCCACTCTGCCACCCACCCGGCCTGCTCTATCCTTTCTATATATTTTATATCCCAGTATGATTGTGTCCCACAGATTTTCCTCATTCCACCAAGTTTCAGTGATGCCTATTATGTCAATCTCCTCATTTAATACGAGGTACTCTAGTTCACCCATCTTATTAGTCAGACTCCTAACATTTGCGTACAAGCACTTTAAAAATTTGCCACTGCTTATTTGTCTGCCTTTCCCTGATGCATTGGATTCCTTTGTATGCGGTTGTTTGTCTGCTTTGGCCCATGGTTTGCCCTCTCCCCTCCTCTCTTTCTGACTATCTTAGAGAATCTCTATCAATGGATTCTCCTCCAAGAGAAGTCTCCCTCCGATTTACGTGTATCTCCGCACCAATCGGCTTTCCCCCATCTCTTAGTTTAAAAACTGCTCTACGGCCTTTTTAATGTTTAGTGCCAGCAGTCTGGTTCCACCCTGGTTTAGGTGGAGCCCATCCTTCCTGTATAGGCTCCCCCTCTCCCAAAAGTGTCCCCAGTTCCTAATAAATCTAAACCCCTCTTCCGTACACCATCGTCTCATCCACGCATTGAGACGCTGAAGCTCTGCCTGCCTACCTGGCCCTGCGCATGGTACTGGAAGCATTTCCGAGAATGCCACCATAGAGGTCCTGGATTTCAGTCTGTTTCCTTGCAGCCTAAATTTGACCTCCAGGACATCTCTCCTACCCTTCCCTATGTCATTGGTACCCACATGTACCACGACCACCGGCTCCTCCGCAGCACTACACATAAGTCTGTCTAGATGCCTCGAGAGATCCGCAACCTTCACGCCAGGCAGTCAAGTGACCATACGGTTCTCCCGGTCATCACAAACCCAACTACCTATGTTTCTAATGATCGAATCACCCACTACTAACACCTGCCTCTTCCTAACTGGCATTCCCTCCCCCTCAGAGGTATCCTCAGTGCGAGAGGATACCACAACATCCTCTGGGAGGAGGGTCCCAACTACGGGATGGTTTCCATCTGCTCCCATTGAATGCTCTGTTCCCTTGAGACTTTCATCCTCCTTAAGAGCACTGGGGCTCTCAGACTGGAGGTGGGACAGTACTACAGTTTCCTGGAAAGTCTCATCAACATAGCTCTCTACCTCCCTTAGCTCCTCCAGTTCAGCCACCCTCGCCTCCAAAGTCCGAACTCGGTCTCTGAGGGTCAGGAGCTCCTTGCAACGGGTGCACACATACGCCACCCACCCACAGGGCAGGTAATCATACATGTTACACTCGACACAATAAACAGGATAGCCCCCACTCTGCTGCTGGGCTTCTGTCTCCATTTTTCTAATGAATAAGTTTAAGTATAAACTGGGATTCTTTTTAAACCTCTGGAATATAGATTATTTAAGAGTTATGTATTAAAGAAGGTCAGAAGTCACTAGTGCCCTCCAACCTCCCTCTCCAAACTCTCCTGTTAACTGTTTCTGGTCGCTGAGTCACAGGCTTATATAGCTCTGGTAGCCCCTCCCCCTGACTGAGGCTCAGCCAATTAACATAATGATTAATGATAGCATAAATTAAACATTGTGCTCACAGATTTTATTTAATGGAACTTCTGCTGCTGCATCTTTTTGTACATTTCTTTGAAGTTTACATCATAACTGGTCAAATCCAGCTTCCTGCACATATTCAGACTGTCTTCAGTCAATCTTATGGCAGGAGGCTGGGATGGGGTATATGAGGGTCTCAGAGCAGGGGATGTGGGTGTATGATGGATTCAGGGCACAAGGTTAGAGTGCGTGAGGGTGCAGAAGTGTTACGGAAGGGAACAGGGATGTGGGGGTACAGAAGTTTGGGAATGTGGGGGTAGATGTATGATGGGCCAGGTTGGGGTATGTGCAAGTACAGCAGTGTTATGGCAAGGAACTGAGGATGTGGAGGTGCGGGAGTCTAGGAATGTAGCAGTATGAGGGCTCAGGGCAGGGTGTTCGGGTTTATTATGGACTAAGGATTGGGGGTGTAGGAGTGTTATGATGCTACAGCCAGATGGGGATTGGGCCCCAATTGGGCACTTGTTGGCCAAGCTCCATTTTCAAAGAAAGTGAAATATTATGTCCATCACAAAAAGATTAAACATTGTCTTTATTTATGGCAGGAGTGGGGAACCCCTTTTGAGTTGGGGGCCACTGACCCACAGAAAAATTAGTTGGGGACCACATAAGTGAGAAGCAAAAGACAAACACGCACACACCCTCCAACCCTCTCTGATGTGACTCTCAACTGAAACCTCACTCCCTTGGTGCTTGAGCCCCATGGTGGGGGGAGCGGCAGAGAGGACTGAGGGTCAAGACCTCTGGCCAGATTTATTCTTTTGGGGTTCCAGGGTTAGTGGATTTTGTGGGATCCCCCCCCATGGCTCTTGAGTGGGGCCAAAATGAGGAGTTAAGTGTGCAGGGCAGAGCTGCCAGTGAATGGGATAGGGATGGGGGTGCAGAATCTAGGAAGGAGGTAGGGTGTAGGAAAGGGTGAGCGGGTGAGGTCTGGGTGGAAGGTAGTGGGCAGGAGCCGGCTGGGAGTAGGGTATCTGGCCGAGGGAAGGGAGTAGGAGAGGCCAGGGGGCATGAGCGGGCTGAGGGAAGGGTGTCTCGCAAGGGGCAAGAATGGAATGAGGCAGGGTGTCTGGCAGGGGGCAGGCTTTCTGGCTGGGGGGCAGGAGTAGGCTGGGGGCAGGCTCTCTGGCCAGAGGGGTGCAGGGTCTGTGCATGAGGGTTGTGGGGCACTTATTTGTTTTCATGCCGCATGTAACAAGCTTCCTGCTACTTCCATTTGGCCAGGCAGGATTCGCAGGGGAAGCCTGCAGGAAGTATTTCCCGGGGAAAGAAAATGACAGCGCATGGAGCCAGTCTTGATCCTGGGGGCAGGAAAAAAAAGGGCGGCGCACTGAGCCATTTTGTTCTCCGCATGCAGACAGGCTCAGGGCTTTCTTTCCCCTCCTCCCTCTTGCAGGAAGCTGATGCTGGCATTTTAGTCTTGCAGGGGGGGACGGGACGGGGGGAGATAAGGCTGTAGTGCCAGCGCTGGCTCCCTCCCGCAGGGGAATCTGGGGAGAGGCTGCGTTGGGATTCCAGAAGAGCCATATCTGGCTCCCTAGTGAGCCATATCTGGCTCCCAAGCCATAAGTTGCTGACCCCTGTGCTAAACTATCTTCTCTGCCTTGATTTAGCTGTGACACTTGGAATGCCTTTCCCCAATCTGAAGAAGAGTTCCATTTAGGCTCAGAGGCTTGTGTCTCTAATGAACAGAAGTAGGTCCAATAAAAGATGTTACTTCATCCATCTTGTATGTCTAATATCCTGGGGCAAACACAGCTATGCCAACTCTGCATAAAAGCTGGTTTAGCACTTAAACTCTGGTTAGAAGGGCATAGCCAGGGACTTTCCCCAGTTCAGTGAACATAACTTTTTTTTAAAATTGACAGCGGATATGTACTGCTTAATATTACAGTCTTAATTTACATTATTTTAATGGATTATAGTAAGTGTAGGACTTAACATAGGTTATCAAAGATTCAAATTTAATTTTAAATAGGTTCATTAAAAAAATAAACCTGTATTTAATGTAAGTAAAAATCCAATTTAAAATTTAAAAAATTAATAATTTTAAATCCACTTTTATCCATCCTGCTAGAAAAGCAATTTAAATCCAACCTTTAGGAAGTACTTGGGATAGAATGCTTACCATTAACTCCTATTTGGCATTGGTTAGGCAAATGAAATGCTATGACTAAGAATACAATTTTGCCATGGAGGTCACAGATGCAGTGACTTTAATGCATCTTCATGACTACTTCGGCTTCATCTTCAGTCATGCAGGCGAGCACTGGGGCTCCCGGCTGTTAACTTCACCTTCTTCAGGTGGCAGAACTGTAGGCTGTCAGGCACCAGTCTGCACCAGGGCTCAAGGTTCAGCCCTTCAAACCTCCAGCAATAAGTCCCCATGCCCCAACGGATATTAATTTTTGCTTAATGACACAGGCTGCCCATGACTTTTACAAAAAGTAATTATGATAAAATCTTAACTTTAGCTATAACTTCTGCTAAACTCTGTTCATTTTATTGCTACTTGATCAGTCAAGATCACCAGTCAGAGGCTCCAAGTTCTACCAGTTGATCCTGATCTACTGGCAGGAGTCAGCGTGGGGTCAGAGACGGTGTTTGGTTGGAGGAGGGGGTTGTGACCTAGATCAGGAGATTGGGGTGTAGGGTCAGAGAAGGGTGGGTGCAGGAGAGGATTCTGGCCTGGGGAAGGGGTGCAGGACAGGTCTGGGAGGGAGTTGGGGCAGGGGTGCAGAGGGTTTGGAGGGTAACCTGGGGAAGGGAGTTGAGGTACAGGAGGAGTTGGGGTGCTAGATGCAGGCACTGGCTGGGAGGAGTTTATCTAAGTGTCTCCTGGCCAGCAGGCTGCAGCACCCGCAAGGCAGACTGGGCTCCCTGCCTGCTGCAGCCCCAGTCCACCGGAAAATGCAGCCTCCTCCCTCCACATGGTTCTCAAGTTAGTTTGGGGGAAGAGGCTTGCATTGCCCCTGTCACTCAGGCCAATCTCTCAGCTCCGATTGGCTGGCTGTTTCCAGTCAATAGGAGCTGAGAGATTGGTTGAGGTCAGTTCTTATTGGCCAGTTGTTTCTGGCCAATAGAAGCTGAGGATCAGGCTGGAGGTGGAGAGATCACACAAAGCCTCTGTCTCCCTGCACAGTAGAGACACAGGGACTGGGTTTTAAGGCGGGCCGGATCTGGTGGCTTGGTGGGCTGAATCTAGCCCCTGGGCCGCATTTTACCCCGGTCTGGTCTATCAGAAGCAGCAGAAGGGATGGAGGAGAAGCTGCTGCAAAGCAGCCTCTGTCCGTGGCAGGCCGAGCCCCTGTCCATGGGGGTCCCAACAGGGAGCTGGGCCCCTTGAAGACATGGGCTGCTACTACCAAGCAGCCTCTGTTCATGGTGGCCTGGGCTGTCTGTTTAAATTTAAATTTTACTAAATTTAAAATGCAGAGCCACAGCACAGGTGGCTGGCTCCCAGAGCCTGCATGACCCAGGACTGCTGAGTCCCAGCTAGAGCCGGCTCCTGAAGCTACCCCACTGTGGCTCTGCAGAGTGGTGCTTATTGACTAATCATATTGAACCTCATTCCTCGCTATCCCATCCCTCTCCCTGTGGACCTGGGACACCAGAGGAGTAAGGTGTCTCAGTTGGGGGCCAGATGAGTGAGGGTTGGGGGTTTTGGGAGGAGTGTTTTTACTACTTGTGTAGTACCAGCTGATTTTTCTGTGGGTCAGTGGCCCCCAACCCAAAAAAGGTTCCTTGCCTCTGCCATAAGTAAAGAAAACATTAAAACCTTTTGTGTTGGTCATAAATTAATATTTTACTTAGTTTATCAAACTTCATTTTAAATAAACACAAAGTTAAAACACTTAATCTGTTTAATAATTTAAATTATATCATTCTCCTTAGCTGCAGCACTAGCAAAATGGCTCAAGCGTAATTATGTAATTAACAGTGAGTTTCCATTAGCAACTGGTGGTCCACGGAAAAGTTTACGTTGAGCCAGGTGGTTCACAGGACAAAAAGTTTGAGAACTACTGAAATAGAGGCACCCCCATTTCTTTCCCCCCTTCTCCCTCCTCCGAGTTAATGCTCATCTACATTGGCAGAGGACAGTGCAAGAAGTTCTTAGAGGGGTCACACAACATCCTTTACTTCCAGTCATATGTCCCTCTTAACCCTGGAAGGTACTACCTCCAGGGATGGAACTTTGTGACAGATAGGCAGGGCCTAAGGGATCAAGTGTGTGGCTAATGAGGCTGGGGGCATTGCTACTGTGTCCCTATTTTTGGTTCAGAAAATATGGTCACTGTACACATCCCCAACCTCCTGCCCTATCCTGGTAAAAGTGAGTGAGGATGGGGGAGGGAGTAAGCAGGATGGGGCCTCACAGAAAGGGTGGGGAAGGAGAGGGGGCAAAAATGTCTGGGTTTGAGGTAGATCTTGGATTGCACTTAAATTCAAAAAGTGATTTTGTGCTTAAAAAGGTTGGAGACCACTTTGGTAGAGCAGTTAGCATAGTGGGGCTTGAGGCTTGATTGGGTTCAGATACTACTCTAATACAAACCAATATTTAAAGACTTCTCTCCCATTCAGGCCTGTACGCAAGGGAGAGGTGCAAAGAGTGTGAACATATCCCTTCATGGTCAACCATAGGGCCAATTCTGGCTGACCTAGGGAAAGCAGGGAGGTGCACTGCCTCAGCCTCCCTCCCCTGTGCTCTGGCCAACTTGAGAAGGCTAGTGCTGATTTCCCTCCCGCCCTTCCTCACCCAGGAGTAAGGGCTGGGCTGGGCCACAGGGGGTTGGGCAGCCACCAGCCCCTCCCACAGCTTCCACCTCCCTCGCCCCCCCCCCCGAAATTCCTTCATACAGGCGTGCCATTCCTAGTGTTGATATCTTGAAGTTGACAAAACAATAAATACAAGAATAGCATACTAAGTCAGATCAATGGTCTATCTAGCCCAGTAGCCTCTTTTCTGACCGCGGCCAATGTTAGAAGCTTCAGAGAGAATGAACAGAGGAGGACAATTATCAAGTGATTCATTCCCTGTTCTCCACTCCCAGCTTCTGGAAATTAGGACACCCAGAGCACAGGTTACATCCATGACCAGGCTGGCTAACTGATGGACCTTTCCTCTGTGAACTTAACTAGTTCTGAAATTGTTATAATGAAAACATTCTTAATCACAGTCTTGTTCATAACATTTCACATTTAATTAGAATTCTTTTTCCTTTGCATTTTTCAGTTTGTTACTCTGGTGAAATATACTGGATTGAGCGCATGGAAAACAGAAGTCCTCCTTTTATCCTCTGAAGAGGTGCAGCAGCACTGCAAACTATAAATGGTAATGTTAAAAATTTCCATTTTGTGGAAAGACAAATTGACATATAATGTATACCGATGAAAGGATTTTCAGCTGTTGGTCCGGGAAAAGATTATCTGACATGAGTCAGAGACTATCTTCTTTCTGAATAGTAAAGTATAGAGCTAGTTACCTACTGGAGGGTTTTTTTTATTTAATTTTGTTGAAAGATTTTGGGATTATAGGGGAATGCAGCTATAATCTACTTTAATACAAAGAAGAGTAATCACAGCTTTGAGATCCAGAATTGAGATTCTAGAATTGCTTACCTTTTTGGCGAATTACAAAATACAGTAGAACCTCACAAGTTATGAACACTAGAGTTACAATCTTACCAGTCAATTGCATACCTCATTTGGAACTGGAAGTATGCAGTCAGAAAGCAACAGAGACAAAAAAAAAAAGTACTTTATTATATTTGCTTGTGTTAAATGTAAAATGTACTGCAAAAATAATGGTAAAGTTTAAAAAGAAGATTTGATGAGCAAAAAACTATTTCTGTTCTAGTTTCATTTAAATAAGATAGTTGGAAGCAGCATTTTTATTCTACATAATAAAGTTTCAAAGGTGTATTAAGTCAGTGTTCAGTTGTAAACTTCTGAAAGAATAGTATTTTGTTCAGTGATGCAAACAACTGCTATTCCCGTGGTGTTCAGAACTGAATGGCTCTACTGTATGGAGAATGCGAGCTCGTTGAAAGAGGTGCAATCATCATCTTTACATTACAAATAGTCTTAGCAGAATTTTATTTTTATTTTTTATACATTTTTATTTTTTTATAATTTCAATGGATAATATTGATGTTTGTTTTAAAGTTTTTCATTATTGATTTTACATTTTTCACGTTTGTGCAAAATTACAGGTTTTATCCATTTAAGCTTTCAGTTGGAAATCTGACTTTTTTTTAATAAGATACTGATATTCAAAGAGTCGGCTTTACAACCATTGCAACAGCAATTGTCAATGTCACATGTCAAATTATAAACTAAATATTTTAAAATTAAATTCAAATAAGTTCTCAAACAACTTTTATTTCTCAAACAACTTTTATTTCTTTGCCTATCTGTAAATTTCACTTTTTATTTTTAATGTAATATTTTTTCAACATTTACTGTTGACATTGACATTTACTGACACTTATCCAAAAAAATCCAGTCCTTTCAAGCTCAATTATTAAAATATTAGAGAACAGGTTTACTCCTATTCATTCTGTACAGTATGGGGGGATTTTACTGATAAATTCTCTTAACGAGGGGGAGGGATAGCTCAGTGGTTTGAGCATTGGCCTGCTAAACCCAGGGTTGTGAGTTCAATCCTTGTGTGGGCCATTTAGGGGTCTGGGACATATGTGTCAGGGATGGTACTTGGTTCTGCCATAAGGGCAGGCGACTGGACTTGATGATCTCTCAAGGTCCATTCCACTTCTACAAGATTGGTATATCTCTGTGTTTTATGTTATAGTGTATAAAAAGGAAAATGAATTATCATATCCATTAAATGAATTACCGGTATAACAATTGTTTAAGTACACCTGGCCGTCCATACTCGGGGTATTCTTAGTCAGGGAGTGATTGTAGTTGAGTAGAAAGCAGTTCTGCCCTCTGGTCCAGAAAATTCTGTGATTTCATGTACTGTGTTTGGGTTGTCAGCTTAAAGATGTTCAGGTGTAATTTCTCCAGACGGTAAAAAAGATTATTAATGTATTTTAAATGGAAAACATTGGTTAATACAGTTATTTATGCTAGCATGCGATATCATGTTTGTTTTTTTATCTTGTTTCCTCAATTTAACCTTTGATTTCTGTTTATTTCATTATCTCTAGTAATAAATGAAAAAGAATAAACCATGGGAAACCCAGAAAACATAGGAGATGCATATGTTGCTGTGATTCGTCCAAAGAATACTGCTAGTCTGAATTCTCGGGAATATCGAGCTAAATCATACGAAGTATAAACATTTTTTTAAAACTTACTTTGATTAGCCTACAGTTTAGATATATACTGTCTGAGCAGTCTTAGCTACTATGGCAATGGAAACTATCTGAGTGTCCCACTGTTTCCCTTATCTATTTATCCTCAGAAAAGCCTTTCTGACATAGGGAAGTGTAATTATCCCTGTTTTGCAGAGTGGGGAGCTAAGGAACAGGGAGCTGAAGCTGTGTCTTAGGCTAGTGTACTAACACAACAAATACTGAAACAATTTTTAATGTGTTATGTTACAGTTTAAACAAATGCCATAATCACAGTATATACTGCAAAAGTTCAGGTTAAATGCTTCTAAGTTTCTGAAGTGATTTTTTTTTTTAAATTACATTTTCTTTGTGCTAAAAATCAATATAACCTCTAGGGATGTAAAATCCTAATCTGTCAGTTAACCAGTGAAATGTTAGGTTAACCTAACATTTTACTGGTTAACGGACTAAGTGGGATCATGGATGGGGGACTGCTCCAGCCCGGCTGGCTGGCTGCCAGCTCCTAGCTCCAGCCCCAGCCATCAGCTGTGCAGGGCAAGCTGTCAGGGCCAGCTCCTTGCCCTAGCCATGGGGGGCAGACCACAGGCAGGCATGGGGGCTGCTCCCAGGGAACCAGTTAATTGTTTCCAGGTAAGCATCATCCCTACTTAGCATAGCATGTTGGCAGGAACACGTCAAACAGTTGCTGTTTTATGACAAACTCTGTCATACATGGGCAAGTGTTAACAAAGTCAGATCTTTAAGGGTGAGATCCAGTCCCACACCAGGTTCCATTTTGGTAGAGCTCTGTGCTGTGTGGAACTTAATAGAAAATTGAGATCTTGGCTTTTCCCATTTCTGTGTCTTTGGGTGTCAAGTGAGTATGACCTTCTAGAACATGCTGTTTTCTTTGCAGTACTATTTGAATTTTGGTACTGCTTTTACAATTTACTACCTAGGATCAATTTGTGAATTTACACCTTTTATAATTCCTATTTTATAAATAAAAAGCCTTGTGTATAATGACTTTGTACTTAGATTATTTTATATTAAAGGATTTCAAGTTATAAAAATCAAACATTCATCATACCGTTAATGGAATAATTTGTGCCAAATGAAATACATTCCAGCTTCTGCAATATGAGAAATACTAAAAATATAAAAAGGAATACTTTATGTAAATGATTAGTTGTAGAAAAACTTAAACAAAAAACAGGACTATGTAACACTTAAACCGTCTTGTTAGTCTTTTATTAGGTGATGAGCTTTCGTGGGAAAGACCCACTTCATCAGATCAAATAGTGGAAGAAAATTGGCACAACCATATATACCAAAGGATACAATCAAAAAATGAACACATATGATTTGTCCTTTTCATATGTGTTCATTTTTTTGATTGTATCCTTTGGTATATATGGTTGTGCCAATTTTCTTCCACTATTTGATCTGAGGAAGTGGGTCTGGCCCACGAAAGCTCATCACCTAATAAAAGACTAACACGATGGTTTAAGTGTTACATAGTCTGTTGTAGCTGAAACAAAAAACAGAACTAACACGGCTACATTTCTATCTCTATTGTAGAAAAACCTCTGTGTCATCATTGTTCATGGTGGTTGTGAAGTCTGCAGTAAAATGTCATACAGAACTTGGCCATCCATGAGTTTGAAGACCTGAAAAGTGGGGTGAAAATACATTCAGAATTTTCCTTTGTTATGTAGGGAGTTCAGCATATAGCACTATAGCTGGTTAAAAATAAAAACTTGCTAGTCTATTTGAGAAAATAAAACTAATATTTCTGTAATGCTTAAAATATTGTTTAATTTTATTATTTGCAAGATTTTGTTGCTTGAAGTTCCCATTGAAGGACAAAAGAAAAAGAGGAAGAAAGTTTTGTTGGAAACTAAACTTCAGGGAAGCTGTGAGATAACCCAGAGCATCTTGGATTATGTAGTAGAAACCACCAAACCAATTTCACCAGCTAATCAAGGTATCAAAGGTAAGAATTGTCTTTCTTCATTTGGCATTGATGTCTCTCTAATAATTGTATTACTCAAAATAGGCTAGTTTAAAGGAATTAATAAACCAATATGTTTTAAAAACCAACCTCTGTTTTAAGTTCTGCAGATAGAAACAAGCAACTGAGCCCTCAGGGCGTCCTTTATTTTCCTTTTTTCTTCTATATGTCTCTTTTAAAAAAATCAAAAACTAAATCGTAGGTGAGACCTTATGTGCCTATACCTGTCCAAAATGAGTTTTATAGATAACCTTTAAAATACTTGGAAAAACTAGATTGCAATGCACACAACCTTAATCATGTTTTTAAAAAATTATGTTTAAAAAAAGGCTTTAGAGATGTTCCAGGAAATTCTGCAATAGATAGTTCTGAATAACTGACAAATTAGTCAAAGTTATAATAAAACACCTGGAAGACTGTGATATGATAGTATCTAGCTTGCTAGTGTTTGCAAAGGAAATTTGTGCCTCGCTTGTCTGATAGTAAAATAAAGGAAAGGTAATCATTTGACATAGTTTATTTAGACTGCATGAAGGTCTTTGACAAGTTCCCTTTCAAGAAGCTAGTAGAGGAACCTAGTAATTCTGGGATAAGAGATAAAGTATTGTCATGGATCAAAGTCTGTCTGATAAGAAATGAAGAGTTAAGAATACATAATCCATTTTCATCAGTGCAAAAGCTTAATTGCAGAGTTCCTCAGGGTTCTGTATTATGATAATTGTTTAATATACCAGGCTTACACTTAAAAGTTTTTTTGGTATAGCCCCAGCCCAGGCAAAATATGGCCCACAGGCTGGATCTGGCCCGCAGAAGCCGGCTCCATGCTTGCTTCGCCCCACCCACATGCCACTCAGAAAATTTCTCTTTAAAACTGTGAACCTGGAGCAGGAGGGGAAGGGGGAGCTTCAGGCTCTGGTTCCAGCCCCAGGACAATCTCATTGGCCGGTTTCTAGCCAGAAACTGGCCAATGGGAGCTGCCTGTTTGAATAACAGGCAACCACAAAGCACCTTGCCCCCTCCCCTCCAGGGCTCGTAGTTATTAACACATGCACATGGCCCTGCAGCCTGTGTGGGGGTCTGGCAGGCAGGGAGGCTGCTTCAGGAATGTGCTGGGCTGCTGGCCTGGACCCAGGTAAGTCTCCTGGCCAGACCCTACCTCTGACACTCCAGCCCCTCCCTCCTCCATGTCTCTGCCTCCCACTCCTGTCCCCCTACTCCACATACCCAAACCCTCAGGCCATATCCCCTCCCAGACCCTGCACCCCCATCCCTTGTCCCAGATCCCAACCCAAACTCCTGTACTCCAATCTCCTGAACCCCCTCCTGTACCCCAATTCCCTGCTCTAGGTCACAACCCAACCCCCTGCACCCTAGTCCAGAACCCCAGGTAACAACCGCTTCCTTCACCCAAGCTCATTCCCAGACCCCATACTCCCTCCTGCACCCCAAACTCCTGTCTGCTCCCAACCTCCATCCAAGACCCTGCACTTCCTCCATTAATATTATGGAAAAGTGCAGCCCTCAACAACTTTACAAATTCTTGGGGTGGCCCCCCCATCAAATATTATTGCCTACCACTGTCATGGCCAGTTTGAGTGAGGATGTGTGTGTTTGGGGGAGGAGGAGAGTATGACCCAGGCAAAAAAAGCTTTTGCCGATATAGCTCATTTTGTGTACTGAAATGGTATAAATTAAACTGGTAAAAGCACTTTTCTCCTGTGTACGTCTGCACAAAGGAGATTTTTGCTGGTGAAGTTATACCATAGCCATGTAACTTTTAACAATCTATAAAATAGTAAATAGTGAATAGAGGTAATAGAAGTAAATAGTGAAGTAGCAACAATTTGTAGCTGGCACAAAATACCATGAGGAATTTAAGAGGATTTTATCAAGCTAGTTGAATGGATAACATAATGAAACCTAAATTCAACATTAATAAATATCAAGTAAAGCGTGGTGGAAATTTGAACTATTTATACACTTTACAGAGTTCTAAGTTAACAATATGGATTTGGGGGAAAAAACTTGCACATCACAGTGCACGTTGATGAAAACTTCGCTAAATAAGGTAAAAAAGGAAAATCAGATGTTAGGTTGCACAAAAGTGGAATGGAGAATAATATGGAAAATGGTGGTTCACCATCATGTGGAAGATTATGTGCATTGCTGCATATCCCATTTTAAAAGTATTTTACAGATTTTAGAGGCGCTTTAGAAAAGGGTAATGATAATAATTAGGCTCATAGAAAAAACTCCTATAAAGAGAAATTGAAAAGAATGGTAATTCTTTACCTGTTACCAATCTGTGTATGTGTGCTGAGCTGCACATATGTTCATGCAGCCACTCAGGGTTATTCAGATATAATTTGCATCCTCAATTTTCAGAAAATATTATTTTGTTTTCTGGGAATCAGAAAGACTCAAGCTGCCAACCATTTGTCAATATGGCCATCCTGCACTCAGGTGACTTCCTTTGTTTTAACATGTAGGAAAGCGAGTAGTGTTAATGAAGAAATTTCCTCTTGATGGAGAGAAGGTGGGAAGGGAAGCCTCGCTTTTCATTGTTCCAACAGTTGTCAAAGGTAATGTTAAAACATAATTCCTGAGTTTGTGGGTATTTTAAAGAAAGTTATGCCCTTGTTTCCTAAAGAATTTACATAAATATTTTATATAAATGCTAACTGCTCTGATATTTATATTTGGGTTTAGAAGAATTATATTGAGGCTGCTAAAGGTCCATAATTATCTGTTTTGTCAGATGTCTAAGACGAGAGGTAGAAGGAGAATATAGTTAGTCAAAGTTCAGAGTTTAAAAATGAGAATTTAAAAAAAAGGTTCAATTTTTAGAGAACAAATGCAATATTTTGTTAACATTCTTATCTTATTTTCAATACATTTCATAATAGTTAATTTTGGTATTATGAAACAAGAAAAAAGTTGTTTATTACAAAGACTACTGTATTTATACTAGTAAACCTAAAAAAGGACCTTTTCCAGCTTTATTTTCTCAGAGAACAGTCCTTACTTAAATGAATAGACATTCTTGACTGAGTAAGGAAAACTGAGTAAGTCTTTAAAGGCAAAATATATTTCATATATGCACAGGTGTGATTACCTGCTCTTTTCTGGTTACTCGTTATAGCTAGTCCTCAGTCATAGTGATCCAAATTGTTACTTATTTTTTTTTAATAAGTTAAAACCTTCATACATAAAAGGACATATAGCCATGGATCTAGAGGTACTGACAACCAAAAGAAAAAACAAAATTAAAATATGGAGAAATATGTATGATATAATAGGATATGTGAAATAGAGCTCTGGGATCACTAATAGTCGTTGAATGTAGCCATCATGTCAGTCGTGGCATCCAACATGGATCTACATAGGTTTTCCTTAAAATTCCTTCCCCTCTCAAATCCAAGGATCCTTATTCATCATTACCTTGGCTCCATTTGTCTCAAGTACCAGGCCAAAAAGGTGGACATTTCTACCCCCAGTTCTTTAATATCCTCTTCAAAACCAGAGTAATAGGATACCTAATAAGAGACTAAAATAAATGAAAAATATTATGGAATTTTGTTGTGTTTTACTGGGCAAACATGTTCACTTGCTATTTATGATATGCTTTGGAAGTGAAAGTTGGCAAATAAACACCTTTCAATCCATGTTCCCTCTAATCTTTTCCATCTATGTGTAAAATACATTTTTACGTGCATCAAGATATTTGTGAATGTGCACCACCAAAAGAAATAAAAACTTAGCTGTTGGTAGTTGGGCAGCATTTGAATCTCTCCTAAGCGGCTGCACAAACTCACAGCTTAAAGGGAACACTGCTTTCAATCATAAGGTCTTCATCAAAGTTAATGGGTTATTTTTTCAACAGTGTATACAGATTTTTTCAGTAATTTAGAAAAGTAATCTCACAATGGTCTTATAGTAACAGAACATTTTATAATTCATTTAGGGCAACTTTATTGGATTGAATTTTGTTACATAAGAATTTGTGTAATTTATGAGAAGCAAGATGAGTGGAAAAAATACTTCTGTTGGTGAGAGAGAGAAACTTTAGAAGTTAGTCCAATAAAAAGTATTACCTCTCTCACTTTGTCTCTGTACTGTTCAGGGATCAACACCACATATATAATTGGTATCAGTTACTGTTTGGGAAAACTGATCTCCTAATAAGGATATTAAAATTAGATTAATCAACTAATTGAATAGTTGATCTAGTTTTTATTGACTAGTCGATAAGGGTGCCTTTGAAATATATCAAGAGTCCTGCTGGCTCTTGCTACATTTCAAAGGTGGAAGTGCCGTGGGGAGCACAGCCAGCAGGGGACTCAAGCAGTGGCCTGGTGGCCCCACGCTCCTTGTTTTTGAAATGTACAAGAGCCCTACAAGCAGGGAGAGTGGGATCAATGGGGGACTGTTTGAGTCCCCCGCTAACCCCACGCTCCCAGTGGTGCTTTGCTTTTAAAATGTACAAGAGCCCTCCTGGGACTCTTGTACATTTCAGAAGCAGGGACCATGAGGCCAGTGGGGGACTGTTTGAGTCTCCAGCTTGCCCCAGGGTCCCAGCAGCACTTCTGCATTTGAAATGTAGCAGTCACCAGTTCCCCACTGTGCCCCACCCCTTTTCCCCATAGAGATGGTGCTGGGGGGAACCAGTTTTTAAGCTGTCTCCCTCCAGCACCAGATCCTGCTCCCTCCCCTTGCTGCCTCTCTCTGATAGACTAGTTGCTTACATCCCTATCTCCTATAGCCTAGAAATACAATTTCAGCCAGAAGAGATGATATTCTGTAACTGCAAATGAGGAAAACAAGGATTTGTATTGCTGTTGAAGAGTTTTCTGTGTTTCTCTTTTCTTTTTAGATAATACAAAATACACATACAGTCCTGGATGCCCAGTTTTCTACTGTTTACAGGACATCATGAGGGTCTGCAGCGAATCCAGCACTCATTTTGCTACACTTACTGCTAGAATGTTAATAGCCTTGGATAAGTAAGAAATGCCATTAGTAGAAATACATAAAGTAGAAAATAGACAAGGAAATCAGCAAATATGAAAAATTAGATCTGTTTTACTGCTTTCTTGTGATCTCTGAGAAGGAAATAATGGTGGTATCGCATGTTTTCTAAAGCCAGGTTTACACTGGTGGAGAAAATGGATGCAGGTTACGCAACTTCTGCTACATGAATTGTGTAGCTGGAGTAGCTGTAACTTGCATTGATTTTTCTGGGATGGTCCCACAATGGAGAATCTCCCATTTACTTCCCTTATTCCTTGCAACTGCAAGAGTTCTGCGATTGATGGGGGCACCTTAGGCATTTGATTTATCGGGTCCTTACCAGACCCACTAACTTGGGTGCTGGAAGATTGACCTCTGGAACGTCAATGTTCGTGGAAGTGTAAATCTGTCCTGAGTAAAAAAAAAATTTTTTTAAAAGAACAAGCAAATCTTGAGGATTGACTGATAATTCTTCTACCAGATAATTATGAGAGAAACATGGTTATACTATTTAAATCTCGAGATTCCCAAATTTATGATACTTACATCTTAATGATTAACTAATAACATTTTCCATAAATGTTTTCCCTATAAAGATTTCAACCCCAACTTGTGTATTGCAGTATGTGAGAACCCACACAAAATATGACTTACCTCCAGAAAGCCCCCAAAACCCACAACTGAATGACAACTGATTAACTGAATGACAACATAAATCAGCAATTAAATGCCAACGCAGTCTTCTGACGATAGTAAATGCTTGCTTTAAGCAGTGCTCCACAATGCACATGAGGGTGGCAAAATTTTATAATAGCAAGGGGAGTGTATGAATGTCCCTATGGTTTCTCCCCCGCTTAACCTAAACAAGGGGCATATTCCTCCTCCTGTGTCATTAAAAGCACATTAGAGTTAGAGGAGCAACTCATAACAGAATTGGGTTCTGATTCTGTAGCCTCTTCATGCACGCAACAATTTTTGACTTCCCAAAAAGTGTCTAAAGAATTAGTACTTTATTTATCTTCAGAACAGTAGTGTGCCTTTTCTATTCTGTTCTGCAGGTGGTTAGATGAACGACATACACATTCTCATTCAATCCCAGCTCTATTCAGACCATCTCCTCTTGAGAGGATTAAAACGAACGTCACAAATCCTGCATATGCTATTGAACCTGGGCAGACAGAGAGCTCTCTACACATGGGATATACTGCATTAGAAATAAAGAGTAAAATGTTGGCACTGGAGAAAGCAGATACATGTATCTACAACCCTTTGTTCGGGTCAGATCTTCAATATACAAACAGGGTAAGCGTCCTGTAGTATGAACTATATTTCTGTTGTGAAAGGGATTTGATAATCATATATTGAATCTTAACTGAGGTTTTCTCAGTGCACACTTGTAGCCCAATTTAATTTTCCAATATGCATATTTGAAAAACTTTCCCTCTAACAGCAAGAAGTTACAGTGTTTACATTTATCAGAGGGGTGTCCGTGTTAGTCTGAATCTGCATAAACAACAAGAAGTCCTATGGCACCTTATAGACTAACAGATTTATTGGAGCATAAGCTTTCATGGGCAAAGACCCACTTCATCACATGCATCTGACAAAGTGGGTTTTGCCCATGAAAGCTTATGCTCTAATAAATCTGTTAGTCTATAAGGTTCCACAGGACTTCTCTCTGTGTTTACGTTGGTTCCAGTGGAGCATACAAGTCTATTATGATTTGTTTTATTCAAGTCTCAATGAAAAGTTTTTCAGAGTTTTTTTCCTTTTTAATATTATGTTTCCTTCTTAGGTTGATAAAGTGGTTATAAATCCGTATTTTGGTCTTGGAGCTCCAGACTATTCAAAGATTCAGATTCCAAAACGAGAGAAGTGGCAACGCAGCATGAGCAGTGTCATGGAAGACAAGTATTGTGTTACATTTATACAATTGTTTTATATTATGTATTCATATTATAATAGTGTCAAAAGCCCCATTCATGCATTCGGGACTGAACAAAGATTTATATAAAAAGCAGTCCCCAGAATGCCTGCAGCAGAACACTACCAATTGATGAAACAAAGAAATGTGAAGTGGAATGGGGGGAAAGTTGGAAGATGAAGCGACACTAAAATGAGTATTTCTTAGCATGAGCAATATTAGTTGTGGCTAGCCATCTGTCATACCTAAGTTCTAATTGTATAAACATTGACTCATTTTAGCTGGTTGTGCTTTGTACACATCATTAGATACCCATAAGTTGCATCATTTTTATGTTTATTTGTGTTTGATTGTTGAGATAAAAGTGAGTTGCATCTTTTTTATATTTTGCTTTTCATTGCTAGAGAGCGCCAATGGGTAGATGATTTTCCTCTTCATCGCAGTGCTTGTGAAGGAGACTCAGAATTACTGAGTCGCCTTCTTGATGACAACTTTTCAGTCAACCAGCTAGATAGTGACCATTGGGCACCTATTCATTATGCATGCTGGTGAGTATTTTTGCCAGACAAATGTATTTCTGGTATTTATGTTTGAAAACCTCTACCACTAAGAACTTGTATGATTTAATATACAGTTTGAACCTCTAGTCCAGTACCCTTGGGACCTGACTGGTGCCTAATCATAGGAGGTCAATATTGTCTAGCTGCATTAACAAAATTTTCACTGTTTACCGGGCTCTTAGAAGATATTTAAGAGTAAATTAGAGCTAAATCACAGCACAGAACATTGAGAACCAGGACTGGTGGCCATAAACAAACTTTATGGGACCATGGGAAATTTGGCCACAGGATAACTTCATCTTTGACTAAAAGGTTTAGAAGTGGAGATCTAATGAGACATGAACCTAAATCAGCTTAATGCTAGTATTCTTGTACTTCTGGAACATTTGATGCTATCCCCTATCAGAGACAGTGTACTGGACTAGATGGACCATGGGATCTGATCTAGAATACCAGTTTCTATTTTTAATTTGATTAAAAGAATACCAGCAACTGAAAGTTAGCCAAAAATGTAGATGTTAAAACAAATGTCACAGACCCTCAAACCAATAGAAATGTTTCAATATTTTTCTGAAATTTCAGTGAAAATATTTTTGTTAATCTGTAATTATTCTTATGTAAATATTACAGTACTGAGAATTTGAAAGTGAAATTGACATTTGAACAAATGTGAAATTGACTTCATTGATTTTAGACTATGCTTAGGCAAATACAGATAGTTAACCACATAAATGATGCAAAGTAAACTGGATTTCATGTGTGGAAACCTTAGGATGTGGTATAGAAGTGAGGAGCATAATTATTATTATACAACTGTTTGATTATTCTATTTTCAAAGTAAAAGGTAAAGAGCAAGAACTTTAATTACTATGTTCCTTCATTTTTATTATTTCAGTGTTTACTTTTGGCTCTATGTATTGTTTTTTGTAGTATGTCTTATAGTTGTAACCTGGCCACTATACATAACATTACACCAGAAGTTTCATTATAACCCTTGATGCTTCCCTTCTGAAAATATGTCCTTTGGATATTTATCTTTACATGTTTTCTTAGCCAAGAAGTGAATTTTTTGAGGAAATGAGGAAAATTTAGCTATGGTTTGAATTACTGAAGAGTGAAAGAAATTGCACTTCTTTTAAAGAATTCTAAAATGTTTTAGCTCATTAAAAATTCAAATAGTTCAAATCTGTTTTCCACTAAACTGCACATGAGGAGTTAGTTTATCCAGAAAAGGGGAATTTTATTCTGTACAAATGCAATTGAACTACAGTTGTTAAAAGACAGCTCTGTTCTTTGTATCATAGAAATATAGACCCTGAAAAGACTCAACATTCCCCATGCTGAGGCAGGATACAAGTTTACCTAGACCATATCTGACTGGTATTTTGTCCTAAAAAAAATCTCAATGACCGGGATTCCATGAACTCACTTAGACGCCTATTTCAGTACTTTACTATCTTCATATTTAGAAAGGTTTTCCTAATATCTAAACTAAATCTCCTTTGCTGCAAACTAAGTTGATTACTTCTTGTTCTATCTTCAGTGGACATGGAGAACAATTGATCACTGTTCTCTTTGTAACATCCCTGAAAATGTTTAAAGACAGAGTAGAACAGAGCAGCTACTTCCAGAATCACACACATGACACTCCTATTAATGCATCCCAGAATGATATTTTACCTTTTTCACAGCAATCATATTGTTGGCTCATATTAAATTTGTGATTCACTATAGTCTCTAGATCCTTTTTTGCAATAGTACTGCTTAGTTACTTTTTCCTCATTTTTTGCATTTGGTATTTCCTTCCTATATGTAATTTTCATTTGTCTTCATTAAATTTCATCTGTTAATTTCAGACCAGTTCTCCTATTTATTAAGATCATTTTGATATAACCCTATCCTCCAAAGTGTTTGCAATTTCTCCTGGTAATGGTGTCTTCTGCAAATTTTATAAGCATACTTTCCGCTCCATTATTAAAGTAATTTAATGAAATTCTTGAATGGTATTGGACCCACAACAGAACTCTTTAGATACTAGATACTTCCTCACAATTTGGGATCAATATATTGATACTCTTGTATTATGATTATTCAACCAGTTTCGCACCCATATTGTAGTGATTTCATCCAGATCACATTTTTCTATTCTAAATATGACTTATGTCCAAAACATTCAGGAATATCTCTGAAAGCCCTTGAAATAAGATTTTTTTTTTATCTTGCGTTCTTTGTTGTGTCTATTCTGCTTTTAATTTCTCTTCTAGGTATGGAAAAGTTGAAGCTACTCGAATGTTGCTAGAGAAAGGGAAATGTAATCCAAACCTATTGAATGGACAACTTAGTTCTCCTCTTCATTTTGCTGCTGGAGGAGGACATGCTGAAATTGTGCAAATTCTTCTAAACCATCCTGAAATTGACAGAGTAAGATAACTTTGTAACTGGAATTATAGTCTTAACTGTAGTTGCAGCACATACTTAAAATATCTCTCATATATTGTAAGTCTCCAGTTCCCAAGGTAAAAAACAAAGAAATGCAGTTTCATTTCTTGATTGTCTCATTAAATTAAAAAGGACATACATTATAAACTAAGGATGTAAAATCCTGTTTAATCAAACATTATGTTTAACTGAGTAACTGGGATCCCATGGGTGGAGGGCTCAATTGTACTGGTGCAACCCCCAACCTGTGGTGCGGTGCGGACAGGGGGCTACTCCAGCGCGGCTGGGCCTGCTACACCACGGGCTGCTCAGGCCTGTCTGAGCCCGATGTGGGCGGGGGCTGCTCAGGCCAAGTCTACCACGCTGTGCCATGGGTTGAGACTTCTCAGGCTGAGCCAGGCCTGTGGCTCTACAGGTGGGGACTGCTCCAGCCCAGATGAGTTGAAGCACCTGCAGCGTGGTGGGCCCAGCCAGATTGGAGCATCCACAGCCTGCAGCGTGGTGTGGTGGGCCCCTTTGTCAACTGGATTTTAACTGAATTTTACTAGAGATTTTAGTATAAGCCCTCACTATCTTTTTGTAAAGTTCCTAGTCATTATCAAGAAATAAATTCCTCAGCTTCTGGAGTTTGCTAAAACTGCACTTTTTTGTTACTTTTCTACTTAATGGTCTTTTTTATTATTATTGTTGCTATAGTATCATTATGCTCCTAGAAGGAGCTTCTTTCTTCTAGGTCAGTGTTTCTTAAAGTGTGTTCTGCAGCACACCGGTGTGCCTCGAGGCAGTTGCAGGTGTGCTGTGGAGAGAATAGAATTCAAAATGGCTGCCCTTAAAGGGACAAGCCTTCTGTTTGTTTTTTTTGCTCAACAGCTTTTCCCTGGGGCTCTTTTTTTCTTAACAAAAAAAATCCTTGCTGTTCCCCGTATTTAAAAACAAAAATTGTTGGTGTTCCTCGGTCTTAAAGTTTAAGAAACACTGTTCTAGGTGCTCTCGTAGACCCTTAGAGACCGTGCCTGCCTCCCAAAAAAGACAATGAGTAGTTAAGACAAGTAGAGCAGGAGAAGTCCATGTCTAAAGTGGTAACACTTTTATAAAAGATGTATGGTGTTAGTTCCTTTCTTCAGCGTGCAAATGGTAGAGAGAGGAAAGCAATCAAATTCTGCACAATTTTTGTATATATATGTTGTATATCCAGGTTGAACCTCTGTGGTCCAGGATTCTCTGGTTCGGCAACATCTGTGGACGGACAGCACCATGGATGTTGCTGGACCAACGAGTTGCAGCCGCAGAAGTTGCTAGCAGCTGGCAGCCCGTAGGGCCGGTGGTCTGGCGGTAGAGCGCCCAGCCTGTGGCTGGAGGTAGGGAGCCCTGCCAGCTGGGGCCGCAGAGCCCTGCTGTGGCTGGAGTGAGACCTGCCCAGATGGAGCCCCATCCGCCAGAGTGAGACCGGCATCCTGGAGAGGATCCCCAGCTGAGCCCAGCAGGTGGGCTGCAGGAAGCGGCCAGACGGAAGTCCCAGGAGAGCCCAATGCCTGACCTCCCCTAGTCTAGCGAAGTCCCTTGTGTGGAATAAAGTAAAAGGTTCGGGAATGTGGCTAGTCCCAGGGAGGCACAGAAACAGGCAAACTATTACTAAATCTCTTTTAAACTTTTATTAAAGGGCTTCTATGTATCTATTAGTATTTTATCAATTTCTTACATACGTAGGCACCAAATAATTATTAGAATCACCAATAAGCAAAATGCAATACAATAAAGAAAATTCCTTGAGGTTTCTCTAAATCCCAATAGTTGTTAACAAGGGACTAGGGATTATTAACAGTTACATTTACTTATAAGACTAATCATTTATCTAAAACTCTTAACACCACTACTTAACAATACCTCTAAACAATTTCAGATAATACTTATATTTAACAGACACACAAACTACAACAACAACATATTTGGTATATGTTATGTTTGGTATATGTTACGCTCTACAGGATCTCATTTGGTTCGGTGAGCGGGAGGTGGCTCTCGGGTGATTAGTCATCAGACCTGGCTCGTATTCTGCCTTTCAATGTTTATTCAGGATTCCTCAATTTGATACAGGAGGGGAAGATGTTTTATAGAGAAAGCTTTTGCGCGCTTTTTCTGATAGGCTAACAGACAGGGTCTACTAGCCTAAGTGACAGGAGTAAGGGGGTGAGATGGTTTCCAGTTTTTCCTTTTCTGCCTTATCAGGCATGGCACAGTCAGCACAAACTTTACATGAACTTTTCAGGTCTGGTTTTTGTTCCTGTTCTTCGCTGATCTTTGTTACATAGTGTAAGGGTTTTTCATCAAGGGGAAGTTGACCTTTTGCTCGAATGGCAATACGCGCGAGAGGCCTGGCCAGCAAAGAGCCTGCTTTCACACCTTGTTCGGGACTGCTCGGGTCTCAGGGGTGCCACACCAGAGAGGTCCAATCTGTACATACTATGTCCAATAACAAACGTACATAGTGTGATAATATACAGGTGGAAAATACACACTAGGACTGAAGTTTTAACATTATAGAAGCAAAGTTATAAGTCCATCTAGTGGAGCAGTAGTTTTTGCTATTGGTTATATAAATTTATTGATAATACATAAGTTGTATGAGAACTACAAACTCCCTTCTCCAGCACTGTCACCACAACAGAAGATTTATGACTATGTATTTTACTTCTTATGTAGAGTATATGTCAGAATGCACCATAATACAAAATTAGAATGCTAACATTATATTTTTTAAATTGAGTCAAATTGGTTCTTCAGTGATAAATGACTGACAGCACTGACTAGAATAAGTCATAGTTTTTTCATACAGCTATGCCAATACTCCTCACTTTTGGCCTGCAAACACATTTGCTCATTTTATACTAGTGTTTTCCTGGGAAGAGGCTACTGGAAACAGACAAAATAAACAGAAAAGTACAATTAATTAAAACTGTTTAAACAATCACATTTTTGAACTCTGAACAAGGTATGATTTAAATATTATAGAAAATCCCAGATATTTTAATTATCTAAACTTATTAACATTTATCATTGTAGATTGAAAACTATATTTATTCAGGTATTTCTGTTAATATTTGTAGCACATTACTGATCAACAAAGAAGATCCCCGTTGAATGTCTGTGAAGAGAGCAAACAAAATGATTGGGAAGAAACAGCAAAACTCCTAAAGGAAGCCATAAATAAACCTGTATGTGTTTACTTTTTAAACAGTTTAATGGTCATTTTTTTAAAGTCTTAGAAAATGTATACAGAGTAGAAATCCAAGGCAAGTGATAGGTCCATATATAGCAATGACAGTCAACAGGGTGTGAACCAGAAAAAGCATGTCACTTTGAATGTTTGTTCCTTGTACGTGGCTGTAGAACCATACGTACACTTTTAAAAAGTAGTCCTTTGATTTGTAGAAGTATTAAATACTACAAATTCTACTGCCTCTACTGGGCATTCTGTCAGTTTCATTTTGTATGTATACTAATGTTTATATATTGATACAGTATGCTGATGTTATTTAAAAGCAAATTTTCATTTATTGAAGAAGGAACTGATCCCTGTCATTGTGCCATATAAAGCAGTTGTTCTAAGCTCTTAACATAATAGGTGGTGTTGCCTTTTAATATAATCAGATACATCATAGTATCATAGAATACTAGAACTGGAAGGGGCCATGAGAGGTCATCAAATTCAGTCCCCTGTCCTCATGTCAGGACCAAGCACTTGCCAGATCCCTGACAGATGTTTATTTAACCTGCTCTTAAATATCTCCAATGATGGAAATTCCACTACTTTCCTAGGCAATTTGTTCCAGTACTTAACCACACTGACTGTTAGGAAGATTTTCCTAATGTCCAACCTAAACCTCCCTTGCTACAATTTAAGCCCATTGTTTCTTGTGCTATCATTAGAAGTTAAGGAGAATTTTTTTTTTCCTTTTCCTTGTAACACACTTTTTAAGTACTTGAAAGCTGCTATCATGTTCCCTCTGTGTTTTCTTTTTTCAAACTAAACAAACCCAGTTCTTTCAGTTTTCCCTCATAGCTCATGTTTTTGTTGTTCTTCTCTGGACCTTTTCAGTTCTCCACATCTTTTCTGAACTGGACACGATACTCCAGTTAAGGTTCAGTTAGCACAGAGTAGAGCAGAAGAATTACTTCTCATGTCTTGCTCGTAACACTCCTGTTAATGCATCCTAGACTGATCTTTGCTTTTTTTGCAGCAGTATCATGCTGTTGACTCATATTTAGCTTGTGATCCCCTATGACTCCTAGATCCCTTTCTACAATACTTCTTCCCAGCCAGTCATTTCCCATTTTGCATGTATGAAACTGATTGTTCCTCCTTAAGTGGCGTACTTTGCATTTGTCCTTATTGAATTTAATCCTATTTACCTCAGACCATTTCTCCAATTTGTCCAAATAATTTTGAATTATGACCCTATCCTCCAAAGCACTTGCAACCCTTCCCAGCTTGGTACCATCTGCAAACTTTATAAGCACACTCTCTATGACATTATCTGTATCAGTGGTTCTCAAACTGTTCTACAGGCTCTCTTTGGGAAAGCTCTAGTAGGTCTGTTCCGTTTTGCTTATCTAAAGGTTCTGTAGCCACGGAGTCTTGCGGCTCCCGTTGGCTCCAGTTTGCCACCACTTCCTGCGTCCCCCGTGGCTAGAAAAAGCAAACCAGAACCAAAGTGGGCCATAATTGTTTTTCCCCCTTCTCTGAGCAATGAGCCTACCCTGTCCTTTAGATAAACAAAGTGGCACAGACCCACTAGCAGCTTTTCCGAAGTGGGCCCAAAGAACAGTTGGAGAACCACTGACCTAAATCTTTGATGAAGATAATCAGCAGAACTGGTCCAAAAACTGGTTCCTTTGGAACCACACTTGTTGTGCTCTTACAACATGACTGTGAATCATTGATAACTAGTCTGAGAACCACCAACCAGTTACCAGTGCCACAAGTTTATAGTAGCTCCATCTATGCTGTATTTCCCTAGTTTATTGATAAGAAGGTGATGCAGGACTGTATCAAAAGCTTTACTAAAGTCTAGGTGTACCAAGTCTACTGCTTTCCCCATGATCCATACTTCCTATCTTTCTATGCAGTGGAACAGTGTGTTCTTGCACCCTTAATGTCCCTTTGAAAAATTGCCAACTGTCTTCAATTGTTTTTCCTCTTAGTCTTGCCTTCTTATCTTACCTATCGGCTCCTTAAGTTTGCTAAAGTCTGCCTTCTTGGAAATCCCTTGTCTTTATTTTGCTGTTCTTCCTTCTGTCATTCCTTAAAATTATGAACCCTCTCATTTCATGATCACTTTCTTCCATTTTCAAATTCTCAGCCAGTCTCTATTTGTTAAAATCAAATATAGAACAGCTTCTTCCCCCGCCCTCCCGTAGTTTCTCCCCTTTCTGAAGTAAAAAATTGTCTCTAGTATATTCCAAGAACGTGTTTGATGATATGTGCCCTGCTGTGTTATTTTCCTAAAAGATATAGTAAAACTACATGTTTGATCATTGAATTTACCACAGTAGAAGTGGGAGCAAGTGCTATACAGTAAGATTGTAAAATGTTTTCCATTCTAACCTCATTTTCAGTCCATCATAATTTTCCAAGACATTCACTTTTCTGCGTAAAAGTTTCTTTTATGGGGAAAGACTGAGCAGAGGGGAGATGATAAAATACAGTGCTATTATAATAAATGTTTGCAACTTTTTTTAAACAGCTAAACCATTGAAACAACTGGTGATAGATTTTTAAGCCCTTAGTTCAGGTTGATACTGAAGCACATGAATAGTTGCACTGACTTCAGTGGGATTATTTATTTTACGGCATACATAAAATTAATCGCAGGCTTAAAGCATAACTGTAGTGAGACCTGTTCTGTACCACAATCCATTGAATTTAATGAGAGTTTTGAATAAAAAATAGTGGTAGTGCCTAAAGGTCTCAAGTATGATGAGGGCCACTTTGTAGTAGGACATGTAATAAATTAAGATCATTGCCCTAAAGACTTTATGGACTGAAAGATAAAACTTAAAGGGTGAGTGAAACAAATTAGAGGGTGCAGGGAGGAAAAGGTAACAATACGATGTTTTAATATAAGCTAATTGTATAAATACTTCAAGGTCAATCAGTAGTAGTAATCATAGAATGTGTGTGGCAAGGTATATGTAGGCGCTTAGCCCCAGATTTTTGAAGGTGTTTATGCTTTGTTCTGCTTTGGGGACAACTTAAGAACGTAGAGGAGAGAAAATGCTTTATAAGTCTCAGAGACCCCACAGATTGGTAGAGAGTATTCTGATCCAAGATAAATATATTTTCTCAAAATGTAAATGCTGCTAAATTGAATTAAAAATTGATATGTGTAGAAATGAAAGCACTAGAGAAGCAGGATTTTAACTTATGATTAATTTGTCTCTAATTTACTTTAATGGTATTTTAATATATTTTTGCCATAGTATGAAAAGGTACGGATTTATCGAATGGATGGGTCATATCGTTCTGTTGAATTGAAACATGGAAACAATACTACTGTACAGCAGATAATGGAAGGAATGCGTCTATCTCAAGAAACACAGCAGTACTTTACTATTTGGATTTGTTCTGAGAACCTTAGTAAGTAATAAGAGAACTTCCAAAATTGTTGTGGTTATTGTTTTTTTCTTTTTGTGTGTGCGTGTTTTGTTTGGGTATTTTTACATTTATTTTTGTAAATGTCTTGCTAAATTTAAAAAGGAATGAGCAAGTCTGGTAGAGCAAACAATAAATTTGCCAGCTTTCTTTTGTCATACATATTGTCCCTTCATTTTCTTCATTGCTGAGCTATTCTTGAGACCTTTAAAATACTAATAAGAATTTTACTCACTGTAGTGCAGAGAAGTAGTTGCCGAAAAAACTAGATATGACTAGGTAGATAGTGAGTTGGTTGTTAGATGAGACTTTGAACCTGGGGAGTGTTGAGGTACTGGGTTTGGGGAAGGGGAATTCTGTGGCTTTTTTAACACCTGGAAAAAAATCTTTAAAAACACACTTTTTTCATTAGCTTAGATATGGTGTATGTTATCCTTGATCATGTACATGATCTTTCAGTTTACTGACAGGGTTTGTGGGGTTGCCTGTTTGACATCAAGTATCTCTTGTAGCGTTCTTTTTGGTCTTATGTTGAAGCCTTGAACTTCTTCATCAGAGGACCTCTCCACAAGTATCACTTTCATCCACAATTTTTTCCATGCTCTCTTTAAAGTTATAGTCTTGACAGCAGATCAGGCCCATGCAACATTGAAGACTGCATCTTTAATGCTGTACCCTAGCTGAAACTCTTGGATTGTTCCTTCAAAGATGAGCAGCTTCCTCATAAAATCCCTTCTATAAATTACTTTTAGGTTTTGAATAATTTCCTGATCCATTGGTTAAATAAATGAGGTGACTTTGCTGGCAGGAAGACAGTGAAAATATTGCCAGACTGAAGCTCTGCTTCAGAAGGGTGAGCTTGACAGTTATCTAAAACAAGAATAACACTTCTGTCTTTTGACACTCCCAAGTTCTTTCAGGTGGTCTGTCACAGCAGGAGCAAAGATATGGTGGAACTGGTATAAAAATATGCCCTTGTCCATCTATACATTAGGCTGTGCCTTGTACTCCACTAGCAGATGGGCAGTACCCTTGAATGCTCTTAGCTGCTTGAATTTTGAAACCATTAGCAACTTGATTTTGTGTGTGCCAGCAGCATTTTCACATGTAAGCAGTTTTCTTGTTAGCTTTTTATTATGACATGTTATGATGCTTTTTAACTGTAAAGGGTTTTGAATGTGGGAAGGATAAATCAGTGGCAGTAGTGGGAGAAGTTTCTGAATGGGCAGTAGCTGTGCAGAAGCCAGAGAAGTGAGAGTGGTGTGGTAAAGAGCTAAAGACAGTATGGAGATCATGAGGGAAATCAAGATAGGCATATGGGTTGCCTGACTGTACTTGCAGCTGTGTGCAGGTTGGCATAAGGATCTAGAACTGTAGATCTGCCTCCATAGTAGTAGGGAAGTAAGAAAAACTGCACGGTTGCAAAATGTTGGGATCATGTTGCTTCACGGACCACAGAAAGGGCACAGTGTCTATCCTGGAACAATTGCAGTCTATAAAATGGCAAATATGTTTCTAAAACAAACCAAAGGTATAATTTCCTTTCAAGACCTGAGTTCTGGGTTCTGTATTTCTCTTAAAATAATTGATGCAATCATTAAAACCTTATAGTTAATGTAGTTCCATTCCCTGAATTAGCTATTTGTGTTTCACAGGCTTTGTAGAAGTGATTTGGTGTCTTGGCCCAATCCTGCAGTCCTTACCAGAGCCCTTGATTTGTAGTTTTAAGGTCCACCCATTTGTTTCATTACATACTTTCAATTTTTAAAGTTACTTTTTTTTTTAAAAGAATTTCAGTTAATTTTTAAGAAGCTGAACATAATTCAAGCATGCATTTACTGAATTACTGATGTGGCCACTGCTGTGATTTTTGCAACCTTTTTGCAACCTTTATACATGGTAGTTAAAAAGGAAACATTGTTTTGCTTGAGATAAGTGAATTCTTAGTTCAGACATTTTAATATAGCATTAATTTGTGCATGTATTGCTTGATTTCCCTGTTTATTATTTTAAACAAAAAGCTGTTCTTTTCCAGGCCTCCAGCTGAAGCCATATCATAAACCATTGCAGCATGTTCGGGACTGGCCCGAAATACTCACTGAATTGACAAACTTGGATCCTCACAGGGAAACTCCACAGCTTTTCCTGAGGAGGGATGTGAGACTTCCTTTGGAGATTGAAAAAAAGGTCTGCATTAGAAGTGCTTATATCAAATACAGGTGCAGAAAGAGAAACCTTTGTCATCCACTGGCAATATGTTAATTAAAATATTGATCTGGTTTAGAACTTGAATACATATTGGGATCTCCTTCCCATCTAACCAATAAGAAGGAGGGAAATTGCAACCTTTAGATTTAAACATGTTACTCTTATACATGCTAATATTTTCTAATGGTCAGTTAAAGTGATTTGATCTTCTCCCTATGTGCATATAGGGCCTAATCCAACTCCCACTTAGGATAAAGGAAAGAGTCCTGTTAACTTTGTTAGTTAGATCAAGCCTCTGACATACATCTGACAAAGTGAGTCTTTGCCCACAAAAGCTTATGCTCCAATAAATCTGTTAGTCTATAACCGTGGTCACCAACCAGTAGATCATGAGCTACCGGTAGATCTCAGGGGCTCTAGGAGTAGCTCTTGAGCCCTCTCTGAACTGCGCACCTGCGCAGTACATTTACATTAGATTTCCTCATTTAAGGAGCAGCTACTCACTGAGCAACAACACAGGTGAGTAGCTGCGAGGAATGGTGGGAGCTGGGAGGTCAGGAGGACTGAAACACCCCAGCCAGCTGACTGTGGCTTTCACAGCTGGAGCTAGGCACAGCCTCTCTGGGCTGAGCGCGGGGCAGCCGGGCTGGAGGGAAGAGAAGCAGCTGCCCGGCCAGCTGGCCATGGCGCTCAGCCAGGGTGCACCACACTCCACATGGGCTGGCGCAGAGGAGAAGCTGCCTGGCCAGCTGGCTGTGGCGTTCAGCCCAGAGGAGGCTGAACCGCGCTCCAGCTGATTGGGCGGCTTCCCCTCTGCGCCTGCCCACGGGGAGCTTGGTGGCACCCTGGCTGAGCGCCATGGCCAGCTGGCCGGGCAGCCTCTTCTCTTTGCTCCAGCCCGGCTGCCCTGCGCTCAGTCCGGAGGGAGTGCGGGTCGGAGGCTTCCCTCCGTGGCTGATGTAGGGAACTCCCTGCCCCCAACCTTGTTCCCTCTCCTCTGCCCCAAACTTGTCCCCTGCCCTCCTGGCTCCCTGTTCCCTCTCCCTAGCCCCCCCGGCCCCGCTGCAGAAACCTGCCCCCCCTTGCAGAAACTTGTCCCCCAGCACCCTGCCCCCGCTGCAGAAACCAGTTCCTTCTGGCACCCTGTCTCCTACTACAGAAACCTGTCCCCCTGCTCTCCTCTGCAGAAACCTGTCACCCCCAGCACCCTGTCCCCTGCCGCAGAAACCTGTGCTGGCACCCTGCCCCCTCTCCCCTGCCCCCACTGGCACCCTGTTCCCTGCTCCAGAACCCACTAGCACTCCTCCCCAGTAATGTGTCCCCTGCTCCCAAATGACTTTTCTATGGGTCAGTGACAGGCAGGTTCCCTGCCATTCTCATAAATAAAGGCAATGCAGAAACTTTTTGTGTTTAACATAGTATTCTATTTAAAAATGAAGCCTGGCCAACAAACCCCCAATTGGGGCCAAGCCCCCATCTGGCCACAACCACTCCTGCACTCCCCCTTCCCCAGACCCTAGATCTGAGCCTATCAAACACTGGAACCTCATGCTCTCAGCCCCTCACATACCCCAACCCAAATTCCTGCATCCTCACATCCGCAAGCCTGTGGCTTATTTAGTATCCCAACACTGCCCAGCCTGGAGCCCCCTCCCCGAGCCAGTGTCCCCTTCTCCACCTCCTCCTGCATCCAGATTTCCTCCCAAAGCTTGCACCTCTCACCCCTTCCCACACCCAAATCCCTCATTCCCACCCCAGAGCCTACACATCCTGTCTCAACACAGCAAGGGTCCAGCTAGACTGCAGGAGTTTTTCAGGATTCTGGAGATATCCCAGAAAAACTCTTCTGCATCCAGGGTTGCGTTTGTTCTTCTGCTTTTTTAGTGGAAGAGCAAACAGGCTCTTTTGGTCACCCCTATATTCCTCTTTCCACAAGGAATAAGGTGGCTTCCAAAAGAAGGATTTTTTTTTCTGACATTTGGTCCAGTGTACACACGCCAAATGTTGGAAAAACCTCTTCCTACGGAATAATAATAAAAAAAATAAATAAGCAGCAGTATAAGGATTGGGGATAGCAAGTGATGGAGAGGAGGCGAATAGAGAGGGCAGGGCTTCAAGGAAGGGGCGGGGCGGTAGATCTTGGCTTGGTCTGTCATTTAAAAAGTGATCTTGGGTGTAAAAAGGTTGGAGACCACTGGTCTATAAGGTGCCACAGGACTTCTCGTTGTTTATGTAGATAAAGCCTGTAATTCCTGTTGTTAATCATGGGACAGGACAATTGTAGAATAAAACTCATATTTTACAACTCCTGGCTCCACCTTCTCCTCCAAGCGTATTGCACCCTTGCTCCTACCCTCCCCCACAGAGTCTCCTGAGTGCCATGAAAAAGCTGATTGCAGTGGGCAGGAGGCGTGGGGAAGGAAGAGGAGGCACTGATCAGTGGGGCTGCTGGTGGGAAAAAGATACTGGAGATGACAGAGGAGGCACCTGATGGGGACCGCTGACAAATTACTGTAGCTATTTGGCAATGTACATTGGTAAACTGTGGCTCCTTCTCAGGCTCAGGTTGTTTTAGACTAATTAAATGCACATTTCAATTAAGCAGGATCGTATCTTTGTCTCCTATGGAATCAGCGAAAAGTTCTACGTAATTTGTAAAAGGAAAATGAGTTTAACCAAAATGTTTAAAACTTATATTTTTAAACAGATTGAGGATCCACTGGCTATTCTCATACTGTTTGACGAAGCCAGATATAATTTGCTAAAAGGCTTCTATACTTCACCTGATGCTAAACTGATCACACTGGCAAGTCTTTTGCTGCAAATAGTCTATGGAAATTATGAGAGTAAGAAACACAAACAAGGTTTCCTAAAGTGAGTATTTAAACTGAGATTTTGTTTTTAGTATGACTTTTTTTTTTTTTTTCAAACAAGTCCTAAACTGTTTCAGCTATGTCCAGGTAAACTGCAGGTGTGTTGTATTAACTAGAAATGAAATGATGAAATTGCACAGCAGCCATTTTTATTTTAATGAAGCAGGGATTATTTAAATCCCTGTTTCATTGACTATGCCGAGTAAACTATTTTACATGGCTTCGTTGACGGAGCCATGTAGTCTAGATGTACCCCAAGAGTATGGTGTACCTATCTGTGGACACCCCAGTTCCATTACCTGTCCTCCATGACCTGCTCACTATGGACCATGGGCTCCTTCTCCACCCAGATCTCTAGTCCCTCCACCTCATGGCTTGGAAACTTCATGGTTAAATCCTATGGAGCTGCTGTTCTCTGAACCAAAAAGGAAAGTCCTACTTGGCAGCATGAAACTGTCCACAAGGGCCACTTACCTGGATAAGTGGAAAAGGTTCACTTGTTGGTGTGTGCAACAACACACACCTCTATTCTAAATGCCTATACTAATCATTACAGAGTACCTCTTACACCTAAAACAACAAGATCTGGCAGCATCTTCTGTTGTTTTTCCACCCTGCTGCCATCTTGGCAGAGTGTCTGGATGCTTTGTATTTGCTAACCCCATGGTGGTACACTTTCGCAAGTGGACTCCAGATTAGGCTGGCAATTCCTGATTGGGTCCTAATCATGATCCTCTCCAAAATCATGGGGGCCTCATTCAAACCCCTAGTGACTTGCTCCCTTCTCTATCAATTGTGGAAGGTAGCCTTTCTGTTTGCCATTACCTCGGCAAGGAAAGTGTCTGAGTTGAAGGCCCTCACATCCAATCGACCATACAGTCTTATATATCTTATCCTTGCGGTTTAGGCCTCACCCAGCTTTTCTGCCCAAGTTTGGGTCACATTTTCATACAAGCCAAGACATATTTCTTTCCTTTGTCTACCCTAACCCTAATTCCAGTAACCATGAGCAGAGACTGCACTCTCTAGATGTTCAGTGGGCACTGGCCTTCTAAAGAGAGCTCACTAAGCTAGTTCTGTAAATCAAACCAACTATTTATAGTGATGGCAGACCAGATGAAAGTTCTTCCAGTATCATTGTAAAGAATATCTTCCTGGATCACATCTTGCATCCATTCGTGCTGGGCTGGCAAAGATCCCAGCCCCGGCAATCACAGCACATTCTACAAGGATACTGGCCTCAGTGATGGCATTCCTAGCCCAGGTCCCAATATAAGAACTCTGCAGAGCAGCGAGTTAGTCCTCAGTACATACATTTACATAGTCCAGTATGTCAGAGAGGATGCAGGTTTTGGCAGAGCAGTGCGCCAATCTGCTATTCCATAACTCTGACCTCACTCTGTCTGGGTAAGGCTTTGGAGTCATCTAGCTGGAATCGATATGAACAGTCAGTGGAAGAAGAAAAAACAGTTTCCTTCTCATAACTGTTGTTCTTTGAGATGTCTTGCTTATATTCATTTCAGAACCACTCACCTTCCCCTCTGTTGGAGTAACCAGCAAGAAGGAAGTGAGGAAACACTGTAGGTACGTCTAGACTACATGCCTCTGTCGCCAGAGGCATGTAGATTAGGCTACCAGACATAGGAAAATGAAGCGGCGATTTAAATAATCTCCGCTTCATTTAAATTTACATGGCTGCCGCGCTGAGCCGACAAACAGCTGATCAGCTGTTTGTCGGCTCAGCGCGGCAGCCATGTAAATTTAAATGAAGCGGAGATTATTTAAATCGCCGCTTCATTTTCCTATGTCTGGTAGCCTAATCTACATGCCTCTGGCGACAGAGGCATGTAGTCTAGACGTACCCTGTGTCAACAGGGTTGTAGAGTGATATAGAGGTTCTATTCCAGGGAGGCCTCACAACTGACTCAGTGGATGCTCAGGATGTGAATGGGTAACCAGTTACCCAGTAAGCATCTTCTTAACCAGTTATGGGTAAGCATCTCCCAGTAATCTGGCAGCTCTGGCGGGGTACCAGTTCCATCCAAGGGGATCCCACTTAATCAGTTAACCAGTTAAATATAACATTTAACTGGTTAACTGATTAAATGGGATTTTACATCCCAAATGGGTGCTGCTAAGGAGAAAACTTTCCAAAAACTGTGCACGCAACATGTGCACATTTAATTGGAATGGACATGGGCAACATACCTCAAAGAACAACAGTTAGGAGAAAGTGGGTAACTGTTCTGCAGAGTCAACTAGCTGCACACAACCTAAGGATTAATCTTGATCAGTGGGAAACCTTGGCTGCCTCTTTTCAGCTGCTGAGATGACAAGAAAGCAGCTTGAATTGGGACTGACAATCTATGCTAATAATTAATAGTTAAAGGTATTAGTATTGCCATACTGGAAGATACTGCCTTCTGTCCTGTACTTTGCTCATTGATGGAAGGAAAACTAGGTAATATTTTCACTTTTTTCCTTTCAGTGAAGAAAATCTTAAATCTATAGTACCCATCACCAAACTAAAAAGTAAGGCTCCTCACTGGACAAATAGAATACTTCATGAATACAAGGTAAGAACATTTTGGAAATCCTTCTTTAAATGGTTAGGGTCTCTACCACTATTTTAAATGGTTAGTTATTGTTTCTTCCATTTTCTGTTATTGTTATGCATTTCTAAAAATAGTAATATATAGCCAGAAACGTAGGAAAGCTAAAAATTGATAGTGAACCATTCTTTTTACAGATTCAGTAGTCCATTTTTTATATTCAACTATTTGGTGTCCGGGAGGTGGGCGGGCATTAGCCCGCCCACATCTAAAGGACCTCCCCCCAGGCTGCAGGGAGAGTCCACAGAACCTGGAAAAAACCAACTAATTACTGGGGACAAATAATGAAAAAACAGGTACGGGTGTGAGGGTCAAAGGGTTAAAATGAGGGAACCGGATGGGGATACCAAGCAGAGAACCCCGGACTGCGCCCACTGCCCCCTGAAGGTCTCGAGAGAGCCAGCGGACGCTGCCCATTAGAATTCTGCCCGGATACGTGAGCGGATGCAGCAACGGAAATAGGCTCCACAATCGCAGGCCCCTCCCCTGGCCAACCTCTTCTCCCTGGTTTTGTAGATTGCCCATTTGGACATAGCCAGGAGGAGATTGACCAGGAGGTCCCATGACTTTGTGGGGCCACGGATGGGATGTGTGTAAATTAACAAGTGGGGGGGAAAAGTGCAGCCAGAACCTCAACAGGAGGTTCTGGAGGAGCCGAAAGAGGGGCTGTATCCTGGCGCACTCGATGTAGATGTGTGCCAGGGTCTCCCTCACACCATAGAAGAGGCACGTTTCGGAGGTGGAGGTGAACCGTGCCAAGTACACACCCGTGCTCACCGTGCCTTGCAGGATTCTCCATCAGATGACCCCGGTGGGCCGTGGATTTTTTATATTCAAGTAAAATATAATGTAACTTGAAAAACATATTTTAATACTGAGCTGTTTTTAACATTCTGATAATAAAATTAAAAGTTGGTTTGTCAGTAAATTGAGTTGTTGAAGTCATAATCTGGGTGGTTGTTTTTATTTTTATTTTTTATTTTGATGACAGCCAGCTAACTGTCTCCTTTGGTATATATGGTTGTGACTATTTTCTTCCACTATTTTATCTGAGGAAGTGGGTCTGGCCCACGAAAGCTCATCATCTAATAAACCATCTTGTTAGTCTTTAAAGTGCTACATAGTCCTGTATTTTGTTTCAGCCAGCTAACTGTACCTAAAGGGACACTGTCAATTCAGTTTAGGCATGAAGTATAAGTCAGAAGAGTGTTAAGTTTATGAAACCTAATAGAAATGTTGTCATCACTTTTTTGTAAACAGTTCTGAAATTCCGACATATTAAGATCGGTTGTCATGTGTTTATCTGAATGATCATTTAATTTTACCAAAGTCAATTGATAGCCAACTCCAGGTGGCCATCTGGAATTCAGATTCCACAAAGTAAAACAAATCAGTCTTTTGATGACTCACTCAAAAGGTATAGTCAGTGTTAGGTCACTGATCAGGCCAAGCTTTTGAATTAAGACAAGGAAGATCATTACTCATTTTTTCTCCCTGTTCACCCAGAACTGCACCCAAAAAAGCCAGTCCTTTTTACCTTCCCTACGAGGCCCTATTGGATTCCCAGCTCTTCTCGTTACTGGAGGACCAATTCTCATTGGTTCCACTAGCAGCTAATCGAAGGCGACCTCTCTACACACTCTTAGGTCTGAACTCACTCAAAGGGAACATTTTTGGGTGCAGTTAACAAGAGTTGTAGGGCTCCAGCAGGGAGCATCAAATGCCTGATGCATTCCATCACAGTGCTATTAAGCTGTTAGTGGCATTAGATGTGACATCTTAGATGACTGCCAGGAAAAGCCCTTTAAGAAAACCAGCTACCACTTTACTCTATTTGAGGAATGTGCATTGTTAATACAGTTTCTTGTGTAATTTATTTGCTCTTCTATTTCTAGAGTCTCAGCACTAGTGAAGGCGTGAGTAAAGAGATGCATCACCTGCAACGCATGTTCTTGCAGAACTGCTGGGAAATTCCTACCTATGGAGCTGCTTTTTTCACAGGACAAGTATTCACCAAGGCGAGTTCAAGCAGTCATAAAGTTATCAGAGTGTACGTTGGAGTAAATGTAAAAGGACTGCATCTCTTAAATATGGAAACCAAGGTGAGGGTTAGCAGTTTTTACTAGCAATTTACATAGAAGTTAAGAGCACGTGGAGATTACTAGATGCTGGTGATTTACTTTGTCTGGTATTGAAGTAAAATCTTGTATGCCTTTACAATCAATATGTCAAGTTTAAAATCTCTTTAAAATATTGGAATTTCAGCTTCAAATTCTTAGTATTGGAAATCCTAATATTGGCAGGTAATCATTTAGAATTCAGTGTTGTGTATGCTGTACCCTTAAACTGGATACCAGAACCTTATTTAGACAAAGTGGAGAAAGTTCTCAATATAGTTCAGAAAGTATTCTCAACATTTTGTACTTTTCACTGCAGGGTTTGCTCATCAGTCTAAAGTATGGTTGCTTTATGTGGCAATTAGGAGATGCAGATACCTGTTTTCAAATCCATAGTCTGGAAAACAAGATGAGCTTTATAGTGCATACCAAACAGGTAAGCATTGAAAAAATGTAGTCAAATACTGCAATTCTATTAGAATTATTTGAGGGAGTAAACAAACATGGGCAAAAGTGATTCAGTGCATGCAGGGTACTTGAATGTTCAGAAAGCCTTTGACAAGTTCCCTCATCAATGGCTCGCATGTCAAGTAAGCCAACATGCTTGGTGCAGGTCACAACAGAAAAAATGCCAAACTAAGGACAGACTGATAAAAAGAACACAGCAATCACACCCAAAACTGGTGGTTATTATAACATTAGAGTTCATTAAGTCAGCAACAAAAATGAACTGCTGTATCTTCATGTGGATTAACAAGAAGCCAAAATCCAGCCCCTATCACCACTTGATCTGATCTTTATGATGAGAGATTACTGTAAACCATATAAAAAAATCAGCCACTCCCTCAAGTCAAAATATATACTTTAAATCTTACCAAATACCACACTTATAAACAATGCTTTAGTAATTAAAAAGCTAATGGTTTATTAATAAAAATAAGAGAGTTATTAATGGTGAAAGGAATAATATATTTCAAGTAACATCGTAGTCTATAAATGAGGATCATAGCAGTGAAGGTAAATCTGCTATCTTGTAATAAATCTCTCTAGTTCACTCATTAGATTGATGACCCACTAGTCCATTGTCTGAAGCACTCCTTTATTAGAAATCATGTGCAAAGATGTGCAGGAATGAAGACAAAGAAGTGATGTCACAGTCTCCTTTTATACTTTAGGCCAAATGCATGGAAAATTACAAGCAAAAGATCAAGTCTTAGATCGCATGTCCTTATATGCTTTGCAGTGGATGCCTCATGATTCAGACTCAGTGATCTCTGAAACGTCTCCAGGAGTGGATCAGTGGGCAAGCTGATTGTCTTTAACAGGCCATTAAGCAGGCTGACTAGTCTAGATTTTAAAGTCTAGTCTAGATTTTAACAAGGTTAAAAAAAGAGAGAGATTCATGGAAGTTAGGTCCATCAGTGGCTATTAGCCAGGATGGATAGGCATGGTATCCCTAGCCTTTGTTTCTCGGAGGGTGACTGACAGGAGAGGGCTCACATGAGGATTACCTGTTATGATTCCTTCCTCTTGGGCATCTGGTATTGGCCACTGTCGGCAGACAGGATACTGGGCTAGATTGACCTTTGGTCTGATCCAGTATGGTCGTTCTTATGTTCTTATTTGTAACCCTTCGGCCGGTACCAGGCGGCAACCAGAAGGGCTGGGTTCAATGTCTGGGGGGGCCCTTCAACAAGGTGACTAAAACTGGCTCGAGCTCCCACCCAGTAAACTGGGAAAATTCCAACCTACCCGCTGGGTGCCTTTAGAGGCAATTGTTCCTCTCTCGCAAGCACAGTCAGAAACAGAAACAGTCTGTTTAATCACAGTAGATGAACATCAACCCACAAGACCACACAAACAATGAAAAACCCATAACACGAACAACCTGTGAGTAAGGTACCATCCCCAGGGTCTGCAGAGTGAAGTCTTTTTTCCTAGAGGTCTTTAGTCCAACCCCACTGCAAACACCCCCACTTATAGCTCTGTCCAGTCAGTGCCGACCCAGACGCATCACCCTCATGACTTCCCCCTTGGAGCCTGATGTGATGCCACTGTGTTGCCCTGGTTGTCCGCTAGTTGTTCCCACCACCTGCTCCGCTGGCCATCTGCCACCGCTCCTACTGGTCGCTCCTGCCAGCCACTGCGCTGGCCACCTGCCACCGCTCCCGCCAGCCGCTCCACTGGCTGCCTGCCACCACTCCTACTGGCCACCCTGGGCAGCCGCTCCACTGGCTTCAATGGGTCTGGCTCCAGACCAAACCAGTGACTTTAGCTCTTAGTGATTTCAACTGTTTAGACGCCACCTAGGCTGGCAAAAGATTCCAGCTTCCACTGGACTAGCAAAAAGACTCCTCATGGAGAGTCTGCTTTAGGTCTGTCCTTAAAACAAGGGGGAAAGAGGCAGGTTGAACCAGTCTTACAGCTCACACTTGGCAAGCATGAGCAGGCTGGGTCAAGCCCTTTCCCCTCAGCCCTGTATACTGAACTCTGGAAGGGGGAGCTTGTTCATCTGAGACCTCTTCCAATGGTGTCGCTCCTGCAAGCACTAGTGTCATATTTTACAGTTCCCACATTGATTGGTAGCATGACTCGTGACCCCCCACAACAGCCCAAATTAGTTACAATACATCACATTCCATTCCAACACTGATCCTCCATCAGCCCAGGCTGAATTGGATTTACATACTCACACCTCGGATTCCTTCCCCCTCTTAGCATGAGCTGTATTTACATATCAACAGATAACAGTTAATTATCTTGCAGAGCTAAACAATTTGAGTGAGCACACCCACTCCCAGGGCAACTCTCTCCTTTTAGCTAGCTGATAGCAAGCAGTGGTTTAGCCCCTGCTTACATACATATGTTAAAATCAAATCTGTCGAGGCATCACTCAAGAAACATGTTTGATATACAAAAACACAGCAGATATTCATAACTTCATCTACAAAGATGATAGTATGGATTTAAATGGACAGTAATACAGGTTGAGCCCCTCTAGTCCAGCAGTCTCTGATCTGGAAACATCTGTGAGCTGGCATGATTTTAGTAGGCCAGATGAAAAGAGCTAAAGTAAAGGAGACTTAATTGATTTTCATTTCACTGAGAGAAATAGTGGAAAATGAACATAATTTCTAAAACTCAATTTTAATAATCTAAAACGGGGTGGGACCCTTTTTTGGGTTGGGGGCTGCTGACCCACAGAAAAATCTGTCGGTCAGCTGCACACAAGTGAGAAGCAAAAATTAAAAAAAAAAAAAAAAAAAAAGCCTCACTGATGTGGCCCATGACTGAGAAGTAGAAAGACACTTGCCACGTTCCCTTCGCGTCCAGAGCTGTGGGGGGCCCAGACTAGTAGATGTTGTGTGCTCCAGCTCTGTAGTGAGGCAGTAGGAGGCTGGAATGCCAGCACAGGATCCCCAATGCTGCGAGGAGCCCCCAGGCCTGAGGTTCCCCACCCTTGATCTAAAATGTTAGCAACAGAGGTGAATAAATGTGTTTACTCTATATTTAAGTAGGCTTTGGAGATTATATGTGTTAACTGGAAAATCCTGATACAACTTTTTCATTTTTTCCCCTATATGTAGGCAGGTCTTGTCATAAAACTGCTGATGAAATTAAATAGCCAGCTAATGTCTTCTGAACGAAATGAATGACAGCAATGGACAGTGGTTATGTAACTGTGTTTTAATTAAACAGAAATCACAATTTTCATGGAAAAAGAAGCCTTTCATGTGCATGAAAGTTTCTCAGAATTAAATATGTTGTGAAATGTGTATAGACTTTGTACAGAAGCTGCATGGGTTATTTTTTTAAAAGTATGTAACATATCTATTTTTATAAAGAGATTTTCTTCCATATAAGCTATTCTAATTTTTTAACTAAGCCACAAGAACAAAGATATTGAGATGAAAAGGGGATATACTAAATAAATAAAGTTTGTGCTTGTTCTTAACTGATTATGGAGGATTCAGAGTGCCTTAAACCAATTCCTAATGTATCTGTTTATTAATCTATAGGTTGAACCTCTCTAGTCCGGCATCCTTGGGACTTGACTAGTGCCAAACCATAGGAGGTCAATATTGTCTAGCTGCATTAACAAAATTTTCATTGTTTACTGCTTATTGGGCTCTTAGACATTGAGGGGTAAATTAGAGCTAAATAACAGCACAGAACACTGAGAGCCAGGACTAGTGGCTATAAACAAACATAATGGGATCGTGGGAAATTTGGCCATACCCAGAATAAGTGGTCTCAGGGGTATCCGTGTTATCTGTAACTTTAAAAACAAGTAGTCCTCCAGCACCTTAGAGACTAACAAAAATGTAAATAGTATCATTTCATGAGCAAAATCACTTCTTCAGATGAGCATGAAAAGTAGATATCTGGCTAACTAAAATTATGATGGACCAGAGTGTGTCGGACTAGAGAGGTTCAATCTGTCCAATTAACATTTAATAGGCAACCTGCTCTCTAAAGGGATGCAAAAGTGTTCCCAGATATATTTAGTAAAGTTCTGCTCCACCTCAATTAGACTACCAAAGGGTCCCATGTGATCCTGTCAGTTTCAGTGTTCTTCATTTGATGGTCAGTACATTTTATAGTGAAGACTTTATTTCGGCTTCAAATAAAATATTTATCTTTTGTACAAGTATTATTTTAGAATATCTCTACATTTTTATCTATAAAAATGCTTGTACTAGAGATGTAATAGTGTATCTGGTTAAACAGTTAACCAATAAGCAGATGATTATCGGTTAATGTTACCAGCTACACACAAACACCACCATCCCGGGCTCTGCATTTGAAGTATTTTGGGAGCCTGCATACAGGCAGATTGCTTCAGTCCTGGCTTGTGCAGAGTCCCAGCTACTCCCACTGTGGCTCTGCATTTAAAGTATTTTGGGAGCTGACCTACCTGCCTACCAGCTCCAAAATATTTTAAATGTAGATCTGCAGTGGGGGTAGCTTCCAGGACTTGGAATGAGCCAGGACTGAGCCAGCCTGATCACATGGTGGCTCCCAAACTCCTTTAAATGCGGAACCACTTATCGGGTAATAGTGTAACCAACAAAAATTTTGTCAGCTACATAGTTACTGGATTACACACTTCCTAACATCCCTAGTTTGTACAATACTTCCCTTATATTAAAGCTTCAGAGGAGTAGCCGAGTTAGTCTGTAACTGGAAAAACTTAAAAAACAATTAATGGTCTTAGCACCTTAAAGTTACCTTCAATATAAGACATTTATATTACGTTTAATTACTGGATTGCAACCAAGGTGGTTGAATTGATTTAAATCAAGGCAATTTAAATCACCAAAAACAATTGTTGATTTAAATCAAGTTAAGAAAGAGAGAGAGAGAAAAGAAATAAGACTATGCTTAAAATGCCCTTAATTTTGGAGTAAGCCCAAATTTTGGACCACCTTTGAAGCTGTCAAAATCTGTCCTAAACAACCAAATGTACATTTGCTTATCAGATACATATTTTAATCTGCCTGTTGCATATTAATTAGGTTTATTTTAATGAACAGTATGGTATGAACATTTTAAATCATTACATGGAGTATGAAATATTTTATACCATGAACTACTACCCTGTTGTACTAACCCCTGAACTTTCAAGGCAGTGCTGTAGGGTTTTAACTGCAGCTCCCTCTGAATTCAATGGGAACTATATGGCTAAAAACATTCAGTATTTTATAGTAAAGTTAAATATTCATATTTGCCTCTAAAATGAGTTATACAATTAAATGCCAGGCACTGTAGCACTTTGCAGTACTTTCATCTTTGCATTCAAAATCTAAAATCCAAAACCAGTACATTTTAACAAATTATAAAGTACTAGCTGGGAAGTTTTTAAAAATGCATGCAGGAAAAAAATCTGCTATAGAATTTTCTTTAAAGTCATATCTGTGCTACGTGAGCTTCATTGGCATGCAGATACTTGTAAATCTTCCTAGATTGTTTGTATTGTCTTTTATCAGAAGTGAATAGTACAGCAGATGCTAAATTAATTCATAACTATCACTTGATTTTAATATCAGAATATACTTTTTTATAACAGGCACTTGTTAGAAACTAGAAGTATGTGATGTTACAAATTGTATATACAAATTAATGTCAAGTTGCATATTTAACAATAAAATGAATAAACTTCACTGATATATATTATTTATTACTATCAAATAAATTACTTGTTTGCAAAAATGTACAAGTTTACTACCTTTTAAATATACCAGCTAATATGAAATGTGCATTTTAAAATAAATATTGGGCAACTTAACCCAACATACACTATTTCTCATATTCGGAAGTACTTTGGGAGCCTCCCTCTGGTCATTTGTAGTACAGTGTAATTCAGAGTTTCTCAAACTGTGGGTCGTGACCACCCAGGGGGGCCCGCAAGCAACTTAGAGGGGGGTCGCAGCTGGATTCGATTTTTCCCTTGTGATCCCTCTGCCCCGGGCCGAGAAGAGCAGATGGGCGGCAGAAGGCAGCCGCGGGCAGGCCACACAGCGTGGCCGGGGCCATGGGAATCCAGGAGTGCGGCTCAGCTGCAGGAGGAGGCAAGGCAGCAGGAGAGTGAGGCTGGTGCCAGCGCAGGAGCTGGCGTGCAAGAGGCCGGCCAGGGCACAGTTGCCGGGCAACCAAACACTTCCCCAGCTGGGAGAGGGTGGGGTTCCTCAGGCAGTGGACTGGGGGATTGGGTCAGGAAAGAGGATCCAGAGGTAAATAAGGGCACGTGGATTCAGAGGAGAGACAGGAGTGGAATGGAGGGGAGAGGAGAGGAGAGAAGGAACGAACCAAAGGGATGCGGAGAGAAAAAGAGGCACAGAGGAGAGAGAGACGGGGGAAGGAGCCTGCAGGGGGAAGGGCATTGAGGGCTGCAAATGCCTTGAAGGAACCCCAGGAGGGCAAGGAGTCTGGTGAGAAGGGGGGAGAGGAAGCGACCCAGGGAAGTGGGGGTGGAGGGGTCACAAATTCATTTAACATTTTAGGGGGTCGCGGTATCACACAGTTTGAGAACCTCTGGTGTAATTTATACAAACAGAGTATATGACTAGTATGCTGTTTCCTATCATAGACTCGTAGGATTGGAAAGGATCCTATATTACACAGGATGTTTGGACCCAACCAACCATTACATGAGAATATCCAGTATCTTACAGACTGGAAAAAAAAATGTAACAGAAAATTCAGTGTTCAGATCATCAATATAAACCATTGATATTTGTGTGCTATACAATACCATTTGTTGTCTAGACCTAATACAATAGGCATTAGTGCTAATATTCACACTTTCACAGTAGGCAGACACGGTGTTATTGGAAAGACAGTGGGCTATTTCTACATTTCCTTACTTTCAAATGAGTGGTGTGGGCAAGGAGGGTGCAAGTCAGGTCACAGGTGCTGCCCCCAATCAGTGGAGGCCCAAAACTCCTCCAGGCCCCAGGCAGGAAGAGCTAGCTCTTCCAGCCTGGCTGGAATGGGAGATTACAGCTCCTTCAGCCCTGGAGCTGCTGGGGGACATCCAGCTTCTGCAGACTAAGACTTACAGGAGTGGAGATCCAGCTACAGAGGAGAAATCCAGGTCCACTGGCACCAGGCAGAACCAGCATCTCCAGCCAATGGGGCACAAAGTTCAAAAGTGGCCACATGTAAATCTTGTGCCCATCCCTGTTCCACATTAAATCTGTGTAGGAGCTGTTCTATAACGCAACCTAATGCCTAGACCAATTTGCATTAAAGTCAGTGGGAGGTTTTCCAATCTATTTAAATGGGATTTGGATCTGGCCCAATTATACATGAGCAACAGAAAACCACCAATTTATCATGCTGATCATGTTCTGCAAGTTACGTGAACTGTTTCTGGTTGGTTGCTGTCATGTGGTCAGTTCCAGTAAGGTCACATGTAATGCTGAAATAAGATGGGATGGTTATTTCAGTAAAGGATAACATACTAAAAATTAATATTCCAAGCACAATTTTACCTCACTTTTTAATTCCTAAATTGAACCATAGCCAGCCACAACTTTTTTTTCCATTAGGGTAATGAGTTTTCTGTGCATTAGGAGCCTCTGCACTGTTTATATTGTGTAATTTACAACTGCGGTTACGGTTGTTTATATTAACAACCATATGGAATTGTTTATATTAACTTATAGAGTTGAAGGCTATGTAAGTTATAATTACAGAGTTGTAAACAAAGCAATACTCATGGGAAAAATCCTGGGCTGGGAACTTTCATCAGTGTTGTGAAACATTTTAAATGCTCTGTCAAACCCACAATAATTTCAAGTTCTTTATTAGCATTTTTCTGCTCATCTGCTGTGAGCACTCACACAAGAGTGTTCTCCTAAGAGAGAAGTTAGTAATGCAACATTTTAGGGGGAAATGGACAAAACGTCTGTGAATTTCACTTTTTTCCAACTAGTCGCACAAGGAAGTGGTGTTGAAGAAAGAGGATGCCAGTGGAATTGAAAAAGGAAATACTCCCAATTGCAGCAGCTTCTCTTCCATGTTGTACTTCATTGTCACTCGGTAAAGGCCTGACTCCTGTTTGTGCTCAGAGAGCCCCCAAGGCTCTGCCTTTGCTCCACGCTTCAGTTCAGCAGGGGGTAGCGACTGGGGGGCGGCGCTCTCCCAAGGTATCGGCGCTCTCTCCGCAAAGCGGCGGGCGCCGCAACGGGTGTCGAAAGGTGCATTCCCGAAGCCTGCAAAGTCGCCATAAAAAGGTGGCTGGTTTTGGTTGGGGGCGGAGGGTGGGCGGTTAATACCCGCCTCGCCCCCCAGCGGCTCAGGTTCACAGGAGAGGGATGCCCAGCCCTGCCCCCCTCCCCGGCCGCAATTCAGAGCCGCTGACCGCATGCGTGAGATTCCGTCCGCGCGGCACCAGCGTGCCCGTCGTCATGGCAACTTGATTCCGCGTCTGAGCTGTCGCCTCCGGAGGTAGGTGTGTCCCCTGATGCGCCCCCCCCCCCTTCCGCCGCTCAACTCTCCCCGCCCCCCCGTGATTCATCTAGCAACTGCACTTATGGGAGTTTTGACTTATGGGAGGAAAATGTGGCCAAATTATTTTTTTTTAAAGCAATTTGTTGTCATCAGTAATTAGTTATATTTAAATGTTCCCACAGCTAGATTCACAAAGGGATTTTGGACTGGGTGCACAAAGGGACTGAGGGATTGCGATGCTGAGTAAGGATGTTAAATATCGAGTAATTTACTAGTCTGATAGTGGAATTTCCATCGACTACTTGACTAGTTGATAGGCACGTCTGCATTCCTCCTTTGAAATGTACAAGAGGAGGGGGCTCTTGTACATTTCAAAGGGGGAATACAGAACTCCAGCTGGAAGTTTATGTGTATTTCAAAGAGGAAGAGCCTACATGGAGCCTGGGGCCAGCGGGGGACTTAGAGTCGCCTGCTGACCCTGGGCTCCATGCTGCACTGCTGCTTTGAAATGCTACGCAAAGCCCGCTCTGCATGGCATTTCCCCAGAACCCAGGGTCAGCTGGGAACTCCTCAGCTGACCCCAGGCTCTGCATGATTTGAAATGCTGGAACCCAGGATCAGCTGGGGAGTCCCTAGCTGCATTTCAAAAGGGCAGCACCGCATAGAGCCTGCAATCATCTTCCTTCTCTTTGCTGCCTCTATCTCCTCTTTGCTGCCTCTATCTGATAGTGGCAGCAGGGGGGAGGGGAATCTACTAGTGAACTAGTCGACTAGCCCTTAACATTCTTAATGCTGAGTATTGCAACACCTTGGCTGTGTCTCCATTGGCATCCCTTTCCGGAAAAGGGATGCTAATGAGACACTTCGGAATTGCAAATGCCGCAGGGGATTTAAATATCCCCCGCGGCATTTGCATGAACATGGCTGCTGCTTTTTTCCGGCTCAGGGTTTGCCGGAGAAAAGCGCCAGTCTAGACGGGATCTTGCGGAAAATAAGCCCTTGAAAGTAGGAATAAGGGATCTTCAGGAAAAGGGCTTATTTTCCACAAGATCCTGTCTAGACTGGCGCTTTTCTCCGGCAAAACCCCGAGCCGGAAAAAAGCGGCAGCCATGTTCATGCAAATGCCGTGGGGGATATTTAAATCCCCTGCGGCATTTGCAATTCCGAAGTGTCTCATTAGCATCCCTTTTCCGGAAAGGGGTGCTAATGTAGACACAGCCCTTATGTTTATGTGCCTAGGAAATCACAGGAACAGCATGCAATACACAATGCCTGAGTTAGGTACCTAGGTTCCTATCTATACAGAAGGGGAGAGAATGCACTTTAGACAGCAATCCACAAAAGCCAGCATTCTAGGCTGGGCATCTCCTAAACACCAATGGGTGATGTGACAATAGAGGTGCATCCTTAGCTTCTCTCATGAAGTTAGGCATATAAATCCATAAATCCACAAACAGGATTATTATGAAACTGTTATACTCATTAGTTCTATCTTCTAATGTTAAGCAGCATGTTGTGTCATATAGTTTCTACACTTATTTTTTCGGTTTCTGAAAAGATACAGGAAAGGAACTAATGAACATCCATCCCACAATGTCTGAAAATGAATCAACTATCAGGAAGGAAAAGGAGGAAGATGAAGTCACAGCTGACCTAAATACTGACAGACTGTACAAAATTCCTCAAGAGGTTTCTGAAAGCAATGCTAGGAAAGATTCATTACAATCAACAGAGAATCTTGAAATAGCTGGAAAATCATCGACAAGGTCTCTTGAAAAGAAAGATGAACTCCTAGTTGGCCTAAATACTGAAGGACTGAATGAAATTCCACATGAAGTTACTGAAGGAGACACTAGTAAAGATATTTTACAATCATTGGAGAGTCCTCAAAAGATTGAAGAATTACCTACGAGTAAGTCACATGAAAAAGAAGATGATGAAAACACAGCTGATCATATGGATGATGAAATGATGGAACTCCCCCAAGAAGTTTTTGAAACAAATACCAAAAGAGACACATTACAGTCAATGGAAAACTTTGAACTAGCTGAAGTATCTTCAACAAGTGTATTGCCTGAAAAAAAGAGTGCTGAATTCCCAACTGAACTAAATGTTGAAGGGCTGATGGAAATCCCTCCAAAGATTTTGGAAAGAGATGTGGAAAAAGAAACATTACACTCATTAGAAAATCTTGAAGCGTTTCAAAAATTATCAACAAGTGTGCTACAGAAAACAAGGGAAGATGAAATCATAACTGACCTAAATGCTGAAGAAGTAAATCAAATCTTTCAAGAAGACGTTGAAGGAGATGCCAAAAGAGATCAGTTGCAATCAGTAGAGAATCCTGAAATAACTGAAAAGGTATTAACAAATATATTACTTGAGGTAAAATCTGATGAATTTATGGTTAAACTAAATGCTAAAGGACTAAGGGAAATCCCTCAAGAAGTTTTTGAAATACAAACTGTAAAATATTTGCATTTAAACAACAATGAAATCAAAACTTTACATAAAAATCTAGGTAATCTGACAAGCCTGGAAATATTGTCCATTGAAGGCAATGGATTGATAGCATTGCCACCTGAAATTTCTCTTCTTCAGAAACTGAGAGTTTTGAACATCAGTCACAACCAGTTAGCATGTCTTCCTAAAGAGTTATCAAATCTTGAAAATATTAAGCAGCTTTTTGTCAGTCATAATAAAATTGATGAATTGCCAGCTGATTTGGAAGGCCTTGAAACCTTAGAAATTTTAGATCTTGCTGCGAATAATCTAAAAACACTGCCAGAAACCATGGTTTGCATGAAAAAATTGAATGTACTCAACCTTGATTTCAATCACCTCTTAATATTCCCAAAAGTTCTCTGTTATCTTCCAAACCTAATCAAACTCAGCATTTCGAGGAACCTGATTCAGAGTTTACCTAAGGACATTAAAAAGCTCAGGAGACTACAAGCCCTTTCAATGAATCACAACAAAATTATATTCCTGCCTGTGCAGCTTTTTCAACTGGGAAAACTACAAAAACTCAGGCTGGATGATAACAAGCTGGAAGTTCTTTCAGACAAAGTTGAAAATTTGCAAGAACTTAGAGTTCTTAGTCTTGCCAACAATTTATTCAGAAACATTACAGAGAATCTTTGCAATTGCACAATGCTGGAATGTCTTGTTCTTCATGGCAATCAGATAACACAACTTCCTAGTAGGATGCACAGACTTAAACATTTAAGGGAACTTTGCATAAGTAGAAATCAAATGGATAACCTAAATGAACAGATATCGCATATTCAAGACCTCTCCATTATAGAAGCTTCTGGAAATGCATTAACGTGCATTCCTGTTGAAATTAAAAATTGCATGCAGATAACTAAAGTCGACTTGAGCAATAACAAACTTTCTCAGTTTCCAGTTGGATTGTGTGCACTGGTTGCTCTTAAAATCTTAAACCTCAGTGGAAACTATATTTCAGAAATAGTACCTGACATTTCTTTTATTGAAAACTTGGAGCATCTAGAATTAAGTAGAAATAAATTGTCCTCTTTTTCTGAACACTTGTGCAGACTTACAAAACTAATTTACTTGGATTTAAGTGAAAATGAAATAATTAGCGTCCCCCCAAAAGTATCTAATATGAAGTTTCTCCAGGTACTTCTATTATACCACAACAAATTTGTCTCATTTCCCAGAGAACTGTGTGCTTTAAGGTGTTTACAGACACTTGATCTTTCAGATAATCAAATGCAGAGCATTCCCTCAGATATTTGTAATCTGCAAGTGATCAAAGATTTAAATTTATCAAACAATCAGTTATTATCTTTTCCCTCTGAAATATGTCATCTTTCATCACTGGAGAAACTCAAGTTGTGCCAAATAAATGGGTTGAAGGTAAGAGAACATTGTTTTCTTTAGGAAAAAAAATCTTAGTTGTCATACAAATTGCAGTGCTGAAAAATTAATACAGTAAAACTCCAACAGTCCGGCATTCAGTTGTCTGGCACTCCTGATAGTCCGGCATCAACTGGAACCCGGGACTTCTCAGGTCAGCTGCTCTCACAGCTGTGCCACTGTGAGCTGCATGCACGCTCATGACCCGCGCTGTTCCGCTCACGGTCCCCAGCGCACACTGCATCCAGCCTGCACATGCTAGCAGCCAGCCACCAAGCACAGGCAGCTGCTTCGGGACCCGAATATAAGGTTGGGGGAGAAAGAGGGATTGGGTGACAGCAGGGAAGGGAGGGTTGGCTCTGGGGAAGGGAAGGGAAGGGAAGCGGAGGGGGATTGGGTTGCGCACGGCGTCCCGGCCAGCTCATTGAAAAGCTGGCCACTCAGCGCACGTGCCCCAGCACCTGGAGGGAGACACGTGGCTGTACCAGCGGCTCCGGGACCCGAGCATAAGAGGTGGGGATGGGGGATTGGGTTGGGAGTATGGCCCCTTATAATACTTCCTGGTACTCTGGCATATCCCATAATCCGACACCACCTAGGTCCCAAAGGTGCCAGATTATTGGAAGTGTACTATAGTAGAATTTCTTTTAGGGGCTGAAAGTGTTGTAATGCACCTACAGTTAATAAAAACAGAAACAGTTAGGCTTTGTCTACACTATGACTTTTGCCGCAAGAGGCAATGCAAATCAAGCACAGATTAGCATTTTCCTTCGCTTCATTTGCATACTCTCTTTCATTCCGTTTTTGTGCAAGAGGTTTTTACACAAAAACAGGCAGTGTGGCCGTGGCCATTTTGCGCAAAACCCCTTTTTCCGCAATATCCTTATGCCTCTCTGAGACAGACATAAGGATCTTGTGGAAAAAGGGGATTTTCAATGAAATTTAATTAGAAAGATTAGGTCTGATTCTGACCTCACATTTTTGGAACTTAGGAATTTCTGGGTTTTTCACTTTAATAAAAAAAATCAGCTTGATCAGCAATAGTCTAATTATATTCTGCTTGGGCTGTACCTGCAGTGTGGACCAATGAGTCTCCTATCCTGATGAATATTGACAAGCAAAATGATCAATATGCAAATCATCCCACCTCCAGGAAATTCTATCTCAAAGGAACAAAACCTTACAATTTCTATTCTGTGTACTGACATAGGATTTTGACAACCACATTATCACTGCAGTCTCACATCAGGACAGATAGTTACACGGAATATTTTACTTAAAATAGAGAAAATTGCTTCAGACTTCTAAAATCTAATTTCCTGGACTGCTTATTTATTTTGTGCTAAGAGCAGAACAAAGAAATTTGCCACTAAAAATCTGTCTACCTCCTCTCCAGAATAAAATAATAGAAGAGAAGTTGTCATGGAGAAAAGTGAGCACTGTAATAATACCACCAATAAAAATTGAAACAAACACTACAATTATTTCTGAAGCAAGCCCATCCTTCTCATAAGTCATTTATAAACTTAAATAATTATCTGCTGAAAGGCTGCTGGAGCTTACTCATAAAAGAATATTGGATATTTTAAACTTTCTTGCAACAAAAACTTGCTGAGCCAGCATTTCAAAATCTGATTTTTACAAGGCTCTCCTTTCTTTTGTAGAAGTGTGTATATGACTTCTGTCCTTCACTTGCAGGGTAAATGGACTTAGAGATCTAACAGATCTGTTCCATCTTCAATTAGTATGGTAATATGATTCACTGTACTTTACTGAGAGCAATTAGCTGTGCCAAAGAAAAAAGAAAAGGAAAACTCATTCTATTTGAGTGCCCCTTTGACTGTTGTAGAAAGAATAGCAAAGAAGAGAAGTAAATGTTTCCTTTCATACTGACTGCAAAACAAAGGAGAAAAAATGTGATTGTTAGTTTCTTCAAAATCACTTCTCTAGTTACATTTATTAACCAAATTGTTAATCACAGGAATCCCCCTTGCATGCAGTTAGTTCCAACAATGCAGACGCGATACCATAATATAATTGTTATAATTATTGATAGAAATATTTTTTCTTGTATGTAGAGAAAATTCTGCTGCAGATTCTATGCATATCATCAGAATTCTTATTGGAAAACAAATCAATATCCATCAGAATGGAAGACTATGAATTTTTATTGGTGGAATTGAGTTACAGAATATATTTTTATAAGTAGGAAAAATTACTTTTTCAGCTTTTTATGCAAGAAAATATTGTCATTTACCAAATAAATGAGTAAATGTAGTAATTATTTTATCTATTTCCCAGTTAACTAAACTTCCAGAGGACCTGCCTAAACTGACTTGCCTCAGAGAGCTGGATATATCGCACAATGCATTAAAAGAAATTCCAGAAGGGATAGGAGAACTGAAACACTTGGTCATCTTAACTGCAAATAATAATTACATTAGTAAGCTTCCCAAATCTGTTTCATCACTGAGTGATCTACAGCAACTTAATCTGAGTGGTATGTATCAGGTGCCCTATCCCATAGTAAAAAGGCATGCAAAAACATATTGAGCCAGTGAAATCTATAAATATACTAGTTAAATGAACAGGTTGAAAGACAGAGGAAAATACAGCTTCCCATTCTTCATGTATGCTACAGTATATTTTGTGTCTTCATATTATAGGATCTCTCAGTCATTTACAGCTGACTTTTTTTTCTTGGTGGGAGGAATTCCTATTACATGGTGGATAATATTACTTTATAAACTGAGCTGTCTGCTTTTATACTGAGAGTATAATATTTTGTGGGGAAAAATGTTTACTCGAGACTCATTTGTTCTTGTGATCTGTGATCTGATATATGTGCCCACTCATCTTCATGGGCACATATATTTTTGCAGTAAAATGTCTTATGTCCCTACACTTTAGTCTATGCATCTGGAACACCTTTCTCTTGCCCAACACCCAGGCAATCCATGACTTGAGGGATTAACTTCTCCTCAAGTTAGGTGCAGGGCCTGAGATGGTAAGGATGCTCAAAGGTGACTAGTTCTTCTACACAAAATAGCTGAGAGATAAAGAAGGCTTTCCTTTTAATCTAGTGGTTATGGAATTCAACCTGAGCTGTGGGAGACTGCCAGTTAAAGTCCTTGCTCTGCCTAATTTAGGCTTTATAGATAACAATGTTGTTCCTATGATTTTCTTGACACCTAAAAGTTTAGTGTCACAACATCTAACAATCCTTTTGTGGATTCAGGACTGAGTTTCTGGAAGCAACGGATAGGACCTCTTGGCTGTTTGGGAAGCATTGCTTCTGTTGTTGATTGAAATTCTCAGCATTTCCCTTGAAGGCAAGTGCTAATAGCAACTATTTTAAGATCTCATCTCAAGAAGTCACCTTCTAAAGTTGTCAGTCTCACTAATTATTGACCTGCCCACTGTCTTCTATTCATGGAAACACTGACTGAGATAGTAAGGGGGCATTGATGGCGGTGGCCAGAGTCCTCAGATTTCCTAATTTATAGTCAGTCAAGTTCTGAGCTTGTGTCTAGCACAGATACTCAGATGCTAGTGATCTCCTCCTAAAAGTAAAAAAGGAGGCTACATCTACACTGGCCACAATTTCCGGAAAAGGGATGCAAACAGGTAAGTCAGGATAGGGAAATCCGTGGGGGATTTAAATATCCCCCGCGGATTTAAATAAACATGTCCACCGCTTTTTTTCTGGCTTGGGGAAAAGCCGGAAAAAAAGCGTCGAGACTGGCGTGATCCTCCGGAATAAAGCCCTTTTCCGGAGGATCTCTTATTCCTACTTTGATGGCAAGTGCAGCCAGGCTGATTGCTGAGTGCTGTGATGTGCCGAGTGTGGGCATTCAGGGCACTTCAAGCCAGGACTGCTTTGCTGTCCCTCATGGAGTTAGACAAGCGAGCGGGGAACCCCTGAGAACTGTCTGTCTGGGGTGGGGGTCGAGTCCCTTTAAGCACAGCCCTCAGCTAGCCTGAGACGACAGCTCCACGCTCTAAGCCCTAATCTGATGCCCTGCCGGCACTGCTTCTGGCCAGCCTTAACCTTGGTTCAGGGTCCACTCAATGTGGACATTCTAGTTCGAATTAGCAAAATGCTAATTCGAACTAGTTTTTAGGTCTAGATGCACTAGTTCGAATTAGCTTAGTTCGAATTAACTAATTCGAATTAAGTTAGTTCGAATTAGTACTGTAGTGTAGACATACCCTAGCAGATTAGTAAGACATGATTTTCCTTAACAGAATCCATGTTGACTTTTCCCCCCAAAATTATGTTCATCTATGTATCTGATGATTCTATTCTTAACAATAGTTTCAACTAATTTGCTTGATACTGATGTTACACTTACCGGTTTGTAATTGGATCACTTCTAGAGCCCTTTTTAAATATTGGTGACACATTCGCTATCTTCTAGTCATTAGGTAGAGAAGCTGATTTAAAGGATAGGTTACAAATCACAATTAATTTCACATTTCACAATTAATTTCACAATTTCACATTTAAGTTCTTTCAGAACTCTTGGGTGAATGCCATCTGGTCCTGGTGACTTGTTACTGTTAAGTTTATCAAATTGTTCCAGAACCTCCTCTAATGACACTTCAATCTGGGATAGGTCCTCAGATTTGTCATCTAAAAAGAATGGCTAAGGTTTGGGAATCTCCCTAACATCCTCAGCCGTGAAGACCAAAACAAAGAATTAATTTGGTTTCTCCACAATGATCTTATTATCTTTGAGTGCTCCTTTTTCATCTTAATCGTCCGGTGGCCCAACTGGTCACTTAGCAGTCTTTCTGCTTCTGATGTTCTTAAAACATTTTGCTATTGCTTTTTGAGTTTTTGGATAGCTGTTCTTCAAACTCCTTTTTGGCTTTCCTTATTATATTATTATACTTAATTTGATAGCGATTATTCTCCTTTCTATTTTCCTCATTGGGATTTAACTTCCACTTTTTAAACAAAGCTTTTTTATCTCTTGCTGCTTTTTTTACTTGGTTGTTAAGATATGGTGGCACTTTTTTGGTTCTCTTACTTTTTTTTTAATTTGGGGTATACATTTAAGTTGGGCCTCTATTATGGTGTCTTTGAAAAGTCTCCATGGAGCTTGCAGGGATTTAATTTTTGGCATTGAATCTTTTAATTTCTGTTTAAGTAACCTCCTCATTTTTTAGGAGGTTAGTTAAACATTCCCCTTTCTGAAATTAAATGTCACAATGTGGGGTTACTGAGGTGTTTTTCCCACCACACAGATGCTACATTTTATTACATTATGATCACTATATCTAAGTGGTCCAATTATATTTACCTCTTGGACAAAATCCTGTGCTCCACTTAGGACTAAATAAAAAATTGCCTCTCCTCTTGCATGTTCCAGACCAGCTGCTCCAAGAAACAGTCATTTAAGATGTCAAGAAAGTATTAGAATCTAGGCTGCTCCTTGTTGCTCAGTTAGCAGATGTTGACAAAATCAGTCCTTTCCATCTGCACCTGGTGAGATTATTGTAATAGGCTCATTTAGTGGTGGGCCTTCTCTGAAGTTTTCCATAAAATGTATCACCTAAAAACTAGCTACTGTAATGTGATCTGTGGTACAACCTAAAACCCTAGGAAAGCTGAAGCTAATGAAAACTGTGCCTGCACAAATGTAAGTAGAGTGTGTCAGAGAAAATAAGCAGATTTTGTTTTATTTATCTCTACTAAAGATAGTATACAAAGCATCAAACTTGTATTTCTGATATCTGTGTTAAAGCTCCTGAACTGAAACCTCAAGATTTGACACTATCTTGCTTTATTATCTCCTGAATGTTCTAAAGACTTAAATGGTGTTTGTATGTATTTTTTTCTGTCTTTATATAGGAATTAGATACAGTGCCCCATCAGCTAATTCCGAAATTATTATATACAAAAAACCCTAGAGTTTTAAGGTGCTTTAGTAGCCCCTGGAATCACAGTTAACATTGTCCCCCACTCCTAAAGTCTGAAATGGCAACCCGGTGAGCCAGGAGTGGCCAAAGGTTGTAGAAGGGCTTAGGGCTGTGACAGGATGCAGCCCCCATGTGACCTGGCAAAGCCCACCTTGAGCTACAGGTAGAGTGCCAGGCACCACAAGCTGCAGCAGCAGAACAGAAGTAAGGGTGATAATACACCATATAGTATGCAAGCCTTACTTCTGCACTGCTGCTGGCAGTGGTGTTGTCTTCAGAACTGGGCACCTGGCAGAAGCCACCAGAGGTGATTGGTGAGGGCAACTCTATGGGAGCACCCACCATGTGCCCCCTTCAGCCTGGACAAGGGCCAGAACAACCCACGTCTGCCTCCAGCCCCTCCTCTCCCGCCCTTGCTCTGCCTTTTCCCTGTCCCTTCTTGCCCCTGCTCTGCCCCACCCTGCCTCTTCCTCTGGCTGCGTCCAGTGAGTGTAGGGGCTGTCCCAACCCTCCTGCAGAGCAACGTGGGACTAGAGCAGTGTGAGTTAGAGCTGCCTTGCTTTCCTGGCCGTGATACTGCTGATGAGTGTGTGGGGAGGGGGCATGGACTCTTACTGCCAGCGCTGGCCCTCCAGCCCCACTAGTCTCCCCACTGGCTGTTGGCTGGACTTTCAGGGACCGGTGCTGCTGCCCCCTGCAGTCACAGCCAGTGCTGCAGCAGGGAAAGTGCAGCAAGCTTTGCTGTACTTTCCCTGCTGCAGTGCTGTCAGTGAATGTCACTGGCCCTCCGATCTCACCTCACTAGTTCTCCCACCAGCTGCTGGCATGTCCCTCCCCTCTGGGGGTGCGTGCATGTGACGCTTATGCACTCCTACATGTTGTGTCTGGCAGTCATTGCTATGAGACTGCCCTGTCAGTGCTTAATTTATGCAATCGCTGAACCCTGGCACCTTTTTCAATACAAAGTAAACAGTAGAGGGAGGTATTGAGGCCTGAAGATGATGAGGGGATAAGGAGCCCAGGGATCCTGCAGGGGCCAGGGATATAGAGGAGTACTAAAATACAAGTTCACCAAGAGTGCCATTTTCCCTAACACTTGCTAGCCAACCTCAGGCCCCTCACCTGGAGGAGACTGGAGTGGCCCCTGTTAGTCACCTAACATCCTATATAATGAATGGGGAGAGATAGGCACATGATAATACAATCCGCTAAGTGAACACTCCAGGCAGGTTGCTGCCTAACCTAGCCAATGGGAGATGCCAAAAAAAGGTGTGTGTGCTAACACCCACCCCTCTCTCAGACTGAGGTGTCTAAATCCAATCTGCAGGCAGAAACATATGTGATCCACAGTTGGAACCATTTTCCTGGAGTCAGGCATCTGTGGTACTCACAGTATTGTGGGAATAACTGAAGTTCAGTGTCTGCCTCACTCCACTTCGTAGCTAGGAAAGCAATGATAGCCCTTTGGGGGCCCTAAACAGAAATATTCCTCCCAACACATATTAATTAATAGGGGCTCCCCGGAAGTGTGTTGGCCCCTTGGTACTTGTTTAGTCTGCTTATGACTAGTGCCAGCTCTGAGAGCATGTCAGTGGCCCACTTTATAACTTTTAAGACCAGTGGCTGTAGTACTCACCTGGGATGAGGGAGATCCAGTTCAATTCCACTCTCTCTGCCATACGGGAGAAACTAGAAAGGATCTGAATAGGTTTCTCCCTCCTCTCAGGAGAGTTGCTTTAACATTCTGATGTGAAGGGGGCCAAATGTCGGAAAAGCCTCTTCTGACAAAAGAATCGGAAAAAGCTACACAAAATGCGGAGGACACTCAAAGAGGAGTAAGAGTTATTTTGAGGAAAGGGTTTTATCTCAAAATAACCCCATTTTTTCTCTCAAAATAGCGTTATTTCGCAATAGCGCCATAACGTGATTATGCAAATGAAGTGTGGGATATTTAAATCCCCACTTCATTTGCAATTTCGGGTGTCTGCATTTGCATTCCTCGAGAGAGAGAGAGGAATGAAGTGTAGACATACCCTAACTGAACAAAACTTAAAAAAATAACAAATGGTCCTGCAGTACCTTAGGGTATATCTACATATCAAAGTTAATTCAAAATAACAGCCATTATTTCGAATTAAGTTTCCTAGCGTCTACACAGCCAAACCACGATTTTGAAATAAATTCGAAATAGCAGAGCGCTTATTTTGAATTTGGTATACCTCATTCCATGAGGAATAATGCCAAATTCAAAATAGCTAAATCGAAATAAGCGCTGTGTAGATGCTTATTTCAAAATAGGGGGCCTCTAGCCCTTCCCAGGGTGCCCTGGTGGCCACTCTGGGCACAACCAGGAAAACTCTTCTGCTCCCTCCACCAGCCCCGGAGCCCTTAAAATGGTAGACTCTGGCCACAGTGCCTGTGTCAGCTGCAAGCCTGCCAGCACAGAGCCAGCAGTCTGTGCATCTGGCCCAGCATAAGCCAGCAAACCAGTGGTACCCAGCCCTTCACCGCTCTCCAGGAGCAGGCCGGCAGCTCCCAGGTGCCTGCAAGGGCCACAAAAAGTGGACCTCATTGAGGTTTGGGGGGAGGACTCCAATGTCCACGATCTCCACACTAGACACAGGAACGTGGCTGTCTACAGGCAGATGGCTGGCAGCCTAGCCACTAAAGGCCACATGCACACCCAGGAGCAGGTGCACATGAAAATCAAGGAGCTGCCGCAGGCCTATGCCAGGGCCTCAGGGGGCAGCTCCCAACCAGGGGCTGACCTGGACTCTTGTCCCTATTACGATGCCCTGGACTACATCCTGGGGGGTCAGACATTCTGTATTACCCAGGTGGTCATCAACCCTGGGGCAGAGGACCCTGCCCGTGACACCCAGGAGTAGGACGTCCAGGAGCTGCAGGAGCCTGGAGGGAGCATGCCCTGCATGAAGGACCCCTGAGCCATCCCAGCAAGCCTGTTCCCGGAGTCATCCGAGGCTGGGGAGGCCTCGACATGTGAGTGACATCATTGTCTCCTTATGCAGGGCGGGGGGGGGGGGGTGAGAAGAAGAGGGAAACCAGAGACTGCGCCCATGGGCCTTGCTGACCACGGAGCACACAGCAACCTATGCATGTGGCATGCCACCCTGGGCATGTGGCCCCGGCTGGCTGCCACCCAGGGGTCCTGGCCTGTTACCCACATGCATGTATGTATGATGACACATGACATGCTCCTGACCCCGGGGAGGAACACTGCACGATGCCCTCCCTCCACAAGCCCCCTCTATGCAGAGGCAGGGCACATCTCCCTTACCCCCTCCCCACACACACACTATATACAGCACAGGGGCCAGCTCACGCTCCAGGGATAGCAGGACATGACGGTTCAGACACCTGCCATCCTCGCTGTGCAGAGGGGAGCTGGGCTCTACCCACTGTGTCCCCAGGGAGAACTGACCACTTCTCGTGTTTCTCCACAAATGTAGCAGCTGCGAGTGCAGGGTGCACCACACCGCCCAGAACATCTTCCTGCACCCGGGCCTTCAGCAGGCTGACCCGGAACCAGGAGGAGTACTAGCGGCAGCACCAGGAGCTCCTGCGAAGGCAGGTCTGCTGCCAGGAGCACTGGGTGCAGGAAGACCTGCAGCTACGGTGGGAGAGCTTGCGGGAGCTTCTTGACCAGGGGCATGCTATCCGTGACCACCTGCAGACCCTTGTGCAGAGACTGCTGCCTCCTGCCACTCTAGCCCTGCGACTGCCCCAGCTATCACTCCTCCTCCCACTCCTGCTCCCCCTCCTGCTTCTTCCTCCCCCCCCCCCACGCACCCCACCCTGCGTACCCACTCACCACCTGGGGATGCTGAGGCCCCCCGCACCTGAAGTACTGGGAGACAGGTGGATCAGCAAGATCCTCAACCCTGAGCTTCTCCTCCCCTTGCCTCCCCCTACCAGCTCCCTCCTCCCGGGTTTCCCCTCCTCTCTCCCACCTTCATTCCTCCCTCACCCCAGTTATGGTCAATAAAGAGAGTTTGTTTTTGGCAACACACATGTTTTTATTGTGTATCAGGAAGGGGGTTTGGGAGAGGAAAGTGGAAGGATGTGAGCATGAAATGAGGCACAAGCCCCCAGTGGGGCACACCAGGGAGACTTTAGTCCTCCTCCGGGTTGAAGCTCTCCTGCAGGGCCTCCCGGATATGGACAGCCCCCCGATGGGCCTCCCTGCTGGCAGCCATGTGGGAGTGCGTGTAGAGGCCAGCCAAGTGGTCGGCCTCTGCCATCCAGGCTGACAGGAAAGCTTCCCCCTTCTGCTCACACAAATTATGTAGCACACAACATGCTGTCACCATGTGCAGAATATTCCACTCAGAGAGCTCCAGGCGGGTGAGGAGGCATCAAAATCGGGCCATCAGCCAGCCGAAGGCACCCTCTACCGCAATGCGGGCCCTGCCGAGATTGGGATTAAAGGCCTGTCAGGAGGGGTTGAGGTGTCCCGTATAGGGCTTCATGAGCCAGGCTTGTAGTGGGTAAGCTGCATCCCCCATTAGGCACACAGGCATGTCCATGTCCCCGACCCTGATGTGGTGGTCAGGAAAGAAAGTCCCGGCGTGCAGCCTCTGGCACATGGAGGAGTTGCAGTGCACCCGCACGTTGTGTGCTTTGCCGGACCAGCCCACGTTTATGTCCAAGAACTGGCCATGGTGGTCAGACACGGCCTGCAGGATGACCAAGAAGTATCCCTTCTGGTTGATGTAGAGGGAGGCCTGGTGGTCCGGGGCACGGATGGGGATGTGTGTCCAGTTGATTGCCCCCCCCCCCGCAGTTGGGGAAGCCCAGGGTGCCAAACCCCTTGATCACCATATCCAAGTTGGGGAGGCGGATGACTCTGCGAAGCAGCACTCTATTGGTGGACTTGACCACCTGCACAGGGACACACAAAACCGAGAGTCACTGGGGTGCCAGGGTGGCTGAGGGTGCTCCTTCCCCGCCACTGCCTCACGCCCCCAATCCCAGGAGCAACCCTCCCCCCCCCGCAATCCTGGCCGCCACGGGCAGTGTGTAGTGCCGCTGGGACAGACCAAACCCTCCCAGGGAGGGGACTTCCACCACTCCCCCTCTTTTCCCTAGGGCAGCCCATCCCCTCCTTGCACCCCCCCCCCCCCAGCACAGTGGCCAGAGATTGCCATACCTGCATGAGCACTGCTCCGACGGTGGATCTCCCCATGCCGAACTGGTTCGCCACGGATCGGTAGCTATCCGCTGTGGAGAGCTTCCAGAGGGCAATGGCCACACGCTTATGGAGGGGAATGGCAGGCCTCGTGTGCGTGTCCCGTCGCCGCAGAGCAGGGGTGAGCCACTCACAGAGCTCGAGGAAGGTGTCCTTCATCCTGAAGTTCTGGGTCCATTGTTGGTCTCCCCAGCACTCCAGAACGATGTGGTCCCACCAGTCGTTGTTGGTGTCCAGACGCCAGATGCGGTGGGGCACACTGGCGACTGGGTGCTGCTGCTTCTCCTCCCTGGTCCCCAGGTGGGTCGGGAAAAGGGCCTGGGGGTTGGACTGCAGCAGATGATGCCAGGCAGTCTCCAACAATTGGAGCCAGGCTTGTAGCAATGCATCCAAAATGAGCACCAGAGTGCCCAGGGGAGGCTCTGGCTCCATGATGCCAAGTGCTGTGATGTTCTGAGTCAGGGCAACCAAAGCAGGCAGAGAGAAAAATGCTTTGCTGTCCCTCAGCGAGGTAGGCAAGCAAGCAGGGAAAGCTGAGAACTGGCTGTCCAGGGGGGGTCCCTTTAAGCACAAGCCTCAGACAGCCTCAGGCAGCGGCCACACAAAGCAACTACTGACCTGATGCCCTACTGGAACTGGTTTCAGCTGCCCTTAAATGTGATTCAGCATCCCAATCAGTGTGGACGTGCTATTTCAAAATAGCAAAATACTATTTCGAAATGCATTTTGTGTGTAGACACATTATTTCGAAATAACTTATTTCAAATTAACTATTTCAAAATAAGATATTTCGAAATAACGGTAGTGTAGACATACCCTTAGAAAATAACAAACAATGTAGTTGGTATCATGAGTTTTTGTGAGTGCAACCCTCTGCTGCAGGACCATTTATAAAATGGGCACCACCACCCCTTCTAGATGGATTTTGAATGGGTCCTCATTCGGTGAGAGTCCTCAGAGGGTGCCTACCAGATTAGGTGCCTCATGCAACTTAAGTGGCCAAATGCCTGTCATTCCACAGTTTGGCTATGTCTACACTGCAAGGTTTTGGTGGAAGAAGTCTTTTGTGGAAGAGTTCTTAAGCAAAAACTTCTTGCGCAAAAACACCTCCACACCTCAAAGTGCATTGAAAAAGTGATGTGCTTTTGCGTGAGAGAGCAGCCTGACTGCATGGACGCTCTTGTGCAAGAAAGCTCTGATTGCCATTAACAGAATGGCCATCAGAACACAGGTGCTTTTTTTCCTCTGGAGCGTCCACACTTGCCTTTTGGTGCAATAGCTGTAGTGCAAAAGGGAGTTATGTCTCGTAGACAGAGGTTTATCTACACCGACAAAAGTAGGTAAACCACTGTTCTACCGTTTTACTGCTGATTTACCTACGCAAAAGCGCATTTGAGGTGTGGACGCTTTGCTGGTTTTTGTGCAAAAACTGTCATTTTTGTCCAAAAACCTTGCAAGGGTAGACGTAGCCTTTGTGAATGACTTGAGAGTTTAGGTGGTAAATAGGGATCTGCATGCCCTAGGGGGAGGGAGCAGTACATGTGCTTCAGGGTCTAAAAATCAGGCACTAAGGGAACTTTTACAGCAGAAAGTTAGGCACTGAGTGAGTTTAGACATCTACACGTTTTGGCTGCAGGAGTTTTTTGGATCACAGTGGTGCTGTACACAAGGACTTAGGTGCCTGAGTTGCTTTGAGGATTCCATCCTTAGTTCCTCCACTTTGATTCATTACGTCTAGCTTTCTTAGCCTACTGGCTATGCTGTATGTAAAACACAACTTTTTTTTCTGTGATTGGTGTGGGAGTGGGCTAAATTATGTATAGTGTGATTAGAATATGGGGTGATTCTGAGGAGTATTATTGTGGTGTGCAAATATATTTATAAGTTGTAGAAGCTGCTTGTTATATAATAGACATTATTTTATTTGCTGTTGTGGTTAACTTTTATAAAAGCTATCAGAATAACATGGTAGTTTTGTATAAATCTATGTAAAAGGTGAAAGATTTATACAATCTGAAGAGAAACCAGAATATAACAAAATAGTATTAATTAAATAACTAGTTATTAGAAAAATATTTAAGGATATTCAGCCAGATACTCTTTATTAGTTTGCTTGTATGTGCAACTTATTGTTTTGATGCTTTAATTGAATTTTTATTATAACATGGGACTATTGGTTCTTCTGTGTTATATTTGCTCACACTTGCAATGGGAGCAAATGTCTCAGTCATTAGACTGAGGCATTTCTTGAGAAACTCCACCATCAAGTGCAGCAAAGAGAGGACTCAAAAAGATTCAGGATCCACATATCTTCATAATTAAATTTTTATTTATTTTCTTTTGTTTCATAGTTCAGTGTTCAGATTAAATTTTCCTTAAATAAAACAATTATCAGTTCATAAATGTAGAATATTTTGTCATTTTTGTTAGTGTGACGCATTCATAAAAAGACATTTTATCTTAAAATCAGATAAGAACATAAGAACATAAGAACGGCCGTACTGGGTCAGACCAAAGGTCCTTCTAGCCCAGTATCCTGTCTGCCGACAGTGGCCAGCACCAGGTGCCCCAGAGAGGGTGGACCGAAGACAATAATCAAGCGATTTGTCTCCTGCCATCTCTCTCCAGCCTCTGACAAACAGAGGCCAAGGACACCATTTTATCCCCTGGCTAGTAGCCTTTTATGGACCTAACCTCCATGAAATTATCTAGCTTCTCTTTAAACTCTATTATAGTCCTAGCCTTCACAGCCTCCTCTGGCAAGGAGTTCCACAGGTTGACTACACGCTGTGTGAAGAAGAACTTTCTTTTATTAGTTTTAAACCTGCTCCCCATTAATGTCATTTGGTGTCCTCTAGTTCTTCTATTTAGGGAACTAATAAATAACTTTTCTTTATCGGCCCTCTCCGCACCACTCATGATTTTATAGACCTCTATCATATCCCCCCTCAGTCTCCTCTTTTCTAAACTGAAAAGTCCCAGTCGCTTTAACCTCTCCTCATATGGGACCCGTTCCAAACCCCTAATCATTTTAGTTGCCCTTTTCTGAACCTTTTCCAAGGCCAAAATATCTTTTTTGAGGTGAGGAGACCACAGCTGTACACAGTATTCAAGATGTGGGCGTACCATAGTTTTATACAGGGGCAGTAAAATATTCTGGGTCTTATTTTCTATCCTTTTCCTAATAATTCCTAGCATCCTATTTGCCTTTTTGACCGCCGCTGCACACTGCGTGGAAGTTCTCAGAGAACTGTCCACGATAACTCCAAGATCTCTTTCCTGATTTGTCGTAGCCAAATTAGCCCCCATCATACTGTACGTATAGTTGGGGTTATTTTTCCAGATATGCATTACTTTACACTTATCCACATTAAATTTCATTTGCCATTTTGTTGCCCAATCACTCAGTTTGGTGAGATCTTCTTGGAGTCCCTCACACTCTGCTTCTGTCTTGACTATCCTAAACAGTTTTGTATCATCTGCAAAGTTTAGTACCTCACTGCTTACCCCTTTCTCCAGATCATTTTATGAATAAGTTGAAAAGGATTGGTCCCAGGACTGACCCTTGGGGGAACACCACTAGTTACCCCTTTCCAATCTGAAAATTTACCATTTATTCCTACCCTTTGTTTCTTGTCTTTTAACCAGTTCTCAATCCAAGAAAGGACCTTCCCTCTTATCCCATGGCCATGTAATTTACACAAGAGCCTTTGGTAAGGGACCTTGTCAAAGGCTTTCTGAAAATCCAAGTATACTATATCTACTGGATCCCCTTTATCCGCATGTTTGATATAACCCCTTCAAAGAACTCTAATAGATCAGTAAAACAGGATTTCCCTTTACAGAAACCATGTTGACTTTTGTCCAACAAATTATGTTGTTCTACATGCTTCACAATTTTATTCTTTACTATTGTTTCAGATGACAGTCCAGCTGAGAGTTAAGTTCTATTAAAGCAAAACCTTAGTTAGTGTTCTACTACTTCTGAAATATTCTATTTCAGATATTCTGAAAGGATATAACATAAGTTTTTATTATTATATACTTGAAAAGAAGCCAACCCCAATTTATCTTTCTGTTCAACACAAAACATTCCTGCAGTGTGGGAATGTAAAGGAATGTGGCAGTTTGCTTTGAGGTTCTCTACCCAAGTGTCCTAACTGACTTGGAATGAAAGTGGTGCCTCACTATCTGCCCATCCACTGTGCTTTACAGTCAGCAAGGGCTGCTAGAAGTCCTGAGTTGGAAGTTATTGAAATGTTCCTTGATTAGCATTATCAGAATTTTCCTTTTACTTACACCAAATGTAACTCAGGAGTAACCAATTCAAAGTTTCCCTCTTTCATTGCTCTGAACATGTTACTCTTCAAGTCTCTTCTCTGGCACACCCTACCCTTCTACGCTGAGTTCAGTTTCTTCACTTCACTCTCAAGGGCCTGCTCAACTTCTCTCCTATTTGCTTTTCTGCTTTCATTTTTGTTCCCCTCTATACCTCATTTCAAACTTCCTGTATCCTTTATATTATTCACACTTGTCTTCACTCCTCATCTTCCATTAGAGCAATCTCCTTTTTCTTACACTTCTACTAATTAATCTGCATCTCTTCCTTCAGTCTCTACTAAAGACACACTTCTTCCATAAGTGCTACAGATGGCTTCTGTAAGAATCCAACTCTAGTGCAAACTTTTACAGGCATCGGATATATTATTTGTGTCTGGACCTTTGTAGTTTTTCCTGTACTGTGAACCTGGTCCAAAGCCTACTAATGCCAATGGAAAGATTCCCTATTTTGCAGACATCCTGAGGAAGGGACTCTGTGCATGGCTGAATTTATTATCAGAACCAACACATAATAACTTTAAAGGGATTTAATTGAGTTGGTATTCATGTATTGAAATTCTTTAGATTAATAGAATACAAATATAATTAACTATTTGTATTTTGTCAGGAAATCAGTTAATATGTTTGCCAAGTGATCTCCATCATCTTCAGTCACTGAAGGACATCAATTTTGATGAAAATCCTCTGATCAGACCTCCACAGGAAGTCTGTAAAGGAAAACAACTATATACCATTGTACGTTACCTGGAGAGTGCTGATGAAAGAGATGGTATGTTAAGAATAGAGTGTAATATGTTAATATTAGAGTGTAATATCCTGGAAAACATACCATTCAAGTATTAAAGATCTCTCTCACACACATTTTTATAAAAACTTTAGAGTGCAATTCTCTGTCTGTGAATCTATCTATCTGTGTGTCTGTTTGTTCAAGAACTCCTAAATCGTAAGAGCTAGGACTACCAAATTTGGTATGCAGCTTCCTCATACTTTAACTTAAACCAGTGTCAGGGTTTGGTTGTGCCCAGGAAATGGGAAGTGCCAGGAATGGGACTGTTTTCCATGCAAAGGGAGGGGGCAAAGAGAAGAGGAATGTGAAAAAGAGGGGTACAGAGAGGAGGGATGTGATACTGAGAGTAGCCACTGGAGCAGCTGCAGCACCAAGAGAGTGGCCAGCAGGGTTGGGGCTACACCATACTGCCTGCCTCCAGACATGGTAAGCAGTCCTCCTTCTCCAAACCTGGAGCCTGTCCCCTTCCTGTGGAGAGCCTGCAAGCGTGGTGGGGGGGGCGCTGGAGGAAGGGTCAGTCTTGGTGCTATGTGTCTCTAAGTCAGGGATGTTTCTCTAAGTCCAGGATGGGGAAACTATGGCCTGTGGGCTGGATCTGGCCCCTGGCTTGCCTTGATCTGACCCGCTAAGGGTCATCTCCCCCCACGCCACAGCAGGATGAGCCGGTGCTAGTGCTCCAGCCTCACAGTGAGTTTCCAAGCCTCGCCATCCCTCTCCTCAGTATAGCCAGGAGCACAAGTGCCAACTTCTCACTGCAGGGGAAGCAGTGGGAATGTGGCACTAAAGCCCCTACATGGCCAACCCCTGATGGGAGGGGGAAGTGTCTCTGCATGCTGCAGTTCCCCTCCCCTCTGGCAGGGGGAACAGCAGTGTAGGGAAGCACTTGTCTGCAGGTTCCACTCCAGTCATTCTCATTGGCTGGGAATTGCAGCTAATGGGAGCAGCAGGGAGAAGGTGCCTGCAAGTGCAAGGCAGTGAGAAGTCACCTAGGCCCCTCCCTGGGAGCTGCGCCAGGTAAACATCCCAATCCCCTTCCCCCTCCTGCACCCTACCTCCCTCCTAGACCCCTCAACCACATTCTGCACCCTTCCTGCCACTCAGACCCTGCACCCCACTCCGCTTCTGCACCCTACCTCCCGCCCAGACCTTGCATCCCCAGACCACGCCTGTACCCTACCTCTGCCTAGACCCCACACCCCAACACCCAGCTTGCTCCCCGGTAGTACCCTCCCACACAATGAACCCCTCACTTTTAGCCCTACCCCAGATCCTAGAGAGGGCCTAAAAATCTATTAGTTCCAGTGTGATATTATTGGATTTAATATGAACATGTAGATTATTATTACACCCACTGTTTTGTGTTTGCTCCAAATTGTGTGCAAAGTGGGCCTAGTGAGGTGTTTATTCAAAGCATATGCTTTGCTGAGTCTGTTTATGCTATTCATATGCCTGTATGATTTTTGTATGTGAAGTTATGAATGTTGGCTATGTAATGATATTTCAAGTACTTGCTTCTGGGAGACAGCAACAGGCATTGCCCACCTATTATTAAGTTTCGCTACTGAGTGAATAGCCGTATTTGATTGGCAATGGACCTTAAATGTTGCCAATAAACATCTGAAGAATTTTGCAGTCAAGCAGGTATCCTATGGCCCTTTGCTTAAAAAGGACATAGACAAGTGACTTACTCATATGACAATCTCCATCTTGGGAGGTACTTTCACATAGCAAGAACAATGGTATTCCCTCCACACGGGCAAGGATATAAAAAGGGCTCCAGAAGTTCTTCCATCTGTGTCTTCACTCCAGCTCTTCACTTCAGAAGTCTCTTTGCTATGAACAAAGGACCCGGAAGGACTGCTGGCCCATCCTAATAAAGGAGGCACTCCACACTCTGTTAAGATAGCAGTTTATTCCATCTCTGCTAAGAGCCTGCACCAGGAACTTTCTCATTGGTATATGTAATGCAATTCCTTTGAGCAATTCTACTCCCAACCTTTCATTTCTTTCTTTTAATAAACTTTTAGATTTTAAAGGATTGGCACAGCATGCTCTTTTGGATAAGTTCTAAGGTATAAATTGACCTGGGAATGTAGCTGGTCCTTTAGGTCTGGAAGACCCTGTCCTGGTTTTCATTACCTCTCATCTGTGTAAGATGTAGTACTGGTTGTAGCATAGGTAAAGCTGGAATGTTTGAGGGAATTGCTTGAGGCAGCTGACGTGTTCTTTGTGGCTGGTTATATATGTCTTATAGCAGTGTTTCTTAATCTTTTTAAGACCGAGGAATACCGAACATTAATTTTTTTAATGAGGAACACCAAGGATTTTTTGTTGAAAAAAAAAAAGGAAAGAAAAATGGCCAGGGGGAAATTATCGGGGAAAATAGGGTCAGGGGACAGTTATTGAGCGCAAAAAAAAAAGAAAAAAAAAAGGCACCTGCCCCTTTAAGGACAGCCATTTTGAATTCTGTTGTTCTCCACGGCAGATCAGTGTGCCAAAGAACACAGTTTAAGAAACATTGCCTTATAGTGATGAAGGATTCCCCCCTCCCCCCGTCTTGAGCTGTAAGAAGCTGTTTCTAAGCAATTTATTCCAATGATCCATCATATTATACCCAGGTCCCCAGAAGAAGGAGTACCTAGGCACTGTTCCCTCCCACCCCCATGCAAGGCTGTAGTGTTAGCAGAACCCTGGTTCCCCAAATTGTGTGAGGTTAGTGTCTCCCCGCCCCTGCTCCTCAGTTGGGAGCCATGTCAGTGAGGGTTTTTTTGTTGTTGTTTTTGCTCCTCACACATGTGTGGCCCCTGACTGATTTTTCTGAGAGTCAGTAGCCCTGACCCAGAAAAGATCCCTCATCCTGCTCTAAGTCATTCTTTGTATGAGACACATCTTAGTCTTCTTCTCCTCCCTAATCAGAGTGCTGTGTGTTTTTCATCTCCTCCCCTGCCAAGTTGTCAGCTCTGTGCCATGATCACAATACTGTGCCTGTGCTGTACCCAAAAACTGCCAAATTTCGGTCCCTCAAAGTTTCACTGCTGTATGTCTTTGCAGTAACTGGAGTCTTCTAGATTCCACAATTGAAAAAAAAGATAAATAGTTACATTAATGGTGAATGTTAGATACATTATATCAGTTTCATTTGATAAAGTATAACACTTGTAATTGTTTATATTTAGGGAAAATTTTGCAGAAGATATTAAAGATAATTGCTGGGAATGTTTCCTTTGAAAATTTTGAATTTTTCTGCCAGAAACTTCAATGTAATAACGCTGAAATTAAATTACTTGAAAATAACAGGTCAGTTACAAATACAAAATAGTCTTATTCTTAATGTAATTTAGTTTTTGTTACTATTTTTATGTCATGTAATAATTGTGATAATGATATAATCAAGTATTAATTACTATCAAAATGTTTTGTATAGCATATACGGTATAATATACCTATAGTTCATTTTGAGAAACTTTTATTTAAGCCTTTGAGTTTCTCAAACATCTGTTCAGTAGCATTTTCATTTTTTTCTGTTTAGGTCTCTTGTATTGGAAGAGAAAATCCTTCAGGCACTGGAGAGTTGGAAACGTGAAAACCAAGCTCTAACTCCTGCTGAAATGATAGAACAGTTGATCAGAATACTAACAATGACAGGCATGCATTATCTGACCAACAAAGTGAAAGCTTTAAAAATCTATGCACAGTCAGTAAAATTCTAATAGCAGATGAACAAAAAATCATTTTTATTTATGAACAAACTGAAATATTGTGATATTTGTTTCTGAGAATATTGCTCTGAATGTGCCATAAATTGAGAGACTAAAAGGTTAATCTCTTATTAGAAGTTGGTTTGTAATTCTGTACATCTTTTCAACATGTGCTGAGTCCAAAACCTTCCCCACAAACATTCAAAACGTCAATTACTTCTTTTTCTTGATTTCTGGAGTGGTAAAGAAGTATTTTTAATATGCTAAAAATACATTACCTGCTTGCAAGTGCCCGTAAGATATGAAATCAATAAAGTAATTAATTTACCTAAAACTGATTAATCAAACGGACTTTATTGTTTTTATACTAGAAGATTTACCTGGTGTTTCTTGGGTCCTCAACTCAAAAAAGTTTTGTTTTTCCTTCCTTTAAATCATTGCTCTGCAGTGGGGCAGAGGAAGAAGCTGGCTACCCCAGGGAGAGAAAACAACCTTAGCCCTCTTTCGTTGCAGCAGCTTAGGGCCTGGTGAGAAATGCCTGTTCATGGCTGCTGCAGCTTCAGCGGACATGTGAGAGGAGAAGTGCATGCTGGGAGACAGACAGACACACAAACAGACAATGTTTCTGAAATATATAGTAGAATCGGTCCTTTTTGCAACCCTTCCCCCTGCTGGCCCAATGGTGTTATAGCTGTGCTGGTCCCCATTTCTGGCCCTTTCAGCCCTCCTGTGGTCATTCTGCAGTATAAGTCCCTTGTACCAGACCCCTCCTTTTCCATTTTATGAGAAACAATGAAATTTCACTCACATCCCATTATCTTGGCACAACCAAATCCTGACTTTCCTTCAAGTTATGACAAGAGGAAGCTGCATATCAAATTTGGCTGTCCTAGCTATAACAGGGCCTGCCTCACAGAGCCTCTCCTCCCCACTTGGGCTAGACCCTGTTATGCTTTTCAGTTCTCTTTCCCCTTGTTCCCAAGAGTCCACATCCCCAGGACGGGTTAGAGTTCATCCCCAGTCCAACAACAATCCCCCGGGAGTTGCCACTCGTCATCACCCGGGGTCTCTGGTTTGATATTCTGGGTGCCCTCCGCTTCCCGGCGTCCCCTGAGGACTGTCAGGAATCTGTCAGGGAGAGGACAACCCACTATGCCAGCCAGTGCTTACCATCCGCCTCCCCTTGGGACTGGCTGGCCTCCTTTTAAACTCCCCCGCTTCAGAGGCGGCACCCGGGGACATGTCACTTGCGCTGCCTCCCCCAGCCCACCTCTCTGCAGGGTCTTAAGGCCACCACTGCGTGGGGCTGGTAGAGCATAGGTGCCGCCAGTCTGTATCCGACCCGCTGCGGCCCCTCGCCCCGGGTCCTAGGGCTGCTGGCTTGCTAGCACGTAGATGCCGCAAGTTTGGCACAGCACGGCATAGCCAAGCTGGCGCGGCCCCTGCCCAGGATCCTAGGGCTGCCAGCTCGCGGGGCCATTAGTGCGCAGGCGCCGCAAGTCTGGCGTGGCCCGGTGTGTCCAAGCCAGCACAGGCTCCACCCGGGATCTGGGATGAAGGGGGGCACTCCCCGGCATACTGTGGTAAGCAACCCGCTGTCACACTAGCTCTTACTGGTTAGGAGGAAGTCTTGAACATATGGACTCAGGGATGGACAGACAGACAGATGCACATTTCTAAAAATATAATAAGATCACACATTTAACTTCATGAATAATTATATACTTTTCAGTTTTTCTGTCATTTTCAATAGGTTTTTCAGGACAATTTTAGAAGGCATATGTGGTTATATACTTTTTCACTTGTTTAAAGTCTGGTAATGTCAGGGGACGGGAAAAAGGGGAAACCAAATAAAACAGGTTTGTCTGGAAGTGTCATACCCATACACTGGTATTGGAATCAAGCAGAGGTGAAAGTAACTTGAATTTCTTACGGGTATTGTCTTATCACAATCCCCCGCCTTTAGGGGAGAGCGTAGGGCAGAGCGTGGGGAATATGTGATATGATTGTACCTGTAAGAAATTTAAGTTACTTTCACCTCTGCTTGATTCCCATACCTATGTATGGTATGAAAAACTTTACTTTTTTTTGACAGACAACTTAGCAGTTAGCTGACAGGAGCACTGTATCTGATTTCTATATAAAAGAAAATTAAGTAAATATTAGATCCACTCAGCTCTAACACTAACATATTCTGACATCTTGTGGCAAGTCACTGAAGGGACCATTGGTTAGCCTTAACATTTTTATGTATATTCTTACTTTGTTACTAACTCTGTGGAGAGAGGCAGATCCCATTAGGACTCCTGGGCTCTATCTCAGTTCTGAAAGGAGAGTGGGGGTCTAGTGGGTTACAGCAAGGGGGCAGATACATTTCAGCTCTATATAAGATCATCAGAATGGCCATACTTGGTCAGACTAAAGGTCCTTCTAGCCCAGTAACCTGAATTCCAGTAGTGCCAATACCAAGTACTTCAGAAGGAATAAACAGAATACCATCCCCTGTTGCCCATTCTGTTAAACAGAAGCTAGGGACACCATCCCTGCCCATTCTGGCCAGTAACCACTGATGGACCTAACTTCCTTGAAATTATTTTGTTCTTATTAGAACCCTGTTATTGTTTAGGCCTTTCCACCATCTCCTGGCAAAGAGTCCCACAAGTTGATTGTGAAAAAATAATGTATTTTGTTTTAAATCTGTTGCCTATAAATGTAATTGGGTCAGCTTCTTGTGTTATGTTAGTGAAGGAATGAATAATATGTTTATTCTTCTGTTTTTCCACACCGTTCATGATTTTCTAGCATACAGATTTTCTAACATATCCCCCCACCATTTAGTCATCCCCCACCCTTTAGCCATTTCTTTTCCAAGCTTAAAAGTCTCAGTTTTGTTAATCCCTCCTCATAATGAAGTTGTTCCTCACCCCTAATCATTTCTGTTGCCCTTTCTGTACCCTTTTCCAATACAACATATCTTTTTTTAGATGGGGTGACCAGATCTGCATGCAGTATTCAATATGTGGGCATACAATGATTTTATTTAGAGTCAATATGGTATTTTGTTTTATTAGCTATTCCTTTCCTAATGATTCCCAATATTTTGTTAACATTTTAACTTTTAGATTGCTGCTGTACATCAAACAGATGTTTTCAGGGAACTATCCAGAATCATCTCAAGATCTCTTTATTGAGTGGTAATAGCTATTTTATCATTTTTGTATCTATAGTTAGGATTATAGTTTTCCATGTGCATTACTTTGCACTTGTCAACACTAAATTATATCTGCTCTTTTGTTGCCCAATCACCCAGTTTTGTGAAATCCTTTGTAACTATTTGCAGTCAACTATGGATTCTCCATTCACTCCTTTTCCAAGAACACTTAGGCTATGTTCACATTGCGCTCTTTTGTGCAATAACATATGCAAATGAGGTGAGGTGATGAATATTGCCACACCTCATTTGCATACTTAATGAGCCACCATTTTTGTGCAACGGGCTTTTGCAAAAGAAGGAGCAGTCAACACTGCTCCGTCTTGCGCAAAACCCCCTCTTGCACAAGAGCCATTCTGTCGTTTATTTTCAGGCAGAATGGCTCTTGTGCAAGAGGGGGGCTCATTAAGTATGCAAATGAGGCACGGCAATTGTTTGCATATGTTATTGTGCAAGAGAGTGCAACATAGACGTAGCCTTATAAGTTTAACTCAGTTTAGATCGAGACCAACCAAGTGTGAGGCATGCACATTGCAAGCACTTTCCCCTTACTCTCTTAGCATCTGGGGAACAAGATGAAAAGTAAGCTGCGTCCTGGGACGCAGGACGGCTGCCCTCCTACCCAGGGCCAGACTAAGGGGTGGGCTAGCTGGGCAGCTGCCCAGGATGCCAACCTACGGGGGGCGCCCAGCTCCTGGCGGGCTGCAGCGGCTGCCTGGGGCAGGGGCCATGTTAACCCCTGCAGCACCGGCCAGCAGTGCCCTTCCCCCCGTGGCTGCAGAGCCCTGCACAGCCAGGTGCAGCCTGCCCCGGGCGGCCCCGGGCTGTGTGCCGTCGGTGGTGGCCGGGCCAACTGGGCAGCGCATGCACTGTGCGTCTGCCCATGTGCCCTGGGGGTGGGCCCGTGCATGTGTCGTGTGCCTGGAGGCGGGTCCGTGTGCCAGGGGCAGCGCCGTGCGCCTGGGACCCGGTGCGCAAAAATGGCTCGGGCCGGCCCTGCCCCTACCCTCCCAAAATGGCACCCTTGCTGGCTCCCTCTTTTTATAACAAACCAAGGCAAAGCTGCAAGCAGCTCCAATTCTGTTGCATTTAAGAACTGCCTCTGGAGTCAGGGCATGGGCTTTAAGCAGACCTCAAGTATGAAATCCAGGGGTTCCAATTTTAAGGGGGGGGCAATCCCCTTAACTCCCCATAGCACAGTCATGTGCACGGGGTGTGCCGGGTGTGCCCAGGCACACCCTAATGTTTCAAGGGGCTGCCCTGGTGCGCTGGGGAACAGACACTGCGCAGGGTTTGCCACGCATGAATCGCTAAAACCGGCGGATCTTAGGACCCCACGGAAACAGGTGGCAGGGAGCAGAATCATCACCCCACCTCCCCAGCAAGCGAGGTAAGTTTAAACCCTGGACGGGAAGGCAGGGGGTGTACCCGCCCCCGGGCAGGGGATGGAAGCAGCGTGGCTAGGCCGGGGGTCGGCTCGGCTCGGCTCGGCTCAGAAGCAACACAGCTGGGGTGTGTGTGTGTCGGGGCAGCGCGGCTGGGCTCAGGGCAGCGGGGGCCCGGGGTCAGGGCCGGGGTTGGGAGCAGTGTGGCTGGGCGCGAGGTCGGCGCAACTGGGCTCGGGGCAGAGGGGCCTGCACCGGGTCCGACTCATAGGATTGCCAGGTGTCCGGTTTGCCAGGGAAGGGGTCAGGGGCAGCACGGCTGGGCTCGGGGCAGAGGGGCCCGGGGTCAGGGGCAGCACGGCTGGGCTCGGGGCAGACGGGCCCGGGGGCAGGGGCAGCACGGCCGGGATCGGGGCAGAGGGGCCCGGGGGCAGGGGCAGCACGGCTGGGCTCAGGGCGGGGAGGATCCGGGCCGGTGGCAGCGCAGCTGGCCTGGCCCGGCCCGGGGTCTGGGGCAACAGGGCTGGCCCGACCTGGTATCGGGGGCAGCGTGGCTGGGTCAGGGAGGGAAGGGGTCGGGGGCAGCACGGCTGGTCCGGGGGGGGGGGTATCGGGGGCAGCATGGCTGGCCCCCGCCCCCCCCAGAGCTGCTTCCCATCCCCCCTAACTTCCAGCCCCCCTCTTCCCTGCCAACCCCGCGTTCCTCAACCTCCCCCCCCCCCCCCCCAGGTCTGCTTCCTGCACCTCCTTCCTCCTCGCCCCCCCCCCCCCTTCCTGGCCAGCCCTGCAGCCCCTGAACCCACGCCAGCTCTGCTTCCCACCCCCCCTTCCACATGGCCAGCCCCCCCTCCACTAGAGGCTCCCATTGCCGATTGCGCCCCACCTTCCAGTCATTCCTCCCGCCACCACCAGGCTTCAGTCTGGCGCCCAGCCGGAAAACCAGGAAATACCAGACATTGCACGTGTCTGGTATTTTCTGGATTTTTTTTTTTTACCAGACAGAAGGCCCAAAAACCGGACTGTCCGGTAGAAAACCGGACACCTGGCAATCCTATGAGTCGGACCCGGTGCAGGCACCAAGTGATGGTGAGATTGCTGGAACTTTGGGAACCAGAGACTGCGGGATGGGGGTTTGTGGCCCAAAAGGGGGCTGAGAAACCTAAGAGACAGAGGAGGGGGAGCACCAGTCAGGGTGACCCTAGAACTCTGTTACAGACCAGGTGGCAGCTGCTGGAGGAGGGGAGAAAATAGGGGGAAAGGGTCGGAGAGGAAGGGGCTTGTACTGAGGGGAGGGGGGCAGTCAAGAGAAGAAAGGGGAAGGCACCAAGAGACAGAGTGGAGGAGAGAGACAAATGCCAGGGGGCCAAGTGGAGACAACGAGGAAAAGGGCAGGAGGGGAGGTGTCAGTGAGAGGGGGGACAGGATGATGCTAGGAGAGAAGAGGTGAAGGGCTTTGGGGAGCTAGAGGGGAAAGGGGAGGTGCTGGGAGAAGGCTTGAAAGAAGGAGTGGGCGTGAGGAAGGCAGGGATGGAGCAAGGCATGTGTGAGGGCACAGGAGAATGAGGGGAACGGGGGCAGAGGGTGTTGAGGGGGTGGGCATCAGGGAAAAAGGGGGCAGGGGCAGTGAGGGAAGGGGGAGGCACCAGGAGGGTGCAGGGGTAAGGGAAGGTGCAGGTGCCAGGGGATTCTGAGGGTGAAGCAGAAGGGAAGACACCTTCAGGGGAGGGACCAGCATCAGAGGAGAGAGGCAGGGCAGGTGTGTAGAGCGAGGTGTTAGGAGAGGGGATGAGGAGGGGTAGCTCACATGATCAGAGTAGGGCTACTGGAGGAGTGGGTGGGGGGGGAGGAGAGAAGGGTTGGTGGTGGGGGGCAGGTCTCAGGAAGGCTGAGAGCAGTGAGAAGGGCAGGAGTCAGGACAGCAGAGGCGGGTAAGGGGTTGGGGCGGGGGTGCAGCAGCCACCAGGGGAGCTGATGGAGCAAGGGGAGGAGATAGGGTAGCAAAAGGAAAGGGTAGAGGTTTATAATGTCAGGGACGTTAACCCGGATGGCCTCCGTTCGTTGTCTGACCGCAAAGAGACAGGCAACACCAGCAAGATCCAATCACAAGCTCTTTATTGAATAGTGCGCACTACAATAGAGAGCGGCCCGTCTCCCAAGGGAACCAGCCCTGATTTCAGTAACAAGTAAGATTATATAGACAGTTCCGTCGCGTCATAAAACATTTGCCCAAGCATCTCAGCCCCCCCTTAATTAATTTGAAGCTTCTAGTGTTAATGCGTATACTTCACGGCCTTAAGCAATTCATAATGCGTCAACAGCTGTCTTATCAGCCTAGAAGGCAAGTACCAAACAACAAGGAGACAGGGAGTTAAAACAAACAGAGGGCAGAGACAGTTGGTTAAGATCAGGGTGAGAACAGAAACAGGGAGTTACCTTATCAGTTCTCAAACGAGCTGTTCTCATCACAGGTGCAGCCTTTCACTTACTTTATTTTGCAACTTAAGCAAGTACGTAGGGATTGCCCCTTGCTTGAGCCATATTTCTAGTTCTGTTCTGTTCAGGAACTACCCAGAAACCTTTGTTAACCTCTTCCCTTGATCTGTCTTAACATAACTGCACTAGGCCCAATTCTCTAGGGCCTAACAGTCCCCCCTTTGTCCCTAGAGTACCACGAAGGGACTCTTGGGACATATTGCAACAATTACTATTTGACGGAGCACATCTTAGTGCCCATCTAACATCCACAACAGATTATGGCATAAAAAATTACCAAGCTACAAATAATAATAACAGCACTACGAAGTAAGTTATGGAGCCAACCACCTATATTTGGAAACCAGCTAAACAGGTCGCTCCACCAGGAATCCCTTTTTTTCCTCCATGGTCCTTTGCTACTTGCATAAGATGGTTTGCTCTGTCCCAAGTAGCATTATAAACATCAGGAATATACACACAACACTCTTGCCCAATTAAGGCACATGTTCTTCCTTGAGAGGCCAACAGAATATCCAACACCAAGCGATTTTGAAGAACCATCTGCCTTATTTTCTTCTGTTCAGTTGCCAAGTCCATTAAGGCATTGGCAGTGGCATTTGCCATTATCTCTAAGACCCTTTGGAGTCTCATTATTCCTTCTCCTAATCGATAAGTGGCCCTTCCACAGGCAAAGGGAAACCCTGCACAAGCGCCTGTCTAATCGTTCACAGCCCGCTAAGTAAGAGGACGAGTTTTCTCAACATCTGTCTTAGCGTCTCTTACATTTCTAATCTTTCCACTGGGAAGATGGGGGCGGTAAACTACAGGTGGCTCTAGCTAGGCCAAGTAGCAGGATCTGCTCCATGAGGGAGGAAGAATTAAATATACCTTGTTACCACACATCCAATATACTCTAAACAAGGGTCGGCTCCACAGACTCCATCTCACTGGTCCGATGGGTAGGGTTGAACCATTTGGATAAGAGCATAAACAGAGAGACTTGTTGCTAGGTCCAGGAGAGCACCGAGTACAGTTTAAAGAGGAACAATTATAATGGGTGTGTGTGAAGGAAGGTATGCAGGACGATATATTTACTTTCATCCACTTAGGGATCAGAGAGTCAGCTGTACCATTGATAATTTGGTATTTATCCCCAATTAGAGTATAAGCAGACCCAACATGGGAAATATTATGGTACCATGTGCACTGACTGATTCTAACAAGCATACCAGAATCCGTGGATGACCTTTTTAATAGGCACCAATGTCCGGGTTTTTTCCATACATTCAGGAATCTTCTATTTTTAATCCTAGTCTTTTCTCAAGTAATGTTTAGATTTCCTGAGGAATCCTTCCAAGATGGGGCTTATGTCATGTTCATCGCACTAAGGGGAATGGGAACTATTAGCAACCCTCTTTGACTATCCACTGGGACTAGGGAACACACCCAACATGACGTATTATGTAATTCTGGCATTCGAGCTTTCAGCTCATGTGCAAGACGAATAAAGGTGTTAGAGCTGTTAGTTTCTACAGCCTTTACATCCTATACTACCAAAAGAGAAAAATAACAAATAATAAACACAGTAAAAACATAAGAACTCAGGCCAGGAAACGAGGCCATCCTTCTGGTAAAGGACACCACTACTCTAAGGTTTCCCCAGTCGAAGTCGAAGCTTCAGGTCGCCCAAAGGGGTAGCAGTCCATTTGCCCTGGGCGCAGATGTCGTCTGCTTCTGGTTCACCCGGTTCGCGGTGGGGTGAACGTGCGTGGCTCCCTTGAAGTCCGACGCCGTCTGCTTCTGGGGAACCCTTTACCTGGTCAGGTTCCCTAGCGTTGCTCCTCTTGACCCTGGTATGATGGATCCAAGTGGGAAGCTCTTTTACCCAGATGGCAGTGGGGCTCACCAGAAGAGTTTCAAAAGGTCCCAACCACTGAGGCCGAAGCGGAGTCTTCTTGTATGCTTTTACCCACACAGGATCACCTGGTAAAATAGAATGAACAGCTTCCCACAATGGTAAGGATTGGGATTGTGCAGAATACTGCTGCAGTGTCACTAGATGTCGCTGCAACTTCTTGACATAAACTCCTGTTTCATTTGTTAAGTCAGTGTCCTTAGGAATCGAAATTAAAGGAGCAAAAGTTGGGGGTACATGTCCAAACAGAATTTCATAAGGTGCTAATCTAGTCCTAGCATTCGGAGTTGTTCGAATGATATAGAGAGCTAGAGGGAGGACTTTAGTCCATTTCAAACTAAGTTCTTGACATAGCTTTGTCAGGAGATTTTTCAAAGTTCTATTCATACGCTCCACCTGGCCCGAACTCTGAGGATGCCAGGGAGCGTGAAAGGCCCATTTTGTCCCTACTGCGTCAGTGAGCTCTTTACAAATCCGTGCTGTGAAATGAGTACTTTGATCAGAGTCAATTATTTCAGGAGGGCCAAACCGTGGCATGACCTCATTAAGTAATACCTTGCATACTGTAGTTGCAGTAGCTCGGGTGGTGGGAAATGCTTCCACCCATCCAGTGAGCTGGTCTATTATAACTAACAAATGCCGTTTTCCTTCAGAGGGAGGTAAATCTGTAAAATCAATCTGAACATGCTGCATAGGTCTATGAGCCCAACTACGCCCTCCAGGCGGTGCTTGCTTGATTACACCTTTTGGGTTGCATTGCTGGCACAGGGAACATTTTTCCACTACTCTCTTGGCCACTTCATGAAGCCCCGGAGAAACAAACTGTCTTAAGATGATTTGGGCTATCTTATTTGCCCTTAAATGAGTGTTTTTATGAACTTGTTGTACCACTTCACTCTGGTGACTTTTAGGTAACATAAACCGACCACTACACTCCTAAATTCTTAACGAGTTGGGCTGAGCTCCCCATTTCTCCCAGATTGCCTTTTCAGTATCCGGGGCTTGCTGTTGCCAAGTTTCTAGAGGGGAACATAGATCTAATTGAGTTCCTTGTAAAGCGGCTGCCTTTGCAGCCCCATCAGCAAAACGATTTCCTACCGACACAGGATCAGTCTGTTTAGTGTGAGCCCTGCAGTGAATAACTGCAATTTCTTCAGGGATTTGAATAGCTTGCAGTAGTTCAGCTATCTCTTTTCCATGAGCAATCTGTGATCCCGAAGAAGTAATAAATCCTCTCTCCTTCCTTCTTTCTCTTTCTCTCTTTTCTTCCCTCCCATTGTACACTCGTGTTGCAATGCTCACTACTTCAGGCAAACTCTTCCCTTGCATCCCGTCTGGGTGTTCTCTAAACCTTTTTGCAATATCCTCTGCACACTGTGCCATAAAAACCATCTTTATCATTTCCTTGCCAGAGTCTGAGTCAGGATCCAGATTGCTATGTTTCCTAATTTCAGTAGTCAATCGTGTACAAAAGTCAGAGGGGTGCTCATTAGGGAATTGGACACATGCGGTAACCTTGCTCCAATTGGGGGTAACTTCTCCCGCTGCCTTCAGTCCGTGCAAAATAGCCTGTCGATAACGGGCTAAACTAAGCTTGCCCCCATCCACATTCGGATCCCAGTTGGGCTCAGCAGCAGTGGGCATGGTTCCCCAATTCTGAGCCTCGTGATATGTCCTAGCCTTTTCCTTAACCTTTTGCCTCTCATCCTCGGTGAGGAGAGTATCCAACAATTGATTTACATCAGTCCAAGTTGGCAAGTGGGTGGAAAAGATAGTACGAAACGTTCTTTCAACCACCTCCGGGTTATCCCGGAGTCGTGGCATGGAGCGCTGCCAATTTAACAAATCAGCTGTTGTAAACGGGGTATGGATGTACACCATCGTAGCTGATCCATTACTCTGGGGAACCGGGTAAGCTCGTAAAGGAGCCAGCTGCGACTCCTGGGACCCCGGTAACTTCCTAAAAGCTGTTATAAAGCTCCCAGATGGCTCATCCATGGCTAGGGAAGCCATCGCAAGATCATTTTTCTGCTCCTGTGTTGCTACTTGCTCAGCCTCCTCATGTAATCTTGGGCTCTGCCTCCGTGGTACTCCCGTAGGAAAGTACTCATCGTCTTCTGATTGGGTTCCCGGGGCATAGGGCCGGGGAAGTTTAACAGATCTTTCTTCACAAACGGCCTGCAGGGCCATCTCTTTTTCCTTTGGCTTATAATTGAACCATACAAATAGATACGCCATTTGTCCGGGTCTAAGATTGACCAATATGTCTCTCAAGGCATTCATCTTTTCTACGGAGAAAGTTCCGCAGTCTGGCCAATCATTATCCGGGGACAAATGGGCAGTGAGTGAAGGCCATTGAATTTGACATAAATTCCTCATTTTAGATTTAGCTAAACCGGTTGTTCCAGAGATACCCTTCCAATCTCTGAGTACCAGGGACAACGGGGCGTCCCCCGGGCATTTACTGCCACCCTGTCCCATTTCCCACGGTTAAGGGACTCTAACCCCAACCTCTAAATACCGAGCGCTCACTTACCTCTCCAGGGACTCTAACCCCGAAGACTCCAGGGACTCTAACCCCAAAGACCTGGATCCTACACAAGGGGTAGGTCGACGTTGCTGGATTTCTACGAGCTCCGGCTGGTTCGCAGGACACGCCTTATCGCCGAAGCAGAGATCAGGCCACCTGGCAAGGCTCCTCAAAACCAGAGGATGCGCGCTGCGTTGCTTCGGGGTCCGATCCTCTGCACCGGAGAGTCAGACAGGTCCCATCTGGGTCGCCAAATTTGTCAGGGACTTTAACCCGGACGGCCTCCGTTCGTTGTCTGACCGCAAAGAGACAGGCAACACCAGCAAGATCCAATCACAAGCTCTTTATTGAATAGTGCGCACTACAATAGAGAGCGGCCCGTCTCCCAAGGGAACCAGCCCTGATTTCAGTAACAAGTAAGATTATATAGACAGTTCCGTCGCGTCATAAAACATTTGCCCAAGCATCTCAGCCCCCCCTTAATTAATTTGAAGCTTCTAGTGTTAATGCGTATACTTCACGGCCTTAAGCAATTCATAATGCATCAACAGCTGTCTTATCAGCCTAGAAGGCAAGTACCAAACAACAAGGAGACAGGGAGTTAAAACAAACAGAGGGCAGAGACAGTTGGTTAAGATCAGGGTGAGAACAGAAACAGGGAGTTACCTTATCAGTTCTCAAACGAGCTGTTCTCATCACAGGTGCAGCCTTTCACTTACTTTATTTTGCAACTTAAGCAAGTACGTAGGGATTGCCCCTTGCTTGAGCCATATTTCTAGTTCTGTTCTGTTCAGGAACTACCCAGAAACCTTTGTTAACCTCTTCCCTTGATCTGTCTTAACATAACTGCACTAGGCCCAATTCTCTAGGGCCTAACAATAATATACTTATTAATAACTTGGGTGCCACAGTGGCACATCCAAACAAGCCACCAACTCAGTACTGGTGCACAACACAATTTATTGTGCTCATGGGAGGAAACTCTTAGAGGGGACACTTCCCCCAGTCTCTCCACCCCCCCCCCCCCCCCCCCGAGTTAATGTCACACACATTGGGTTAAAGGAATTGTAGGATAGTTGTATGGGGGGGAGGGGTGGGTTGGTGAGGGCCAAACTAATCCCCATTGGTAAGAGGATGGTGGGAAAAGTCCTGGGGGGGGGGGGGTGTCACATGACACCTTTTATTGCTGGTCATGTGTCCATATTGCCCCAAAAGTATTACTTCCAGAGGCGTGGCTAATGGAGGGTCAAAGAGTACATTTTAAAGAAATTCTTTGGGTGCACACTCTAATGAAATGTGCTGTGCACACCTATGATTGCCAAGGGAACTTTCTGGGTGTCTGGCTGGTGAGTCTTGCCCACATGCTCAGGGTTTAGCTGATCGCCATATTTGGGGTCAGGAAGGAATTTTCCTCCAGGGTAGATTGGCAGAGGCCCTGGAGGTTTTTCGCCTTCCTCTGTAGCATTGGGCACAGATCACAGCTGAAGGACTCTCTGCATGTTGGGGCCTTCAAAGTATTTGAAGGCTTCAATATCTGAGACATAGGTGAGAGGATTATTCTAAGAGGGGTGGGCGAGATTCTGTGGCCTGCACTGTGCAGGGGGTCAGACTAGATGATCATAATGGTCCCTTCTGACCTTAAAGTCTATGAGTCTATGAGATTGTGGAACTGCTCAGGTTGTAGATGGCTCACAAACTGTGAGTTTGAAACACCTTCTCTAGAAAGCAAAGATAGGTGAGATAATAGCTTTTATTGGACGAGCTAAAGTTATTATGATAGACAAGCTTTTGCACTTGCATAGAGCTCTTCTTCACATATGTAAGCTTGAGTGTCTCTTGCCCCAACACATGTTAGTCCAATAATAGTATTACCTCATACACTTTCTAATATTCTGCACCCAACATGGCTGCACCAACACTGCAAACGTACCCTAATCTCTGGCATTTTTATACAGCCTATGTGGAGATCGAGGTCCTTTTTCTGTGCCCTCTCCCTCCACATCCTCTTCCAGCACACTCATCTGCAATCCAGCAAGCTGCCTATGGGGACACAAGGGTATTCCTAACTGCTGTCAATCCTCCTCCGTGGAGCATGGCAGGAGGCTTGCCAGACCCCCAGCGCACAGAGGCACATCCCAGACACTGTGCGATCCCAGCGGCCAGGTTGCAAAGCTTGCTAGGGACAGCTGTCCGCACGGCTCGTGGGGCTGTCTCTCAATCTCTCTGAACGGGGTGAGTGCGACAGGAGGCGGCGCCTAGAAGACCGCTAACACGCCAGAGGCAGCTGGCCACCACAAGCGGCAGTGTTGGCAGGCAATGGGTCATTACTCCATTGACATCATTTACACCACGCCCGGAGCGCGGAAGGACACGAGGGCTACAGGTCGCAGAACCAGCCGAGGCAGCGCACAGCTGCCGATTGGCTCCCGCTGCCTGCCGACCCCCCAGCCGACCCCCGCAGCACGCGCTCAGCCCCAGCGCCGATTGGTTCGGAACACTGCAATCGTCACATAGGCAGAGATCAGCCCAGCGCCCGGAGGCGTGGCTAGTCGGGGCCCCGCCCCGCGCTGCTGGAGAGCCGTTGGCGCTGCAGTTACGAGTAACCGGTCACTCGGCAGCTGCGGGAGATGCTGGGCGTGCTGGAGATCTGCGGGTCCCTGCTGGGGCGGGTGACCGAGGACAGCCCCCTCTCCATACTGCTGGCTGCCTCCGCCTTCGTGCTGAGCCTGGGATACCTGCTGCAGCTGGGCTCCCGGCTCCGGCGCCAGCCGCCGCCTGGCGAGGGGGTAGGTCGCGGCGCGGAGGAGAGGGGGTGGCGGCTGCGATGGCGAGACCGGGGGGAGAGGCGCGCGCGTGTGTATATGTGTGTGTGTGTGGGGGGGGGTGTCCGCGGGGACCCCGGCTGCAGGAGGGGCGCTGTCCCGGAGCGGGGATGATGAGGGAGGAGGGGGCGCCCCGCACGCTGGGGACTGGGCGGCAGAGGAGGGGGGCGCCGTGTTGCCTGGCCCGGTTAGACCCGCCGCGGCAGGGGGTGGTGGGAGAGGCGCCTGCCGCCCTCCGAGCTCTCCGCCCCACCGAGCCCTGCGGTGCCACCGCCTATGGCTGCAACGCTACGCGCAGCGCTTTCTGGCTGGAGAAAGCTCCGCGTGTCCCCTGGGGCGGTGCTGCTGCCCCCCAGAAGAGCTGGCGGAGCCCCACAGAACGGGGGAGGGTTTGCCGCGGATTACTTGAGTTTGTTTCTAGAAAGGGCATCAAGCCAAGCTCCACTCCCCCTCCCCCGCCCGCCCCAGCAGAGCCAAGGGACGGGGCCCTGCCCTAGCTATTGAACAAAATAAAGGTTTCGTTGTTTCCCTGGTAGGGCTTCGTTTTTGGAACAGGCTCTTTGCAGTGCACAAGGTGCACATTCCTGCAGGTTGCTCCCATGGTTGGGGGTGTACGTGTGTAAAATTGAGGCAGGTTTGAAAGTTTATTACAGAGGAGTTTTGGTTTTGTTGAATGGACCTGGTGTGACTCCTGTCCATCAGGGCAGGGAAGTGGTGGGGTGAGGGGTGGGTAAGCCGGGCAAGGGCAGCTGCCTGGGGCGCCAACCGATGGAGGGGTGCCTGATGGCAGCTGTAAGGGGCGCACGTTGCCCCTTACAGCTGCCATCAGGCGCCCAGCTCCCGGCAGGCTGCAGTGGCCGCCCGGGGCAGGGTCTACGTTAACCCCTGCAGTGTCCTTCCCCCCCCACAGCCGTGGGGCTCTGCATGGCTAGGTGTGGCCTGCTCACACGCCCTGGAGGCATACTCACGCATGCTGTGCACCTGGAGGCGGGCCCGCGCACCTCTGGGGCAGGCTTGCACATGTGCCTGGGGTGGGGCCGCCCGCCTAAGGCCCGGGGCACAAAAATGGCTCAGGCAGTCCCTGGGTGGGGTGCAGGAGTCAGGGCAAGGTGTTGGCGATGTGGGGAGCTCAGGGCAGGGGGCTGAAGGTACGGGGGGTGCTGGAGTCAGGATGGGGGTGAGGAGGGACGGGGTGGGGAGCTCAGGGCAGGGTTTAGGGAAGGTGCATGAGTCAGAATAGGCAATTGGGAGCTGTAAGGAGGCTCAGGGCAGGGGGTGGGGGCAGCAGCATGGCCTCCCAGCAGGCTTCTCCCTGGGGCTAGGGCACTTGCTGCCCCCCGTGGTCATTCTGGGGTATAACTGTCCTTGTGCTTGCTGCCTCCCATGGTCATTGGGAGGTATAACTGTTGTTGGTATCACACCTCTCTTTTTGTTTGATAAGAAAGTCCCATTCCATACACATCCCATTGTCCTAGCACAACCAAACCTTCATCTTGCTTTAATTCTCTACATGAGGGAGCTGCATACCAAATTTGGTGATTTTTAGCTGTTCTTGTTTAGGAGTTCTTGAACAAATGGACTCATGAATCGACAGATGCATCCGTGCAAGCCAGGGGAATGCATCGGGCTCCCTCTCCCCGGCCTTAGGTTCCTCACCTCTGCTTTAGATCTTTGGTTTATAACAATTACTTATCCCAAAGCTGTAGGTGCCATAACATGAGTAAAGTTATGATCATTTAACCATATATGTTCTTAGACAATGTAAGTAGTTTAATTTTAATATTTTATTGTTCGTTATGTGAATAAGTCAGCAGTCCTAATGCTGTATTTAATTATTTTCACAGGCAATTTAAATGTTTAACTGAATATTCTCTTGCAGAAATACCCGCCTTACATTTCATCTACTATCCCTTTTCTTGGACATGCAGTTGCATTTGGAAAAAGTCCTATTGAATTTTTAGAAAATGCCTATGAAAAGGTAAGTCTTTGCCAAATCAATGGGTGAGTGTACTTAGGATATTCTTATTCTGCTACCTTCTGTATTTCCAGAATTTATTTAGAACATTCTGAATCACCATGGAATGACATGTTTACACTTTATCTTCGAGACCAGCTGTGGCCAACCCAAGGTTTGCGAGCTACATACGGCTCTTCCCTCCTCCCCCACCCCTATTCCTGTTCTGTGGCTCTGCTTCCTCAGAGAGAATCTAGTTACTTTAAAAGTGTAAAAGCCTGCCATATCTATTAGAACACTGAGCCTGTGTAAGAGCCATTCAAGTGGTAATGAAGCCATTTAACAAGTATTTACCAACCCCAAATATACAGTCAGTTTCTGAATTTATTAGGAAAAATTTAAACAACAAATAGACTAGTAGCACCGTAAAGACTAACAAAACATATAGATGGTATCATGAGCTTTCATGGGCACAACTCACTTCTTCAGATGACTGGAGTATTAGAAGTACAAATCCAAGAATAAATAAGAGAAGGGGGGAATGGGAAAGGAGGGTGGGGGAGAAGAGAAAAGGAGGGGGAAAGAAAAAAGAGATACAGACAGTGAGTAGAGACTGTCCAGTTTAGCCAGTATACATGGCAGTGGGACATTGCTGGCATTTGATGGCATAGATCACATTAGTGGATATGCAGTTAAATGAGCCTGGAAAATGACCCCTCACTCTCAGAGGCCTTGGGGGAAAGGCCAATCCTCGCCTACAGACAACACCCTAACCTCAAACAAGTTCTTTCCAGTAACCACACAACACACCTTCAGGGCCGTCCTTAGGCATACACGGAGTACGCTGTCGCGTAGGACACCACACTTTCTGGGGCACCACTCTGCTGGCCCGGCATGGAGGGGAAGCATATGCATGCGCCCTGCACTGGAGCCAGTAGGGGCACTGCTGGCACGTACGGCCCCGCCAGAAGACCCCACCGGGCCGAGGGACTCTGGCGAGGAGGCTGGCAAGCTGATCCCTGCTGGAGAAGGGGAGCTGTCAGCCCGGGCGGCAGCGTTGGGAGGAGCCGGGGCTGCGCTGGGGGCGGCGTCACGCGTGGAGAGCTGGAGGGGGCGGGGTCATGTGCGGCGCCCTTTTTAAAAATAGCCAAGCCGCGGCTCGGCAGGAGACGCGCTGAGTGAGACGCGCAGGAGCAGAGCCTCGCTAGGACGGGACCGGCTGTGTTGTGATGGGCCGGGGCTGTGAGCGCGGAGCGGCCTAGCTCTGGCTCCAGCACGTGGTCTGGAGCCCGGGCTGTGGGGACTTGTGGGGCCCGATCGCAGCAGACTCCAGCCTTGCAAACGGGAAGACAGAAGGTAGGCGAGTCTGAGGCTGAACTGGAGAGGCTTGTGCTGATGGGAGAGGGGCAGGTCAGGAGGAGAAGAAAGGGGAAGGCACCAAGGGATAGGGGTGCAGGAGAGACAAATGGGGGGGGGGAGCAAGTGCAGACAATGAGGGAAAGGGCAGGAGGGGAGGTGTCAGTGGGAGGGGGACAGGGTGATGCTGGGAGAGGAGGGGGAAGGGCTGGGAGAAGGCTTGAAAGAAGGGGTGGGCATAAAAAAATTCATGTTGCCTGTCTACACTGGCCTCTTGCGCAAGAACAGTTGCACGAGGGCTTATTCCTGAGCGGGAGCATCAGAGTCCTATTTGATTGCAGAACCCCCAAGTATCCTCCTTCACCTCACACTCTTCAATCTATCTCCACCCCAGAGCCCATATTCCTGGCTGCAGACTTAACAACCTTGCACCCTAATCCTCTATCCAAGCCCTAAATTGTTCATCTCTCCTCCTCCACGCCCCGAGCATTCACCATTCATTCCGTCACCCCAACCTTATTATAAAGGTGACATGTAATGCATCATCTCCATATTGCTGCATATAACAAAATTCATTCCACTCAGGGGTAGGAAAAATTAGAAGAAATACTGATCACAAGGCATGTTTTGTACAAAGATCATTACAGTAGCAGAACCAGAACCATGAGTATATTCTGTCACAGAAGTGCACCTGGTATCTGTGGCAATTATTAACCGTTTCCTTCTTGGGAAAACTTCCACCGTTTGTATCTCTACCAAATGTTGTAATGTTGATTTTGAAACATTTGTTGAATATGTATCTCGTAACTATTCTAGATTTGTCATGTTTGGTACCATTGCAGTCATGGGTTGAGCTGGGTATATTTATTACATTTCCAATTACACTGTATTATCACAATTTCCACCAATTGAAGGATTGAGAGCTGCAGGGGCATTGGTAGGGAGCTGACACTATTGAAATTAAGATTCCGTAGATTTTTTTTTTTATGAATAAAAAGACATATCCCTTACCTTGCTGTCATTAGCTTGTGAATGGAATTCAACATGCTCCCAGGCTATGGCTAAAACAGCATCACATCCCTGGATTTCACTTGTGGATCTGACCCTGATTCAAAGAAGCTTACATATAACTGAGGGAAGCCTGCCTGTTGATTGACTAGTTATCCAGGGAGCTATTTGAATTACTTACCTTCCCATTTGTGGTACTACACAGGCTCTCTGTCTCTTCCTTGCGGATAATCTTGCATTTTGTTAAGAGATCAGGGTTTGACTGGGCTATTACACTGATTATTTGAAGAATTTGAGTGTCCTTTGTAAACTGAATAATTGTATGTTAAGTGCACCAAGATTTTTTTACTAGCCCTGGGGAAAAAAGAAATGATACTTATCTTGTACTTGTAGTGTCTGAACTACATTAGAACACTTAATGGTCTAAGTCTCTGGCTTGCAATACTTAGACTTTCTGGAATCTCAGGATTGACTTGTGGTAGTTTGATTTCATGCTTGTGAAATGGACAAACTGAATAATAGGTACTTCATGAGGATTTTGTCAAAGAAAACTTTAAAAGTAGAGATGGTTATGTTTTTATTGGAAAGTACTGGTTCGTTAAACCCAAACATTCTCATGAAAGTGATTTTTGCTTTGAAATTTCAACAAATCATAGGCAGGGTTCTGCTGGTACCCTGCCAGCTTATCTGGCAGTGGCCTGGGCAACCTTGCTATATGGTCTTCAGTGGGCTAGCAACCCAAGCTTGTAAGGTCCATGGCCCTGGTGCAGCCTTGCTATGACATGACTTCCAGCCTATCTGTCCTGGGGATGGGAACTAAATATGCTGAGAGATTTGGCTAGAGCTTGGGCTCTCAGAACTTAGTCCTATCTTTCCCATTATGTGTAAGCCCCCACATGTATAAAAATGGAAAATGACTTGTTAGACACAATGAGGTGAAGTGAGAAGGAAAAACAAATCCTTTATATATAATCTTGGATGTTACCTCCCAAATATATTTGGGAACATCAGATTTAAGTTTGATTTAAGGTGTTATGTCCTGTTAAGTGGTTTCTAGTCGCTTCTTGTTAGAGCAGGGGTTTGTGCTTATTTTTTTGGTCATACTTCTCCCTTCTTGCCTCATCTTCTTCCACGGTGTTGGGCAGTGCATCATTTGGCTGCTTTCCCACTCAAAGGTGACTGCTTTTCAGTAGTATTGTGATCATGTGATTTGAAGCAAAATTTGAAAGGTTCTACATAAGGATAACATTTTTATAGCTTCCCAAATTCTCATTATTTGAAACTAACTGGTTCTTTTTCCCCTCAGTATGGGCCTGTGTTTAGTTTCACTATGGTGGGAAAGACATTTACATACCTACTGGGTAGTGATGCCGCAGCTCTAATGTTCAACAGTAAAAATGAAGACCTGAATGCAGAGGATGTATACTCTCGACTGACCACACCAGTTTTTGGCAAGGGAGTTGCTTATGATGTGCCTAACCCGGTATGTATTTTTGAGTATAAAGTCAATTAATTATCTAGAGTGCAGATCAAATCCTGGCAAGGTTACCATGATTTGTTTGGCCTATATTATGGGGATTGACGATATCAGTGGTTTGCCAGTATGCTTTCTGATTTTGATTGGTAGGCGTAGGATGATCAAAGACAATACATTTAGGCTCTGGTGTATTGTACAGTACTTATACCACAATAGAAAATTAGCAGCTTAGCCTTATATGTTTTCCTTCCTCTTTTAAGCTTATATGCACTGAGTGCTGCAGGCCTCACTGACAGTTTACTTTTAACCTTTAGCCTCACTCTTTTCCATCGTGCTTCAGAGTGAAATTTTTCTACCAAGGGTACTTATACATGTGAGGTGGTACCACCTCTTTAAGATATTCCCATAGTCCCTCTCTCTAGGACCAGATCTAAGGATGTGTCTAGACTACAGGTTTTTGTTGATAAAAGTAGGTTTTTGTCAATAAAACTATACCTGCGTCTACACTACCACCGAGTTCTGTCGACAGCGGTAAACCTCATTCTACGAGGAATAACGCCTTTTGTCGACAGAGTTCTGTCGACAGAAGGCGTTACTGCATCTACACCGTTCTTTGCGTCTACACGGTCATGTCGACAAAGCGACTTGCTTTGTCGACCGAACTGGATGTAGTCTAGATGCTCTTTGTCAACAGAGGCTTTGTCGACAGTATTTGTCGACAAAGCCTCTGTTGACAAAAGCCTGTAGTCTAGACGTAGCCAAAGTGCTAGTGGGTTTTCTACAAAAACTTGTACTTCTGCCCTCACCAGCAGGTGGTATTGAGCCTCCTCACTAGAGCAGACAACAGCATAACCCCTCTCCTTTACCTTCAGAGGTGAAAGTGGACCAATATGGTGTGGTGCAGCTCACCAGTAAGAATTGACCGATAGACCAGCCAGATAGACCAGGGAGCTTAAAAGCACATGTGGGTTGAATGGTACTGTTCAGTAATGACTGACAGGTCAATCCAGAAAAGGAGAGTATGCCAAGTTATTACAGATATCTCTTAAGAAAAATAGTTTATTTTTCTGTAATCCTAATTTTCAACCATAGCAGGCCACTTGGAATAAAACTGAGGCATGCTGGTGGACATTAGAGAATATGCTTGGACTCACCACACATGAATATTCATGTACATTTGAAACAACAACAACAATACAGAACCATAACAATACAAGTTTTACCATTACATTTGATGGCTTTTAAATAAAAGTTTTACTATTACAGTTGATGACATTTGAATAATACAAATATTAATGATATCATTACTAAGGCTAATACATAGGTGTAACCTGCTCATTCATTATACATCCTTCATAATTGTGCATAAACAAACCATTTCATACAAATAGCAAACAATTCTGTAACAATCTCTAATATATAGACAGATGGGTGAGGTAGTATGTTTTACTGGACTAACTTCTGTTGATAAATGAGACAAGCTTTCAGTATTACTTAAGAGCTCTTTTTCAGATCTTGTGTAAGCTTGTCTTTCATCAACAGAAGTTGGTTCAATGAAATAACCAGTCTTATCTCATTAATATCTCGGACCCACCCTGAATATAAAAGTACTTTCCATTATGTGTAAGACTATCAGTTACCGTGGCTGGATTTAGTTTGGCATGAAAAAACTAGAATGAATATTGCATTGCAAGTTAAAGTTGATCCAGTCTGATGGTGAAAAGTGCTGTTCTATGGATAGCAAAAATTTTTTTTTGAAGGAGAGAATATTCCAGTTAAACACCAGAATAAGTTGCCTAGGGAGGCTATGGGATCTCCATCTCTGAAGATACTTAAGAGCAGGTTGAATAGACATCTATCAGGTGTGGTCTAGATGGAACTGGGTCCTGCCGTGAGTGCTGGGGACTGGACTCGATGACCTCTCAAAGTCCCTTCCAGTTCTAGAGTTCTATGATTCTATAATTCTGATTATGGATGTTGCTAGGATATAAATTCAAGACTTTATATTTCCCACAGTGCAGAGTGGATTGCCCAGTGTCCACAATGCTAATAGGAGGCTTGCTCAGAGATTAAAGGGAGAATATGATTTTTTTATATAGCATCTGAAGTTTTTGTTCATTTGTCTTATTGTCACATTCGTTAGGCCCATTGCTGTTTCTGCCCATCATTTCTCTTTTCTGTTTCTCTCCTTTTTCCTGGACTTTTGGAAAAGTCTATGCTCTTTTCTCTGTAAAAATTCCCATCTCATTCCATCCATTAAAATGATCATTGGTTAAGATAATTTAATGGTGTCAGTGAAGTATCATTTTAAGTGGGTATTCAAGCCAGATTAATAAAATACAGCCTCCCTGTGTTAGGGAGCAAGACCACAGAGAGCCCTGTTTTGTTTTTCAGCATTCTGTAGAGGGCAGCAGTTCTATGGTTACTTGTACTAGTGGTGCAAGCTACTAATGCTCCCAGCATTTCTTAATGTCTCGGAGGTCTGTCTGGGGGGCTGTGGTCTAACCTCCTTCCACATTGCAGTTGCAGTGCAGGGCTGCAGTAAGAAACATGTACGTTTCAAAAAACTCTTAATTGCTTAGTAATTACTGGCATACAGATCCCAACCTTCTTGGTGGTCTCCAGATACCATATGTTTCTTGCTTTCAAAGGAAATGCACCACCTATGCACTATGTCAGGGCTACTCAACTTTGGAAGCCCCGGGGGCCACGATGATACTCTCAGCACATGCCGAGGGCCGCAATTTAAGTGTAGTTGCATGTACATGCATATTATATATGCAGATAGCTTCTTTCACACTGATGGGCACGAATACAAAGTTTAAGGCAAGACTACATAACACACAGGCCCCATTTAAGTCATTTTTGCTGATATTAATAAAATGCAATATTTACCTGATTTCCACCCATATGACAGCACTTCTAATGAGCAATGACAGTTAAGGAATTTTACTACTAAAACGCATGTCAACAGACGACCATTATATTGACTTGCCATTATGGAGCATGTTCCCAGTGGAGGCCATGTTCAAAGGATCTCACCCGCGGGTTGCGAGCTGAGCCCTGTGGAAGCCCAAACTACACCGCAAACAAACGGGCCACATGTGACCCCTGGGCTGCGTGTTGAGTAACCCTGCACTATGTGAAGCATTGCTGCAATTCTTGGAAATTGATAGTCTTAGTATGTTGTGCTGTTCCTCAGCAAAACTATGTTTATGTACTCAGTGGGTAACTGGGCTGAATATATAAGCTTAATACAATACTAAGCTTATCTTCTGTCCCTTTCTACATTAAGCCATGGAATTTGACTCCAGTGTGTGAATTAACTGCCATATACAGTAAACTTCCGATAATCCGGCACCTTTAGGACCCAGGGGTGCTGGATTATCAAATATGCCGGACTATCAGAAGCGAGGGCTAGGAGGGGTCTGGGGTGGAGTGGGGGGAATGCGCCCCTCAGTGCTGTGGGACCAATCCGGCAGCACCCCAGCTGCTCTGCCCCAGATTTCCCCAAGTCAGCTACAGCTGAAACTTCCCCAAGTCAGCTACAGCTGAAACTTCCCCAAGTCAGCTGCTGCTGAAACTGTGGTCAGTTTCAGTAGCGGCTGACTTGGGAAAGTCTGGGGCAGAGCAGCTGGGGTGCTGCCGGATTGGTCCCGCAGCGCCGAGGGGTGGTGCTACAGGACCAACCCGGCAGCACCCCAGCTGCTCTGCCCCGGGCCTCCTCAAGTCAGCCGCTGGTCAGTTTCAGCAGTGGCTGAATCGGGGAAGCTGGGGGCAGAGCAGCTCCAATTGTCCAGCTGCCCGGAGCACTTTCGGGTTCCAGATGGTGCTGGACCATTGGATGCTGGACCTCTGGTGTTGTACTGTATGCTCTATCCAATGAGATACTCCAATTTTTGGTATGCTCTATCCAATGAGATACTCCATTCACCAATGAGCTAGTTCATATTTGTAATGACTATAGTTATTTAATTGGGCTAATTATATTTTGCTTTGGAAACTACATGATGCTATAAACATTGTAGTTTAACTATATCTAAATACATAAAGAGCACACACTGTTTGCAAAAAATTGGGCAGATGATCCTTAAAACTGGTAATTATTTTAATATAAGGGTTCTCCAACTTCATTGCATGTAGCTCACTTCTGACAACAAGAATTACTACACAACCTCAAGAGGGAGTACTGAAGCCTGAGTCCAACAGCCAAGGATAGGAGAGCCAAAGCCTGAAACATACTGCTGTGGGAAATCAAAGCTGAAGCACAAGGGCTTCAACAGTATGTGGGGACCCTGTAACTTGAGGGCCACCACCCAGGACCCCAGCAAGTCTAATGCAAGCCTTGGTGACCCCTTTAAAATGAGGTTGAGGCTAGGAATGTTAGTGTATAGTCATTTAAACTATTAACCTATAAGCCTGTGTTTAATCCAGTTAATCCAAACAGCTACATGCATTTCTCTACCCCCCGCTGCCTCTGTATCGGAGGCAGCAATGGGGGCAGGAGGCAGGAGCAGTTGCCTGTGCAATTGGCTTGTAAGCCGGCTCCCAGTGAGCACCAGATTTCATGGACCCACCTGCCCCCCATCCCTGCACTGCTTCCTCTGATAGAGGCAGCAGTGTGCAGGGTGAGGGGGGCAGGCGGGAAGCAAGAAGCCAGCTTTTAATCCAGTTCCCCATGTGTATTGGCTCCCACGGAGCTGCCTGCCCCATGCGCTGCTGCCTCTCTTGAAAGTGTGGGGAGCCCTTGTAGGGAGCCCTTGTAGATCAGCTTCCGCTTATCACCCTGTGCTGCTGCCTCTGATACAGAGGCAGCAGGGCAGGGTGGCAGGGGACTCCCTGGGAGTGGGGCTGGAAGTGCACTGGCTGTTGGCTCCACCCCCCAGGGACCATTGAATAATCACATAACTGCTAAGATTTGCTGTGGTTACACAGTTATTAAACATTTAATATCTAACATTCCTAGTTGAGGCTACCTTGGGATTCTTAGATTCACCAAGCCAGCAACTAAACAGCTTCTACAATATCTTCCTGGTTACCCAGAAACCAAAACCACAGTTCCCTTAAAGCAGTGGTTCTCAAACATTTTGGCCTGTGGTCCACTTGGCTAAATTAAAACCTTTCCATGGACTACCAGTTGCTAATGGAAACTCGCTGTTAATGACATAATTATGCCCAAGCCATTTTGCTAGTGCGGTGCCTAGGAAGAACAGTTTAATTTAACCAGTAAGAAAGGAAATATTAATTTTAAATTATTAAATAGATTAAGTGCTTTAATTTTCTCATGTTAATTTATCAAACTTCATTTTAAATAAAGTAAAATATTAATTTATGTCCAACACACAAGGTTCCCATGTTTTCTTTGTTTATGGAAGGGCTGGGGAACCTTTTTTGGGTCGGGGGCCACTGACCCACAGAAAAATCAGTCGGGGACCACACAAGCGAGAAGCTAAAAACAACCCTTCCAAAAAAAAAAAACAAACCAACCCTCACTGTTGTGGCCCCCCCAATTGAAATACTTCACTCTGGCACTTGAGCCTCACTAGGGGAGGGGGAGGGAATACTGAGATTCAGGGCTTCCCATAGGCCAGATTTACTCTTCTGGGGTTCCAAGATTAGTGGATTTTGTGGACCCACCTAGGCTCTGGGGCTAGGGGCAAAAACGGGGAGCTCAGTGTGTAGGACAGAGGTGTAGGATCAAGGTAGGGTGCAGTAAGGAGTGAGGATGCGAGATCTGGATGGGAGGTAGAATTCAAGGGCAGGCAGTGAGTAGGCCAGAGGGAGGGAGGGAGAGCAAGGATATACAGGCAGGCTGGGGGGTAGGGTGTCTGGCCAGGTGTGTGGGAGCTGCATCAAGCTGGGAGTAGAGTATCTGGCCGGGGGCAGGGTGCAGGAGCAAGCTATGGGTGCGCAGGTCTAGGTGTGTGTGTGAGGGGGTTGGGAATGGGGGGGGTCTAAGCATGAGGCGGTGGGGGGCCCTTATTGGCCTTTGCGTTCTGCACTGCTTCCAGGCAAGACCTCCTACTGCTCCCATTTGCAGGATTCCAGCGAATAGGAGCAGCGGGGATAGCCTTCAGGCATGCTGCTGTTCCCCCAGCTGGGGAAGGGGGGCTTCTTCCCAATGAGCCAAATTGTGCAGCAAGGCTCAGGACTTCCCCTCCACCCCCCAGTGGGAAGCTGAAGCTGGCACTCCACCCTCACTGGGATGAAGGACAGGCTCTCTGCTGCGAGGGAAAGAAGGGGGCTGAGGTCGAGCCACAGTTCTGCACACTGCAGTTTGAGAATCATTGCCTTAAAGCAATCCAGTCTTGGGCTCCCTTCCAAACAACCAGGTCAAATATGATGAAGATTATTGAAAATTTTGTTCATCATACATAAGGTTCTGCCATCAGTCAATAGGTCAATACTTTGTCAGAACTTATTCAGCTATACATTTACAGCCAATTCATATTAAGTAAACGTCTGAGGGAATTCTACACCAAAAAGTTAAAAATTTTGCACACAATATTGTAGCTATAAATTTCTGCACAAAATAAGACAATATAGTCAGATCAGTTTGAATTATTTTGGTAATTTATTTCAAAATAAGTCTCAACAAGCATATCTGTAATAATACAGACGACAACAAAGCTTCATAAAATGTTTTTAACAAATAAATTTCTCACTAGGCATATAAATACAGAGTATTTGTAAGAGAGATGCAACTCCGTAACAGTAGTATTGTAGTTTGGATGTTGTTAAGCAAGTATTCTTGCTTGAAACCAAAGCAGCTAAACTCATGGTATTTCAGCTTTATAGCTTAGGTTTTAAAAATTATTTTGGAACTTTTAAAGAGTATTTAGTATATTTTTGAATCCTACTCTTGATTTTGTTTTACTTCAGTTTCCAGAAGGTTCTCCATGTCTATAATGACTTCTCTACTTTTCTATTACTGTCTTTTCTGTTTCAGTACCACTTGCAATATGCTGTCAGTGACTAAGCAATAATGATGTACCTCATGTTATATACCTCTAATATTTTAACTCTTACAGGTGTTTTTGGAACAAAAGAAAATGCTGAAAACTGGGCTGAATATAGCCCAGTTTAAACAACACGTACCTATAATTGAAAAAGAAACACAGGAGTACTTCAAATCCTGGGGAGAAAGTGGAGAGAGAAGTAAGCATGATGAGATACTTTGTGTTTTGGAAAGTTACCGTGAAGAGAATGGCATGAGAAGTAGCCAAAATTAGCTTCACATGGCAGTATTTTGATACATGATCTACTTGAACATTTTTAATAGAAAGAAAATACAGACAGAATGTATTAAATGTTCCATGCTCAAAAGAACGAAGTACAAAACATGTTCTTTGTCTAATTAAAATTCAGAAGAGAATGAAGCCACTCACAAACTTAGTAGGAAGTGTAAAGAGTTAATTTACTCCTGGCTTTGTAGTCTCTTCCTATTTGTCCCCAACCTAATAGTTCAGGCTACATTAGGATAGTTTTGCCAGGGTTAGGTTATTTGTGCCTAATATCTTCGCTAACCAGCAACTCATGATTTCAAAATATTATTCCCTTATTCCAGAATCAAAATCAATGGCTCATATCCTTTAAGTTAAGGAAGTACAGATGGTCTATTTCTTTAAAAACAGTCTGACTTAAGCAAAGTTAGATTAAAATCCAAAAAAAATAGACCTCTACCTGTCCATTATATTGGTGAGTATTTATTCCCAAATTTCATTGACTTGGATAGGGCTTACACCATCATGAGTATTTTACTCCTGGGGCAATTCTGCATCACTATACAATAAGAATATAATAGTGTAGTTGATTAACTGATCAGTGAGCAAAAGCTTATAGGTTAATGCTATAGACTATACACACATTTCCCCCCGCCCCCCCATGCCATTAAAGTTTTGAGCAGGCAGGTCAGTAGCCTGGGTCAGTCCTGGCTTACGAGAGGTCCAGGACCTACTCCTGCTGTAACTGCACTTAAAGGCTATGTCTAGACTGCAAGCCTCTTTCGAAAGAGGCTTTTTCGAAAGATACTTTCGAAAAAGCCTCTTTTTCGAAAAAGAGTGTCTAGACTGTAAGCAGAACTTTTGAAAAAGCACCCGCTTTTTCGAAAGAAAGCAGCGAGTGAGTCTGGATGCTCTCTTTCTAAAAAGCCCTGTTGGCATTCAAGAACGCGTTTTTTTGAAAGAGCACTTTCGAAAAAAGGCGTTCTTCCTTGTGAAATGAGGTTTACTGCCGTCAAAAGAAAAGCCGCGTTCTTTCAATTTAATTTCGAAAGAACGCGGCTGCAGTCTAGATGCAGGTGAATTTTTTTTGAAAAAAGGCTACTTTTTTCAAAAAAAACCCTGAGTCTGGACACAGCCAAAGTGAATTAGGAGCCAGGTGGGCAAGCAGCCTGGCTCAGTTCCTGTATCAGAGGAAGCATTGCAGGGCGACAAGCATCTGGCCCATAAGGGGAGCTGGTTTTTAAACTGGCTCCCCTTGTGGACCACCTCCGGCCGGTCACCCCATGTTGCTGCCTCTGTATCAGAGGCAATAACATGGAATGTCAGGGGGCCCTTTGATAGCAGGGCCAGACTGCACTGGCTGCTGTCCCCACCCCTGGGGACTATAGAATAGTCGAGTAACCCAAGGGTTCTCAAACTTTGTGATACCAAGGCCTCCCTCTAAGTTGTTTGTGACCCCCTGAGGAGTTGGGACTCATAGTTTGAGAAATGCGGGAGTAACCTATAAGAATTCATGAAGTTAATTCATTATTTAATTAACCAATATTTAATATTCCTACTATACAATGCAGAATTGATGGTCAGTGCTGAATTTCATTTGTTGCTGGCTACCACTAAGGACTGCTGGAGCCTGCAGAATCTGGTTTGCAAATAGAGGATATTGCCGGGGCGGGGGAGCTGGAGGTTGTCCAGCAGCTCCAGTTCCCAGCGTGTTCTGAAGGAAGAAAGCAGCATACAGACAAATCTGGGACCCAACTTAAGGATGTTTCTCCCTCTAGATCCCTGCGCTCTGGGGATTATAGGGAGTGTGGGTTTCTGGGCCAGGGAGTGCCCTTTGGCTGGGCTTGTGAGGCATCGAAGTGCATGTGTCAAACAGGCTTCTCCAGCATCTACCAAATAGTCCCTTTCAGTACATTCTCACACTGCTTGAGCACCCCCAGCTTTCTTTCTCCCAGCAGTGCCTTCTGTTCGGGAGCTTCTGTGTGGTAACCCTATAGGGGCAGGTAGAACAAACTAGAGTCTACTAACAGACCAGAGGAGTGGAGATTTTCCATGCGATGTGGCTATGTGACACACCCAGACTGAGGCACCCAGCAAAAGCATAAGAGGAACAAGATTGTCATAACGGTTTCTTTAACTCTCCACTCCTGGTGGAATCTCATTAGTTGTCTGTATTGGTACAGAGATACTTGCTGATGGGTATTCAGAAGCAAATTATCAAAATAATTGAAACTGATGTGATTATGTTGTGCTATTATGACAAATATATGAAGAATTTTAATTTTTTTTGGTGCAGAATTCCCCCAGAAGTAGCATGTAAATGAATAAGATTTGCACAGTTAGGCCCACAGAACATACTATGATTGACTGAATTACTTGGGTTTCTAGAATGATTTATTTGTAAAGCTTTGTCAGATTTATTAATATAATATTTAATTGCCACCTACCTCTTTTTTTCTGAGAAGTAACTTCCCCCCCCCCAATAACTATTATTGACACTTGTTTTTGTATTCTTTCCAAATAAATCAGCTTTCCTCAAACCTAAGTAAGCTTTTCCACCTTTCCTTGTTTGTATATGGGAGTAGCTCAATGTCTTGCTTTTGTAGCCTTTGATTTTGTTATTGTCAAATAAGCTGTCAGTCTCTTTCTCTTTTCTACAGGCCATGATGGACTGTCAGTATGGTCCAGTCCACCACAAAAGTGGTGGATTAAGGAACAACAGATAAAAAGATAACTAAGCTTGATTTATAAGACACAACAGTGATTAACATAGGGTACATCTACAAAGCGGCACTATTTCAGGATAACATAATTTGTTATCCCGAAATAGCATTCTGCATGTATTAAAGGCATGTATTTCAAAATACATTTGAAATAATGGGTTTCTTATTCCGGCTTTCTGTAAACCTCGTTGCACGAGAATTAAGGAGATGCTAGAATAGTGATTTATTTCAAAATTAGCACTGTATAGACCACCAAATATTGAAATTAGCTATTTCAAAATAAGCTACCTAATTTGCATAGCTCAAATTGCATAGCTTATTTTGAAGCATGAGCTACTGTGTAGACGTACCCATATATACCAGTTCCCCAAATGTAAAGTAATAGTAAAAGGCGTTTCTGTAGCCCCTTAACCTCAACTGCCCATAAATTCAGTCTCTTGCATTCATTCTTAGTGAACCAGCTGCCATTCCCTTCCTCTTTGCTGTTTTCCCTATCCTCACTAGTAAATGAGTCTGTATTTTAAAACCCCCAGACTCCTACCCCTTTTCTCAGCATATTTTGTCACATAATGTGACAGCCATATGTTTTTCTCCCTCTCTAATAGAGCAAATCGGATATCCTCAAATATCTTACTCTTTCCTGTCTACTGCAGATAGGGCATTGTGCAGAGTAGGCATTGAGTTTAACTTTCTGATCTGAGAATTAGTGTTCCAGGAGTAGCATCTTGGTACTGTTTTCTATCTGAAACCTGATCACATCATTCATTTTCACCCTCTATTCAGAGTTCTGATCAGGGATCCTAGTACAACATAGCCCTAATCTCCACTCGAAAAATTTATCTTGGAAATACTTTAAAATATTTTCCCTCTCTTGGTTGATGTGCATCTTACGTTCCTCTTCCCCCCCACCCCAAAGTGCTCCAAATCAACTTTGTGAGGTGGTGGCATGCAAGTTCAACTATTATAGTTACTTCTGCATTTTATAGGAGTATATAATGATCAAGTGCCCATTTGGGCACATCTCACTTGCACAAACGGGCTGACAGCTGCCTCAGCTAGTGAATATCCTTTAGTTTTCTACTGTGCTTTCTTTTTCTCTCCCAGATAATCTGTTCTGGAAGTATCTTCTCCCCATTGTCCCAAAACAGGGATCCATTTGTGGAAAAACTCTTTCAGAAACACTTGGAAAATATTTTAAATTCTCTGTATTTAGTTAATTCCTTTTTTGGCCAGAAGTGAAAGTAGTGGCCCGTAAAATTCGACATCATTTCTCCAAAATATGTGCTGACTTACTTTTCCTTTTCTCCCTTTATTCAGACTTGTTTGAAGCACTTTCAGAGCTCATTATTTTGACAGCAAGCCACTGTTTACATGGAAAGGAGATCAGAAGCTTACTCAGTGAGAAGGTGGCACAACTGTATGCTGATCTGGATGGAGGATTTACTCATGCAGCTTGGCTTTTGCCAGGTTGGCTACCTTTACCTAGCTTCAGGTAACAAAGATAAATTAAATAAGATGTATTTAAGAAATGATACTTGTTTTCAGCTCTTAGAATATGTGTTAAATAAATGTGAATTTTAAATAAAAATGGAATGCAAGGATATTTCCTGTAGGGGAGTTGATCACAGTACTGTTCATTTTGTACCCTCAACTAGAAATTAGGAAGACTGTTGCTTTTAATTGACATCTAAAAGCATAAGAATTGTAGAATGCCTAAAAGCATAACACATACTGAATATCTAAATGTTATTTTGACAAATACCAAGTACAGTAAACTTCTGATAATCAGGCACCTTTAGGACCCAGAGGGTGCCGGATTATCAGATATGCTGGACTATCAGAAGAGGAGGTTATGAGGGGTCTGGGGTGGGGTGGGGGGGATGCCACCCCAGACCCCTCATAGCCCTCCTTCCCATAGTCCGGCTCTGCCCCAGATGTCCCTGATTCAGTCGCTGCTGGTCAGTTTCAGCAGCGGCTGATTTGGGGACGCCTGCAGCAGAGCAGCCGGAGTGCTGCCGGGTTGGTCCGGTAGTGCTGACCCTGCGAGACCAACCCGGCAGCACCCCAGCTGCTCTTGGGGACACCTGGGGCAGAGCAGCTGGGGTGCTGCTGGGTTGGTCCCGCAGCGCCTCTCCTCAGTGCTACTGGACCAACCCAGCAGCCCTGCAGCTGCTCTGTTTCAGGTGTCCCCAAGTCAGCTGCTGCTGAAACTGATCAGGGGCTGACTCCAGGAAGCCCGAGGCAGAGATGCTCTGCCTCGGGCTTCCCGGAGTCAGCTGCTGATCAGTTTCAGCAGCCGCTGAATCAGGACGCCTGGGGCAGAGAAGTTGGGAGGCTGCCGGATTGGTCCCACAGTGCCGAGGAGCGGCGCTACTGGACCAATCCGGCAGCTGGAGTCAGCTGCTGATCAGTATCATCAGTGGCTGGATCGGGGACAACTGGGGTGCTGCCGGGTTGGTCCTGCAGCCCCGAGGGGCAGCGCAACGGGATATACCCGGAGGCACTCCAGCTGCTCTGCCTCCAGCTTCCCCGATTCAGCTGCTGGTCAGTTTTGGCAGCGGCTGAATCGGGGAAGCTGGGGGCAGAGCAGCTCCAATGGTCCGGCTGCCCGGAGCACTTCCAGGTTCCTGATGGTGCCGGACCATCGGAGTTTTACTGTACCCTAAATTGGAGCCAAAGCATTAAGAATGTAGATTTGGGAGTTTCCAAACATGTTAATTTGACATAACCGAACTGCCTAAATTTAGAAGATGTAATTAAATATACACTGATTTAGTTCAAAGTAGTTTTTGAAGCTTTGTTTGTTTTCACAAAGCAAATAACTTTCATGTAAGATATTAATTATATTGGGTCTGATCCTTCAAGTTCTGCATAAGCATATGGGTTTGCATCAGGTCTTAAATTCTTACCTATTAAAACTTTAGAATTAAAGTGGCTACCACAAATAATTAACATGATACAACAAAAGTTTTGTTATCTGACATGTTGGGAGAGTGGTGGTGGGGGTGTGTTAGTCAGTCAAATATTCTGTTTATTTAAGAGTTCCAACTGAGGCAGTGGTACAGACCCAGGTCTGGGACCAGAAATCAGAGGTTCAGAGTGCAGGAAGGGGATCCGGAATGGGGCAGGGGATTGTTATAGGAGATGACGGCTCTGGCTGGGGGTCAGGGATGAGGGGTTTAGAGTACAGGAAGGGGTTTCAGGATGGGGCCAAGGGGTTTGGCATACAGGAGGAGATATGAGGTTCAGGAGGGAGTGTGGGGGTGTGTGTATGGGGGGATGGGTCAGACCTGGAATTTGTATGTGGGAGGGGTTTGAGTGCTTCATCTGGACAACATATCTTGGGCAGCTCCCAGAGAGTGGCATCAGCCTTCCCCCGCCCCCCTCCCCCTTGGGTCCTCAGTACTATCAGGGACTGATCTTGCTGGTGCAATCTAGGGATATTAAAATGTTTAATTAAGGAACTGTAACAGCTGAAATTTTCATTGGTTACATAGTTACATGTGAGGTGGCATTCGGCTCCCACCTGTTCCTCCTGGAGCCCTCCGCTGTTGCCTCAGATACAGAGGGAGAAGTGCAGGGCAGCAGGCAGCTCCCTGGAAAGTAGTGCGTGTCGGGTGCCTGCATGTAACCATGAAGGTCAACTGATATCACAGTTAACACTTTCACCATCTCTAGTGTTACCCATCTCATCCTTCTGTCCTGGGGGAGGAATGTGTGGTACTAGCCACAGTGGTGTTGCCAAACTGGATGTGTCAGCCTCTATCCCTGAGGACTATAAAGTGTTCTAGGATGTTTAGGGTGGAAGCTGCAGCCCTGGAAATACCCACCAAGGAGATTTGGGACATGCTGCACAAGGTTCTTGACATCCATCACTCCTATATCTCCTTTGATGTATGCATTTTGTTCTTCCTGGATAGGACTAAATCCTTCCAAATTTTGCCCAGATTAATCCTGGTCTATGCTGAGGGACTTAAAAGGCCAGGCCATATCTCACAGAGAATATCAGTCTGGTTTGTTCAGTGTATCTGGACATGTTTACAGTTAGTTTATCTGTAGCCACCCAACAAGGTGCAAGCACACTCCAGTTGGGCCCATACTGTCAATATGGCGTTGCTGCCGAACTTCCCCATTCAGACTTTTCAAGGAAGCAACCTTAAACCTCAGTGCACGCTTTTGTTGATAATTTCTATAGTCTGCTCCTTGACCATGGTTTTGGTTAGTTTATGAAATATGTTCACGAGATCAAATAACCAATGTCATTCATGTTTATTGCTCTAAGTCAATAATGTAAAGAGAAGAAGTTTTCTATACCATGGCTGGGCAATAAGTGCCAAATGCACATTCCCGGCCAAAGGGAGCTGCGGGAAGTGGTGTCCCAGTCCACACTTCTTTCCACAGTTCCCATTGGCCAGAAATGGAGATTTGCAGCCAATGGGAGCTGCAAATGGCCACACTTGCATATGCGCAAGTAATTAGAGTGGGCCGCTTACTGCCCACCCCGTTATGTTATCTGTCCCTGGGAAGTCATCTTGTGCAGTGATATAACATGCTCCTTATGTGGAAAATGTGCTCACAGAGTTAGATATTTCCGATGGCAGTATTTGTATGATAATTTACAGGTTACATATATCTTTTACACATCACTAAGGGTATGTCTACACTGCATGGGTATTTCAGGATATTAGAGGCATCCTGAAATAGCTACCCCGCGTTTACACAAGCCACCCGTTATTTCAAAATATTTTTCGAAATAATGGGCGTGCTATTTTATCCCGGTAAACCTCATTGCACGAGGGATAAGGGATGGCTCAAAATAGCAAATTATTTTGAAATTTGGTGCTGTGTAGATGTGCCAAATTTCAAAAAAAGCTACTTCAAAATAGTCGAGATAAGATACGCAATTTGCGTATATTATTTCGAGTTTAGGGTGCTGTGTTGTAGATGCACCATAAAATCCAACCCATTAATTTGCTCCAATTCCTAACCTGTTTTATTTCTTTTCTTTTGTTTTGATACAGTAATTCCTCATTTAACACTATAGATATAGTCCAGAAAATGATCGTGTTAAGTGAAAACATGTTATGCGGAGTCAATTTTCCCATTGAAAATAATGGAAAAGGTTGGGGTTGCGTTTCAAGCAGTGGTGTCTGTTGGGACCGGGACATAAGGTTGGGGGAGAAAGGGAACTGGATTACAGCAAGGAGGGGAAGTGTTTGGCTCTGGGGAAGGGAAAGGGGAGGAGAGGAGAGGGGAGGGGGATTGAGTTAGGAGTATGCCCCTATGACAGGTCTGCTGGAACCCGCACTGCGTCCGGCGAGGGGGGGGGTCTCCGGGGAACAGGCGTGGCAAGCGGTGAACCCTCCGCCGCTTTGCAGGGAGGCAGGTGAAACCCCGCACGGCTGCCGGCAATGGGCCGGCTGGGGAAATTGTGTTATTCCGGGGACGGTCGTGTAATTTAAAAAAATGTTTTCACAATAGCACGATTTTTTTTTAAGGAACATGTTAAGCAGGCATGTGTTAAATGAGGAATTACTGTACTAGCATTCCTGGTACCGGTCCATGAAGGTGCTTCCCTAAATTCCACTAAGCCATGGAAATAATATAATTTGATTTTTGACAAGTTTTTATCTGCTTATGCCAAATGCTTGCTTGAGGAAAATGCAAGCTCAGGTATTGCACAATACTTAGCTTAAATGAACAGGGTCATCAGAGAGATCAGTTTTGGCTACATCACTTTTGCGATATTTGTGCTCATTTGCAGAGTGAGTTGAGGCATCTCATAACAGCTGTCTCGAGCCCATCTTCTTTAGCTCGATGGAGCCTGAACAAATCTTCCAAGTTGTATCTTCCTTTGTGGATCTGGTGTGCACATAGTACTATCATGTATGCCTTATCCACACCCTCATCTTGGAATTCCTTCATGCAAGTGTGCCTATCAGATCACATATCTATTTGCTCTGGACTGGTTCTGCTCCTTAAAATGGTATATAAGTTTACTATGAACTGGTTAATTATAATTGGATAGTAAATGACTGACATGTCATTTGAAATATTACTTTTAAAGAGTAGTGAAAACTGTAAGTATTTTTATTTTAACAATCTTTTGGATTTTTAATGATTATTTGCAAAGAAAAATTCTGCACATTTGATAAGTATTTACAGCCTTTTGTGTGTTTGTTTTTATACAGATTCTAATAAAAATGCTTTGAATTACAGGCGTAGAGACAGAGCACATAGAGAAATAAAGAACATTTTCTATAAAGTAATCCAAAAACGCAGGCAGTCTGGGGAGAGGGAGGATGACATGCTCCAAACATTGATGGATGTTACCTATAAGTAAGTGAAATTGTTGAATGCTTGCCGTTCAGAAGTGTAAAGAGGAACAGCTTAGTATTTTAATAGCAGAGGCTTCATTTATCAAAATTTTTCCAAGTCCTTGCATTATTTTCATCACCCATTCCATCCTTCTCATATCTATTCTTTGGGATTTGTCTTTCTCTCCTTTTATGCAACTTTCTCTAGGTTTTTGGGGAGAACACCTCTTTCCATGCCATTGTGATGAGGATGTGTGGAATTTAAGCCTTTTTACTACCTCCCTCTAGCGGCTGAAGGATTTCAAAAGCTTCAGGGGGTAGCTGAGTTAGTCTATACAGGATAAACTTAAAAAACAACAAATAGTCTGGTAGTACATTAAAGACTAACAAAACATGTAGATGGTATCATGAGCTTTTGTGGGCACAGCCCACTTCTTCAGATGACCAGAGTGTTGGACGTCCAACACTGGTCATCTGAAGAAGTGGGCTGTGCCCACGAAAGCTCATGATACCATCTACATGTTTTGTTAGTCTTTAAAGTACTACCAGACTATTTGAAGGTTTTCAGTTTGAATAGGTGCAGACTGTGTGAAGCATCAGAACTGTCGATTTCTTAAAATCAAGATTTGATTTTAAAATAGACAGAAAAATCAGACTAAAATAAAATAAAAGTTTTGCATAACATATTCCATCTGAATACAGTGCAATGCTAAGGGAGGTTGGCTTCCTTATCTTAATTATAGAGAAGATGTTTCATGGCTAAAAAACAAATCCCTTCCCTCCTATCATAGGCAGCCTGAAAGCCTTGTTTTCCATGTCACTCAGCCTACTTACTGATTCTTAGGATAAGGAACTCTAATTCCTCTAGATGAAGTCACCTCAACCTTTCCATAATGCAAATTTGACCAGGGGTCTCTTCCAGAGATGATATGCCACAGTTGGTTTGGTGATCCCGAAGCCAGTAACGTTGTCTTCTAGTCATCTCTGGAAAGCTCCCCAGTCATCTTCTCTTTAAGAGCCCTCTTGAGAGTTCAATTTCTGAATATTAGTCAAAGGGATTTTTTAAAAATTAGCATTTCCATTACGTGCTGCTGCAGTTAGTACCCCTGCTGCATTAAGGATGTTAAATTTAGATGAATGGACGCTTGCTATGTTTCAAAGGTGGAAGCACCGCAGGGTGCATGGGGCCAGTGGAGGACTCAAGCAGTCCCCCTGTACGCTCCCTGCGCTCCCTTTTTTTGAAATGTATTGCTTTGAGTCCTCCACTGGCCCCATGCGCCCTGCTACATTTTAAAGGCAGAAGAGCTGCCAGTTCCCTGCTGCACCTCTGCCCCTCTGCACAGACACAGTGATGGGGGCAACCAGCTTTTGAGCCTGCTCCCCTGCCCCCTTGCTGCCTTTCTTTGAGAGAGGCTCCAAGGGGGGAGGGTGGGCTGCGACTATTTGACTCAACTGTCTGATAAGCATATGCTTATTGGATAGTCGACTACTCGCTAACATCCCTGCGCTGCATGCCTCCAATTTCTCTGTTGCCCTCAAATAGCTTTTGAAACCTTTCAGCAGTTTCTCTTACTGTGAAATATATATTGATAGTTCTCACACCTCTGTTCTCTATAGAAAGAGAAAAAAACCTGTTCATTGATGAGTCAATAAAAAAATAGATATTAGACTTCAGTGTGGACTTCCCAGGTTCATTACTAGCTATGTTTTAAGTTTAGATCCAAAAGTTTGGAGGTAATTTGTTACAGATGCTTAGCCAAGTTTTGGAGGCTTTCCAGCAGCTGTCAGAGAACTATTGCTTTTCTGTATTATGGCAACCCTTCTCTCTAGCTCCTTGCTATGTCATCTCTCTTCTTTCCTCTGAATCTGCTGCTCCTCTTAACTGGAGGGAAGGGGAAAAACACTTAATGTAAATGTAACTACGATCAAATACTTAACATGGTGTATGACATTCTATCTGGATATCTAAAGCTTGAATGTATTTATTTTCTTAATCTAGGGATAGCCGTCCGTTGACAGATGATGAGATTGCAGGAATGCTTATTGGGTTGTTGTTAGCAGGCCAGCATACATCTTCTACCACCAGTGCTTGGCTTGGCTTTTTTTTAGCAAGAGACAAATCGATACAGGAACAATGCTATGCAGAACAGAAAGCAGTTGGTGGAGAAGACTTGAAGCCTCTAAATTATGAGCAGGTGTGTGTTACATAACTCTTCCATGCTACCTTTAAATTTTTGCAAATTAATTTATAAAAGTGTTTAAGCTGTTAATTAAATACTCTTGCAATTACAGCATCTCTGCCAAAAATATGTTAATGCTCATGTCTTTGAGCTTGTAGCAGAGAGGAAGCTGTTTTAGTCTATATCTGCAAAAACCTTGCAAGGAGTCCTGTTGCACCCTAAAAACTAGCAGATTTATTTGAGCATAAGCTTTTGTTAGCAAAAACTCTCACTTTGTTAGATGCATAGAGTGGAAATTAGATATTTGTGTCCTTTTCTTCTTTTGTGTGCAGCTTGTAGTTCAGTCTCTACACAAAAGAAGAAATGGATAAAAAGCAGACCTCAAGAACAGTAACATACAAAAAACAGCGAACACGTGGACACTCAGTAACAGATTGAAAAGTGGCCATCCTTCAACTAAAAAAATCTTCAAAAACAGACTTCAAGGAGAAAGTGCAGAGCTGCAATTCATTTGTAAACTTAACACTATTAATCTGGCTCGGAGGGTTAGCTGTGTAAGTCTGTAACTAAAAAAATCTTAAAACACAACAATGGTCCTGTAGCACCTTAGAGACTAACCAAAATACTATTTATATATCATAAGCTTTTGTGGGCACTACCCACTTCTTCAGATGACAAACATCTGAAGAAGTGGGTTGTGGTCACAAAAGTTCATGATGCTATTTTTGTGTTTTGGTAAGTCTCTAAGGTTTTTGCGGAAGAAGCTACGTATTTGCATATCTTCTTCCGATTCTTTTTGCATAAGACGTTTTGCCATTGTGTAGCCCTGTGTAGACGAGGCCAAATGTCAGAAAAAACCCCTCTTTCACAAGACCCTGTAAACAATGATTTATGAGGAAAAGGGGTCTTGCAAAAGAGGTGTTTTTCTCCAACATTTGGCCCCGTCTATATGGGGCCAAATAGAGGCAAAACCTCTTCCACAAAAAGAATCGGAAGAAGATATGCAAATGCGAGCGTGATTTATATAGCTTCTTCCGCCAAAAAAAGGCAGTGTAGCTGTAACTTAAGGTGCTACGAGACCATTGTTGTGTTAAGTTTTTTCACTATTAATCTGAGTTTGAATAGGGACTGAGACTGGGTGGCTCACTATAAAATCAATTTTTCCTCTTTTTATATTCACACCTCCTCATCAACTTGTAAGGAGTGGGCCACATCCACCCTAACCCAATAGGCATTGTTAGCATTGATCTTCCACTTGATAAGGTAACTCCTTTCCTTTCATATGCTAGTATATTTATGTCTTGCCTCTAATTTCTACTCCATGTATCTGACAGTGTTTTTTTGCCTACAAAAAGCTTGTGCCCAAATAAATCTATTACTCCTTAAGGTGCCACAGGACTCCTTGTTATCTTTGAACTCGGAGAATGAAAACAAGTTTTGGTGGTAATTTGTAATATCACAGACTAGATAGTGGAATCTTTTATTAAAATTAATTAAATGAAGAGCAGGAACGGTATCTAGTGAAGGATATATTTGGAATTATGTATTTAAAATAGGAGCATGAGTTTCCAGATGTAAAGACACTGCTTCATGAATGTTAAATATTCTTAAATCCATAAGAAAATGGATAAAGTTTACTGTACAGGCAGTCCCCCGGGTTACATCAATCCGTCTTAAGACGGATCCCTAGTTACGAATGGGGAGGGAGAGGAGCGCAGCTAGTGCGGGGTGCCTCCCCCACTGTTGCTGCTTCCCGCCCCCCCAGCAGACCAGGGAGACACGGAGCGGCTTTTCTTGCCGCGGAGGACGCGGGCGGCGGGACGGCCGAGACGCGCTGTGGTCCCGCTGCCCATGTCCTTCGTGGAGAGAAAAGCCGCTCCGCATCTCCCTGGTCTGTTAGCGCTATGAGACCAACCTGGCAGCACCCCAACTGCTCTGCTCCCAGCTTCCCCGATTCAGCTGCTGGTCAGTTTCAGCAGCAGGTGAATGGGGGATGCCTGTCTGGCTGCCCCAGCACTTCTGGGTTCCTGATGGTGCCGGACCATCAGGAGTCCCGGAGCATTGGATGCCGGACTAATGGAGTTTTACTGTATCTTGTTAGCGTCACGTGAAATTAACAAGTCCCTTCCAGCCTGGCAGAGGTGAAGCTGAAAAATTACCCAGTGGTGTGGGTGGGCAAGAACGGGGAGAAGCAGGACAGAAAGGAAGAGGGGATAAGCCCCAACCCCACAACGTGGCTGGAGCGGAGCAGGGTAAGCCCCAAGGGGATGGGTCTGGTTGCAAAGTAGGTGAGTGGACAATGAGGACCCACCTGTGGCTAAACTCCTGTTCCCAACACAGAATTTTTCTTTAAAATTGATCCTGTGGATAAATTCTCTCACACACCTCACAGGAAGGGATTTCCATTTTCTGCTCAGCAGAATACAACAGCTTTGATTGTATCAATATTTCACTGTGCTCTGCAATGACTATTGATTACACTTAATACCCATTTCACTGAACCATCTGTAGCAAATTCTATTTGGAACAGTAATATGCATTGAATAAACTTTTTTTAGTTATAAAAAACCAAAGATTCTGACTATTAAATGAATAACTGGGATCTTTCAGGTACCCCAAAAGGAAGATTTGGATATAGCATGAAACACTGAAACTTATGATCAATTTTTAATTAAAATATCAACCAAAAAACCTTCATATCAAAACAGTATGTTTTTTTTCTTAGAATAAGGAAGTTGTATGAGAATCAGGGTCTTTTCCACCTAACTCCAGCTCTCCCCCGCCCCCCTCAAAATATGTACCAGTTCCGACTTACATACAAATTTAACTTAAGAACAAACCTACTGTCCCTATCTTGTTCGTAACCCGGGGACTGCCTGTATTTGCAGCTGAAGGATCTGAACATGCTGGACCGCTGTCTAAAAGAAACTTTAAGGCTGAGACCTCCTATTATGACCATGATGAGAATGGCCAGAACTCCCCAGGTGAGCATGTTTGTTGACTCTATCTTGATCAGTGCTGTGACTAATGTAAATTAATTGTAACTCTGTAGTAGATAGGGAATGACACGGTCAGGCTACATTTACACCGCAACATTTTTTTGCGCAAAAACTCATGGAGTGTCCTCACTTCAAGCGCATTTGCGCAAGTAAATTTACAGTGACTCAACAGAACAGAGAGGATTTTTGTGGTATAGGGACTCCTCTTTCTACGATGAATAACTCCTTTTTGCACAAGAGCTCTGTGTGGATGGGAAACGGGTTTTTTTGCACAAAAACAGCCTATCGAAGCACAGCTGTCCTAGTGTCCATTCTGTTAATGGCAATCAGAGGTTTATTGTGAGCTAGTGTCCATGCAGTCTGGATGTTCTCTTGAGCAAAAGTGCATTGCTTTTCCGATGCGGTTTTGCGTTGTGGATGTGCTCTTGTGCAAAAAGTTTTTGCAGAAGATCTCTTCCACAAAAGGCTTCTTGCGCAAGAATCCTGCAATGTAGACATAGCCTCATAAAGGATACAATCCAAACTAGGTTTGCAATTTAGCAGATGTGCCACCAACAATGAGATTAATAAATTGTGTCTAGAGCTACACAGTTTGCAAGATTAATTAACAGAGAATAGGAGGACTGGAATATGATGGTTTGAGCTTATTTCTCTCAGACCAGGGAAAATGCAGAGTTTAGGAGAGAAGTAGTGGTATTTTGTATCTCCACAAATCACTGATCTGTGGGTCTGTTATGCACTTTCCTTGTCAGGACATAAAGGTCAGGATTTCCCCTGGCCTTGACACTTGTGAACATGATGTAATGTTTTTTTGTACTATGTTATTTGTCAGTAAACGAATCTTGCTTCCTCCTGAAGGGCCTTCTCTCTCTTATGTTAATACTTGTTCCTTTGTACTTTTTGGAAAACACATTGCTATTTAATATCTAGTGTGAAATTTCATCTCGTCTCATTGTCTTAGTTTGATTTGCAGTTGTTTCTTAACTGTTAGTACTTTACTCTCCTTACCTGATACTCATCACATATGCCTCAACATAGGTTGAGCACTGATTTCAGCTGACTTGTAAATGAGATCCTATATGACACTTGATATTAAGCAGTCTGATTCTCTCCTTTTATTTCCCTTTGAGCATAAACAACAATTTAAAAAAATCTCGCTACATTAGGGACCATGTACACAGTTAACCAATGAGTCTGGGCTCATCAGTTACATGCTGGCTCCTGGTATGAGCATCGTATGCATTGGCTCCTGGGGAGTCCAGGTGGGAGTCGGTATGTGCAGGGAGCCACTTTCCGCTCTATGCTTCTGCCACCATAGGAGAAGCAGCAGGGCGGAGGAGGGCAGGCTGGAGCATGTTTGTGTGGGGAGCCAGCTTTTAAGGCTACTTAAGTACATTCATTTTAATATCTCTACTCTAGAGTGAGTGAGTGAGTGAGTGAGTGAGTGAGTGAGTGAGTGAGAGAGACACACTGATGTTGGTTTGGAATATGGACTGGATTTTGGTCAATAAATATTCTTAACTGCTGTTTTATGATATACACCAGTGGTCTCCAACCTTTTTACACCCAAGATCACTTTAAATGACAGAAGCATCCAACATCTACTGCCCCGCCCCCTCTCTTCTCCTCCTCTCCATCACTTGCTATCCCCAACCCTTAAACTGCTGCTTTTTTTTCTCCCTCAATTCTTCTGTAGGAAGAGGTTTTTCCAACATTTGGCCTGTCTAGACTGGACCAAATGTCAGAAAAAACCCTTCTTTTGGAAGCCTCCTTATTCCTTGTGGAAAGAGGAATATAGTGGTGACCGAAAGAGCATGTTTGCTCTTCCACTAAAAGAAGTGGAAGAACAAACACATACCTGGATGCAGAAGAGTTTTTCTGGGATATCTCTAAAATCCTGAAAAACTCCCACAGTCTAGCCGTACCCTTGCTGGGTTGAGACAGGATGTGTAGGCTCTGGGGTGGGATTTGGGTGTGGGAAGGGGTGAGAGGTGCAAGCTCTGCGAGGAAATCTGGATGCAGGAGGAGGTGGAGAAGGGAACGCTGGCTCGGGGAGGGGGCTCCAGGCCAGGCAATGTTGGGGTCAGATGTAGGGTTGGGGTACTAAGCAAGCCACAGGCTTGTGGATATGAGAGTTCAGACATTTGGGTTGGGGTATGTGAGTGGCTCAGGGCAGGGGGGTTCCAGTGTATGATAGGATCACATGTAGGGTCTGGGGAAAAGAGGAGTGCAGGAGTGTTCTGATGCTGTGGCCAGATGGGGGCTTGTTGGCCAGGCTTCATTTTTAAATAAAATACTGTGTCAAACACACAAAGTTTCTGCATTGTCTTTATTTCTGAGAAGGGCAGGGAACCTGTTTTGAGTCAGGGGTCACTGACCCACAGAAAAGTCAGTTGGGACCACACAAGTGAGATGTAAAAAAAAATCTCCTCCAAACACCCCCCAGGCCTCACTAATGTGGCCCTAACTGTGCTGGTGGGAGCAGGGGACATGGTGTTAGTGGGTGCTGGGGCAGGGGACAGGGTGCCAGTGGGGACAGAGTTCTGCAGCTGGGGGTTGGGGAGAGGAAACAGGGTGCCAGGAGGGCAGGGAGCCAGTGGGGGCAGAGAGTCCCCTGCACCAGCCTCCTCCCAGGATTTCGTGCCCCGCCCCCCAAGAGGAGGAAAGCGCTGTTGCACGCCTCCTCTGGGCCCGACTCCCCCCTCCCGCAGAGAAGTGAAGTAGTAGTGCGCGCGCCTCTGGACTCACCTGGTAAGTTCCTGGCACGCCACAGACTTGGGGCAATGAAGCAGCCACGCATTTACAGAATCCCCGGAAGTGACGCGCAGCTTCCGTCCACCCTGCGGGAAGCTACCACTACCTCTATTGTGCTCGAGGTAGGTAGTGGGGCTTCTTGGGGGTGGGGGGAAATGAGGGGCCCGGAATGCCTCGTGATCGACCAGTTGATGGCCATCAACTGATTGGTGACTAGGGATGTAGATGATTAACTTGGAATTTTTACTGTTTGTGGTGGTTGGATGCTCACTTGAATGCCCTTAATTGCATTGCAGCTAAGTTTTGTGTATGCATAGCGTGTGTGGGTATTAAGAGGTGTAGTTCCGTTGGAAGCTCTGTATCAGGGGTGAACAAATCAAGCTGGTGAATGCAGATATATCACTATGTATAACATTTTTAGGGGAAAAATTGATACTTTCCTTAGAGCCTCTTACTATTTTTAGTTCAACACTAGATGGAACTGTAACAGGTTCATTTACTCTCAAAATACCTTGTTCCTTCAAGGAAAGGATACTTTTTCTGTTACATAAGACACTGTTCTGTTTCTTTTTGGTATGTATGCATGAGAAACTAACATTTTCTCTGTACAAACTTCTCCTTTTGTCTTGATCATTTACAGATATTTTTCAAGGTTCAGGCTACTGTGTTTGATTGGATAACCAATATTGCTGCTAATACAACTGACAATTTTTCTTAATCTTGTCTTTCCCTAGTTAATTAAAAAAACATTCCACATAAAGATACTACAGAACGTTTGTGAGTAAGAAACCTCTTCAGTAGGTGGGTCTTTGTGCTCCCTTTCTGTGTCAGCATCTGCTCAGCATTTGCTCATGTGACACGTATAGTATAGCAAGGGTCACAGTCTCATATTTGGAAGGGAGCCAGCACAGTAGTAGTGTCAGCATTTTACCTCAATTTGCATCTTTCCAGATTTTGTCTTCAGTCAGTGAGGGCTGAGTGAAACAATTTAAAGATGAGTAAACTGTAGTAGTAATAATAATAATAAACTACTACTGTGGGGCATAATTACTAAGAGGGCTCTGAAAATTTGCAAAATGATTTGAAACACGTAAAGGGTGGCAGTGCTACTTTTCATTCGTACTTTGTTTTTTTATTTTTTTTACTTCTTTCAATTTTGATAGTTTCGTTTTATAGCCTGCAGTTTTTGATGGATGGTTCTTAGTATATTAGCCAGTTGATCACATACTTTAATTGTCTCACTGTAAATGCTACACTGTGCTGGCAGTTCACGTTTTGTCTTTAAATTTACTTAACAGCTACATTTCAGTACTATATTCTAAATACATTTGCGGTACTTAAGATGCTAGTTTGGGAGCAAAGTATTCTGGAAAGTATATTCACTGTGGCATAGTGACTAATATGAAACACGTTTTCACAAACTGGAAAGTTATACTTTTTTTTAAATACTTCATTGTGATGGGGAAATGGCTCACTCAGTTATGTTGCTAACATACACTATCTGAATATGGCATCTTGCATAGTTAGGAACATAGGATCTCTTTGATCATTGAGTCCTCTGCTACTGCAGACAACCTAATCTGTACTACTATTCATAAATTTATCAAGCTGCATCTTTAAACTAGTTAAGTGGTTTGCTCCTCCAACTCATATTGAAAAGCCATTTTCAAACCGCATTCATCTGATAGTTAGAAATCATCTTCCAATTTCCAGATTAAATTTATTTAGGGCCAGTTTATACTCATTTATTTTATGCCAGTATTGTCCTTTATAAATACACCAAGGGTAAATAACTATTTATAACTGTTTTCAGCCTTTATTTTGCCAAAGTAAACAAGCCAGGCTCTTCTAGTCTCTCTCGTACGTTTTCCATTCCCAGTATCTTTGTAATAGCTCTTCTCTACACTTATTTCAACTGAATTAATCTTTCTTGACCATTGGTGATGAGATTTGAACATAATATTCCAAATGAGTTAGGTTTTATTGTTCAGCTAAACAAATTTCTTCTATAAGCCAAGTTGAGGATGCCACTTTGGAGAACTTTTGTAGGAGGGAAAACAGAGAATTGCTTTTTGTAACAGTATTTCCCCCTCCCCTCCCTTTTATAGACTGTTGCCGGCTTTACTGTTCCTCCTGGCCATCAGGTTTGTGTATCTCCCACTGTTAATCACAGACTTAAGGATTCTTGGATAGAAAGCTTAGAATTCAAACCTGACCGTTACCTCCAAGATAACCCTGCAGCTGGAGAGAAGTTTGCATATGTGCCATTTGGTGCTGGTAAGTCTAATGATAAGAGTAAGGAATTGCACAAAGTCTCTGATAACATAGCTGCATATTAGTAATTTAAATATCTGTTACCCCAGTGCTACTTTTACTCTTAAACTAAAGGCAATTTTGTCAGTTTGAAATCTAGTCCAGTTAAAGTATTTTCTGGTACAACACTGGAGTCCTTGTCACTTCATGTGGTTTTATGTTGACACTGTCTAAAGTTTTGAGTTTCTATCTCTTGTTGCTTTGAAAGAGTCTCTCAAATGGGAGACTTATCAGACAAGGAAAAAAAAGTGAAACTGACAATAAATGTGCAGCTTAATGCATAAAGTAAGCAGTATTTGTCTTCTATTTCAATTAATATAATTTTACTTGTTGCTTTGGAATAATAAGGACTCTTTAGACAGGAATGACTTTCAAGTTGTTCCCTTATTGTCAAGGGAAAAAACTACACCGTGTTCACTGAAGAATTAATTCTTATGACAACAATAACTAAATCATTGCACATAACATTCAACAAAGGAAAGTTTTATGGCTGACCTGGGAACAACTTTTGAATGTATGTGTTCTCCCTTAATGCCGAATTAATTCAGCTTTTTGCCAAGAAACTAGAGCAGATTCTGTTCTGTAAATGAGTAGGAATGTTAAAATGTATTTAACTGTATAACTGCTGAAAATGTCAGTGGTTACATGCAAGGCAGTAGTCCACTCCTGGGGAGCTGGTGCACATGGTGAGCTGATGGTGACTCCCACCTGCTGCTCCCCCTGATGCAGAGGCAGCAGTGGAGGGGAGCAGGTGGGTTCCCAGAATCTGGCTTTTAAACTGGCTGCCCACAAATACTAGGAGCCTGCATGTAACCAGGCTCATTGGTTAACCATGTACATGGTTACATTTTCACATTCCTAGTAGATAATTAGATATTTGCAGCTGTGAAAGTTGGATTGCATTTAAAGTTTGATATCAAAACAATGCTTTAATAGTTAAGTGCAAACACGGACATCAGTAGGAATTAAGCATGTACATTATGTTTAAGTGATTTGCTGAAGTGGTGCCATAATGACATTTGTTTAAACATAATGAAAGAAACTAGTGTACAGGCAGTCCCCGACTTACGTGGATCCAACTTATGTCGGATCCCTAGATACGAACGGGGTGAGGCAACTCCCGCACATGCGCAGCAGCATTCCCGGGGCTCGCTCACCTGGGTCCTAGGATCCTCCTCCTCCTCGGGCCGGCTCCGACTGGGGTCCCGCAGAACTGCCGGGCAGAGGAAAAGTGCCTCCCCACGCCCGCTGCCCCCCTCCCCCTGCAACAGGCTGCCGAACAGACAAAAGCAGCCTCTCTGCCCCTCCTCCCCGCGCAGCAGCGTCCCCGGGGCTCGCTCACCTGGGTCCTAGAATCCACCTCCTCCTCCTCTTCGGCCGGCTCCAACTGGCCTCTGCCTGCAGCAGCTGGCCACAGGGACAGGGATCCCGCAGAGCTGCCGGGCAGAGGAAAAGTGCCTCCCCACGCCCGCTGCCCCCCCCCCCCCCCCCCCGCGGCCTCGCATCCTGCACGCCTCCCCCCTCCCCCCCTGCCAGCAACAGGCTGCCCCCTCCCCTGAGCAACAGGCTGCGAACAGCAGACAAAAGCAGCCTCTCCGCCCCTCCTCCCCCTATACATGCTGGGCTCCCTGGGCAAACAAAGACTCCACCAAAACAAACAAAGTGCTGGCCTCATTGTGTTAGCAAAAAAAGGACCCTCCTCCTAGAACCCTGGGTGGTGTGTGGAAATAAAGCTATTAGCTCAAAGCATGGTGCAGAGCTGTTTGGTATTTGATGAGTTACTCCTTTAGTCCTGAGTTTGTCACAGGGACAGAAATAGATGTGAAATCTTCTGAACAGGGGAACAGACAGCAAAACAAACATTAGAGGGGAGTTAACCTTTCCCTATGCTATCCAAAACTAAAAAAAATGTTTGGCTAGAGTTTCCCCTACAATATGTACCAGTTCCGACTTACATACAAATTCAACTTAAGAACAAACCTACAGTCCCTATCTTGTACGTAACCCGGGGACTGCCTGTATATTTAAAGCAAATTCTTAAAGTAGTATTTTAGTTCAAGGTGCATTATGAAGTGCAATAACTATTACCCTCTGTGGGTTTTCCTCTAGGCCGTCATCGTTGCATTGGAGAAAACTTTGCTTACGTTCAGATTAAGACTATTTGGTCTACTTTGCTTCGTTTATATGAATTTGATCTCATCAATGGATATTTTCCTACTGTCAACTATACAACCATGATTCACACGCCTGATAAGCCAGTTATCAGATACAAGAAGCGATCATGCTAATTTTGAGATGATTTCTGTATTTAAATTGTGAAAATTACTGTTTCTTAAATAAGTTATGATAAAATTAAATAATTAATAGAAAAGCTGGTTCATTGGATCCAAATGTTGTGTTATGAAAGTTGTTACTAGAACCATAAAATGTGAAATTGTACATTGCAAATACTGTACATTCTAACTTAAAATATTATAAAAATACTGTCTTTTCTACTTGTGTAACAATTTTAAGGTGGATGTTGCATATTGATAAAGGTGAACCTAACTGTTTTGTCAAATCTTAGGACAGCTGAGAATTTAATACTTTTTTATAAGTTTAAATTGTAATTGTGAACAATTTGGAACATGCTCACTTTGCAGCCTTGTATGTGCTTGCAGAAGTGAACACATTTTATATAATGAATTATTCAGCATTTTAATGAATGAGCCAAAAATTGCCATGGCTTTAATTTTTAAAATACTGAAAACGTTAAGATTTTTCTTGTGTGACAGGTGCTTAGGGTGCTCATCTCAAGGCAATTTTGAAGGGTCTGGATTTTCAGAGAATACCTAGCTAACCAGACTTTGAAAATTAGTTCTATTTTAAAATTGGGTACCCAAAATAATTAGTCACACCTGGAAGTGTTTGTTTCAGTGCAGAGATTGGCAGTAAAACCTTACAAAGCCTGACTTAGAGTGAACAGAACAAGCCAGCTGTGTATCCCTGTCTCTTTAATTGTGTTCATTGTGTAGTAAAGAAAGTGAATAAAATAACTAGTGTACTACTATATTAAGTATAGTAGGATTTCTAGTGCTTACAAGACATAGGGAAGTATAGGTATTGTATAGCAGTACTGTATAATTTTTTAGACATCTGGGCTATGTCTAGACTGGCATGATTTTCTGGAAATGCATTTTCGGAAAAGAGCGTCTAGATTGGCACGGATACTTTTCTGCAAAAGCACTTTTTGCGGAAAAGCATCCGTGGCCAATCTAGACGCGTTTTTGCAGAAAAAGGCCCTGATCGCCATTTTCGCTATTGGGGCTTTTTTGCTCAAAACAAATCTCAGCGTCTACACTGGCCCTTTTGCGCAAAAGGGACTTTTGCCCGAATGGGAGCAACATAGTATTTCCGCAAAAAGCACTGATTTCTTACAGTAGGAAGTCAGTGCTTTTGCGAAAATTCAAGCGGCCAGTGTAGACAGCTGGCACGTTTTTCTGGAAAAACTGGCCAGTCTAGGCACAGCCCTGCTGTTTGGGGTATACAAAAATATCTGCTGCTGCTCTTTACTATTAAATCTTGGCAGTGTGGGCCAAGACTTGATGCTGTCCAAAAAGAGGCACAGTTAGTTAAGGTTCTTCTCCCAAACAGGTCAGTGCTTGTCTAGCTCTCTTCACATGGAAATGGGTAACTTATTTCAGGACTGTTAAATGTTATACTTGTGTGGAGGAAAGTACCTTTAATTGAGACTTGCAGAAATTTGTCATTAAAATTTCTAAACTTTGTGAAATAGTTTCCTTTGCTCACAACACTATCCAGACTTTCAGAAAAATATAGAATATGGGCTCTTAACTGACTACTTTAAAACTTCCTTTTTAATAAATGATGGATAAATAGGATCAGGCTGGCTCTAGTTCATAACACTGCTGTTACATAACAAAACTTTGGGGCCACAACAAATTGAAAAATCTCATGAACTAGCACATCCCCATTTAAAATGCTAATATAAAATGAAGCCCTTATCTAGCAAGCTGTTGCCTTCAGAAACTCCACTTGCCTAGAGGCAGAATAAAATTAATGCCCAATTATCATTTATTAAACATCATGCTAATTTGGGCTTCTTCCCCAGGCAGCAGCTCTCTGGTAGTTACCATGAATTCTCGTCTTGCCTACCCTTGAAACTGAAACCAACAAGAAAGGTAGTGAGTGTTTGGGGGGTTTTTTTTTGGCAAGAGTTAGGGTATAGTTACCCTTTAATAGTGTGCAGAAGAAATGGTTCTTTTCATAAAATAACCTGAAACAATAGTTAAAAGGATGAAGTCATCTTTATTTCAGTACTTTGACAAAATACCCTTAAAATCCAAAACTTCTACCATTACAAAAATAGGTCTCTACAAGTGATCTATTCTGTCTGCACTGCCAGTAGCAAATATATTAAGATAGAGTTGAGTATCTTCAGTAGCCTTGTCAGAAAAAGTGCAGTGCACTTTGAGCTACACCTCGAGCAATCAAATACACAAGTTTCATCTCCTTGCATGGCATGAGATAAATACACACTTTTTTATAACTTAATCATTTAAATTAGCATTCCACAAATATACACTTAATTTAATAATTGAGTGAACACAAAGTGCCTATATACAGAAATTCCAGTCTGTGGTGGTGTCAGCAAGAGAACTGTGTACAATTGTACAGCTGTGTTCATGTTGGTCCCACAATGTACACATTATACAAAAGCACAGAAAGAGCACAGATTTACAAAAAGGCAGTTCATTCATCATTACCAGAGATGGAGGAGTTGAAAGGCTATTATCTTCTAACACCAGAGTGCAAATTAGTGTAGGAAGCAGAACCTGTAAGATTAAAAAACATCTTAAAGTGCTTGGAGAAACTGGATGTTTATTTTAGTCAGCATTAGCTATCTGATATTTCTACAAGATGCTTCAGATGACCTGTGCAGATTATACTATAGAGGAAAAGATATTCTTGTTTCTAAGCTGTTTTGTTAAAATGGTTTGACTCCTTATCAAACTGGATGGCATGATTTTCTGCAAATGCTTTTCACGGAAAAGTTTTCCGTGAAAAGCATTTGCGGAAAAGAGCGTCTAGGTTGGCACGGATGCTTTTCCGCAAAAGCACTTTTTGCAGAAAAGCATCTGTGCCAATCTAGATGCACTTTTCCGCAAAAAAGCCCCGATTGCCATTTTTGCAATCGGGGCTTTTTTGCGCAAAACAAATCTGAGCTGTCTACACTGGCCCTTTTGTGCAAAAGCTTTGCGCAAAATGGACTTTTGCCCAAAGGGGAGCAGCCTAGTGTTTCCACAAGAAGCACTGATTTCAGATAGTAGGAAGTCAGTGTTCTTGTGGAAATTCAAGTGGCCATTGTAGACAGCTGGCAAGTTTTTCCGCAAAAGCAGCTGCTTTTGTGGAAAAACTTGCCAGTCTAGACACAGCCACTTTATAGAGTCCCACAGATATCTTTGGATGCAAAGATTTGTGGCTCATTTTTGTGGATACAAATATAAATTTTGTATCTAGACCCCAGCATAGGCATCCACGTATGTAGATGTGGATACCATTTTGAATCTGCACACAGGTCTATAGCTTTGGGTCACTGGATATTACTGAGAGAAGTTTTGGATCTGAATAGAAATACCTTGTGCTAACAGGACCTCCCCCAGCCAGCCAGTTCTCAGATTTCCCTGCTTGCTTGCCTCACTGAAGGACAGCAAAGCATTTTTGTCTCTGCTCTGTGACACGGGTGGGACGTGGAATGGACATGAGCAACACATCTTGAAGAACAATAGTTAACTTATCTACCTGGATGAGCCTTTTTCAGAAGGCATGATAAAAATGCTGCACTCTGTCATTCAGCGATTGTCAGCATCAGAATAGGGCACCTAAGCCCAACAACACAAAGGCTGATTAAACAGGTGGAATCTTGATACAAAAGAGCTTAAAAAGCCATTCCACTATTTTTCTTAAACATTCTTAGTAAGATGTTGATTAAAATCTTGCTGCAGACTTATGACACAGCCCCAGTAAAGCATAGTGGGCTGGCTGTAAAAGTATGAATAGAGGACCACGTAGCTGCTCTGCAAATGTCTACAATAGGGACGTGCCCCAAAGGCGGTTGACAAGGCCTGGGCTCCCGACCTGTGCTCTTATAACAGGCCCTAATGCAGGAGGTGATCCATTTGGACAAGCACTGTGCTGACACAGGCAAGCCCTTCATTCTTTCTGCTATAGAAATAAAGAGCTGTGGTGATCTCCTAAACTCTCTTGTCCTATCAATATAAAACACTAGTGCCCTCACATCCAGGGACTGCTCTGTTTGGGGCAGAAAACTGGACATGAGCAAATGGAAGATAGATATCCTGTGACATGAAAATATATGATCACCTTGGGAAGAAACGACAGGTGAAGTCTAAGTCTAACCCTGTCCTTAAAAAATACTTCTAAGGGGGCTTAGAAGTGAGGGCCCTCAGTTCAGATACCCTCCTGGCTGACGTGATGGTCACTAAAAAAAACTTGGAAGCGTGATAAGTGCTTCAAGGAGCAGGTAGCTATGGGCTCAAAAGGCGGACTCATGAGCCTCGTGAGGACCGAGTTAAGGTCCCAGGGGGTAACGGTTGCCTCACATGCGGATACAGTCTGTCTACCCCCTTGAGGAAGCATTTAACCATAGGATGCACGAAAACTGAGGTACCCCCTTCCCCCACATGGAAGGCTGTTATAGCAGCTAGGTGAACTTGCAATGTTGATTTTGACAAGCCCTGTAAGTGGAGGTGTAGAAGATAGTCTGGAATAGGGGCTCCATGAGGATCTACCCCTGTGGTGCTCGCCCAATGGGAAAAACATCTTCATTTGGCCTCATAAGTCGCCCTAGTCAAGGGCTTCCTGCTCTCTATCAGAACTTTTCTCACCCCCTCCGAACACATACTCTCCTGCCCCTCTAGCCATGAAGATTCCAAGCTGCCAGGTGGAGGGAAGGAATGTTTGGGTGGCACAGCCTCCTCTCTTCTAGGTCCTTAGATATCAGGTCCGGAAACAGCAGCAGTATGAGGGGTGCTTCTACTGCCAAGTCCAGGAGCATGGAATAGTAGTGTTGAAGCGGCCACGCTGAGGGTATCAGTCATTGCTATCAGGATGACTGATGCTTCCCACCTCCTGACCAGCAGGAGAACTCCATGTGTCAGGGAAAATGGGGAGAACGCATACAGGAGATCCTTGGGCCACTGCAGCACCATGGCATTTCCTATTGACTCCTTCCCCAGGCCCAGGAACGAGCAATAGCTCAGGCACTTGTAGTTCTTCTGGGAGGTGAACAGGTCGAGGAGGGGATGTCCCCATCTCTGGAAGATGGTCTGTACGATACCCTCCCTGATAGACTATTTGTGAGTTCTGGATGATCTGCTGAGCTTGTCTGCCAGCACGTTTAGATTCCCAGAGAGGTAGGAGACCTCCAGGTGAATATGGTGTGCTATGCACAGGTCCCACAGCTGGAGGGCTTCCTCGCACAGGGGAGAGGAGCAAGCTCCACCCTGTTTGTTGATACAATGCATAGCTGTGTGGTGTCTGTCAATACCAACACCACCTTGCCCTCCAACTGGGGCAGGAAAGCCAGACAGACCAGTCTGACTGCCCTGAGTTCCTTGACATTTATGTGTAACCAGTATTTGCTTGGTGACCACATACATACCTTGGGTCCTGAGGTTTGCTAGATGGGCTCCCCATCCAGCATCCGATGCATCCATTACTAGTCGTGCTGATGGGATCTGCCTGGTGAACAGAACTCCATAACACACCACGTCTTCCTGGAGCCACCAATTTAGCGAATGGAGAACAGCTTCTGGAATCATAAGGAGCTCGTCCAAGGGCACACGGGTCGAGTGTGCCTGAGGTTAGCCACTCTTGGAGGTGCTGTAAATGTAGTCTGGAATGCTGGACCACGCAGGTACATGTTGCCATATGGCCCAAAAGTCTCATACAGGTGTGGGCTGTTGTGAGCGGTGATGCTCTGATGGTCATGAACCTGGCTCTTGGGAGGGACTCCCTCGCTATTGTGGCATCCAAGTGCACCCCGATGAAGGCCAACTTTTGTGTGGGGGTAAGCGTGGATTTCTTCTCATTTATGAGGAGACCAAGCTTGTCAAATAGGTCCTTTATAAATTCTATGTGAGCCATGACCTGACCCTTGGATGATCCCCTGATCAGCCAATCGTTTAGACAGGGGAAGACTTGAATTCTGTGATGCCAGAGGAATGCAGCCACAGCCACCATGCATTTGGTGAATACACTCGGGGTGGTAGAGAGATCAAAGGGTAGGACCGTGAACTTAAAGTGACTGTCGCCACCCAGGAATTGAAGAAATTTCCTGTGAGCCAATATAATAGAAATGTGGAAATATGTGTCCTTCAAGTCAAGGGCAGCGTACCAGCCTTCTTTTTCTAGGGATAGGATGATAGAGGCTAGGGTCACCATTCTGAACCTAACGTTCCTCACAAAGGAGTTCAGATTCCTTAGATCTAGAATGGGGCGAAGCTCCCCCCCCCCCTTGGATTTGGGAATTAGGAAATATCTTGAGTAGAACCCCTTGCCCAGAAACTCTACAGCCCCCAATGCCAGTTAGGCTGACACCTCTTTCTCTAGGAGAATCGTGTGAGAGGGGTCCCTGAAGAGGGATGGGGGGGTATATGTGGGTGGGACAGGAAAGGGATGATACATCCCTTTTCTACCAGGTCTAGCACCAGCAATCCGAAGTAATTTTGTGCCAGGCCTGGGAGAAATGGGAGAGCCGGAACCCAAAGAGTAGAATTAAAGTGGAGGCTGGGACGCAGTCCTTGAGTGTACCTTCAAAAGGATGCCTTAGGCTGCTGGTTAGGGTCTGGGTGGATCCTCTTTCTGGATCTGATCTGGATCTTCTACGTCTATTCCTGTTCATATTGTTGTTGAAATTTCACCCTCTCCTTCTACCTTGATCAGATTTAAAGGTCTGTTGGAATGGTCTCTGGGAAGTCCTAGTTGGCAAGGGCCTACGTTGTGGAGCCGGGGTGTGGATCCTCAGAGATTTGAGGGTAGCCCTAGATTCTTTGAGGCTATGTAAGTGTGAGTCAGATTGGCTATATGCAGCAGAAGCCTCCCCATTGCGTAGGCCTTTCTGCCCAACAAGTCAAGCTTTTTGGGCTCCCGTCTCTTAGGCTTGGGTCCTGGAGGACCCTGTCTCTTCTTCTGCCCTGCTGCTTGGACCACCAACGAGCCCGGGACTGGGTGGTAGTAGAGATGTTCGTGTTCCGACTGAGGTACAAAATATCACCTCCCCATGACGTAATGTCTTTGCCAACCTGGACACTGTCTTATTCAGCAGTAATGCCACCTTGGCCAGAGTATCTGCTGTCAAGATGTCTACCATAGGGTCCAGGTCCTTTGTTACCTCCTCCACCTGCACCTTCAAGTTCGTCGCCTGTCGACGAAGTAGATCTTGGTGTACCCTAGCATCCATAACTGGCATTGAAGGCGCTGGATCAGCCAGGGCCTCGTCCGGTGAGGATGAGGAGGATTCCCCTTGAGGGGGGAGCACCTGCTGGGGCTCTACTGCTGTCGGTGGTGGGGCTGGAGGAGCCATCTGTTGGCATACAGCCAGTCCAGCCACCTCACCCTAGCGCTGAGGGACCATGTCCAAAGCTGGCGGCCTGGTTAGGGGGGTGGCAGAAGGAGTACCCCTGGAGTGTGAGGTCACTGATGAGTACTTAGCTTGTGGTGGCCTCTGGGCTTGGTGGTATGCCCAGGGGTCCAGAAGGGCTATTGTTGCGGTGGCCACTGTTGCAAGTGGGGCTGGGAAGGCATCGAACTGTAATGGCGTGACCAGTAGGGTGACTGGTATCGGTGTTGAGATCTTGACCCCGCTGAAGACCCTTCTGAGTGCACCGACTCCGTTTCCGACTCCGATGAGTATTCGGAAGCCGACCATGACGATGCCAAAGACTGTGCCAGGGAACAGTGGGAAGACGTGTGCCTTGCCATCGCTGCAGGCTTCCCCTTAGGATGTGGTATTGGCCCGTTGTGGCGGTGCTGGGGGCAGCATCGTTGGCAGTTCATGGGCGAACGTCTGTTGGGTTGTGGGCCCTGACATCCCCACCATCATTGGTGCTGCAGTCAACAGGCCCGCCATCGGTGCCCAAGTAGGAGCAGCTCCCGGTGCCGGTAAGGGCGGTACTGGTTGAAGTGTCGGCAAGAGATACACCGGTAGTACCATCTGCAATGCCGATATCATCTGCGGTGCCAGTGTTATACATGGCACAGGTGCTGGTATTGGTGGAAGGGTTGGTGCCGCTATCAGGGCCAGAGTCTGTACCACAGATGCTGGTACCGCTAGTGTCGGTACCCTAGGGCCTGATACCATAGCCATTGCTGTAGGAAGGTGTGGCACCATAAGGGGAGTTGAAATTGGGCCCAACATTGGTGTCGGTAATGAGCTCGGGGTTACCCGTGGCTGCTCAGATGGCACGGTTGTTTCTGGTACCTGTAAGGGGGACTGCCAACTGTCCTCCCCAGCCTGTGTCAGTCCTGATGCTCTATTAGCTCCCGTGCAACATCGAAGGCCTTCGGCATCAGTGGTTGGAGGATCTCCTCGATCTCAGTTTCAGACGTGAGGCCTCCTGTATGCTTCGTGCTCAACCAGTGCCGTTTACGTGTCTTGGGAATGTCATGTTGGGAGGTGTCAGCCTGGTGTTAATCCTTGTGGTGCACCTGCAGGCCATGTCGTGCCGGTGACCTTCCCCTGTACTTCTTCAAATGCACCAGCAATTAGGATCGGTGCCTTGATGTTGTTGGTCTCACTGGCACCATTTGCCTCGGTGCCCCCGATACCTCTCTAATGGATGCCGGTGCGCTGTGAGCACCCGGTGCCGCTTCCGGCACTGGCAGTTGTAAAGCCGACTCCATTAAGAGGAGCTTCAAGCAGGAATCACGTTCCTGCTTTGCCCTTGGTTTGAAGTTCCTACAGATAGGGCAGCTATCAGTGCGGTGCCCTTCCCCCAGACACTTCAGACAAGCGTCGCGAGGATCACCACAGGGCATCAGCTTCAAATACTTTACACACGGTGCAGCTGTGTGGCCCTGGCATTACCTCCGCAATAGGGAGATAAGTGGAGAGAGAAAAACTTCTCTAACAAACACGACCTTCATTATTTACAACTATAAACAATTACTATCTACAAGCTAGCTAACACTCAGGGAAGAACACAATGAGATGAGCGCTCCAGCTACTGTCACAGGCGATAAAAAGGAATTGAAGGGGTGGAGGACCAGCAGGGGAATATACGCACCAGTATACTTGGCTCCCTGGCTGGCCCAATGGGTACTGCTAAGGGAAAAAGCTCCGGAGTCCGTGCACATGGCATGTGCACCTAACCTAACCCAACCAGAATGGACATGAGCAAGCATTCGAAGAAGAGGAAAGTTTGATATTTACCTGACTGCACGCTTCCAAGTCGCCTCTGTAGTGCCTCCAGTCGATTGATATAGTCTGTTAAAGCTCTATCAGGATCATAATTATGCAGCTGAGGACATGCAAGGGAAGCTGGGCTTAAATCAGCATGGGTGCCGTGGTACCTAGTGAAAGACAAATAATGAGATGTAGGTTTCAGAAATTGAAGTTACTGTTCTGGAATACAGTTTCCAAAGGAGAATGTAGCAGCAGTGTTACCAATATTAAGTATATAGATGCACTGAATTTTAGAAAAATCACAGTTATCTACTGAAGGCACTTTGCTGACCCTCATCCTGACTCCCCGTTTTCTTCAGCACACTCCATCTTTTCGACCACCTAACTCACTCTCTACCCCCTCCAAACACCACCCAATCTGACTTCCCCTCCCCCTCAAGATACATCTACACTACAAAAAAGACCCATGTGAGTTAGTTGCAGAGGCCAGTCTAGGGACTCAGAGCCTGGTGCTAAAAACAGCAGTATCAATGTTCCTGGTTGGGCTCTGAAATCTGGCCAAGGTGCGTGTGTTCTAGAAGCTGAGCGGGAATGCTGACATTGCTATATTTAGTGCTGTAGTGCAAGCCCTGTGAGTTGGAGTCTTTGGAGCTGGGCTCTGAGACTTGTGGCTGTGGGTGTTTTTTCTTTAGTGTAGATGTACCCTCAGATGCTTAACGTCCCTGCTTCTCCCAAGATTCCTGTGGCATTTTTCTGAGGCAAAAGGCACAAGCGAGACTCTTATTGAGCCTGCATTAAACACGCAGAAGTAGCAGTACTTTCAAGTACCTTTATATAAAAATTTCTTCTAAGAAAAAGCAGCATGTTGAAGTAGTTCTATATGGTTTTAGTTCTTTGTAGTTTCCAGTGTCTATACAGAAAACTAAAACTAGGTCAAATACTTTTCCATGTAACCAACTGCTGTAGTTTCCATAGGCTATGAGATTACAAATGACAGGAGTCCAGTTGTACTGTAGGGGGAGAGGATGTGTCCATTGCACTAGGTGAAAATACATCCCAGAGAACTGCTGAAGCCTGATTTTTAGAAGTGCTTAGGATCCACAACTCTATCTGATGTCAAGAAAGGCCTCCAGTTACTTTGAAATATCTTCCCTCTGGGGAGAAATACTGGCTCCAATGACTTCAACAGTGCTAAGATTTCACTGCAGTGTCTCAGTGGTAATACTCTGACTGGACAGATGAACGCTTGCATGAAAAGTTAGAAGCATTTACATAATTTTGAAGCAAAGCCTTTGGCTTATGTATGGACACTTGATGGCTTCTGAAAAACATCGTAAGGATGGAAACTGCAAGGTTAGGCCTTGAACAGAAAATACATAGTATAAAATGCATCAAAACATGGAATTTCCACACTCCTAACATGCATTCATGTTAACTACAGAAATAAACTTTTCAAATGAATAATTATTTAACAAACTTACCTATGTTGAGAATTTACAGGAGATCTGAGAGACTCTAGATCTGATCTGGATCTATCAGAAGAATGTCTGTGTTCTCCATAGAGCTCCAGACCACCAGCTAATGAATCGGGCCTTAGCTCATTACCTAAAATAACTACAAGTGTTAGTTATAAAAATATAAACTTGTAAAAATCAGACATTTTGTATACGGACAGATCTCTCAGGTGCACTCTTTGTTTTATATCTGGTGAAGTGAGATTTAAAAAAAAAAAACAGCTAAAGTGCAGCTAGCATTGCCTACCATGCTGACCAATATTGTCTTACTGGTTACTTGTATTTCTTCCTATGTCTACATCAATCTGTTGTCCCTTGTGTTGCAATCAGAGTGTAAGCTCTTTTGGGGAAGGGACTGTCTTTTAGTTCTAGTGACGAGGAGTCCTGTGGCACCTTATAGACTAACTGAAGTTTAGGAGCATAAGCTTTCGTGGGCAAAGACCCACTTTGTCAGATGCATGGCCATGCATCTGACGAAGTGGGTCTTTGTCCACAAAAGCTTATGGTCCTACACTTCAGTTAGTCTATAAGGTGCCACAGGACTCCTCGTCGCTTTTGCAGATTCAGACTAACACGGTTACCCCTCTGATCTTTTAGTTCTGTGTTTGTACAGAACCTTTGTCCCTCACTGGGGCGCCTAGGCACTGCAGCAAACCAGATAATAAAACCAATTGCCACTGTTCAATCATCTGTTTTGACACCTAATCTGAAACTAGGCCACAGAATAGTTCAGAAATAAATACATGTGTACCCACAAACGACTCATCTTAAACTTCTCAAAGGAAGACTCAAACAGCTGTAACAGCTCTTCCATTCCAGGGGAGGTTTAGATTGGACATTAGGAAAAAATTCCTAACTGTCAGGGTGGTCAAATATTGGAATAAATTGCCAAGGGAGGTGGTGGAATCTCCCTCTCTGGAGATATTTAAGAACAGGTTAGATAGACATCTGTCAGGGATGGTGTAGACGGAGCTTGGTCCTGCCTTGAGGGCGGGGGGCTGGACTCGATGACCTCTTGAGGTCCCTTCCAGTCCTATTATTCTATGATTCTATGATTTAGCACAAATAATTTTTGTAAAATGAAAATGTTATGTTCTACCAAAAGCCTTCCCAGTACATGGATATAGGTTACTTCCCCTCCATTGCATTCAGGTATAGTAGTTGCAACTTTCCACTTCTCAGGATCTTGGTGTTACTAAGATCCATTCAAAACTTCCTTTGAGGCACTCTCAAAAATAGCTACTTTATCTGTACAAATTAACCATGAATATTGGGTGGAGATACACAACCAGGACTGGGAGCTTTTTTGCAGAAAAACAGTTTTTAGTCAGCAAAGTTAGATTTTCTTCTCTTCTCCATGGGCTGGAGGTACTGTATTCTGCCTAGAAGTAACCTTCACGTAAACCTGCCACTTGCCTGAGTTGCATTGATTAATTTAGAACTATAAATCTTTGAGTGATGGCTCATACTGATTCCAGTTAGGTGCGTGTGCCTGCAGCATGCACAGTCATCAGAAATTTTTTCCCTTAGCATCACCTGTTGCTGTGGAATCTCCTGGAGAGACACCTCCATGGCACTCAATATATGCCTTGCGAACTTGGTATCTCCTCAGTTTCTTCTTACTGCCAACAATGGGCATTGGACCTGTGGTTCTTGCTTTGCAAGTTCTCTTCATTTTCTTAGCTTTCAGCTGAATTGTAGTCTTACCATTAGTTTTAGAGAGAGGAGTTTAGTAGTTGCTAGAGTTAGCTGTTGAGAGTGGAGGGTCTCCTCTCCATTCTGATGACTTATTTCACCCTTCTCAGAGATGGGGGAAGGCTCTCTGATATCAGAGAACACTGCAGCAGACACAGAAAAATCTCACCTTTCACAGGCTGCCTTTTGCCTAAGAGGAAGCTGCGATGTTTTAAAAAAACGACACTGATTTGCATCTGACAAGAAGAAAGATACAAGAGTGTTCAGCCGAACGTCTGTGCTCAGTGGAATGCAGTGGACTGCTGAAGGGGTGACCAGAAACGTGAGAGAAACAGGGCTAGCTAATGAAATGAAGGGGAAGGAGCAACCTACTGCTTCCAGAATAGGGAGGTTGACCTAAAATGTTTACTCAGCATTTGTGTAATTCATAGATGGTGCTTCTTCAAACATTGCCAGTCAGTGATTTACCTGTGTTCTGACTAAAGCCATCTCTGTTGACACTTATTAAATTAGAACTGGTAACTCGGTGCCACCGACGAACCAGGAACTTCATTCTGTATTTAGAATAAAGACAAATATTTTGAGTCAGACAAATATTTACTTTTTTTAATATCAAGCTTATAATTTTCTAGGGGGTACAATAGTCCACACAGCAGCCAACTAAGTATGAAAATAGACTTTTAAAGCCTAAAGAACCTGTATTTAACAAATACAATTTACCTAAGAAAAGGTATGGGCCATATTCTACCTGCAGTTGTACCCATACAATTCTAATGATCTAAGTGAAATGTTGCATTTGTTCTAGATGTCTACATTATTTAGCATTAACATTTTAAAATATAAGTCACAGCAAATAACTGCAAAAAGTTCAGTCCCAGTGCAGAAAAAAGGTCCATGATAGCAGTGGTATATTCTAAAGGAAGAGCTGCAGTGACTCACTATCTTGCAAACACTTTCACTCATACTTAATGTGAGGCATGTGAATAATACAAGTTTGGGGGACTATTCATGTGCCTAAAGCATGCATGTATTTTCAGGATTGAGGCCTCACAAAGAATTTAAAAAGCAGACGTGGCCGCAATATTTACTGCTTATCCACACAACATCCTCTGTTCATTATATCCAAAAAGCTTAATTTTAGCAATTTGATTTCTTAGACACAATTCCATTGTATGGATTACAATGCCTGTGTTTTAAGAGATTTTTACTTTTAAAGAACAGTAGATCACAGAAAAGAAACAATGATACATTTATAAAATACATACTCTGGAGACGTCACCAGGGATTCATTAGTAATCTTTAAAGCTTATCATCATAGCTCATAAATTCTGATGTGACTGGATTCCAACACAGAGCCAAGTCTGCTTTGATTTACAGTGGTGCTGCAGAATGTCTTAAATAGCTTTCATTACCAGGGCTCTACCTTACCAGTGCTCAGTGTAATTCTGCCTTCTGTTTAAGGTGCATATATTCATGGCTACAACAACTTATAATTTAGAGTGCATCACAAATAATGCTGGATTACACTAGATATTTAATTTGATAAAATAGAAGACCCTCTGTGAATTGTAGGATGAATGTCAAATAGTTGTGGCTGAATCATGGAAAAGGAATAATGGACCTTTATTGTGGTAACTTGGAAAAGGGAATACTTTAGGCAGGGGAAGGCTGTGCCTCTCCAAACAGCCCTTATGGCCCCACCTGCACTCTACCCACAGGAAAGGACCCAGCCAGTGGTCTGCCTTGGCTGGGCCAGGCAGGCTGAGGCTGGCTCGCCTGTCCCTTTAGGGATCTGGGGAAGCTGGCACTGGGCTGCGCTATCTGTCTGGTGCTCAGAACTAGCTGCCCAGAGCCCTTGGGCTGTGGGCAAGGTTCCCTCTAAGCCAGTGGTCTCCAACATTTTTACACCCAAGATCACTTTTTAAATGACAGAAGAAGCCAAGATTTACCACCCCGCCCCTTCCTTGAAGCCCCACCCTCTCTATTCTCCTCCTCTCCATCACTTGCTATCCCCAACCCTTATACTGCTGCTTTTTTTTTCCAATTCTTCTATAGGAAGAAGTTTTTCCAAAATTTGGCCTGCCTAGATTGGACCAAATGTCAGAAAAACCCCTTCTTTTGGAACCCCCGTTATTCCTCATGGAAAGAGGAATATAGGGGTGACCGAAAGATCATGTTTGCTCTTCCACTAAAAGAAGTGGAAGAACAAACGCATCCCTGGATGCAGAAGAGTTTTTCTGGGATATCTCTAAAATCCTGAAAAGCTCCTGTAGTCTAGCCATACCCTCGCTGGGTTGAGACAGGATGTGTAGGCTCCGGGGTGGGAATGAGGGATTTGGGTGTGGGAAGGGGTGAGAGGTGCAAGCTCTGGGAGGAAATCTGGATGCAGGAGGAGGTGGAGAAGGGAACGCTGGCTCGGGGAAGGGGCTCCAGGCCAGGCAATGTTGGGGTTAGATGTAGGGTTGGGGTACTAAGCAAGTCACAGGCTTGTGGATGTGAGAGTTCAGGCATTTGGGTTGGGGTATGTGAGGGGCCAAGGGCAGGGGGTTCCAGTGTATGATAGGCTCACATGTAGGGTCTGGGGAAAAGAGGAGTGCAGGAGTGTTCTGATGCTGTGGCCAGATGGGGGCTTGTTGGCCAGGCTTCATTTTTAAATAAAATACTGTGTCAAACACACAAAGTTTCTGCATTGTCTTTATTTCTGAGAAGGGCCAGAGTTCTACAGCTGAGGACAGAATGCCACTGGGAACAGGTTTCTGAGGCTAGGGAGAGGGAACAGGGGAGTGGGGAGAGGAGGCTGGGGAGAGGGAACAGGGAGGCAGTGGGCGCAGAGAGTCTCCTGCACCTGCCTCCTCGCAGGATTCTCTGCCCTCCTCCCCCGAGGGAAGCCAGCGGCGCAGCCTAACTCCTGTGCATGCCTGCCCCGGGGCCAAACCCCCCTCACGCGGCACAGCCAAACCCCCGTGTGTGCCTGCCCTGGGGACAAACCCCCCTCCTGCGGTGCAGCCAAACCCCCATGTGTGCCTGCCCTGGGGACAAACCCCCCTTCTGCGGTGCAGCCAAACCCCTTTGTGCGCCTGCCCCGGGGCCAACCCCCGCGGCGCAGGGAAAACCCTGCGCTCGACTCACCCCTCCTGCGGCTCAGGAAAGCCGCCACACTCTTCCTCCAGGGCTGACGCCCCCTCCTGCAGCATGCCCAGCACGCCACAGAGCTGTGGGAGGGGAGCAGCCAGGGCACTTCCGGAACCCCCGGAAGTGGCGCGAAGCTGGAGGCAGGACTTCTGTCTACCCCACGGGAAGCTGGCACTAGGTAGGTAGGGGGCTTCTCGGGTGGGGGGGAAAAAGGGAGGGAGGGTGGGGGGGCACCGAATGCCTCGCAATCGACTGGTTGAGGCCTCGCGATCGACCGGTTGTTGACCACAGCTCTAAGCTGTGTGATTGCTTAATTAAGCAGCTGCTTAATGAACTCTGCCCAGCCAGGGGCTCAGGGCTCTGCCCACAGAGCTGCCTGGCTGGGGGAGAGGTAATTCTCTCTCAGGGACAGCAGCAGCTGCCTGCTGAGGACAGAGCAGTGGTAGGGAGGGGATGTGCTACCATGCTGCTTAGAGGGAACCTTGGCTGGGGGCGCTGCAGCCATGCTGCTCAGAGCACCAGGACTGAGGGTATGCCTGGCTGCTCAGAGCATCAGGACTGGGGGGGGAGGGTGCTGCAGCTGTGTTACCCAGTGCAGAGGCTGTGCCACCTGGCGTGCTGGTGTCGGGGCTGTGGTGGAGGTGCTTTGGGCTCCTACAAGAGAGAAGGCGTAAGAGGAGGGGGGCAAAAGTGGGTGGGAGGTGAGGGATGGGGCCCCAGGCACAAGGGAGGGATTGGGGTTATAAATCTGAATTTAGCATCAAAATTGCAGTAGAAGCTAATATTATAGACTCATAGACTTTAAGGTCAGAAGGGACCATTTTGATCATCTAGTCTGACCCCCTGCACAATGCAGGCCACAGAATCTCACCCACCCACTGCTAGAATAATCCTCTCACCTATATCTCAGATATTAAAGTCCTTGAAACGATGGTTCAAAGACCCCAAGATGCAGAGAATCCTCCGGCTAGTGACCTGTGCCCCATGCTACAGAGGAAGGCAAAAAACCTCCCGGGCCAATATTGTGGGATCTGTAATTTTTGCAATAATGCAAATAATTAGGACCTAAATAAATCATATGCTAAACTGCATGTTCACGTTCGGTTAACCTGTAACTTCCTGTGATTTACCTTGAAATTGCAATGGACACTCTGACCAGAGAGCGAAATCTGGTAAAACCCTTTGAACGATGTGTAATAATTTCTAGGTCGGCATATGAAGGCTGCCCACCCATTCTTGCAATGAGGGCCAGGGTGGCTTCTTCACATTCCTGGAATCCACCTACTAAGAGCAGTAAGTATTTTTTCTGATATATGAGAGCTTTCCGAAAGCTCTCTGCTCTCAGGAATTTTCCATAAATTATCTAGATGACAAGAAACAAAGAGAACACAGTAAGTAAAGCATTCAGAGGACTGTTAAAAGTCCAAGAATTTTGACATCATTACTGCTAAAGTTAATCTGTGATTATTCACCTTTTGTTGCCATGGAGGAGCCTGCACTAAATGCTAATGGTCTTTGAATACCAGCTCCATAATGCAGGGCTGCTTTGAGATGCAATAAAATACGTAACTTACAGAAGAGGGGCAGGTGTATTTGTGTGTCTTGCCCCATGGCAAGTTATAATGGAGTTCTGTGTCTCTAAGACCAATCCTCTTAAAACTGAATCATAATGATGTTCCCCAGTTAGTCTGATGAGAACAATGGTAAAGGCAATGAAAAATATGCTCAATTCTAAACAAGGCAGCCCACTGTGCTCAGACAGTGCAGTTAGTTACAAACTTCTTACCTTTAAAACAGCGTTTTCAGAATTTGATCCCAAATCTCTCAGGAAAGCTTCACTCCTTAGTTCTGCTCTCAGTTTGGACAGCTCTGCATCAGCTTGTTTCAAAGATTTCTGTAGCAACAGCTTTTCTCTGTTCCAAATCTCTCTCTCAGAGGCACTGAGTGTATCGATATTAGCTCCATCGTCCAGTGAGCATCTAGAAGACTGGAGAGGGACCAAACCCTATTTTTAATAACACATTTTCTTATGTCATTTTTTCATTGATTCTGTAGTGTGCTCATCACGTTACTAGAGTGGTCTGAGGAGAATCTTGGGCTCTCACACTTTAAGATAATAGGGAACCGGGAGCACTGTGAGATGATGGTATTAGCTTCCAAGGAAAAGTATACTCATTGCATTTGTCCCAAGAACAAGCACAAACAGCTGGTTTATAGTAGCTTTATAGTCTTAAACACCTTGAATCTGTTAGCTCCTAAGGTGGATGATGGGATATAACCCAGCTGAAGAGCTATAAGGGACTAACAGGAGAAATGGCAGTGAACTGTGCAAAGGTGGATGAAAATACGAAGTGCCTCTCTATGGGGAAAAGAGAGCTTACCGTAGCACCCTGATCACAGACAGTTAGAGGGCAGGAAAAGCAACAATTCACATCTTCTTGCTGGGAGTGGAGGTGGGGGAAAAAATTGATCACTCCTCATCCCCTCCTCTTAGACTGCCAGCCCACTGAGTACAGAAAAGGACTTTTGTATGTCCTGCCTAGGGATGTTAAATATCCATTAACTGAATAGCTGAGTAACCTCATGACCCGGTGCAAGCCAGAACTGAGCCTGCCTGCCTGGCTGTTAATACACTTGAAATGCAGAGCTGAAACGGGGGTAAATCCCAGACCCAGTGTGAGCCAGGACTGAGCCGGATTGCCTGCCCGCTCTGCTCCTAATACGCTTTAAATGCAGAGCTGCAGCAGCGGTAGGTCCCAGATCCATTGTAAGCCAGAACTGAGCCGGGCTGCTGGCCAACCTGTTAAAAATGTACTGGCAGGGAGAGGGAAATGCGTGTAGTGTATAGCTTTAACCTATACGCTTTTTGCTTATCGGTTAATCGACTACACTATTACATCCCCAGTCCTGTCCCATGTTTTCACTTTTCAGATGTGAAAACAGGGAGGTACTTTTGAATTTATAAACATTTGTTTATGGTAATGCCTAAAGAAGATACATACATTGTCTCCACAAGGTCCTCTCTGTCGGTATCTTCTGAGTTCCTCTTCCAGTTTCATGACCACATTCCTCATATTGTTCTTTTCCTCACTTAGTCTGCTGACAAGCCCTAACAGTTCTGCATTTTGTCTCAACAGTCCTTCAGTTAGTGAGCTAGAGGGGATCCCAGGGGGCAACACTAACTTCACCTAGAAAGAAAAAATCTTGCATGAAATCAAATTGCTATGATGCCTACCATATTATAGATTACATTTTTTGAGGATGACAGCAGTGCTTTGTTACTTTGAAAAATCTAAAAAGTATATTATTAATCTAAACAATAGGTGAGTTAATACACAGGTACAGTGACTTTTTATTGTATGTTACACACTGCATATTATACCAGAACATTTCAACACAAACTAATTTAATTATAATAATGTGAAATGTTTATTTGTATTATGTTCACGTTTATTTCTAAAAATTCAAAGAGCAGTAATTCTGAGCTATTTTTAAAATAGATGCTTCACACCGATGTTGGCTTTATGGTTGAACTCAGTCAAGAATGGGGGCTAACAGACTTGCCAGGCCCCTGGGCAAGGTGGAGGAGCTCCAAACTCCTGGAAGGACCTCCTCTTCGCCAGCTCTCAGAGTCATCTGGAGCATGGAATGCAGTGCTCTGGTTGAGATTTAAAGAGCCCAGGGTTCCAGCTGCCACTGGAATAGAGGTGGCAGCAGTCATGAACCTCAGGCACTTTTGAATAGCAACTGCCCCCTTTGTGCACCCTCCCCCCATCACTGGCAGAGCTGGTAAAGAACCAAATATTGCCCAGTTATTGTTCTTTGTGCCAGCCTGCCTCATTTCATGGTTTGAACATTCACAAATCACATGCATGCTTTCCTGACACATTTCTCTTGGTAAAGACAACATAGTTTATGTGTCGTAACAGCCTGATATAGTAAATATTAAACACCGATTGTTCACACCCAAGAAATAATGACTAAAGTTTTTCTACAGTAGCTTGCTGCTATATAAGTTACTTTAAGTAATTTTGAGTATTTTTCCTAAAGAAAATGCTAGGAAATGTGAAATTTACGTCAAATTGTAACTCCCTGTCAAAATAGGTAAAAAGGAAAGGATTTAAAGCACTCTTTGCCTATGTTAAATAAGCAGAGTCTAGAGTTGATTTTTCACTGAATAAGTTTACCAAAAGTGATTATATGTTCTTACCTCTTCTAACTGGGACAATCCAGGTAATGTTCCCAACAATAAAAGAGCATCTTCAATATTGTTCTGTACCCCAATAAAGTTGTCATCATCTGCTGTTTCAAACTGTAACCTGAAATGAAAATAGCAAGTATTTATAGTGTATGCAGCATAATACAACATAACTAAGGTGAAGTACTCAGTTTTATAAAGCACTAGATTTCTGCATTTCTGAAGGAATAAGGAAAGTGATTGTAATTTCAAAAGGAGACATCGCTATGATGAATCCAATTTGCACAAAGTATAACTGTATTTTTCTGGTTCTTGAACTTTTTTAGCAAACAATGTATTTGTTTTTCTGTAGACACTTATCATAAATACATGCCCTATGGAATGTTATCAAACTCCTTTGGACTAGGAGTGTCTTTACCTGAAAAATGGCCAGATTCCAAAGGGTTCCCATTTAAGCATCTAACTTAAACTGGCCAGAGTTTAAAGAGTACTTGGCACTAAGCAGCTACTGTTGTTTGGAAGGGGAGTTTCACAGCGCTGAAAACATTTGGGCTTTTGGACTAAATTCTTAAACCATTGTGACCAATTGTATTTGAGACATTTTCAGAAGCACAGAATATGTTCAAAGTATTGCACTTCACATTAATTTCTGTTAAGTCAGTGTAACAACAGAATCAAAAACTGATTCACACTGGGCTTTCACGAAGCAAGTGGCAGAAATTAAGTTCCCTTTTACATGGTAGCAGCCAATAAAAGAAGGTGCAGAATGTCAATCTGAATGAGTATTTTGCACAATTTATAATTCACTATTTACAGGATCTATGCCAAGCCTTTTTTCATTATATCACTGTTCAAAGCATTACTGAATAAAATAATTACTAAATTCTTGTAGGGGTTTTCCATGTACATCAAGCTCAAGTAACTTTCCCCCCATCCTTGCACAAAAAGCCAACTTTTTTTGCCTGAATTAATAATAGATTACAAGAATTGTTAATATTTAGGGCTGTATTCACTACTTTGGGATCCAGTTTCGTGCTGGTGTAATTTGCCTAAAGTTACACCACAAACAACTAGATTAGCACAAGAATGAAATTCTGATTCAAGTGTCAAGATATTACAATTAGTTCTCTGCTACTGGTTGGACCTCTATAGTTTGGACTTCCATCATCCGCAACATCTCTGGTTTGCAATCCCAGTGGCTGATTCTGGGCTGGAGCACTAACAGGGAAAATCTGGGCCCCACATTCAGCAACTCCTCCCCCACCCCCTCCTAGCTCCTGGACCTAGCTCCTGGACCACCATTTGTGGCACTCAAGTCCAGGGATAGAGGGGGAGGACCAGGGGACGGAGGCGGAGGACCAGGGGACGGAGGCAGAGGACCAGGGGACAGAGATGGAGGACCAGGATGGAAGGAACACTCAGAGGAAGAGGTAGGATGGCCATGGAGCCCCATGGCAGGGACCAGTGATGCAGCCCCACAGCTGGTAGCATCAGAGCGGCTGGCATTGACCAAGTGTGGGATTGGTGGGGGTGCTCTGGGGAGGAGGCAGGGTGGCTGTGGAGCCCTGTAGCCAGTGGGGAGAGTTGGGAAGGGCTCTTCAGCTAGCAGCAGCAGAGGGGGCAGGGGCCTCCTCTGGTCTGGCAAATTCCCTGGTTCAGGACTGGTTGTCAGGTCCTGAGGGTGCTGGTCCAGGAAGGTACAACTTATACAAGCAAAAACATGTAGCTGAAGATGCATCTAACCTGCTGGCGGCTTTGTGTGCCAACTGTTTCAGCTTTGAAGATACATTTTGGAGCTTCTGTCTGACAGTCTCCAGAATTTTACTTCCATCACCTAGATCACCTTCTCCTTTCACTTCAGTCAGTGTGGGATAGGTTGATTCATTCATTTCAGCTCCTTCCATTTTCTGCTGTAGAACCCAATTTCTTGTTCTCTCATTGGATGTATCCCAACTAGTCTGCATATGTATATATAAAAGTGTAAATGGTACGTGTATTTCAGTGGAAAAACACTGTAAAATGTAACCAGTTCTAGGTCAAATTACAGACAATTAAGTGCATGTTGTATCAAATTCTACACTGAATTATACCCAGTGCAACCCTGTTTACATGAATGAGGTTATATGTGGTGTGTGTCAGGGTAATCCTCATACCTCCTGGGTGTCGTTCACTGTCCCACATAAGCAAGGATTGAACAAAGCCATGAACTGGCTAGGCAGTTATATTCAACACCCAAATGACATCAAAAGCTAAGTATCAGACACTTATAAAAGCTTCACAGCCCACTCTATTAGTCTCATTTAGCACAGGTTGGGCTTTCCGTCCCCATCTACCTTTTTTTTCTGCTATTTATTTGGAACCTGGATCCCTTAAACTCTATTCATCTGAAGAAGTGGGTTGTGCCCATGAAAGCTCATGATATCTACATTTTTGTTAGTCTTTAAGGCTATGTCTACACTGCACGCTTATTTTGAAATAACAGAGTGCGCATCTAAACAGCAAGCACATTATTTCAAAATAATTGAGAAATAATGGGCTTCTTACTCGGACTTCTGTAACCCTCATTACACGAGAAGTAAGGGAAGTTAACTTCCTGCCGTGTATACAGTGCCAAAAGCTGAGTTAAGCTACTTTGACTTCAGCTACACAATTAACATAGCTGACCTTGCGTAGCTTAAGTCAACTTTAGCCTGCAATACAGACATACCCTAAGGTGCTGCAGGACCATTCATTGTTTTTTAAGTTGTCCCACATAGTGACACTTAGACCACTTACAGAAAGATAAGAATGCATTTGCTCTACAGCCTTAACTAAGAGCTAGCTGGCTTGATCACTCAAGTTATAGACACTCATGCACTGAGCTCCAGAGGTCCCAGGTTCAATTCCACCTGTTGGTGTCACATCAACACAGAGATTTTGTCCGTTCTTCCTCACTTTTAGAACATGTGTGATATTTCCCACACACACTCCTAAACACAGGGCAAACATTTTATTTTATGTGGGGTTATACACCTCTTCCAAAAAAATTGCCCACATACATCATGAAAAAATGGTGTTTTCGGTGGGCACTGTATTCCTACTGAATAGGAATAATTTGTTGAACAGGTGGGGTGCTGGGACTCGTGCATGGTCTGCTTGACAATGTATATATGTATGTGGACCTACATTCAGGCTTTGCTTACTTCTCCAGGTGCCACTCAGTTACCTCCCTCAGTGATTTCAATTGCATGTGATATATGGAGGGGTGTGTCTAGAGCTTTCTGGAGAAGGCAAAATTAGAGTGGTCTAATGCTCCTGTCCATGGTTTTGGCAGCCATACTGTGCACCAGCAGCCAGGCTTTAGCAAACAGACTCTCAAAGTGTGAGTTAAAAGTGGCAAATGAATCCAATGACGTTGCTTCTCAATTTTACTGCCCATCTAATCAAACTAGAGATTTCAGAGCACAGTGGCACCTTTAGAATTCATCTCAGTGTTACACATTCTTCTAAGCGCTACTGTACCTCATTGAGATTCGGGCACATTGCTTTTTCAGCATCTTTTTCCTCTCTTTTCTGTTCTCTTTTCTGTAGCTCCTGTATTATTTCCTGTAACTTCCTTGCCTCATGTTGTAGTTTATGAACCTGTTGTCTCTTCTCTCCAAGCTGCCCATGAAGATCTTCCACTTTGGACTCAAGTTCATGTACTTTCTTCTGTGCTAATATGGCAGCATCCTGTTCTGTCTGTATTGTCTTCTTCTGAATCTGCCTCTCCTTTTCCATCTGTTGCTTCAATTGCACAGACTCCAGTTTATACCTTTCCATCTCACTGACTAGCTCCACTATACGGTCATGTTTTTCATCCATTTGTTTTTGTAAATCTTTAAGTAACTCTTCAGTTCTGGGTGTGCCATCTTGCCCCTTATCTTCAACACGCTGAAGCTGAGCACACAGTTCTTTCTCCCTTTCCAGGGCACTACTCATTTCGAGAACTCGAACTTTCTCTGATTCAAGGAGCACCTGAAGCTCAGAACTACGGGCTTGTTCTTGTGACAGCTGGGCTGCATTCAGAACTTCCTGGGATTCAATTTTCTGTTGCAGTTCATTGGACAGCTGTTTCTCTTGTTCCAAAAGTCTATTTAATTGTAAATTCTTTTGGTTTTGATCCTCAAGAGAAAATTTCAAATCCTTTCACATAAGAAAATAAAAGAAAATGCTCAGTTATATGCATTTAAAATATGTCATTTTGCTAAGTATTTAAATGAAGACAATTTGCTTTAGCACCATGAATCAGATTTGTTTGTTTTTAAATGTATGAGAGAATGAATTTTTAACCAATTTAAGACAAACAATGCCTACAATAGCCTATAGTTTTCTTAAGATTACCACACCCTTCAGTGTGAAAACCCTGGCTATATATATAGCTAGTTACTTTTACTTCCTAAACGGTGAAGGCAGATTTTCATGTCAGGTATGCATAACTGTCTACTTGTCACAACAGGGGGCCATAGGGATAACATGAACATTTTATTTAGACACATTTCTTTTAAGATTTACAATATTTTAAATGTCATATCACTAAAACTTTGTCACTGGTTTTGTAAACATTATGAAAGTGATTCTTATTTTGGCCTGATATTTTGATTACAAAGCAAATGTTAAATAATACAGAGGGCTGAATTCTGCCATACCCAGTGCATTGAGAGACAACAGGGATGCTGGGAAATGTATTCTCTGCTGCAGGAGCTAGTTAGGTTAGGAAGCCATATGGTAGGCCCGGTATGTGTCTGTGCGTGCGTGTGTGCACGCATGTGCAGTGAACATTCTAGGCAGATGTGGCAGGAGGGATGCCAACTTTCTGAGTGCACAAAACTGAACACTCTTGACCTGACCTCTCTCTGTGGTCCTGCCTCCTACTCATTCCATATCCCTCGCCATTGCTTGCTCTCTCCCACCCTCTCAATTTGGGGCAGAGATTTGGGGTGTGTGTGGGGGAGTGTGGGCTCTGGAATGGGGCTGGAGATGAGGTGTTTTGGGTGGAGGAGAGGACTCCAGGTTGTGGGGTGGGGATGAGGGTTCAGAGTATGGGAGGAGGTTTTGTGTTGGAGCCAGAAGTTGAGGTGTGACACAGGGTATGGGCTATGAGTGTGGGCTCCTGCGTGGGGCCAGAAATGAGGGGTTAGGGTGCAGAAGGGGGCTCAGGGCTGGAGGTAGGGGTAAAGTCAGGTGTGTAAGAACACTCAGGGCTTGGTCAGGGGTTTATGGTGTTGGAGGGGATAGGAGGTGCAGGCTCCAGGCAGAGCTTACTTCAGGCGGCTCCTGGAAGTGTCCTTTTGGTTCCTAAGTGCAAAAGTGGCTATGGAGCTCCATGTGCTGCCCTTGGCTGCAGGTACCACCCAATGGGATCAGTGGAGCCAGTGCTCAGGGCAGTGCCTGAGTTATGGGGAGGGGCACTGTGTAAAGTCCCCCAGCCGTCCCTACACCTAAGACAGGAGTGGGAAATAATTTTTGATGGGGGACCACTCCAAGAGTTTGGAAAGTGGTTGAGAGCCACAATCTTTCATGATATTAATGGAGACGGTGCGGGGTCTGGAATAGAGGTTAGGTGCAGAAGGGAACAGTTGTGACCTGGGGCACTGAAGTACGGTGCAGAGGTTGGATAGTGACCTAGGGCAAGGAATTGGGGTTTAAGAGGGGGTGCAGGGAATTGGGTTGTGAGCTAGGGCAGGAGGGGACTGTGATCTGGGGCAGTGAATTGGGGTGCTGGATCCAGGAGGAGATATGGGTTCAGGAGGGGGGCAGAGGATTTGGGGGGCAGAGTGCTAGAGAAGGAAGAAGCTGGGGTGCCAGAGGCAGCCTCCGGCCAGGAGACTTACCAACCAGCAGCCTGTTCCTGAATCAGCCTCCCTGCCTGTCCTGTCCCCTGCACAGGCTTCAGCCATGTGCTCTGTGAATAACTAGGAGCCCCTTGTGCTCCATTATTGAAACAGGCAGCTCCCATTGGCCAGAAGCTAGCCAATAGGATTGTGCTGGGGCTGGGAACAGCTCCTAAAGCTTCTCCCTCCAAGCTCACTTTTTAAAGTGAAACCGCCCTGCAGTCACATTTCTGAGCAGCGTGTGGGCGGGGCGAGGCAAACGGGGAGCCAGCCCAGGACTCCCCGCAGCGTCTGCAAGCTGGATCCAGTGGCTTGGAGGGCCAGATCAGGCCCATGGGCCGTATTTTGCCCAGGCCTGATCTAAGAGCTGGAAGGACATGCCAGCTGCTTCCAGGAGTCATGCGGAACCAGCTGCTGCTACCAACAAGACTTTTAGCAGTCTAGTCAGTTGGGGCGACTGGAGCTGCTAGGGTCCCTTTTCAACCAGAGTTCTAGCTGAAAACTGGATACCTGGCAACCATATGCGGGAGCTGCAGCTGTTGCCTTGTCAGCCAACACATCTCTTTGAGCAAATGGCATAATATGGGTGGCTCCTTTCCTACTGATATCTTAAAAACCACGGGCGTGATAAAATAAGCCAGAAATCCAATAAACACTTCCAGTAATGTCAATGGACTTTGGATCAGATCCTTTCTGCCTCGCTGCTTGTATGGGAAAGATTCTAGAATAGCCTCTTCCAACTTCAGTGATTATACTGCAGCAGCAGAGGGGAGAATCTATCCCATATATTGCACAGTACTTTTTTTAATGTTAAGGATAATTTGAGAACAAAGATATGGTACCTCAAGTTCTTCTCGTCCTCTTTCTTCACTGCGTTCCATTTTAGCTTTTTCCTTTTCCAAAGCCCACTGAAGCTCTCTTGATTTTTTCTGTTCATTTGCCATTGTATCTTTTAACTTATCTAGTTCTGCTGCTTTTTCTTTAACCTCAGTCCTAACAAAGACACATAGGCTATCTTTAGGATTATTGTTTTATCAAAAATCCACAAACTACATGAGGAAAACAGAATTTAACATTAACACAGAGAACTGCTTTTTAAATCAGTCTCAGAGGGGTAGCCATGTTTCTCTGTATATGCAAAAACAACTAGGAGTTCCATAGCACCTTAAAGATTAACAGATTTATTAGGACATAAGCTTTTGTGGGTAAAATGCACTTCATCAGATGAATTGGAATGGAGTTTACAGAGGCGTAGGTATATGTAAGGACAACAAAAGTACCCTTTTTAAGAACATAAGAATGGCCATATCAAAAGTCTATCTGGCCCAGTATCCTGACTGCCAACAGTGGCCAATACCAGATGTCCCAAAGGGAGGGAACACAACAGGTAATCATCACGTGATCCCTCTCCTGTCATCCATTTCCAGACAAACAGAGACAAACATTCCTACCCATCTTGGCTAATAGCCATTGATGAACCTAACCTCCATGAATCTATCTAGCTCTTTTTGAACCATGTTAAAAGTCCTACTCTTCACAGTTATGTTCTTATGTTTAAGAGGCACATTTGCAAAGTTAGTAAAGGGAAACTGTGAAATTTATTTCCTGAGCAGGATTTCAAATTCTCTAACCCTGTCATCTCTGCAGCTGAGCCACAAGGAAGAGTGATTCACATAAGCTACATAGAACTGAACATAACATTTACCACAAACTATTCATATCTTTCTTTCATGTCAATCTCAACATAAACTGTTTTTTCTTGCCACTGTGTCAAAAAGTTAATAAAATATTTACAGTTTTGTATATATTGGTTGAAAGTAAGTACAGAAATCTCAAATATCTCTCTTTGGATTGGGAAAATATTTCAGAGTAAACTACAAGTAAAGCTTAAAAACCAAAGCTTTCCTTGTTTCCATAGGCTCACAATTGGAAAAATGGGCTATTTTTTCCAGAACAATGTTTTTACAGCAATCTTAAATGCTAATAGTAACAATTTTCTTAATAAAATTAATATGGTAATAAATGGCAATACAAGAACAAACATGTACAACTCTAATGCAAGAAAGGTCAGCTACTGAAAGCCATACCTGATAGTCTCTAAGTCTTTTAAGTGCTTGTGCTGGGCTTTAAGAGTTGTTTCAAGTTCTAGTTTAGCTCGGGCACGTTCATTCTTCAGTTCTGAAACCATAATTCTCTCAGAATTCAGCTGTTCTTGAAGTTCAGCCGCTCTGTCCTTCATGCTACGGAGTTCCACTTGCATCTCCAGTATCTGAGACTGCTTCTGCTCCATGTTGTACTCCAGCATTTCTAGAGATAACAACATTAATATGGAACTTACCCAAGCCACATTCTAAAAATAATTTTACTTCTTTGGGCTAAAATTTGCCCCGTGCATAGAACCATTACAATTACTTTTGCTCCACATAAGCTTTCAAAATGATGTCTAGGCCCTGTGCAAGCCCTGTGTATAAGAGTGAATTTTAATCTTTGTGAAGATCACTTAAAACAAATATTTGTTTAGAAGGATTGGATGCACAATTATTTCAAATTCTTATATTCAACTGTTGGCTCCTACATGCCTTTAAGCTTGCAAGACCTAAACAGTGTCCAGTTACTGTCCTTGAAAAGGGGCTCAATAAAATGATTGTAGTCCATTAACATTTCAAGAATTATAGCTACATATAAATATATGCATTCTCTGGAAATACATAAAAAGACTCATATTATTGATAATAAAATTAGAGAAACTACACTTTCTGGTATCACACAATACAGTGAAATATAGAAAACGTATTTGTCATGCAGCACAGAAAAATAATAGTACTACATCTAGTCTTTGAACATTTGTCTCTGTCATGTCTGTACATGACAATCTGAATAATTATCAATGACTACCCATCTTAAAGAGATATTCTTAAAGCTCTTAGAGCTAAACAACTAAAGTACAGGCTTAGAAAAAATCCTGAAGATGCAAAATTTGGGTTCATTTTCAAAATCATTCCGCATCTCTTTAAATTAGATAGTGGTAAGAGTTTGTAAACAGAAAGGTTAATTTAATTTCAAAAGGTATATTGGTCAGATAAAATTGAAAGTTTGGAATCCTGAAAATGGCAATGCAGAATGAAATATACCTATACTTCATTTTCAAGCATATTTTTAAAACACACATGCACAGGTATATATGCATACTAGGGATTTAAGGGAGTAGTTGACTAGTTGACTACTTGATAAACCTATGCGGGGAGAGAGGAGGTAGAGCCACAGTGGTCCCAAAGCCAGCTCGTGCTGGGACTTTTCAGGCGCAGCTTGCGCCGGCCCCAGGAGTTAACCCGCTGCCGCTCTGCATTTTAAATGTAGTAAAAGCTCGGTGGGCTGCCTGCATGCCTGGTTCCTACTACATTTAAACTGCAGAGTGACAGCGGAGGGTAGTGAACATTCCCTTTTACCATTGAATCAAGTAATCAATAGAAATTCCACCAACTTCTCGATTAGCTAATTAATTGCAAATTAAGATACCTAATGCATACAATATTACAACATAAAGTACCTTGACTTTTTGGATCAATCTCTTGTTCTCTCTTTGGATTAATTTTTCTATTGTTCATCTGAGCATGCAGTACTTGAATTTCCATTAGCAAACTTCTTCTATCTGCATTCTGAATGAAATCCATAGCCACTCTTTGGTTAATAACCTGTTAGTGTTACACATTTAAAAGTAAAACTCCAGAAAGTCATATCTAAGCAACAAACTTCTTAAACGTTCTATAGAAGTATATGATAATTTTACTTCCATATTGCCAAGTAGCTACAGTCCTTATAATAATTAAAGTATTTTTCCAATAATCGGCAATTAATGCAACACTTAATAAAGGAAACTGTTGGTCTGTAATGCTTTCCTACTTTATTTGTACATCAAAGATTAAAATTTAACATATACATAAATATACTTTGAACTCAACTAGTATTTTGCATCACCTGTTCTTGAAGTCTGTGCTCTAATTGGTTCATCAATACCACTGCATCCTTCGTACCTAGCTCTGCAAGTTCTGTTTGAAATGCTGCTAGAAGAACATCTTGTTCTGTTAGAAATACTTGCTGAACAGCATGCAGGAGTTCACCTCGCCAATCTGGGACAGTCTCAGGAGATTCACAGTTTGCATAAATCTATAATGAGATAGAAGTGACTATGCATTTAACAGATCTGTAAGTATACCTATTATGTTAAATAATAATTTTATGTGGGTAGTCAGTGAAACGCTAAGCTTCTTTCATTTCAGATATACAGACACAATTTGTATCTGTGCATATTGAGATTTGTGTCCACATATGTACTTACTGGATACATGCAATTCTTCTCTTTGTATGAATAAATGCTATTTTCTGCATGCAAACTGACATTTGCATTTTTCACAGAGGCAATTTAGATCCCTACTTTAGAAAATTTGGCCCCATGTAGAAAAATTTTGTTTTATATCGTATCAGATTTTCCTTTTAGTTGTATAGCTTTGGAATGGATGGAACCCTATTCGCTGATTACCACAGCACTATGTGGTCCTGCACCACATTACTGTGTGTATACTATACTAATGGTTTTTATGGAGCAGAGTTAATCTTGGTAACATTTTGTAGTGATACTGTGCTAGATTCATTGACTTGTTCCTCTCCTTTTGTGCCCTTTAGGCAGTGCAACAGGAAAGAAAACTACCCACGGATCTGAAACAGGGAATTAACTTTGCGTAAGGACCCTCAGATGGCATAGGGCTTGTCTACCGTAGCCAGTCCCTGCTGCCCTAAGCACAGAAGATGCATTGGGGATGAACTCCAGCTGGCCCCACAGCTGGCAGACAATCCCTTGCAAGCCACTAACACCTGAGGTGGAGAAAGGCAGAAAATCAAGGAACAGCAACTACAGATCCTCAGCTGCAGAAAACAGACTAGTCTGTTATTTTCTATGGCCTGATTCTGACACTCTTAGCCATACTGGTAATATCTTACGCCGTATCCAGATTGATTGAAATCACTGAGCATAGTTGTATTCATGGTAAGCAAGAGTGGCAGAATTCATGCACTACTTTTCATTTGACTTCAGTTTACAAAAAATCTGCAAAAAAGCAATTAATCCGTTGCTCTGAAAGCATGTAAAATAGGGCCCAATGATCTGTCCCACATAACATCTTTCAGAACAGTCTAACTTCTAGAAACGTTCATAAAGGTAGGTTTAATATGCTGGGCCTCCCAGGGATACTGTATTATTAAAAGGTGAATTTCAATAATGATTTTTTTAGTTTTGTTTTAATCTTGCAGGACTATGTTTTTTAATCTTGCAGTAAATTATGTGATATATATTTAGATGCTGATAAACACCACAGTATCTTTTTTTTACAAAATGTAAGTCAGGAACAGAGGGAAAAGGGTACTTTGAAATATTTTTACAGTGTTTATAAACTTCTTCTTAAGAGCCAAATTTCCACATGGGCACCCATGCTGGGGCACAAACAAGCATTATAAAGCACTAGAACATGAAATAAAATAAATGAAATAAAAAATAAAGTTTATCTTATAAGGATAAACTTTTTTCCTGTTAGTGGAACTATATATTGGAATATTCCAACATTAAAAATGAACATCTCCCATATCCAGCATGAGAAATGACAACACTGGGCAAAAACACAATGCAGAGGCAATATGCTCATCTGACTGGAAGAACAACTGTAAGGTTCAAGTGCATTATATTAAAATTCCCAAGTTCTATTAGTAAAAATAAACTATTAGTTATATCTGGCCCAATCATGTTAGGTCAGGGGTGGACAATCATTTTTAATGGGAGGTCATTCCAAAATTTTGGCAAGCGATCAAGGGCCACACTTATGTACGGGATGTGGGGTCTGAGAGGGAGTTTGGGTGAAGGAGGGACTAGTGATCTGAGGCAGGGGCTCGTGTTGCAGTGTTCAGGAGAGGTAAGAGTACAGGAGAGAATTCTGGCTTGGGGGATGTGCTCTAGGAGTGGGTGCAGGGTTGGGGGGGGGTTGTTACCCAGAAGAAGGGGGTGCAGAGGGATTGGGTTGTGACCTGGGCAGGGGAATGGGGTGCAGGGTCAGGGAAGGGGTAAGGATGTAGGAGAGGAGAGGGGGGTACAGGATCTGGGAGCAAGTTGTGACCTGGGAGAAGGGAGGAAAGGGGTCCAGAAGGTTTGGGTGGTGGTCTGGGGCAGATAGTTGGGGTGAAAAAGGGGGTGAGGTGCCAGAGGCAGGCTCTGGCTGGGAGGCACTTACCTAGGTGGCTCCCAGCCAGCAGCCCTGCAGGAATCTGAGGCAGGCTGTCTGTCTCTCTGCTGAAGTCTCAGTCAGCTAGCTGCTTCACGTGGGTCTGCTCTGGGCATGGGGGGGGGGGGGGGGAAGGGGGCAGGGCGGGGGAGAGGCTTCACATGCTGACCCTGCCCCCAGCAAAATTTCTCAGCTCCTATTGGCAAGAAACTGGCCAGTGGGAGCTGAGAGATTTTACTGAGGAAGTGAGGGCAGCATGCCAACCCTTCCTCCTCTCTCCCCAGCATCTAGAGCAGAATGCAGTTGGCCATTTAAAGAGTGAGCTGCTCTCTGCCTAAGGGTTCCGGAGAGGCAGCTATGGTGGATCTGGTGGCTTGGCTATTATTCACACACCTCTAGTTTCAAATGCTGTTGTATAAATTATTTTGTCCCATGCAAAGTTTTTATACCTCAGTTTCCCTATGCAGTTGCATTTGTCTACTTAAATCCTTCAGTGATGAAATGGTGCTCAGAAAACATTTCCTTTCCTCAAGCCACAATTCTGGCCCTTGTTTAAGAGACATTATATCCCTTTCACTGTCAGGAAATTCTGTGAGAGATAGCACTTGTACACCTTCCTGATGCACTGCTCTCAGCAAACCCTGTAACAATAACAGGAAAAAAAATTGTAAGTACTGAGTGATAGTCATAACAGTGATCTTGGCTGAGGCACAGTAGAATCTGCCATCAGAAAAAAAGAGGCTGGTTATGCAAGGAAAAGCAATGTCTACTTACCAACTTACCCACGAATCTATCCCTGCAACAAACCCCATTGCTAATTCTGTCCACATATCTATACAAGTGATGCCATTACAGGACCTAAGCACATAAGCCACACCATCAACTTGCATATCCACTAACGTGATATAGGCCAGCAAGTCCCAGCAATGCCCTTTGCTATGTATATTGGCCAAACTGGACAGTCTCTACATCAAAGGATAAATGGACACAAATCAGACATCAGGAAAGGTAACATACATAAACCTGTAGGGGAACATTTAACCTCCCTGGACATTCAGTAATTAATTTAAAAGTAGCCATCCTGCTACAAAAGAATTTCAAAACCCAAATACAAAGGGACACAGCTGAATTGGGGTTCATTTGTAAATTCAGTACAATCAACTTATGTTTAAATAAGAATTCTAACTGCCACTTCCACTTAGCATCCCCTCTCCCCCCAGAAACAAATACTGAAGCAGCCACTGAAGTTCATTACAAAAAAAAAAAAAAAAAAAAAAAAATCTATTACATTAGTTCTGCAAATTTGAACTGAGTTCTCGACAGAAACTTATATTTTTAAAAAGTAAGTCTTGGAAATTTTCCATTCAAATTTTGTGTTATGCTTTTGAAGTTTGTATACAGGCTAGGACTAGCCCATTTGGGAACATATTCTTCTTTATAATTATTAGAAAGGGAAATAGCATATTTTCATTTGACAAAACTGTTTATGTAGTGCTGGCTTTTGCTAGTAGCCAATATATACATAGCGGTGATAATTAAAAATCATAGAATGGAATCATAGAACACTAGAACTGGAAGGGACTTCGAGATCATCGAGTCCAGTTCCCTGCCCTCATGGAAGGACCCAGTAACATCTAGACCATCCCAGACAGATGTCTATCTAACCTGCTCTTAAATATCTCCAGAGATGGAAATTCCACAACCTCTCTAGGCAACTTATTCCAGTGTTTAACCACCCTGAAAGTTAGGAAGTTTTTCCTAATGTCCAACCTAAACCTACCTTGCTGCAGTTTAAGCCCATTGCTTCTTGTCCTATCCTCAGAAGCTAAGGAGAACAATTTTTCTCCCCCCTCCTTGTGACACCGTTTTAGATACCTGAAAACCGCTATCATGTCCCTTCTCAGTCTTCTCCTTTCCAAACTAAACAAGCCCAATTCTTTCAGTCTTCCTTCATAGGTCATATTCTCTAGACCTTTAATAATTCTTGTTGCTCTTCTCTGGATCTTCTCTAATTTCTCCACATCTTTCTTGAAACGTGGTGCCCAGAACTGGACACAATACTCCAATTGAGGCCTAATCAGCACAGAGTAGAGCGGAAGAATGACGTCTCGTGTCTTGCTGACAACACACCTGTTAACGCAGCCCAGAATCATGTTTGCTTTTTTTTGCTACTGCATCACAACTGTTGATTCATTTAGCTTATGGTCCACTGTGACCACTAGATCCCTTTCTGCCGTACTCCTTCCTAGACAATCGCTTCCCATTCTGTATGTGTGAGACCGATGGTTCCTTCCTAAGGCTATGTCTAGACTGCAAGCCTCTTTCGAAAGAGGCTCTTTCGAAAGATACTTTCGAAAGAGCCTCTTTCGAAAGAGAGCGTCTAGACTGCATGTTGAACTTTCAAAAAAGCGGCTTGCTTTTTCGAAAGAAAGCATCCAGTGAGTCTGGATGCTCTCTTTCGAAGAAGCCCTATTTACATTCAAGAACGCCTTCTTTCGAAAGAGGAACTTTCGAAAGAAGGCGTTCTTCCTCGTAAATTGAGGTTTACCGCCATCGAAAGAAAAGCCGCGTTCTTTCGATTTAATTTTGAAAGAACGCGGCTGCAGTCTAGACGCAGGTGAGGTTTTTTCGAAAAAAGGCTACTTTTTTCGAAAAAACCCCTGAGTCTGGACACAGCCTAAGTGAAATACTTTCCATTTGTCCTTATTAAACTTCATCCTATTTACCTCAGACCATTTCTCCAGTTTGTCCAGATCATTTTGTATTATGACACTCTCCTCCAAAGCAGTTGCAACCCCTCCCAGCTTAGTATCATCTGCAAAGTTAAAAAGCGTACTCTCTTATGCCAATATCTAAATAATTGATGAAGATATTAAACAGAACTGGTTCCAAAACAGACCCCTGCGGAACCCCACTTGTTATGCCTTTCCAGCAGGATTGTGAACAGTTACTTACTTTCTGAGAATGGTTATCTAGCCAGTTATGCACCACCTTATAGTAGCCCCCTCTAAGTTGTATTTGCCTAGTTTATTGATATGAATATCATGCAAGACCATATCAAATGCCTTACTAAAGTCTAGTTATACCACATCCACTGCTTCTCCCTAATCTACAAGACCTGTCATCCTATCAAAGAAAGCTATCAGATGTAGCTAGCTGTATCAGATGATAGAAAGCTATCAAATATAATTAAATAATTTTTAAAATATCTGCTATTTACAGGGCTCTTCCACTTTCCCCAGAAGAGAAGGCTGCAGATCTGTGCTTTAGTTTAGACAGTATTAAGGAGCTTTAAAATAATTTTGTTTTGAAAAAAAAAATTACATCACCGTGGTGTAGCCAGAAGGGCCCACTTGGTGAGCTCTGGCTTCAAGTGGGTGGGCAAGAATGGGAAGCAGGGGGGAATGGGACAGGAGGGGAGGAGAAAACCCTGATCCCAGAGCAGGGTAAGCCCCAGTGTCGCTGTACCACTCCCTGGCTGGCTCGCTGGGTGCACTGGGGCAGGCCTAGATGCAAAGTGGGTGGCCACAGCCCACTCAGGCTCAGCCATGGCTATACTCCTGTTACATTAGCTCCAATTTACCTTTATTTTCTTTGGAAGCAGATCTGTTGAAGTTTCATCTTCTTCTCCTATTCCTTCTGATACTGTGTCAGATCCCTGGCTCTGGGTAAGATAAATTCCTTGACTCCAGTCCGAACTAGAATCTAAAATAAAAGGAAAAACACTAAAGTTGAATTACTGTGAACTGTTTACATGACAGATAACAAAAAAGGTCACATGGTTGCAAAACATCAAAATTTTTTGTTTTGTCTTCTAAGCCTGGTTTCCTTTTTTGTGGATAAGTGTAAGCAATGCACATTGGAAAAAATAACCCCTACTATACATACAATATAATGGAGGATAATTTTGCTACAACTAATCAGGAAAGAGATCTTGGAGTTATCGTGGATAGTTCTCTGAAAATGTCCACGCAATGTGCAGTGGCAGCCAAAAAAGCAAATAGGATGCTAGGAATTATTAAAAAAGGGATAGAAAATAAGACGAAGAATATCTTACTGCCCCTATATAAAACTATAGTACGCCCACATCTTGAATACTGCGTACAGATGTGGTCTCCTCACCTCAAACAAGATATTTTGGCATTAGAAAAGGTTCAGAAAAGAGCAACTAAAATGATTAGGGGTTTGGAACAGGTCCTATATGAGAGGCTAAAGAGAGTGGGACTTTTAAGTGTAGAAAAGAGAAGACTGAGGGGGGATATGATAGAGGTATATAAAATCATGAGTAATGTGGAGAGGGTGAATAAAGAAAAGTTATGTACTTGTTCCCATAATATAAGAACTAGAGGACACCAAATGAAATTAATGGGTAGCAGGTTTAAAACTAATAAAAGAAAGTTCTTCTTCACAAAGTGCACAGTCAACCCACATGGAACTCCTTGCCAAAGGGGGCTATGAGGGCTAGGACTATGACAGAGTTTAAAGAGAAGCTAGATAATTTTATGAAGGTTAGGTCTATAAAAGGCTATTAGCCAGGGGATAGAAATGGTGTCCCTGGCCTCTGTTTGTCAAAGGCTGGAGAAGGATGGCAGGAGACAAATTGCTTGATCATTGTCTTCGGTCCACCCTCTCTGGGGCACCAGGCACTGGCCACTGTCGGCAGACAGGATACTGGGCTAGATGGACCTTTGGTCTGAGCCAGTATAGCCATTCTTACGTCCTTTTAGAACACAGCAGCAAAGAAAATAATTTAAAATTCAGGGAGACAGAACCAACACATTTATCTGAACACTACATGATCCTTTGCCAACTGACCCTTCTCAGTGTCTATAGTCTGTGCCTCCTGTAAAAGTTGAATCTATTTCTGATTGCTACTATAGAACAGAGTGTTTTAATTTTTGTGGTAAAAATGTGATGGGCTTCACTCACTCTGGTTGGTATACACATTCAGCTCTGCAGTCATGGAAAGAGGAGCATGTGATAAGTATTACAATGGGAAGGAGACAGTGGTATTGCCACTCATGCACCCTGAGAGATTTTGCCAGAGAACCGCAGCTTTAAATACCATCCAGGTCTCAGGAGTTGCCCTGGAGAGATGCTGAAAACAGTTAAAGAAAGGATAGAGGAACTCCATCTGAAGAGAAGGAACCAGCTTCCAATTTCTATCCTCAAGGCAACTAATATCCTCACTGGCACACATATTTTTGTCCTAGAGTAATTAAGAGTCACATAATATATAACGCTCTTTGCCTTTCCCAGATGTGACAGCATTTGTTTACTAAGGGATTTTCACTGCTGCTCCTGTTACAATTCCTTTTGTTACTGCAGGTTGGCTTTTGCTTTGCTTCTTGGGCTACCGTTCAGAAAGGAAGCTATTCCTTTAATACAGAAGGTTGTCAGGAAAACAGGGGATGAAGATCACAATGCTACTTAAAAATGGGGTTTGAATTGGCTCTAGTTTTCATTACAGACATTTGATATACTTAAGGGAAGATCATGGATAAAGAAAAGAGGAAGATACCACTTTTATAGGAGGCAAAAACTAAGGAATTTGGGGAAGGGATTACAGGCAGTCCCCGGGTTACGTACAAGATAGAGACTGTAGGTTTGTTCTGAAGTTGAATCTGTATGTAAGTCGGAACTGGCGTCCAGATTCAGCCGCTGCTGAAACTGATCAGTTTCAACAGCGGCTGAATCTGGACGCCAGTTCTGACTTACATACAGATTCAACTTAAGAACCCCAGGCATCCCCAAGTCAGCTGCTGCTGAAACTGATCAGCGGCTGATTCCAGGAAGCCCGGGGCAGGGGCTTCCTGTAGTCAGCCACTGGTCAGTTTCAGCAGCTGCTGACTTGGGGACACCTGGGGCAGAGCAGTTGGGGTGCTGCTGGGTTGGTCCAGTGGCGCCCAGAGCGGCGCTACGGGACCAACCAGCAGCGCCCCAGCTGCTGTATCACAGGCGTCCGGAGCAAAGCCGCGGAGCACGCGGGCAGCGGGACAGCCCAGACGCGCCGTGGCTGTCCTGCTGCCCTCGGGCTCCGTGGCTTTGCTCTGCTTTGCTCCCCGTCCCCCTGGTCTGCAGACCAGGGGGACGGGGAGCAAAGCAGAGCAAAGTGGCAGAACACGCGGCCAGCCGTCTGTCAGCTGCCCGCATGCTCCACGGCTTTGCTTCCTCTCCCTGGTCTGCTGGAGACCAGGGAGAGGGAGGGCCCCGTTCGTAACTGCGGATCCGACATAAGTCGGATCCGTGTAACTCGGGGACTGCCTGTATATGATGGGATTACATGTTGCTTATGCTGGGGTTTCTTTCTGAATGTTAAACTCTTTGCTGTGCTGTTGTATGTTGAAAATGGAGGAGAAAAGCATCAAGTAAGTACCTGTTGTTTCTTTAATAAAATCATGATATTGGTCCAAGATCACTGTAGAAAAGTCCTAATTAAGAAGAAATACCTGCAAGATTGATATTTTACCTTTTCAGAAGAACTGTAATTTCCATTGTGCTAGGACTAAAGTAATGCACAGCTACTTTTGGTTTTTATCATACAAGCAGAATAAAAATAAAGTCTATGAAAAATACCCAAATTTAATTTATAATACTATTCTGAGAAATATTATGGCTATAAAACAATAGTTTCTTACCACTAGAACATCCATCTCTGGCCTGATAGGATCCTGAGTGCGGTAACCCAGAAATTGGGATGGCCTATATTTGTAAAAGAAAACATTTAAAATTATAAAACCCCACAACATGACAAAATAAGGGTTCAGATTAATCATAACAAAGTAGCTTATCAGAGTCACGTGGGAGACTCCCTCCCAGTGCCTTGGCAACATAGAAACTCTCAAAAAGGGACAGAAATAAGAAGGTTCATGGGCTGACATTTCTGCTTCACAAGTCTATAGAACTGGCTGGACCCAAGGAGGGCAGCCGGTTGCTCTAGCCTAAGGGATGATAGAGGTAGGGAGGGATCTAGAAACTGTCCCTTGGGTGAAGCAACTCAACACAGCTGCAAAAACCGTAGAATGTCTTAATGGCACAAATTGGCTTTCATGATTAAGAGGACTAAAAATAGGAACCCTATTTAATAGTAGCATGAACCACAAAATTCTTGATAATATACAGAATGGAAGAATATATAAAAATACAATATATACCTCTTTAGCTCTCAAAGTTTCTATGACTTCTTTCAAAGCATTACATTCATCTGTTAATACTTGAACTGCAACAAACTGCTCTCTCTTCAATGCTTCTGATTCAGAAATATGTCTGGTTTCCATGTCCATGATTTCAGCAGCATGGAGTTCTTGCATTTGTTCAATTCTCTCAGTGAACTCTCTTATGATTTCTGCAACCTCCTCTGATGAAATTTCATTTTGTAAATCATTTTGAATTTCAGCATTTTTAACAGCAACCTGTAAAGTCTGGTTGGAGCTACTGATTTGCATAGTCTTATCAGTCTGAGATGATGAACTTTTTCTGGTAAAACTAGCGTCTTCTTTGGTAGAAACACTATCTGGTTTGTCAACATCCTTTATGTCTTCAAGTTCTACTATTTTCGCTTCCTTTCTCATATAATCTGCAAGCTTCTTTTCTGCTTCAAATAGGTTGTCTTTGACTCGGTGAAGCTCTTCTTGAAGATGTGTCATACTTGTCTCTCTCACCTATAGAAATAACACATTTGAAGCCCAGATAGCCAAATACTTTTAAACCACCAAGTTTAGTGTTTTAAATGCTCTATACAATGAAGAGTCACAGTTATTATTTTTCATCTTGTTTAAACAGATTACGTTTATTAGATGATAACACAAAGTTACTATCTCAAGAAATAGACTAGATCATGTAAATTGATACAATTCTCTTGAAATCACTATGTTTATACCGTTTGCATCAATTAAAGATCTTGTCTCGCATCATGTCATTTTCATAAATATATGAACATTGTGTACTGTACAGTCATTTTTACTGAATGTGTTTCAGTGGAAGAAATAAAACAATTATGGAACGACCCAGTTCTTACCATTAATTCCTCTTGAAGTTTTTCTGACTTTTCTCTGTAACTACTCAGCTCTTCTTTGGCAGCAGCTGATTCAGCTTTGATTTTTTCTAATTCACGTTCAGCAATGAGTACGTTTCCTTCTTGACCTTGAGTTAGCTCTGTGACTACCTACATGTCAAAATATAAGCAATGGTAGATAAAACAGCTATTACAATGGCATCAAAATACTAATAGTGATGGCCCCTCCATCCCACGCCACAATAACTAAAGATGAGACAAATCATGTGAAGAAACGTCAAGTGTCTTGAATAAGTAGTGTTGCGACCAACCTAACCTCTCAGTCTTATGTTTCAAAAGGCCACTTTTTCTAGATTAACTGAGATCCCCAAACTCCAGAAAAATAAAACGACTGCATGGAAAACAATAAGCTTCTGGAAAATGAAGTCTGCTAAACATCATACAGTTTTAAAGAGAAATTTTTGACCTTAATTCAACAACATGTGCACAAAAGGTTTTAGCACCTGGGGTCTAGCCAGTGTTCCCTCTAACCTGCCCAGCAGCACAGCTTCACAGGTGATTAATCAGCCCCACCCAGTCAGAGACTCAAGGCTCCGTGCACAGAACTGCTGCTATGCAGTTTAGAGGGAACACTGGTCTAGGCCCTACATTACGTGATATCTGTGAACTTCAGACTTTCACCAGCAAAGCTGAGGTTTTCATTAAATTGCTAAGCACAGAACATACAGTCTCTGCCTTGGAAAATAGAAGACAACACTAAACTTTGATTCAGAGGGTCAAAATCACAGGTGACATAACTGGTGATCGATGGAGGGCAGCATGAAAATAAATTAGTATAAATTAAATATTAAAGAGATATAAAGTCAGTGTCATTGTGGAAAGCACCCAAAGGAGGGTACAAAAAAGGTACAGGCAGTCCCTGAGTTACGCGGATCCAGCCGCTCTTGCGCAAAAATTTGCTGCCTGTCTACACTGGCCGTGTGTTCTTGTGCAAGTACACTAACGTTCTCATGTATGAAATCAGGGCTTCTTGCGCAAGAACTACGATGCTCCCACTCAGGAATAAGCCCTTTTGAGCAACTATTCTTGCGGAAGAGGCCAGTGTAGATAGGCTACGTGAATTTCTTGAGCAAGAAAGCCCTATGGCTAAAATGGCCATCGGCACTTTCTTGGACAAGAGAGTGTCCACACTGCCATAGTTATTAGGAGAAAATATGTGGATGAAGATATGGATATGTACAAAGAACAATGTGGATCAACTTTGCAATGCAACATTCTACAAGACTTTCTCTCTGTCTTTTAGTATAAGGTGAAATTTTTGTTCTATTTGTAACTCAGAGGTGCATATATATCTAGCACAGCTCTTACTGAATCTGTTCATGCAGTAACAGAATATTAATGCCTTTAGTTTTACTAAAAATGTGTGCACCTACGACAGTTCCCATAAAAATAACTAATTCTTAGGCAAAGTGAGCAAAAGATCATATGACATACAATTTTTACCTCAGATATTTGCACCTCTTCCTGTTTAGGGGCCTTTTTAATCTCCTCTTTGTGCTTTTCCTCAATGTCTTCTAGTAACTGCTGAAGTTCTAATAGTCTGTGTTCTTTTTTTATAACCTCCTTCTGTGCAATTTCTGCATTTTCTTTTTCTAGCTCCAGTTTACTATGCATTCTCTCCAGCTCATTTTCCATCTCTGAAAGTTTCTCTGTTAATATTGATAATTTTGATTCTGTCTCTCCTTTAGCTAAGTGTTTTTGATTCTCTGTTTGTGTACTTTTATTTGCTTCTTCATTTGAAAATGCCTTAGTTCTTTGCCTGAGTTTATTTTGCTCCTGAACTGCATTCAACTGGACTTGGCTCACAAGAGCAGCAGCAACCTTTTCCTGAAGTAGCTCTTCAAGTTCCAGTATTTTATTTCTAAGTATTTGTGTTTCAACCTTGGCTTGCTCTTTCAAGTCCTTCATTTGGTTATAACACTGGCACAACTCTGAATCCTTCTCTTTAATAGCTGCCTGAAGTTGCTGCAGGTTTATCTGCATGTTGCTTATGGTGACCTTTGTATTTTCTTCCATAGATGTAAGCTGGATTTTATTTTCTAGTAGCATTGGAGTCTTTTCATTCAGGGCTTCTTCCAGTTTTTCACTTTTGTCTTTGCTTCTGTCCCCTACTTCTGCCTTGTCACTTTCCATCAGTAAATGCTTATATTTTTCTGATACTTGCTCATGCTCCCTCTTTAAGATATCTAGTTCTTTCTTCAAATGGTTCATTTTTAATTTAGTTTCTTCAAGCTCATTCTTTGTAAGGGATGCTTTTACATTATCATCTTCCATTTTCTTCTCCAAAGCTTCTTTTTCTGCCAATACTGTATCAAACTGCTGTTTCAGACTGTCAGCATCCTCCTGAATGGAAGTAACATCTACAGGTACTTTTTGTTCAATATTTGCCAACTCCTGCTGAAGTTTTTCAATTACTTCATTCAGCTGTTCAATTTCTTCTTCATGGTTTTTCTTCACACGCTCTTGATCACTTTTTAGGCATTCTACCTGGGCTTCAAGTTCTCTTATATGCTCATTTTTTTCTTCAATAACCTAGAAAGTCAATGAAAGGAATATAAAATATGTAACTAAAAAACAACCAGACTATGCTTTCTCCTGGATTTTCTGGGAGCTGTTTGTTTACTCATTCCCCCCAACATCTTGTACAAGAAATCCTGCACAAAAAAAATGAATTCAATCACACATGAATATTGAATGCAATGCTATTCAGTGAAATAAACTGAAAGTTGGTGAAAGATCACAAATAAAATTATTTTAAAAACAAAAAACACTAAGGGTAAGTCTAAACTACATGCCTCTGTCGGCAGAGGCATGTAGATTTGTTTGTTCAGCAAAGGTAAATGAAGCCGCGATTTAAATGATCGCGGCTTCATTTACATTTACATGGCTGCCGCGCTGAGCCGACAAACAGCTGATCAGCTGTTTGTCGGCTCGCCGCTAGTCTGGACATTCCCCCTGTCGATATCAAAGCCCTTTGTCGGCAGCCCCGGTAAACCTCATTCCACGAGGAATAACGGGGCTGCCGACAAAGGGCTTTGATGTCGACAGGGGGAACATCCAGACTTGCGGCGAGCCGACAAACAGCTGATCAGCTGTTTGTCGGCTCAGCGCGGCAGCCATGTAAATGTAAATGAAGCTGCGATCATTTAAATCGCGGCTTCATTTGCCTTTGCTGATCTGTCTAATCTACATGCCTCTGCCGACAGAGGTATGTAGTCTAGACACAGCCTAAGAGGAGGAAGAGGTCTAGAAGAGTATTGAAGAGACTGACCTAAAGTATTGGTTCCCAAATTTTTTAGCAAGGTGATCCAACAACTGCATTTTGCCTAATTTTGTGACATGTACAGGCATGGGAAAGGGAGGGCAAAAATGTGGGAAATAAGGAGTATGGAGGATGTTTCACCACACCTAAGGTTTTGCACCCTGTATTAGGGTCCCAGATGCCAGCCCATGCCAGGAGGTCCTGCTGCTATCTGGAGTCCTGGCTGCTGGGCCCCATCAGCTCTGCTGTAGGCCCTGGGGCCCTGACCCTATGCCCTGCACCCTACAGCTGCCTCCACTCTGGCATCAATCTGGGGCAGCGAGGGGCACAGATAGAGTAAGGTGGGAGGGGGTGTCTTAGCACCCCCTACCCTAAAAATTGTTCCAGTGACACTGAGAGGGGGCACACAAAATCATAGGCTAGCAACCTTCTTCTCCACTACCATCTCCTCCTCCTCACCCCACTGGGAGAACACTGGCCACCTGTAGTAGCACTTCTACTAATACTGACTTGAGAAACCCCAAGGAGGAGCGGGGGTCTGCCTCATACTCACCCTCTAGCAGGGGGTGCTGGCAGCCACTGTACCAAACTAGAAACCCTGTAAATAATGGAAACCATTTCAAGCCAGGGGATGTGTCCCTCGTTTTAACACATATGGCCCTGAGCCTGGTTTCCTACTCCAGGCATTGCAATTTGCAGCACCACTCTAGTTTGACCTAGCCACCCTTTCATCACGTCAGAGGGACGACTGGGCAAAATCTGAGTGAGTGACAATGCAATCTGGTGCAGGATTTACTCTGCCATTCCATTCCACTCTGCTGCAGAGTAAGTACAGGGTGAGGGGCATCCTCCTAGAACCTTTCTGTGACCCATTGGCAGGTCTCAATCCATTGTTTGGGACATATTGAACTAAGGTCTAGTAGTCTTTTATACTTACGTCTTGCACCAAGGAGAGAAGGGAATTATTTAACATGCTAGAGAATATAATGAAGAGTGATGTCATGAAATTAAGGAAGAGATAATATACACTGAATCTGACCAGGGCTTCTGTTTTTTGAAATTTTAATTTTAATGTATTTTTCTTAACAGAATGATGATTCCACAAAAAGAAGTGAGAAATAGTCATTAGTTTTGAAGGTTAGAGCATTGTATTCTATTAATGACTAAGTATACGTGCTCTTTAAAATCTATGCATATAAATTAGGATATTGCAAAAGATTTGACAATAACGTACTTTGTTGTCTGTTGTACTTTCAAGTTGCTGTTGCATGGTTGTTATTTGCTCATTAAGATGATCTATTTCCTGTTCCTTTTCCTGCATGATCCGAGCAAGTTTCCCTGCTACTAGACAATGATCCTTTATGGATGCATCTTCAGATTTCTGGATCACTAGTCCCAATCTTTCCATTTCATCCTACCAAATTAAAAAAAAAGAATCCATAAGATGTGATGCAATATGTATCCTTTTCTGAGTATCTTCAATTAATAGATTCTGACAGATGATCATATGAAATAAAGAATGGCTATATGAAATTTTTAGTATTTTGTAACCTGAACAGTATAACACTTGAGACATCAAATACGAATTAATGGTCTTGGTTTACCCCAGAATGAATTTATTCAGGTAAACAGAAATGAAGCTACAATCTTGTCTGTCTAATAACTACCTTAAATAATTTATTCTCTTGATCAAGTTCTTGAAGGCGTGTAGTGGATTCCTTTCTCTGAATCTCTAATTGCATATGCAATTGCTGAACTTCTTCATTTTTGTTCTCTAGCTCTTCTCGAAACTGCTCCAGTTGTTCTTCAAGGTTTGTGATCTGTACATCCAAAATGTGGATCAAAGGGGTTAACAGCCACATTTTTTAAAAAACAGACACATTAAAAAAACACATATATATGGCATCAATTTTGTTCATGTTACAACAACAGCATTTTACTCAAATGAGATTTGTGTTCACCAATATACTGGCCATGTTGATTGTAAAGATACATTTGATTCTTAAGACTGAATGGATTAGGAAGCAGAGAACTGGAAGTCGCCCAGGTCGCTCATTCATTCTCTGAAGGCCTGTAAGCTATTTGTATGCAAAACCACTGATATCAGCCAATCACTATGACAGTTCCAGTTAGGGAGAGCTGCAGGATTGGGCTCATTTAAATTTACCAATTCTAACCTCACAGTGGCTTTAGATTCTCAAAAAACTGTCATTTTAAGACTGCTTACATGAGTTTCTTTTATTGCTGCCTTCAGCAGCCTTTTAAAAATTGTGTGTGTGTGTCTGTGTCTGTGTCTCTGTGTCCCTGTCTCTGTGTCCCTGTCCAGGACAGGCATAAGAATCTTACGCAAAATGGTGTTTTTTTTTTTTAAGCAGAAAACCCCTTCCATCCACACTGCTTCTTTTTGCGCAAAAAGAAACAGCAGAAAATATGCTAATGAGATAGAGACTTACGCTAATGTGTCCCTCATTAGCATATTTTCTGCCAGAAGAACTGGCAGTGAAAATGTAGCCTTAATGTGTGCAGATTAGTGCCGTAGTAGGGCACCTTACTAACCAACCCTAACATCCTCGTAAAGGTTCAGCATGGCATATTTTCCCCATTGCAAAGGAAAAGCAATGGAAATCTAAAAATCAAGCCCAAACCTGGTTTTCCTTCATAAAAAACTGGTGTTTTGCAATACTGCCAATCTGCAGCTAACCAAATATAAAGTCATAACAAGATTTTCTCCACAAGTATACACAACAGCTTCACTAGAACCTAGATTGGAAAACCATTCAACTAAAAAGTACTACCAAATGAATAAACACTACCACTTCCAAAAACACTTTAGGTGGCCCTTGGGAGAACCTATTCCAATAATTACTAGGCATAAGCCTGACAGCTTGTGAGAGTTATGGAGATCACTGTCCAGTATGGTCTTGCTACAGATTGTATAAACAGTGAACTGGAGTTTACTGCATGGAGCTAGGTGTAACGCAAAAATTACCAATAAATAATTCATATTAAAAGTAAACCTAAACATTTTAGAGATACTGTACCTCTTTTTCCTTTCTGTCCACAGCTTCTTTTTCAGCCTGCAATTGTTCTTCAAGGGGCAATTCTCCCTTCACAGTGGCAACTCCACACTGCTTTCTTTCCTTCACCTTTAAAAAAGGTAATATTATATACAATTACTTCAGCTTTCATTTATTTATTACTAGAAGACTTAGTTGGTGTTGTTTGGGTCCTTAACTCAATTAACTTCTGTTTTTCTTTATTTAAATCATTGCTCTGGGGTGGGGCTGGGAATGAGGGTTCAGTACGCAGGCTGCTCCAGGGTAAAAGGACTACCCAAGCCCTCTCTCACCCAGGCACAGCCAAAGCCAAGAAAGGACTGCACGTCCCCCAGCAAGGACAGGGACAGGGACAGGGACAGGGACAGGGACAGGGACAGGTTCATCTGTCCCCTACACTCCTCAGTCAGATTGAGGAACGGATCAAGCTGTATGCACTTTCCCCTTGCTCTCTGATGAAGGGGAAGAGCCAGCAATGATCCTCTTTGAATGGGGGACGGGGAGGTTCAGCCCACCTTCCCTAAAAGGTGCCTGAGGGGTGAGAAGGCTCAGGGCTAGGGCAGTCCCAGATGGCAGGAAGTACCCCCAGGCAGCCCCTTTCACTTGTCTGGTAATTCTGTCTCTTTTTTGTAGAGTTTTATGCAGCCCCGGATAAATGGGGTGAGGGAGCTTCAGCCCTCCTCTCACGCACAATCAAACCCTTACCTTGCTTTAAGTTATGATAAGAGCAGGCTGCATACTAAATTTGGTGATTCTAGCTCTTACCATTTAGGACTTCTCGAACAAATGGACAGACTTGCTTGCTTGCTCACAAACACTTTCAAATATATATTAGATTAATTGCCTTGTTCTTAGGCAAATGAAGAATAGGAAATACATGGAACTTTTATACACAATACCTTTTGCAAATTGTCTGCACTGATAATTAAGGCTTGTTCTAATTCTCTTATTCTGCACTCCAGTTTCTCAATTTCTTCATTCCGTTCTTGTATATCTCTCTGAAGTTGCTCTTTAGAGAGCAAAAGCTCACTGCATTTGTCTGTTTTTTCTTGTAGATGGTTTGTTAACTGTTCAACCTGGTGGATGACAAGGTAAGAATAGTGATTACTCTCTAGCACACTGGAATGTGTTTCTAGCATTAGTAGAACACTGATTTTTGAGGAGAAAAAACTCCTTTGATGATGTGCAAAGTTAGAATTTTGTATTTCCAAATTCAATAAATACAAATTATGCCTCTGGTAAATTTTATGTGATGGCATTTGCTATTCCCTACAACTCATTTTGTCTTTCTGAAGGCCCTCAGACTCCCTACTGAGCAAAGACATATACCACGGTATTCCTGTGCAGCCCATCAGTGGGAAAGGGATCTCTCAAAAATCCAAGGAAGAAGTGCCTTGATCCTGGAAAACAAATTCAATTCTGGCAGTCCTGCTATTCTTCAAGTCCTATAAAATATTTGTGCCAAAAGCCCTTGAACTAAAATAATTTGTGAAAGAAGAAATGGTAAAATAATCATGTTGTTATGGGAGCAGAATTAAAGTTGTCTGGGTAACCCTAATTATGCATTTCTATACTTCAAAATTTTTTAGCTTTAGAGTATTAGTTTTATAACTACTCTACCTTCATTGACGTCTTTTACATTCAAGTCAGTTAATACAGCGTTACCTTAACTCTAGATTAACAAGAAACTTTGTTTCTGCATGAGTTTTTAAATAGAATTTGGAGATGGCTAGATAGTCAGCAAAAGTAAAAAAGGATACAGATTATATGGTCCCACTTCCTGCACTGCAAAACATCTTTTAGATAAAGTATTCTGAATCTCCTGAAGTTTGAGACATTTGAGGCTTAGAAGCACCGTATTAAGGGAGTAACTGAAGTATTCAACATTGGAAGTAATTAAGACACAAGTAAAGATTTCAGCAGAGGTATGGCTAAGGGAAACAAAATTGTGGCATTGCTATAGAGGTGATGTGGACAGAATTACAGATTTGGAAACTGTGAGAGCATCAAAACATTGGCCTTAGGCACAAAGATAAGGTCCGAGTTAAACTGAGTGATAGAAAGAGATGGGATAAACACAGCTTTTCATTCAATAAGTCAATTTCAGTATCTAAAGTATTTAGAAATTATGATTTATCCTACAGCTAATGGAATCAAGACAATTTGACAGATGGAAGATAGATCAATAGGTAGGATGTCAAGTGTTTTACTGAAGTCTGAGGCAACAAGTTAGACATCACAGAGGGAGAAGATCAAAGGAAAAGAAACATGAGTCTGAGACCAAGTATAAAGATACTCCATTGTGAAAGAACTAATAACATCAAACAACAGAAAGTAAAAACAGAGCAGTTATTGTAAAATGCAAGCAAAGAGAAGGATACTGCTTCTTGCTCAAGGCACTTACATATAATAAAACAATGTTTTATAACTGCTAGTGAAAAGAATACAGAGATGTCAGCTATAGCAAGAGACAGAAAAATACTTTGTTAAACCTTTAATGAGTACGACGATCATGTAACAGAGGCATTTCTCTTCATTATCTTTATGCAGTTATTTGAAAGTTCACATAATATTCTTACATATACCACTATGTAACTAAAACAGCAAGTCTAATAATGTATTTACATTATGTTATGTTTTTATCTCTTAGTCTTTCACATTCAGTAATAGGATTTTTCATCGAAACCTCAGGGCCTTACAAATCATGACATTTTTGAACAATACATTAGCAGGTTATTTGCTATTCCATGTGTATCTAACTGAAAAATAATAACTGCTGGGATGCCAGTTAGAGGCTATTAGCCAGCTATTAGTTGGGTTGCCAACTTTTTAATTGCACAGAATCAAACACCTGTCTCATCCTTCCCTAAGGCCTTGCTCTGCCTCTTCTGAGGCTCTGTCCTTGCCACAACCCTTCTCAGAGGCTCCACTCCCACACACTCCATCCTCCCACTCTTTGCTCGTTCTCCCCTACTCTCACTTTCATTGGGCTAGGGCTTGAGGTGTGGGAGAGGGTGAGGGCTGCCACTGAAGGTGTGAGTTCTGGGATGGGGCTGAAGATGAAGGATTTGGGGTTCAGGAAGGTAAGCAGTACTGAGACTCGAGGAGAGCATTTGGGTGTGGGGAGAGGCTCAGAGATGGGGTCTAGGATGGGCCCAGGTCTGAGGCATGGGTGTGGGATATGGGAGGGAGTTAGGGGGAAGGAGGGAGTGTAGAATGAAGGATCTAAGAGATAGTTTGGGTGTGGAAGGGAGGCTCCGAGCTGGGGCAGGGGATTGTGGTGCAGGCTCTGCATGTAGGAGAAGGTTCTGACCTGGGGCAGGGGATTGGGGTGCGGAAGAGGGATTAAGGCACAGGCTCCATCCAGATGGTGCTTACTTCAGATGGCTCTCAGTGGGCAGCACAGAAGAACTAAGGCAGACTCCCTGCTTGTTCTGGCTCTGCATGGCTCCTGGAAGCAGCTGGCATGTCCAACTCCTAGGCAGAGTTGGCTAGGGGGCTCTGGACTGCACACAACCACAGGCGCTGCCCCCGCAGCCCCCTTTTGGCCATGGAGGTAGGGGCAGTGGGCATAGCTTCCCTGATTGCCTCCCCATCCTAGGGGCCTCAGGGATATGGCAGCCACTTCCAGGAGCTGCACAGAGCCAGGGATACACTGGACTTTTAACAGCCCAGTCAGCAGTGCTGACTGGAGCCAACAGGATTCCTTTCTGACCGGGAGTTCAGGTTGAAAACCACATGCCTGACAACCCTAGCTATTAGTGACCATCTTTTGTGTGAATGTAGGTGCACTTGCAGTGGTTTCTTCACAATAAATAGTTTCAACATGTGGGACATGTTCCAATGTAATAACCTAGACAAACTGGCAAATAGATTTCATGTTTCCATTAATGCTTAAGAAGTTTGATCTATCTTCATTAGCTGTTCCAGACAGGTCTATTACTGTGATATCTACATTCTGCATTATTCTGCTGTTTCAAATAACACTTTCAGTCTTTATCAATATGGATTTATCTTTTTGCTTTGCACAAGATGCAGATTATGTACTTTATAAAGTTTAAAAAGTATTTTTACAGCATGTCTGTCATTTGCTTTTGTCACACACACTCATTAAGCACAGCTGATAATACTTCAAAATGTTACCTCTCTGGTTTGGTGTTCATTGATAGGTTGAAACCTTTGTGGAGTCTTAAGCTGTTGCTCTAGTTTCTGTATCTCTTGTTGGAACACATCTCTTTCATGTTCTCTATCAATTGCCTGTTCCTGAAATTTAATTATGGCAATGTTATTAGGACAAACATTATTAGAAATAAAACATATTTAAATTATGCATATATAATTTAATTTCTGCAATCTTTGAGTGTTTTAAATATGTCAGTTTCATTTGGCAGCATGATCCCTTTTTTATTTTATTAAATCCTTTCACTTATTGGCCAGCCACTGTAATTCACATTTTTCTTTTTGATCAGTGAAAAAAACCAATATAAGATATTGTATTCCCTCTGGATCCGATACTACTTTGTGACACTGATCAAAGTATGTTATTTCTTCTGTAACGGTCAGCAACATACCTTTCATTTCGATATTTCTAACTTTCCTTTTCCTTTCATATATTTAATACAAATGTACTGAAATGCTGAAATCTGAATACTAATATACTAATACTAATCTGAATAGTTTATTCGCACCAAGTACCAAAACCAGATTTAAAAAATGAATAGATTAGCTGAATTTTGCATAACAAATTTGTTTTGGTTAAATCAAATTGTTTGAGATACATTTTGTGACATTGTTGATATAATTTCTAAATATTCATATATTAAATGCTGCAACAGTAGTAACAACGGGGGCTGTAGCACTCCCCACGACTGTCAATTTATAAAAGTTTGTCTGCTAAATGAAAAGTCAAGATACAGCAGCAAAGAACATTTCTTTTCTGTTGTTTTTAAATACCACATTAGCACAATAATATGGGTCTTCAATTTTCACAAAAGTCAAATATAGTGAGATATAACATTAATGTCTATGAATTGCAGTTTATTCTATTCTACTGCAGAATTCTAATGCATTTTATAAAGAGTTTATTTGCATTCTGGCCAAGTGTTATGTTGCTCTTAAACTCACATTGTTGGTCAACAAAAATTGTGATAAATCCATCACTATATATATAGTGATGGATTTATCACATGTTAATTTTGAACCTAACAAGAGAAAAAAACACTAATTTTAATTAGAACATCAATATCAGAACAACACAAAATGAAATAATGCAAATTCATCTAAGTGTTAAAATATTTCTAGACAGTCCTTCCAGTTCACACTATTTGGTAGAAAATAATGCGGAGGTGGCATCACAAAATATTCTAGCTGTTATATTAATTACAGATGAAATTCATCCCTCCCTACACATAACTGGAGAAACTGGGCTTGTGCAGAGAAATACTAGTTACAGGGTGGAATTCATCAATCTCCACCCACAAACTGGTGTAGGACTTCAGTGGAGCTCCTCCAGCTGCTTTTCCAGCCACAGGCTATGATGACATCCATTGCTACTCTGTATCCCCTGTGCACTGATTTTGACACTGGACCAATACTGTTGCAGATCCTGTAGCATGCAGACTTCCTGGCTTAGCTTTACCATAGAGCTGAAGTGATCTGAAAGGCTCCATGTTAATCCATTGTATCCCAGTGAATTTCATCTAGTACGAATGAACTTCACTCCGCAAGCTATACATTACCAGTGGCAGAACCTCACAGTTAACTTTTAAAGAATTTTTTGATGCATAATTCTTTGCAGGAGACTTCTTGCCAATTCAGAATCTGTAGACTACTACCACACCTACTCTGTTCATGCAAAAACTGCATGAACTATTGAAGAAAGGGTGTAATACAAGCTGTAGAAGAGTCTGAACATAAGCTTGCAGGGACAGGGAGCACTCCAGTGGGAGCCTGGTGGTTGGGGAAGGTCAGGATCGGTGAATAGAAGGAAGGGTACAACTGTAAACAGGGAAAGATCATAGTATGTGGATGCTGAGTGGTCAGGTAGGCTGTGCAACCCAGCAGAAGGGAAGGGTTCACCTGCACCTGCTGTAGGGAGAGGAGGCAGATGGAATGGGAATCCAGCAAAGTGCTGCTGGAGAGCGACCAGAAAAACTTACATGTAGTCCAAAGCATTACAAGGATGAGATTTTTAAAAGAGCCTAAGAAAACTCATCTCCCACTCCCCTGAAGTTCAATGGGAGTGGGATATTTAACTCTTCTGAGTCTTTTAAAATGACCACACCGCACTTAAAGTTGGGTGAATGTTGACTGAGCTTGCAGAGGGGGAAGGCAGCTGAGCATTACGGCAGGGTCCTGTAGACACATTCAATTCAGAAACTGACAGTACATATCCAGGATTGGCAAATACCAGTGAAGTGGCTTCATTACCACTTAGATGGCTCTTTCACAGGTTCAGTGTTCTGCTAATAGGTCTGGCAGGGTTTTGTTTTTTTCCCACTTTTAACTTAACTAGATCCCTCCAGAGCAGTGGTTCCCAACCTTTTTCAGATGGGGACCCATTTTGACAATTCAGGAAGACTTGGTGACCCAGGGCAATTCAAAAAAATGTGTAAATGGCTCCGTAAGAGCCACCTGGGGAGACACCTGGCGAGACACCTGGCAACCCTTTTGAAATGTAATGCCAACCCATATTTGGGTCCCGACCCATAGGTTGGGAAACCCTGCTCCAGAGAAAGGAGAGCCACAGAACATGTCTTGGAAAAGGTGGGTGGGTGGACATTAAGACTCAGTAGTGCCCCAAATTTTCAGGTGCCCTACAAAACTGTGTATGGGTAAGGATGGCCGTGAGTATGGCAGGGAGCCAACACCATCCCTCTTCTGTTCTTATAGCCCACCTTAACCCTCTTACGAGGGGGGCAGATGGTAAGTTCAAAGCCACTGTTTGACTGGGGGGGGACCTGGATGGAAAATGAATGGGAGCTGGTGGAAGCCCCAGAGAATGATTTGAATAATATGGATTTTCCTGCACTGTACACTTTATCCAGTGGATAGTTCCAGGCATCTATGTAATAAACTTGTGATCTGATAACAGTCCTTACTAAGTGTCTTCTAACCTTCTTTTGGTAGACCCAGGCAATCTCATCCTGTTTTTTTATAAAATGGAAAACACAGTATACCTTGCCATACACAAAGCCAATTCTAAATATTTTTCTTACTCATTTTAGAGATTTTTAGATTTGTAAGTTTAGAAATATTAAAAACAACATTATTTAAAAACATTAAGCTTTCCAACTAAATCATACTCCAAAATACACTGGGAATATTCTAAAAGTAGAGATCACAATTTGACACAATTTGACATTTAAAGCACTATGTTAATGACATCTCTAGACCTGACACCACTTTGGGAGTCCAGTGATATCTGTTTTTTTTCATTTTAGCTTAAAGTATAAGAAGTAGCATTTCTCGCAGTTGAGAGAAGTCTTTTCACCTATTTCTCCTACCTGAAAACATTAACAAACATTTTCCGTCTTCTTCTTTCTTAATACTTACATCTAGAAATTTTCTTGTTTTCTCAAGCTGCTTCTCCAAAGCCTGGTTTTGCTGTCTTAGATCCATTAATTCTGCATTTCTCTCTTGCTCTAGCTCCATAAACCGGTTGACCTGCTCCTCCAAATCTGTTTCCAGGGCCTTCACTTGTTTCTGGAGATCATCGTACTCTTTTTCAGCTTGACGTTGTACTTCTATTTTTTCCTTCATTAGCTTTTCTGTCTCCTCCAGCAATTCTGTTTTTAAATAAATGAACCATATTGCTTTTAGATATGCATAATTAATTATATTATCACTACAAAACCACTCCCCAAGATTGCATATCCATGCTATATCCAAATAAAGGATGTGAACAGGTTTGGGTTTTATTAATTTTTAAAAAAATGTGGTATTTTCTATGAAAAAAAAATCACTATACACAAAATCCATAGGAAATCTCAGCTGAAATAGCAAAAATGATATAATGTTCTTTACAAGATTATTAATAACACAACTTTATCATGTCACTTTATTGTCCAAGTTTTATATTAATCTAAAGATGTTTGCTCAAAAGGTACAATATAGGAAATTCCTCAGCTGTAATCAGAACTGATGCAAAATGCAAGGCTTCATAACAAGACATGGAAAACCCAATCATCTTCTCATCCTGTAGCAATAAGATTAATACATTCCAATTTGTTTTCACATGATGCATATACAACATGTGAAGGGAATACTGCAGAACTTATCCTGGTGAGGTGAGATAGATAGCGAGGGAAATTACTTACTTGTAATTGAAATTTTCAGAAAGCAGTGGCCTATACAGATCCCCAGTTTTTGGTTTTGTATCCTCAGGAGAGGACCAGAAAACATTTAAAATAAAACTCAGAAATGCTCTTATGAGACATTAAAGGCATGTACTTCAAGAAGTCTTATTACCTAACCTTAGCGACCCCTTCAACTAAGACCCAAGACTAGGGATCTATAAAGTGCAATTATCTTTGCAGAATCTTCACAAACATGATTGATATTTAGGTTTATTAAAATAAAACCACTGGATAAATACAATTTTCATTTGCCACACAATAGAGATCCTTTGGATACCATCATCTTACATGGATTTAATCAATTCTTGTTTTGTTGGGTAAGCATTACATGTCAATACAAAACAATATCCAGCAAAATCATCATGTTAATTATATTTACAAGTTAACAGCAATCAAAAGGCTATTAAACCCTCTTCCAATACAGCATGAAATCTGACATTTCATAGGTGAATAAGATGATGATTATTAATGAATCTGCTTATCAAATCTGTGCTAATACACTGTGCTTAGGAATTAAAAGAAATTTTGTTATTAAAAAGAAAAATTGTGAGTATGAAATATAACAAAGCTAAAGGCCAGTAAGAATTAAGAGTAATGTCAGTAAGCTAAAAGCTCAAAAGTTCTTGATTAATAAATGTCAGTAAGTGTAAGTCTGCCACCCAATTAAAGATCAGCCATGCAATATACAAACACACCTGCTTGTGAAGCTGCATCGACTGCAGCATCTACTATGCCTAGGAGAACAGAAAAAAAAACAACAAAAAACAAGAAGCAAAGTAATTCACATGCCAGCTACAGTTTTCTCATGACTTGATAATGTAAGACAAACTAAAACTGAAGACAGAATGCTATGTTTAAAGATATAGTTGTTGAGATAGCTTAAGGAATATGCTTGGTTATTCTGAGAAGTATGACACAGATGTGTATTTTTCATCCACAAGTTTAAAGTGCACATGTAAAAGGCCTTATATTTTCAAGTGTTTTTGTAATGTACACAAAACAACCAAAATTGTATACAAGGATTCCTTTATTCAGCACAAGAACGAACAGATTACTATTAAACAACTGTTCATTACATAAACATGGATACCTGAGATAGCAAATATGCAACGGGATTATAATCTATAATTTAACAGTAACACTTTAACGAAGTTTTGCATAAACATGGAAAAAAATCTTGAAGATAATTTACTATTCCAATTATCAACCCCAGGTATTAAATAAAATGCTAACATTTCACATTACATTTCCTGAGTAGGAAAGATCAAGATAGGACTGTTTAAATACTATTGCCTTAACTTTTTCTCCTCAGCAAATATTAATTCACAGACATTTAGTTCCTTGTTGAAGGAAGAATTAAAAAATGCATTTGCTTTATGAAGTTAAACATTTGTTGAGTAAACAGCTAGCTAGTTTAAGTTAGCTGGGAGGTTTCTTTCTATGTGCTATTTAGAAGAGTCCCTTCACTGTCAAAAGATATTTAAGAGTAGGGGGTCTTTATATGTATTTGTGTTAATCTACACTTTCCATTTTAGATATGGATGTCTTTATTTTCTCTGTTGCCTTGTTCATACCATACTGTATTGAAATTCCAAGGTGTACTGAGTGATACAGGCTGACCATAAAGGTTGGTCAAATTGGTTTGGTCTTCTATTCAAATGCAAATATCCTAAACCAGTGTTTCTCAAAGTGGTCCATGAAACCACTGTCAAAAACCTGCTAGCGGGCCGCTCCACTGTGTTTATTTACCAGATCTGCAGCTACAAAGCCTTGCAGCCCTCATTGGCTCCAGTTTGCCATTTGCAACCAAGGGGAGCTGTGGGATGTGCCATGGGCCAAGTTGCCGTTTCCCTTGGCTCCCCTTGACTGCAAATGGCAAACTGAAGCCAATGGGATCTGTGAAGCTCCATGGCTGTGGAGCCAGTAAATAAACACACTGCAGTGGCCAGTTAGCAGGTTTCACAGAGTGGTTTCGCAGACCACTTTGAGAAACACTGTCCTAGACAATAAGACCGCTCCTATCCAGAAGAATAATTGGGCAGAGAGAGGAAAGAAGGGGAAGGGCCTGACTGTTTAGCAATGAAATCATCTGGTAGAACTCTGTGGTCCACCTGTTGAGGCTGACTAGGGAGTCACTTGACAGAGGACTGGAAAGTTTTGAAGAGCAGGAACTGTTCTATGTGCTCTCTTTAGCCATTTTCACCAGCTTAAGATGAGCGGAGCTGCTGAAAGAGAGAGTTGAGGGCCATCTACCTCAGCTCAGCAAAGATCCCAAAGGAAGGGTGAGCCAAAGTGAAGGAAAACACCTACAGTAGAGCCTCAGAGTTACGAGCACCAAGTTGCAAACTGGAACCAGAGAACTCATACGGAACTGGATATATGCCAGCAGGCAGCAGCAGAGACCACCACCAATAAAAAAAAGAGCAAATACAGTAAAATGTAAACTAATAAAAAAATAAAGGGAAAGTTGTTTAAAAAACTTTGACCAGATAAGAAAATTAATACGGTTAAAAGCAGCATTCTACTTCTGCATCATATGACGTAAACAGCCAGTTGTAAAGTTTTGAAAGAACAACCAAAACCATAATATTTGTGTTCAAAGTTACAACTATTTCAGAATTACAAGGAATCTCCATCTCCGAGGTGTTTATAACTCTGAGATTCTACTGTATAGGGTTATTTTGTATGGATCTGTATATTTCTTTTGTGAATAAGTTCAGAACAACAACGTGTTAAAATTTGTGTAAAGTGCGTGCATGCATTATATGCTACAATAACCACATTTCCCCTGAAAGAGTCAAACTGCAACTGAGAAGGCTCACTGTTTTGATAGGATTTTGGTGAGTCCGTGTTTAAGCTACAGGGTGGAGTCTGAAGAGCTAACACTGGTTCCAGGTGATAGGCATTTGGACCCTGCAGTCAGCTCTCTGAAGGAAGCATTAGGCGATGGTCTACATTCCGAGAGTGTATATAGGAACCCCTAGACTGGGAAAGCTCCAGAGCTCTGTTCAAACTATTGAGGCTTAAAACACTGGGGGATCCAGGTGCTGGGTTTCCCCTTAATAAAGTCTGGCATGCCACCTTGCAGAAGGAGCTTATCTGTTACATTCTTTGTTAAGGCCAGGTCTACACTAGAGAAACTCTCCTAACTTTCCTTATTCCTCACAACTCTGTGGAATGCCAGGGTGGACAGGCTTGTGAGGAAGTGGGGAGTTTTGGAGATTCAAAGGAGGGCTGAATGCAGATGGGCACTCAGTGCCCCAGGATATTATTGTTTAAATGTGACCAGGGGAGAGGGAGTTTGTTGCTGCAGAGAACAGCTCAGAACTGGAGCCCCAGTGACTGGTGCCCTGCTGACCAGCTGATCCTGCTCAGAGGTCACAAGTGGTTCTGGCCAGATGAGAGACAATGGGCCGCAGAGGGGAGACCTCAGTGACTGACCCAGTTGGTTTCAGCAAGGGGAAAATATTGGATGGAGGAGAGGAGAAACAGAACAGAGAGGGGCCTGGGCGACCCTGACTACCTGCAGAGAAGACAATCGACAGGAGAGGAGCTGTTGCTGTGGGATATTGGCGACTCTTCTGGAAGACCTTCTTCTGATATTGATAGAGGGCAAAGCAGGCAGAGCTCACCTAGATCCAGGGGAGACCCAGACGTGCTGGGCTCGGGAAGCCAGGCTTACAGGCCTGAGAGATCCTTTGCTGTGTTCAAAGCTCAGTAAACCCTCCTGTTTTGTGCTCGCTGAGAGTCAGTCTGGTCTGGAAAACAGGGCTGCACTATTCCCTCTGTAAGTGGAGGCCCCGGGGGTCCAGAGGGAGTGGATCTCCCAGAGGGGCTCACGGTGGAGGCAGATGTGCTGAAGGCCTGAGAGGCACCGTCTCAGAGGCAGAGGGGCGGACCCCCCAGGTGAAAGTGGGCACCCCAAAAGAGAGTTGCTGCACTGGAGTTGACTCCCTGAGAAAGGGTCATCACACTGCCACTGTTCTGGAGTGGGCTCCCCGAGAAGGGGCTGCTGCACTGAAAAAGGGGGAGTCCTGCCTGGAGACATAGGGGCCAAGTGTGGGCATGACCTGTAATCTGTGGCAGGGCTCCATTAGCATTTGATTTAGCTGGTCCTTACTAGACCCACTAAATCAAACCCTGGAAGATCCATCTCTGGAGTGTTGATCTCTTGGTACATATAGACAAGCTCTAACAGTGAGTCTATGAAAAAGGAGTTTGGTGAGATAAGGATACACCTTCCTCAGTGTTTAATTGCATGTGAACTTGTGCGACTACTTCAATTATGTGTGCTTAAGTAGAGTTTCTTGAGGAAACAGTGGTAAAAGACCTGATTGTACTAAGAAGGACACATATAGGCCAGCATTTTTAAAGTTGGGTGTCTAAAGTTACCAGATAAGAACAAATTTGGTCACGTAAATAAAAGTGGCTTAATAAAAATAAAAATAAATTTTTTTAGAAGTGCTGAGCAATGACAGCTTTTACTGACTTTATTGGCAGCCATGGCTGCTCACACTTGTGAAAATTAGACTGTTTTTGTTTAGTTGCCTAAATATGAATCTTGGTGCTCAAATTAGGCACCAACAAATAAAACTGTTGGCCTTATTACGTTGTCCTATGCATATTACTAAAAAAGAAAAAAGTTAGTCATGATTTCTGAAAATTGACTAAAGATGAAGTAAGAAATATGAAAGAACTTCATAGAAAAATTGCATAGAATACATACGTTGCTCTATTGGTCCTGCATCTGCTTTCATGGCATCCTTCTGTCTGGAGAGTAGCTCCTTTTCTTCCTGGATCTGCTGTTGTTCAGCTTCTAGTTCCTGCAATTTGTTACCTGTACACAGTAGCTCTTGCTCAAGATGGTCTATTATATCTATTTTTTCCTGGACTTGTTTTTCCAGAAATGCTTTTTCATCTGCATAACCATCAATGAGGCCTGTTGAGCAGAAATATTAGGTTCATTTAGTATGGCAACTTTTGAACTGCAATTTCAGTACTATGGCAAAATTTCAAGAATTTGAGGCAACATAAAACATAAAGAAACCTAATGGTCAGGTTAGGACAATGTTACAGTAACTACAATCTTACTGTGACAATTGTTGGGTACCAACAACGTGTTCTGTGCACTATGGAACACTGTACAGACAAGTTCCCCTAACTTGGTTTACAGTGCTAAAATCTAGTCCTGAAAAGCCTTTTTCATGTGAGTAAATTCCTACTAGTCTTCCAATGAAGCGAATGAGACTAGAGCACATTCTTCTTGATAAGGAAAGCATTCACCTGTTCCTCTTTCAAATTCTTCATCAAAACATACTTTTGTCATTCCTATCAGCCCTAAACCATCTTTTGAGGCAACATTCTTATATAATTGCATATGTGGGCACTAAGTAAGGAATCTTACTACTGGTAGAATACCTTCCAATAAATATACTCTGTGTCTGATTGGTAATTTTCTTTCTTTAGGCTTGATCTTTCAAAATCTTGCTCATGTAAATAATCTAAGGAGAGATTTAGAAAAAGTAGTGGTGGATGTCTGTTACACAAGCAGTTGGGAGGGCACTCTCAGTGGATAGGAACAGTATAGAAAAATACATAATTATCAGAGAGGAAAAAGATAAGGATTCATGGAATAGAAAACTTTGAAGCATGGATAGGTAAGTATCAAAGTTTATTGTATTTTCATGAGAAGACTCCTTGTTCCTTGTTGTTAATGCCATTTAAGGGAACAGAGAGAGTTCAGTAAACAATTCTTTATTAATTCTTCCATTACGTTCTTTATATAGAGAATAAGTCACAAGCCTAAAAACCAGGGCTACTCAACACAAGTCCCGTGGGCCGTATGTGGCCCGCGATGCGGTTTGGATTTACGTGCGGCCTGCGGGTGGCAGCCAAACTAAAAAGGCAGTCAATATAATGGTCTTCTGTTGACATGCATTTTAGTAGTAAAATTCCTGGACTGTCATTGCTCATTAAAAGTGCTGTCATATGGGTAGAAATTGGGTAAATATTGCATTTTATAAATATCAGCAGAAATGACTTAAATGGGGCCTGTGTTGTGTAGTCTTGACTTAATCTTTGTATTCATGCCAGTCAGTGTGAAAGAAGCTATTTGCATATATTTGTATATATATTTGCATGTATATGCAATCATACTTAAGTACAGCCCTCAGCATGTGCTGTGAGTATCATTGTGGTCCCCAGGGCTTCCATAGTTGAGTAAAATATTAACAGTTTGCATATGTCTCATGATGTTGAGATGAATAATTTCTTGTTCATTCACTGTAGTTAGTTCTGGATTCACAGTTCAATAGAACTTAATCTTGAAACCTCTAACAAAAATCATGCATGCCTTTATTTTAAACTTCTACAATAGCAGTCTCTCACACTGGTTTATTTAATGCAGAGGTTCGCAACAGCCGGTCTGTGGACTGCTGCCGGTCCGCAATCCACTGGCTGCCGGGCCAATGGGAGCTGTGGGGGACAGTGCCTGCCAGAGAGTGGACAACATCAGAGATCCACCTGTTCCTCCCCACAACAAATGAGAGCTGCCCCAGGTAAGCACCCTCCACCCCAATCACCTGCTCAAGTCCCAAGTCCCCTCCACCACCCTGACTCAATCCCATACACCAATCCTGAGCTCCCCCTTGAACCTTAACTTCTGCCCAGACGTCAAACCTCTACCCCAATCTCTTGCCCTGAACCTGCACTCCAAAATCCTTAGCCCCAGCTTGAGCCCACCCTGCATGCTAACCCCTCATCTCGAGCCTGCATTCCAAGCCAGAGCCCTCATCCCCCAACTCTGAGTGCCTTTCCACACACCAAACCCCTCAGCCCATTCCCCAACACAGATTGTCAATGTGCAGAATTAATGTTTTATGTACAATATGGAGATGATGTGTCGCACATCATCTCCATATTGGCACACATAACAAAATTCAATTCACACATGGACACAGAAAATTAGAGGGAATACCTCCTCTGTCATAGCCCCTCTTAAACATCTCTCTTCTAAGATTAACACTCTCAGTCTTTAATTTTAATTTGTATGGAAGCTGTTCCATACCCCTAAATATTTTTGTTGCCTTTTTTTGTACAAATTCCAAATTCTAACATCTCTTTTTTGAGATGAGGCAGCTAGAACTGTGTGAAATATTTAAAAAGTCTCAGAGGGGCAGCTGTGTTGGTCTGTAAGGGCATGTCTACACAGCAGGGCTAAAGCTGAAATAAGCTACGCAACTTCAGCTACGTCAATTGCATAGCTTAAGTCAAAATAGCTTACTTCGGCTTTTGGCTCCATCTACACAGCAGGAAGTCTGAGGAAGAGCACTCTATCTCTGACTTCCCTTATTCCTTGTAAAGTGAGGGTTACAGGAGTCAGAGTAAGAAGTCCACCCACTCAACATTATTTTCACATTGTAGAAAAAACTGCTTGTAGTGTAGACACTATGTTATTAATAACGTCAGTTATTCCAAAATAACACTGCTGTGTACACGTACCCTAACTTTAAAAACAACAAATAGTCCTGTGGCACCTTAGAGACTAACAAAAATATATTTAGTATCATGAGCTTTCATGGGTAAAACCCACTTGATCAAATGAGCTGGAGTGGAAAACCAACTCATACGGTTTTACCCATGAAAGTTCATGATACTATATATTTTTGTTAATCTCTAAGGTACCACAGGACTATTTGTTGTTTTGCAATATTTAAGGCAACTATCAACACTAAATTTCATCTGCCATTTTGTTGTCCAGACACCCAGTTTTGTGAGATCCTTTTGTAACTCTTTTGCAGTCTGCTTTGGTCTTAACTATCTTGACTAATTTTGTATCATCTGTAAACACTACAAAATGCTTTTTCCACTTCTCCAGAATATTTCTGAATGTATGGAATAGCATTAGTCTCAGGACAGATCAATGGGGAAACAGGAGATCTACCACTTTTCACAGCACGAGAGACCATTTATTTCTACTGTTTGTTTTGTATTTTTCAACCAATTACCATGAGAAGACCTTCTTTCTTATCCCAGGACCACTTTGCTGAAGAACCTTCAGTGAGGGACCTTGTCAAAGACTTCCTGAAAGTTCAAATATACTATACCGATCACCCTTGTTCACATGCTTGTTGCTACCCCAGGTTGGCCCTCCCTTGTCCAGCACCCTCGGGACCTGACCCGTCCCGAATGAAGGAATTTCCAGATCAGAAGAGGTCCCCTGTTACCAGTCTCACAGGAGACTCCCTGTTCCTGGGAATGGCTCTGCTCTGCCCCACAGCCACAGGGCTCCAGCCTGAAGGGCTTGGACTTGGGCTCCAGCCCACTGGGGCTCTCTGGGGACATAGCTTCCCAGACACCGCAGCACCGCTTCTCCCCCGCTCAACTGGGAATCCCCAGGGACGGGGCTTGTTGGTCCCACTATTCAGGGCTCCCTGGGGTCAGGGCTCCCAGCTGGTTCGCACTCCCAAGTGCTGGGGCTCTCTGATCCAGCAAAATCCTCGTCCTGCTAGACCACAGATGTTGCCAGACCAGAGAGTCCCAGATTTCGAAGGTTCAACCTGTAGTAGATTGATGAGGCATGCCTTCCCTTTACTAGGCTGACACTTCCACAACGTATTGTGTATATCTATGCATCTCATAATTCTGCTCTAGACTATCGTTTTAACTAATGTGACTGGTACTGAAGTTAGGTCTGTAATTGCCAGTTTTTAAACCAGAATATTCCACTTATAATTTTTTAAAATTAACTCCAAATCTGTGAATTGACATAGGAACCACAGAATTAGACTAGGATGCATATATACAAACTATTATCTCTTAATGAAACCTGGGGATCTTATATAAAGATTTATGTTACATACTACCATAATACTGGTAAGGAGCTCCTTGTAAGCTCAAAGGCTTGGCTCTCTCACCAGTAGAAGCTGGTCCAATAAAAGATATTATATCAGGCACCTTTTCCACTAGTAAATCAGGGAACATCTAGATAGCAGGGTAAAAGTCAAATTGAGCTACATCAATTATGTAGCTGAAGTCAAAATAGCTTAATTAAGCTTTTGGAGCTGTCTATACAGCAGGAAGTGGCAGGAAGAACACCCTTCTTTTAACTTCCCTTACTCCTTGTGAAATGAGGATTACAGGAGTCAGAGTAAGAAATCCTCCAGATTGCCATTATTTCAAAATAATGGCTTGTTATGTAGATACACTCTGTGTTATTTCGGAATAATGTTAGTTATTCCAAAATAACAATGCTGTGTAGACATGCCCGCAGAGACCAACTTAGAAAAGCCATTAAGCAAAAACTCATGGTTGGATCTGGGTTAAATAGCTGAGAAGAACAGATTTTTCTTTTAATTTAATTGTTTTCCATGTCTTTTAGTTATTATTTATTTTATTTTATAATTTTAGTTTGGAAATCCAGCATTTCTTTTTTACCTTCAAATTATTTTCTGCTATAGAACTGTATAGTGTCTAAAATAAGAAGGAAGTTCTCTATGAAACGAGCACTGACAAAACTCAATGGATCGACAAGCATGTTTCATCTCAGAAAAGACTGAATATCTACCACTGTCACTCTCCTGGGACTTACCTATAACATAATATATGTTAGCTTATCAGAGAGCACTACATCCCTCAACCTAATAAGCAGAAAGAAAGATTTTACATCAAATTCTTGCTGCACTTTGTGTTTTGTTTTAAGTGAGTATTACTTGAAAATTTGCTAATTCTAGAGTTTCACACAAAAAAATGAAAAATGTAAACAGGTTTGATTAATTAATCGAGTGTATTAAAATACCAGTGTCCACTCACACGGGGAAGTTTGCTCCCACTGCAGTGTCAGACATACCCTACAGATGCAACATAGAGTTAAGCTGGCTTCTCTGCATCTCTAATGCCATCACTAGTAATAAAGGCGAATTCTGCCCTTAGTTACATCTTTGCAAACCCATTATCTTCAAATCAGCTTCTCAGTGACAACTGTGCAATTACCATTTGTAAGTCTGAATAGATGGAACTGGTTGGACCATAATAATATAAATGTGTTATTACTAGGCTAAATGGACCTATGATTTGACCCAGTATGGTCATTCTTACGTTCTTAATCCTTAAACATTTCATTTTACTCAAAGTTACTGTTTACATTTAGTTTGCAGTGGTCTTTAGCCTGATCCATAATCTATACTTTATTCAAAACAAAGAAGTAAACCCCCAAATATATAAGACAGATTCTTGTAGATCACAGTCTATAATTGGGCTATATAAAGACAGCATTTACAGAATTTGGTTTTCTTAACTGAGGCTACTTTTAAAGAGCCTCACAACTTTAACATTTTAGTAAGATCAATTTCTAATGGTAGGAACTGCCTGTGTGCATCTTTTCCCCCTTGTGTGACTGTATTAAGAAATTAAGATTTTAAGGGAACTTGCACTCTGTATTTCCTTTTTAAAATAACTCTACTATTGAAATATATTTGATATATGCTGTTCTCATTATATTGTACTGAAAGAACAGGTGACTTTGCAAAAATAGCAGTAGTTTCCATTAAGAATCAATTGTCACAGCAGGTTTCAGAGGTTTAACCTCTCATGATATAGCATAAATATAGACCAACTCCAACCTTGCGGGATCACATAAGCAGATCATTTTATGTAGGATAACTATATTTATTCTAATAATTATATAGTAATTGGAAAACACAGAAGTCATTAAAGCTAATTTAGATTAAAATAATCATTTACAGGACCTGTGAAATATGCTAGTCAGTTCTGAATTCACTATCAAGGTCTCAGAATACATAATTCCAGGACATCACAAACAATATAAACCTTTATAGGTTCATTAAAACTGGTTTATTGTGAGTCAGGTAAATTGCTTCCCTCACAACCCAGGAACTGCTTCCTGCAGCATTCCTAAAACAAGTCACCAAACTTCATGGGAGCTACAAAGAGTTTTTGTAGCCCAATCAGTGAAAAGCACGCATTACATATTTGTGTGTGTGGCTTAATTTTCAGAGTTCCCTTTTAGATTAATAGATTTCTGATTAAAATATTTTAAGATGAGAAGGGATTATCACGATCACCTAGTTTAGGTTGTACTAATGTAAAATTTAAAAATGGCTGGCCTGCGGGATAATTGCATGGCCACACATTGGAATCAGAGTTCAAACATTCAGTCTCTTGCTTTCTCAGGTCACTAGGGGCTAAGAACGCTAAGGGAACAGAGTATTTCATGTTGGCAAGGAAAAACCATGGGTTGGGGGAAGGGATAGAAAAGAAATACGTATATGGGTGAACTATGAGGATCCCTTCAAATTGAAAAGTTACTATTGTCTCCTTAACCTTCTTGACAATGCATTAAGTTGGTTTATATGCCTTTTCTTCCTTTCTTTCTCTGTCTCTCCTTATGTATCACACTACAGCTGTGTCTTTGTTTCATTTATTTCCAGTCTTCTAACTTTCAATTGTTTTCCTTTTCTCTTTAGTTGTACTTCCTACCTCCACTGTTGAAAAAAAAGGGATAACTCAGCCAAAATGATCCAACATTTGATATGTTCTAAAATTTCCAAGCCAAATAAGTAGATCTAATTTGCAAAGTACAGTAAACTTCCGATAATCCGGCACCTTTAGGACCCAGGGGGTGCCAGATTATCAGATATGCCGGACTATCGGAAGACATGTCTATGAGTGGTCTGGGATGGGGTGGGGGGTGGAGGAATGACCTCTCATAGCCCCCCCCCTTCCAATAGTCCGGCTCTGCCCCAGGCGTCCCCGATTCAGCCGCTGCTGTTCAGTTTCAGCAGCGGCTGAATCGGAGACGCCTGCGGCAGAACAGCTGGGGTGCTGCCAGGTTGGTCCCGTAGCACCGCCCCTCGGCACTGCGGGACTAACCCAACAGCACTCCAGCTGCTCTGCCCCAGGCGTCCCCAAGAGCAGCTGGGGTGCTGCCGGGTTGGTCTCGCAGCCCTGAAGGGCAGAGCTACGGGACCAACCCGGCAGCACCCCAGCTGCTCTGCCCCAGCTTCCCCAATTCAGCTGCTGGTCAGTTTCAGCAGCGACTGAATTGGGGAAGCCGGGCGCAGAGCAGCTCCAATTCTCCGGCTGCCCGGAGGACTTCCGGGTTCCTGAGGAATGCCGGATCAATGGAGTTTTACTGTAGTTAGCTACTTAAAGTAGATTTCTAAATAAATAAGAAATAAATTATAGCTACAACATTTAGCCGTATGCTATAGAAAGTGAATGAATGTGTCTATGTTTTCAAATTCAGCAACTATCAATGGGAAATGCTTACCCTCCATTTTGCTGAGCTCCAATGCCATCTGCTCTCTGACTCTGACCTCTTCACTGAGTCGCTCTTGCAATTCTTCCTGGCATTTGAAAAACTCAGTGGCCTCCTGCTGCTTTCTGAATGATTCCCGCAGGAGTTCTGTCTGTGTTGCTTTAGCATGTTCTAGCTACAGCAGGAGAAAGTTGCAAATATTAGATATCAATACGAATTTTAAATAAAAACACTTATCTTACAGTTATGTCTACAAGCAAAGAAAACCTTCAGCTGGCCCCTATCAGTCAATTCGGGCTCAGATTCTGAGGCTGTTTCATTGCTGTGCAAATTTCTGGGCTTGACTGTAGACTGGGCTCTATGATCCTGTGAAGCTGAAAGATCCCAGAACTCAGGCTCCAACCCAAAGCAGGAAGTCTACACAGCAATGAAACTTCCCCACAGCTCAAGCACTGTGCATCTGGGTAGGATGGCACTGGCCAGCTGCAGGATTTTCTTTGCTCTGAAGACATATCCTCTGTCTTTCATGTAAAAGTATTAACATCAATTGATGTTAGATCAGATTCTTAATACATATGCACAGACATACTGCAATATGACGTCCCAATAAGAAGACTAACGTTCAGTGCAGTGTACAGTATGAGTCACATGGCAAAATCCATATCTGTGTGTTCAAAGTTGAAACTTCCTGCTTTGTGTCAGTTTATACCAGACTCGCTTTTATTTAAATAGAATGGGTTTTGCATTTAAAACATGTAGGAGTGTACTGCCACTAATCACATTCTTAGTATGCTTAAGAAGCATCACACAAAATCTATAGGATTTCTCTACAAATTTTTATATCAGCAGCATTCCTTTTTTCTTCCATACACATAGGTAAGTAGACACTCTAGGAAAATGTGAACTTTAAATATTAAATTTTCCAATTAAAGAGGCAGTAAAGCAATGTTTGTTTACACCATCCCTTATGAACACTGTAAAGGCTTTTTAATGTATACCTTTTTATGGTCCTCAAATTACAGAATGACACAATAAATGTTTGCTTAACTTTAGAAAAGTAAAGAATTCACACCCTTGTTTTCATATTCTAAGTACTGGCAGATATTTGTAAGAAGAGTCACTTCTGTGTTTTGCAAGTCTGTTCTGTAAAATGGAGACTACTTCATCAAATCCTTCAAAATTAAGGCCTGTTAATTTTTCACTAACTACAGTTAGACTAATTAGTACAATTAAGGATAGTACAACTTAGCTCAGACTAAATTGTTTTACTAAAACTCAAACCGAAGGCTTTACATTCTTTGAAAAATAAGTTGGGAATATTTTATAACAATTTCACACCAACCTACCTCTTAGCAATAAAAATGGCTGTTCGGAATTAGACTTTTGACTAGAAAACATCAAAATCACTATTATTTCCTCTTTTAATGCTAATGAATTTATACTAGTCTTAGAAAATAATGCAAGGCGTTTAAAAGGGTGCATGCTTCTATAAACTGTATTGACTTTTAAAGGGACATCATCTATTTGAAAATTCAAAAATAAATTTAAAAGGAGGGATACGTACTGCAAGGACTCACAAATCTCCCTACTAAATATTTATGGGTTTAAAGCATTTTTAAACTATTTTAAGTTTTTATATCCTATATTGCTATATGAAAAACCATGCAAACCAAATGGGAAACTAAATAACAAACTTGCTATACAGAGTAAACAGTGAATTTGACTTAGGGCTTGTTTATAAGAAGACAGTCAGGAAATCCAAATTAACTAATTTCCAAGCTGAATTAAATTAAACTGAAATAAAGCCACTTTAATTCTGAATGAGAATGTCAAAACAGGGATTTACTGTAGCTTAACAGATCAAATTTTAATTCATACATTTAGGTAATTTGGATTTCTTTCCTAGTATAGACAAGCCCGTAAAGTGCTATCAAAGGTACACATTAAAACTGAAAAATAAAATGATTTTTCCTCTCTAATCCCTTTAAATAATGAAGAAGTTAAGTGTTACTGGTAATAAGCATAGGGAAAAAATCAGACAGAAATGTGTTTTTTAAGTTGACAATATCCTTTTCATAAATTACTAGAATTAAACTATTTAAAATTTACTAGCACTATTAATTTTAAGCCATGTATATTACAGGGTAGCAAATGAAAATTGCATGAGTGGTATTACTTCATTACACTACATTTACACATTACATACCCAAAAGAACCAAATCCAATCTCTTTGTTACTAGTATAAATAATAAGCACTACTAAACTAAATTCGTAAGAATACAGGAAATCCTCTACCTTTGTATTTTTCCTAAAAGAAACTTAGCACCCAATACAGTTGCAGTTTGTAGCCCTACTCATTTTATAATTAACACTTATCACTGCCTGTTAAAATCATTAATTTAAAATATGGACAGTGATACATGAGCAAAAACAATGGAGTCTATCTTCGAGAGATATATGTTTAACTTTTTTCCATACACACTTTCTTTTAGTTGCAAAGATTAAAAGGTTCAAATTTCTTCAATTATATCATACTTACTGAATATGGAGGTGTAGGCAAAGAGATTTTAGAGACAACTTTTAATATATGATCATTTTTTTTGTGCCTGTAGTGAAAAATTGAAGTATTTACAACTACAGAGTTATTTTCATCCAAGTGTTCAGTGAAAGGAAAAGGATTTGGTAAAGGTACATGAGATTCAACTTCATAAATATCTTCTTCTTGGCCTTCTGTATGCAAGCTATTAAATAAGTTAGATGCCCAGTATGTGCGGTAAGAATCCATTCCAAAAGATGTTGCTGTTGCTCTTTTCTCCTCCTTTATTTTGCACTAGCTATCTGAGTTGTAGATATTAGCAATAAAGCATCTTACACTTTTTACACTAAGGAAAGGGCATAGTAGTGCTAGCAACAGTGTTGGAACAATCAGGAAAGTCCAGGTAATTGTCAATCAATAAAAAGAATCAACATTTGCAGAAACTTCTTCTCTCTAATATTTTTCACATTAAAGTGCAATCTGAATCCTTCAGAAACATAAAAATGGTAACAGGAGGGAGGTAATTACCAGATACAGAAAGTATACTTTCACAATCAGAGCACGTAGACTGGAGCAAGCAAGAAATCAGAGCAGAACCTGGCAGCAACTGTCTATACTTTTAATCTCCACTGGAACATCAACAAGAAATTTACTTATGAAGATATTTGCCTTTATTCTTGTTCGTTGAGTTAATCCAACAGGAGGAGCTATTTTGAACTCAGTTAATAAACTAATGTGCCCTCTCACTCACTAAAAGTTTCCTTTCAACCTCTTCCCTGATTAAGAGTTCAGGACAGAGGGAGTGGCTTAATTAGGTATACTGGCAGGTGGAATCTGAACGAATACGCCCATTTATGAAGCTTGCACAACAGGATTCAAATTCCACATCAGAGCTCAGAAAGCATGTGTTCAAACAAGTTTAAAATAGCACTTTCAAGATTATGACAGGTTTCTACCACAACTCTAAAAAAAGTTAATTTTAAAAAGTATGCCTGTTTGTATGCCTAGTACAATTAATAAACGAAATGACTTAAATACCTGCTTTGTGTGCAATTATTTTATTTTGATGTTATTTTCTCAGATTGATTATGTTGACCATGTCATGTTATTTCTATTATTCAACTTTTCAAACTCTTTTCTTTTGGGCTGCCATTGAAGGTAAACTAACTGAATTACTTTTTCATACATGGAATATTTAATAAACTATTAAGAAACTTCTTGCAACATTAAAAAAACAACAACCCCACGACTCCTCTTTTTGTTAGCAATTGCATATATCTAAACTGGCAGACATCAGAGATCACATCTTCCCGTATACTTGTTACTCCAAAGTAGAGAAAACTTTCTGGTGAGTAGTTGGGAAATGGTACCACAATTTATATTAGATAGTGAAGAAAAATGTGTAAATAATGCATATACTCAGAGATCTCATTATAGGGATACGACTATTTTATATCACTTCAAATTCTTATGATTTTGAAATTAATATGTAACTGCAAATAAATGCATTAATCCTGTTTTCAATTTACATTCTTAGTTTAATTACGTGAAATTTTAGTTTCATTTAATCATATACATTATTTTCTATATATGAACCCTTTTTGTAGCACAGAACTTTCCAGTATAGAAAACACGAGAATAGCTTGGGAAAATTATACAACCCATCACATTTTGCATAGGAAAGGAAAGATATAATGACAAACACTCTTAACGGTATAAGTTTGCCTTCATGAAAAACTGTGATGCAATAATTTTCATCCCAATTTTAAAAAACAAAACAGATATAACATTCATAGCTAAATGATGTCAGGAATGGCATGCATGGCACAGAAACCCATATATTTATCTTCTGAAACTTGGAATTGACATCAACATATCCTTGTTTGCCATTATATAGCTATTATATAGCTATACAGAAAAGGCTGTGTTTCAGGTAGAGTACACAACCCTAGCAGCATGTAAGGAATGTGTGGAATAAGTCAAGAAATAGACTTGTAAATTCAAATGATTAGAATGCAACTTTAAAAGCTATGCAAGGGAAAACTTTCGATACCTGGAGCCCTTCCACAAAAACATGGTATTAATGCTGTAAACATATACACATGTGAATAACTTTACCCACAAGCAGTCTTATTCAATTCAAAGGGACTATTCTAATATGTAAAATTATCCTATGTAAAACTGCTTGCAGGATCAGGGCTCTAAGAAAAATACAAAAATAGTCTCCTTTCCTTATGGATATAGAGTCTGCATCTAAACAAAGAGTATATTAATTAAAAAAAAAAAAACTAAACCAAACCAAAGAGAGGTCTACTGCTGCAAACTCAAATCATATAACAATTAGATAACTCTACCTGATTGCTGGTTTCATTGATGGCTTCCAGAAGTTTTTCAACGGCTGCCTGAAGCCGAGAACTAATATTTAGAATTAATTCTTCATTATCAGGATCTAGCTCTGCTCCAACAAAACCACTCTCTGTGAGATCTTGACTTAGCTGAAGTCCTTCCTCTGTTACTCCTGACCACCTGCTAGTTGCCTCATCTCCCAGATTAGTACCATGATATGAGGAAGAGGGCTCTTCTGCAATAACAATAATGTTTATAAATGGATTAATAGTATTTAAAACGAAAATATTATATATATATGAATTATGATTACAGAGACAAATAATAAAATAATTATAAAATATTTTTACTATTAAAGCAGGATGCAAAAAAAATACATGAATAAGGTGCAGTGCAAGTTAATACTCCGGAGGGAGGGAATTATGCACTCCTGGGTGGGGGGGAACAGAATTCCTATGGCCCACATTTTTCTGTGCCTTTTGCTCAGATAAATGCAAGAAAAATATTTTGTCAGAGGACACATGTCTCTTCCCCAGCAGTCTAGGCAGTGTGTCTTTTCCTGGGTGCCTAGAGTAGCCTGAGAGACATGGGAGAAAGGCTGGGAATGTGGGGGGATTAAGTTGGACGGAGATTGCTGTAAGGATTTGATAGCGTGTATAAGGATTTGAAAGAGTAAACATCACCTCCATGAAATTCATTCATTGTATTTAGTGACTGCTCTGCCTCCATGTCCCTCAGATCAATTTTAGAAAGAGGGCTTTTTCCAGATCTCTTCAGTAATCCAAGAACATGATGACCAATTGTTTCTTCTACAGCTACAGTTGTCTTCACAACCTCTAACAGAATCTTTAGGAGTCTGTCATTTGCCTTCTGTAGAGAATGCCTGTACATATAGATGAAATAGAAGTTAATAATTTATCAAATTAATAAGTTTTTCCTCTCACATACTATGTTTGCATTTTATGGACCAAATCCTGGTCCTACTGAACACTATGAAATTTTGCTATTGATACAATGGTACTAGGATTTGGTTTTAAGATAAAAAAGTACATAAGTAATGTAAATGCTACATTAGCATATCTATATCAGTCCATAGTCAATTACATATTGTTATATCAAATAACTATAGAATGCAACAATTTTTGTCAGCATTTCCATTATAAGTCCTTTCTCCTTATTAGGTTTCATATATATATATATATATATATATATATATATATATATATATATATATATATATATATATATATATATATATGTTGGTCAGTTAATCTCTGTGGAATATGTAGTAAAGACTATATGGAGAGTGTGCCTAGTGAAAACAATGCAGAATTTTCCAACCTGAGTATTTGTGTCTAGATACATGGACTCTTTAGGATGCTTCTAGTATTTAAAACTGTTTCTTAATCGCCTAGTCATAGTACACTGATTCAACAGTGATTTGAGCTTCAGACAAAGTACTTTTGGCTAATATTACCAAAAAAAGATAAAGCATGCATTTTGTCCTTTGCAGAGCAGAGCAGTATTAAAGTAGAATTGGTATTAGTTTTGTGCCAAGTTCTTGACAAAATCCATAATGTAACTTCACCCCTGTTCAGTAAAAATGATAAAACTTCAGTCTCTTCACAAGCATTACTTGTTACCATTTAATAAAAGCAGAATTTGTCTTCTCCTGAACTGTCTTTCTTCCCTACCCATTGAAACAGACACTGAAGGACCAAATGCAAACACATGTTAAAAAAAATCCTGCTTCATGTGAAATTGCACACCAGAAAGCTGATATACCATAACCACAAATGGTTCATTGACAATAAAATAAGGATTAATGGAAGCTACTTTGAATATCTACTACCTACTCTGAAAGAGGAAGAATACAGTACTTTTGGATGAACAGTATGAGACCCAACAGCTGAAGTGCAGATGTATTAATTGGCGAATCACTTTATCAATGGGAGGTGGATATACACCAGCCTTTCTAAAACCCTTAAGTAAATTTACCAGGCACTTCATGCAAACTCACTGGTAAAGATGAACAGCCTAACTCAACCCTTTTCTCACCCCACTTGATGTAGCGTCCTTTATATGTAGGTCTGTCCCTTAAACCTGGGTCAGCCTCCTCTGTTGCAATCTTCACTTTTCACAGTGCCCTTGTTGCTTATCATATAAGTAGGAGCAGGAGATAAGACAAGTATGATAACCGTTTTCAGGTATCTAAAAGGGTCATGAGGAGGAGGGAGAAAACTTGGCCTCTGAGGATAGAACAAGAAGCAATGGGCTTAAACTTCAGCAAGGTTGGACATTAGGAAAAAGTTCCTAACTGTCAGGGTATTTGAACACTGGAATAAATTGCCCAGGGAGGTTGTGGAATCTCCATCTCTGGAGATATTTAAGAGTAGGTTAGATAAATGTCTATTAGGGATGGTTTAGACAGTACTTGGTCCTGCAATGGGGGCAGGGGACTGGACTCGATGACCTCTCGAGGTCCCTTCCAGTCCTAGTATTCTATGATTCTAAGCATTGTGCAGTTCCATGAGCACAAGGCTAACCAGAAGGAGACTTTTAAAGTATAGTGCTGCTTTAAAAAATGAGTCTGTAAAAAATGACATTTTGAGACACCATGCATGTCACAAACCACAGATTTCCTTGCCAAATTTCTTAGTTTACAAGTAAACATTGTTTTCTACTGTTCCCTCAAAAATAACCCTTCAAAAACAAGTCAGACTGGGTCTTTTCCCTTTTAACTTATCCATGTGTGTGTTGTCAGCAGTGCTAGAGTTAAAAACAGTCACCATCTATTTTTGTCATTAACTTGAACAGTTATGACTCAGAACACACAGAAGGAATGAGTGAAATCCTAACCTCCCTGAAGTCAATGGGAGCTTTGCCAATCATGTCATTGGAGCCAGCATTTTACCCAAGGAGTACACATGCAAAGTATAGTAGGTAACATTTTTATAATCACTTTAAAAAGCAGAACTATACAAATTATTCAAGGTCATGCCTATAGTTTGAGTCTCTAAGAGTAGTGGATTGCAAACTTTTTAAATTTGTGGACTCTAAAAATTTTTTGAGAAAAAAATCTTAGATATAGTATAGAGACCATGGGGGAGGGGAAGGGGGTCCATGGACCACAGATTGAAAGCCACGGTCTTTCACATTAGAGATGTGAAATCCCATTTAAATGCTTGATTCAACTATTTGGAATAAATAGCCTCAGAATATTATTTTCAAGATCATTTTTTTAAAAAACCCAATTTTATTATACAGCCATTCAAATAAAACAAAAAAGTGATGAATTATTATTAGCTTTATTCCAAAAGCATCCACGTTTGGCTTCTATATTGACCTATTACATATTTTTATTGCATATAACTGATACATTTGGGAATTATCTGCTTTACAAAACTAAATATAATTCTTTGATTGCACTTATAGAAGCTTATAGCACTTTGAATTAAAGAAAGTCTGGACTTAAGTACAAGCCCTGAATACCTTTCTTTTGAAAGACTATCCGAAGGTATTTCTTCAGTCTTTCTGTCTCCATCTTCATCCTCAAAGGTGTACTCTTTTGATTTAATTTGGCTTTCATTTTCATTCTGGGTAAATATTTGCAAAGGCAGAGAGGACAAAAAAGACAAAAATCCTGTCATGTTGGAATCAACATCATATTCTGATACATGGTTACATTACAAAATTAAAACTTTTATGCAAAAATTACATGTTGTTCGAAATAAAACAATTATCCCTTGAGATGAAATTGCTAGTATCCAGGAAAGATAAAAATACGAAACCATTAATGTTTAGATGAAAAAAACCATGACAGATCCAAGCCAGAGCCTTTTAAAATGAAGTTTGTTATACTAAAGAAACAGTTTGGGGGTTCTCTGTTGAAAGTTGTTACAGCAACATTAAAAGATAGGCAGCTAAACTCCACCTCCTCATTATTTAACCAACCCAAAAGGCAGCAGACAAAAGAAATCTTACTTCATTTACATACCATGGCTCCTAAGGTAGCCAAAGTCCATATTTACCTGTGTTTGCGTACTGTTGTTGCATAGCTCACAATGCAGCTTCTCTCTTCCGGGTACAGGATGTTGCTTTAACAATTCTAGTTCCTTTAAAAGCATTCTCTCTCTCTCTGTAACCAAGTTATCATTCTCCACAGAGACACTCTAAAAATGAAATGTCATAAGGACATAAAGGTAGAAGGAAAGCAGTAACATTAGGGAGGTTTGTAATCTTCTGGTGTTAGTGATTCCTGGCATTTCCAATACTCTATAATACTATATAATATAATATATAATATTAATATTAATATAATATACAGTGTGCCAGATAGACTACACAGATAATATGTCTTTTTCATAAAAGATCTTCACAAAGGTGAAACTATAATATACCAAACTGATTGCAGTTCAGGGTAAAATCAGGAAGGGAGATTTCTAATAATCAGGGGAATGAGACTCTGGAACAGCCTGCCAATAAGGGTCAGGAACAAACAAACTAGTTTTAGGGAGCTTGATAAAGTTTATGAACAGGATGGAATGGGTTGCCCACTGGAGACTGGACTTTATTGTTGGGATATGTAAAAATTAATAGTGGTCTGGGATGACTGTACATCAGTGGGCAAGGGGCCTAGTCAGAATAGGCATTGCCATTGCCCTTTAAACATGTTTTTTCCTTTTGTCCTGGCAGCCTTGGAAGATGGTTGCACTGAACAGTGTCTTGTTTTGTCTTCGCACTTGTCTGTAAAAACATTTTCAGGGTCAAAGTGCTTTCCCCCTCCCTATAAGCTGCTGATTAAGACAGTATATAATGCTCATTCAGCTAACAACCAGTAAACAACAAACAGGGGGCGGGTATAATTGTATTAATCTCCTACTTATTAACATTCATTGTGTCAGAGTTAACATTACTAAATTAGGTTTTAGGGAAAGTAGTGATAGACGTGTAAATTAACATACTAAAATAGATAAAAGGGTGAGATTAGCACCAGGTTGTTGCCACTCGGACATTGTATTGAATGTCTGCTGTAAACATGCGTGGGCAACAAAACAGTTCCTTTTACCCCATCCGCTCCTGGGTCGCCTGTTTCTTCTCTAACATTTATGACCCTTCCAGTGCTATGGTCCAAAATTAGAGGAACTAGAAGTATTACTGATTCAATAATTACTGATGTTAGAATTAAAATATCTCATGACAAAGACATCCTTTGCATTAAAACAGAGGAGCTAATGAACTAAATCTCACACATACTCTCTCCTCCCACTGTTAGAAGTTCCAGCTATGTATATATGTGAGTCTAAGGAAACAGAAGAGGCAATGAAGAGTAGAGGAAGACATAGATATGTTAGAGGAACAATTCTAGGATAATGGGTGGGAAGAGGTCCAGAAACAGGCTAACAGGATAAGCAGGCCTGCCCATACACCTGTGGAGCTGAAAAGAGGAGAAGCAGGCTTACTGGCCATCTACAACCACAATAATTAGCAACAGAAGATCACTGTTACACTTTGACACTTATACATACCCTGCTGCAGAGAGAATGAAGACAGAGCAAAACATAGTATGGGAGGAGGAGAAGGGGTCAGGTGGAACCTTGTAAGCACAGTGGAGCACAACTGAAAAACTTTATGGTTCTCCTTTCACTATTTTCTCATATATTTCTATAATATTGCATTGTTGAGATGACATCAAACACCTATGCATGTACTGTCAATGTAATATGTGAGTCTGGGAACGTATGACTAGACGGACTCCTTTAAGTTTTGTCCTCTTGATCTGGTAAGAGATAAAATCTTTAAGAACAATTTGAAAGCTATCTGATTTTTGAGACTCTGATAATTAAGAGAAGTTCCTTTAACATAGCTTTTATGGAGATTGTATGAATTTGGACATGGATTCTAATATGGCTACATTTTAGAAATGCAAAATATATAAATAAACATTGAGGATGTTAACATGTACTCATGTACATGATTAACCAATAAGCCTGGGCTCATCAGTTAACCCGCATGGTTACACGCACCCGCATCCCGAGTGGAGGCGGGAGCCAATGCACATGGGGAGCCGACTTCTAGACTGGCTCCCCACGCATGCCAGCTCCCACAGAGCCACCTACCCTACCCCTTGCTGCCTCCCACAGAAGCACCAGTTCCTGCCTGTCCCCCTGCATGTAAATGTACAACTTCTAAAAAATTTGGTGGTTACACATTTACAAAAATAAATACTTGTTAACAGCACTAATATACATACATGCTTGCCTCTCCTGCTAAACTAATTTGTACTTTACAAAGGCAAGCACCCTACAGCCCAATGGAACAAGTAAGACATCTTCTGGCTGCTGGGAAGCACAACAGACACAGTTCACTCTTGCTCCTAATGGAACATATTAAAAAACAATAAATAGTCTTGTAGCACCTTAGAGACTAACAAAAAAATGCAGATGGTATCATGAGCACAACCCACTTCTTCAGATGAATGGAGTAAGGGGTTCAGGGTACAAATAGCAGAGAAAGGGAGGGGATGGGGAGGAAAGTACCAGCAATGCCCCCCTGCTATGTATATTGGCCAATCTGGACAGTCTCCATGACAAAGGATTAATGGACACAAATCAGGTGTTCAAAATGGTAACACAGAGAAACCACTGGGGGAACATTTTAACTTGCCTGGGCGCTCACTAATGCACTCACCAATGGATCTAAAAGTGATTATACTATTACAAAGCAATTTCAAAAGCCAACTGGAAAGAGAAGCTGCAGAACTTGGCTTCCTTTACAAGTTTGACACCTGTAATTAAGGTTTGAAAAAAGACCTGACCTGGATGGGCTGCTACATTCCACACTCTAATGACATAAACAGTTAAGCACTGGGTACTTACAGCCTGCTCTATTAGCCTCAGTTAGCACAGACACTGTAACTGACATTTCCCCCCTATTTTTCTCCTTTTTTCCTCTCCACCCCCTCTTTCTCTGCTATTTATTTGTATCCTGGACCACTTACTCCATTCATCAGAAGAAGAGGGTTGTGCCCACAAAAGCTCATGATACCATCCACATTTTTGTTAAAATGTGCTCTATAAGGTGCTGCAGAACTATTTGTTGTTTTTTAAGTGTTTCAGTTACAGACTAACGTGGTTACCCCTCTGAGACTCCTAATGGAACAGTTCACTCTTGCTCTTTCTTCTCTAGGGAGTATTAACTCTTCTCCCCACCAGTGCATGAAAGCTTCTAGCAGCTTCAACAGCACTAGACACAATCAGGCAGACCACAGAGTCTCTGGGTAGTCTTCTAATTTCACCTAAGACTCGGGTGGAAGCAGCACAATATGCAGTGGAAGAGCAGTGTGATCTGCCTTTCCACACCAGAAGACAGGACATCCGGCTTGAAATAAAAAGGAGCATGAGGGAAGAAATATGGCATTACAGACACTCACTGGGATCACTCCTGGAATACCCAAACTTCACAGATGATTCAAGTTTGGACTGTGAACAGTCAGTCTGGGGACCACTGTGACAATGTCAGCAGTGAGGACAGGGCACTAAAAGGATCAATGGAGTGCTTCTCCACCAACAATTTTTTAACACGCTTCAAAAAAACAAAACAAAAACCTAGACAGATTCATGAAGGTTAGGTCCATCAATGGCTATTATCCAGGATAGGTAGAAATGGTGTCCTTAGCCTCTCTTTGTCTGGGAACGGGTGACAGGATCATGTGATGATTACCTGTTGTGATCCCTCCCTCTGGAGCATGTGGTATTGGCCATTGTCAGCAGACAGGATATTGGGATAGATGAACCTTTGGTCTGATCGAGTATGGCCATTCTTATATTCTTATGTAACAATCAGAGAGTGGGGACAATTAATGATAATCCTTTGGGACTACACTTAGGGCTCAACTAGACTACACTAGAGTGTCAAAAGTGTATATGCAAATTCCCACTAAATTTGCATAACCTCTTTCGACACTCTAGCGTAGTCTAGATGAGCCCTTAGTCTGAGGGAAATTGGTTAATGGAAGCTGGTACCAGAGCCCTCCTACCCTCGACTTGGCTATGGTAGGCTTCACTATACAGCCAGTGATAGGAGATCAGGCTGTTAAATGTTTTCCCAGAAATAATAAGATGGTTGAACTGCTGAAGGCTCCAACCAAAACTAGTCCATGACACGTTAGGGCTCATTGTGGTAAGAATATATGTTTTAAAGCCAAGATCAGTTGTTAATCCACTCTTCTGCTCCTGCAATATTGTCCCAGGCCCCACATTACCTCAGCCAACTGAACTTTAAGTCTTTGAAGCTCTGCTAGGAGTTGTTCTTGATTTTCTTTTTGCCGTTCCATTTGCTGCATATGGCCCCGTTTCAATAATTCTGTTGCCTGCTGATGTTCCTGATATTGTCGTACAAGTTCCTGCCGCATGTCTTCCAAACGCTCTTCATATAGCAACAGCTGACCTGAAGTTTCTGTATAGGATGTTGCCATCTCATGACAAGGCTGTAACAGTTGAATTGTTATTAACATTTTATATGAAGGTACATGTATGAAATGGTTACATAATTTTCCAAAAAGATTCTCACAAATCAAAACATCTATCATCCAAAGGATCAACTTGTTGCCTCCTTGTAGGAAGGCCAAATGCTAAAGAATCACATACTCCCAAAGGGGTTGTTTTCACTACAAGGAAGATCAGTGCTGCCACAGTCAGTCTTCTGGAGTTCAATTTAGCAGATCTAGTAAAGATCTGGTAAATCTAATTCAGAGGACACCCTTTTTGGCACCAGTCCTCCTGCTCCCCCCAAAGAGTAAGGAAAACTGGCAGGAGTGTTTGCTCCCACTGACCTTCCACTGCGGAAGCTCGAATTAAGACACGTCGACTTAATTCAACTCAATTAAGACGCATATCTTAATTCAACAATCCCCTATAGGTTAGACCTGGCCTAAGAGTCAATAAACATATGTAACTAGCCAATTAGCCCATCATAAAACGGGATTTTCAAGTCTCTCCTCCATGTCAGTCTTCTCTCCTGAGCCTCCAGTCTCTCTCTCTCTCTCTGTCTCTCTCTTTCTCTTCTCCTCCCCTCCTGCCTCTCACCTGGGGGACCGCGGAGCCCAAATGGTCTTTTGGGCTCCGTGCTCCCCGTGCTGCATGGGGAGCGTGGAGCCCAAACGGTCGCTTGCGCCACTTGCTCCCATGTGGCAGCCTGGCTGAGCAGCGCAGAAGTCAGCTGAGTGCCATGGCAGGCGGCAAAAAGGGGCGGGGCATGAATGTTCACGACCCGGGGGCAGGGCCCGGAGCCACTGTCATGCCACACATCACCGCCCCACCCCCCCTTCCCGTCCCGCCGTGGCACTCAGCTGACTTCTGCGCCATTCAGCCGGGTCGCCAAGGGGAAACAAGAGGCCGTTTGGGCCCCACATTTCCCATGCAGCCCGGGCCACCCATCCAGAAGGAACAGCTAACATTTCAGCAACAGCGCCGCCCAGAGGGAACAGCCAGCATTTCAGCGTTACAGACTCAGAGACATTGGGCTACTATATATATGATGATGTGATGATCCAAAACAAAGAAAAATATTACTTTTGTTTAATATTTTGGGGTTGATGAGAGAATACAGGAACTTCAGACATGTAATTCTATCTAAGTAGTATTAATGTCCATGCCCTTATCTCCAACCTTCCCCATTGCAATCCCCTGCATTCTGGCTTTACACTTTTAACTTCCTCTTCTCAAATCTATCAAAAATGCTACCACTGATCACTTTCCTTAGACTAAATCTCATATATTCTTCTCTACAGTCTCTTCCTGGTAGGTGCCTTAAAAACAATGGTATTGGTTATTCACAGGTGGGTCTCTCTCATTGTCTCCTATTGAAGCTCTTCTATTTTGTAAAAATAATTTTACTGGAGTAGAGACTAGGATCCAGAAATCACCTCTTCCTAGTGACAATACTAAGGATTCATCATCACTCTCTGAATGTACTGTATTTTACACAAAGTGCAACATATTCAACAGAAGAGACAGAGAGACCCATTACAGAATAACTAATAGCTTAGTGGTTAGGGCATTCACCAGGAATAAGGGAGACCTAGGTTTGAAGTCTTTGCTGAACATCAGTGATTTGAATTTGGGTCTTCCACATGAATGCCCTTGCCCTATTAGGAACCTCCTCCTTCATTTTGTGAGTGATGCCTTTGTAAATATAGCCCTTCAGTTTCTTTACTTTTATTTAAAAACACAGATGCCAGATATATTAAAACCAAATATTTAATTTAGAACAAAAATGGTTTGTTTGATGCAATAACATTTTTCTCATTTTTCCATTCACTGAAAATTCTAATAAATTTAGGTTTCTAGTTGACCCAAAGCAATTTTTTCCTCAATTTTTGGAACTGCCAGCAACCCAAAACATCAATTAGTTGTACATCTCTAACTTTTAACTCTTCAGGACAGGGTTCTAATGTTTTGTTTCTCCTACGGGATAGTGCTGTTTACAGTGATAAATTAGTATTTGAAAAGGTATATTCTATGTTCAAGTGGCAACAACAAACATTAGAATATAGATAATGCTTCCACCATGCACTCATAAAAAGAGTTGATAGTGCATATTTCGTGTTATTTAAAAATATATATGGAACAGTGTACTTTACATTTCCAATTGTCTTTAGAACACCATGTTTGTAAAAATATGAATTTTAGAAGTGCTTTTCTGAAAATACATATCTTTACAAGTACAATATATAACATAAATTTGTTTTCAAACTTTAAGCACCGTACAGACACTAACATTTCACATAATCACAAAACACAGCTTCTAAAGAACAAACTCATTATTAGATCTGAATCCAGTTTAGTGCTGTAAGATAGCATGTAACTGAATAGTCATTTAACCACATCAAATTTTAGCGGTTACATGGCTATTCGATAGTCCCCAGGGGCAAGGCTGGCAGTCAGTGTGCTCTCAGGCCCACTCTGGGGGAGCCCCCTCCTAGCTCACACTGCTGCCTCTGTATCAGAAGCAGTAGTGTGGGGTGGCAGCACAGAGCCGGTCTGCAAGGGGATTCAATTTAAAAACCAGACTCCTGCACAGACCAGCTCTGCTTACCGCCCTGCATTGCTGCCTCTGATACATAGGCAGCAGCATGGGATAGCAGCAGCCCCTGTCAAAGAAGGGTCCGCAGCGGGGTCTGCTTCATGGCAGTAGCCCTGTCTTTGGAAGCTCAGACCATTTACGGACAGGGGCTGCTGTTGCGGACTGAGGCTGCTCCATGGAATGTCTTTCATAGAGGCAACAGAAGTGCTGGTTGAGGGGGCAGGCAGCACCACGGAGCTGGTGCTGGGGGGAACTTCCAGCAACCCAACACATCAATGAGCTGTAAAGTGGACAACATACTTGCATGCTGCCATGTAGCCCATCAGGCACAAAGACCCTCTTGCCATGATTAGGGGGAATGAAATGATTCCGAGTCCAGTGTGATCCAGTAAGGGTTGGAATCTTCCATGCCACAGAAATGCTCTTGTGCAGGTGGAGTCAAGCACTGCTCCAGTGAACTCTATCTTGTATACCAGAATGAGCGCTGTCTTTTTGTCATTTACTAGCAGGCTCATTGATCTGCATGTGGCCTGCATCATCATGACATCCCTTTGGACTTGTACCTGGAGCAGGCTTTCAACAAGCCAGTGTCAGTGGTACCGTCTTAATCATGGGCATCACAGTTAACCCTTATGACTCCAAGGCAATTAGCCAGTGGCCTGGTACTCCTGGGGTTCAGTGTTTGGGACAGAGCTGCCAATGAGTGGGATGAGGGTGCAGGATTTGGGATATAGGAAGGGGTGAGAGGTGCAAGGTCTGCTTAGGAGGTAAGGTGTCTTGCTGGGAGGAGAGTGCAGGAGCAGGCTGAGACTATGGCCAGGGGGAGGGTGCAGGAGTGGACTGGGGGTAGGTGTGTGGCCAGTGGGAGAGTGCAGGACTAGTCTGGGGATAGGGTGTCTGGCTAGGAGGAGGGTGCAGGAGCAGGCTGAGGGTATGGGGTCTTGGTGTGTGTGTGTGTGTGTGTGAGGTGGGTGGGGTTCAAGGTCTGGGCATGAGGAGAAGGGGGCCACTTACCTCTCTTCATCCCTCTGTTGCTCCCAGGCACCATGTAAATTGGCCTCCTGCTGCTCCCATTGACAGGAATCCAGCCAATAGGAACAGCGGGGAAAGCCTCCAGACAGCGCATCTATTCACTGCTGTTCCCCCAGCCGGGAAGGGGAGCAGCACTGCACAGAGCCGCTTCTTCTCCACGAGCCAGGTGGCACAGCGAGTCTTGACACTTTCTCTCCTCCCCAGCAGGAAGCTGGCACTGGTGCTCCAACTTTGCAGGGGGCACAAGGCTGCAGCACCAGCGCAGGCTCCACACTGTGGGGGGAGAAGGGAGCATGCAGGGAGGTTGAGCTCAAGCTGAGAATCACTTTCAAGGTGTCTGCTGACCGCACTTTGAAAACTACTGGTGTAGAGGTATTCATGCCTCTAATTGGCACAAAGTATATTCATACAGCCCCTTTTGAAATAGGGAACAGGAAAGAGGAGGCTTGCTGCAGGGCATTAATAATCTTTGACACTCCTTCATGGAGTCATGCCATTCTAGCAGGTGATATGGAGCAGAGGATGTCAAACAGGGAGTCCAATGGCTCCTCTAGCCCCTCTGCCTAGAGCCCCAGGTTGGAGGCAATCCTCTTCAACAGCTCCTGATGAGCCTTGGCATCATCTTGGGAAACTGGATGAAGGGGAGCCATGATGACTTCATCTGGAAATGATGAGCGAAATCAACACCATGAGGTCTACGACTTCACCTAATGGTCAAGAAGGCTGTTCCCCTGGATCTTCCTGGGCAAGAGAGATGTTTTCGTCTGGAGTCTCTGCTTCAAGAGGAGGTTGAGATGCTAAGGTTAATAAGCTATCTGAGGCCTCCATCAATGACTGTGTGGGCTGCAATGGTTGGATGAAACCCCAGTGGTTCCAGGAGTACCAGGCCACTGGCTAATTGCCTTGGGGTCATAAGGGTCAACTGCGATGCCCATGATGAAGACGGTACCACTGACCCTGGGGATTTTTCTGCTGACAGTGACTGCTGCTTGGTGCTGGTGTTGGATGTGGTTTGGGCACTGTCAAGCGACCAGGAATGGGTGGACTGGTGACCTTTCTCTGTGTAGTGCCAACCAGTATGTCCCAACATAGACCTGACCTACGTATAAAAGGCAGAGGCGCAGCAGTCCAGGACCCAGCACAAGCTGGGGCTGCTCAGTCCCAGTTTCTGCTGGGTCCCAGACCAAACCCCGCCGTGGCTCTGCCTTTTAAACGTGGTAAGATCAGGGCTGCCTGCATGCCCGGCTCCTACTACATTTAAACTGCAGAGCCACAGCGGGGGTAGTTCTTGAACCCCGCCTCCCCTTATTGACTAACTGTGTAGTCGATACAAATTGTATTGACTACAAGATTAGTCAATTCCCCACTTCTTAACATCCTTATACTGGTGCATGTGGTGAGCAGACATTCCTATATAGAATGGATACAAGCAAGCACTCAAAGAAGAACTAGGCTAAGTTCTACTGGTTCCTTTCTGCAGAGAATAGATGAAAGGGTTATTTATTTGAAATGCAAAAATTAGATTAATTATAATTCCATTTATATAATTCTTTGCAATTAGAAAATCATTGTCAGACACATTTATTTGTTCCTGTCTCTTATTCCCTAATATATGGCATTCAGAGGACTCATTATTTCTCACTGATCCATGGTGCTGACCGTCCCCTAAAATTGAATCTGGCAAGCTCCCAGATGTACAAGTATTACCTGTTTCCATTTTGGAAAGAAGAACATATAACTTTGATCAAAATTAATTAAAAAATTATAAACAAAATCAAAAACAAAAGTTTTAATATCTTATTCCATGTTTAAGTTTCTTAAAAGTGGATTATGTACAGAACATTTTAAATTTTGCTACATTTATTTCGGTTTACTCCTGGATATATACTTCCTCTGTCTCCATGATACCAAAAGGAAGTAGACTTGGGTGGTTTTGCTATTTAAGCAGATAAAGGGAGATAATCTGAGGAGGCTGTAAAAGATTAGCACCCTCTTGTACTGTGTGTAGCTTCACTCTACAGAGAATCCATATGTGGCAGCCTACCATGAGTGAACGTAACATGGGCCGTCACCTTTGTGGAAAGGAATGAGTTGAGCAAACTATCTTTGTCACCTTGCTACAGTAGCCTCTGTAGATATAACAGGGTAAAAATGTCCCCATCTCACTTCATAAATTGACAAATGTCTAGCGAGTAGGAATGGTTGCTAGCCTTTGAACATAACTCTCCTCCCCTACAGATTATGAAAAATAAGACATTTTAGCTATCGCTTCTTTTCCTTCAGATCATTTCCCCTATATATAAAGGAGGATAAGGTGGGTTAAAATAATATATTTATACAATTGTATCCCCTTTACATAAGTTTCATGTGTTAGTGATAAAATGTATTTATTAGCATTAAAATAATTTTAAAAATTAAGTTTATTTTTTACTGTTGATGCCATTCTTTCTTTTTGGAATTTCACAAGTTTTGACCATGAAAATGGATTAGTCATTTTCAGTATGTTCAGTTTTATGTTCCACTTCTCATGCATTAGTGTAGTGCCGCAATATTTGGATTGAAATCCCACACACAAGCTGCTATATAAAATATGAATTTTCACGGAATTAAAATAAGCCATAACATTTCTGTTAAAATTAACTCTTTTCCATTTAAATTTTAAATACCCATTTGTTTAGATCTAAATTACATAGTAATACTGTGGAAAAAAGCATACAATTTTCTAAGGTGGATGTCACTATACTTACTGTAAGCTCTTTGCCTTGGGACAAAAGTTTTACTGGAAATCCCATTTCACACTTGCTCTGTTCTAGTATGTAAACAGGCTTAACTCTTGATTCAAGTTGTTCTTCAAGAGAAAAAATCTCACTGGACTCTTCATTCAGCTCCTTACTAAGTGGTTTCGACTCTTCTGCATGTTTAATTTCTACTTTCTTCTCCTTAATCAGATAGCTGTCTAATTCATCATCAGTGAATTTTTTCCTACTTTCAAAATGTTTTTCCTTTTGATGAACAATTTGTGTTTGTGCTACTGATAGTTCTGATTCTTCCTTTTGTCTAGCCATTCTTGCCAGTTCAGTCTGTTGGGCAAATGCTACACTCATTGACACAATAACCTGAAAATTTAAAAACAATCTTTAGTAGTTCATACATAGCTGCAGCATCTACCATTACAGAAGAAAACTAGTTGCTACTTATCAATAATATGAATGAATAAAATCAATTTTACATGGAAATAAATATATTAAAAGGCATAAAAAAGCAATGCAGTTAGCAAATAATATTTGTATTTCAATAAGATATCCTAATGTGAGAAATATTATTGGGAATACAACTATATAGTGCTTCATAAAAAAAATAAATCAGTCTATAGTATTTAACTCCCATCACCTGAATTCCAACAGTTGACTATAAACCATATGAAAAGTTATTACTTTATTAGTTCTATATCAGAGGGGTAGCCATGTTAGTATGAATCTGCAAAAGCTGCGAGGAGTCCTGTGGCGCCTTATAGACTAACTGAAGTGTAGGAGCATAAGCTTTCGTGGGCAAAGACCCACTTGCATCTGACAAAGTGGGTCTTTGCCCATGAAAGCTTATGCTCCTACACTTCAGTTAGTCTATAAGATACCACAGGACTCCTCGCAGCTTTATTAGTTCTATGTTTATCTTCTATTAATCTCTCAGTGCGATTCCCCTCCGTGTTTTTTTCTATTTATGTTACACCTCATAATGAAAGGAGATGGATAATATTTTTCACTATAACCTTCAAATTCTTATGAAGAGTACAAGAACAGAAAATAAATTCTGCAATGATGAGAGATATTTCTTTTCAGCTGACATAATGGAGATTGTATAAAGAACTTAAATGGAACATTTCTCATTTTACAGAAAGCTAGTTTACCTAGTTGAGGTCTAGAAAAATATCTTGCAAATGTAACAACAGGTTTTGAAAAAAGCAGCAAGACATTCAAACCTCTCCTCCTTCTTGATTATCATAAATCATTTCTAATGGTGAAGATAAGACAGTTTGGCTGAATGATCCAGACACTTGAAGGATACGAGGACTGATAGTGTGTCTGACATATGCATCTTACTACTTTCTACAAAACCTTTTGTTATAGTTGCAGATATTTTCCTAGACATTAACTGGGTAAAAAGGCTTTCTGTAAAATGTGACGTCCCATTTTAAGTTCTTTATACAATTTCCAATACAGTCCTCATTCTCAAGGAAACTTGCACAACACTTTCAAAAAACAAACCTGGGAGTTTAAATTCATAAGTCTGCTAGACATCAAAACTCATGGACTAAAGAGAGACATTGATTTATGGCTTAGTACTACAACCTGTGATCTGCTAACACCCTCTTTTTGTCATCAGACTGGTGAGGTACCGTATTTTCCGGCGTATAGGGCGACTGGGCGTATAAGACGACCCCCTATCTTTTTAATTAAAAGATAGGGTTTCATCTTATACCCCAGCGCCCCTCCGCCTCCTTTGCTCCCGGTGTCCCTGGTCTGCTGGAGATGGTCCCCAGCAGACCAGAGGCACCGGGAGCAAAGCCGCCAGGAGCGCCTGGGCTCCCCCCCCCGCCGGAGCCCCTCCGCGGCTTTGAAAGCCTCGGGGGAAGCCGGCGGGGGGGCATCCCAGGCGCGCATAGGCTCCCCCCCCTCCGGAGCCCCTCCGCGGCTTTGAAAGCCTCGGGGGAAGCCGGCGGGGGGCATCCCAGGCGCGCATAGGCTCCCCCCCCGCCGGAGCCCCTCCGCGGCTTTGAAAGCCTCGGGGGAAGCCGGCGGCGGGGCATCCCAGGCGCGCATGGGCTGCCCCCCCGCCGAGCCCCTCCGCGGCTTTGAAAGCCTCGGGGGAAACGGCCGGGGGGGCATCCCAGGCGCGCATGGGCTGCCCCCCCGCCGGTTTCCCCCGAGGCTTTCAAAGCCGCGGAGGGGCTCCGGCGGGGGGGCAGCCCATGCGCGCCTGGGATGCCCCGCCGCCAAAGCCGCGGAGGGGCTCCGGCGGGCGGGCAGCCCATGCGCGCCTGGGATGCCCTGCCGCTGGCTTCCCCCAGGCTTTCAAAGCCGCGGAGGGGCTCCGGCGGCGGGGCATCCGGCGTACAGCCACGACCCCCGATTTTTGGGGGATGTTTTTTAACTTCAGAGGTCATCTTGTATGCCGGAATATACGGTATTTATGGGTCATTGTATCCTGAATATATATATGTGAGGGTTAGCCCTGTTAGTCTATATCTGCAAAAACAATAGAGTCCTCTAAGGAACTATTCAAGGTACATACAACAAGGAGTTCTATGACACCTTAAAGACTATTTAGGCATAAGCTTTCGTGGACAAAAACCTACTTTGTCAGAATGAAGCATCTGGACTGGTCTTTGCCCATGAAAGGCTATGCCCAAATAAATCTGTTAGTATTTAAGGTGCCACAAGACTCCTCTTTTTATCCTGAATGGTCCATTAGAATATGCTCTAACTACTTATACTAAGAGCCCTACGGGGATACAAACATTTCCACATCCAATCTGCATGGGTGATAATTATTTGTATCTCACCTGGGATCTGCATTCCAACTTTGACTAATAATTGCATCCACACAGCACCCTTACCCTATCTCAATGTGAGAGCCCTGCCCAAAGCGTTTAATTTGTAATGAAAGAAATACTGGGGCTTAGCCTTGGCAAGCCCCACTACACATTGAGCACTGCAGCTGGAGCCGTAGCCTCCCTGCATGTGTGAGCTGACAGACTCAAAGGAGTAAGTCGGTGCCGAGGCTTACGTCCTGTGAAGCCAAGGAGTGTTGGGGCTTAGCCTTGTATGGTAAACAATATAACCGGATCCATAACCATGGATTTGTAGTGTTCTACTTATGCTGAACAATCTGCTCCGCCTTTCCTTTAGCTGTGATACTTGGAGTATCTTTCGCAGACCTGAAGAAGAGAGCTTATTTCTCTTCTACCAACAGAAGTTGGTCCAATAAAAGATATTACTTTATCCACCTATCTCTCTAATGACAATACAATCATTTAGTCCACAAGGGAAAAATGTATACACATTGCATAAATACATACACATAGAAATGTAAATCTGTTTTCTTTTTTCATAAAGTAAAAAATAATAAAAATGGAACAAACCAGGTAAGCAGCCCAACCCTTCTAAATTTAGCTAAGCTTCCAATCAACTGTAATCAGATACTCCTTTAAAAAATTGGATTAGACTGATTAAGTTGCTCTTTTCCTTTACAGAGAAGATTTTGAAAGGGCTATACAGAGGATTTTAGGGGAAAGATCCCTGGAAGATGGGTATTGGTTAAGAAAATAAAAGATTTAACTAGCATATCCTATGGGAATGAATGAGAAAAGAAAAATAAAGCAGATTAGTATGGGCCTTCTTATTACATTTAGCTTGTGTCAAAAGCACAGTCTTCCCTACATGCTTTGAAATATTCTTTAAAGTTCAGATTCAGAATAATTTCATGAACATAAATACAACTATAGTAATATATTTCTTTTTTAATTTTATGAATAGTAACAAACAGTAAATAAAACCACATTATACATGTTTAAAAAGTTGTTACTACAAAGATATACCTTAGCTATTTCTTCTTCTAATCTTTCTTGGTACTGTTTGTCCAACAGCTGAATAACGTCATTGTCACCTTTTGATTCCATTTCGCTAGGAAACTGTAAGAAAACAAATATGAAATATTAATTCATGCTTTCTTGCTTTTACTTTCTCAATTCTACAAATTTTAGCAAGGATACTGAATCTTCTTACCCTTTTTGTCCCTTAAGGTTACCCATAAATTGGTTGAAGTAATCTTGGTCAATGGAAAAAAAAAGAGTTGGGGAATGGAATTTCCCTCACTGGCTCCAAAATGATTAAGCAGTGGTTCAGTTTTCCACCACTGTTTACACCCGCAGATGCACAGAAACCAGGTAAGAACAGAAGGAATATGACTATGTCATAGAGTCTTACAAATAAGCCTGAAAGACAGTACTACCAATACCAAAAGTTCAAAAATTATGAGTCTGGTGTCAACAAAATATTAAGAGTGGATTGTGGTTTTTTTTATTTGCCATCTGCTTTTTGAGTCTTTAAAAATTGTATTTCCAGCTTTCTTCTGCAACTAGGGACGATAAAAACTTTTTTTTAAATGAAAGAAACCTAAGATTATCGCTCATCATAATTTTATGACACACATATTTGCTTTGCTAAATTTTTATAAAAATCAGATTTTCTTTTGTTTCTTGAGTATGGGCTGAACTCATGTTTATATTTCACTGCCAAATATATGATATAACTATTGAGATTATCATCATTATTACTCCAAAACATTATTCCCATATTTCAATGATGTATTGCTGATGTGTAACTATTTATATTCCAAATTACTTAAATAATGCTGAAAACACATAGTATTATTGTTAGGCAAGTTGAATTATACAGTACCTCTATTAACCTCTCTGGACGTTGTTGATAAAAACTTTCAGTTTGTGTCATTTTTTGCATGACATCTTTAGAGTTTTGCTGTGACTCTGCAGATATACTAAAATATAAAAGAAAGATTGAAAAAAGTTAAAATGAATATCTGGTAATATTCATTTCCAAATACCTGCAGCTGATTATATAAGGAAAAATTAGTAAAAACTAGTGACATAGAACATGTATTTTACTTGACAAAATTTATGTAGTACTCTTTAATAGTAGAATGCAAAATGATGGTTAATATTTACTATTTGTATTGCAGTAATACTCAAATGCCCATTGAGTAACAGCCCCATAGATAAAAATATGGTATAAACACAAAGCTTAACAGAACCTATGTAACTTACAGTTATGCATGTTAGTTACTGCAAAATTTGACAATATAAGTTTAAACATAAAAGTTGGGATTTTCGAAATACACTTAAGTGACTTAGGAACACAAAGCAAGTCACAAAATTCTTATCATATACATACAGTAATCAAATTTCAAAGATTTCTACAGTAAAAGCTGTTATCCGACATTCAATTAACTAGAAAACTCAATTATCTGCCATTCCTGATATCTCCCAATACAAATCTTCATTCTAGTAACCAGGACTAGTATATTGTTTAGCCCATTATGCATTTGCTGATTCTGCATTGTATTTTTATGCAAAAGAAGCAGAAGACAAGTAAGCAAGCTGAAATTAGCAACTAACTAAAAAAACAGGTTCCATGGTGTGTCATAGGGTCATTACAGATTCAGACTAATCTCCTATACCTTCTACATTTATAATGATAATCAATGTTGATAATGATGACCCTGAGGCACTACAAGATCCATAAGTGCCTTCTGAATCATAGAAGAAAGATAAAATTATGTTCAGTACAATTCTAATGTTAAGAGTATTTTTAAGTGACCTGGGTATACATCATGTGTTACCCATCATGGTCTGTAGTGTCAAAAATAACCTATTGTATAGAAAATGTAACCTGTATATACCTAAGAAACTAACCATTCTGCAGTGCAGTTCTTCTGCTGGATTAGTGAGTACCTGTATACTATATATTTTATACTGTATTCATTTTATTATATTCTAATTATTTGAAAATGGTATTCCATTAGTAAAGTTTAACCCTCAGTTAACCAGAATACTCAAGTAATGGTACTGCCCTCCACCATACACCCAACATGTCAGATAACAGAGCTTTTACTGTATATGTTTGAGACATATTATCAGTTCTACCAGTATCTTCAATTACAAGTATAAAGAAGCTTACACAAACTGACGGAATCTTTCAAAACAAGATGTTTTTAAAGTATGACTACTTTGTATATACTGTTTTATTGAGAGTTAAATGTTACCAATGAAATGCCATTTTCAAAGTATAAGGTGTTCTACAGGGATCCATACTAGACCAATCCTATTCAACATATTCATAAATGATCTGGAGAAAGAGGTAAACAGTAAGGTGGCAAAATTTGCAGAGGATACTGAACTGCTGAAGATAGTTAAGTCCAAAACAGACTGTAACAAGTTTCAAAAGGATCTCACAAAAGTAGGTGACTAAGCAACAAAATGGTAAATGAATTTTAATGTTGATGCAAAGTAATACATATTAGAAAACATAATCCCAAGTATATGTACAAAATGATGAGCTCTAAATTAGCTATTATCACTAAAGAGAGAGATCTTGGAGTCACTGTGGATAGTTATCTGAAAACATTCACTCAATGTGCAGCAGCAGTCAAAAAAGCAAATGGAATGTTAGGAATCATTAAAAAAGTGATAAAGAATAAGATAGAGAATATATTATTGTTTTTGTATAAATCCATGATGCACCCACATCTTGAATACTGCATACAGATGTGGTTGCCTTATCTCAAAAAAGATATCTTAGTATTGGGAAAAGTTCAGAAAAGGGCAACAAAAATTATTAGAACTGCTATACGAAGAGAGATTAAAAAGACTGGAATTTTTTAACTTAGAAAAGAAGAAATGAAGGGAACAAATGAAGGGAACAAAGGGGTATATGACAGAGGTCTATAAAATCATGACTGTTGTGAAGAAAGTAAATAAGGAAAAGTTATTTACTTGCTTCCATAATACAAGAACTAGGAGTAATCAAATTAAATTAATAGGTAGCAGGTTTAAAACAAACAAAAGGAAGTTTTTCTTTACGCAAAGTACAATCAACCTGTGGAACTCCTTCCCAGAAGATGTTGTGAAGATCAGGACTTTAACAGAGTTCAAAACAGAACTAGATACATTCATGAAGGATAAGTCCATCAATGGTTATTAGCCAGGATGAGTAGGAATGGTGCCTCTAGCCGCTGTTTGGGAATGGGTAACAGGAGTAGGATGACTTGATGATTACCCGTTCTGTTCATTCCCTCTGGGACACCTGGCAATAGCCACTTTAAGTAGACAGGATACTGGGTTACATGAACTTTTGGTCTAATCAAATATGGCCGCTCTTATGTTCTTAGATAGCTCTATATAGTCTACCCATGTTGAGTTAAATCTCCCATTGTTGGCAGCAAGTTGATACAAGGAAATTCAAAGCTCTGGTTACACTCTTAGGCGAGATGTTACAAAAGGTCAACGTTTGAACCAGACTATACAAATATTAAGATTTGTGGCTTTCACAAATCCTTCCTCTAATACTCCCTTTTTTGCTGTCATGAGATAAAAGAGTGACTGGCTAAAGACAAGTTAAAATGTGAAAAGTGAACGAAATAAGATATTAAGTTTCTTTACTGCTAGGTTTATGATCTTCTGACTTTTAAAAAGTATACAAATTTGCAAATTTACTTTCCTCAGCAGCATATTTTATGTAAAACTATATCTTCAGTAAGATAACTTTGAAATAGGAAGGAATCCAAAATACTTGATAACTTTCTGAAAGTAGCAACAATTCAGTATGTTAGGTATAGAAAGGTCTTGATTATTTTAAGGACTCTTATTAAAATTTTATTCTGGTATCCTTATAAAGACGTCAGATAATTAACTCATTCTAAACTATACTGTGTGGTGTTCCTCAGTCTGAGGATTCACTGAGTTCAACTAGAACTATTAAAGAAATAACTCAAATTTCTCAATAATGATCCACAGCTTGTTCCATTAATTATTTACCATGATGTGATAGAAAATATAACTGGTGAAAAGATCCTTCCTAACTCCTAGCAAGGAAGTAATTAATTCTCTGCTTGGCTCTTAAAAAAATTACAAGTGAATTAACAAAGTAAGGAAGGGGACTGAACAACACTCCTGCCCCCAGAATCTATGAGACCTATAGGGAGGTGGAGGTCCACATTTGGTTCCTAGAAGGCAAAGTGATACCCAAGCAAGAGGCTTTTTTCCATTAAATTCTATATGTATGTGAAAACCTTTGGTTTCCTTCTAACTTGAATGATGCTCAAGAATACAGAGGCGAACGAACAGGACACTGTATCATTTAAAGTGTTTATTTTAAAAAGAATGTATGCTCATGAGTATTGTTAAATATTTAACTGCACAAGTTAACTTGAATTAAATCAGCAGATTGACAAGTAAACACAATGATCAAGTGGTGATGTGACAAACCCCTCCCAATTGCTTTATGAAATGGACTTATGGACATAAATATACATAACTCAAAGGTGCTTTGAGCAAATTATGTCGTGCAACCTATCAATCTTCACGTCATAATCCGCTGGTTCTGTTTATTTTATTTTTATGTGGATTTTATTAAAATCTGCATTATCTGTACTGACCTCGACAAGTTATTATCCTTTATTATATCCTTTATGCATTTTAGTTTGTGTCACCTGTTACAGGGCAAAGTCACAGACGACCCCTTGGGGGGGGCAGGGGTGCTTCCTGGAGTGATGACACGACCACTGCCACTTGACTTCCCCTCCTACTGGACCAAATCTACTGGTTTCTCCCAACCAAGGCACCATGCTGAGATCACTGTCCCCCTCCCCCGAGAAACACTTGTGAAATAGTGAATTTAGGATGCAATAATTTCAGAGTTATGAGACACTGTTCCGTCACTTAGTTCCTTCTGGTTATATCATTTCTTTGTAAAATACCTGATTTTTTGAAAAAAGTGCTGAGTAAATAAATGTTCATATTATTTGTTATTTTTCATATTCAGATGTTGTTAAATATCAAGCTTTGCATGCATCAGCTTTTTAAAAACACTAATGTTTACATACAAAGTTCAGTATAAACTCTATAGAAACGGAGGATAAAGGTCATGGGATACCTGAAATGTTCAGGAGATTGTGTGACATCCTGAAGTCTATTCTGTAAATGAACAATCTCTGTAGTGTATCTCTCTTCAGTTTCTTTCAACTGCTGCTGGAAATAGGACCGGAGGTGCTCAATTTCTTGTGCATGTTGTCCTTCAAGTTGTGTTTTAAGTTTCTCCATCTCTTCCCAACGAGATGCTCTAACCATAAGATCTATATGTAGTTTAAAGGGGACAAATCAATTAACAATTATGCTAATAAACAGAAGTTCTCTCTGAAACAGTAAAACGATGACTAGTAATAACATCAAACGTCACATAAAAATTAAGGTAATTAATTTAATTGTGATACCAGAACAATCCTATTTTCTATAAATAACAATCTCACAAAATACTACAAGAACTCATTCTCATTATTAGTGGTAATATTAACAATCCCTTTAATAGCTAAAACTCCAAAAATAACACTGAACAAAGTTCTATAGCTCATCAGTTCAATTTCTAAACAATATTCCAGAGATTTATAGAAACAAAAAGCACATGAATCAGATAGATTCCTCCCTACTTATGATGTTTAACTCATCTTTTCTATAAACCAATTTAGAATTAAAGCAGTTTGTTAATCTTTATAGCTGTAGAAATATGAATGAATAAATAGGAAATGCATATACATCTCTTTACCAATAAGCTCTTGTGAAGGGGTTTGAAAGCCTTCTATTTTCATTTGAAGACAGCTGCTTTCTTCATTTCTACACTCCAGTTCAACACATGATATCTGTGGCTCTTCAATCTAGGGAAAGTATAATAAAAATAAATGACAATAGTTTAAGCAATATTTAAATCAAGATCAGAAACTGTAACTGTCCTGAAAGCATAATAGACACTAATGTTTTACTTGTACCCAAACTACCATTTATATAAAATACATTCGCATGCCTGCACATTTTGCAAACTATTTCTAAAAGCAACTGTTGAATATATCATATTTAATCTTTTAATATGCAACATATATATAGTCTGTACTATCAATTTTTCTGCTGATGACAGATCAGTAAGAAAAATGATTATTTCATCAAACTCTCTGAAATACATAGTAAATGGCTGTACCAGTGGGGTTACAGCTGTCCTGGTCCCCATCTCTGACTCCTGGTCAGTCTGGCTGAAATGGCAAGCAACAGCTTTCTCTCTGTGAGAGAGTCTTATGTCTGTTTTGTGTGCATTGATTCTTTGGCGAAGTGTCTGAGAAGTGTGTCCAATGTACATAGCAGACGGACACTTTAGGCACATGATGGCATAAATTATATTTCTGGATGAACAGGAATATGTGTTCTTGATCTTGTAATAGGCATAGTTAGGTCCAATAATGGTGTCAGCAGATATTTACTCTAACAGAAAGAGAGGGGTCTTTGCTATAGAATAACTGGGGGCGGGGGGGTGGCAGCAAGGAGTCAGAGATGGGGACCAGGACAACTATAACCCCACTGGTACAGCCATTTATTATTCATTTCAGAGAATTTGTCTGTTGGTCTGACAATCTGTCTGTCATCCTGCCATGGAACATGTGTCCCTACCCCAGCTGTGCCTACTGCAGCAGCCATGGCCAGGTGCTTCTCACCTGGCCCCAAACTGCTACCGTGGAAAAGCTGCATATGTACCACCTGTAGAAAGATTTGAACCTGGGACCTTAGTGTAGGAGCCTATAGCTTAAGCTACAAAGCCAGCTAGTTCTCAGCTTAGGCTGTAGACCTCCCTTATTCTTATCTCTGGGTATGTCTAAACTACATGGCTCTGTCGACAGAGCCATGTAGATTAGTTTACTCGAAAAAGGGAAATGAAGCAGCGATTTAAATAATCGCCGTTTCATTTAAATCAAAATGGCAGCCGCTCCGTGCCGATCAGCTGATTATCGGCACAGTGCGACAGTCTAGATGGGGATCTGCCGACCCCAGAACCCTTCGTTGGCAGATCCTGTATGTCTCAGGATCTGGGGTTGGCAGATCCCCATCTAGACTGCTGCATTGTGCCGACAATCAGCTGATCGGCACAGCACGGTGGCCATTTTGATTTAAATGAAGCAGAAATTATTTAAATCGCAGCTTCATTTCCCTTTGCCATCCTAACTAATCTACATGGCTCTGTCGACGGAGCCATGTAGTTTAGACACACCCTTTCACTGTAATTGGTCTAAGTGCCACTACATGGGACAGTAAACCACACCCACTAAAAGGGTGTGTCTAGACTGCATCTCTCTGCCAACAGAGAAATGCAGATTAGGCACATCAAAACTGCTAATGAAGTGAGGATTTAAATATCCCACACTTCATTAGCATAAAAATGGCCGCCGCTTTCTTCGGCACAGAGCTTTGTCGGAGAAAAGCAGCAGTCTAGAGGCTGATCTTTCGAAAAATAAAGCCTTTTTCAAAAGATCCTGTAAACCTCATTTCACGAGAGATAAGGGATCTTTCGAAAAAGGCTTTATTTTTCGAAAGAACAGCCTCTAGACTGCTGCTTTTCTCTGACAAAGCGCCGTGCTGAAAAAAAGGAGCAGCTATTTTTATGCTAATGAAGCGCAGGATATTTAAATCCCTGCTTCATTAGCAATTTTGATACGTCTAATTTACATCCCTTTTCCGAAAAAAGGGATGTAGTTTAGATGTACCCTAGGTGTGTGGGTTATACATACTGAACTCCTAGTCCCCACACGCACCCCAGAACAATTATTTAAATGAAGAAAAACAAAATTTATGTGAATTAAGGATGCAAACAATGCTGGGTAAATTTAATAACCTTATATTTACATGACAGAGTACTGTGTCATTTGCCCACAGACTGTTAAGTTCTATAGCATCCAGTACAGATATGGAGGGCAGGCCCTCTGCAAAGATGATCTTCTTGGTCCCAGGGTAATAGATGGCATATTGCTAGTTACATTTCAATTCATCCTCTTGTAACAGATCCATCAAGTTGAATTCATAGTGTTTTTTATAAATGTTTCATGTCTCTCCCACCTGCTTCTCAAGTCATGCATGCAAAAAAATCCCCTTAGAATGAGTTCAGAAATTTATTTTATATTGAAAGTTCATACTCTGTTTATTTACCTATAAAACATTAACATGTACACAATGCAGATAAAAGAGGTTCAAGTTATCTTAAGGAAGAAGAAATACTTTACTTCTGGTCAAATTAACCACAGACTATTCCTTTTACCCTTTAAAAAAATACAGGACATCTCTTTATGAGATTATTTGAAGATTTTCCTCTCAGAATTTTCAATTGAAGGCTACTGAATTTGTTCACAGGCAACAGTGAAAGAAACTTAATTAGATTTTTTTTTTTAATTTAGTTGATGTATTATGAAATAAAATCAATCTCCTAACCTGTATTCTAAATAGATTGGGCCAATGCACAGCCAATATGATGTATGCAGTCTTTGGGTGCTTCTCTCTTTTAGATGAATATTTTTCACTGAATCATGAGTTGAATTTGTACAAATAAATAAAAAAACAGCAGAATATTTGATAGGTGATGCTTTAAAATTATCCATGTAATTTTACATTATGTAATTGTTCAACTTTATACATCTATCTGTGTCCATCACAACTGTAAAAAGCAAACAGCATCACCCTAAAAAGTGACAATGTTCAAAGTACAGTGGATTCTGCTTAATAGGAACCCCATTAATAAAAACTTTTTGTTCATGGAATCATGAAACCAATACCATACAATGACTATAAAGTAAATTGCCTAGACACTGGTAACAGACATGTCGGCTAATGCCAACTTTTTGTGGAAAGCCTTAACTGTAGACATTTTTGTGGGGCTGCAGTGAGGGACAGAAGCAATGGGGCATGCAGAACCCAGGCCTGAGATTAGGTGCTGATGGCATGGCAGAAGGAGGGAGCAGGGCTACATGAAGGGCTACAAAGCACTTGTGTTCCCCATGCTTTCCAGATTGCATCCTGCCCTAGGGGACGGGGTCCAGCATATTTCAGAGCCCCCACCTCCTGTGGAAATCCCCAGTCACAAGTATGTTTGCAGGACTGTAGCCAATGAAGCTGGCACTGGGACATTTGAAGCCTGGAACCCTGGTGCCAGGGGAAGATAGTGCCTGGAGAGTACTGGAAAGGTACATTGAATCTCAGAGCTTACTTCTCTGGCTGTGGATTGCAAAACGCCACTCTTATTGACAATCGCAGGTTAAGGGCCAATTTTGACCATCTGATGAAGAGTTCTTAATAAGCAGAATCTACTGTATACACTAAAAACGGCTCCACTATTAATCAAGACTAAACTATATTTTTCTCAAATTTCTTGGTATTACACTTAGCTAAGTACTCATTTTAGAAACCACATGCATGAAATTAATTAAACAATAACACATTAATTATACGCCATAAATTGTATTGAAACTACTTAACTCAGGAAGGACAGTTAAACAATACATTAATTTCCAAAAAAAAATGTAAAAAGATAACATAAAACCTAACGTTTTGTGGCTCCATAGTTGACAGCGAGACATGATTAGAAATGGGGATATTTGAAGCTGAACCTATATTCACTTCCATGAGCACTATTTTGGATTTGGTAGCTTTCTTGATACGGACATATTAGAATGGAAGAACAATGAATACCAAAGCAAGTTCACCAAGGAATGCCAGTACATGGCTGATGATAATAGATAGGCCAAAATATTTCATAGTGAGATTAATATTGCTGGTGATGGACAAAGTGAAAATTCAGCCAAGCCATCTTAAGGAACAAGCAAGAGATTAATTCAGGTGGCACTCAATCTGCAAGGAAGCCATGTCCCCCTGGGATTTGTCAGTGTGATAAAGATATCTTGTAAAATCACTCTGAAATATTATAGGAAAGTTGGTGCAACTTTTTTCATCAAGAATACTGAGTTTTATACGATATAAAACATGACATTTAATAGAGTTTTCCATTTAATTCTGAAAAGTTCATTTTCCCTTCTTTGACCCAGCTATTACACAAGCATTAAATAGTATTTTATATAAGGCTTTAATCCTGCAAAAACTTGCATATGTGCTTCATTTTATGCATGAATAAATGGGCTATGTGATGTTTATGTGCACAAACTTAAATACTGGAGTGTTTGCAGAATTGGGAATTAATAAACAAAGAATAGATGGAATCCACAACAAGTATCTGTCTTGCATAGCTACTTTATAATTATATGGAAATATGAATAGTTTACCTTTTTACAATCCTTCATAAACTGTGAATGAAGTACTATCAGCCTGTTGTATTCTTCCATTATCTTGCTCAGAAGAGCTTGCATACTTTCTTGCAAGGCTAAATTACAAACAAGAGATTGTGACATTTCCATTAAATTCACAATTACTGCACCATGATACACTGTATTTTTAATTAATCAAACTGCTCACAAGTTCTTAACCGAAGAAGATTAATACCTGTTATACTACTCCATTATTGTAAGTGGGAGAGCAGCTATGCAAGTTTTTATGAACTTAGTATGCATGTGTTTGTTCATAATTTATGGTAGACCTGCTTAGCTTCTCGTGTTGTATGAGGAGGAAAATCAACCTTCTCACATTAGCTATTTGAAACTTCCACTATAGTAAGCACTGAACAGTGAGCACTGCATAAAATAAGAGTGATTCAGACTACTCAGACCTCTTGAAAGGTGATTAATTAGTGATGAAAATAAACAACTGAATCATATACAGAAATAAAAAAAGTGTATATAAAAGCTGTTGAGCTGACATATTAATATTGATGTCAGACCAGTGGTCCCCAAACTTTGGAGCATGCTTCCTGAGGAGTGCAGTGGGGCCCAGACCAGCTCTGACCTTGGGGTGAGGAGTGAGTGCCACCATGCTCCTAGCTCTGCTCCAGCCCTATCCACAGTTGCAGCTGTAGCGCTAGCTCTTCTACCAACTGCCTCAGCCATAGCTCCACCCCTGGCCACCAGCCCAGCTGCGACTGCACTCCTAGCCCAGGGGGCATGGACACATTGTATTACTGGTAAGGACAAGAGGAAAATCTGGACACTATTTCCTTAATTTATTAATACCAGTATATTAATATCATGTTGTCAGCAATATCTAAAAGTTACCTTGAGCTTGAATTCTGTGAGTTGGTAATTCTATGTTGGGTACCTTTCTCTCAACAAGAGGAGCATGGTACACATCTTGTTTGCCAGCACTAACTTCAATAGGAGTTGAGTGTTGTTCACACTGAACACTGTACAGAACCTATATGACAATTAAAAAAGAAACATAAGCATAGAAGATTAGGGTTGGAAGAGACTTCAGCATGTCATCTAGTCCAACCCCTGCTCATAGCAGGACCAATCCCAACTAAATCATTCCAGCAAGGGCTTTGTCAAGCTGGGCCTTAAAAACCTCTAAGGATGAAGATTTTAACCCCCCCCTCCCCCAGGTAATCCATTTCCAGTGCTTCACCATCCACCTACTGTGGGGCTACTCAACTTTGGAAGCCCCGGGAGCCATAACGATACTCCCCAGCACATGCTGGGGGTCACAACTTAAGTGAGGTTGCATATACATGCAAATATATGCAAATAGCTTCTTTCACACTGACGGGCATGAATACAAATCACTTCCCACAATGCCCCAGTGCTCCTCGCACCTCCTCCCTGGGGGCTAGAAACACTGACACCCTATATCGGTCTGTTCCAGCCAGCCTGTCCACTTGCATCTTTCAATGCTCACACCGCCTGAGAGATGCCTCGCTGTTGTGGAGTGTGTTTCCAGAGGAGGCTATGTTCAAAGGATCCCACCCACGGGCCACGTGTTGAGCCCCATGTAAACCCAAACCACACTGCGGGTTGCAGACAAACGGGCCGCAGGCCGCATGCAGCCCACAGGCCTCATGTTGAGAAGCCCTGACCTACTGAAATATTTATTTCTAATATCCATCCTAAGCCTCATGAACTGCAACTTGAGACTATTCCTCCTCGTTCTGTAATCTGCCAACACTGAGAATAACTTAGCTCCATCCTCTTTGGAATCCTCCTTTAGGTAGCTGAAGGCTATTGTCAAATCCCTCTTCATTCTTTTCTTTTGCAGACTAAATAATTCCAGTTCCCTCAGCCTCTCCTAGTAAGAGTGCCCTAATAATTTTTGTCGCCTTTCGCTGGACTCTCCAATTTGTCCACATTTGCTAAATGTAGTTTAGGCTACAACCAATAATTTATGATTTTATCAAAGACAACAGGCAGAGGAAACAGAATAGAAAAATAGCATCCATAAAGCACTATCATTTGGGTGTTGGAATTCACACCTCCAGATCAGCTGCTAGAAGTGGGCCTCATCCTCCTTGATTGGATCCACCTGGTCATCTCCAGCCTGATCCTGGCCTGCATATTTATTCCTGCCTCTGGAAATTTCCACTACATGCATCTGACGAAGTGGGTCTTTGCCCACGAAAGCTTATGCTCCTACACTTCAGTTAGTCTATAAGGTGCCACAGGACTCCTCGTCGCTTTTATCATTTGGGTAGTAACTTCCATGGAAATAGTTTTATACATCTGTTTGCAAAGTTTTCAGATGATAAATTACACAACATTTTACATTAAAAAAACATTGGAATGTGAGGAGGAGGATGGTTCAGAAAAAATATTGCCTTAGCATTGAAACTGACACGGTCAAGTCCTTTAGGTCTTATAGAATTAGCCTTATTCTGTTGCGGCTCACAGGTCAATGCATATTGCATCATACGTACTTTCGCTCTTACTTCCTGCTCCTTTGTTGGTGAAAAGTATCCTATATTGTAGAAATATATAAGAATCCTACAAAAAACGTTTCTGAAATGTTTGAAGAGGCCATTATCCAATCTATTCTCAATAATACATCAGGCAGGCAAAAACAAAGACATGAAATACATGTAAATACAAATAAAGAGACTGATTAAAGTTTATTGGTGCTAAACTGCCCAGGATGTATGGCATTTTAACATTGAGATGTTATAGCACCTGAAAGCATAGTTATACTCTGAAAAAAGTGACTGCACAAATAGCATTTCAGGGTTCCTTGTTTACTGACTCACTGATTTTTAAAATAAATATATTCAACCTACAAATAGGATAACTTCTCTTAAATGCTAGCTGTAGAATCTCAACTTGGACACTTAATGTGAAGCTGTGTTCTTTTGACTTTAACAGATCTAATATTAAAGAATCTGCAGTTGCAATTCAGTCAACAGTCTTCTTGGGCTACGTCTACACTGGCCCCTTCTCCGGAAGAGGCATGCTAATTTTGAACTTTGGAATAGGGAAATCCGCGGGGGATTTAAATATCCCCCGCGGGATTTAAATAAACATGGCCGCCGCTTTTTTTCCGGCTCGGGGAAAAGCGCGTCTAGACTGGCGCGATCCTCCGGAATAAAGCCCTTTTCCAGAGGATCTCTTATTCCTACTTCCGGAATACTGGCCAGAAGTTATGGGCTTGACGGGGAAATTACTGAGTAAAGCATTTTGGCTTATGCTTTGCAGGAAGTCAAACTAATTAATCGTAACAGTCCCTTCAGGCATTGAAAGCTATGAACTATGAATTTTGGCCATTTATAGCAGTTTACAGAAAGGTGGCAAGATTTCACAAGCACCAGACATAGAACACAGGAAAATGTCAGGAGCTGAAGAAATACATTAAGAAAGGAAAACTGTTCTGATTCTCAAACTGAATGATTACTATAAGAGGAAAAAGCTCTGATGAAAGTTTATTAAAGGTGGTGAGAAGAACTATAAAGAAATAATTTAATCAGTATATAAACAGTTCTTAATTTTCAAAATTCTCATATAAAAATGCGTATTTGGTGAAGTATTACCTGTGTGAGACTAACACATTCCTCAGACACTGCCTTGCTTAGCTTTTCTATAAGCATCAGTGTAGATTTGTCTTCATCACCTATTAATACAGATTAATATTATTAACTTATTTATTATAGCATGAATTGGGTGTCGCACTCTACTCAAACAGACAAGAAGGCACAACCCTAACAAGTTCACAATCTAAGGACAAACAAACAATAAGACAGAAATTGGGTGAATGAATAAGGAGATGGCTGGATAAAAATCAATGATTTATAAAATCAAAGATATCAGATTTTGTAAAATTGAAATTGGATTTTTTAAATCATCAGTAAAATACGAAATTTCTCATTTAAAAATAAGTTACAATTAAATCTTATCACAAACATGCTACACCTACAGTATTATAAAATGAATTAATTGCTCTAGTCTGTCCAACCTAGCATCCCGCTCTTGCTTCATAAAAGTTCTGGATTTTCAATTTCTGTTTCTCAGCACACTAATATATACAGAAGACAAACACAGGCTGGATAGGATTGTTTTTGTTCTGTGCTTATGTGGTGGTGGGCCTGGGCTAAGCATGGCAGAGGAGTTGGTTAAGACATTGTCTAGTAGACAGAAAGACAATATATAGGAAACGATGGAGTCAGCATAGAAAGGAAAAGCGGAGTGGAGTGGAAGAAAAAGGGAAGACATTATTCAGCACAGACACTGCTTCCTATATTCCCCCGCACTTTTGCCACAGAAAAACTGTCATGGCTTTTGGGTGTAAGAGACCCCATCTGAGAATATTTTGAAGAAATTAATTCCCTGGGTAAAAAAGGAAAATCCGTCAAGTGTAAGTGCAAGAATACATTTTGAGGGCCTACTTGTAAGAATGAACAGTCAAAAGGAAAATTGCTTATTGGGAGAAAATGATGTGGCTGAAGATATGGATACGGCTGAAGATCAATGTGGATCAACTTTGTAATGCAACATTCTACAAGACTCTCTCTATGCCTTTTAATATAAATATGATTTAAGAAGTAAATTCCTAAGCTGTTTGCTATGTTGGATGTTAAAAAAAAAGTTTAGCTTAGCAAATCCTTATGGCTTGTCTAATAAGTTAACTAGGGGTGCATCTACACTGCACCGTTATTTTGAGATAACAAACGTTGTTTTGAAATAACAATGCGAGTGTCCAGGACCTGGATGAAGCCAGCCTGACCACAGAGCTGTTCCAGGAGACCCGAGGACATCTCCCAGGCATTGTACGAGGCTGGGGAAAGAACATTGTGTGAGTGCCATCATCTTCCCATCATGCAGGGGATGGGGGAGGGGGAGAACTAGGTGCTCCATGCGTGGCCCTTGATCGCCACAGATCACGCAGCAACCTGTGCATTTGGGAGCATGTGCCATGCCGCTCCTCGACACGTGGCCCCAGAAGGCTGCGACACATGAACCTTGGGCTATTGGCCACAGGGTATCTGGAGAGACCTGCCATGCTCCTGACCCCAGAGTGGGACACCCTCCCTCCACAAGCCCCCTCCCTCCACAAGCCACCTCTAGAAGGAGGCAGGCGACATTCTCTCTCCCCCACACACACTGATCACTTCTACACATGGGCATGGCCACAGCCTTAGGGCAGCCCACAGCCCCGGGACATCGGGGCCACTGGCCATAGTGCACATGGTCTGGCTCCAAGCACATCGGCTGCGACAGCACTGAGAACTGTCGCTCTCAGCTTGCAGAGGCGGGGGCTGGGCTTTAGGCATGTGTTCCCTGGGATGACTGACCATCTTTCTTTGTTCTCCAAAGCCGGACCAGTTGTGAGTGGAGGGTGGCCCATACCACCTGGGACATCTCCCTGCAGCTGAGTCATCCGCAGTAGTGAACATCCAATGGATGAATACCAGCAACAGCACCTGGCAGCATTGCGAGCCCTGAACAGGACCATCGACAACTGGGTGGAGGAGGACCTGCAGCTACAGTGGAAGAGCTGGCGGGAGCTGCTTGCAGAGGGCCATTCCCTGTGCAGTGATGTGCACATCATGCTGTCTTCTCCCTCTCGAGCTCTCTCTCCTCCTCCCACTCCCTTTCCCCCTCCCACTTCTCCCTCCACACCCTCTCCACTGCCTTGTGGATGCCAAGGCCCCTGTTCCCACAGCGGTGGGATCCACAGAGGCCGGCGCCACTCCCAGATCAAGCCCTGAACCTCTCCTCCGCCTTCCAGTTCCTTCCTCCAAGGTTTTCACTACCCCCCTCCTTCCACTCTCTTCGTGCGGGGCTTGAACAACCTGCAGATTTTACAGGCTAAGTATTTAACACTTTAAGCAGCTATCGTGAGGGTCTCCCTTAGGCATGAACTTAGCGCATACTGCGCAAGCCTTAAAGCCTTGCGGCCCTGGCATTCCTCACCCCCAAAGGGGAGAAGGAAAACAAAGAACTCGCTAACTATCTAACTAATTAAAACTATTTATAACTATTTACAAACACTAACACTAAGAGAAACGGAAACCATTAACTACTCTGAGAGAGAGACATGCTCCAACGGGCGGTAAGAAGGAACTGAGGAGGGGAGCGCTGGCAAGGGTACTTATGCTCTGCTATTGCGGCACCACTCCAGGGGGCGCCCTGCCAGTGCTACAGGTACTGCTAGGGAAAACGCTCCAGAGACAAGGTGCACCCGGTGCACACACCTGATTCGAAAGGACATGAGCAACCACTCAAAGAAGAAAGTGCTGCATGACTTGCAGCAAAAGCTCCAAGAGCTGAAGACTGCCAGGAGGGAGCTCTTTCTCCATAGCAGAGAGTGCTGTGGAGGGCAACCAAAATGATTAGGGGGCTGGAGCATATGACTTATGAGGAGAGGCTGAGGGATTTGGGTCTGTTTAGTCTGCAGAAGTAAAGAGTGAGGGGGGATTTGATAGCAGCCTTCAACTTCCTGAAGGGAGGTTCCAAAGAGGATGAAGAGAGGCTGTTCTCAGTAGTGACAGATGGCAGAACAAGGAGCAATGGTCTCAAGTTGTGGTGAGAGAGGTCCAGGTTGGATATTAGGAAAAACTATTTCACTAGGAGGGTAGTGAAGCACTGGAACGGGTTATCTAAGGAAGTAGTGGAGTCTCCATCCCTAGAAGTGTTTAAGTCTCGGCTTGACAAAGCCCTGGCCGGGTTGATTTAGTTGGGATTGGTCCTGCGTAGAGCAGGAGGCTGGACTTGATGACCTTCTGAGGTCTCTTCCAGCTCTATGGTTCTATGATTCTATGATTCTGAGTCAGGGCAACTAGAGCAAGAAGAGAAAGTGCTTTGCTGTCCCTCAGAGAGGTAGGCAAACAAGCAGGGAAACCTCAGAAACAGCTGTCCGGGGGGTCCCTCTAAACACACGCCTCAGATAGCCTCAAGCAGCAGCCACACAAGGTAACTACTGACCTGATGCCCTGCCTGCACTGGTTCCGGGTGGCCTTAAATGTAATTCAGCATCCAAACAGTGTGAAAGCGCTATTTCGAAACGCATTTTGTGTGTAGATGCGCTATTTCTAAATAAGCTATTTTGGAATATCTCTTGTGGAATACCTTATTCCAAAATAGCAGTGCTGTTTAGACATAGCCTGAGTGTTGTGAGGACTAATCTGTTAAAGTTAATAAAATTTGAAAAATTTGAAAAAAGCGTTTAAGGACAGCAGTCAGCCAGCAACTCTGGAGACTGCTGCAATTGCAAATGTGAAACATTTATATAACATTTAAGATATAGTTTAATGAAATATAAGAGCTAGTGTGTTTCTGTGTATAATTTAGTTCTTATCATTGCCAATGTACTGGTGCTGCATCTGCAGCTTGACACAGGTAATGAGTATTATGCACTATTTCCTAAATTAATAAAAATCATGTTATGTAAAAAAATTGCACAAAATATACCCTTCTAGATATTGTAAAATTCTGTACAGAGCTGTAAATTAACAAATGTTAGTGATCAGATTTGCACAATTGTTTGAAGAAATATGTAGTATCAGTGGGAAACTTGATTTAAACATTTTTTTGTGTGTGACTTAAATTGCCTTGTTTTAAATCAATCCAACCTGGAAAGGAGATGCTACTAATTTTGTAGATTAGCATCAGTTCTTCTAGGTATTTGTTCCTAGCTTAGATGTAAAATAATTGGTTAATCAGTTAACTGGTTAAATATAAGGTCAACCAAGTGGGGTTCCGCAGGAGTCTGTTTTGGGACTGGTTCTGTTCAATATCTCCATCAACGATTTAGATATCGGCATAGAGAGTATGCTTATTAAGTTTGCAGATGATACCAAGCTTGGAGGGGTTGCAACCGCTTTGGAGGATAGGGTCATAATTCAAAATGATCTGGACAAATTAAAGAAATGTTCTGAAGTAAACAGGATGAAGTTTAATAAGGACAAATGCAAAGTGCTCCACTTTGGAAGGAACAATCAGTTTCACACATACAGAATGGGAAGCGACTGTCTAGGAAGGAGTACGACAGAAAGGGATCTAGGGGTTATAGTGGGCTAATTATGAGTCAACAGTGTGACGCTGTTTCAAAAAAAGCAAACATGATTCTAGGATGCATTAACAGGTTTGTTGTAAGCAAGACACGAGAAGTTATTCTTCTGCTCTACTCTGCGCTTATTAGGCCTCAATTGGAGTATTGTGTCCAGTTCTGGGCACCACATTTCAAGAAAGATGTGGAGAAATTGGAGAAGATCCAGAGAAGAGCAACAAGAATGATTAAAGGTCTAGAGAACATGACCTATGAAGGAAGACTAAAAGAATTGGGCTTGTTTGGAAATGAGAAGATTGAGAGGGGACATGATAGCAGTTTTCAGGTATCTAAAAGGGTGTCACAAGAAGGAGAGAGAAATCTTGTTCTATCCTCAGAGGCCAGGAAGAACAAGAAGCAGTGGGCTTAAACTGCAGCAAGGGAGGTTTAGGTTGGACATTAGGAAAAAGTTCCTAACTGTCAGGGTGGTCAAACACGGGAATAAATTGCCCAGGGAGGTTGTGGAATCTCCATCTCTGGAGATATTTAAGAGTAGGTTAGATAAATGTCTATCAGGGATGGTCTAGACAGTACTGGGTCCTGCCATGAGGGCAGGGGACTGGACTCGATGACCTGTCAAGGTCCCTTCCAGTCCTCGTATTCTATGATTATGTTTAACCAGTTAACTAAGTGGGATCTGGACTAGGGACTGCTTTAGCCCAGCAACAGCAGCCCGTTAGGGCTGGCTGCTATCTCCCTGCCCCATACTGGGATTGGGGTTGAGCCTGGGGCTGGCCCTGGCCCTTTTGTCTCCCAGCCCCCCCAGCAGCTACTGTCTGAGGTGGGTCCAGGCTCCCTGTGGACAGGAGCTGCTCTGGATGAGAGCAGTCCCTGTCCACGGAGGCCCCCCTTCAGGGCTGGAGAAGCAACTTGCCTGCCAAAGGCAGGGAGCTGCTCCAGCGCCCAACCAGTTACCAGTTACTTGGAACCAGTAAGCATTACCCAGTTAGGGGTTAACCTTTCACATCTGGTTAACCTTTCACATCTCTAGTCCCTAGGTGGCCCACTTCAGGTATGCATATGCCCCATGAGCCCACAATGAAAGACTTTTGGTATTAGTTTCCATTTGGTTCACACATGCACCCTTGCTATCCTCATGCCCCTTACTAAGGGAGGTGTCAGATGAACTAACCTCAATTCCTTCTCTATAACAAGTCTAATGGAAAGAAGATTCCAAAAAAGAAGGGAAGGAGTGCAGTAGTGTAGCCCCACAGGACAAAAAATTAAAAGGTCTCCAATTATTATACAAGTATGAACCTTCTTTAAGTAATGTCTCTATGGGCGTGCCGAATCACTTTAACCACTATAAGTGATTCCTGAGCTATAGTCCTTAAAGAAGATGGTTACTGAAGAGCCCAGTGTGAGGCTGTTTGTAGAAAGCAGTAGCAAAGGCAGTGTCTGCCCTAGAGGGAGTATTAGGGTATAGATTTTAGAGAAAATGAGAGCCAAAGATCCTGTGGCAGATCTGCAGATTTCTGCAATGTGTGCAGTTAAAAACAAGACAATGGAAGTAGACTGCAATCTAGTGGAATGGGCCTAGGAGGGAGCTGAATCTTAGCAGCTTCTTAACAGGCAAGTGTCCAGCTGGAAAGCCACTTGAACAGTCTCTAGGTTGAAACAGCAGCCCTTTTAATTCTGTCCACATAAGAGACAAATAATCTTGGAGAGACTCTACGCAGTTTTCAAATTATAGCATATACTTCCTTAGAGGGAGGTGTAAGCTGAGTATTTTTTTAAAAAGAGTTCTGGTTATGAGCCCCAGGAGCTTGAAGCTTGTGCAAAAGTAGGTACAGGACTTCCTGTCCCAGCAGACGTTCATGAGATGTCTCTGAAAAAAGACAAGGAAACAGCAGATGAATAGTCATGAGCCCAGTGTTATTACCACCAAAACCATCTGACACAAGTAATCTGTTCCAATGAGGTAAAAAAATATGAATGATCTCAAAAAGATGAGAGCAGGGAAGGGAAAGACAGTATGATGCAGCTGTAGATCCAGATAATGGGATTTTTCATGGCCCTCAATGAAAGTAGAGTATCAGAATTAATCCTTAATTGACAAAGATGACTAGGCTTGTGATAGTCATGGTTGCTGATGTTTTTCCCTTCTAGATCCTAAGTTTTTCGTGAAACATTCAGAAGGTCTATAGTAAATTGGAAAGTGAGATTTTTGAGCTGTGTGTGACCTGCTGAATCTCCTATTATTTGCAAGTGCATAAATCCTTAGTGAGTAGAGAAAAGTTCTTAAATCCTTTCAGGAATGCAAGGATTCATGCAGGGTTTCACTGGATAGCCTAGAGGTTCCTAATGATTATAGCCAAGAGGCATGTCATATGACAACTGCTGTAGAGAGGGGTGGGCTGCTGGTATCAGCTGCATCAAGAGAAGCCTGAAAAGAAGCTCTTTGCATAAGCTGACTGGTCCCCAACCTTTAAGCCAGTGGTCCCCAACCTTTCGGGGACGCTGGGTGCCCGGGGGCGGGGCCGCTCATGTGCCGCACGTCCGGGGGCGGGGCTGCTCACGTGCCGAGCGTCCAGGGGGCCGGGCCACTCACGTGCCGCGCGTCTGGGGGGCGGGGACGCTCACGTGCCGTGCGTCCGGGGGCGCACATAAATGCCCCGGCGGGCGCCACGTTGGGGACCACTGCTTTAAGCAATGGCAGACTGAGTTGCTCTTTGTGTTCTTTAGGCAAATGTTCAATAAAGCAATTATTTGAATTTGAATAATTTATGTGGTTGTATTTTGCAACAAGCCAGTGGTAGTTGGCAATCCTGAATTTGTGGGGGTAAATGAATAACTCTTACAACCCAAAACATCTTTGGTCCATGATTCTGCCATTCTGTGGCCTATTATGCTCATTCCCCACCCACAAATAAAAAGTGTGTGAACAGAAATTCTGAGCTTCTACCAGGGACATAATTTTTATCTGCCCTCTTACAAGTTGGAGGTATGGTGGCCAAACTTTGCCAAATCATCTTGGACAGTGGAAGTGAAGTCTTATTTATAAGCATGGCTACCTGGATGGAGGAAGCAGTTTGTAGGAGGGCCAAGAGTCTATACTGGATCTCCTGTATTTCTTCCGAGGATATATGATGTGTCAGTATGGGGTCTTATAATTTATTCAAGTTATTCATGTTTGATTGGAGGCATAGAGAACTGACTGCCTCATCAGGAGAGGAGGATGAGATATTTATCTGATCGTCAGTAATTTTCTCATGATATTCAAAGGATTCCTCCTGCAGCAGAGAATGAAGCAAAGGAATGGGAGGGACAGGAAATGTTTACTTTTGATGGTCAGCATGGGGGCTGCTGGATGCTCTGGAAAACTGCTATTGATAAGCAGCACAGGGATATCAGTATGGCCACTGAGGGGGTCCAGAAGAGAAGGGAGGAGATACCCAAGATAGGTCATACCAAGAAATATGTATGTTTCTCAAGCCTGTTTGCATCCTGGCTTCTCCTCTGAACAGAAGCAGCCTCACTAGGCACTCTGTCTCAGGCCCATGCAACTGAGAAGGAAATGAGGGCAGTTCATCAATACTTCCCTATATATCCTCCAGATGGGGCATGGGGATAGTAAGGGTGCATGTGCAGATCAAATAGGCACTGCTACCAAGTCTCCAAAGGTGCCTGGGACACATGCTTACCTGAACAGGAACATGCATAAGCACATTATTCAGAGAACATCACATAATGTTGTCTTAATATACATGTCAACTAAATTTAGTCAGCATGGCAGAAATGGATCCTTAAAAGGGACTTAAATATGACTCAGAATATCATTAAGTTCAGGAAGTTCATAACATACAGGGGGAAACATGTGAGAAGGCACAGAAGTGATTAACAAATGAGCTGTCAATGGAGAGTGGAGAAGCCATGGGAAGAGAGAGCAACATGAAGTGGAACACACTCAGATAAGAAGTGAGGGTCAGAGTTTTGCAGAGTTTTGGAAGCAGTGATAAAAAAGCTTGAAGAGTGGATGAGGAACCAGTGGAGGGATTCAAGAAGGGAAATGACAGACAGACAAAACAAAGGTAGTGTGTTACTGCATTTAACTGATATGATTATAATACAGGATACTAATCTAAACATTTTGAATGTAATCCTCTAAAATTATTACCCTAAGAAAAATAGCAAAAAAAATAAAATAAAATAAAATAAAATAAAATAAAATAAAATAAAATAAAATAAAATAGAAAACTATCAATACAATTAGTTGGTATTCAAAAATCACAAAAATCAATAATAAAAGTGGTGACTTATGTTAGTCTTTTAAAAATTATGTTGAATAGTAATCTATAGTATGTACTATATAATGGGCTTCTTTAAACTTTACAATAATTTGAGTTAGAACATTTAAATATAAAAAAAGGAAATATTTGATGGAAGACACTATTTTGTTAGGCAACTAAAAATTTTTTTTCTCCAACTTTTCTGCTCACGTGCTCTCTTTTAAATAAATATTTTTACAAAGAGAACGTCTATCATTTTCAACAATATACCAGATTGTTGACCTTTCAAGGTCTCGAGCTCCTGTTGATGCATTTTCTTAAGCTCATTCATCTCTTGTGCATGTCTGCAGATGAGCTCCTCTTTAAGGCTGCAGAGTGCATTCTCTTTTTCAGCTTTCAAGTACTCACGGACCTGGTCCACATGAGCTGAATAAACCAGAGAGAGACAAATACGCTGGGCCTCCATCTGTAGCCGTAAATCAGCCTTTGAATAGAAATACGCATAATAAAAAGAGTTAAAAATAAGGAAGGAAGAAAGCCCCAACTTTCTGTATTTTATTACATCTGCTAAATTTAGACAATATTTTTAAGCATCCCTACATGACACCTTAACATGATATTAATATTTAAATATTTGTTAACTATAATTTAGTTGTTATTTACAGTCATAAACCAAATCTGTAGAATAATTAAGAGATTTCCTAAGTTTAAAATAAATCTGCATATTTTTGCTTTAATAAATCAGTAATGTGTAGTCCTGTGGTATTTTAGAGACTAACAAAAATATGTCTAGTATCATGAACTTTTGTGAGAAAAACCCATTTCTTCAGGTGAGATGATCTTGAGACAAAACCTCATGGGCAAAACCCACTTCTTCAGATGAGCTGATCTTGATGGTCTCAAGATCATTTCATCTGAAGAAGTGGGTTTTGCCCATGAAATCTCATGATACTAGACATATATTTTTGTTAGTCTCTAAGGTGCAACTGCACTACTAATTTTTTTAAAGTTGTTTTTAAAGTTATAGACTAACATGGGCACCCCGAGACTTTTAAATCAGTAATGGACAGCATACTTACAAACTATATTTTCTTAAATTCAGTGGCATGACAGTTTTCAAGAAAATTTTCAGAGGAATAACAAGTCAATTCAGGTAATCTGGAGAGAAGTTTGGAGTGGAAGCACAGTCCCAAATTTATTCCTTGAGTGGATTAAAGAGCTGAATTCTTAGTCACACTATCCCTTCACAAAGGATGCAAATAGCAGATCAAGCTGTGTGCTTGATTGGAAAGGCAACAAAGAAATGGCATCAATTCTCAAGACAATGAGATAGTCAGAGCCCTGTTTATCATTTACATATCAAATTATATTTTGTAAATGTTGACACCTTAGTTATTTCTCTTGTTACTTCAAGCCTCATTTTATTTTTCTTCTCTATTTTTTCTACATTAGCACACAGTGTACTAAATTTAGTGTTGTATTCTATGATCCATGTCTTTGGCTAATGTGAGACACATATGTCAATTCAGGACGTCAAATCTGATATCTACTTTGCTAATGGCAGCTATGTAGATTGTTTTAAAACTGACAAGAAATACATGTGACAATCTAAAAAAGCCTGGTACAGGACAAAGTCTAAGGTATTGGAGTCTATGAAATATCTAACTATGGGTATTTTCTACAATATTTATTTTATCATTGTCTGTAGAATTAAGATGCTTGTCTCTGTATAACTATCTGTTTGCACCCACAAGTTAGCAGAGATATAACTATTTGTATTTATATCTGCAATTCACCAAGCACGCAAAAATGCAGACATAACTGCATCTGTAGAAACGGATGTTAGGTGGAGGCCCAACTGACTTGATTTTAATATCTTCTGAGACTTTATTCACCTTCCATGTCTCCATTTCTCATCCAGAAAAAATAAATTTAGAAAACATTAATGTAGTGGTAGTTGTTAAAGGTTCTACATTTTGTTTGTTAAGTTTAGTGAACATAAGCAGTGAGAAAGTACAGTGGATTGCCTGCATTCCTTCCTATTTTTAGTAAGAGTGGTTATACTGGAGAACGGGAAAACAAGGTAGAAGTGTCTTGGAAAAAATAATCAACTTTGACCTGACCTCTCCAACACAAATCTAGAATCATTAGAACTTTTATTTTCTTTGAATAAGATAGGATGTTACAACTGTATTGAAGACATAATACAATTATTAGGTTTTTCTTCATAATATTTTAACTGATAGAAAATAATTTACCAAAACTGAAAGTTTAATTTAAGGGTTTTTTTTTATGTTTTCACTACACTTAATATTTTTGAATAATTCATACTTCTAGTAAAAAGGAACCCCTTCACACACACAACAATTCTTGAACATACAGCTATGAAACAGATCACTCCTATGACCGCCCCTCTTAACCACTAATCAACATATCTATAACAAACAACAACCCAGAAACAAAAATCACATTTAAGATAAACACTAACTTTCACTATTTTGTACAGATGTTCTCCTAGTAACTTCCTTTACTATATAGGTTTCTATGAACATACCTGTTCAGATTTTAATATATCCAGCTGTTGTTGAAGCTGACCATTTTCATGCTGTGTAATGGCTAGTAGCGAAGTTTCTCCTGCTACTTTGTCAGTCATCTGGTGCAAATGATTCAATAGTGATTGCTGCTCTGGATTCAACTTTTGCTGAATTTCCTTCTCTGTTACAAGATGATCTGCATCTTTACACAAACTCAGATTATCTTCTCTTACTTTTATTTTCTCATTAAGTTCACTGCTGGGACCAAATATTAGATTTTTAGTTTCAGAAACTGGGATAGCATCTGTTTTAGCTTTTTCTTTGGAATGTTTTATCTTCTGTTCAAAAATGTTAACATTTTTTGGCTGATTGTGGCTGATGAGTTCTAGTTCTTTACATTTTGCTAGAACTTGGTCTTTCTCTTGTTTTAAAGATTTAACTTCTTCACTTAACAGACAAATTTCACCATGTTTTAACTTTAATTGTTCAGAAAGATCTGAAAGTCTCAAGGACAATTCCACTTTCTCACGCTGGGCTACCTCAAGCTTTTCCATAAGTTCTGTAGTATCTTTCTCAATAACTTCTCCTATTTCAAAAGTGTCTGCTCTGCATATTTTGTCTTCTTTAGAGCCTTCAAGGACTGTACTTTTAGTTTTTAATAGGTCTTGTTTATAGCTTTGTAAATGTTGAAGTTCTTCAGTTAGAGCTTTCAGCTTGGTTTTATATTCAGCTTCCTCTTTGTTTTTGCTCTCTTCTAAATCACCTTTTGCCTTTAGAAGACAAGCATATTCTTTCTGCAGCTCTTGATAGCTAGCTTCAAATTTTTTCTCAGCAAATGAAAAAATATTCCTTTGCCTTTCAATTTCTGCTTTGAGTTCAATGTCTTGTTTTATAAGCTGCTTGTTTTCAGCCGTTAGCTTTTCTATTCTTTTTTGCATGTCAAGATCTTCTGACTTGGAACTAACATGGCCTGTGAAAATCAATTTGTTTTCTGAATTTACTGAAATGTGTTTTAATTTCTCCTCTAGAGCTCTATTTTCATCTTTAAGAATGTTATTTTGTGTCTCAAGCGTTGTACATTTTTTTTGAAGGCTATCTTCTTTCTCTTTCAATTGTTTCTCCAACAATTCAGTTTTAAGTTGCAACTCTTGAACTTCTTGTTCAAATGTACCCTTTTCTTTTTCTTCTTGCCTAAGTACATCAATCTCCTTTTGGAGTTCCTGTATTTGAAGAGTCATTTCTTCCGATTTAGAATTTACAACAGATTGCTGAAAATCTTTCAACTTTGAAATCTCTAATATCAGCTGACTTTGCTTCGTTATTAAACTGTCCTTTTCAAATTGCATGGCTTCTATCTTTTGACTCATTTCATTCTGTACCCCTTCTAATAGCTGTTTATGGTGTGTGGCCAAGTTATCTTTAAGGTTTTCAATGCTTGTTCTGTGCTCTCGTTGTAAGTCTTCTCTAAGTTTGGACAGTTCCTCTTCATGACTAAAGAGAAGCTGTGTCCTCAGTCTCTCTAATTCAGCTTCTTGAGATTCAGCCATCCTGTCCAGAACTTCATCCTTCTCTCTTTCTAGCATTTCAAGTTTTATTTTATAATTTGTGACTTCTGCCTCATGTTTTAATTCTAACTCTTTCCTGAGCTCAAATGCAGAAGCAAGCTGAGCTTTCAGATCTTCAATAATAACCTGGTATTTATTGGCTTCATTTAATTGGCATTCTTTGTCCACTATAGTTTTTTTGGCTCTCTGAATCTGCTCGCTTGCAAAGGTCAATTCTTGAAAAAGATCTTCAATTTGTGTTTGTTGGCGAGACTTGTCTGCTGAAATTTCTTCCAGTTGTTGTGACAAATCTTGCTTTATTTTTTCCTTCTGATAATTAGCATCTTGCAGTTTCACAGTCAATTCATTAATTGCAATATTCATTAAATGTACCTGGTCTTCATTAATATTATCATGTGAACAGGGATTTAAATTTTTCTCCAGCTCTATTTTCTGCTGGGCAAGAAGTTCTTCAATTTTTAACGCATGCTGCTTAGTCAACTCTTGCTTCATTTGTACAATCTGCTGACCATATAGTTCATCTAATTCTGCCTGAAGTTGTGCCAGTTTCCTTTGTGTTTCTAATTCCATTCTTTGTACGACATCAGTTTCAAATTGGCTGTCTTTATGGTATCGCTTCTGTAATTCTTCCACGGTGCCCATTAACTGTTTGATTTCATCAGAACATTGTCTTTCTTTTTGTTTGCAGTTGGCCAGTTCTAGTCTCAGATTATTTGCTTCTTGATTTGTTTGTACAACATGTTCTTTTAATTCCTGGAGTGATTTATTGGCATCTGATAATTTTTCCTTCATCTGAAATGCATTTTTTTCTTCTTTTGTTATTTTTGCTTTCAGCTCTCCTATTAGTGATTCTTTCTCTTGTAGTTTTCTATTAGAATCTTCTCCGTATTTTGCCTTTAAAAAAAACAAAAACAGACCACACTTTAACATTTGTCATCTCAATATCTGAATGTTTTAAAACTTTGAATATTACACTTAAAATTGCTTCTTTAAAAGCATCATGTCACACTCTAATTATTTTTAAAGTTAGATTTAAAACATATGCTATTCATTTTTAATAATTTTCTCTGCATTAGGAATAAATTATGTTTCAAAATCATTTCATGTTTTGGCGTGCTACACTTACATTTCAAAAGTGTTTGGTTTAGCTGAAAGCAATTCTTTAGTTTCCTATGCAAACTACATTTCTTCAGAAATTAAAGGTTATAAAGGAAAATATTCACAAGAATGAAATTTAAAATACGGGGGGAAGATCTGACAGTTACATTTAACATTTTGCGTATCACTTGTTGGGACTGATTCACCAGCCACTGAAGGCAATGGGACGTTTTTCCATGGACTATAGTGGACATCGTATCAGACTGCATCAAAGGTACATTAATTTTCATACTGTAAACACTATGCCATTTGAAAATGATATTGAATACAACATGTACATCAATAAGCCAAATATGCACTCTTGTAATCGATGGATTACAAATGTTTTTAGAACACTCAAGAGATTTTGGTTGGAGATCCTTTAAAGGGAATTGAATTTTGTAGATGATCTGAGATGATTTCCATGAAGGACATTACACAAACACAAAAAATATATCATAAAGCATAAAAGTACTTCCTGTTTATGACAAAAGAGTTGTTCAAATAATTTTTTTTTGTATTTTCTTTCAAAGTCATAGATGTTTAACATAAATATGCTAATTCTACCTTTCTCATTCACTTGTTACAAGTATTTCTGTTGTAATTGTAAGTTTATTTGGAAATTTTTCCTAGAGTCTAAAAACAAGACCTAGACAATTCAGCTAGTACTTACTTCTAAACTCTGCATGCAATATACAAATCCAAGTAACAGTCTGTCTTAAAGAGACAACACATTCTCTCTATAAAATGAAAATAGGAAGCTAATATTTACACCTCCTGTAGTAAGGAGTTGCACACACATATTTGGTTTTATATTTTATAATTAACTTCAAATGAAATATAATCAGGAAAACAACATCAAAATCAATAGAAAACTTATTCATCTAGTAAGAAACCTACCATTTCATAGACTGTGAGTCTGTCTTGCAGAAGTGTAATTTGTGCTTCAAATTCTTCATTCTTTTTTTTGTAATTCTTCAATAGATATTCTTGTTCTTCTAGCTGTTGCTGATGTATAAGGATCTGTTGTTTGGCTTGCAGTAAATCTGCAGCTGTACTACTATGGCTGGTATTTCTTAAGGCTTCACTTGCCTGTAGCTTCCACACAGAAAAAAAAAAACATACGCAGGTCAGAGTTTCCTAGACCAGCAATCCTCCCACTTGCTCCAATTTATACGTATGCAGAGAAGGACTTGAAATTTGTTCGTGACATTATCTTCTTTTTTAGTTGCAGTGTAATGATGTTCATTGTGTTAGAGTAGCTGGCAAATTATTTTTCATGCTCAGTATTACACTGCTGCTTCTTCCCCCCACGCTCATCAAGGGAAGATCTTGCATGATTGCTAGGGATGCAACATTGGGCCCAGAAGGGACGGGGAATGTCAGAATACTTCTGTGGCAAGTTGACTGCTTTTCCATTGGCTGGGAATGGATGATCTGGCTAGCTAATTGGCTTGTGTGCCCTCACCCCACATTTATACTCTCTCCTGGGCTTCTCAATAGCCTCTTGTTCCTGTTAGCTACCCTGTCCTCCCTTTCACCCCTTAGTTGTAGTGTAGGAGATGTGTTTTTTCGGATGCTTCAGATGCCACTGATCATGAGGGAATTTTTTCTATTGGATCAAATTTCCTATTTCTAGTGGTTTTTCCCACTTTTTTCACAGCATCATGGAGTCACAGCTGTAATATGACTAAGTATGAAATAGACTTTAAATCTTAATATTAGGAAAAGAAAGACAGTTTAATCTGTCACAACATGTAACCAGAACAGATAAAGGTTAAAAGAACCAGCTCCCCCTGATAAATGAGATCCAGGTTTCTGCTGGTAGACCTTGTGCTTATAGGAGAAAGGAAGACCTGAAAGATTTGCAGATTAAGGTTCCCTCCTGGTAATCTCTGCCCCTTCACTCAGGGGGATGCAGAGAAGATTTAGAAGTGAATTGTGTTGTAGAGGTAGGTGTGAAATACTGATTATATGGCGGGAGTACTGTAATTCTGCATTGCAACCAGTTAGCTGGTATATGAAAGTGATGAGTAGGCATAATGTGCCTCTTCTCTGTGTAAAATTAATACCACTGCATCCTGCTGCCTAAATCCATATATCTATGGTTCATTCACGGGCATATCTCATAATATGTTTCATGGACAACTAGCACAGGGCAGCAGTAATATTAGGAAGTCACTCTGAAGTGATAATATGCCTTATTCCTGCAATTGTTAATTGTCAGAAATCAGTATGTGAAATACTGTAGATTCACAATGCCATGCTCAAAGCTTGTGAAAGTTACTTCTGAGCATTCAACAGCCCCCCCCCCTCCCCCAGCAGACCAGGCTTTTCTCCGGACGCCTGTGATAGAGCAGCTGGGGCGCTGCCAGTTGGTCCCACAGCGCCGCTCTGGGCGCTACTGGACCAACCTGGCAGCACCCCAGCTGCTCTGCCCCAGGCGTCCTGATTCAGCCGCTGTTGGTCAGTTTCAGCAGCGGCTGAATCAGGACGCCTGGGGCAGAACAGCTGGGGTGCTGCTGGGTTGGTCCAGTAGCGCCGAGGAGCGGCGCTACTGGAGCAACCCAGCAGCACCCCAGCTGCTCTGCCCCAGGCGTCCCCAAGTCAGCAGCTGCTGAAACTGACCAGCGCTGACTACAGGAAACCCAAGGCAGAGTTGCTCTGCCCCGGGCTTCCTGGAATCAGCTGCTGATCAGTTTCAGCAGCAGCTGACTTGGGGACGCCTGGGGTTCTTAAGTTGAATCTGTATGTAAGTTGGAACTGGCGTCCAGATTCAGCCTGTTGAAACTGATCAGCGGCTGATTCCAGGAAACCCGGGGCAGAGCAACTCTGCCTCCGGCTTCCTGTAGTCAGCCGCTGGTCAGTTTCAGCAGTGGCTGAATCTGGACGCCAGTTCCGACTTACATACAGATTCAACTTAAGAACAAACCTACAGTCCCTCTCTTGTACGTAACCCGGGGACTGCCTGTATAAAAATATGGCACAAAAAGGAACAGTGGAATAATCTTCAACCCTATCAGAGAAAACAGGAGTGAGACTATACCACCAATAAGACTCTAGGGTGAAATCCTGAATCTAATCAAGTCAATGGGTATTTTGCCATTGATTTCAAAGATGCCAGGATTTCACCCCTCATCTTTTGCGAAAAGCTATTATAGGTAAGTTTTCCTTTCTATGGCAATTGCCATTAAAAAGCAAGTTTTTACCAACATTTGCAATCACAAAATAGAAGTGAAACTGTATTTATTTCCAAATGTATCATAAGAAATGAGCGCAATATTCCAAATACTACAATGTGATAACTACTGGCAAATACTGACTCTTTTAATCACTGTACATGCCTACTTTTGGGTCTAAATCTTCAAAAATGTACATAAAAAAACACTGATTTTGTTTCTAAATGAAATACTACTTCATAGAATGTGCTATCCAAATTGACCCTCTTTTTCATCAAACCTTAGGAAATATTGTTAACAAAAACACTTACATGCTGAAACTGAATTTGCAATTTCTGGCTTTGTTCAGTAAGCTCTAAAAATTCCCTCAGTGTTTCATCTTTTTCTTTCCGTGCTTGCTGTAGATTAGTAGTGAGCTGTGTGATGATATCATCTCTTTGTTTGATAGCAGCCTCAAATTCTTGAAGCTATGGAAGATTAAGTTTAAACAATTAGTGCAAGTCAAAATATTTTCAAAAACTATACTCAATCATTCTCACAAAATGGGAGTTTAACAAAGTAAAGTATTTCATGCATGACATCTCTGCTCAAAAGTGCTTACCTTATTATGCATTAGTATTTTAGCAATAACTTTTGTACCAAAAGAATTTAAATCTATCCAGAGGATATTCTTCATTAAGTCATTTTGATACAATTTCCAGAACCCCACATAAGGTACCTAACTAAAGAATGTAATCTGGACTTTATATTGACAATATATTGCATCTTGATTAAATTTATAAGAGTTAGAATCTGACACTAAGTTAAACTAGATGTTCCCTAACATTCCTTGACATCAGTGTGGAATGTACAATAAATTGGGATTTCACAAGATAATGGAAAAATTAGATTAAACATTCAAGACTCATACGTGGTATATAGCAGAGAAAAGCTTTGATGGACACTTATAATAACGAAAGGAAAAAAGGACAAAAGTACTGTTGATGGAAATAAATTTCTTCAGAAGTGTTATAAGTACCTTTCATATTTTGTAATTCATGATCTGTACAATTCAGGTATTACTAACTGGCATCGGGGCCCCCAATATGGGAGGAGGGAGAGGGGAAGCTGCCCCAGGGCCTAGCAATTTAAATGGGGCCAGGGATTCCAGCTGCCACTGCCATGGTAGACCTGGGCCCTTTAAATCATTGCTAGAGCCCTGGGTGGTACAGGGGTAGTCCCCAGAGAGGCTAGTCTCCAGCCCCATCTCTTCTGCCAGAGATCCCTTTCCTTCTGCCGGTTGAAACAAGCCTCCCCATACACACACACACACACACACACACACCCTAGGGGGTTGGCAATTCTATTGGCAGCCCTGAATGGCATCAAGTTAAATTTCTTGTGGTTTACTTGACAATTAATTGATTTATTTCAACTCTTCTTTTTACACATGGCAGAAGCCTTAAAATGTACAGTCTCTCAGTTGATACACATGCTCCTTAAATCGTTAATCTGTTCATGTATTATAGTGTAAATTTAATGTTATAGTCTCTTCTAAAGAATAAAAAGCAACTACATTTCATGAAAGCAGACAGTCAATCCACTGACTTCAATGGCTTTGCAGCCACTTACATCATTGGTAAACTGATTATAGCATCTACCAGTTGTAAGAAAACCAGAGCACAAACAGCAGCCATTTTGTTTCCCGGATTGACTGAACTTTAAAATTATTTTTGACAAAAGAAAATCAAAATGAAGTAGTAAATTCTGGCTTTTGTTTAGTTTAAATTTAGAAAATTAACATTAAAGAGTCTATAGTAGTGTCTACATGGAATTTTCTTATAATGCTAGAATTAGGGTTGCCAGGTATCCAGTGTTGGCCCGGACATTTGCGGCTTCTGTCCGGTAAAAACAACAGAAAATACTGCACATGTAAAATGGCCAGTATTTTCTGTTTTTGTCGGACAGAAGACCGCTTGGGACATTCTTCCCCTGCCATATCTGGTGGGAGCAGGGAGAACGTGGGGATTTAAAGGCGCCGTGACTCTACTTTTTGGTGCGATTTTCTTTTCTTTTTTTTCCCCTCAACAACTTTGGTTCCCGTTTTTTTTTTTTGGCTCAACAACTTTGGTCTCCATATTTTGTTTTGGTTTTTTTGTTCAACCAATTTTTTTCCCTGCCGTGTTCGGTATTTTTTGTGAAACTATCTGGCAACCCTAGCTAGACATTCACCTGTGTGCATTAAAACAAAGGTTTAGTAATACAGGTTGGACCTCCCTCATCTGGCACCCTCGAGACCTGACCAGTCCCAAACAAGGGTATTTGCTGGACTAAAGAGGTCCCTTACAACATGGCCCTTGCTGCGCTGCTGCCCCCAGCAAGGGCCCCATTGCTGCCTGCCCAGCCTTGGCTCCCCGGGCTGGAGCTCCACAGATAGGGCCAGAGCTCCCTAGCTGCTGTTCAAACTGGAGCTCAGCACCTGGGGTCAGAGCTCCTTAGCTGCCATTGTTGGCCCAGAGCTCCGCGACTGGGACCAGAGCTCCCTGGCTGCTGCTGCTGGCCCCCAAGCTACACAGACAGAGCTCTGTGGCCGCTGCCAGCCCCCCATGCCCCTTACTGCTCGGCCACGGGGCCAGGACGCCCTGCTGTGTCAGCTGCCCCTCTGTGCCCTCCTCCTCCAACATGGGGTCCTGACTGAATTGCTCCCCCTGCCCTCCCGCAACTCCTGTCCCATGGCCTGGCATCCCTATACTTGGGCTCTATGGTCCAGGAACATCCGTGGTCTGGATGTTGCCAGACCAGAGAGTTCCAGTTAAGTGAGGTACAACCCTTACATGATGCTTTTGTATTTTTCTCACATTTTAACTGAGGTTTAACCCATAGTTAAATGAGATGTTATTTAGTGCTGGTAGTTAAGCAAGTGTTTTTGTTTATGTTTTTAAACACATAAACTTCCTCTCTTCTTTTCATATAATCCTTGACCACAGACTACTTTGAAAAAAATAATCTGCTGAATCTACTAAGGGCCTGAGCTTGCAAAGCGCTAAGGGTCCTCAAATCTCATGCTGATAGCTCTAAAACAGGTTTTTACTTCTCTTTTTTACACCTGCATTTTTCTGGATAATGCAATTGCTGAACAACCATCTTAATACAAAAATAGGCATCCAGTGGGCAGTTATATATACCGTCCTTTGCACATATATATGCCCAGTAAGTATGCTCAGCAAAATTAAAACATTCTTAAGGACGCTCAACACTATTATCCAATCTATTTTAAAAATATGTTTTTATTTATTCAGTTTGTTTTTTCTTGAATAGTAAAATACATGACTGGGAGCTGAAATTAGAACAGACACAAATACATTCCACTTGACTGAAGGTTAGGAAAATAAAAGGTTCTTAGGGGAGTTAAGGAAAATATCTGTTTTTCAATTAAGACATAATGCACACTATAAAGCTACCATAAATATAATTTAGTGTGACTGAAAAATATTCATAAACAGTATTGTGCTACAAACTTTTAAGGATTTCACATAAAAAGGACATCTTAAAATCCAAACAAATCAGAGTTAAGACTGTCTTATAAACTTAAAATTTATATATGTTCATTATCTTTTTTTTTTTCACTGAAAGGTACAGTGTTGGCAGTTGCCAAAAACTAAACAGAAATTATAACTCTTATAAAATCCATCAAGCACAAATGGCACCAGATACAATAAACAGAAAATAAGTATGAATTATAATTAATCAGTACTATGTGAGATAAGTGGTCTTTCAAATCATTCATATGAAATGAATGACTGAACAGTGGAAACTTATCTCATTTTTAAAATTACAGGTAATGCTACTTAGAAAGATCTCTACATTTCACCAGAAAATTACCTATTCCTTTTCACAGATGTGCTAAAATAAAATAAAATAAAATCTTAAACAAAAAAATCCCACAGGAATGAATACAATTAAGATGATTAATTTAAAACATTTTTGTAAACCATGATTCAACAACAGAATGCTATCTACAGTGGAAAACAAGGCAAAACATACGAACACACATGCAGTATTCAAATCAACAAAAGGTCAACTAAAAGAGACAAATGTGAAATGAAATATAGACCATGAAAAATACAAGTATACATTAAATTTCAGCAATGGTCCAAAATCAGTGTGATGTATGCTAAAAAACAAACAAACAAACCATAATTACTTTAACAGGGGTACCACCTGCTTACATCAGGGCAGAATTTGATGTAATGTTCCCAATATTACAGGGATTGTTAAAACAGAGGCTCAGGTTTTAATGTAAGAAACATCTCGTTTAACCCTAAATTGAGAAAAGGTTCTTAGAATATGTTCACCCAGTTGGCTTGTCTGTCTGTCTATAAACACAGACAGACAAATGACCTCCTGGGTTAGTAACTACCTCAGGAATCTCACTTCTTTGATAGGTGGAACTTAATACTCTAGTCTACTTGGTCTCTGAGGAGCAAGGAGAAATGCCATTGGACAATTAAATAGGAAGAATTAGAGTTTGTCTTGAGGAAGCCCATGTATCCACTTTCCCAACCAGCACTGCAATACCTAAGCATAGAGTAAAAATGTCCAGAGAGTAAAAATAAAGGGGAAACATGCTGGAACTTCCTTTCAAATAAAGATGATACATCCTGATGAAAACTCATTCTCTCTGGAACTAAACAAAATTCTGTATTCCACATTCTCTGACTCTCTTTAAGCATAAACACTTCCAGGTGATACTCGACATTTTGTGTGTAACCAAAAGGCAGTCAGCAACACAAGGTAATTATACCTGTTGCAATCCTTCCGTACCATATGCTGCCCTCATTTCTTCAATTTCTCTGTTTAGCTCTTCAATCTCTTGTTGTTTTCCAGCCAATTCGTTCTCCAGTCGTGTCTGAGAGTGCTGCATTTCATGTTCAGAATAAGTCTCTCCAACTCCAAATTCTTCTTCCTAGATCAATCCAAGTTCCTTAACAACCCAACACTCATGTATTTCCTCAAAGTGAGCAGAGTCAAATTTTGAATTCTCTAATACCACATTAGAACATTGAAATACAACACAGCATTTAGGAGCTTATTGCCATGGTAACCTGCTTTATTGGCGTAATTTATAAGCTAAGAGCACTGATACATAACACTTCTGTATTAAGGCTAGGCTTTATGCTAGAAAGAGTAATTTTTTTAACAAGTTTAAGAGGCAACATTAAGTATATTAAGATGTCATGAAACAATAGCAGAGCTAGGTAACAGAGCATAGCACTGAATAGAATTTTTGTTAGTAAGCTAGGTAGTTTTGTTTGACCAAAATATTACTATACAAATTGCTTATGGTTTTTAGTACTCAACATTAGTAATACGGTATAATTTATAATACTATACCCTGATTAAGTCTGCTGATATAGCTGTTCTTGACATAAAACTGCAACCATTTACCTGTATAAAGACAATTTCTAGACACATTATAATTTAAGACATAACATTACATTCTAGCTTCCTTTTATTTGAAATGTACTTGATTATTTTTGTAGACAAAACCTTGTGATCAAAGAACAATGACTTCACAGTTAGCATATACTATTCCAGAATTTGATTGCTTTGCACAATTCAGATATACCAAATTGCATCAAAAGTACCAACGGCTAATATTTTGTAATTTAGAGCTACTCAGGTTAATTAAACTGGGCTGATATCTTTATGATATAAACTGCATTAGAATTCTGATAAACAAAAAACAAGGAAATTCAGATTTAAAGATAATTACAATGCTTCATGTTTTAAATGTTATAATATTATCAGTAACAGAACATAGTCTGAGCAGAATGAATAAATAATACATTTTAAACACAAATTATTTTGACTACACAAATTCAAAAATGATGAAGAAAGTAGAGTACCTTCAATTACTAAACTCCTTTTCTCGTCTTTTTTTAAGGTGAGCTCTTCATAAGTTGCTGTTACTAAAGATTACTTATGAGAGTCACTATATTGTGTTTTTATAATCTGAAGTAATTTTTTACACTGAAACATTTCTTCCTTTTCACTTACCTTCTGCTGTTGCAGAGTGCAGCATCTATGAGAATTTTGGCTCTAGAGGCCACATAAGTTAAGTGCAACCCCAAACCAATAATTACAGAGAGAAATAAACACGAAAATAAACAGAACTTTTACTCAGTAGGTCCTTTGACAAATGTATAAAATGGTGAAACAAAAACCAGCCACATTCTTCTCAGAGTTCTCTCTACATAAGAATCTGAACTAGGAGTGAGGATTTTGGAGAAGGGGAGCTATGGCATACTTATAGGACTTCAGATCCACCCAATGTCATCACTGTTGCATTAAAATAAAAATACAGTATACTGTATGGACAGAGACCTGCAAATCAGTAAATCAGTTCTAGATCTGCGGGTCTAGATCTGCAGATGTGGATGCCCGAAGCTCATTTTTTGGATACAGATGAGGATACAAATTTTGTATCTAGAACTCTGCAAATCTGCGGCTATCTGCATATATATCCATGGATATCCACATCTGCAGATATGAATGTGAACATCCGCACCTCATTTGTACAGATACAGATGTGGATACAAATTTACTATCAGTGCAGGGCTCTATGTATGGAAATTTCCCGAGGATTTGTCTAGGGCAGGGCTTATTTACAGTATGAGGGCATCACATTTGTACAAATCCTAAAGTCTACAAATATTGAAGTACACTAGCATGCAAAGGAATCAAAGTTTGATCCCATGTTTGACTAAAACAGTGGCTCTTCAAAAATAAGAAAGCCTCACTTTGGTAGACACTCAGGCCTGGTCTACACTAGACAAGGAAGGTCGGCTTAAGGTACACAACACCAGCTACGTAAAATGTGTAGCTAGAGTTGGCTTACTTTAAGCCTTGGCAGCGTCAGCTTCTCGTACTTCTCACAAAAGGAGTAGTACCAGATGCCAGCAGGAGCTGCCCTCAGCATTCAATTCACAAGTGTATACTAGACAAGCTAAATAAAATGCTAGAAGATCGACTTCCAGAGTGTCAATCTTCCAGTAAGTATAGATGTGCCCTCAGAAAGCTGCTGACACACTTTGGGGGGAGTCAAACTCAGACCTCCTCTACAATAAGTAGGGTCACAAAACAGTAAAAATCAGGAGATCCTAATAAACTCTACCCTGATATGTGAGCAGCAAGTACTCTGCAGCACAACAGACAATACATTTACATTAGACCAGATTTGGGCTTTTGATCACATAATAATAATAAATAATAATAATAATAGGAATAAAACATTAATGTAAACAAAATGCTACTTTTCTTCTTCTATTTATTCTAATTTTTATGGGCTCTTAATTGATTAATATTTTCTCCTTTGGCATGTGAAAAGCGTCTCCTTGCAGGTGATGCTTAACATTTTTATTAAATTTTACCTGGTACAGTAAACTTCCAATAACCTTTAGGACCTGGGGGTGCCGGATTATCAGATATGCCAGACTATCAGAAGGGGGGGGGCTATGAGGGATCTGGGGTGGGATGGGAGGGATAGGCGGGCAGCGCTGCAGGACCAACCCGGCAGCACCCCAGCTGCTTTGCCCCACACGTCCCCAAGTCAGCTGCTGCTGAAACTGACCAGCGGCTGACTCGGCCAATTGTCTGACTGCCTGGAGCACTTTCAGGTTCCAGGTGGTGCCGGACTATCAGGAGTGCCGGACCACTGGATGCCGGACAACTGGAGTTTTACTGTATTTCAAAGTATAGACTGAGCACAATGAAGTATAGAAGCTAGAGAGATCTGGCGGGTTCCAAATTGGCGGAATTTTACACACAGAAGGGTATTGCTTATAGGAAAGTTGGCAGATGATTGCAGGAATGTGAAAACACTGATTTTGAAGTATCTTATTTTAAAATATATCTGATATAGAGGTAACAGCGCAGGCCAGCAGGAGGGATCCGCCTTCCCCAACCCCTGCATGTAACATGATTACATAATTAAATGCATTTTAACATTCCTATCTTATATACTAGAATATGTGGGGTGTGCCCTTGATTTAAGTGTACGTCATTTTGATAACACCAGTAAGAAAAAAAGATACATGAATGGACACCAGCGGAATCTGGCAACCCTGCATATGGTGAACAATAAATAAAATGTCTTGTGGGCCACACATAGATCCCCAAAGGCCTGCCTACACAGAGCTCCACGCACACACACACACACACACACACACACACTCTATTATTATTGATTTGGAATCTTAAAATTTAATATTTACTTTTAAAGTTGTGTAGTACATCTTTAAGTCTGAAATGTTCTTAAATCACACTAATATGCCAAAGTACTATACCATATAATAAATGAAATCATTCATCTTTGGAGATCCTGGAAGTAATGTGTACCAAGAGCACAGTTTTTACCTTAGTTCTGCATTTTTCTGTTTTCATTATTAGCTTAATATTGCCACAAAAATATTCCCAAACATAAAATCTTTTAAATTGCTTATAATGTATTGTGTAAAGGCAAACGTGCTTTAATTTATACTTTATTTTATGTTGTTTCAGCAAACACAATGTATATTTAAGTAAAAGCAGACTGAAATACCACAAAACTAACCAAGCAGCGCCACTGAAAATAATACAGTGATTCATGACTACAGCTACCAGGGGACAACACTAATTTTTTCAGCCATTACACTTTATAGCTATCTCCATCAAGCTCAATGAAGAAGATTTAAGATCCTATAGACCTCAGAACCCCTGACATGCTACCTCATAAACTGTAGCATCCATTAGTCTTCTAGCTGGCACTATTTCAAAGCTATTAAAAAGATTTGTTTATAAATTAAAAATTACTCACCAATATAATTATCAAGTTTACATGCATTGGCTATGTAGGACAAATTTTAGTACAGGCAGTCCCCGGGTTACGTACAAGATAGGGACTGTAGGTTTGTTCTTAAGTTGAATCTGTATGTAAGTCGGAACTGGCGTCCAGATTCAGCCGCTGCTGAAACTGATCAGTTTCAACAGCGGCTGAATCTGGACGCCAGTTCTGACTTATATACGGATTCAACTTAAGAACCCCAGGCATCCCCAAGTCAGCTGCTGCTGAAACTGATCAGCGGCTGATTCCAGGAAGCCCGGGGCAGGGGCTTCCTGTAGTCAGCCACTGGTCAGTTTCAGCAGCGGCTGACTTGGGGACGCCTGGGGCAGAGCAGCTGGGGTGCTGCTGGGTTGCTCCAGTAGCGCCGCCGCTCCTCGGCGCTACTGGACCAACCCAGCAGCACCCAAGCTGCTCTGCCCCAGGCGTCCTGATTAAGCCGCTGCTGAATCTGACCAGCAGTGGCTGAATCAGGACGCCTGGGGCAGAACAGCTGGGGTGCTGCCCGGTTGGTCCAGTAGCGCCCAGAACGGCGCTACGGGACCAACTGGCAGCGCCCCAGCTGCTGTACCACAGGTGTCCGGAGCAAAGCCACGGAGCACGGGGGCAGCGGGACAGCCCAGACGCGCCGTGGCTGTCCTGCTGCCCTCGGGCTCCGTGGCTTTGCTCTGCTTTGCTCCCCGTCCCCCTGGTCTGCAGACCAGGGGGACGGGGAGCAAAGCAGAGCCAAGCCGGGGAGGACGCGGCCAGCTGACAGACCAGGGGGATGGGGGGTAGGGGGGCAAAGCAGAGCCAAGCCGCGGAGTGCCCGGCCAGCTGACAGCCCAGAGGCGTCTGGGCTGTCAGCTGATCGCGCGCTCCGCGGCTTGGCTCTGCTTTGTCCCCCCCCCGTCCCCCTGGTCTGCAGACCGGGGGGGAGGGGGCAAAGCAGAGCAAAGCAGAGCCAAGCCGCGGAGCGCGCGATCAGCTGACAGCCCAGACGCTGTCAGCTGGCCGGGCGCTCTGCGGCTTGGCTCTGCTTTGCCCTCCCCACCGCCGTCCCCCTGGTCTGCAGACCAGGGCGACTGGGGGGGGGGGGGGGGGCAAAGCAGAGCCAATCCTCGGAGCTCGTGGGCAGCAGACAAGGCTGTCCGCTGCCCACGTGTTCCGTCGCTTTGCTTCCTCTCCCTGGTCTGCTGGAGACCAGGGAGAGGAACGGCCCCGTTCGTAACTGCGGATCCGACATAAGTCGGATCCGCATAACTCGGGGACTGCCTGTATATAAAGATTCACATCCATATTATTAACTGACAAGGAACTTTCAGGTCAGAAAACAAAACAAAACAAAGAACCCTTTATCTATCTATATATTTTGGAAATGTACATCTATCTATCCATCTGTACGTCTGTTTGTTCAAGAACTCCTCAATGGTAAGAGGTAGAACCACCAAATTTGGCATACAGCTTCCTCTTATCATAGCTTAATGAAAGGTCAGGGATTGGTCAGAGACTTTAACAGGGATTTTTAAAATATAGCGTAATGGCAGTGTTACTTATTTTTCCATGATACAGTAATGTGCATTAGAAAAAATTCCTCATTATAAGGTTAAATACTACCATTTACAATGTAATTAGTTTTTCCAATAATAAGCATTTTCTTCATCTTCCTCAACAGAAATTAACAATAGTCCTTAGGATTTGAAAAAAAAAGTTTTAGCTACTGCCTTTTAGTACTTCTTGTACAAGTATGAAATCCAGGTTCATATTTAGACACAGCAGAAAGCTTGATCAGGAAAGATAAAAACCAATGTTTGCTATTGGGAAAAGCCAAACATTCCTTTAGTCTTGAATTTCAACTGTAACTCTGACTATATTACTAATCATCACCACTGTTTAATTCTAAAGGCCACCTAAAGTCTCACTTTTGCTTAACATAAGTAATTTGTTACAAACAGCATAGTCTGTATATTTCCAGTTTTGATTTGGTTTTCATGTCCACAACTGTGAATTTGTACATGAGACTGAAGAAAAGAGAAGATTTCATTTATAATAATAAAATTGCTGCAAGACAAGAGTGCTGATATCCACAGTTACTGTTCCCCCAACTTTGCTTAGGAAACTGTACTCTATCATTAGACAGAGCAAATATGAGCAATGTTTCTCAAAGAGGGATATATTTATTTGTCACTGGACTTTATCCAGATCCCCCGGAGAATAAGCAAACAAACAAGAACCATATTGCTAACTTTGCCAACTATAATAAATGAAACAACTTTTAAATTATACTAGTTACAAAATATTCCAGTTGAAAGCCTGACCACTACTTTTTTAGCATTATTTCTGACTAAAAAGTTTAAATAACATTTTTTAAAAATGATACAGAGCCTCTTTAAATAATGAGTAAAAGGAGGGGAAACAAAGAACAAGATTAGTACAGTAAACTTCCAATAATCCGGCACCTTTAGGACCCAGGAGGTGCCGGATTATCAGATATGCCGGACTATTGGAAGGGGGGACTATGAGGAGTCTGGGGTGGGGGGATCCCACCCCAGATCCCTCATAGCCCCCCCTTCCAAAAGTCTGGCTCTGCCCCAGGCATCCCCGATTCAGCTGCTGCTGGTCAGTTTCAGCAGCGGAATTGGGGACACCTGGGGCAGAGCAGCTGGGGTGCTGCCAGGTTGGTCCCATAGCGCCGCTCCATGCCATGCGCCCATGGTTCCTACAGACTTCAAATTAAATTGTGGATATTTAGTATGACTAACCATCAAATGGTACATACAGTTTTGTCCACTCTATATTACAATTCACATAATTTCGTCTCAAAATTCTCAATGTTACAAATGGCTGCAGTTATTCATTAAAGTAAACAAAAAAATTATCACAAGTGTTAATATGACTGAACTGAACACGTGCTTTATAACAACTCCTTTCCATTCCTCCGACACCTGTATACTTACTCGCTAATTTCACTGCAGTGACAAACTTCATTGAATTTTAGCAATTAAAAGGAATGTACTGAAAAAGCTGCACAATTTGTTTCTTAACATACATGGCTCAATTTTGCAAGCCAACTGCCATAGGAGCTGCATGTACAAATTTCTCACTGCTTATTTATGTTCTAGAATAGAATTATTACTTCATGAAAAAAGGAAAGGGGTCGCTCTGACAGGAAAGAGAACAAGGATGAGCTCATATATTTTTTCCATTTTTGGTTTTCAAAGAGATTGAAAAAAAATGAGATTTTTTTAAAATTAGAGTTCAGAATGAGACCTAGTTATAATTCTACAATTAGTCTTCTGTGATCTTGACATTTAAAATATTGCTATTAAAAATCACTTATCTTAATTGTAGACACCAAAGGAGAACCTTTTGAATATCAAAACAGAAACTGACCCACAAGATTGTAGATGGGAAACTCTTCAGCTCCGGGCTTCTCTTCACCTATATTTTTACAGTTGTGGTGGATAATCTGGGGCCCATTAGGGCTCTGTGTGTGGGCCATAAAACATTTTGTTTATACTTGCCCGTGCACAGAGTTACCATTCTGTCAGTTTTGTCCATGTTGTTTTTTTCCTACCAGTATTACTGAGGTGACACGCACATAAAGCAAGGGCACATGAAGTGAGGTGCATGCTGATTGCACACAACATTGACTGCGACAGCCATATACTCCCTCTGCAGCCAATCAAAGTGCTGCTACAGTTCAATCACCACTCACTGCAAATTCTAGGTATGCAAGCACAGTTAGCAAAACTACCCTATTCCGGGAGACCATCTTGGTTATGAAAATCTTGAGATGAATGAGAGCATCTCATGCAACCCATTGATGTTGCTCAATGATGCTACCATGGTCTAAATATTAAATACTAATTAATCTATGCTCATCCATAATTATCACGAGATATTACATCAATGTCCTTCAGGTACTCTTTGTTGATCTCTCAGGACTCGCCTGTTTTCTTGGGATTTTTGCTCTTACTTTCTGTAACTGCTGCTTCCTACATCAGACTAGAGGTTTTGATTATACTTTGTATAGCGCTCAGTTGTGCCTATGTCAGAGCATATCATACCACTCCAGGCTTCTGAAGCATCAAAGGCTGGCTCTTCATATAAGGAGAGTGTGGTGCAAATACCTCACTGTGGAATACGTTCTAAATATATAAATACCACAGTAAAGTCAACAATATGCACAAAATTGTACAGGTTGGACTGTCATGGTCCAACACTCTCGGGACCTGACCAGTCCTAGATAAGGAAGTTTTCCAGACTGGGGGAGGTCTGGGAATGGGGAGTGCCAGCGTCCCCATTGAGCTCCTCTCTCCTGACACCTAGCACCACTGCCCGTAGCCCCGTAACTGTGTCGGCCCTGCAGGCTCTGTGGCCCCACAAGCTCCGGCAGCCCCTTAAGAGGTAGTGCAATGTTTCTAAGATTTGGGTGCTTGTGCATTCTCTCTCTCTCTCACACACACATAATTCCAACCCCCATATACTATCTCTGCAGAGTTGGGGAGAGGAGAGACAGATCAGGACAGCTTTCCCTGTCTTAAAGAGACAGCACATGGCTTCTCAAACTTACTCAACAGCCACCAGCACACACACATTCTTTGTCACTGTCACACACACCCAGTCTGTGTCATGCTGTCTCTGTGTGTGCGGGCACACAGTCACTGTCTCACACTAAGGATGTTAAATTTTGATTAGTTGATTAATCTAATAGTCAAAGTAATTTGCATCAACTATTTGATAAGTTGAAAAAGGCCCCTCCACCTTTGAAATGCAGCAAGAGCCTGCTGGCTCTGGTTACATTTCAAAGATGGAAGCACTGCAGGGAGCTCAAACAGTCTCCCTGCTCCCTGCTTTTGAAATGTACAAGAGCCCTCCCAGAGCTCTTATACATTTCAAAAGCAAAGCACTGCAGGAACGTGAGGCCAGCAGGGGACTGAGTCCCCTGCTCCTGAAGCTTTGCTTTTCAAATGTATAAGAGCCCCTAGCTTGCCCCAGGTTCTCCACAGTGCTTCTGCTTTTGAAATGTAGCAAGGGCAAAGCAGAAGTGCCACCAGTTCCCCGCTGTGCCCCTGTATCTTATTCCCACAGAGAAGGTGCTGAAGGGAACCAGCTTTTAAGCTGGCTCCCCCCAGCATCAGATCTTGCTCCTCCCTGGGCTGCCTCTCTGACAGATAGTTAACTAGTTGTCTAGTCGCTTACATCCCTACCTCACATACTACTGCACACACTCTCCCAGTCTCTTTGCCACATTCTCTTAATCTCTGTGCCACACACACTCAATCTGTGTCACTAAATCTGTTTCACACACAAAGTGTCTTTCTTTCACTCTCACACAATCTCTTTCTCTGTAGCACTCATCCCTGCACTAAGGGCTTGCCTTCACTCCAAATTTAATCTGATTTATAACTCAAGTACAGCCACCAACTACACACAAAATCCCTTACCTGGAATGTGGTTGTGCTTTTTACTTGAATTGTCTGGCCTAGCAGGAGATATAAGCTAAAGCCTATGTTATCTAGCAAAACTACTCTACAGTGTGGATTCAGGCTAGCGCCACTAACTGCTGGTAGTCCTCCAATGCCTTCCCAAAACTCCCTCTGGATACCAGAAAAGATGGATAAGTTCTCCCACAAATCACTGAGAAAGAATTCACAGAGTGGCTCAACTTGCTGCAGTGCAAAGAGCTATGGGATGTACCCCTAGAAGTGTTAGGTGCCATACACATGGGAGTGCAGCATCCTTTGAGTGTTATATCACAGTATGGTTTCTTTACTTCAAGCTAAGATAACTCAAGAAATAACTCAAGTGAAGATAACTTGAGTTAATGCTGAAGTGAAGATACCCCCTACCTGTATGTTCCTCATTTTCTGTGTACCCAACTTGAGATTCTTGATTTGATTTGCAGAAGTGCTGTGCACTCATGGCTGCAAACTGAAGTCAGTGGGAATAGAGCAATAAATATACCAACTGCTATATAAAGCTAAGTACACTGAAAAAAATTAGTTTGTAATCCTGTCAGACTGAGCACCTTAAAGTAAAAAATGTTCACTGATTTCCTCTCTATGTACTTATCTGTAAAATGGGAATAACAAAAGCCCCTCACGTAACACCAATGTTGTTAAAACAAGTTAATTAATGTTTGTAAAGCACTCTGATATAGTGTTGAGCACATGGAACAGCCCAGGAGGAATTTAATAATTGCATTCAGTGCAGGCATTGAATTATGTGCAATAAATAATACAATAATGTACTGAACAATGAAGATAAAAAAATATTGAATAGCTGCTGATTTAATGTGCACAGAATGAGGCAGGGATCCTGGGAAAAAGAGAGCATGTAGTTAAAAACTATCGCATCTCTTGGGAGAAAGAGTTTGGGGGAAGGGATGCAATGTGGGAGCAGGGCAGGAAGAGTCAGAGCTTGGGGGAAGGGGTGGAGTAGTGTGGGGCTGAGCAGAGTCCAGAAGAGACCGAAGGGGAAAGGGGCATGAGAGAGAGGGGAGAGTGTCCCCGCACTCCCCTAGGAATGGCACTGCCTGTGTAGCTAATTTGTTGAATCAAATTCTTGTTCTCAAATGAACAATATTATAATCTTTCTACTTGTGCTAACTCAGAAAATAAGAGCTGGAAAATTGTTGGGGATTGGCAACAGTAATGTTACAAGGCTCACCATAAATACAAAGTAACACGTTCAATTATAAACTATAGCAACTGATTAAAGAAGCTACCATAGTGTTTGAGGAATCTCAAGACATAAAGTTAGTAGCATATTGACAAGAAGGCAATTAATAACAATGATCTGAGGGTCTAACTCTGCTCTCAATGGCAAGATGACAGTGCAAACAGTGTCAAACTTTTTCAAGGTATTTCTTTCTCTACTTAACTAATTTTCTGTACAAGTAGTTTCCATTTTACTAACAAGTTAAAAATAATCACTCATTTTGGGACTTAATTCTTCACAGAAAATCAACATAGGGAAATAGTTGCATGACCAGAACTTTGAACAGTGCCATTAAAGTACAGTTGTAGTGAAGAAATCATTACAGGCAGTCCCCGAGTTACGTGGATCCGACTTATGTCGGATCCGCACTTACGAACGGGGCTTTTCTCGCCCTGGAACTCGCGGGCGGCGGGACCACCCAGACGCGCAGTGGTCCCGCCACCGCGTCCTCCGGGGCGAGAAAAGCTGCTCCGGGTGTCCCTGGTCTGCTGGGGGGATCCCCAGCAGACCAGGGACACCCCGAGCAAAGCCACAGAGGCGGCGGGGTCCCGCGCCTCCAAGGCTTTGCTCCGGAGCAAAGCCGCAGAGGCGCGGGACCCCGCCGCCTCTGCGGCTTTGCTCCGGGTGTCCCTGGTCTGCTCGGGGTGTCCCTGGTCTACTGGGAGGGGTCCCCAGCAGACCAGGGACACCCCGAGCAAAGCCTCCGCAGCTTTGCTCCGGGTTTCCCTGGTCTGCTCGGGGGGGGGGGGGGCGCAGCTAGTTCACCTCCCCCACCCCCAGCACACCAGGCTTTTGTTGTGGATGCCTGGGGTAGAGCAGCTGGGGTGCTGCCGTGTTGCTCCTGGGGGGACCTATCCGGCAGCGCCCCAGCTGTTCTGTCCCAGGCTCCAGATTCAGCCGCTGTTGAAACTGATCAGTGGCTGATTCCAGGAAGCTGGGGGCAGAGCAACTCTGCCTCGGGCTTCCTGTAGTCAGCCCCTGGTCAGTTTCAGCAGCAGCGGCTGAATCTGGAGCCAGTTCCGAGTTACGTACAAATTCAACTTAACAACAAACCTATAGTCCCTATCTTGTACGTAACCCGGGGACTGCCTGTACATTGATTTACAAACCTATTACATTATTAGGTATATCATTTATGCTGTTATTTATTTGGCATGCTGATGGCTTACTTGAAGCAGCTAAAAAAAAGTTATATTTTCATGTTATTTATAACATTTTCAAACTAATATTTCCTTTATCTCTTTTTGTAATCAAACAAAATATTTTAAACAATCATACACTGTTTAAATGTGACATTAAAAATTTCAAATGTTATTTTATTCTTACCTCAGAACTATAATCATCTGCTGTAGTAGAAATTTCACTGTCTGGCTAAAATAGGAGAAAAATAAAAATAGTTACAATGGTAAGCAACTACAAAACATTAAACATAATTTCTATCTAATTTTGTGCATTTTAACAGTAGCTAAAGCCACCTGATGAAGTATATATAGTTACAATACTCCTGTTATTCATTAAAATCTAAAAAACCCACTCCTAGTTTTCTAAGGCCTTGTCTATATATATAGTTTTATCAGCAAATGCTCCTAGTGGAGATTAAGAATATAAAATCCCATTTAATTGGTTAACTGGTTAAACATGATGTTAAATCAGTTAACTGCTTACAGGGTGTGTGTGGGAGCGGTTTCCAGGCTGCAGCGCCTCTGCCTCTCCACCTCCCTGTTCACATGCAAAGCTGAGCAGCCCCTGCCTGCAACACACCTGGGCCTCCCATGGACAGGGGCTGCTCTGGATGTCAGGAGAGGCCCCTGTCTGTGATAGTCCCAGACCTGCTGTAGGGGCTGACCAGGTGACCAGGGCAGCCCCTGCATGAGATACGACCAGGCCTGCTTCAGACATAGCCTGCTTCAGTCCAACGTGCTCAGGCTCGTCACAGATAGTGGCTGCTCTAGACGGCTGCTCCAGTCCCCTCCAATTAACCAGAAAACTATAAGCATCATACTTTAAGGGTGATGCTTACTAGATAACTTTTCACATCCCTAGTGGAGATGCAGGTTACATAGGCAAAAGAGTGATTTTGCTAATATAGCCAATATCAGTCTCCTTGCAAAAAATAAGCTAACAGGCAGAAGTGATATTACTATACATGGAAATGTTTGTAATCTTGCCCTGCCCTCAGATATGATTATGCAAAGCAGTGAACAACTTTCATTTCCACTGAAGTTAATTGTTTACACTTAAGGTCAAGTACCTAGGCTCTTATCCAGCAATCGGATCCACATGCATTCAAACAATTACAGAAATAAGGCCTCGGTTCTAAAATATGTCCAATGAATGATCTGATTTATTACCAGATGTGGTTATTAATTCAATACAAAGCATCAGTTTAAGTTTCTATCTAAAGGGTTATTTGTGTAACAAAACTTCAGAGGTATTCACATGAAACCAATGCATGGCCTGTTAAAAAATATTACTCAACTTTCCCAAAAGCTAAATGATGAAAGGGTATACTTTAAAACTTAATTCAATTCCGACAAAAATGGTGGAAGGTATATATCTTGGCACATATCCAACATTCTTAAGTCAATTAGAGTCTTTCCATTTATTTAAGTCAATTAGGGTATGTCTACACTACCCCGCTAGTTCGAACTAGGGGGGTAATGTAGGCATACCGCACTTGCAAATGAAGCCCGGGATTTGAATTTCCCGGGCTTCATTTGCATAAGCGGGGAGCCGCCATTTTTAAAACCCCGCTGGTTCGAACCCCGTGCAGCGCAGCTACACGGGGCTCGAACTAGGTAGTTCGGACTAGGCTTCCTATTCCTATTCCGAACTACCTGGAACGAGGTGTACCGGTAGTTCGGAATAGGAAACCTAGTCCGAACTACCTAGTTTGAGCCCCGTATAGCCGCGCTGCACAGGGTTCGAACCAGCGGGGTTTTAAAAATGGCGGCTCCCCGCTTATGCAAATGAAGCCCAGGAAATTCAAATCCCGGGCTTCATTTGCAAGTGCGGTATGCCTACATTACCCCGCTAGTTCGAACTAGGAGGGTAGTGTAGACATACCCTTAGAGTCTTTCCATGGAGCAAGCCATGTTAGTTCATTCATTAATTACTATCAGAGAGATCTTCAAAGGCACAAATAATAGTTAGATGCCTAATTTCCATTGACTCTGAATGATGAAGTATTCTTTTGAAAATCTCCTTGAATGCCTATAGAACCCTTCTGTTTTTTGCTATTCAAATGCCATGATTTCTATAATTTTCAAAATGTAAATAAAATATGTAACTTCACATGGAAATAAAATTCAAAATAGTTATATTTAAAGGGTAAAAAAACTTTTATTTAAATATGAAGAATTATACATAGAGTCCAAGAACAGAAAGGACCACAGGCCATGTTTTAGAATCTGTTAATGCATGACTAAAAATTACTCACTCACTTGGCACCTACTAAAAAGAAGTTACTCACCTTGTGCAGTAACAATAGCTCTTCGAGATGTGTGTCCCTGTGAGTGCTTCACTCAGGTGTCAGTGTGTCCTTGTGCTAGCGATCAGAGATTTTTAGCCTAGCAGTGCCTTTCCATGCTGCACAAGTGCAGTAGCCATCTCATGCTGTCTTCATCCCTTAGCTAGGCGCACAGCATGGGTCCACCTCTGTTCCTTTTCTACTGGAAATCCTATCATGGACTCCAAAGTAAAGGGGAGAAAGGAAGGGTAGTGGAGTACCCACAGGGACACACATCTCAAAGAACTATTGTTAGTGCACAAGGTAAGTAACTTCTTCTCCTTCGAGTGGTGGTCCTGTAGGTGCTTCACTCAGGTGGCTAAAAAGCAGTACCCATGGTGAGGAGGTGGGTATTTGGAGTCATCTACTGGAAGAGGCAAGGATGGCATCGCCCACAGAGGCGGTAGGTAATGGTCCTTGCTGTAACGTGTAGTGTTGTGCAAAGGTATGTGAGGAAGACCGTGTAGCTGCTCTGCAAATGTTGACCAGGGGGACATTATGCAGAAAGGCAGCCGACATGGTCATCTCTCAGGTGGAATGTTCGGTGACTGTCTGCAGTGAAACTTTATTTTGGAGCCTGTAGCAGGTATTTCTGCAATTTGATATCCACCTGGATATGCATTGTGAGGAAATGGCTGTTCCCTTGCCGGGATGGATTTAGATATAAAAAGTCTATTAGATTTTCTAAAAGGTTTAGTTCCATCTATGTAAAAAGCGAGTGCCCTTCTTGCATTAAGGGTACATAATATCATTTCTCTTGAGCAGTCATGTGGGTTAGGGTAATAAGTGGATAGGAAAATGGGTTCATTAACGTGGAAATCAGAAATGACTTTTGGTAAAAATTTAGAACGTGGTCTGAGACTAATCTTATCACTGGTGAAAAGCAAACAGGTGGAAGCACCAGGAGGGTTGTGATTTCACCTATGCGTCACATGGATGTGATTACAACAAGAAAAGACACTTTCATGGCCATGTGCTGCATTGAGGCCATCACTAATGTCTCAAAGAGTGGTCCTGTCAGTGAGTCCAGCACGAGATTGAGATTCCATGGTGGAACAAGTGGGTGTATATGTGGACGTGCTTTGGATAGACCAGTTAAGAACTGTATGGTAATCGGATGAGCAAACACCAAGACATTGTTTACCAGTTCGTGAAAGATCGTGATGGTTGAGAGATGAACTCTTATGAAACTGATGGAGAGTCCTGCGTCGCAGAGGTCTATTAAGTATTCCAGCACGATACATATTCGGGCAATATGTGCTTTTAGATGGTGCTGATTGCACCATTTCTGAAACCACTTTCATTTGTTTTGATAGGTGTACCTCATAGAAGGATGATGACTGCAGCGGAGGATCTGTTTTACTCTGAGAGCAAGTTTGTCATTCTGAAACCATGAAGAAACTAGGTGGAGAGCTTCAGAGCCTGAGGATTTGGGTGACACATTCATCCATTGTGTTGGGTTAGGTACTGAGGACTGACTGGAAAGGGAATGGGATTGGCAATCGATAGGTAATGGAGGTAAGGAAACCAATCCTGTCTCGGCCGGTATGGAGCTATCAGCATGACCTTCACTTGGTCTGCTCAGATCTTGTGGATTACCCTGGAAACCAGGGGAATTGGGGGGAATGCGTATGACAGAGGGCCCATCCATGGTATGGTGAAAGAGTCTCCCACCGAGTGCTTGCCCTGGCCTGCTCTCAAACAGAAGTGGTGACATTTGTGGTTGATTTTTATAGCAAAAAGATCTATGACCAGAAACCCCCACTGTCTGAATATGGGCAGGATGATTTTGAGGCTGAACTCCCACTCATGTTGTTCAGAAAAATGTCTGCTCAATTTGTCTGCCATGGTATTTTGTTGGCCTGGTACATACATTGCCATTGGTGTGATGCTGTTCTTCATGCATCAGTTCCAAAACTTGATTGCCTTGGCACATAGTAAGCATGATCAAGTATTCCCCTGTGTATTGATGTAATACATACATGGAGTGTTGTCCGTGAGGACCCGTATAATATGGCCATGGATAAGTAGTAAATGGAGAGAGGTGTTGCAGACTGCCCTGACTTCCAAAATATTGATATGCAGTCTCTCACCTCTTGATGCGACTATCTGCCCTGGACCATATGATGTTCACAGTGAATGCCCTAGCCCAGAAGGGAAGTGTCTGTAGTATTACCCATGAGGGATCTTGTCGGTGGAAGGGTACTCTGGAAAGGAGATTGCGAGGACAGGTCCACCACCGCAGTGACGTCAGCACCAACGCCGTAGGTGTAACTCGTTTGGCAAGGCTGTACTGATAGGAGATATACACTTCTGCCAGCCAGGCCTGTAGACACTTCGTATGTAGTCTCACGAGAGGTACCATGAAAGTAGTGGCTGCCATGTGGCCTAGGGCCTGAAGACATGTGTGAAGAGTTATCACTGGGACTTAGAGAACTTTGTCTATTATGATGCATGAGGTCTGAAAGCAGTTTAGAGGAAAAAGGCTCTGGCCACGGTAGCGTCTGGTAGTGCCCCAATAAATTCTACTCTCTGGATGGGATCCAGAGATTTCTGTATGTTTATCAGAACACCCAGAGGCAGGAGAAAACATCTCAGGTAGTATCTGTCATGATTATTGTATGTTGTCAAGAAATCCCCTTGATTAGACAGTTGTCTAGGCACAGGAATATGATAACAGCCTGCTTTCTGAGGAAGGCCATCACTATGGCCAGAGTTTTGGGAAAAATAGGTGGTGCTGGTGATAGCCTGAAGGGGAGGACATGGTATTGCTAATGTTCTTTGCCAACCATAAACCAGAGGAATGCTTTGTGGGCAGGGTGTATTGTTATATGAAAATATGCGTGTTGGAAGTCCAGGGCTGAAAATCAGTTTCCCCTCACCCAGTGCCAGAATGATAGTTCCTAAGGTCACCACCCTGAACTTGTTGTTGTGGACAAACTTGTTGAGTCTCCTGAGAGCTAAAATGGGTCTCCATCCCTTGTCTTTTTGGAAGTAAGGAAATAGTTGGAATAGAGCTCTCTTCTGTTAAATTTGGATGGAACTCGCTTTATGGCCCCTAGGCTGAGTAGTTTTTGAGACTCTGCTTGTAGAAGAGGCTCAAGAAGAGGGATGGGGAAGGAGGGTGGTTAAGGAGTATAGACGTAAAAGGGATAGTTTAGCCAGTTCTTATGTTCTGAAGGACTCATTGGTCCATAGTGAGAGCCCACTGGTGGTAAAAGGGGTCAATCGATGGAAAGTGTGGATAATGTACACTGAATCTGCATGGTAGTCACTCAGGCCCTTGACCACACCTTCAAATTTGCTGTTTAGGTGCCACCAATTGAGGGGCGGACAATGGGTATCTTGAGATCTTCTGTTGGGCCATTATTTCAATCTGTTATCAAAAGGCCTCTGATGTTGTCTTTGGCAGGAGGTAAACCTTGACCTCTGGTATCTCTTTCTCTTATTGGGCAGCGAGTACATTCCGAGTGTTCGGAAGGTTGTGCATGAATCTTTCATTGAGTGGAGTACTTCATCAATGCTGGCTGCAAAAAGCTGACTTCTATTGAATAGCAGATCTTCTACTTTGGTTTGTAGTTTCCTGGTGACACTGGATGATTGCAGCTATGAGGTGAGGCGCATGACAACTGCTGTTGTGGTTGATCTGGCTGCCGTGTCTGTTACATCCATAGATGCTTGAAGTGCCATTTGGGCGATGAATTGGACATCCTTCTTAATGGACTGCAGCTGTTGTCTCTTTTGTTCAAAGAGGTCATGTAGCAACTTTTGCAACCTGGTATAGTTGGCATAGGTCTAATTGGCAAGAAGTGCTGTATGGTTGGAAATTCTAAACTGGAGGATAGATGAAAAATAGATTTTTCTTCCAAAAAGGTTGAGTCTTTTATGTTCTTTGTCTTGGGGTGTAGACTTGAATTGTGACTGTCTGAAGCGATGACAGACAGAATCTACCACCAGAGAGTTCAGCTGGTAGTGGGAGAAAAGAAAATCCATCTTCTTAGCCAGGACAAAGTACTTTACTATTGGCCCTATGATATGTGCTGTTTTTCTTGTACCTCTTGTGGGAGTATGTCTTTTGACTGTGCTACTCTTTTAAACAATTCCTGAAATTGCTTCACATCATCAGCAGAGCGAGAGGAGGAGAAAGGAAACACAGCCTCGTTGGGCCACGAAGAGGACTGCAGAGGTGGAAACTGTCTGTCGGAGTCAGACTGAAGTAAGTCATCTTCCTCTGCAGGACCTCTCTGAATTGTGACTGAAGGTGATGGCAGGGGATGGATTGGAAAAGATTAAGCAGTTTGTGGAGGAGACTTTGCTGTTATGTGTGTTGAGGTGGCCACAGTCGATTCTCAATATCAGTGCCAATATGATGCCAATTGTGATATTGGCCCCATGATTCCCTGGGTGGCCACTGTCATTGGTATTGTTGAGGTGGATAAGTCCATGGGGGACTGAACCAAGGGTATTGTAGATGGTGGTAAGGTGGTCAGTGCCTGTTTGAACGCCAGGAGCTGACTGAGCCAGTTGGTGATGAGTGCTGGAAAGAGAAACAGCTCCCATGTCTGGTGCCAGGCCCAGTGCCTAGGAAGGATAGGGAAGAGTAGAATGAAATATTCTCAGAATGCTGGTTCAGGCTAGATTCCTCAAGTTTCAAAGAATGCAGAGGTGTCTTATCTGTCAGAACCGGTGAAGAAGGCATTGATGGTTGTGATGTTTGGTGCTGGGGTCCTGTTGTTCTGTGGGGTCTCGGCTTTGGTGCTTGCGGTGCTGGAGCATGCTTTGGTGCTAATGTGCACTGGGACTCTGAAGGTTGTGACAGTGCTGGCGGGACTGTTGGCACCAGGGGAAGCAGCATGTCCACCTTCGTCAGTGCCGGTGCCACTAGTGTAGAGGTGGTACTCTTTCTCTTAGGTTCCTACTTGGAGCCTTTCATTGGTGCCGTTTTCCATTTTTTCATGGTGCTGAAGGTAGACAGCACTGGGGAGCATGCGACGTGCAAGGTTGATGGCATAGCCGGTAAGGACCGTTCCGGGGAGGCTGGGGACTTACGAGAGTTTCGTACGGGCAATGAATTAGCCCTTTTCCTTGGAGTTATAGGTGCCAAAGGAGCAGTTGTCTTTGTTTTTGACAGTTGAAGAGATTTCTGCCACAACAAATTTTGAAGACTCAACTCCTGGTCTTTCCTGACCCTGACCGTCATACTCTGACAGTGTGGGCATTTCTGCGTCACATGGCCTTCACCAAGGCACTTTATACATGAGGCATGCCCGTCTGAAGCAGGCACTGAATCTCTGCATGAGGCACATTTTTTAAAATCAGGAGAACCTGGCACACTGGTAAATTAGGAAGAACTAGGAGAAAGGGGAAAAATGGCAAGTAACGTTATTTTTTAAGAAAAAGGAAAGGAGAACTAACCAATGACTACAAATACTAAAACCTATGAACAAACTAACTAATTTTTAAAGATTTTTCCAGTGAGGAGAGCACTGCTCGAGAGTCCGTCTTCTGCCAAAGACAGTAGAGAAGGAACTGAGGAGGACCCGTGCCGTGTGCCCAACTAACAGATGAAGACAGTGCAAGATAGCTACTGTGCATGTGTGGTGTGGGAAGGAAGTGTAAAAATCACTGATTGATGGTGCAAGGACACACCAATACTTGAGTGGAGCACACACAGGGACACCACTTGAAGGAGAACATTCCGAGTAAGTTCAATTTATGATAATACTGTCCTGAGACCAGACTAATTTAGCAAGGTTTCCATTGTGGAGTTTCCAATGGACAACTATTTTAGAAGGTGGGATTTATATTCTGAGGAATAACTAAAGGGTCTGGTAATGAAAACTACTTGAAGATGGAAGTGTGCCTGAATTCTGAGCAATATGCCTTCTTAGCTTCCCATAGTAGTTGTGCTACCAGAGAATGTGCAGACAGCCACTGAACCAGACACCTACTGGGTGGTGTTCCATAATGCCAAAGGAAAACATCCTAAACAAATGCTGATCCAGTCAACATTAACCTTGGCACTGAAACCACATGGAATTACTGGAAGGAAGAAGGGATGTGGCAAAGAACTAGTGTTGCCTCAGCCACGAGTATGTAAGTTAAAGTAGACCATCCTGGCGCCTTTAATTTTTTCCCCATCTTTTTGAGATATAAATTTTAACAATTTAGCCTGCCATTTAAAAAAATCATTACCAGGGGGCATCCAGCATTGAAAACACAGCTACTGCGGGCTCCCTGCATTGCCAAAGGGCCCCAGATACCTGGGAGCAAGATATGAAGGAGGCAGCAGTCCAGGTCTTGTACAACAGAGAGCTCCTTCCAGGACTCCAGTGAGGAAGATAAGCTCCAGTACTGCTGAACTGTTTTTGCCTGGAGATGACTCCCAAACATCTGTCTGGTGAGGGAAAGAGCAGGGCTGTAAGAACAGAACTGAGGTCAACTCCTTGGACGGCCACATGGACAGTAACACTTGATCCCTGAAGGTGCACGGTGAGGCAAGGTCGAGTAGGCAGACAGAGCCAAGACTCTTGTCCAGAACTGGAAGGAGGAAGAGGACGAGATCCCATCCTGGGTCAGACCAATGGTCTATCTAGTCCAATATCCTGTCTTCTGACAGTGGTCAATGCTAGATGCTTCAGAAGGAATGAAAAGAACCAGGCAATTAATAAGTGACCCATCCCCTATCATCCAGTCCCAGCATCTGGCAGTCAGAAGTTGACATAGCTAGAGCATCCCTGACCATTCTGGTTAATTGCCACTGAAGGACTTGTCTTCAATTATCTTATCTAATAGGGATGTTAGATAATGTGTAATTGATAATCATTTAACCACATCAAATTTTAGCTGTTACATGACTATTCAATAGTCCCCAGGGGTGGGAGCAGAAGACAGTGCTCTCCCAGCTCCACTTCTGGGGAGCCCCCTGCCACCTCATGCTGCTGTGTCTGTATCAGAGGCAGCAGCACAGAGTGGCAGGCAGGAGGCAGTCCACGAAGAGAGTTGGTTTGGCTCCTGCCACCTGCCCCTGTCTGCAGGGGGAGGGGGAGCTGAGCTCTGTGGGAGGTAGCAGAGGGGGAAGAGGAGGACAGCTGGCTCCACGAGGGCCAATATGCATGGGGAGCTTCCTGCGTGTATCAGCTCCCACCTGCTCCCCTTGCCCTCCATGCTGCTGATTCTCTATCAGAGGCAACAGCACAAGTGTGAAGGGTAACAGGAGCCGATGCTCATGGGCAGCTGGCTTAAAAGCTGCCTCCCTACAGGCATCAGCTCCCCTCCCCGCTGTCTAATACAGAGGGAGCAAGAGTGGGGGAGTGTATGTAGTCAACAGAATTAACCAATAAGCCCAGGCTTATCAGCTAATTGTTTAGTCGATTACACATTGAAATCCCTATTATTTAATTATTTATTGAATCCGATTATAGTTTTGGCCTTCACAACATCTCCTGCCAATGAGTTCCACAGGTTGATTGTGCATTGTGAGATGAAGTTCTTCCTCTTGTTTGTTTTAAACCTGCTGCATTTTAATAATCATTCAGCAATGGAGTGGCCTCTCCCATGGTAAGGGACTTGGCTTCCTTCTTGCAGCCCTGGCCAGTAGTCACTGCTCTGCTCTGCCACAACCATAGACTTTCCCACGTGTATCATCAGCCCAGCAGCCACTCAAGAAGTTCTCTGCAGCTGGGGTTGCCAGGTGTCTGGTTTTTGCCCAGACAGTTCGGTATTTTGGCCTTCCATCTGGTAAAAATAAACAGAGAATACCAGATATGTAAAATGTATTTTCTGTTTTCCTCAGACGGGTGGCCGGCAGCGTCTGCGAGGGCAGGGGGAATGAGGTAATTTAAAGGTGCAGCGGCCTTTTTTTTCCTCGAAAAGATGGCTGGCGGCATCTGCAAGGGTGGGGGGAGTGAGGAGCGCAGTAATTTAAAGGCACAGTGGCCTTTTTTTTGTTGTTGTTCAACCAATTTTTCCCTGCCTGTTCAGGATTTTGTGTGAAGATATTTGGCAACCCTATCTGCAGGCCCACTGTTGGGGGAATGAGGAAGCTCACCCCTGCCTGGGGACAGGACCACAAACAATGGAGAGCTCACTCTCATCCTCCTTGCAGTCCGGATTGAGGGTTTGCACATCAGGACCTCAGCCTTTGCTGCATGTTACACCTCAGGGATTGGTTGTCTCTATCCCTGAAGCAATGCATGGAGTCCTCTGAGGCCCCGCTCTTTTACCAGCTAGCAGTGCTGGGGGTCTCTATTCTGTTCTGGCAGGACTGCAGCCTTCCCTCTTCCTTGCTTCTGAGGGAATGGGTGTTGCCAGCCCTGCAGCAGCTCAGTGAGCCCTCTGCAACTCAGCTGTCATGATCCTGTTCCTTCATCCCATGACAGCAGGGGTGCAGAGGGTTTCCTGTGTTGCTGCAGAACTGGCGACACCCATTCCTGCAAGGGTGAATGGGAGGGGTTGCACTCCTGCTTATTTTTACTGACTTTTTTTTCCACTGATTTCAGCATTAGCTAAAATGACACTTAATTTGTCGGTTTATACCAAATCCTGCCAAGCTTATTACAGATCGTAAGTGGTAATCAGCAGGTGTGAGAATGTCTGAGCCTTGAAGTTGTTGATTTACACCCACTTATACATAATATGTGAATCTTTGACACCAAAGTATGACTGAATGGAAGAGTTAACCACGAAATTCAAATACAGAGGATAACAATATGTTCTAAATGCTGATTGGCTCCTGGGACACATACACAAAAGACTAAACTACAGTATACAGTAAATCTATATAAATGTTGTTATGTAAATGATGCTCTTCCTACCGCTGCAGTGGACAGTCATGGATCTTATTTATTTGCTGATTTCCAAATCAACAGGATTAATCTTTATTAGACAATTTGGTCTGATATTAGAGTTCTGAATACAATGTCTCCAGTACAATCAGAAGATTTGACTTTTTATTCTTAAAAAAAACCACAATTGTGAGAAATCCTGCGTGGGTTCTCCCTCTCAGTTTCAATGTGCAGTAACAGCAGATAATTTCTTAATTTGTTTGGCTCTGTCCCACTCTTTCTTAAGACAGAATGTAAGCATCCATTGATCCAGTGAATTTGAAGGGAACTATGACATACAATCTGAGAGATTCTCTGTTGACTGAGACCACATAGACCGTAATGATGATCAGGACTCAATACAGCATGAAAACAGCCTTTTCATTTTACTCCTTTCAGATTGATTTAGGAAGGCTTACAACTGACATTTGGCACCAGCAGCGACAAAGAGATAACCTCCTATTTTTGACTCAGTAACAAAAAATGTCTCAGATTAACTGAATCTAAAATAGAAAAAATATCACATTGAACCTCTATGGTTCAATTTTACTTTTCCCTGTATAATATACATTCCGTTTCTCCCCAACTTTTATTTCTAGAATGTTCACTCCCAGAAAAGACTAATAAAACAACATCTTTGATGTGTTTTCAATGTGTTTATGTCACTGATATTATATGGCAATAATGGTGATTATGCTTTTGGATTACACATCCTTACATATCCTAACAGCTCTGCGCTGTTGTTTCTGAGTTGCTAACTGAAGATACAACATGTTCTCTCATCCACCTGGGTAGACTATTGTAGATGTGCAATTTGTTTAAAGTTTTCAATTTCTCTTGTGGTTTACATTCTAGATCTAAATGTAGTGTGAGGGAATTCAGAGAGAGTGAGTGAGGGGGAATAGATACACTTAATATTCTCTAAATTTAAAGCCAAATCATCCTGATTTCAAAAAAATCCCATCAAGAAAATAACAAGCACCAGGAGTAATGCAGGCAGAAGCCCAGCAACAGAGTGGGAGCTATCCCAGTTTATTGTACCTAATGTAGCATGTACCTATGGGCAGATGGTGCATGTGTGCATTTGGTGCAAGGAGCCTCAGAGAAAAATGTACAGGCTTTGAAGATCAGAGTGGATGAACTGAGGTGCTAAGGGAGACACATAGATATAGATGAGACTTTTTGGAACACAGTAGAATGGTCCCACTTCTTTGTTGAGGAGGATGAAAGGGCTAAGGGAAGGAGAACATCCAATTGGGGCAGAGGGAAATGCTCCCATAGTTGGGACCTTCCTTCCAGAGGATGTTATGGTATCCTCTCATACTGAAGATACTAGAATGGGGGAGGAAACACCATTTATTAGGAAGAGACAGGTATTAGTAGGGCTCGCTGAACCGCAGTGAGCCCTGCTCGCCAGCCGCACTGTCCAGCGATCTGCGCATGCGCAGATGGTTGTGCGCATGAGCAGATCGCCCGAACCCGGCTCTTCTGGGTTACAATCTACTCACCACGAGCGAGTAGAATGTATTATTTGTCAAGCCCCGGGTATTAGTAATGGGGGATTCAATCATTAGAAACATAGACTGGGGAGTTTGCGATAACTGGGGGAAACCACATGGTGATTCAAAATGATTGTACTTTAAGTCCTTCTTTTACACATTTTTCCTTCTTTTATTTCTAAGGGAAAAAGCTTTCCAGCTTTTCCTCCTAATAATTTATTTGATCACCAATAAATCTGATTGTTATTGTCAGAGTCATCATCATGCTAATACATATGCCAAGTCATTTTGTGGATGACTTGGCATATAGGACAACCGATAAGAGAAACAGGTAGATTGTGCATACAAACATTTATCAACTAAAAGAACTTTACAATCCCTTAAAAAGACTGTTAAGGCCCAAAGGCTTGAGAGCACTTACAAATTGTACGTGTTCTTGAGATTATGCCAGAGTTCTACCCAACCATCTCCACTCTGAGCTCCCAAAGGCCCAATTCTAGTCACTTGTTCATGACTGCATAGGCAATTGGATCACATGATCTCAGATTCTTGGAAACCGATGTAACTCGGCCTGAGTTCCTTTCAGGTAGCACCAGCTGGACTTAATTGAACCTGCTGCATTTTTTCTGACATGCCACAGATTTAGAAAGGGAAAATAATGGTATAAATGAACACACAAAAATTAAAAACAGAGAAAAAAGCCCCAGAACGATAGTGTTTTTCTTCTGTTCTTGGGATAATGTGAAGAAGTTCATGGATTTAGAGAAAAAGTAGTGGCAGATAAATCTTGTTAACATTTCATCTATAATAAAACAGATTCCCAAGTCAACAGAACTACTTTTAAAAGGGATCATTCTTATGTCTCAAAAGAAAAGAGATGATGCTCCCAATGGCCCTGATTAAATTCCAAACAAATTCATGGATTCTAAGGCAGAAGAGGTCATTGTGGTCATCTAGTCTGATCTCCTCTACAACACAGGCCATAGAATTTCCCCAAAATAATTCCTAAACATATCTTTTAGAAAAACATCCCATCTTGATTTTAAAATTTGTCAGTGATACAGAATCCATCACAATCTTGGTAAAGTGTCTATCACTATAGTGCATGTTTTCTAATCCATTTAATCATTCTTGTGTCTCTTCTTTGACCCCTCTCCAATTTATCAACATCTTTCTTGAATTGTGGGCACAAAAACTGGACACAGTTTTCTTGTAATGATAGCACCAATACCAAATACAGAGTTAAAAAAAACCTCTGCTCCTACTCAAGATACCCCTTTGAATGCATTTTTCTTTGCCTGCCAGACCGATACAATATGCTTAACATTTCAGGGCTCTCCCTGTTACCAGCAAGTGTTTATTTAGTAGATATATTATTTATTTTGAAGGTATAACATACACCTTGAATTGCATTTTCTCTTATTAATACTGAAAAGTTAAGCTGCCTCTAACTTGACATCATGTATTTTGAAAATTTAACTAGCAAAACTGAATTTTTTTACGTCAGAAGTAACTGAACTTAAAAATGAAACCTGAACTACCTAACAAGATGCTGCAGATCTCAGGTACTAACCTTGTAAGAGTTAGAGAATGGTATGGAAATAAAATGTGCAAAATCAGGATAAATTTTGGCATGGACTGAAGCTGAAATTCTTTGATCTATTCTTAAGACATCTTACTAAGCACTCACTTGCCTTGAGAAAGTACAATCAGGAACTACTGATCCAACTTTATTTTGATTTCATTTATTTAAATCAAAGGGGCTTGCTGTATAATTTAGGTCCAAAATGCTGTCAGGTATGTGAGGCTGATCTTGGAAGAGATCAGCTTTTTAAAGTTTTTTTTTAAAACAATCTAGTACAAACAAATTACTAACCTACAGAGCAAATCATTGCCTTTGTGAGACAGGCAACTAGAGAGAAAGGAATTTAAAACAAACATAGGGCAGGCCCAGAGATTTAAATTATACGGTATACAAGAAATCCCTCTCCAGATCTCTCACTTTCCAAGTGGGGGAGTACAACTTTTCTCAGATAAAAAAATAGCAAGCAACTATGGTGTTAGGGCATAACAGATGAAGTTCAGAAGAGTGATATAATAATAGGAAAAGAAAGATTACTATTTCTTAATAGTTACTATAATGAAAGCTATAGTAATATTCAGGACTCTACCAAAAACAGACACAACTCTCCCCTCTTGTCACTATTCTTAAACGGACTCCTACATAACACTGTGAAGAGAAATGCCTGCCAGACTGTTACCAGCTTCTTTCAGGGGAACCATGATAACATGATTAAGGAATATTAATGATATCTGTGCCTTTCAAAAACCACAGTCTTCTTCAAGTAAAAGGTTCTGATGAGTTTTCCTAGTACATTTTGCTAATTAGAGGGATTAGATACCCTTTTAACCCTGAAAGAAAAAGGGAATTGGATATCTTGTGAAATTCTCCCGGGAAAAGAGCAAGAAAGCCCATAAATTGAAGTAGCCAACAAGACGGCAAATGTTAAACCATAAAGAAAACAAAATGATCCTAGTAAAATTCAAGAAAGGGAACGAAACATTTCAATCCTTTGAATAGATTCCCTCCAATCTAAGAAAAGGAACCCATACAGTAAAGAAAGAGAAACACTGATTCCACCTGCTTAGGTCCGCATCAAGAACTAGGGTTATTTCAGGACTCTATTTTTAAACTGGAGATTATAGTTCCACTTCATGATAGGAAAACTCAAATAAGAAAAATCACAGAAAGCTATGCTTTATTTTATCTATAACAATACTAGAAAGGAGTCCAGTCATGTCACAAAAATGTTATGTACACCAACTACTAAATATATTTTGTCGCACAAAAGCAAAAAACAAAGACATATTCTACTACAAAGATGAGGTAAGAAAGAACTGGAAATTCAGCTAGAAAATAATCCCTTGTAATGCTTCAAGTAATCTTGCCTTAGATCTTTATAGGATGTTGTGACATGACAGTAATGTTAGGTGAAAGAGTAGACAGCTCTTAGAAAATGCCTTGTAAATCCCAGTTGGAGAGATTAACCTGAACCCAGCTATTACTTTGGGCTGCACCTCCATCTGAGCATACTCTAGTCTGATTATCATAATATAGAAGTTTGTCTATCCATACACTTACAGCACTAAACAGTATGGAATACATAAAAAGCTATTTTGGCTTTTTAGCTCCTTCACCGATACTATATTGAAAGATCAAAGTTGGAAGATAAAGGTGAACTTCCAAATCAGTTCTCATTTAGCTTAACTAACATGGTCCTAATTGAAACTAAATGTAATGCAGCAAAAAAAGTTCTACATTTAACAGCAACTTCATTAAGATGAAACTCAGTGGTCTTTGGGGAAAAAACTACATATAAATAATTAGCAAGATTCAGATTATTAATTAATAGTGACAATATCTTATAAATTTTAGTTACAACCACCTCAAAAATTTTCAAAAACTTTAATATAAAGTTTGTTGCTGTTGTTTTTAACTTTTTAAATTAATTTTAGGCTCTATCCCATTCAGGACAAATGTGAATTAGAAGAATACTTGCATCAGTGATAGTAGCAGCTACAAAACTAATGTAGAACATATATTCAGAACATTAGAACGTAGAACATATATTCAGAACATTCAGAGCCACAAGAATTTGATTAGGTAGGTTTTTCTGTACTACTATATATGTGTAGATACTGCTCTTATTATTCCAACAGTTAATCTTTCCCTTTCCTCCCTGCATAATAGCCCCCTATCCCATTATTTCCTCCCACCCACCTCCATCAAGTTACCTGCCTCTTTCCTTTTTCCTATAATAAAATCAATCAAAGGAGAGACAGACTAGTCCAATATTATACCTCTTTCCTTCTTTTTCTTTCCTTTCTGTCACAATAAGAGAAGTCTCCTAAGTTGTTTCTCAAAACTAGTTTTTCTTGCCCTGACAGCTTCCTTCAGGACCCCTTCCTGAAGGAGGATGCAGCTTGTGATCCTCCAGTGGAAATACAGTTTACTGAATGGAGCAAACAGTTCAATTGTGTTACTAGTAGGAGTGGTTCTGAACACAGGAAACTGGGAATACAACATCAAAATTGAAATTTATAGATTACATTACTGTTCAACTTGCAAGAAGCCTCTGAAATATCTAGTTCATGAGTACAACTGCATTTTAGGGGATTCAACAAAAGCTAACAAAATAAAGAAGACAATTTTGGCCATGCTAAGCTTCTAAATCAGGGCTGGGCAAGATGTGGCCCTGGGCACTTTGTTCCTGGAGTTGTGTACCTTAAGCCGACCTGCCTGGTCTACTATAGATCAGGCCACCAAGTTTAAGGTCAGAAGGGACTCTTTTAAATGTCTATCTGTATATCAGAGGCCTTTAAATTTCACCCAGTTGACACAGTGTTGAGCCCTATCAATAAATTATGTTTGACTAAAGCCTTCCTTGGAGAAAGGCATCCAGATCTGATCTAAAGACATCAAACATTAGAGAATGTACCCAGGGCAGTTGGCTCATCCCCATTACTGTTAAAAATTGTGCATTATTTCCAGTTTAAATTTGTCCGGCTTCAGCTTTTAGCCATTGCTTCTTGTTTTACCATTCTCCTCTACATTAAAAAGCCCTTTGATACCCAAGAAGGTACTTACAGACACTATTCAAGTCGCCACTCAGTCTTATTTTTTATAATCTTTAAACAGATTGAGCCTTTTAAGTGTTTCATTTTAAATTATTTACTCCAACAGAATTGCTGTGGCTCTTTTCTGCACCCTCTGCAAGTTTTGAACATCCTTTTTAAAAAGTGGACACGAGAACTGTATTCAGTATACTAGTATCTGTCTCATCAATGCTGTAGGAGATTAAATTGCGTTCCTATTAATGCTTAGTAATTCTCCATCTATACATCCAAATATCACATTAGCCCCTTGTACCACAGCATCAACTGCGAGCTCATGTTGAGTTGTTCATTCACTATTGCTCCTAGATCCTTTTAATAATCAATGCTTTAGGATACAGTCTCCTATTTTGTGGGCATGGCTTGCATTCCTTGTTTCTAGATGTAAATCAATAGTACTGAATTTTGTCATGGGAACTCTTATCCAATCAGAACTGAACTGAGACTGCCAATCCATTTCACACTGATCATATTATGACCTTTAGCGAGTAAGCATTTTGAGTTACTAATGACCATAGTTATATTATCCCTGAACCATCCAATTCCTCCTCCTCATTAGTGTTTTCAAAATAAATTCAGAGTCACCATTAACCAGCAAAAGTCAAATTACTTTATGAATACCAGAAAAATGCTTAGTTTTTCGTTTGTTCTCTTTACCACTAACCACAACTGGACTTATCTAAAACTATAACAATGCAATATCAGTGACATACACAGCTGTGAGGATGGTACGTACAATCTGTATTATTGATAAGAAAGTCCTTGTACAGAAGCCAGCCCCAGATCAGCAGCATGGAGATGCAACCCTGGTTGCCCCAATACCCATTCAGTTTTGGACCAACAATCGGAGGAGCAATGGGGCCAAAACTGAGTAACTGATATTGTGGCTGGGTGCACAGAGTCACTCAGGTTTGTCCCCGGAGCCTGTTCATGATGTGGGGATGGTGGGATCAAAACTGAGTGGAGTTGCAATCCGACACATGAGGGTCACAGAGTCACTCAGACTCAGGTTGCAGAGACAAACCTATGTGGCACTGCTACCCACCCTGCATTAGGCCAGTGTTCCTCAAATGCAACCACCAGGGACTTTTCTTGTGGCCACAGCCCCCTGGGCTGTGATGGGGGAGAGGGCAAAGTAGTACTCCCGTCCCATTGCTCCTGCATGCACTGCTTTGGTGTTGGTTGTTGGGGTTACTAGCAGGGACTAGTCCTTGCCCTACTCTGGAGTGACTTGGGGCACAACACTGTAGAAGCAAGCAGCCAGTGAGATCTGCACCTTCCCAGGGGCAGTCGGACTAGGGTTGCCAGTTGACCGGTTTTGAACCGGACAGTCCAGTATTTGAGCTTTCTGTTCAGGAAACAAATTGAGAAAAAACAAATGAGAGAATATAAATGTCCGGTATTTTCTAAATAAGATGTAATGTAGATTGTGATGTAATGTCAAGTGTGTCCAGTATTTTTGTTGAAACCATCTAGCAACCCTAGGTCGGACTCAGACTTTGAGCTTTAGCCCTGCAATTTAGCAGGCTCTACACATGAGGCTTCAGGCTACAGTCCTGGCTCTGGCTGCACAACAGCAGGCCTCAGCTTTGGGCTCCATCCCTGGGCCTTGCCCTCCAATTACGAGACAATAGGCTCGGGAGCAGGGCTCCAGGCTCCAGCCCTCTGCTGCCTCCTCTCATCCCCTAGCCCATCTTTAAGTAGAAAATTATGTAATTGCTTAAGACCTGATGAACACTTACTTCAATGGTATAAATCTGGTCATGTTTAATAATTTCTCCACCACGTAAAGTTCTCATTATAGCAAAGTCGGCAGTAGCTGTTGCTCCTCTTTGACTGCTGTGTGTGGATGTCTCATCACCCTGTGACGGGTCAATATCAGGACCATCTTGTACCGATTCTTCATCTTTGGTGTTTGATGCCTTTTTCTTTTTTTTCTGCTTCTTGGATGCATTTTGCCCATCAGATTGTGCTTTCCGTTGCCTAAATTGGGCAAGCTGCACATAAAGAGAAAATCCTGTTAAGGTGAAAGTTTTCTTCTTTATTACTAATGACACCAATTATGAGAGCTTATGGACTGTTCTACATAAACCTTCTACTAATCTCTGAAGAAAACAAATCTGAGGTTAATGCTGCATATTCCAAATACCATTCAATACAATTTAATATAAACTTTAAAATAATGTTTTAAATGCACACTATGTAATTAGCATAATGAGAATTTAAAATAGATCTTTGCAGGTTTTATATCAGTAATTACTCACTTATTGGATAGCTATCAAGAAATTAAAAGATTCAAAGTTAAACATAAAGCACAAGTCAATAAAATAATCTTTGATCTCATTTTCTTAGGAAAACTTACATTTTTCTAGTTTTATAATAATTACCTTACATCCCATGAGACTATGGAACTCATTCTATCTGCTTTGAAACAACAGTGGAAGACTAACCGTTTTAATACCAAATAAGTAACACTGCACGCTTCAGAAAAAGTTAGTTTTAGAAATCAAGAAAATCAGACAAAGCCACTAACAAACCATAAAAGAAAGTAAAATACATCTTTAGGAAATAGTCTAACCAAAAAAAAAAGCAAATTACAAGATACTCTACCTTGTAGCAAAACATGATGATAAATAGTCACTGGTGATCCAGACACAGCACATTGAAAAACCAATTAGAATGTAAGCTATTCAAATACTGTAAGACACTGCTTTTTGCAGAGATTATCACTTTTAATCAGATATAATGGTTTACATGTGAAATCCATTTAGAATATATTTTTCTTAACTGGTACAGAATTTCAATTCAAGAAAAAATAATAAACCTGTTTTTTCCAAAAGTAAAAACAAAATGTAATGGACATCAAAATGCTATCCATCCTCACTTTTTATTATCCCATCTAAAAAGTCCAAAATGAATGAGTGCTGCAAATCATTTTACTTTATCAAACATGTACCTTTACAATAACAACATTTAAATAAAGTCCTAGACCTTCATATCTATTTTATATTCTTTAATACCCAAGTATGAGGCATTTTAATAAACCCACTGTTGATTTGGAAAAACATTCTATCAAATAATAAAAGAATATTGCAATTTTTGCTCATGATATTCACCAATCTAGAGAGCCAGGCTTCCATTCAAGCTCGTTGTCAACACTCAAGTGGGTCAATTAGGATTTCCAGTTTGGCAAAGATTTTGTTCCTGGTCTGTATTCTGTGACAGTGCACGCTGTCACTTCTGTGTTTTCTAATTGTCTTTCAACCTCAAGATTGCTGAGAAAGCCATAAATTAAGCATAGATGCTACATGCAAATGAACTAAGATTTCTTCCATAGCTAATACTTTTGTATCACTGCAAGAAAATATTTTCTTATTTCTCCAGCACAATCCTGCAGCCTCTTGTCCATTCTAGACTGACAATGTGGCATTCTCCCGCTGTGCTCAGATGGACCATGAGATTTGCTGAGCCAAAAATGCTCACCTACGTATTTAGCATTTTCCTCCACTCTGTCTTCATTATCTCCTTAATTAGTTTACATATTTAACAAGGCTTTTTATAATTTAAAAATAAATGCAACTTTTTAGTATTTCAGAACATCTGCAGAAGAGTAAGTACTTCTGTATTTTCACACTAAAGACAGAGGAATAAGAAATAGGATCCATTGTAGACTTATCTTCTTAATAGAGGGAAGATACTAATTCTCCAGCTCTTCATGAGCAATGTAAGCACGTAGTCGACAAGCACAGTGTTTCTCAACCTTTTTTTTTATAAAGTACCCCTTTTTCAAAAAAAAAAAAAATTGTAAGTACCTACAGTTTTCAGACACACACAATTTTTCTCTACCATTGCAACAAATTTGTTTAAACAACTTATTCATAGCTGGGTGGGTGATGAAATTTGTGGGTGTAAAAAGTACAAAAATAATAAAACGCTGTAAAACTTAAAACAAAAATTCAGTTTTCTCCAAATTTCAGTTGTGTTGACGTACCCCTCAGACTTCTCTCAAGTACACATAAAACAGATATCAGGGTCTTTCACAGAGAGAAAACGGTTACTTGCCATTTTAACCAGACTGACCATTCTCTCAATGACCTTAAAATATGCATATTGCTTCAAAGAGATTTTAATTCCAGACTTCAAAAAGAAGCCTCAGAACTGTCATTCATGATTAAATTTGACACTTTACTTATGGGCCTTAACAAAGATGCTAATTATCTCACCCATTACAAAGACAGCTTCCCCAATTATCACCCCTAATATCTGTATCTCACAGACACTAACCTTCCCCTCTCACCCCCCTCTGTTCTAAAATCTGATTTGTCAATTTTATGTGTGTTCACTTTTTTTTGATTGTATCACTTTGGTATATATGGTCGTGCCAATTTTCTTCCTCAAATTGATCTGAGGAAGTAGGTCTGGCCCACGAAAGCTCATCACCTAATAAATCATCTTGTTAGAACTATGCAGCACTTTAAAAACTGTCTTTTGTTTCAGCTAGACCAGACTAACACACCTTCCCTTATCAACTAATCATGTCGTTGAGAGAATTTTTATTGACTACACAATTAGCCAATTACCCGCCTCTTAACATCCTTACTCCTCACAATACTAATACATTTTCTGAGGGCTTGTCTACACAGCATGACAATGTGTACCAAAGGGGTTTGATTTGTAAAACATTCTAATTGACCTATTAAGACCCTGCTGAGGAGCTAAAATGGCAACTAGTTTTCATTAACATAGTTCTGTTTGAGACTTCATTTAAGCTCAACAAAACAGCTAACATCATTCTTGTCATAAGAATAACACCAAGTATTTTTAAATGTAACACTGGTACAAGTCGAAGGTTGTATCCTTCAGAAGTAACCAGTGAGAATTTTTTAAGAGAGCTAGACAGTGTCAGATATCAAGCATTCTCTTCCGAAACTTGATCCCAGCTTTAGGTAATGCAAAAGCATATCTTGCAAGTCTAACACTGTCTGTGCAGCTAAAGTTGCTACAAGAAAATGTAATTACAAGTTTCCTGGAAAACACACACACACTGATTCTAAAGTATGTCATCAACTCTACAAGGGATGAAACCTTACATAATAGATAAGAGGTAAATACAGCTTCATCCAGTGCAACTATATTCGGGTATGTCTACACCACCCTAGTTCAAACTAGGGTGGTTAATGTAGGCAACCGGAGTTGCAAATGAAGCCCGGGATTTGAATTTCCCGGCCTTCATTTGCATATTGCCGGGTGCCGCCATTTTTAAATGTCCGCTAGTTCGGACTCCGTGCCCGCGGCTACACGCGGCACGAACTAGGTAGTTCAGATTAGGCTTCCTATTCCGAAATACCGGTACACCTCGTTCCACACAAAGTTCTCTGGTTTGCCTCCTCTTGGATGCTGCCCCATATATCATACCGAATACAGTGACCATCTTGGTATCCATAATACTCCCATACTACAATAATCTGTTTAAATAGGGTTGATGTCCCTAGCTTCTGTTTGCCAGAAGCTGGGAATGGGTGTTGGGGGATGGATCGCTTGATGATTACCTGCTTTGTTCATTCACTCTGGGGGATGTGGCACTGTCCACAGTTGGAAGACAGGATACTGGGGTAGATGGACATTTGGTCTGACCCAGTATGGCTGTTCTTATGGTAGACAAGAATTTGGGAAAAAGTCTGTTTTTGTTTCTTCCACATTGTAGGTGAAACAGATTAGTGTCTTTTGAATAGCATAATTACTCACATGTCTGGTCATAGTTATGGCTATCTTGATGGAAAATTTGTAGTACTAAAAAGTATATACCTAGGAACAAACAAGATTTTTATTTTTATGGGGCAGTACATCGTGCTCATACCATAATAGCCACAATTAGGGTGTTGTTTTAGACGTGTTGAGCACCAGCAACTTCTGCTTATCATGGCAGATCTGGACTTGTTTTATCAGAGTGTGAAGGGGTAATAGGCAAACATAATTGAGAATCTAATTGTTAAATCATAAATTGAGTTTTTGTACTATATACGTGTATGATGATTCTTTTGTCCTGTTATCCATATAGTTCTTATTTCATGAACTTGCCAGATATTGTCTTGGGCCTGATATGTGGTAAAGATTGGTGTGGCGAAAGTAAATAAGGAAATCTTATTTACTTGTTCCCATAACTCACCAATCATGTTTTTATAAACCTCTATCATATCCCCCCTTAGTCGACTTTTGTAATCTGAAAAGTCCCAGCCTTATTAATCTCTCCTCATATAACAGCCATTCCATGCCCCTTATCATTTTTATTGCCCTTTTCTGAACTTTTCCAGTGCCAAGATTTTTTTGTTGTGATTATTTACCAGCAGTATGAGTAGGGAGGTAAGATTGTAGCCATTTAAACAGGTAACTGATAAGCATAAATTTATTGATTACCCAAATGGTTAACACGCGGCTCCCAGTGTGCACCAACTCCCAGTGTGCTGTATCACGGTATTTCTACACTGCAACACTATTTCGAAATAGCTAGCGCAATTCTGAAATAATTAGTCTGTGTCTACACAGCAGGCAGTTATTTTGAAATAGTGTCAAAGTACGGTCAAGCTAAAGGACTTCTTGCTCTGACTGCTGTAACCCTCATTGTACGAAGAATAAGGAACATTGGAGGAAGAGTGCTCTATTTCGAAATAAGTGCTGTGTAGACGCTCCCTATTTTGAAATAAGCTATTTTGAAACAGGATACATAATTGACATAGCTCAATTTGTGTAGCTTATTTCGAGTTAAGCCCTGCAGTGTAGATGCACGCTCAGCAAATTGTGTATCTTATTTCGATTCTATTTCAAAATAGCTTATTTTGAAATTTGGTGCATCTACACAGCGCCAAATTTCAAAATAACATGCTATTTCAAGACATCCCTTAACCCTCATGGAACATGGGTTACAGGGATGCCGAAATAGCATGCCTGTTATTTCGAAAAATATTTTGAAATAACATTCAGCTTATTAAGATGCAGGGTAGCTATTTCAGAATACCTCTGGTATCCCGAAATAGCTGTGCCGTGTAGTACATATAAAGATTGGTGTGGCGAAAGTAAATAAGGAAATGTTATTTATTTGTTCTCATAACTATCCAATCATGTACAGCAGGCATGTCAAACAGGCCTCTGGCGGGCCACATTCAATCCAATCAAAATTTTTTTGGCCCGCCACTACATTTTATGAAAGAATAAAGTGGGGCCACTGGCCGCTCAGAGCACATGGCCAAGTGCAGATCCCAGCCGTCCGGGCCGCTCTGCGCATGACACACGGTATGTGTTCACGGCCAGCCAGGCCACTCGGCACCGCAGTGATGGCTCACGGCTGGCCGGGCTGCTCAGGTTAAATGAGAAGGTTAGTTAAACAGAAATTAAAAGGTAGAGTGACTAAACTTTTCAGTGGTCCCCAACCTTTTGGGGCTGCCGGGCGCCCGGGGACAGGGCCGCTCACACGCCGGACACCCAGGGGCGGGCCCACACATGCGCCCAGGGGAAGGTCCGCACACATGCCTGGGGGCGGGACCACCCATACGCTGCGTCTCCGGAACTGGCACCACCCATGCGCCACACTCCTAGGGCTGGCGCTGCAACTATGCTGCACGCCCAGAGGTGGGGCCGCTCATACGCAGTGCGCCCGGGGCCGCAACAGCCCATGTCCCGTGCACCTGGGGGCGGGGCCACCACCGCCCATGCACTGTGTGCCCGGAGCTGGTGCCTGTGTCATGTGCCCAGAAGCCAGTGGCAGGGCCGCCCATGTGCTGCGCGCCTGGGGCCGGCGCCTCCCATATGCCACGCACCCGGGTTGGCGCCGCCCATATGTTGCAAGTCCAGGGTCAGCACAGCCCTCGCGCCGCTCACTAAGGAGCAGAGCCGCCCATGTGCTGCGCGCCCGGGGCCAGTGCCGCCCCTGTGCCACGCGCCTGGGCTGGCACTGCCCTTACGCCGCACGCTTGGGGCTGGCACAGACTTCGCGCCACGCACCCACAGGTGGGGCTGCCTAACCACCGCGCGCCCAGGGCCGGCACTAACCATGTGCTGTGCACCCGGGGCCAGCGCCGCCCATGTGCCCAGGGGCTGGCACCGCCTATGCACCGCGCGCCCGGGGGTGGGGCTGGCTTCGATCACTCGGCGGGCACACAAATGGCCTGGTGGGTGACCTGGCGCCTGCGTGCACCATGTTGGGGACCACTGGACTAAAGTAAAATACCTGCAAGCTGCATGGAAACTTTTCAAAGACACCATAATAGAGGCCCAAATTAAAAAACACTGTAGAAGAACTAAATAAGAGCCACCGTGGCTTAACAACCTTGTAAAAGAATCAGAGAGAGATAAAAAGGCATCTTTTAAGAAGTGGAAGTCAAATCCTAGTGATGTAAATAGAAAGGAACATAAACACTGCCAAATTAAGTGTAAAAATGTAATAAGAAAAGCCAAAAAGGAGTTTGAAGAACATCTAGCCAAAAACTCAAAAGGTAATAACAAAATGTTTTTTAAGTACATCAGAAGCAGGAAGCCTGCTAAACAACCAGTGGGGCCGCTGGACGACTGAGATACAAAAGGAGCATTTAAAGACGATAAAGTCATTGCGGAGAAACTAAATGAATTCTTTGATTCAGTCTTCACAGCTGAGGATGTTAGAGAGATTCCCAAACCTGACCTGTCTTTGCAGGACACAGATTAAAGTGTCATAGGAGGAGGTTTTGGAATTAATTAATAAACTTAACAGTAGCAAGTCACCGGAACCAGATGGCATTCACCCAAGAGTTCTGAAAGAACTCAAATGTGAAATTGCGGAACTATTAACTATGGTTTGTAATCTATCCTTTAAATCAGCATCTGTACCCAATGACTGGAAGATAGCTAATGTAAAACCAATATTTAAAAAGGGCTCTAGAGGCTATCCTGGCAATTACAGACTGGTAAATCCATCTGGGGGGAGGGATAGCTCGGTCTGCTAAACCCAGGATTGTGAGTTCAATCCTTGCGGAGGCCATTTAGCAATTTGGAGCAAAAATTTGTCAGGGATAGTACTTGGTCCTGCTGTGAAAGCAGGGGACTGGACTCAATAACCTTTCAAGGTCCCTTCCAGTTCTAGGAGATAGGCAATCTCCATTAATTTTACAATTTAACATCAGTACTGGGCAAATTAGTTGAAACAATAGTAAAGAATAAAATTGTCAGACACATAGAAGAACATAATTTGTTGGGCAAAAGTCAGCATGGTTTCTGTAAAGGGAAATCATGTCTTACTAATCTATTAGAGTTCTTTGAAGGGGTGGACACGGGGGATCCAGTACATATAGTGTACTTAGATTTCCAGAAAGCCTTTGACAAGGTCCCTCATCAAAGGCTCTTATGTAAATTAAGTTGTCATGGGATAAGCGGGAAGATCCTTTCATGGACTAAGAACTGGTTAAACGACAGAAAACAAAGGGTAGGAATAAATGGTAAATTTTCAGAATGCAGGGACGTAACTAGTGGTGTTCCTCAAAAGTCAGTCCTAGGACCAATCCTATTCAATTTATTCATAAATGATCTGGAGAAAGGGGTAAAGAGTGAGGTGGCAAAGTTTGCAGTCGACACTAAACTGCTCAAGGTAGTTAAGACCAAAGCAGACTGTGAAGAACTTCAAAAAGATCTCACAAAACTAAGTGATTGGGCAACAAAATGGCAAATGAAATTTAATGTGGATAAATGTAAAGTAATGCACATTGGAAAAAATAACCCCAACTATACATACAATATGATGGGGGCTAATTTAGCTATAACTAATCAGGAAAGAGATCCTGGAGTCATCGTGAATAGTTCTCTGAAGACGTCCAGGCAGTGTGCAGCGGCAGTCAAAAAAGCAAACAGGATGTTAGGAATAATAAAAAAAGGGATAGAGAATAAGGCAGAGAATATTTTATTGCCCTTATATAAATCCATGGTACGCCCACATCTTGAATACTGTGTATAGATGTGGTCTCCTCATCTCAAAAAAGATATACTAGCATTAGAAAAGGTTCTGAGAAGGGCAACTAAAATGATTAGGGGTTTGGAACGGGTCCCATATGAGGAGAGATTAAAGAGACTGGGACTTTTCAGCTTGGAAAAGAGGAGACTAAGGGGGGGGGGATATGATAGAGGTATATAAAATCATAAGTGGTGTGGAGAAAGTGAATAAGGAAAAGTTATTTACTTGTTCCTATAATATAAGAACTGGTGGCCACCAAATGAAGTTAATGGGCAGCAGGTTTAAAACAAATAAAAGGAAGTTCTTCTTCACACAGTGGATAGTCAATCTGTGGAACTCCTTGCCTGAGGAGGTTGTGAAGGCTAGGACTATAACAAGGTTTAAAAGAGAACTAGATAAATTCATGGAGGTTAAGTCCATTAATGGCTATTAGCCAGTTTGGGTACAGAATGGTGTCCCTAGTTTCTATTTGTCAGAGGGTGGAGATGGATGGCAGGAGAGAGATCGCTTGATCATTATCTGTTAGGTTCACTCCCTCTGGGACACCTGGCATTGGCCACTGTCGGTAGACAGGATACTGGGCAGGATGAACCTTTGGTCTGACCCAGTATAGCAATTCTTATGTTATTAATTTTTTACTTGTCTAAACAAAGTGTGACATACACTATGTTCTAGAAAAAGCTATAATATCAGATTACGATACTGTATTTACACTTAAAGACTACACAGCTGATTACTATATTTAATTGAACTTATTTCTCATGCAGAAAAATGAGGCCAGTTCAATGGCTAATTAGACTCTTAAGCACATAGAGACCCATCCTCTTATTTATATGCAAAAACCATGTACAAATTCACACAATACTGTATATACAACAACAGTACATTGAAGAAGAGGGTTCATGTTGAAATCAAGGTTTACAAAAGCTATTTAAAGAAACACCACAAAATTATCAGCAAATTAAAGACCTCAATTTTTTCCAGTCTGATTAATTTTAGTGGAAAAAATCAGGTTCTGTTTAAAAGTTTCCAATTCCATAAGGTAACATTAAATTGATGGTAGTAAAACTGCAAATTAACTCATGCACAGATTTTTAAAAATTAAGTACACAGGGATGTATTTTAATGCTTTTGCTTAAACATGTTTACTCCTATAAACATTATTTTGAAATATAATAGTCATGAAACCTTCAGATATCAGACTATAGATCTAGCAGATATCATTGAAAGCTTTTCAGAAGAGTTAACATTTGATGTTTAGCTAATGAAGTTTAAATTACCATATAAACATGTTTTAGTTTATTCAGAAACATACAAAAACCATAGTCTGCACCCATCTGTGTTTGCCACTTACAAGCCAATTATAAAAATGTGAACATATGCAAGTGCAACAACAGTTGCAAGGATCTTCTCAGAGTACTTGTCAATCAAATTACTGATAAAACACAAAGGAAGGGACCCATTTCTTTTACACAGACTTTTTTTTCCTGCTTGCCTGGACTCTGGAGTTTTTACAAATTGTCTGAGAGTTGACGGTTTTTCTAAATCTAATCTTAAGATATCAACCACAGAAAATATCAAGTTACAATAAGGAAAAAGGCAGGCTTCTCTTATTGTCTCAATCTATACATACATTTCCAACAATAAATAGTCTGCATTTAGAGATTAAAAGAAATTGGAGTATGATATGGTTATTGCCATTCAGCAAAATGTCTACAAGAAAGGCTGGTTTTATATACAAAATGACTGTGCCTGAACTCCAATATTTTCATATTATCTGCTCTAATGCTGGCCAAAACAGGATGTGTAAACTAAGGAGATTAAACCTATCATGCAGATGCTCAGCACTGACAAATCCCGTAGGTATCACTGGGAAAGGAGAATGCTCACTGCCTCTCTAGAATAGGCAGCAGAGCTGACAGACTCTGTGGCACAAGCTGGCAGGCAGCCTGCGCAGCCCCACCTCCCACACCAGGCCAGCCCCTGGGAGAAGCCAGTGGATGACCTGCACCGACTGCTCCCCATGGTGCTTCTGCTTTTGAAAGTGCAGGGCCCTTGCTACATTTCAAAGGCAGAAGCACTGCCAGTTCCCTGCCACACCCCTGCCCCCCCTCATGTATATATGTATTATGAAACATTCTTTAATTGCATAACCCCATACCATTTTTTCAATAAGACTCCCGCCTCATGAAGTGCAACTAGATTCATGGTACCCAAGGAATAAAGTTGAAGTTAGTAGTGAATGAGGCTTTTCATAGGATCCTTGTCTCTCTTGCTCTAAAAGTTGGAAGGTACATAAAGAATGGAGACAGGTGAATACCACAAAGGAAAAGTGAGTCCTAACCTTACCTCTGTCACAGTTAACCTGTGTGATACTGATCAAGACACTAAAACCACAATTCTGGCAGGCAATCTCTTACTATTTGTTCCTCATTTTCTAGGTGCTCTGCTTGAGATACCTGCAGGCCTGATTTGCTGTTGTGAGTGCTCAGTATTTTTGCACAAGGCATTAATGGAAGCTGTGATGCTCAGTAGCCCGGGAGGAATGAACCCAGAGTTCAGTCTCAGGATATCGTGAATTCTAATCATGACTCCGCCTGTGGTTTCAGGTAAGAGTCTTTGGGGGTTTTCCCCCCCATTTGCATAAAAAGGGTAATAATACTCTAATTTCGGTGTGTACATAAACTGATTAATATTTGTGATGCACTCATATATTACACTGATGAGTGCTCTAGAAAAGACTCTGAGGAAATGAATAATTCTGTATTTATTGGAGGCTTTGGTCAGTGAGTTCTCTACCTTATATATCGAACACACTGAATAATGAGGATAAAAATAATGAGTAGCCAGTCTCATGCCCTGAGCACAATCTAGTCTGTGCAAGAACTGACATATGGGTCCTTTGGAAAAATATCATTAAATCATGTACTTAAAGACATGTTTTAATAATATTTTTTCACAATTCATTTTCATAAACCAGACAGAATTATAGTTGCAAGGACAACCTTATTTTGGCATTTCCTAACTTTCATGTGCTTGACTTTGGAACTTATTTTTTTTATGCCGTAGAATGTTTTTAGACTCATAAGGTGGATTCTGCAAGTCTCGCTCATTATAGGTACACAGACCACACTCACCGGAGACCACTTTCATCACCACTGAGCTTTATTATATTATTCTAGCAGGCCATTGCCTGCAATACTCTTTATTTATTTATAGTCTCTGTCATCTCCACTTCCTACTTTTGGGTGTGGAAAAGCAATTACTGCAGCAGCAACCTGATCTGCCTTCCTTTAGACACTTTCCTACTACACACATTTATCTATTGCCAGCTGCTGGGATTGCTCCTTTCTCGTTAGTCCTTCAGTTTTGGCTCCACTTGTTAACTAATCTTCTATTTAGGTCTCTGTTAACCTATACTGGTGGGCATTTGAGTAAAAGGTTACTAAGTCAACTCCTGACTCAGAACTTCTGTCACATGGATTAAATAGTTTTAAAATGACTAACGTGTTTTAGAATGGCAATATAAAGTAATGGCTGAGGATATTATTCTCAATCTAAAAGCTATTCAGAAAATGTTCTAGCAGTGGTAATTATAGCTGATTAGCTTAGCTTTATTTGATATCAACAAAAAAAGATGAATTTCTAAGGTTTCCAATTTGCACATTCACCCAGCGTTGCTCAGGTCCTTAAGGAGGGACTCAGGGAAGGCAGCTGAGGGTGTGTGAGGGGTGCAAGAATCAGGACTGGGAGATGAGATGGGGCTCTGGACAGGGGACTACATGTGACTCTATGTGTAGGGGGGTGAGTAAGGCAGCCAATCCAACCACCAAGCATTTGTACCAAGGCTGCTTGCTATTCCCTTCTGTACTTGTCAGGGAGCAAAAGGAAAGTGCACAGCTTGTCTGCTCTCTGCACTCCCCAGCCAGAATGAGGAATGCAGCAAACTGTGCTTTTTCCCCGAGCTCCCTGATGAAGGGATACAGCCATCAATGTCTCCAATGACTCTGGTGGGGGAAGCAGCTTCAGCCTCCCAGCCCTACCTAAAGGGTGCCTAAGGGGGTGGAAGGTTCAGGCAGTCCCAGAGGGAGGCACCCCCAGCCATCCCCTTTCACCTGCCTGGTGATACTTGTCTCTTTTCCATATGGTTTTATGGGACGCCTCTCATTCCAGAAACATCCCATTTTCTTGGCAAAACCAAACTCTTAGGCTATGTTTACATTGCGCTCTATTGCGCAAGAACATATGCAAATAAGACAGCAATGAATATCACTGTGCCTCATTTGCATACTTAATGAGCCATCATTTTTGCGCAAGGGGCTTTTGTGCAAGGAGCAGTCTACACTGCTCCTTCTTGTGCAAAAACCCCCTCTTGAGCAAGAGCCATTCTGCTTGAAAATAAGTAGCAGAATGGCTCTTGCGCACGAGGGGTTTTTTGTGTATTTTCTTGCCCAAGAGAGTGCAATGTAGATGTAGCCTTATATTTCTTTAAGTTATGATAAGAGGAAGTAGCATAGCAAATTTGGTAGTTCTAATTCTTACAGTTTAGATCTTGAATTGACAAACTCTCTCAAATATATAGTAGATTCTAAATTTCAGCATGTAGCAAAACTTCACAAGTGACCACCACTACTTTTCTTATTTGTATTTTTTAAATCATTAATGAGATTACAAACCTAAGATTCATTGCAGGTAAAAAAAATCATTAGGTGAGTACCATCATGGTCTGAGAACAAAAAACTCAACACAGAGCTTAATAGCAGCAATGTATTACCTTCCAAAATAATAATACATAGTATTTACATTACCTATAATTAGAAAAGGATTACATAAGGAGCCCTAGAAAAGCAATACTGATAAAAATCAGTAGTTGCTGCTATTATATTTGGGGGGGGGGGGGGGAGGGAAGAAGACTGTGAAATACTTATTTCACCTTCCATTGAAAATACAAATTCTATCATTCTAGGCTTTACTTGGGTCCATATGCAAAGTGAACTAAATAGGTTTCATCTTTTACATGTCAAGCTCTTCTTAAAACATTTGTGTACCAAATGAATTAGTCTGCAATGGTATATATGGCACGCCTTCATAAGGCATACCATGTAGGTCCCAATCCCACAAAACATTATGCATGAGTAATTAACTTTAATGGGTCTATTTATATGAATCAGATTATTCTCTAGCAGGATTGAGCCCACAGACCCTAAAGAGCTTAAGCAGTGTTTGTGTAAAGATGTCTGATAAAGGTGAAATATTATTTGATAGTAGTTTGAATGCACTATTATTACTCTATAGTTCATCATGTGGCCTGTTTAATAAGGGAGGCCATTTGCCTTAGAATCATTAAAGTGCATTTTTATGGAACTAGTGTCTGACTGGATTACAAAGGAGTTATTTATCCAAGTAATGATTGTGATTTGAACTTTGTGGCTAAATTCCCTCTATCAACAGGGAAATAGAACACCTTCTCTAAAACTAAAAGGGATACTTATAACTTGAAAAAAATCAAATTCCTACATAAATATTTTTGATTCATCTGTGTTACAAGTAACCTGCAAGATTGTGACAGACTATTTACGCCCAATAAATTTACACTGTAAATTTGGTAGTACTTCATGTACAATTAATTTATTTTGTTTGTTGATGATGCAAAGAACGAAGACAACAGTAACAGTAGCAGCAGAATGTTGAATCTCAAGAGGCAGCAAGTAAAATGCAGTTGTATGAACAGAAAAAAAAAGGGAAAGCAGAGAACAGAGTGACGAAGGTATGTTTGAGAGCATAATAATCAGAGTTAACTAGATGAGTCCTTATTAACAGGGCAGCACAGCCCCTCTCTTCCCCCATTTTTTTAAGAAACTTCTTTGAAAACATCAGGTCATCTGAAAACATCAGGCCATCTACCTCAAAGAGTAGGCAAACAGAAAATATGAAATACTTAAAATGATTCAACAAGAAAAGTGGACATGAAAGTGTCCCTTTAGACTTGCATAAAGAAAGATATGGAGAAAAGAAAAATAATGACTTATGGGTGTGATAACCAGACTACAAAATATGTGAAAGTGAAAACATTTAAAATGCATGCACACACACATCCCATTGTCTTGATAAATGATATAGACTGCCCTACTTTAGACTGACAGCAGTTAGTATAGCAAAAAGTTAGAAGCAACATTTACCCATTGGACCTATCTTGCATTCCTTCTTTAGACAAAATTCCAACTGAAGCTATTAAAATCAATGGGAGTTTTGTCTAATCTGATAGTGCTGAATAAGTCCCTGGTCCTATATCATAACCGTAAATCATGTGCTTTTCCTTTGTTGTCACACACAGACAGACTCAGGAGTGATCATTAGCAGGAATAGGTGATGCAGTATAATCAGCACATGGAAAAACTAAGCCAGGGTTGAGTGAGGAGATTTTGTCTTCCTTACTGGTTTGTAACTTTGGACCCTCCCGCACAAAAAACCAACAAAATACTAGTTTAGTTTATACAGCATCTGGTTCTTCTGTACATCACAGTCTAATCATTTTCCTCATAATCCAAACTAGATTTCAGAGATTTAAAAATATTTTCAGACTAACATGCACAGTATTGCCAACCATAAGCAATGAAAAATCATGAGCTTTTTAAAAACAAATATTTGGGGAGTCTTTTGGCTCTTGTTTCTGAGACTTCAAAGGAAGTAGTTTAATGTTTCAAGATTTTCTTTGTAACCATGTAAAACAGAAATGTACTCTTTCTTAAAAAAAAAAAAAAAAAAAAAAAAAAAAAGAAAAACTGAGATACATCCCTAGTGATAACAGGAGAAAGCGACTAGTTGACTACCCGATAAGCAATGCACAGTATTGCCAACCATAAGCAAATGCTTATCAGCTAGTCATGTAGGAACTCGACTAGTCACTTCCCCCACCCTTGCTGCCTCTCTCAGTTGCTATGTCTAGTCTACACCTCTGTCGACACCTCTGTAGACAGAGATGTAGATTAGGCATGTCGAAATTGCTAATGAAGCAGGGGTTTAAATATGCCGTGCTTTCATTAGCATAAACATGACCTCCGCTTTTCTCCCCGAAATGGCGCTTTCGAAAAAACGGCAGTCTAGACGCGGATCTGTCGAAAATAAGCCATTTTTCTACAGATCCTGTATTCCACAAAGTTTATAGGATGTCGAAAAATGGTTTATTTTCGACAGATCCGTGTCTAGACTGCCATTTTTTCAAAAAAGCTCCATTAAAAAAAGTGGTGGCCATGTTTATGCTAATGAAATGCAGGATATTTAAACCCCTGCTTCATTAGCAATTTCGACGTGCCTAATCTACATCTCTGTAGAAAGAGAGGTGCAGTCTAGACACAGCCAGAAAGAGGCAGCAAGGGGGAGGGAGCAGAAGGTGGGGAGAGTCAGATTAAAAGCCAGTACCCCCCTGCAGCAACTCCATGGGGGGCAGTAAGAAATGACACGTGCAGGGATTGAAACAGTCCTGTTCGCATGGTCCCGAATGCTGCTCTTCTCCTTTGAAATGTACAAGAGCTGCAGGCAGAAAGCACAGAGGAGAACACGCACCAGTGTCGACTGCTTCGTTTCCCAGTGGCATGAGTTCCCGCTCCCTCTCTCTTTGAAACGAACAAGAGCCATCACACACGGCTCTTGTACATTTCAAAGGGAGAGGTACAGCAGGCTAGCAAGTACCCTCCTTATCAACTAATTGATTAGTCGATGTGATTTCCATTGACTATTCGATTAACTGATTGACATTTAATATCCCTAGTTATCACCTGACTAGCAGTTGGGGCTTTAAGGAAAACACAAATATCACAAGAGTCATAAAACTGAGCTAGCAATACTGTAAATGATGCAGTTTGAAGTGCTGTACACACAAAACTGTAAATTACATCATCTTTGTAATAATTATTTTCTCTCAAATCCTTTTGAAGATCCACCATTACTTCTTTCAAATATTTTTTTATGGCTAGATAGCTCATGCCTCTTGTTCCACTGCTGTGGTTTGATTTATTTTGTTTAAATTACAGAGTAATTATTTTTTGTAATCTTAGGTAGACCTCAAGATCCAGCTATGTGTTTTTAACAGCTGGGAGATCATCATCATAGGTCTAAGAAAACTACTGAAACAACAAATGAAGAGGAAGAAATATATAATTTTGGTCTTACAAGAAAGAAAGCTGTTTGGAGATTTTCAAGTAAGTTTGTGTATATTTCAGGCCCTTAAACAGTTCCAGGAAAGATGAAGCATCATCAGATCACCCATGTACTATTTTTTCCCCCCATCATATGAAGGAGAAGCAGGAAACATTTGCCCAATTCCTCTACCCCACTAGAATACTCTAAAATGCTAAACAAGGATTTCTGGGGAACATTAAAGACTAACGAATTTATTTGGGCATAAGCTTTTTAGAACATTCTATATAGAACTCCCTGCCTCTGTTAATTTCCACTTCAATTCATCTGATTAAGTGGGTTTTACCTGCATAAACCTTATGCCCAAATACATTTGTTAGTTTTTCGAAGTGTCACAGGACTCCCTGTTGTTTTTGCAAATAAAGACGAACTAGGCTATCCCTTTGAGGCTAAACTGTTAGTTGAAAACTTTTAGAAAACATGGTTTATGAATCTTCAGGTAACAGTGTTCATTCACTTTGCGCCACAATGGGACCAACTCATTACATGAGTCTCCCCCATGCTGCAGCAACTACTTACTCTTGTGACAATATTCATTTATTCTGTTTCCTTGAAATCCTGAGTCCTCACTCTCCCACTTCTACAGCAGCACAACTATGACTCAGCTGAAAACACTTATTGATGAAAACTTCTGATTATTTTCTAACAGTAGGAGTGTTTAGGATAATTTTTGCATCATGGTCTCCAAGTGCTGATGCTCTAGGCCCTAGACCTCACTTCCAAGCCCCTTCTCATTCCTTTTCCCTTCCACCCACCACCGCTTGCACCCAGCACAAGCCTGCAGACTCCCTTTCTGTGCAGGTTAGGAGCCAGCAGCACCCTACCCATGCCCCCTCAACCCATTTAATGTTTAACCAGTTAACTAATTAAATGGGATTTTACATCCCTTGTAAGATGGCAATAGGGGAGGAGGGCGAAGGAAAATAATTAAGAGAGAAGGAGGATTCCAGTGAGTGGAACTACAGGACTTCAGTACAATTGCAACTTCTCTTGGACATCAAATAATGTGTGGAAGCCACCTGAAAGAGCGTGCTGAAGTATCAAGTAAAGTTAGTTTTTCATTTTGGAAACATTTGTATACCATTATATGGAAACAATTTTTTATTAAGGAGGAAACACTAAAGCTTTAATTTAAAAAAAATGCATAAAGGCTTAACACAGAAGTTCCAGGTTTTTTTAAATTTAATTTTTTAATAGCATAGATGTTGAGGCAGAAATTTCGTGGATCATTTTCCTGCTCATCTCAGGAAGCTGGCACTTCATCTTGACAGATACCATATTTGCACATCGTGTGTCAAACCTGTACACACAATCAATTCTAAATGCCAAAATGCATAACTTTCATTTTGTCCCTTTTTAAAAGAATATTAGCTTTTTGCTGCTAGTTTCATTTCATTACTTCTCTTCCTTCTTTGCTCCTCTCCACTCTCAGCTCTGCTGTACCCTTTCTCCCCCTCCCCCCATGTATTAAAAATATTATCCCCACAAAGGAGCAGCCAATCATTGCACATTGGCAGTTCTCACACCCCCTCGGTCAAAATCAATTTTTACCCACACACATTCATAAATCAACACACTATACTCAACCCATAACTCAATTCTCCATATCTTCCCACTTATTTAGATTAGGGATGAACAAGAAAGGATGGACAGGCAGGCGCCATTTGAGAAAGAAGAGAATGAACAAAGAACAGGAATTCTGATGGATCAGAGTAAGGAAACAATTCCGTGGCACAAGAGAAGGGAGCCCAGGAGCTATCTAGATGTTCAAAAGAAAGGAAGCAGGAATAGGTTCTTTCAAGGAAGTGTCTCTCTTCCAGCCTTTATTCTTTTCCTCCAATGCTTCCTCAAACACCTTCTCTTCTGGGCCCCAGTCACCTGTCAATGATCCTTCTGAACAGTTTGCTTTTCTGTCCTGTTGAACCCACACTTACGCACTCCCTCCTCCTCCTTACTCCAATACATCATCAGGAGTCTCCCTTTTAGTTTCTCAGAAAAACCCCTCCACACATGTCAAATGTATTGGTAACCCATAGTAAATTTCTCATCCTAGCTATGAAGACCTGACCACTTTGTCATCTCCATGCCTTTTCTTTCTTTTTGTTTTGAAGTGTGAAATGAGAGAGAAAAAACACGATGTTTACCATAAGCAATGCCTTTTGTTATATGAGAAATTGTATGTTAAAAAAATGACTTGAGATGCACATTTACTAAGAAGAATTATACAAAAAAATTCTTATCAATGTTTTGTTCGAGTTACTGGAAGCAGCCGGAAACAAAATGAACAATCTGCACCTGAAAGCAAAACAAGATGTTAGTAAGATCAGCTCTTAAATTAAACCTAAAATTTAGCTTAAAAAAAAAAAAAAAAAAAAAAAGACTCACCACACGCTTAATAAATTGCAGGAAGTTTCAGTTACCCTAAAGAAAAAATAAAGTAGTATTTGTTAATTATGAAAGTCTACCTCTAAACAATTTGTTTCAAGCTAAGTTCTTTTTTATAGATAAACACTTACCTGATGAATTGTGGAATTGAATCTTTCCACACTTCTGTCAAATCAGTTTTTTTAAGGAACTGGAACAACCTGTAACTTTGTTCTAAGAAATCAGAATTTCCCAACACAGTAAGTTCAGATAGCTGAAGTAAAATTTATCTTGTGCATCACCAATCTGTAGAGACACAAAACTACATGGTCCCACAGTACCAAGCAATATCATTGTACATGTTTGGATACGTTTACTCCACTACAAAATTTAAAATTCTGCAAATTTTGTTAATAAATAAAATGTAGAGGCTGCAGCATGGTAGTGGGGAGCACAGAGCACTGACTACACAGAGGCAGAACACTCTGTGCCCTCCCTTCCCACAGAATGGACACAATGGTAACTTTGCACTTGCCCTTCAGATAGCAAGGACCAGGAGTGTCCCAGAAACACCCTGCTCTCCTTGCCAAGCACACTAGATGCAGGCAGGCAGGCAGACTCAGACCAACATGATTGAAGAATGGAGGGGCTTAGTGTAGGAAAATCCAGATGTGGAATGATGGGATTCTATCTAGGACAATATGGGTGCAAGAGACTTGGGGGGCTTTCTAGGTGTGAGGGAGTGCTAGATAAACAAGAGCTTGTTTTGTGGGGTAAGACATCTTGGTGCAGACACAATGGGATGTTGCAGGGAGGTCCAGGTGAAGGTGGCTGGGGCTCAACAATGGGGTGTGGGTGTAGAGAGCACAGAAAGGGGGTCCAGGCTCTGGCTTGGTGGGATGTGAGTCCCAATGCTGGCTTAGTGGGGTTCAGTGGGATGGAAGTCAGTCTAGAGCAGGTGGTGTGGGGGCAGGGAGGGCCTTATTGCAGTGGAAGTCTGGGTGTAGGGACAGAGTACAGATACAGGGAGGAGGGAGAATCTGAGTGCAAGGGGGCTCCAGATGCAGAGGGCAAAGCTAGTTGGGTTGTAGGTTCTGGGAGGAAGGTTACCGGGAGAGGAACTGGTGCAGATTGCCCCACCACGCCACACTGAGTATGAGATGGGTCCAGATGCACATGGGTTATGTGGCTGGAGGTCATCTCCCTATACAGTAATCTCTCCCTTCACAGCTAAGGATCGAAAGGGTCAAGAAGCATCAGGGTGTGGAACACTTTCCTCTTCAGAAAGATGAATGCTGGAATTTTTTTCCCCAGTTGGAAAGATTAGAATCAGAGAGGTAGAAATTAGGGATGTTAACTATCGGTTAATTGAATAGTTAATTAACCTTATGAAATTCTTATCGGTTAGTCAACTATTCTATAGTTCCCGGGGGTTGGGCTGGCAGCCAGTGTGCTCTGGTCCCACTCCCAGGGAGGCTTCTGCCACTCTGCACTGCTACCTCTGTATCAGAGGCAGCAGCACAGGATGCCAGGCGGAAGCTGGTCCACAAGGGGAGCTGGCTGCCTGTCGCTCTGTGCTGCTGCCTGGTGAGCCAGAACTGAGTCAGGCTGCCCGCCCACTCAGCTCCCAATACACTTCAAATGCAGAGCTGCAGCAGGGGTAGATCCTGGGCTCATCGCAAGCCAGTACTGAGCTGGGTTGCTAGACCAGCCTGCTAAAAAATTTACTGGTGCAGGGTGGGGGAGCGAAATGTGTGTAGTCTATAGCATTAACCTATAAGCTTGTGTTTATCAGTTAATTGACTACACTATTACATCCCTAGTGCAAATGACAATAATTATCCTTGGTGACCCAGTCTACCCATTGATCCTGTGACTCATGATGCCATATATGGGCAGCCTAGACCACAGTAAAGAGCAGTTCAATTACAGGCTGAGCAAGTGTAGAATGGTGGTTGAATGTGGTTTTGGGCATTTAAAGGAAAGGTATGGGAGTCTGACTATATTAGATCTCAGCAAATGCAACATTCCCTTTGTGGTGGCAGTCTCCATAACATTTGTGCGAGCAAGAGGGAAAGTTATCTGGTGTGAGGGTTGAAGCAGAATGCCTAGCCAGAGATTTTGAACAGCCAGACACAAGGGCGGTAAGGAGAGCACAGAGGGGGGCAGTGCAAATCAGAGAGGCTTTGAAAAAGTTTTATGAATGGACAGTTTTAAGACTCATGCATGTTGCTCTCAACAAGATGCCGCTGCATTCAGTGTATTTACAGGAAAACAGCCCCTGCAATACAAGCAATGAAGAGACTTGTTCATAAACTACACACTTTTATTCAGGGAACACAGAAAAGAATGAAAAAGAGTCCCTGGTGGAACCCTGTGTCTGGACAGCCTTTTGCTTTGTGATGCCCTGGAGGTTGAGTGTGAGGCTTCCCTTGAATTTCCCTCACCTCTTCGTGTCCTAGAGCCCCTGGGGGAGCAGGCTTCAGAACTGGGAGGGAAAAGGAGGGAAAGTTGGTCTTGAAGAGATGGGGCAGGAGAGCCTGTCCATGTACGCATCTTGGAAAGCCTAGATGCAGTCCATTACAGATGTCAGGGAGGACAAGCAGTCTTCTGGTGCTTCAGTTATAGTTCCCTGCATGCTCTCCTTTCCTGACACTCCACTCGCATCTCCTCCAGTAACATATTTCCCCACTCTTTGTGCTGGCAATGCCAGACAATTTACTGCTGGCTTGGTGTGTAAAGGTGCCCACCGTGTAGTATTGAATAAGGCAGGCCTCCCCAGAAACCTTGTGAGAAGGATCAAAGAGTACTTCTATGAGAGTTTCATGGAGATTTGCAAGGAGGATTCCATTGTGCTGTCTCCAAGACACATTAACAAGCTGTTCCGGGCTCTGTTCCAGGCTCTTGCATTGCGTGGCGCACTCTATGCCTACACATCACACTCAACTGCATGAATCTACTTGTAGGAAGGAAAAAATTGTGAACTCACCAGAAGTGCCTTTCCTGGGATCAGTACCCAACTGAGGCACCATGAGAGGAAGGGATTGTCTCCAAGGTTATAAAAAGTTCTTGGCTATTGCCACTTGCCTGCTGACCCTCCTCCTCCACAATGCCACCCTGATTAGTGTCTTGGGAGGATTCCACAGTCTGGCTTGGGAAGCTAGACTTATGATCAAATGCAACAGCTTGTAGAAGTGGCATGTTTACAGCAATGCTCCAGACTATCCATTTGCCTCCTTTGTCTTTTTGGTAGGATTGCTTCAACTCCTTTATTTTCACACGACACTGCTGGGCATCCCTGGTGTATACTTTCTCCTCATTGGACTTTGTGATCCTCACATATATATCTGCATTTCGTTTACTGGTTTACAGCTTCATGAGAACAGATTCCTCTTCCTACATGCTGATGAGGTCCAAGATCTCCTTCACACTTCATGCTGGTGCTTGTCTGAGCCCCTGGGAATAGGAGCTCCTGGAACTAGAACTCATGGAAGTCATGGCCAGGTATACTGCCTGCTCTGAGATGTGCTCGCCATGCTGTCCACACAGGAAATAAATTCAAAGTTTCCTGGGGATTCTCCTGTTCACCTGGAAAGCAGTCTAGCCACAAGTTCTGGCCAGTGTGGTCACAGTGAGGCACTGTGGGATGTCTACCAGAAGCCAAGAACATTGATTTTTGCAACTCTGTGTCTACTGTACCGTAAAGTTGATCGTGCAAGGTTGAATTTAGCGTTATTCCTCATGAAAAGCAGGAGTATCAAAATAGACTTTAGCATCCCTTAAAGTTGATGGAATGGGCTTGGTAGTATGAACTCACTGTTTAAAAAAAAATCAGCCTTATGCAGCTAAATTCGACCTAAATGCCCAGTGTAAGCCAGTTCTGAGAGGTAGTTTCATTATTGTAAGATAAAGAGTTTTACAGAACTTCACACTCACAGAAGCATCTATGAAACTTTAGACATTTATCACTTAAAGTAGTTGTGTGTTCAGAGCATTTAAACAGTGTAATTCACCTACAGTACTGAAGGCTGATGAGCAAATATATAGCAAAAAGGTTACTATACAATTACACTGCAACCTTCATGTCTGAAGACAGTCATAAGTAACAAGAAAAGCAACTAAAAATCCTCTAACACACCTCAGCACTTAGTTTACAACTATTTATATAGCTACAGCATGTAAAATTCAGAGGAATGTTTAAGGGATGTAAGATATCAAGTCTTTAAGTAAGCACCTACAGAAGGGCTCCTTTAGTTTTCACCCATAGAGGACTAGAAGGTGGTGTAGGTTACATTAACCCTTCAAGTGAAGTCAAGGAAAGGACAGAACTAAACAAAGCCACAGGAAACAATCAAAGGGAGAAGAAAGGAGAGGCAGAGAAAAGATACTTCCCCTGCCCGGCAAGGGGATGGGCATCCAGAGGTGATGAAAGGGTGAAAGATAAGAGGCCCCATCCTGCCCTAAGCCTCTCTTGAACCCCCAACCCTCACTCTTGCATTGCCTTCTCTCACTCCTTCCTGCACGACCTCCCGCCACATCCCCAAGGCTCTGCCCTGAGTCCTGCACATTCTACACCACCATCTGATTATGGGAACAATTTGGGAAATAAGCATTAGACACACTGCATTGTAATGTTATTTTCTAGTATTAGACACAACATGATGTTCTTAAAATGAAAAAAAGTTATTTCCATGAATTTGTACATTGCTTTAAAATCCCAAGTAGCAAATTGTGCATCAGGTTAACTGTATGTTGTAAACTTCGTTTCCCTTATCCCCAAATACCTTTTTGGGGAACTGAAGAAGTATTTCACCCCGACCACTGAAGCTATACAGATTCACAAACGACACCAACACACGTACCGAGTTTCACTCGGGAGAAATACCATTGGCTTTCAATGTGTAACTGCTGGCACTTGTGGCACTTGCAAGACATGCGCTGTCCACTCACAGCTGTCACAAGCCAATCACACAGGGAGAGTAAAAGAGAACCTGCTCTGGAGCCCACTGCTATCAAACATAGCCCAGCCCCCGCAAATACCCCCAGGCTGCCCGCGCGCTCGTTAGCAGGGAAACACACTAGATACAGGTGGGAATAAAACTGGTGAAAGAGTCACCCCTGCTCCTCGGGGTGTGCTCCCTCCAGGCTACTTGGGAGACTGGCTTCGCCCAGGGGCCCCTCCCCGCCCCCACAGCACCGTCCCGCCCCTCAGCGCCCCTACTCCCCACCGCGCCCCTCTCCCTCCCCCGGCCGCCACAGCCCCCGCGCCTACCTTGGCTTTCCCGGCCTCCAGTTTCTTCCGCCGCTCCTCGTCCTCCATGGCCCCTGCGCAGAGAACAGAGCGTCACCGGCCCGCCCCGCTACAGCGCCAGGAGCCTCCGTGGCGGACCCACCGGCGCCGCCATCTTCAGCTCCACGTAACCACGCGCGGCCGGGGAAAGTGACGTCCGCGTCGCCGCCGCCGCCGCCTCCCCGCCCAGCCCCGCTGCTCCTGGCAGGTGCGGCCGAGAGCCCCGCCCCCCTTCGGGCCGCCCTGATAACGGGAGCCGTGGCAGGACAGGGGGGCGTGACGCTCCTGACCTCCCCCTTCGAGACTCCTGCCCTCCCTGGGACCCCCCCATGCCCCGCCCCCCATCTGCAGGCATCCACCCCCGAGACGCCTGCCCCCTCCCCAGGCACTGACAGGCCGGGACCCCGACCCTCGCGCCCACTGACGGGGGCCGATCTCCCCCCTCTCCTCTAAGAGACACGGACACCTTCCCCTCCCCACTCACTCGCCTGGGAGAGGACTGCGAACCCGCTCCCTATGACACACTGCCCTTCCCCCAACACACTGGCGCTGGGGGATGCCTATTGTCATTTTAAAAATGTAAAGTACATTTTTTATTCGGACTAAGTGTTTGCAAACTGAATGCTGCTACAGTATTTATTTTTGCAATATTGTTTTTCCAAATGTTACCTTTAAAAAGAGGAACGTTTCCTTGTTACCTATTCCTGAAGTTGATTCAATGATGGGAACATGTTACATTGCAAATTGTCTATCCCCCCCCCCCCCCCCCCCCGCCCGCCTTCTATATGCCATATGCGGTGTTTGTCCCGGAAATCCTAAGAATCAAGTCGGCACGGTATTTGTGCATTATGCACCATGCAAAGGTGATGCCTATATTTGTAAGAGTAGGCTCCATGTCTGCTGTTCATATCATGTATATTTCATGCATCAGCCGTTTTAATAGGTTTTGTTTGGTAAAGAATCACTAGGGGGCTGTTCTGTTGGCTCCTATGCTCACCAACCCCCTCTCTCTGGGAGTAGGCAGCCCTGACTCCCTCTGCCACAGTTGGCTTCCCAGCTGTGTGAGCCTCAGCTGGCCTGGGGGCAGAAAGGAGGCAGCCTCTGTGAGCCCGGCTGGCTCTTGGTTTGGAGACCAGGCTCAGCATGGGGTGGTGCTGGCCACGGGGTGAGGGACCGGTTGCTTTTGGCTGAGGGAGGGGGAAGGGAAACACATGTGTGCAGATCTGGAAAGCTAGATCCTGCGCGGAGACTCTGGTCTTCCCTCCCCCCCATGCTGCAGGAAGCCAGCGCTGGTGCTCCAATCTTGCAGGGGGCTGAGCTGGTGAGTGAGGGGGCTGGGTGGAGGGGTAGAAGCAAGGAAGCCACCAGCAGGGTGAGCGGGGAGCTTGCCACATCCTGCCGCTGTGGACCATGTTGTCCACAGGACTCCTTCCGCTTCAGCTCTGCCTACCCCCTGCCCCCAGCCTGTTGACGCTGACATGATCATGTCATGTTGTTGTACCATAGGACATTATATATATATATATATATATATATATATATATATATATATATATATATATAAAGAGAGATTATTTTATTGGTTATGGTAATGAAACATTAGGGCACATCAGTACCTGGTCACTCAAGATTAAGCAGTATGCTGTGATTAGTTAATACAGGTTGTACCCTCCTGGTCTTGCACCTCCAGGAACTGACTGGTCACAAACCAGGGAATTTACCAGATGAGAGAGGTCAATGCCAGCCTTTCTACCCAGGCCCGGCCAAAGAATTTGCTGATCCCAAGGTGGCATGCAGTGGTTGGCTGTGCTGCGCAACAGGGCAGCTGCCAGCCAGGGCAGCAAGCAAGCGTCCGGACACTGGGTAACATGAGGCCCTGAAGGTGCCCCACTTCCAGCACAATCCCATTGGCTGGTTTCTGGCCAAAAACCAACCAATGGGAACTGCTTGTTGGAATATTGGGCAGCCAAGAAGAACCACGACCCCTCTCCGCTGCTCTGTTATTCATGAAGCACATGGCCAAGCAAGCAGGCAGGCTGGTTGGGAAATGTTTTAAGCTCTGCAAGCAGGCAGGCTGGTTTGCATGCTGCCTGGTAAGTCTTCTGGCCACAGCACAAGACGCGGATCGGTCGACAAGGGAAGCCTTTGTTGACTGCTGCCATATGCCTCGTGAAACGTGGTTTACAGGAGCAGTCAACAAAGGCTTCCCATTGTCGACCGATCCGCGTCTTGACTCGCACGCTGTATCGACAATCAGTTGAGCCAGCACAACACGGTGGCCATTTTTATTTTAATGAACCCGGGGATATTTAAATCCCCACTTAATTGACTATATCGGGTAGACTATTTTACATGCCTCTGTCGGCAGAGGCATGTAATCTAGACGTACCCTAATAGTAGACATTTTTTTTTAATCAACCATGCAAACAAAGTTTCACTGACTTCTGTGGGAACTGCATTGAAGTAAAAATGGATTTATTGTTCATAGTACTCCTCCTTATTGCACAGGTGTCTGGAGTGATTGTTTACAGCATAGTTAAACATGCAGAACTGAAATATTTAATATTTTTAAAAGGGATCAGCAAGATATAAGTGGAATGCCTTGTTGAAAGAGGTTTTAGCTATTACTTTGAATCAATATAAGAGTTTCATGTGTGCTGTATTCTTAAATAGTTCCCTTACAATTTAAGAATCAATAAGATCTTTTTCGTTGATAGGAACATCAGTACACTCTGCATCCTCTCTTTGTACTCTTAAGCAATAGAATCTAATTAGATGCTACTGCATACAATAGAGAATTTCCTGAAGTGATAATTGATACTCAGAGACAGAGACAATACACAGCAGTTGCTTTTGAAGATGTAGTTGTGCAAATCAGTTGCATTATTTGATTTTATAGGATATGTTCTGAGAAAACTACTGAAGCCAATAACATTCTTGTAAATAATATAGAAATCAGACATTGTCTGGGATATGATTAAATAAAAAAGCCGTTCTGAATGACATTGTTTATAGAAATAGTTTGACACATATGTGTATGAGAGAGAGAGAGAGACATCTTGTCCATGTTTTTTTTTCCTCTACAGAAAAATATGTATATTTTAGGAATAAGATTTGTTTGGTAAATGTGATTTTCAATTCTAAAATAAATTATAGAATGATTTCTCCTGCAAAAATAATTCCTTCAGTACTGAATATGTGTTTTGATAAATTAAATTAAAATATAGAAAATAGTGTTCTTCCTCATGCAGTAAAATAGCAGCAGTTTCAACATTAAATATTTTTAAACATCCTGTTTGGTGATAAATTCTATCCTACTGCCAATTCTGGGTACTGAACATTCTTTTAAAATTATATATTTTATTTACAATTCAGAAATGTAAACAAGCTTTTATGAAAACACATGTACAAATACAAGTTGATAAGGTAGGAGTGGGCAATAATTTTTGACAGGGGGCCACTCCACGATTTTGGAAAGTGGCCAAGGGATGCACTCTTCCATGATATTAATGAAGGAGATGCGGGGTGTGGGATGGAGGTTAGGTGCAGAGGGGAGCTTGGGGTAAGGAATTGGGTGCAGGAGGGAGACTGGAGTTTGGGAGGGACTTTGCGTGAAGGAAGCGGTTGTGACCTAGGGCGGGGACTGGAGTGCAGAGGTTTGGGATGTGACCTAGGGCAGAAGGGACAAAAAACAGGACTACGTAGCACTTTAAAGACTAACAAGATGGTTTATTTAAAGACTAACAAGATGGACCCACGAAAGCTCATCACCTAATAAACCATCTTGTTAGACTTTAAAGTGCTACATAGTCCTGTTTTTGTTTCAGCTAGACCAGACTAACACGGCTACATTTCTATTAGGTTAGAAGGGGATTGTGATCTGGGACAGGAGATTGGGGTGCCAGATCTGGGAGGAGGTATAGGTGCAAGAGGGGGACAGAGGGTTTGGGTATGTTGAGTGGGGAGGTAGGGAGGGACAGGGGTGCAAGAGGCAGGCTGTGGCCAGAGGACTTACCAGCCAGCACGCAAACCAGCCTGCTTGCTTACAGAGCTTAAAACATTTCCCAACCAGCCTGCCTGCTTCGCTGGCCATGTGATTCATGAATAACAGAGCAGCGGAGAGGGGGTGTGGTTCTTCTTGGCTGCCTGTTATTCCAACAAGCAGCTCCCATTGGTTGGTTGTTGGCCAGAAACCAGCAAATGGGATTGTGCTGGGAGTGAGGTGGCTCCTGGACCTTCCCCCTTCCCTTCTAGTTTTAAAACAGACAAAATCCGGCAGCCTTGTTTCTGCAAGGCGCATGGGCCTGTGGGGCAAGCAGGAGAGCCTGCCTGGGGGTCCCTGCTGCCTCCACAGGCTGGATCCGGTGGCTTGGTGGGCCAGATCCGAACCAGGGGTTGTATTTTGACCAGGCCTGTTATAGATACTCAAATTCACATTACATACACACTGAATTATGTCCTGACGTTTAGCCAATAAGGAAAGGAATCGCAAATGTCTTCATAATATCCTTTCTTAGCAGCTGATGTATGGAACAACGAAATATAAATTTTCTGAACTTTAATCTGTGGAAAAGATATGTTATGGCTGTTGGAGGCAAAGGAGGAGCAAGGGGAGAGTTAAAATGGTGGTTGTTCTTTCTCACCTATAAACGTTATTTGGTTCCCTAAACTGTTCGAGTGTTGTCTGTTAACTCCCCATCCCTTCCCTGAGTGAGTGCAGAAGAATGTCTGAGGTAAACAGCAGGAGTAAACAGCAATGCAACAGGGAGTGCACACGGCCCCAAGAGGCCCAGACTCAGAGGCTGCATGTGGCTGATCCTTGAAGGAGAGAGGGACAGAGACAGAGACAGAGACACAGTGGTTGTGGACCATCAAGTGGATTCTCCCAGAACGCCCTCTGCTCGGATCGCCTGGCCAGCGGACCAGCTTAGGAGTCAACTTGGGAAGATCAAAGAATATGAACTGCCTTCTGCTCGCCTTATCATCCTGCCTGGGTCTGTAAGTGTGATTGAATGTATGAGTGAGATTCCCCTCCCTTCCCAGTTTTAGTTGAATAAAAAATCCTTTACACTCCCACGTGGTGACCCCATCTCCTTAGTGTTTAAAGCAGTTGCAATCCACATCCCCTTGCAACAATGGCAGCTAATAAATGAGATAAAACAAATTAAGGATGCCAATGTTAAAGTCAATTAAATATTATTTTATACAGGTTGAGTCTGTAAAAGATGGGCATAGCCTATATACACATCTCAATGATCATTAAATTTAGAGCATTACAAGTTTTCATAAGAGAGTTTACTTGGCATTTTTAATAGCACAACATCATAGTAGGTAATTAGTTTATTCATCTGCTTATTCTTTGGAGTTCAAACTTCCCAGTCTCTCCTGTGAGGAGAGACCTAGACCCTGATTGTCACAAGGGGACAATGGAGTAAAAAACTAAATCAAGAAAATATTGAAGTAAAGATATAATCAGAAAAAAGTTTGTGAACAGAGGCTGTTAACAGGGACTTTGGAGAGGGAGTTCTCCAGATAAAGGAGGAAGCTAATACAGGACCCTTGAGGGAAGTGGCTGTCTGTAGTGTGTGTTTGGGGTTTTCTTGCTGTGTGCTGAGCTTGTGTTTGGCTGTTCAGGGTTGGTTTTTTTTTTCTAGCCGCCTCCTCCTCCATGGAGTGTGTGCTGTGGCTAGCAGATGGGTGGCTGGCAGAGCCGTGCCAGGTGCAGGGTCTGCTAGCTGGGTGCTGGCAGGCTTGCACCTGGCACGGGCATTGTAGCCAGCCCGTGCTGGGGCCGGGAGGGGGGCAATAGTTTTCCTGGTGTTGGCGAGAGTGGCCACTAGGGAAAGCTGGGGAGGGCTAGCCTCCCACTAGTTTGAATTAAGGGGCTACACACCCCTTAATTCGAACTAGTAAGTTCGAACTAGGCTTAGTCCTCGTAGAATGAGGTTTACCTAGTTCGAACTAAGCACTCCGCTAGTTCGAATTAAGTTCGAACTAGCGGAGCGCTAGTGTAGTGCCTATCAAAGTTAAGTCGAACTAACGTCCGTTAGTTCGAATTAACTTTGTAGTGTAGACATACCCTTAGAAGATATTTAAAAGCCCCTAAAGTCCTATCATTCACCCATTAAGTCACTTAATAAGAGCTCACAGGTCTAATTTTCTTCTGGCATACCAGTTTCACACCTGCATTACGTCAGTGGTTTCAGTTGATTAACTCCTATTGCTACCAGTGTGAGATGAAAATTAGACCCACAAACAGTACGCACTCTGGCAATGACAATTGGACATTTTTTTTAAAGGAATAACCTATAATTCTACATTTTCTCCAAACTTTGGAAGCCAATGCTAACAGTGGGGTATGGAGTTGTAGGAGAGCATTTAATTAAATTCCAAGCAATATTTTTAGTTATATTAAATTCCCATTTCATAAATTCATATGTGGCCAGATGACTTTGGGGTGCAGCTTTGTTGGCCATTTAAGGTATGAGTATTTGAGCTACAAGTAATATCTATCTGTTTTGTGAGGGTGACTAATACTGGTTCACCTGAGGTGCTCCTTGATTAAGGAGCCCCAAAGCCATGAGAATTTAAACATTTTGGTTAATTTTCTAATCTCCACAGAACTCACATACCATAAACAAGTATGTTTTTAATTTTAAACATTAGCATAAATACAATTATAAATGGCCGAAGCCACAACATTAAGTTTTGGATCTGAAATACCTCAAAATATGAGGGAATGGCATTTTTGCTTGGCCTCAACTCTGCATACAGTACAATTGTTTACACTTGGAAATCAATGTTTATAACTACTGCACGGCATTAACTCTGAATAGCAAGGATTGCTCTAGGATTTGAGTGGCTCTGTCCAAAGCAACATCACCAGTCCTATTCAGGTTCTTCTCCACTTACGTCAAAGTCCTTCCACTTTTCTATTGCAGTTAAACCCTTCCTCTGAGCTGCCTCCTGCTGTCTCTTGCCTTCCTTTTTTTCCCATTCGCTTAGTTGTGAGACTTTGCCTGGTTCCTCTGATAATGCCTTATTAAGGAAGGGGGCAAGCTAGAAGATAGAACCAAAACACCTCTTTCTAGCTAGGGACCTGGAGAGGGTAGTTAGGGAATTCAACCTCTGGCACCATGTGATGAAGTCAGAGTGAGATGGGTCAGAGTGAGATGGGTAACCGGAACTGAGGATGATGCTCATGTTAACAGATTAGGTCCCTGGAACTTTAGGGACCTAAACAGATGCATATATCACTTAAGCCTAAAGCTAAGGAGCTCAGATACTACTGAGCTCTGAGATATCTACACGTGAGAAGTGATAGTGTCCAAAACATTATTTGATCAGGACCGCCTTCTTCCACTGACACCGGTAGAAGTTTACAATTAAATTTCAAAAGGAGCATATGAAGAGAAAATTAAAAAGACTGGGACTCTTCAGCTTAGAAGAGAGAACAGGATAGGGCTAGTAGTATTTAGCTGTCATAGTGCCATAAATGCCTATTACTCGTCTCCACTTTGATAAGAATAAGAAGAGAAGTGCAAAGAATGAAGGGTTAACTTGATGAATACCTCACCTCAGACCTTGCCACAGTCTGCTACAACAGTGTTGCTCCCTATGTAGCCCTTTACCATCAGCTTTGCAGCTGAGGTGAACTTTGCTTTATCTGGGAATGCTGTGTGCTGCTCTGTCACCATGGTTGCCACAGGAAAGTGTTTTAGGCAATACTGTAAACATCTTGTGTAGACACCTATTCCCCTACTCCCGGTCTTTGCTGAAATACAGTTTCTGTTAAGAGATATTTCTGCATGGTATTCTGAGGGTGCCCTTCAAAGGCAAGCAGCAACAAAATGCAGTTGCAGAAAAGTAGTTGTTAGTGGTAAAGTTTCAGGTAGGGAGCTGAGAGAATGGAACAAGGAGCAGTGTTTGGGGATTTAAAGAAACAAGACAGAATGGAAAGTTTTCTTATGAATCCCGCTGAAAGGAAAAAGTTACAAAGTAGGCTTAGGCCCAGGTCCATAAAGTTATTTAGGCTCCCACCTTTAAAACAGTGGAAGCTAGGAGACTAAATATCTTTGAGGATCTGGGCCTTAATAACTATTATAGAGGTTGCTCAAGGTGTAATGTAGATATACTCATTGTTTTGTTTACCTACTTCTTGCTTTTAAAAATTAAATAGAAAAGCATCTCTCCCTATGAAGCATAATGTCACTAGGGGAAAAAATGTTTGGAAGAACAGCTTTAAAAAAGTATAGATTTTTGTATTTTAATTGAAGGCCTTGTAAGTTATTCAAGTTCATGTGACCTATACACAATGAAAACACTGTATAGGTCCATCCATTGTAGGTCTACTTTAATTAATAAATACTAATCTGTAAAACTAAATTTTGCCAAGTCCTTTTATAAAGTGCTCCAAAATGCATCAGAATACGTATACACCACATGCAAACCTAATCAAAAAATAATCACACTTACACATTTGCGTGCTATATATATGCACAGTCACAAAGTCAAATATAACAAGCATGTTTGATACACGCCTCAAATATGCACCAGCCAAAACATACTAAAGTATTTTACTTATATTTTGAACATGCAACATGCTTATCTCTGATTGTAAAGCTATTAATCACTGACTGAGGCAAATGGAATGAAGCACAGGCCTCTTGTAATAGTGCAGTAATACATACCCCCTAAAGTAGAGTGGTGTTGTTTTCTGGATCCTGGAGTTGTGCAGCTTATAGTTTGACAGATTGTAAACTCTACATATCTTTTTTTGGACATATTTGATTATTATGCCTCATCTTTTCATCAAAGAGACAAATATTGTCACTTCTTTTATATGAATACTGTAGCTGAAAAGAAGATCAAGATCCCCTGCAATGTAGCAAGTTTGGTAAAATGAATAATTTATTCTCAAGTATAGTATATCAGGGAGGTAATTTAAGTAAGTCCACAACTAATGCAGATAATTAATTAAGTGACTCTGAAACACCTGATTGATATTTCCTGATTAAGTTATGTACAAGAGTTCAATTTGTATCTCAGATCAGTTATGGAATATATAAAATATTATAGTATACTTACATTTCACTGTATGTCTGAAGTGTACACAATTGTCCCCGCTTACTTTAAATATTCAGAATAAGATTCTTTTATGTTTAATGTAAATGTAGGTATAATATTGCTGAAAAGGCAATATTGTCTTCGTCCTTTTGTATTTTTTCTCTATGATCATTATTCATTTTAAGTGGAATATAAAACTTTGGTTTTAGTATGACACCTTTATAACCTTTATCTCAAAACCTGTGATTCCCAATAATTTGGGGGGAATGTACCAGTTTATAAGAATAAATACTTGCCAGTGTAATCTGCCTCCCTCCAAATGTTTGTGGACCTTGCTTAACAGCAGATTAAAGTGCCCATACTAGAATTGAGAAGCAAGACTAGCCTTAGACCAAATGACACCCCTGGCAAGTAAAATCATTGGTGGTCCCATCTCCATTTGTTAAGCTTCTGAGTACCATTTCAAGATTCCATGAGATTGTATAAACATTCAGAACATTCTAGGAGGTTAATGGAAAAATTAGGGTGACCAGGCATCCTGGTTTTTAAAGGGACAGTACTATATTTAAGCCCTTTTGCAAGTGTTGGGAGTTTTTCTTTAAAACATAGAAAATATGGGACAATTTGTCTCTCTCTTCAAAAGTAGTGGCAGGTCCTGCTGGCCAGATCCCTGCTTGCCAGTGGTGAGTAGGGGGTCCAGTGGGTGGTGATAGAGGTGGGCATGGAAGGCTGGTGGCATGTCAAAGCTGCAGCACATGGGTCCCACTTTTCCCATGCTGCACCAATGTAGCCCCTGCTGCATGTCCACCCTTAGGCAGCAGGGCCCCACCCAGTCCCCCATTTCTGATAGGCACTGACTGTGCACTGTGAGCAGCAGTGGCTGCTGAGTGTGAGCAGGAGCCAGATGACAGCCAATTACTTGCTGTCTCTGCTGCCCACCCATCAGTCCTTTTCATGCTCCCCTTCTTGCTGTCCTTTCCCTACTGCTCCTCCATATTTCCCCCCCTCCCCAGTGGAGTGCATCCCTTCTTAGTGACCCTGCATGCTCCCATGTGTTGCCTTGGGAAGAGAAGGATCGAGGTACCAGGACAGGTGGGTCTGTCTTGAGGGCCCACTCTGGCTGGAGAATGGAGGCCAGAGAGGGTTGTGTCGGTCAGTCACCCTGCAGTTTGAGAGAGGTGTACAGGAATGTGTGTGTGTCCTTCTCCCCATGTGAACCCTAAAGCTTTGAAGATAAATACAAAGAATCCAGCTACACATTATTTGTGTTTAACAGGGACTCAGTCAACTTGATACTAATTTGACCGTTTGTATTGCACAGTTCTGTCTGACTGCCATTTAACTAGCCTGAATACGAGTAATTTTACTAGATGTCCCATACTCAACATAGGGAAATACAAATAGACAAACTTCTCAGATACTTTGCCAAAGAATCAATGCACACAAATCAGACATCAGACAGTTTCACAAAGAAAAAAGTTTTTTGTCATTTCAACCAGACTGGGCATTGTCTCAATGACCTAACTACATGCATCCTGCTTCAGAGACTTTAACACCAGAATACAACGGGAAACCTCAGAACTGTCATTCATGTTAAATTTGACACTTTACGAATGCATCTTAACAGAGATGCTAACTACCTTACCCATTACAAAGATAGCTTCCCCAATTATCACCCCTAATATCATTATCTCATAGACACTGGGTGGGTGATGAAATTTTTGGGTGTAAAAAGTACAAACATAATAAAATGCTGTAAAACTTAAAACAAAAATTCAGTTTTCTCCAAATTTCAGTTGTGTTGATGTACCCCTCAGACTTCTCTCGAATACACATAAAACAGACATCAGGGTCTTTCACAGAGAGAAAACGGATGCTTTCCATTTTAACCAGACTGACCATTCTCTCAGTGACCTTAAAACATGCATATTGCTTCAAAGAGATTTTAATTCCAGACTTCAAAAAGAAGCCTCAGAACTGTCATTCATGCTTAAATTTGACACTTTACTTATGGGCCTTAACAAAGATGCTAATTATCTCACCCATTACAAAGACAGCTTCCCCAATTATCACCCCTAATATCTGTATCTCACAGACACTAACCTTCCCCTCTCACTACTTGTCCTCCCACCCCTCTGTTCTAAAATATGATTTGTCAATTTTATGTGTTCTCTTTTTTTGATTGTATCCCTTTGGTATATATGGTCATGCCAATTTTCTTCAACAATTTGATTTGAGGAAGTAGGTCTGGCCCACGAAAGTTCATCCCCTAATAAATCATCTTGTTAGTCTTTAAAGTGCTGCATAGTCCTGTCTTTTGTTTCAGTAAGACTAGACTAACACGACTACATCTCTATTACTATAGGGAAATATGGACACTCTAGAAAAATGGATCCACATATGGAATAACTGAAACATTTTACTTCTATTTTCCTTTGTGTTGCTACCCAGAAAAGCAGCATTCTGGGCCCGACACCTCCCAAGCCCACCCCCAAGAACGGTCATTTACCCTTAAATCCAGCTCCAGTGAGAAGAGAAATTACGTCACCTAGAATTCGTACCCATGGCAGTGAAATCCAGAAAAGCTAGAATTCCTGAACAGTGACTCTTAGGGTACATCTACATTGCACGCTTATTTTGAAATAGCATGTCTACACTACAGGGAAGTCTCAAAATTAGTCTGAGGCAGGCTTCCCTAATGCAAATGCACTACCTCGAATTAAAGCCCCAGGAAGCACTAAGGAGAAATTACTTAGAATGGCCCTGGTGAGGAGCTATTTCAAAATAGTAGCAGTGGAGCATCCACACATACCCTATCAAAATAGCTATTTAGAAAGAGAAGTTATTCCTTGTGGAATGAGGTTTACAGAAGTTGGAATAAGCCATCCATTATTTCAATGTTATTTCAAAATATTGGAATTGCTGTATAGATGCTTGCATTGTAGACGCATGGCTGTTGTTCTGAAATAACGGTACAGTGTAGATGCACCCTTAGTAAATTTTGTAGGTGCTGAAATGGAGAAGACTGTCATGTGTCAGACTGTCCGAAAATATATCAGAGAATAGAATTACTTTCATTATGAGAATTAGTCGGTCCTAAAGCAGTGCATTCTATGGAGAGCTCTGTTTTTTTCAGAATTAAATTATTACATGTAAAGGATAAGGCTTTACATGCCATCCTCTATTAGTCCAATAGGAACTGGTAGGTATTTGGTTAAGAATCCAAAGCTTAACTTAGGTACTTAGGGAATGGGTCAGAGAAGAAGTGAGTGGATCAGTGGCCAAGCAGTGTGGGTATTCATCAGTCATTTTCCCCATATGGACCTCTCAGGCTACTGCAGTCCTGAGGGGGAAACAGCAGCTATAGACAGCTGCCCATATGTACCAAGGTTAGTTATCTGGGTAGGCACTGGGGTCAAGATTAATCCTAATAAACTGCTACACTTTACTGCTCTGATAAAAAATTGACACATTGGATCTATCTTTATGCTAAAATTAAATAATAAAATACCTTTATTTTAGCTGAATTTGTTTTTAAAAATTGGTACTCAATGTGAATGTGTTGACAACAATGCACTGGGTTGCCATCCAGGATGATCGCAAGCCCATAAAATTGGACAGTGTATTGTGTTTGAGCACCCTTATAGGTTTCCTGGGAAAGCTACCTCAAAAAATAACAATCCTGGAAAACCCCGGTCATGTGGCAATCTTAATAAATAATGTAAGAGACATAAGAACATAAGACTGGCCATACTGGGTCAGAGCAAAGCTCCATCTAGCCCAGTATCCTGTATTCCAACAGTAACTAATGCCAGGTGCTTCAGAGGGAATGAACAAAACAGGTAATCATTGAGTGATCCCTCCCTGTCACCTATTTCTAGCTTCTCGCAAACAGATGGCCATTCCTACCCATCCTAATAGCTGTTGATGAATCTAGTTTCCATGAATTTCATTTCCATGAATTTATCTAGATCTTTTTTTAATCCTGTTAAAGTCCTGGTCTTCACAATATCCTCTGGCAAGGAGTTCCACAGGTTGACTCTGTGTTATGTGAAGAAATTCTTCCTTTTGTTTATTTTAAACCTTCTACCTGTTAATTTCATTTGGGAACAGGTAAATAACTTTTCCTTATTTACTTTCTTCACACCAGTCATGATTTTGAAAACCTCTACTATATCCTTCCAAAATGTTAGAATCCTCACCCATCCATTTAATGAAACTATTACTCCGGGAAGCAATGTGATGGTGCTATATGAAGATCAATGGCAATGTCTCTGCTCCATATTTCACATGCATTTTTAAGACTCACTTGGATACGATTCAGATATCTGTCATTGTGAAGGTTGTTAGTCCACTTTCTTTTGTACACTCTCCATAAAAACATCGAGAACCAAAATCAGACTCAAATAAATGTATGGAACCCTTCTGAAAGCAACAGAGTTGCAAGCTGCATCTGCTTACACTGCCTTTAATTTTAAGTCTATATTTATGAAGGATATTTTTGTTGTATATACTAATTGACCAATTAGGACACTGCCATTAAGATCTCTCTGTTTTCTGAGATACCTCTAATTATATGACAGAAAGCCTGTATAAGGATCAAGTCTAAATATGCTTTATAAACAAGTAGTCTTCCATTTTCTTATAAAACCTAAAATTAATGAATAATCAACACAATTTATTTACATGTAGTTGTAACATGTCTTAGTAATAGCCCACATATGTTTTAAGTAAAAAGGGTTCAAGAGTTCCTTTAAAACAACTAGAGTTCTGTGGCACCTTAGAGACTAAAAGATTTATTTGGGCATAAGCTTTTGTGAGTAAAACCCACTTTGTGAATCTGACAAAGTGGATTTTACCCTTGAAAGCTTAAGTCCAACTTAAATCCATTACTCCTAGAGCGGCCACAGAACTTCTTGTTGTTTTTGCAGATACACACAAAAACGGCTATCCCTCTGAGAGTTCCTTAAGACATTGATCCTCAGGATAAAAAAATTAAGTTGTAAACGGCTGCATTCACAATGAATCCTGCGTGGATGATTCCCTCCTCCATACCGCTTCAGAAATTACATGGTTATGTTATCTTGTACTGCCACCTCCTGGTGCAGCAATTCACTTTAACTAAAGTGAGTGAAAACAGGGATCTGGTAGGTGGCAGCACTAAAACGAAAACCAAATCCTTTTAAATATGAAGTGTTATTCTTTACTAGCTTTGACTGTTGTTCTCTCCTTGTTAGCTTTCAACTTTAACCTGCGATGAGGAAGAAAGCTCCGAACCGCAGCGGCATGGTAAGTTCTATGTTTTAGTCTGACAACACCGGTTCCTAAGGAAAGATGCAGGGTTTTTTTTCAGTCTTACAGAACGAAAAACACCATACATCTTGGCTATAGCGCTTTTCATGTGACTGCTATTAGTATGCAAATTGCAAAGCTGAAACAAGAAATATAGGGAAACTGCTGTGAAATTATTTAATTAAAAGAAGATAGCTAGTATGCACTGAAAGCACAAGGTATTTAAAAATGAAAATATTTGCTTTGTCCAGTAGGAATAGTTAGGAAAACTAAAGGGAAGTCAAAGTGGTCTTACGGGCGAGCAATTTGAGGATTGATTCTGTTATGCTGAATGCCACCAAGAGGGTTTAGATCAATTATATATTAACTTTGTCCTTCTAATAGGGTTTCTAAAGATACTCAACTGTACTCATTAGTCTGAATTTTTGCTTGAAATTTGACTAGATCTTGTGTGTATTGGCAAAGATCTCATGCTGAGCAATGTGAAATAAGTATCCCAATGGATGATGCTTAGTTAGGGGACGTTGAAGGGAGAGGGAGAATTATTGCTTAGAATGTTTTTAAAAAGAAATGAGCTGTGCAATGGTATGTCCCTTGTTGTTTTGGAAGAAAGTTCTTCTTCTCTTATCATACGAGTCAGGGCAGACAAAATGCATGTTTTTAGGGACAGGAAATATTTTAAAAAGGCATAATCTATAAAAGGGGCACTTGTTAGCAGCTGTTTCCAGGTCCAGGATCTTTGATTGCAAGTCCTTCAGGACAGAAACTGCCTCTTAGACTGTGCAGCACACTGGATCCCTGCTGCTGACTGGCACAGCTGAGTAGTATTGTACTAAAACTATAATTCAGTAAATTTGTACTAGGCATAACATACTCCTCTTTAATAAAGTGGTATTGTGATTGAGCATCCCTTGTAAAATAAACTTTGCTGTAATTATTATTACATTTTAATTCCTGAAATTAAATCACATTTCATATGCACTTACTATACATTTCTGTTTCTAAATTGGATCAATTATTTGGTGCTGCAAGACATAACCAATTTTAATAAATTATGTATCACAGGATAAAAATTAAAGCTGTTTCTTGGTAAGTTGATCTTCAACACATAGCTGCTTAGCCCTTGTGGATGGGATCATAGGATGATAGGGTTAGAAGAGGCTGCAAGGGTTAGCTAATGTAACCCCTTACCAAGATGTAGGATTTGTTGTGTCTAAACCCTCCAAGACAGATGGTTATCCATCCTCCTTTTGAAAATCTCAAATGAAGAATTCACAGGGGTAGTGGTGTTAGTCTGTTTGTTTCAGCAAAACTACAAGGAAACCAGTGGCACTTTAAAGACTAATACACTTATTAGGACATAGGGCATAAGCTTTTGTGGAATACAACTCATGAATCCTTGTTGTTTTTCCAATGAAGAAGCAGTCTGTTCCATTGTTCTATTGTCTTCCATTCAGGAAGTTTCTCCTGAGATTTAATCTAAATCTGCTATGCTGTAGTTTGAATCCATTGTTTCTTGTCCTGCACTTCTCTGGCAAGAAATTTTCTTCTTTTTGTTCTTTTTTTAAATTTTTTTATGGCAACTTTTCAAGTATTTGAAGACTGCTATCGTGTCCTCCCTTAATCTCCCCTTTCCAGTCTAAACATACCCAATTTCAGCTTTTGCTAATATGGCTTTTTTCCCATCCCTTTTATCATATTTGTTACTCGTCTCTGGCTCTTTTCCAGTTTCTTTACATTCTTTCTATACAGAGTTGATGAAAATTGGACAGAGTACTCCAGTTGAGGGCTAACCAGCACTGAGTAAAGTGGTACTATCGGGTCCCATGACTTGCATGCTGTGCCTCTATTAATGCAACCAAAACTTTTTAAACAGCATTAAATTACTGACTTATGTTGAGGTTGTGATTCACATACAACTCCCAGGCTACGTCTATACTACAAGGTTTTTGTGCAAAAACCCGCGGAGCATCTACACCTCAAGCGCATTTTTGCGCAAGAAAATCTACAGTCAATTGACAGAACAGAGGGCTTTTTGCAGTGTAGGTATGCCTCCTTCTATGAGGCATAACTCCTTTTTGTGCTACAGCTCTTGCACAAAAAGGCATGTATGGACACTCCGCAGGGGTTTCTTGCAAAAAAAGAGCCTATCCGAAAAAGCACAGGCGCTCTGATGGCCATTCTGTGAATGGCAATCAGAACTTTCTTGTGCAAGAGCATCCATGCAGTGTGGACGCTCTCTTGCGCAAAAGCACATTGCAAAAGCGATGCGCTTTGAGGTGTGAACGTGCTTTTGCATAAGAAGTTTTTGCGCAGGAACTCTTCCGCAAAAGATTTCTTGAGCAAAAACCTTAGCCCCAGAATCTTCTCAGTAGTTCTGCTGTCAACCCAGGAATTCCCCCCCCCTTCTGTATTTGTGCATTTGGTTTTTCTTCACTAAGTGTAGCTTTTTATATTTGTCTTTGTTAAATTTCATTTTGTTGTCTATAGCTGAATTTATCAAGATCCCTTTGAATTTTAATTCTGTCCTACACAGTGTTTGCAATCCTCTCTCTCCCACCCCCCCAGCCTTATGTCCCACCCAAGTTTGATGTGATCAGTTATTTTTAAATTGTATCAAAATGATAGCCAGCACAATTAGGTACCTGCACAATACATTTTTATCCCATCAGTACTTGGTAGTTCAATTTTAAGTAATAGGTATTTGCTGAGTGGCATCCTAAAAACGCCATACTAAGATACAGTAATAGAAATGTAGCCGCGTTAGTCTGGTGTAGCTGAAGCAAAATGCAGGACTATGTAGCACTTTAAAGACTAACGAGATGGTTTATTAGATGATGAGCTTTCGTGGGCCAGACCCACTTCCTCAGATCAAATAGTGGAAGAAAATAGTCACAACCATATATACCAAAGGATACAATTTAAAAAAATGAACACATGTGAAAAGGACAAATCACATTTCAGAACAGAAGGGGGATGCGGGGGGGGGGGAAGGAAGGAAGGTAAGTGTCTGTGAGTTAATGATATTAGAGGTGGGGAAAGTTAGATGTCTGTGAGCTAATGGTATTAGAGGTGATAATTGGGGAGGCTATCCTGGTAATGGGTAAGATAGTTGGGGTCTTTGTTCAATCCGCCCCCCCCCCCCCGGAGAGTGTCGAATTTTAACATGAATGACAGTTCAGAGGATTCCCTTTCAAGTGCAGATGTAAAAGGTCTTTGTAGAAGAACGCAGGTGGTGAAGTCGTTGAGAGTGTCCTTTCTGGTTGAAATGGCAAGAAATAGTTTTTTCTTTGTGATCTTGTCTGATATCTGTTTTGTGGGCATTAATCCTTTGGCGAAGTGTCTGAGACGTTTGTCCAATGAACATAGCAGACGGACACTTTCGGCACATGATAGCATAAATTATATTTCTGGAATACTATGTACATTGGACAAACGTCTCAGACACTTCGCTATGTCTCAACGACTTCACCACCTGCATTCTTCTACAAAGACCTTTTATATCTGCACTTGAAAGGGAATCCTCTGAACTGTCATTCATGTTAAAATTCGACACTCTCCGGGGGTGCGGATTGAAAAAGACCCCAACTATCTTACCCATTACCAGGATAGCTTCCCCAATTATCACCTCTAATACCATTAGCTCACAGACATCTAACTTTCCCCACCTCTAATATCATTAACTCACAGACACTTACCTTCCTTCCTTCCCCCCCCCCCCCGCATCCCCCTTCTGTTCTGAAATGTGATTTGTCCTTTTCATATGTGTTCATTTTTTTTAAATTGTATCCTTTTGGTATATATGGTTGTGACTATTTTCTTCCACTATTTGATCTGAGGAAGTGGGTCTGGCCCATGAAAGCTCATCATCTAATAAACCATCTTGTTAGTCTTTAAAGTGCTACATAGTCCTGCATTTTGCTTCATACTAAGATACAGATTGCCAAATCTTGTTTCATTGCATCAGCTGATCAGAACATGGATAAGGAATGTATTTCTCCACAGGTTCAGTGGGTCTGGACATGGATGAGAATAAGTCGTGGCTGCCCTCCTTTTAAGTGACAGATATTCTCTGGTGCTACCATATTGGATTTTGATACACGCATGGTCTGATATGCTGTGGCAAATTCTCTATCCCTGAAAATGATCTTTTGATAGTTAACTGCTAGGGGAACACTGTCTGTTATATGTTCTGGGGTTTGGTGGATTGCTACATGGTTGAAAAATACAGGCTATAATAGAATATTTATTTTTATTTATAGCACAATTGCTGAAAGAACTACAAATAAATCTGTTAGCCTGAAAATTTTACTTGTAAATACATTTTACTAATAAATAAAATTTTATTATATTCCTTTGTTGCAGAGGTGTGTGGAGATTGTTATCCATTGGAGGTCATCCTTATGACTTTCCTTCCAAGATAATTTCTCTCAGTTAAATGAGAAATGTAATCATTAGTTACAGTTCTGTATCTGATCTTCATTCACTGCTATAATAATATTGGAATATAGAAGTGACAGAGCCTCTAATGAATTTTTAATGGAAAATTTCTCAATAGAACAGAAAGATTCTCATCAACATTTATCTAAGGAACTCTGGGATTTGGCTACCGTACTATTGTCCAAATGAACAAGAAAACATTTTATAGCAGACTCAGATTCAAAGTGCACCTGTATTTCACATGTTGGTAGAAACATGGGGTCTGATCTCAGGCCCACTAAAGTCAGGGGAAAAACTCCATTTGAGTCCAATAGACTTTGGGTCTGATTCTTAAAGCTATATTCTGTTGTTACTGTAAACTTATTATGTATTAATGTGGGTTTCTTATAAAACCGATTTTATGAACCATATTATAGCCTGGCCTGTGTGTTGGCACACACAAGTAAGAAGGAATAAAAAATCTTGTAGCATGACTATGAGCACATTCCAAGAGCCACTACATCGTGATATATTCTAAGGTGAGAAGAGGTCACTGTGATTATCTAGTCTTACCTTTTGTACAATACAGCCACAGAACTTCCCCAAAATAATTCCTAGAGCATGTATTTTAGAGAAAAACAAGCCAAGCTTGATTTAAAAATTCAGTGATGGGGAATCCATCTTGACCCTTTGTAAATTATTCCAATGGTTAATGACTTTCATTGAAAATGTACACCTTATTTCCAGTCTGAATGTATCTAGTTTCAAATTCCACCCATTTGTTACCTGTGTAGATAATTATGGACTATAATCAATACCTTTTACCCTTCTCTTTTTTAAGATAAATAGATTAAGTTTTTGAATCCATCACTATAAAGCATGTTTTCTAATTGTCTAATCATTTCTGAATCTTGCTGCTGGCAAGATTTAGGGTAGGGCCAGCGAGAGGTGTGTGCATTCTGTTCCCCCACACATGGCCCCATGCTTTGTTATTGGCCCTGCCTGTTCGTTAATATCCCTATCAGGTATCTGAGTAAACTTGTAACTGCTGGAAATTTTAGAGGTTACATATTTACACGAGGGGTGGCAAGTAGGAGCAGGTGTGAGCTGGTGCTCGTGGGGAGCTGGCTTAAAAGCCAGCTCCATGTGAACACTGGTGCCTGCCTGCCTCCTCTCCCCCATTGCCTCTGTATCAGAGGCAGCAAGGTGGGGGCGGGAGGGGAAGAGCATGTAGTCACTAGGATTAACCGATAAGCCCAGGGTTATTGGTTAATTGTATAATCAACTGTACGTTGACATCCCTACCGTCTGTCCTACTTGAGGTGCACCCTGAAGGTGCCAGCTTTGCATGGCAGGCCGCGGGGCTCCCTGCCTGTGGGAAAAGAGGTAGAGGCTGCTGCAGGTGCCAGTGGTGAGGGTGTCCCAGGAGCTCTCTGCTACTGAAGGAGCAGCTGGTGCAATCCCGCACGAGCAGAGTTGGAGCCCCGGAACCGGTGTGTGGCATCCCAGGCCACAGCGCATCATTTGAACTAGGCCCCACAAATAATCAGCCCTGGCTACAGGGCTACTCCACAGGCAACAAAACAGTTCATTGCCCCTTGTGTGGGCCCAGACTATAATGTGATGATCTTGTTCCATGTAACAGAGGCTCACAAGCTACTGCTTGAGCTAGTGACTTCATATTTACTGTTGTTTTAAGGACTGACTTGGATTGTTAATTTATGTAACTTTGTCTGACCGTTTGATTTACATTTTTTCTTCCTACTGCAGTGAGTGGAAAAGGATTGCGACCTAGGTAAAGAGAAATACCAATAGGTTGTTTGCACACACTCAAGGTTTAATGCTGAGCCACTACAATTAATGGTGAGTCATGCTAGAGTCTAAATTCGTTTTTATATGTTTAACTATATTAGATTCAGATATCAAAACCACTATTTATGGCAGTTTAAATTAAAACCACCTTGATGCCATCTAAGAAGGAATAAATGGACGGACAAAATCAAAAGGGGAAGAGAAAGAGAAGTGAAATAGTGAAAAGAGAAAGGAAAGAAGGGGGAAGAGTGAAATTTTTTTGCTAAGAAAGTTTTGGACCAAATTGTTAAAGTACAGGATGAAAAGTAAGTACTATACTGCTGGAGTCTTTTCATAGCTATCCTTTAATTTGTTGTATGGCCTTAAACAAATCCATCATCCAGTTTGTACATCAGATGACTCAGATATAAAACTGATGTAAAAATACTTATCTCACAGCAGTGTGGTGAGGCATAATTTCTTTTTAGAGCTTTTTGAGTGTTCAGTAAAAGACATTGGGTAAGTATACAAAGTATTACTGTTTTATTATTGCTTTCTGGTACTCTGCTTTTGAGTTTTTATGATCTCCTCTGATCATCTTAGTAATCTTTTAAAACTCAGATAAGCAATTATGGAGGCGTGGGTAGCTATGAAATGAAGAGTTTTCTTTAAAAGGTGGTTACCTTCAATAGGTTCTATGACCTTCACTTTGTTTTTAAAAGAGGTTTAGGACCAGTTACGGCCCAAAATATGGCAAGTTATATACATACATACATTTAAGGTCCCTTTAAAAAGTTCTGCTGCTGCTACAAAGGAGTATTTGAGAGCTCCTCTCAGATGACCGACTGTGGTGGGGGGTGGGGCTTTTGGAGGAGTTAAAAAGAGGAAGTCCAGCTGCATAAATCTTGATTTGATGCCCCTGAATTAGTGAAGGAGGCATTTGAGCTAGCAGAGGATTGGAAAACTCTAACCGTCTCCAAAACAGGTATGTGGAGGAACGAGCAATGTTTAGGCTACTGTGATGTGTGTGGGAGGGAAGTAGGTTATGGCTGTTTTGACAGCTGCTTGAATCCAGCCACCCAGGCTCTGATCTTTCCTAGGGCTGCCTCAGCACTTCTCTTGTCCTTGTTAGAACAGCCCTTTGAAAGACATCTGCCTTTCCATAATTGGCAGCAATGGTGCAATAGGGAACACTGACAGAGGCCCGTGGGCTGCTCTCAGAGCTGGGTGAAAGGATTAAGGGGGTGGCATTAGTGCTTCTCCTGCCTACTCACACTGTTAAAATAGGACCTTAGGTGCAAGGTTCTTCTCTTTTTCCTTTTGCTTAGTTGTCTCTAGGGATATGTCTAGACTGCATCTGTCCACAGAGGGATGCAGATTAGGCAGGTCAACATTGCAAATGAGGCAGGGATTTAAATATCCTGTGCCTAATTTGCATGAAAATGGCCACTGTGTTTTGCTGACTCAGCACTTTGTTGGCAAAAAGTGGCAATCTAGAGCGGGATCTGTTAAGAAAAAGCCTTTTTCAACAGATCCCTTATGCCTCCTGCAAGGGTCACAAAATCTACTAGCCTCAACCCCCTCGAATGATCAATACAGCTCTGTTTTTTGGTAATGTTCCCCATTGCATTGTGATGCCAAAGATTTTTCTTTCCTGCATTTGAAATGCTTGTTCCTTCCAGTGTCTGAAGCTCTGACCTTTGCAATGACATCTGAAACGGAGCCCTCGGGGTTCCTTCTTGACAGCCAGAAGTGTCTGGGGAACTCCTAACTGCCCTGAGAGGGTGAGAGGGAAAAAAATACGGTAGATCAACCCAGAACGCAATATGAATTTAACCAGAATACACACAGGGATTGGAGAACTGTGCCATGAAGTACAGTTGCAGATGTTGGCAATCATGAAAGGAGACAGAGTTGAATGTTATAAGATATCAATGTTATGAAAACTTTTTTTGCTGAATATTTGCCATGAGTGAGGTTCTCACTCCTGTGCGTACTTCTTCTGTGTTGAATAAAGGGACCCCAGGAGTGTAAAAGGACCCCAGATCCACCTGGGAGAAGAGCTCCTTTGGAACAAAAGCTGAAGGAGACAGCTGTAGACTGTCCTCCAAGGACCCTTCTCAAACCCATGGATAAGGCATTGTCCTGGGGAAATCGCAGTGGCAGGGAGAGGAGTGCTGAGGCATGCGGGAAATTCTGAGCAGTACTGCTGCCCAGGGAGTCTACCATAATGCAAACAGACCTTCAGGGCTTCCTGAGTTATGACAGAAGGGGAGGACACTTTCAGCAGAGTAGAACACCACAGCAGTCCAGAACTAGGGCAAAGGTGGTTTAAAGCTATCCTAGCCTCCCATCTGAGCTGCCTGTGCCATGCTCAAGAGATGGAAGCCTGAATTTTACTCCTTTAATATAATTGAACATTTTATTCTGGTTTCATGGTACTAACCCTGTACACTTCTGTGTGCCTCCCTCCAGAATTTTAAATGAACGAATTTTAGACAGAATATTGAATTTGCTAATTTTTAAAGGGGGAGGGCTTAGCCATATCTTTTAACCGAATAGTTAGATTTTCCTACTTGGGCAGGTTATGTTTTTATTTTTAAGTTATAACAATTTAAAAAACAAATATTCTTCATTCAGAGTTGAATAATTGTGCATTATGGCTGTGTTTTTCTTCCTTCAGATGATAAACAGTGGATATACTGTATTGCAGAGATACTTGCAGTTGCTGATCCCTATGGCAGCCAGGGGGCTATTACAGACGAAAAACTCACTACTTTTCAATATGAATTATTTCTGGCTGACTAGATTTTCAGCAGAGATTCTGTTCAGACCAGTGTCTTTTAGGCACTTCTGTCTGAAGTTAGAGAGTGCTGCTGCAGAGTCCTACCAGGAGAATGGCAGCCTAATAAACAAACTGGCATGCATGGGAGTGGATGTTAAAATGGTGAGAAGGAGACAACCTGGAGTTCTGAAGAAGATGATTACAAATGAAGAGGACCTCGAACAATTTCTGCAAAGCAAAGGGGCTACTAATGAAATCATTGCCAGCATCATCTCACGTTATCCACGAGCCATCACACGCTCCTACGAGTCTCTTGAAAAACGTTGGGAACTTTGGAGAAGTATTTTGATGACTGACTTGGAAATTGTAAATATTCTGGCACGTTCCCCTGAGTCCTTCTTTCGTTCCTGTAATAACATCAATATGGAGAAAAATATTACATTCTTCAGTTCTCTTGGGCTAACCTCTAAAGACCTTTGCAATATCTTGACCAGAGCACCACGGGCATTTTCTAACAGAGTGGAGTTGAACATTCAGATGGCTGACCTCCTGCATGAGATCTGTTTATCTTTAGGTGGTAAAAACCCAAATGATTTTGTGAAGCATGTAATTTCTAAAAATGTCTTAATTCTCCTGCGGAGCAGCAAGCAAGTGAAAGCAAACGTTGAGTTCCTGCAATCCTCTTTCCATCTGAGCAATGAGGAATTACTATCTCTGCTACATGGCTGTGGAGCTGACATTTTGGACTTATCTAATGAATATATTAAAAAAAACTTAACAATTGCTAAAGAGAAACTGTTATCTCTTGGGTGCACTGAAAGAGAGGTGGATAGATTATTTATTAGATATCCACGAGTGCTCTTCCTTTCATCCAAGAAGTTCAGTGATAAAATAGATTGCCTCTTGCAAGCAAATATTCACATGAAACAAATAGCTGAAACTTCTTGGGTTCTGGATGTAAGTATCAGTACTATAACAGACAGAATCAAGGAACTGCAAAAAGCTAGCTATGACTTCAACACTTATGGAATTGGTGTCCTTGCTTTCAGTAAAAAAAGATTTGAAGCTAAACTGGAAAAATTACATAGTGCACGGTGATTAATCAAGAGGACACAATCCTGTGAAAATACTGTCACACCTTGAAATTTTAAAAACTTGAAAAAAATGTCCTGTTTCATTATTCTGAAACATATTTCAAAATAATTGGTAATTACTTAGCACTGCTTGCTAAGGATAAGTTAAAAATTCAGCTATCACTAGTGGGGTGCTATGGGGTGACCAGGAGTGCTGTTTGGTGTCTTGCTTACCAACTGTGAAGGTAGTAGATATCAGATATTGAAGTGGGACTGTTCAGAGAGGACTCCAGTTGGAGGAGCAATTAGAGATATGTAGAATAATGAATGGTATAGAGAAGATAAGTCAGGTATACCATTTGCCCTTTCTTCCATACAAGAGCAAGAGATGATTCATACCTTTGATTCTGGAACTGGCATAGCACGGGCAAACCATTGCATCCTTTTGGAACCCCATTGAAGTTCTTGCAGGAGCCCCTTGTTAAAGTGGGATATTCTATTATTTCTTTACATTGCTTCATCTCATCATGCATAGGTATGCTCTAAGGAGCCTTTGTCCTTGAGAAATGCATTGAAAGGTCCACAGATAAGGGTTGGCATAGGTGTATTCTATATTATAGCATATCCCCCTGTAAGCCTATAAAAATCTAAGAATATGAAGAGCTGACTTAAATCTAACTGGCTTAAATCTGATAGACACCCTGAGAAGAGAAGTTTCCTTTACAGCAATTGGTAAAGTAATGTAACATTAAAGCCTAATGATTGGATAACAGATGATTCATTAAATGATACAGATTTGTCTCGGATGAGGACAAATGCACTTGGCATGCGCAAATCATAGATACTTTAAGGAGAGAGCTCCTAAATGCAGAAAGAGAATGTGGCATTATTTCTTGAAACATAATACAGACTCCTTTTGATTTTTAAGAACGGGTAATTCTCTTTATTTCAAGTGCATAAAGACATATTTTCCCCACATAATTATACAGTCTAAGGGTTTATAAATATTTACATATGTATGCTTCTATGTTTCTTACCCCGTGATCACATTTCTAATGCTTTTGCTTTAACTAGCTGTAAACATCTATTTTTTTCACTCTCTCCATTGCAGGAAGAGGGTGAGGTGTAAGGGCTGGTCTACACTGCCGCTTAACTGTGCTGTAATTTTCTTGCTCAGGAGTGTGAAATCCCACCCACCAAGCACAACAGGTTACAGCACTATAAAGTGCCTGTCTTGTTGACAGGCTCCCAGTGCTGTTAGCTACTCCCCTCGCAGAGGTGGTCTACTTATACCATGCTGTAAGAGGACTTTCGCAGCATCTGTGGCATGACCATACTGTCACGTTAAACTCAGCATTGTAGACAAAGCCAAACATCCTGGATTCTAAGTAGTGATGTGAATGGATAACCGGTCAACTGGTTATCCAATAAGCATCACCCTTACTGGATGACACTTACCAAGTACCGATTAACCAGTACCCAGGAATAGCCTCCCACCCATAGCCCACTAGGGGTAGAGGGCTACTCCAGCCCCAGAGAGGTCAAGAGCTAGCTCCCCTGCATAGAAGGGGGCTGGAAGGGCCACCCCACATGTGGGGGAGGCCAGGAACAGGAGCTGGCCATCTGTGCATGGGAGGGTCAGGAGTGGGAGCCAACCCTGTTATGCATCGGGCTGCTGGCTCCTGCTGCCAGCCCCTCCATGTGGGGGTGAGGTGTGGAATCACTTAACCCGTTAAACCTAAAGTTTAACTGGTTAATTGATAAACTAGGATGTTACAATCTGGTTAACTGGGATAGCTCAGTGGTTTGAGTATTGGCTTGCTAAACCCAGGGTTGTGAGCTCAATCCTTGAGGGGGCCATTTAGGGATCTGGGGCAAATCTGTCAGGGAAGGTACTTGGTCCTGCCGTGAGGGAAGGAGACTATACTCAGTGACCTCTTAAGGTACCTTCCAGCTCTGAGAGAGGTGTATATATACATTAAATATGAAGTGTAAGCAAAATTCTGGTAGGTATCTGCTTGAGTTTGGGGACTTAAATTTGATCTTGAATTCTCAGAGTCCTGGGAAATGTACATTTTATCTGAGTATAGGTTTAAATGTTTACAAGAGAAGTATTGCTTACTGATGTAGATTTTCCACAGAGAATATGCTCAGACCTGTGTCTTCTAGGCATTTCTGTCTGAAGATAGTGCTGTTGTAGAGTCATGTCAGGAACGGATGTCAATAAGGCAACAGACCAGAGCTCCGAACATTAAGATTACTTCTAGTTAAATTATCAAAGCTTATTTATTTTTCTGCTGTGTTTCTACAGTTATTCCTCCCTTGTTGGGAATTATGATAGGTGCTCATAGGGCCAGGTGTCCTAGTGGTTAGCACATCCAACTTCTGCCTTGCTGCCCCTCCGTCAGGATGGATGTGGCTGTACTGCAATAGGACTTCCATGGTTGGCCTGCTCCAGTGGATTCCAGCCTGAGTCCAAACATCTACATTGCAATTAAATAGCCTCTTAGCCCAAGTCAAGCAAGCATGAGTCAGCTGGAATGGGCCAGCTGTGCAGTCTTTTAGTTGCAGTGTAGAGATATGCTAAGAGGGTATTGTAAGGGGACCCAAACCCTCTCCTCAGCTGGTCCCCGCCTACGTCCCCATAGGAAGCAATGTTATCAGGGTCCTTTTTGCAGCTAATCCAAGTTTGCTTCCCTGCGCTACTTTCTATCAATAGGTCCCTTAAGTTTAGAGCCATAGGCAGGAGTGGCCCAAGGCCGGCTGCAGCAGCTGGCGCCCCAGGCAGAACGCGCGATTGGCGCCCCCGCCTGCATGGCTGTCAATGGCGTGATGTAATCATTGGGCACCCCGTGACATCATCATCGGGCGCCCCGTTGAAGGCAGTGCCCTAGGCAACCACCGAGTTGGCCTATACTCACGGGCCGCCCCTAGCCATAGGGCATGTCTAGACTGCATCCCTCTGTCAGCAAAGGGATGCAGATTAGGCAGGTCGACATTGCAAAGGAGGCAGGGAGTTAAATATCCCGTGCCTAATTTGCATAAAAATGGCCGCTGCGTTTTGCCAACTCAGCACAGTGTTGGCAAAAAGCGGCAGTCTAGAGCGAGATCTGTTGAGAAAGAAAGCCTTTTTCGACAGATCCCTTATGCCTCCTGCAAGGAGGTTTACAGGATCTGTTGAAAAAGGCTTTCTTTCTCCACAGATCCCCCTCTAGACTGCTGCTTTTTGCCAACAAAGTGCTGAGTCGGCAAAACGTGGTGGCCATTTTTATGCAAAGAATATTTAACTCCCTGCCTCATTTGCAATGTCGACCTGCCTAATCTGCATCCCTCTGCCGACAGAGGGATGCAGTCTAGACATATCCCTAGTATCCGACCAGTTCTGAAGCAGTACTGCTATAGCCAAGTACCTACTCTCAACTGGCCAAAAGCCACATGTGGCTAGTGGTTTGCTTGTTTGACACCACAGGTTTAAAGCATGGCCCCTGTACTCCCAACAAGTTAGCTGCTCAACAAAAAAGGAATTTAAAGGAGCATGGCCCTGCTGGACCTATGAGTTCTCAAAGACATTGAGAAGGCATTGGGGGCCTTACCTGGTCTGTATTCCTCTCTCAGGCTCAACTTGTTGGCTGTTTCCTAGGGAAAGGTTCCTCTCTCCAGTCTGTCCACCAGCCTTTGCCTATGCTTCTGATTTACCTCTTCCTCCAGTCAAGACATGCTTGGCAGACTGAAGGGAGTAGGTGGGAAGAGGCGCTTCTGATCTCAATATTGCCTTTCAACCCCTTCAGGCCAAGCATGGGGTTCTCCCTCAGTTCCTGAGTTGTGGTAGTGGGGAGCTAAACCAGATCTCCTCTGTTTCTTGAAAAGAAATTGGCTTTTTTCTTTTCTTTGCTTGCATGATGGAATGCAGTTTCAATAAGAGGTACCACTGAGTGATGTGCAGGGTGTGGTCTTTCATGAGGTTCATCCATTGGAGTGGTGCATGGTCTGATACTAGGCAGAAGGGCTGTCCCCATGAGTAATGTTGCAGGGCATCAACAGCTCATTCTACTGCCAGTGACTCTTTCTTGATGACTGAGTTTATCACCTCCCAGGGAACAAATTTCTACTGAGAGAGGATGGGATGCTCTTCTCCTCTGAATTCTTGAGACAGTACTGCCCCGAGTCTGGTGTTGTGGGCATCATTCAGTACAATAATTGTCACTGATGCTGGATGGTGAGCTGCTGGGACAAATGGTTCTTCTGCAACCAGTGAGTCACTCAAAGAAATTATCCAAAGAAGCAGGGTTCTGGAAGATCTATAATTTGTGAGAGGGGGTGGTGGTGGCTAGGGAAGGCATTGCAGGGAGTCTTACTCCTCTGTGGTTCCCTCACAAGCTCAAACTTGTGTCTGGTTTTCAGGAGAGGGGTTCATCTTTCCTGTAGCTGTCCACCGCTCTTTGCCTGGACTTATCAGTTCCCTTTTAACTCGCTCGTCCAGTTGGCGCATGCTCTGCAAGCCTGGTGGGGGTGGGGCCACTTGAGCCCAGTAGTGCCTTTTTAATCCCTTTGGACCCAGTTTGGAATTTGTATATCTCACCATAAGAATAATAAAACTTTAGGTCCAGATCCTTTTGAGCATAATGGGAGAATTTCACCATGAAAAATACAGGATTGGATCCCTGCTTTCATCTTGTTTTGGTCCTGGCATCTGTTTTGCTCAAAACAGTTACGATTGGAAGTTAAGCCCTAGTATAGATTTAGGGAGTCAGAACTTGTAAGTTAGTCCTTAGCTCCTTCCTTTAAGGGACAGGTGATAAACATATGCAGCAAAATGTGTTGTCATTCCTCTGAAAGAAACACATTATCTGTTGTTAAAAATCAAAGGTAATCTCTCTTTGCTGAACAGTGGGGGAGGGGAAGAGTTAGAGGGGGCAGTTGCTCTGGGGCCCAGTGACTCATAAAGGCCCATGGTTCTTGACCTCCCCCTACCCTGCTACCACAGGAGTTCTGGTAGTTGGAGACCTGGGCCCAATAAATTGCTGCTATAGTGCCATGTGGTGCATTCTGGGAAGCTTTAAGGGCTGGCTGAGGTGGGCACAGTATGCTCTGCACAGTACTGAGGGCTGCCTCAGCCCCGCCCCTTCCACCCAGGCTCTGCCCCATGCTCACCTTGTCCAGGGCCCCAGCAAGTCTGTTGGCCCCTCTGCTGTACCGTGTATTGTTGCCCTAGGTGGGCACCCCACAAATTGTAACTTTATTTCTGTTGATGTTATTTTCAGTGATGGGGTTTAGAAAACAAAGTTCTTGCAGATCAGCAAGGCAGGCATAAATATTTGGGAAATTTCAGTAGCTTTTATGCCATGCATTTGTTTTTCATTACTGTTAACTTGATAAAACATACAACATATTAAGTTGGCATAGGCCATGCTTTTAAAATGTGTCAAATAATGATTTTAATGGCTCTAATATCAACTTTAAATTAATGCTGGAAAACAGGTACTACAAAATGTCAAACTGTATTTGTATTTCTTGGGTCAAATATAATTTAAAGTAAATATTGCTCTCATATTGAATCTCTTTGCCAATGAAAGAACTAGGGTTTCTAGGTGTCTGGTTTTCTCCTGGATACTCCGGTATTTATGGCACCTGTCCAGTAAAAAAACCAGAAAATACTGGACACACAAAATGTCCAGTATTTTCTGTTTTTCTCAGACGAAAGGCTGGTGGGGACATTCTTCCCCTGCTGTGTCTGGTGGGGAGTGTGGGTATTTAAAGGTCCAGTGACTTTTTTTTTTTTTTGCTCAACAACTTTGGTCCCCCGTTTTGTTTTTGTTTTGCTCAACCAATTTTTTTCCATGCCATGTTTGGGATGTTTTTTGTGAAAGTATCTGGCAATAGTAGGAACTGTTACACATTTACAGAGAACAAAAATTGGAATGAGACATGGTAAAACAGCTATTATTTCCTTTGCCAATCTAAAATAAAATAACAAATTATTAGGACAATAAGCTGTCAGCCGATGGTCAGGGCAGTGTGTATGTGCTATACACCCAGGACTTCAACTGCTGGGACCGGAATCCCTTGCAGCGGGCAACCTGGAGGAGGTTGACGGGCACCCAATGAGTTTACAGGGAGAGCTTATAATACCTTAGATTTCAGCTGCTAGAATTCATAATTCCTTCACAGCGGGCAGCCTTAGGGAAAGACTGAAAGGTGCCCCAGTGGATCTGCCACCTGGGAGTGACACAAATCCAAACGCCCAAGCTCTCCCTATATCTGTCCCTTAAGACCGGCTGAAGTTCTTTTAAATTGTGCCTGGTTCTGTTACAGCAACTGAAGGAGTCAGGTTAAAGCTTAAACAGTTACAGGTTTATTGAGGAAGCTTATAAATCATATGATTGCAATGGCTATTGTTCTATTTCTTAACTGCTGGCAAATATATATGTGTGTATATGTGCATATGTGTATCTATCTATCTATCTAGATCTTTAAAAAAAATGGTTACAAAGAAAATAAAGATAGAAAATAGAGAATAATGGTACCAAATGACAGCTTAATCTTTAAAAAGCTCTATTCTATGCATGCACTAAAACAAAAGGACACATACGGGTACAATTTTTACCCCCTTCTGCGTCGCTCGGTCCCAGTGTGTCAGGCCAGGATCGGTCCCTCAATTCCTCGGAAAGACGAAAATACGAGGTGGGCATCCCCGTGGAACCTCGGGAGGTCAAAACACCTAACCCGACCAGCAGGTAGAGGGTAGATTGACACTCAAAAGTGAGTGCGCTGCTGTACCCACCTTTATACCCAGTGGGTCACGTATTTCTCTTTCTTATCTGTGATGCCAAATGGTGCTGGTCTGTCTTTTGTGAGACCAGTTCTTACAAGGGAGTTGTGAACTTAATTTACACTTGTAAGAGAGAGTAGAGAGGATTAAATGGGAAGTACTGGGCATTCTTTTTTTCTCAGTGGGAAATTCTTCTCCCAGGGACTATGTGTGTTCGAATCAACATGGGTGCCAGCCGGGCACTTCTTGCAGCCTCGAGCTCAGTTTATTGCCTTAATCGTTACTCAGAGTCAGAGAACACTCGCATATCCTGATCTCGCATCAAAGCAGATCAAAGCTTAATGGCTATGATGATTTTTGTATTGTTCCTTCTCTGCCCTGTATACAGACATCTCAGAGGGCAAGCAAGATTGGTTTGACCGGGGGGGGGGGGGGGTCGGTCTGGCATCATGAGCTCAAACTCATCCTCTAAATCAGGGGTCTCCAAACTACGGCCCGGGGGCCGGATGCGGCCCGCGAGGCCCTCTCATCCGGCCCGTGGAGACCTTTTTGGATTCAAAGGCAGAAGAAGTGAGATTGTTTCAAAACCCATTTGAAGCAGATGTGGCCAGTTGCCCAGATGAACTGCAGCTGGAAGTCATTGAGTTGCAAGCAAATGACCTCCTTAGGGACAAGTTCAAAATAGGACTGGTGGGTTTTTACCAGTTTTTGCCCAAGGAAGACTTTCCTAATGTCAAAACTTTTGCATCAAGGTACCTTTCAATCTTTGGAACAACATACCTGTGTGAACAAACATTTTCAAGAATGAAATACGTGAAGAACAATTTGAGAACAAACTTGTCCGATGATAATCTCAGGTCACTGTTGATGTTAGGGACAACAAATCTAAAGCCAGAAATGTCTGCTATTTTGGCATCCAGGAAACAATTTCACCATTCACACTAATACAGGTGTTCATGTGTAGTGTATGAATGTGTTATTAAATAATAACTGAATAAAATAATATTAAATACATAATTAAAAACAACATCCATGTTTTGATTGTTTTTTATTTGGACCTCAAGTGTGTAGTCAGCCCCCGAACTGCTGTTTGATAGTTAATGCGGCCCTCGGGCTGAAAAGTTTGGAGACCCCTGCTCTAAATGAATAAAACAGCATAAGTCCTTGATTGAGGTGTTGCCACTACTGCCATCGAACAAGCAGTGCCATAGAACTAGGTCTTCAAGAAATGTTTGAATGAATTAGGTTACTCCAGTGTCATGGAAAATGTATTGCCCAGTCAAAGATTCCTCTGAAAAATCATATCTCAGTGCCAAGATGATGCCGGCGCCTCCTAAATAATGACATTATGCTCCTATTTATCCAAATGGCCTGGAGGATGTACAACTCTTTTGGATAACTGGGTATCTGGATAAGTAGAAATGGTCTTTTGAGCCACAGTTTCACAGGTATAGTGGCTTCCTGTAGCATCTGTTAGGGCAAAGCAACATCTTTCTAAGGATTAGCTTTAGAGAATAATTAAGAAGTTATTAGTAGGTAATTAATGAACAGAGGACACAGGGGAGACGTACTGTAAATGTGAATGATTAGTCCTTTTGGATAATGGAATTTGAATAAACAGGACTGTATTGTATATCCTAGAGTATATGGGTAGGTCCAAGTACAAAGAGGCACACATTCTTGAATTTCTGAAAAAAGAGTAATATATTAAAGGATAGGAACCATCTCTATAGAGGCCTGATGTGTGTCTAGAGCAAGTATGGAAACATCCTTGCAAGTAAGGATACACAAAGAACAAGTTAAAAATCACTTAGGAAAGTTAGATGTCAGCAAGTCACCAGGTCCTGATGAAATGCATCCCAGGATACTCAAGGAGCTGATAGAGGAGGTATCTGAGCCTTTAGCTATGATTTTTGAAAAATCATGGCAGACAGGGGAGATTCCAGAAGACTGGAAAAGGGCAAATCTTGTGCCCATCTATAAAAAGGGGAATAAGAACAACCCAGGAAACTACAGACCGGTCAGTTTAACGTCTGTCCCAGGGAAGATAATGGAGCAGGTAATTAAGGAAATCATATGCAAACACTTGGAAGGTAATAAAGTGATAGGGAATAGCCAGCATGGGTTTGTGAAGAACAAGTCATGCCAAACTAATCTGATAGCTTTCTTTGATAGGATAACGAGCCTTGTGGATAAGGGAGAAGCGGTGGATGTCATATACCTAGACTTTAGTAAGGCATTTGATACGGTCTCGCATGATATTCTTATTGATAAACTAGGCAAATATAACTTAGATAGGGCCACGATAAGGTGGGTGCATAATTGGCTGGATAACCGTAGTCAGAGAGTTGTTGTTAATGGTTCTAAATCCTGCTGGAAAGGGATAACAAGTGGAGTTCCTCAAGGGTCTGTTTTGGGACCCGTACTGTTCAATATCTTCATCAATGATGTAGATATCGGGATAGAGAGTACGCTTATTAAGTTTGCAGATGATACCAAACTGGGTGGGGTTGCAACTTCTTTGGAGGATAGGGACATAATTCAAAATGACCTTAGCAAGTTAGAGAAATGGTCAGAGGTAAACAGGATGAGGTTTAATAAAGAGAAATGCAAAGTGCTCCACTTAGGAAGGAACAATCAGTTCCATACATACAAGATGGGAAGCGACTGTCTAGGAAGGAGCATGGCGGAAAGGGATCTAGGGGTCATAGTGGACCACAAGTTGAATATGAGTCAACAGTGTGATGCTGTTGCAAAAAAAGCAAATATGATTCTAGCTTGTATCAACAGGTGTGTTGTAAGCAAAACTCGTGAAGTCATTCTGCCGCTCTACTCTGCACTAGTTAGGCCTTAGCTAGAGTACTGTGTCCAGTTCTGGGCGCCACATTTCAAGAAAGATGTGGAGAAATTGGAAAGGGTACAGAGAAGAGCGACAAGAATGATTAAAGGTCTAGAGAACATGACCTATGAAGCCAGGCTTCATGAACTGGGCTTGTTTAGTTTGGAAAAAAGAAGATGAAGGGGGGACATGATAGCGGTTTTCAAATATCTAAAAGGGTGTCACAAGGAGGAAGGAGAAAATTTGTTCCTCTTGGTTTCTGAGGACAGGACAAGGAGTAATGGGCTTAAAGTGCAGCAGGGGAGGTTTAGATTGGACATTAGGAAAAAATTCCTAACTGTCAGGGTGGTCAAATATTGGAATAAATTGCCAAGGGAGGTGGTGGAATCTCCCTCTCTGGAGATATTTAAGAACAGGTTAGATAGACATCTGTCAGGGATGGTGTAGACAGAGCTTGGTCCTGCCTTGAGGGCGGGGGGCTGGACTCGATGACCTCTTGAGGTCCCTTTTAGTCCTATTATTCTATGATTCTATGATCCTCCTTCCCTCAGATAGCATCTATACTTTTTTTGGGGTGAAGTAGGAAGGGCTGATGTTGGCCTTCATTCTTTGTTGTATCAAACTCTACGGTCGATGTTATGCAGAGATCTAGCAGTTGGACCTTTGAGGAAACATAATCACCAAAAATCCAAACATTTTTACAGTGCTAGATGGTGTAAACTTGGGTTCAGTTAGAGACAAGTATGACCTCAAAATTTCACCAGGGTCTCCGTGCATGGAGAGCATGCAGCTGAAAACTGTTTAATTACTTGTGACGGTCCCTTTGAATTGGGTTGTGAATGTGAATATGCATAACTCGAAGACACTTTAGAAAAAATACCTCATGTAACCTATCAATTTTAATGTTACAATCTGCTTAATCTGTATATCCTATTTTTATGAATGTATCATTCTTGTATGTGAAGTTAGAAATAGGAATCTATTTATAGTTTTAAATGTGTCCATGAGGACCATTAGTCATATGTCAGGTACTTAATGATTCCATACTCAAAACAATACCTTGTGAATGGCCTTGTTTGTCCTGTAAGCCCAAACTGCAATTGGTGTTAGACATGTGACCATGCCATCTGGTACTGGAATCCATTTTGAACCTGGTGTTTTTTCTTGGGAAGGGGAGATGCCAAACTAAGGAAGTTAAGAGGCAGGTAATCCACTAATCGTGTAGTCGATACATTTTTTAGAGGCAGCAGCACAATGGGGACAGGGGCAGGTGGCACCACAGAGACAGCTCCTCCCAGCTCTGGCTCCCCCTAGCTGATACAGAGGCAGCAAGGTAGGGGGGCGGGAGTAGTCGAGTAATCTACTTGAAAGTAATGTCGAGTAAAATTGAGTAATGGCTTTGGAAGCTGTTTGGCACACCATAAGAGGATACATTTAAAAAAAAAAATATTCTAGACCCAAATCAGAGTAAAAGAACAACTCTGATTTGAAGCTTCTATAATAAGAACAACTGTTTAGGGTAAGAATTTGCATGTAACACATTTCTTAGTGGATTAGAACTAGCTATGAGTTTTCTATTTATTTTAATTCAGTAACTTATTGTAAGCTAACCGTTTTCACTTGCAACCACTTAAATTCTACCTTTTTATACTTAATAAAAAACTTCTTTTTATGATCAAGCCCAGTATTAATAATAATCACCTGTCAGGAGAGAGGAGAGAAACCACTATGCATATCTCTCTAAGACAGATAAGATGGATTTGTGAGTTTTTGATCCCTTTTGGGAGTTGGCTTTCTGGGCTGAGCCTTAGAACTGAGTCCTGCCAGAGCTGGAGTGATTCAGTGTCTCCATTGCTGTAGGGGGAGGGGAATGACAAATGGTTACCCCAACTTTGTGCCTTGTCTGGGGAAACCGGAGGATCTGGTACAGCAGGACAGCGTGTTGGGGAGCCCCAGAGAGCAAGAAGGTGGGTGGCATGATCAGCACACTCGGGAACAAGTCCAAAGGGACTTCTGTGTTTGCTCCCCATCACATTATTTAGTTAATCCTGTGATCAGAAGGTTCCTAGGTTGCTTTATGCTTTTGAAATTAGAGTGCACTTAGCCCAGGAACCATGCCTATTTAAATATTATTCCAGTTCTTGACGTTAAAGTTCATGGGGCTCCCAATGAATCAGGCGCTTAGGTTTTATGGAGGGATAATCAGGGTCATATATACCCTTGCTTGTCTGTGGGCCTAGGAAGAGGAGGCTGCCAATGTGGTGAGCATGTACTGTCCCAGAAAACTTTGCACAAAAGTTTGCAGCCATTGCTCCAACATCGATGCTTTCCTGGGACATAGGACTCCACCAGCCAGAAGGCTCCAGGAGTGCTATGTCATGAGACACAGGTAGAGAGAGAGTCTTCGGCACAGATGATTCTCTGAGAAAGTGCATACATGCATGTATGTCCTAAATCCACTAAAAACAGCAAGGCAAGCCTAACTTGACGGTTGGACAAAGCAACTATTCTCCACCTTTGCCGACAGACTAATGTGGTGAGGACACAGTCACTGGTTTTAGAAGTTGCAGATAGAGTACCGAACTTCTACAAGCAAACAAACTAGGGAGCAACTGCCTTAACTCGGAAAACAACTAGAGTTTTGAAGGAAGCCACAAATGAAATCTAAAACCTACAGCTCAGCACTATTTGTAAACTCATTAATTAAAACTACTGAAGAAGGAGAACTCAGTGAATGCCATGACAGAGCTTCCTGAGGTAAGACAACATCGTAGAAAGATCTATAGAAGCCACAGAAAATGCCAGTGCCCTGCTCTCTTGGAGAACCCCTGTATTGATCACCATCACACAGGAAATGATTAAGAAGTGTTGGAAACTGGAATGGAACTTGGGGAAAGGACTCATGTTCCACTGCAAACGCCTCAGAAGGCTGAAAATCTGAGAGGTAGGGGAATTCCACATGTCTCATGCTGCAAAATTGAGACCCAATAATGGAAATTCTGTGAGTGGTATCTTTATGAAGAATGTTAATTATTAATAATCCTTTTTGAGATGATGGAAGGAGCCTAGTAGAGACTCTGCTGAGAGCCTTACAATGGTTCTCTTGTGTGCTATTTCACAGCAAAGCAAAAAAACCGGTAAAACTATATTTGCCTCATTTTGAAAAGGATGTAAAATTGCTTGAGACTTTACTGCCCTGAAACATTTATTTTGGTGTGTGCCTTATGCACCTTGAAATTACTTGTTTTAAAAAATGTTTCACTTGGAAGGAACACAGGACAGGATGAGAACTGCCACCAGCTGGAGTTAGCTCATAGCTATACAAAGATTCCCTCACTATTATTTTACCTTCTTAAAGTTTGCTGCTGACAGATGTAATAAAGTTGTGAAGTCTGGACAGCTTCCCAGGGAGAGAAGGAATCTTTAGCTCAGAGCACTGGCTCTGAACTCAGCCTGAATAGAATAGTGCTGAAGGTAGGAGGAGTGACAATGCTAATATTTTATAGTACCCAAACGTGTTTCACAAAAGACATGACCCACGTTCCAAAGAGCTTACAACCCACACTGTACACATGATATGAATTAAGAGGATGAAAAATAGGGATGAGGAGGTAAAGGGGTAATAATCTGATAATACATTTACTGATTTTAAAGGATTTATACATCTTGGCAGTCCCTTAGGTTTCTTTATCATGACTATAGAAAGTTAGGTAAAGATGAAAAATAGTGAATATTATTGGTTTATTTAGTGTAGACACTGTGGAAGAAGTGGTTTCTTGGGAGTGATCTGAATTAAGAAAGTAGCATCTTGGTGGAGCAGTGTAGTGAGGGCATGCACATGTAGGATGGAGAAAGGCACTTAAATATTTGTGGGATGGAGTGTTGAGGCTGATAACAATGGGGGTGCAAGGCAATAGGATTGGGCAAAGCAGGTGGAAGTGAGAGGATTGGCGGCCTGAGGAAGAAAAGGGGAGTGCTGAGGGAAGCGTCTCTGTCCTAATCAGATAACTGTAGCAGGCTGATGAAATGCTATACCCAGAGTTTCATTGTATTACAGGAAAGATCAGAATACTGACCTATGTGTTTTTATTATTAATGCTTTACTGAACCACAAGCCATTTTGAAAAGAGAATTGATGCCCCATCGAAGAGCACTGGTATAAATCTAGCCCAGGTGCAAGTGGATGTAGCTCCATTGACCTTACTGGCACAATATGAGTAAGTAAGTGTGTTGAATTTGGCTCCACACACATAAGTAAACACAACTGTAAAATTTTATATAGCAACTAAGTATAATTTTAAAATTACTGTAAAGTATTTTTTAAATCTTCTTGAACATAAATATTTTCTGGGGATCTTAAAAACAATAGAACATATCTTATTGGCTCTCTAAGCCCGGCTCTCCTTTATAAGTTTTAGTTTATGGTTTTAATCTGTTTCACACATTTCATGCTTCTCTGCACTCCCTCACTTGTGTAAACCACCAGACTACACCCACGATCACTTTTAAGAAAATTCCTTGAGAGGTCGTTTCTGCAGTTTGGCTCTGCTTTTCCTCAGGGGAAGCAAGTTCTTTCCCTGTCTTCCTGCTTTCTGAATAGATCCCCTAGACTCAGCTTTCTTCCTGGCTCCTAGATTGTTTTCTTGAAAAGAAATGACAGTTCTTGTGTCAGTCTTAAATACAGATTCCTTTTTCATATACATAGAAAAGATTAGGAAAATTCACAACTTTAATTCCATAGCATCCCAGATTACCTTCCCTTTGTTCTTTTACAACGGGAAAAGTGTGTGTGTGTGTGTGTGTGAAATATTTCCACTTCTAATACTATTAAATCATGCCTCAGTAGATTGTGATGTTAAAGTTTCTTGACTAAAATGCTTCCTTAACCAAGTATCTAAGTCTTGAGTTAGCACTTTAAATGATATCTAGGATGTCAATTCAATCACACACTCATTGTTACCTGAGAGCCATCTCAGAGGATCAGGAAGCAGGAAGGGTAAGTCTGAATTATTATGCTTGTTTTGAAAGATACTAGGCCAAATTCTTTAGGAATTCTTCTGCCATAGGCAACCTCAGTATAAGAGAAAATCCATGTATCCTCGGAGAACATCCCCAGTGACAAAGCAACCATTTTTGCTCTTCCCCATGAACTGCAGGATGCACTGGCTTGGATGCACCCTTTCCCACTCCATCTGCAGAGAAGTATTCTAAGCACAGTTCGGCTAAGCCCAAGCTCCTGGGTCCCAATATGTAAAAGCTTTAGTCTTCCATCCAACATAGGAGCACTTCCATCCAACTTGCTGTAACTGATCTGGCCATTGTTTGATCTAGACCAGTGTGTTTCTTTTACAGAAGCCAGCACATACTTTAATTCAGAATGCTATTCTTTAAACTATCCTGTAGAATGTAATCTCTTCTATAGATTGGTTTAAACACTATGTAGAAAGGTTCTCCTTTTGTATTAGATTCTGTAGGGCTTTTTCATAAGTCTATATTCATACTTTTTTAAAGGGGGAGGGATAGCTCAGTGGCTTGAGCATTGACTTGCTAAACCCAGGGTTGTGAGTTCAATCCTTGAGGAGGGGCATTTAGGGAGATGGGGCAAATCTGTCAGGGATGGTGCTTGGTCCTGCCATGATTGGACTCAATGACCTCTCAAGGTCCCTTCCAGTTTTATGAGAGAGGTATGCCTCTCTATATTAAATGTGGGAAACAAAGCTATTTCAAACCAAAGTATGCATTCTAATAGATTTAATATATGAGGGGTATTAAATGTTAATATCAATCTTTAGGTCAGTCCAGTGGCCTGACATTACTTTATTTCTAAGGCAGTAAGAAAACTGCAGGCAGAGATTTTGTTGTGGCAGCAGCAACTGTCAGCACTCTCTGAAACTTTTTCATACTTGCCACAAATATGAGTGGTACTGCAAACCCATGTAACTGGCTCAAATTTCACTTGGGCAACCCTCTGTCTTGTTCGAAAATCTTTGTGTGTAGTGTTGTGACCTGATGCATGGGTATACAGTGCAAATCCCACTGAGATTTGACACAGCCTCCCCTCCATCATGATCCAGTGAGGGGGAATGGTGGAGGTAGACAAGGAGGAGTACAGTGCCAGGGACTCATGCTGGTCAAGATCAGGAGTCTCATCCGGCTTGCTGCTCTGGGCTGAGCACCACAGCCTGCACTTGGCCCTTCTGGTATAGCCAGTGGTGCCAAGAGACTTGCTGGACTCTTGGGTAAGGCAGGATGGAGCCCGGCTCTATGACCCTGGAAGGGTTGGTGACTTGGGTGTGAGGGCCATAGATGGGGCTAGCCCTTCCTCCCCAGACAGCCCTCTGCATGGCCTGAAGTGTGCTCCATGGGGCTCTGGTGGCAATTTAAACGGTGTGGGGCTGTGACTGCTGCTGCTGCTGCTGCTGCTGCAGCAATGGTGGTGGCTGGAAGCCTTAGGCCCTTTTGAATTGCCAGGCCTTGGGGCAGTTGCCCTCTTTGCCTCCCCCATTGGCAGGCATTGCTCGCCAAAGCAGCCTCTATATTGAGCAACCTTGAGGACTTTGCCTTCAGTAGCCACTTGACTGCACCCTAGCTGGGTTTGGAAGTCCCTGTCAAATGGAGACAGGCAGGGACTCGGGTTTGTGCCTCCTGCATGGTGCAAGTCTGGGACAGAAGAGCCTCAGTGGTGTCAGCCTTTCACGGGGACAACAGGAGCTGGCTATAGGATGCGAGGCTGGAGCTGGCTATAGGGTGCAGATGCTCATTTCCCCCTGCTGCCCTGACGTCTGGAAGGAGTCCAACCCCCCTCAAAGGGTAAGGAACCCAGCTAACGATGAGACAGTCAGTTAGAAACCTACGAATTTAGGTTGTCATGCTCCCTAGCTTACCACACACACACACACACTTGCACCACCACATCCATGTCCTGATGCCCATGTCTACTCTGCTATCCCTTACATCTCTGCCTTGAGAGAATCTCTATGTATATCTACCCAGCACAATGGAAGGCAAGTTTCAGCGATCTGATCCCATGTGCCAGATTGAATTGACTTGCACCAAAACTTTAATTAGCTATGGATGCAGTTTCTTTGGTCTGCATGTGTGTGGTGGTGGTGGTGGTGGTGATTAAATCTCAACTTTTTAAATGTTTTTTTTAATCAGCTTTATTTTTGAAATCAAGAATTGCAAATGATGCTGGGACTTCCTTGGGCTGGGAGCATGATAAAGCTGATGGTTTCCAGTCTCTTAATAGATGTAGGTGGGAGAAAAGGGATTAGTGCAATTCATAACACACAATTTTTGTATTACTTTATGAGCTTACTGTCAGCTTAGCAGGAGAGGGCCATGAGAATATAGTATAAAATTTCTATTACTCCAGTGTGAGGGAGTGGCTGGAGACCAAGAACCTCCATTACTCAATTGCTTTCCATTACTCCCTGCTCTCCTGGGTCACCACCTCTCATTGTGTGTAACCATATTCTGTATTCTCTGGGCCCCTTTCTAGTGGTTCTCAGGCAGTTTCTCTAGCTCTGCCTGGAGCTCTGTGTTTAAGTAATCTCAATCCTGGTATGGGGCTGTATCCCCAGGTCTTTCCTTTTTCCTGGGGCCCTCCTCCGGCTCAGATCTCACCTACTCCCTGCAGCCAGCCAGGAGCTCCTTCAGTGCTCCCCCAGTCCCTACTTACAAATTGTTCTTAGCTCAGTCCAAGCAGCTAGTCAGGACCCTCTTGCTCCCCAGTCCCTGACCCCACTTAGCTGTTGTTTTGCTGCAATTCCTTCAGTCAACTAGGAATGCCGTCCTTCTCCTCCAGCTCCTAGTAGCAACTCAGCTCAACAAGTCTTACCAACTCTCCCTTCTCTGTTTTGCCACTCCTTTTTATATGTGCCTCCTGGGCCCTGATTGGTTGCTCCCCATGCAGTCACTGTAGCCTGCTTGGAGGACCTCTCTACTGCTCCCTTCCTGGGATGGGAGTGGTAGAGCCTTGAGGTCTCCAGCAGGGAGCCATTGGGTTCAGTTGATCCCATCACATTCAAATAAAGAAAACTCTGCTGTATGTGATTATGGTTTTGTCAGATGTAAAGGGCCATAGGAAAAATAATACCACAGGTTAAATAACAAGGCATAGCTTGTATTTGAACTTGGCTGTGGTGAATTAAAATGAATTCCCTAAGTCCCTTCGCTCAGAATAGCTTTACATTTTGTAGCATTTTCCAACCCTTTTGCTCCATCCGGGTCATGAGTGATTAATTTTGTTGACTTAATCTCAGCCTAACATTTTTACTGCCAAACTTTCCAATTTTGAATGGCATAATCTCATTTTCAATTATTAAAATTTGTAGTTCACCTTCACAGAAAAAATGCTGTTTTTTATTTTGCATTTTAAAAACACATTTTCTGTCCGTTCAAACTGAAGCAGCAATATATGCTCCTCAGAAACTGGGACCATTTTTATGTTGTGGCATTCATATCAACCATTGATGTCTCCGTGGTTCCTTTTTTGTCCTTAGTTTATTATTTTATAATTAAATAAGTCTGCAAGCAATGTTAGTCTTATCTTCAATAAGGGTGGATAGCAAAGAATCAATAAGAATGGCTGAGGTTTAATATTGTGAGCAACAGTACAGATCCTTATTGTATATGCTATGCTCATTTGTATGCTGAACCCTTCCTGATGTTAATGAAAGTTCAGTACACAGGATGGGCCAGTTCAGTAGAGATGTGCAGTGCAGATAAGGGCTCTATAGCCTAGCTTGGAGTGAAGAACTCTGCCCATAATGTATCATTTTGACAGGTCGAGTATAACTTTATACTAGACCAACTGAGGAATTTATACCTAAACATTTACAGAAACCTAAATGTAATCTGTTATAAGAGAATATCATAGGTTATTGTGGGTATGAGTTTAGGCATGAGCTGTGGGCTCAATGTAGTTTTTCCAGTTTATCTTTTTGGTCAGGGTGCATTATTCTCAGCGTAGGGTACGGCTAAACTACAGGTTTTTGTCGGAAAAAGATACGCAAAATGCGCTGTGCATTTTGCGTACCTTTTTCTGATTTGTTTGTCAGAAAAGGCTTTTCCGAAATGTGCCCTGTCTAGACTGGGCCAAATGTCAGAAAAAAACTCTCTTTTGGAAGCCCCCTTCTTCCTCATAGAATGAGGAATGCAGGGGCTTCCGAAAGAGTGCTTTTGGTCTTCCGTAAAAAAAGGTGGAAGGGCAAACACGTTCCCTCGACATGGCAGAGTCGTAGTGTAGTCAAACCCCTTGTCATGAATGTTTGGTTGAACCACTCAGTGGTTCCTTTCTCTTGAGGATGATAGGGTTTAGTTCTGCTCTTTGACATTCCCAACAGTTTCCAGAGCTGGAAAAGGACATTGTTTTCAAAATTTCTCCTCCTGGCCTGCATGTATCCTTTTAGGGATGTCATAGTGTCAGACAAACTATTTCTATATCACCTTGACTATAGTAGATGCCTGCTGGTTGTGAGTAGGGTATGCCTGAGTGATCTGGGTAATGTGGTCATTGACTAAAAGCATATTCTCAGTGATCTCCCCCGGACTGGTTCCAGGTTGAGAAAGCTGAGGCACATAAGCTCCAAGGGCCTACTCGTATGGATTAAGGTAGTGGAGCTTGGCCTTCAGATATGCCTTTCTTATTTAGTCAGCACCTTCTGCAGCCCCAGCAACTTACTCCAAAAAAAAAAAAAAAAAAAAAAAAAAAAAAAAACCAAGCTAGATTTTATTCTGCTTCAGATATTATCAAACTAGTCAGTGAGGCTTGAACTGTAGAACTTTATTATTTATTGGGAAGATGTAGGATACAGAAAATAACAGTCTGACTTAGCAAGGCTGTCAAGTGAGAACACATTTTTTCCCTGTAGTTTTGTGGGCCAGTTAGAATCTGTTATGATACAATAAGGGTGATTTGTTGTTGTGTGCATCAGGGCATTGTTACCCGGAAAGCTTAGGTATTTTTAAAGGTAAAGATCAAACATCAGCAAACAGGCAATTTATCAATAGTCCCACCCTAACCCTAGAAGAGAAGAAGATAGGATAGTTCCACACACATAAGATCATATGTTACATTCATAATCGGCAATTGATGCTAGATGTCCGTGACCTGCAACCTTGCGGCTAATGTAAAGCCTTAAGGGAGGACAAACGGAGCGTTCCCTCGATGAATGTCCGATGCCGGTTCCGATGTGGATACCGCAACCGAGTCCTCGCCTCCTGCAGGCTGATGCTTGGTGGAGTACTGGATCCTGTCCAAGTTTCCCGTAAGCGAGACAATTTATAAGTCCCAAAGTCTTAGTGGTAATGGAAAAGGCGCTTCCCTTATTCCAAGTAATGTCACTAGAAATGGGTAATCTTGTCAGACTGCAGGCTGGAACCTTGGCCTCCTCAGGGTAGACGATGACACGGGAATGATGAACCATAGACGCACACGCAGGACATGAGGGGAGCCAAAGAACACAAGTGTTCCTTGACAAGGGCTTATAAACACTTCAAGGTGGGAAAACACTGAGGGAAAGGGGTGCAGAGAACTAGAGCCAGGTGCATAAGGAATTGAGTGCCATGTGCAAAAGATGGATGCGCACGCAGGCAAATGGGGCGGTGTGCACAGTCTTTGGGGCTGAGTGCACAGGTTTAGTGCTGAGTGCACAGCCTTCCTTTACCTGATTTTTGGTGGGAAAGTTGCTCTGAGGGAAAGAGAACTCCTCAGACTCCATTTTGTATTTTATGTATTATGCCCAGGCAACAGTTCCCCTCCTTGAACATGTTACATACCATCACTCCAAAGTTTACAGTTGCAATTACAACATAATACAAAATAAGTACCCAACATGGTAACATTATTAACAGTATCAAGCTGTTTCCTTCTCTAATACAGAAGTATTCCTAGCATTGTGATTTTCATACTTAGCCATTTTACACATAACCATAGTCAGTGCAGTCACGTATATCAGGACACAAAAATGTAACGCAAAACTAATGATCATGGGGTAACTAATTAGCGGTGACATCTCGTTAAAAAAGAAAATACATCCCACCAATGGTGTACAGGTACATCTATATTTGCGTTTATATTTAGATTCGTCTTTGCATTCTTTCTATCTTCACTGATTTTGTCAACAGTGTGGTGTATAATTATCCCAGTCCTATTTCCTAATTCATTTATTTCCTTTACTAGACCAATAAGCTCGGTGTGATGGAACAAAGATTTCATAGCGTTTAAGTTAGGACCAATTGCTACAGGCTTGATATTTCTTATCATATGCAAATTAATAGTATATTGCTCCTCTGATGGTTCGGACAAGGTCACCTCTATATCACATCCTTGTATGTGAAATACCTTACATAAACATAGGTTGGAAGTACCTAGATTCATTACTTTATAATATGTATTTACCATAAAATGGGAGCACAAACTCCGAATGCATATACACCCGTCTGCTATCTGAACCACGACAGAATGGTTGTCGTTATCACTAGAGGGATGCAGGTCGTAGTGACACTTTCCAAAATCAGGATTAAAACAGATGTGATCATACTCCCATAACCCGGTGGTGCATGTGTATCCAAGACTGACCTGCTTCACACATGCCTGTAGGTTTACAGTTCTCAGTGTAGAATCCTCTTCCTTTACATATGCCCATAATCTATCTGGCAACGGAAGCAGCAAGGAATGGTTTACAAACATCCCAATAGGTATAATAGGATATATGTATTCCTTAAGCGCCTCTCGCATCATAAGGATGGACATTTGTTCTTCCTTCAAATCATATTTGGTGTGAATTACCGACCTCCATTCAGGATTATTTCTTTCAAACTCGTTCAAATGAGGCTGAAGTAATTTTGAAAGTTCAACAGGTACCTTTCCACTAGCACTGTCATGCAAGATGTCCTTGGCGATATCTATCAGAATTGTTTGAGCTTGGATACAAGCTAGAGCGAGTGACACATTGCTCTGTATATTATCCATGGTCTGTAAGAGAAGTAAATTATCCGCTTCTTGAATGGCAATCCATAATGGTAGCAGCCTAGTAATATCCAACTGCAGCTTATCCACAGCTAGCAGTGCATCTTGTATGGGATGTGTTTAATCATCTATTCCACCCATTCAACATAGGGATAACAGGATTGACAATCTGGATTGACTTTGCTGGTAGTAATTTGCATAGGCTCAGCTATCATTTTTACAGACTATTTCGGTTCTATCATCATCGTTTTAGCAATGTCCCTTTTAATTACGTATGGGCCTATAATAGTGACAGTAGGTGATTGAGCTACCGTGATTTTTAATTGGTATACCACTTCGTATGGTCCCCTAACAATCCAGATGCCTGAAGCTTCTGCTTTCACTTCAACGTCACCATGGTATCCATAGCCGACCATATTCCTCCTGTTTTCTCACTTGCAATATATCAACTCATGGTGGGTGCTGGATTGGGCTGTTTGTCCATGCATTCCACAATGAATTTGGTGAGATCTTCTGACCATTAGGGCTATAAATAACTACTGGCACTTTTTTCCATGCCTGTTGCCATATTGACTATTTGAATGGAGATGTTCATAGGTCCGAGCTTTATGACTGTGGGACTTAGTATGTCCATAAACACACATTTGGTTTGGTCCCATTTACTGATAAGCGGTATACAATTAACAAGACACCTTATTGGTCGTTTCTCTGTGCATCCAACTTGCTCTATGTCTACTCCTCAGTCACGTCTTCCATGGGGGTTAAGATCCATATCGAACCAGTTGAGTGTTCTCAAGATGATTTTCTTAGACTGCTTAGTAGATGCAAAAGTTAGTTCTGGATACCCTGATCTTTCATCCATGACTTTAAAGTAACACTTTCCCTCTGCCATAAATGCATACATGATTAGGTCCTGTGATTTAAATTGTTCTAGATGTATCTTCCCCTGTCTTCTGGTGATCATGGAGGAAGTTTTTGGGATGTTCCATTCACTTAATGGCTTATCAATAGCTGTACACCTCCAATAGTCATTTTCCAGGAACAACAGACTCCATGTCATCTGGATACAATATAAGATCAAGAGTATAACAGTGTCCATGTTGTTCTGTAAAGAAAAAGAAGAAAACAAACATTAGCTAACTGACTTCAGTTACATCTTTCAAAGGGTTATGAGGAGGATCTTGTCGATGTCCAGGCTTCCACTTCTTTAACTGGGAACTATGAAAACATTTTTTTAGTTTTTGCTTTCCTGTTGCTATTTCTATCTGGTATACAGTAAGTCCTGCTTTACCAATAATGAAACAGGATCCCATCCACGTTGAGCTGAGGGGATGATGTTTCTCACTGATATACCGATATAATACTTGGTCTCCTATTTCCCATTCTTTCATGCACAGTTGACTTCCTAATGGTTGGTCCATTTTCTTCATATTTTTCTTTAAATTCAACGCTACGTTGTATTGTATGGACAATACGGCTGTAAGGATCTTCTGAATATAGATATCTGTCATCATCCTGGGTTGAAATTCATCGGGTGGTACCCCTCCTTGTATCCACCATAACTCTGGTTTCTGCATAGACCTTCCCAGTAACGCCTCATGGGGTGAATAACCATTTGCAGTTATGGTTGAGCGGATAGCCATAAGTATCAGTGGGATGCGTTCGTCCCATCTCTTCCCTGATGAATCAATCACCTTTCTTAGTGCTGTTTTTAGCATCTGGTTTGATCTTTCAACTAACCCTGATGATTGAGGGTGTCTGGCTATGTGGAATCGTTGTTTGATCCCTAAGGCTATGCATAAGTGTTTCACAACGTCACTGGTGAAATGAGTGCCTTGGTCGCTATCTATTTCATGGGGCAACCCAAACCTGGCGAATACCTCGTTCAATAGCACTCTGGTGGTGGTCTTTGCCGTGCAGTTTCGTGTGTGGGTATTGCCTCGATCCACTTAGTAAATGGATCTACTATTACTAAGTAGTATGAATTGCCCTTTGCTGTTTTTGGAAGTGGACCGATTAAGTCGATTTGCAATCGATACCAAGGTCCATGGATTGGTTGATGACGGATTGGCTTACAGTGGCGGTCCATTTTTGGTTGTTTTTCGCACGAGTTAAACAGTTCTGAATAAAGTGCTCTACGTCGGATTGCATATTAGGCCACCAAGCCACTGTGGATAATCGATCCATAGTCTTTTCACACCCAAAATGCCCTTGATTATGGGAGAGAGCGAGTAGTTCTTGCCTAAGGACAGTTGGTAACACTATCACTGGGACGTCGTCTGTCTCTTGTCTTTGTGTCATTATTATTCCACCAGGATGGACAAATATCCCACGATCCCTATATTTCCCTTTCTTTGCTAGAGTTATCTCTCTATCCATCGTCTGCATTTTCACCAGGTCCATAGTAACACTCGCATCCTGATGATCTTTAGGTTGTTTGACTTCATGTACCACTTCCTCTGTCCTCATTTCGCAGGCTCGATCCAGAGGTAATGAAGCTGAGGTCTTTGCTAGCTGATCCACCTCATTATTAAATTTGGATATTTCCACTTGGTTTTTGTGGTGTGCTTTCACCTTAAATACATAGGTTTTCCCTTTATGCATCTTGGCTACGTTCCATACATAATTTAGCAACAATGCATGGGCTACCGGCTTATTATTAGTTGTGTACATCCCTCTCTCTTTCCAGATGATCATCCAATCTACTAGTGCTCTGAGGACCCACTCTGAATCAGTACACACAGTGATGTCCATGCCAGGATCGCTGTTTTCTAAGGCTAGTATCACGTCTACAATTTCTGCGGTCTGTGCAGACATAGTCTTGATGGGTCTCAAAATTTCTTTTCTGGATTGGACATGTAGGGCTGTAGCTCCAGTCACTAATTTTCCTTCTCTCTGATAATAACTCCTGTCCACCACCCATATATGTTCTGGGGCATTCTTCCGGACGAGATCATAACCTTCTAGTAGAATGAAAGGAGACATCACTTCCAGAGGCCGGACATCGGGGATAGAACACTCATGATCTTCCTGTTCTGAGCCGTTTACTGGTTGACATAATATTGCAGGGACGATACTTGGCGTGTTAGTATGTTCGACCACAATCGGATGGTTCATTAATGTCAAGGTCCATTGGACGAGGTGAGGGTGGCTTACTCGACCATTATTTGCATGCCCAGAAATAATGTACCTTCCTGGGGAATGACATGTCTTCAAAACAATAGGTGCCATCCCTATAAGGTACTCCCAGTGGTTTAGGGACTAGACCAAGGCAAGTACTTCCTTTTCACAGGTGGAACATCGCTGCTCTGTCTCTGACAACGTTCTGGAACCATAGGCCACAGGTCTAATGGAAGTTCCTCGTTTCTGCATAAGGACCGCTCCAATCCCATCTTTATTGGTGGACAACTGCATGTAGAACTCTTTAGATGAATTGGGATAAGCTAGAGCTGAGGCTTCCATTAACGCCTGTTTTAGTTGCTTGAACACCTCTTGGTGAACTGAGGTCCATTGCCATGGTTGATTCTTTTTAAGCAGTGTATATAGGGGCTTTGCTTTGGCTCCAAAGTTCTCAATAAAGTCTCTACTGAACCCAAGGAGCCCTAAAAATATCCGTAATGAGTGGACGTTCGTCGGTGCGGGAAGACTGGCTATCATCTTGATCCTCTCATGGTGTGGTTTCCTTCCTTTTTCTCCTAGCTCCACCCCCAAGTAAGTAACCTTTCGCTGGACCAACTGGGCCTTGGATGGATTAATTAAGAATCCTGCTTCTTTCAAGAGTCTCAACACCTCTTCTAACACTTCCAAATGTTTCTCACGATTGGTGGTTGTAATCAAGATGTCATCTACATAACTAACAATGTGCTCTGCAAATTTACTGTTCTTCCATAGATTAGACACGATCTTATGGAAAATAGTGGATGCATTATAAAAACCTTGGGGCACCCTTGTAAATGCGTACTGCTGATCTTGATAAATAAAGGCAAATTTGTACCATGATTCTGGAGTCATTGGAATCGAAAAGAAGGCATTACTGATATTTCTAACTGAAAACCACCTTGCCTCACTTGCAATTTGCGCTGTTATTTCAGGGTATTTTGCTACTACGGGAGTTAACCTTGGTGTTACCTTATTCAATTCCCTAAAATCAATGGTGAGTCTCCAGGGTTTCCCATCGGCTTTCCGCACCGACCACATGGGAGAGTTTCAAGGGCTTTCACACTTTACTATGATCCCTTGAGCCAACAAGGCCTGAATTGTGTCTTTTACTCTCTCATTTGCTTCTTTGGGAAATTTATATTGGTGCACTGGCCTAGGGTCCAGTCCAGATACCTTGACTGATGTTTTCACTTTCCCACAACTTAATTTATGTGGTGTAAACACCTCTTGATGTTGATCAATAATAGTCCGTATGGATGGTTCCCAAGTGGGCATTGGAAAACTGTGGCAGGCTTTTATCGATCCTAATTGATGGGTAGGAGATATCGTTGTTCCCACATCATTACTTTCACTAGTTCTGTACATGCAATGATTGGGTAAATCCACAATTAATCCAAATTTTTGTATCAAATCCATGCCCGTAATTCCTGTGCAGTTCAGTTCCTGTATTCCAATAGCATTGGTAATTTGTAACGATCCCAGCTGACAAATGACTCCAGTGATGAACGGTACTAAAGATGTCTTGCCGTTATAACAAAATACAGGACTATGTAGCACTTCTCTTGCCGTTATAAGATTGCAATGTCTGGATGTAATCTCCGGGTACGCTCTTCATATTAGGTAATTGCTTGGTGCATATGAGACTGGTGAAGGCCCCTGTGCCCACCAATGCTCGTTGTTTAAAACTCCCAAACTTCCCTTTGTAGGTGATGTCTACTGTTGGTCTTCCATAGAGGTCAAATGTAATTGGAATAATCTGTTCCATCTCTTGGGGCTGGGAAGCTTGGCACCTTCAGTATTGAGCTTCCTGGTTCCCACGGTCTGGGTTCCCACAACCTTGGTTCCCACGACCTTCAAAATGGCTGCCCTCTTGTACATCCTAAGATGGCGATTCCGTACAGCAAGATGGCGCAGTACATTCCGCAACTACCGCACAAGATGGCATCTCTCCATTTGCCTTAGCATCTGCTTTAGTCTTTCCTTCCCAGTATATTAATTCAGTAAAGATGGAATCAGTGTTTAGGGCTTTTACCTTATCCCAAGGTAAGTATTTTGAAAGCCTCTGTGCCAGGACTTTCCTTGTTGCAAAGATTTCATCCCTTTTTCCCCACAACATATGAGAAGGTTTCTCAAAATTTCTTTTCTCTTGCTTTCCAGATGGAATCCCTCCTTGCAGGGCAGATACCTTTTTAACCTCTGCTCCTGCTAGTTGCTGCAAATTATAAATTTATCTTATTTGATCTTTTAAGAGAGAAAGCGGAGTGCTGGTATGATCATATACCCCCAATGCCAGTTTTAAACTAGGAAGCAGACCTAAGCTGGGGTATGTCTACACTACCCCGCTAGTTCGAACTAGCGGGGTAATGTATGCATACCGAACTTGCTAATGAAGCCCGGGATTTGAATTTCCCGGGCTTCATTAGCATAAAGCCGGCACCACCATTTTTAAAAGCCGGCTAGTGCGAACCCCGTGCCGCGCGGCTACACGCGGCACGGGCTAGATAGTTCGAACTAGGTAGCCATTCCGAACTATCTGTACTCCTCGTGGAATGGATAGTTCGGAATGGCTACGTAGTTCGAACTATCTAGCCCGTGCCGCGTGTAGCCGCACAGCACGGGGTTCGCACTAGCCGGCTTTTAAAAATGGCGGCGCCGGCTTTACGCTAACGAAGCCCGGGAAATTCAAATCCCGGGCTTCATTAGCAAGTTCGGTATGCATACATTACCCCGCTAGTTCGAACTAGCGGGGTAGTGTAGACATACCCTTGTTTCTCACCACATCCTGCCATGGTCGCCAAATTGTTACCCGGAGAGCTGAGGTAAACAATTGCTGTGCTGTGGGCTATGCAATTTAATTAAAGCCTAAGGTGCCCACCCACAGAATCCAGATTCGGCCTGGTATCCTGTAATTTAGGGCCAAACCATGTATTTTATAAGGTAAAGATCAAACATCAGCAAACAACAGGCAATTTATCAACAGTCCCACCCTAACCCTAGAAGAGAAGAAGATAGGATAGTCCCACATACATAAGGTCATACGTTACATTCACAAGCGGCAATTGATGCTAGATGTCCGTGACCTGCAACCTTGCAGCTAATGTAAAGCCTTAAGGTAGGACAAATGGAGCGTTCCCTCGATGGATGTCCACTGCCGGTTCTGATGTGGATATCACAACCGAGTCCTCGCCTCCTGCGGGCTGACGCTTGGTGGAGTACTGGATCCTGTCCAAGTATCCTGTAAGCGAGACGATTTATAAGTCCCAAAGTCTTAGTGGTAACGGAAAAGGCGCTTCCCTTATTCCAAGTAATGTCACTAGAAATGGGTAATCTTGTCAGACTGCAGGCTGGAACCTTGGCCTCCTCAGGGTAGACGATGACACAGGGGAATGATGAACCATAGACGCACACGCAGGACATGAGGGGAGCCAAAGAACACGAGTGTTCCTTGACAAGGGCTTGTAAACACTTCAAGGTGGGAAAACACTGAGGGAAAGGGGTGCAGAGAACTAGAGCGGGGTGCATAAGGAATTGAGTGCCATGTGCAAAAGATGGATGCGCCCGCAGGCAAATGGGGCGGTGTGCACAGTCTTTGGGGCTGAGTGCACAGGTTTAGTGCTGAGTGCACAGCCTTCCTTTACCTGATTTTTGGCGGGAAAGTTGCTCTGAGGGAAAGAGAACTCCTCAGACTCCATTTTGTATTTTATGTATTATGCCCAGGCAACAGAATAATACTGCAGATATCCTCTGCTCCAGTATCTCCAGTAGGCATCTGTTTCAGCCTGGATCACCTGTGGTGTAGCCCTCTGGACAAGTCACATCAGATGTTGAAGCTTCAATCCCTTCCATGGTATTCAAAGTACCAAAATAAACAGAACATCCTCCAGCCCTTGGGGGCTCAACTCACAGTTCTTCCTGGATTTCACTTCAGTTCCCTGCTTCTTATAGGCCCTATCTCATGGATCCCCATGAAAACCTATCCTGCTCCCTGTGGCTCTCCTCCATTGCCTGGTCCCTTTCTGGAACTTCAGCCTCAGTGCTACCTGTCTAGACAAACAGTCCTTATTCCACAGGGTCATCACAGGAGTTACCTCTACTCTTGTGGCTCAGTTTGCTAGCGCTGAACTGCTGGGATTTCCATTGCAAGAGAATCTAGGTAGCCCTTCCCCTGCCTAGTCGTAAGCCCCAGGTGTCCAGTGATCGTCCTTAGCTCTTTCCCGTCTGGCTGGGAGGCAGTTGTCCCACAAGCTGGATCATGTTTCTGATTGGGATTTTTCCGCTCCTGTAACAGGTGATGAGGAAAAGCCACCACACTGTTTAAGAAGTCATTCAGTGAAGGAATTAAAACTTCTCTCCACCCTACTCTGTTTCCCAGACTACATACCAAATCACAACAGAAAGATTAGTCACACATAGAAATTACTCCAGCAAGGCATTCCAACTACTATTGCCAATTTTGGTTGGATATATTCCTAGAGATTTAATCACATGACTTAATCTTTAATTAAAGATTAATCTTTAATTGAGAGACTCTAGGCCAAAGCTAGAGGGCAGGCAACCCTATCTCCAACAAAAAGTGTATTCTTTCTTGACACTACAGTTTCTATTGGCCAACTAAATTTGGAACAAACCTCAGTGTTGGTAAAATGCATTTTAGAGCACATGCTGGCAAGTGGAGAAAGCAGAAAGATAGAATTTCCATACTTTGAATTCAACGTTTCAAGAAATATTTTGTAACTACATATTACAAAGAAGGTAAACAGCACAGGGAAGAAAGTAGAAGGAAAACTAACAAGAAGAAATAATTATTGCTATGAAAATGTTGGCGTATATACATTCTCTTTTTATGCCAGTGCTAAACAGGCCCCTTAAGAAGATAATAAAGGTCTCTTGAGCCTCACAGACTTTTTGTTGCTTTCACAGGCAGATCTTCTGTAATATTTCTTTTGTTCGAATTAAAACTCGTGCTCCAGTTGCCCGTATAGAAATCTTTTCAGCCACTTATTTTTATTCGGGCATAGTCACTTGGAACGAAAGTAGGAAAAACATTTAAAAAAAAGCTATTTTTGCAAAGGGTTGTGTCTTCTTTTCTATATCCCCATTCCACAATCACAAAACAACTACCAGAATAAAACGAATGTATATAAAAATAGGTCTATCATTGGAGGGATATAAAATATGAATGCAATTTTTCTTGATAGTTTTTAGCAGGTTCATATTGTAACTGCTAAATAAGTGAATGTATTAATACAATTTCTGACAGTTTTTATGATAGGACAGTATTAAAATGCACATTAGCACTAGAAGCAAAGATGATACATCTCTGGAATTAATCATATTCAGAGTAAGCAATTGAGTCCATCAATGCAATAGGTTGCCTGTTGATGTAAAACACAACTTAGACCTATCATTTAAATACTTGAATGCCAGCATATGCTTTTTATAATGATATATACGTAGGATTCAGGAGCGTCTCTCAGATTTAATTACAATTTTTTTCCTTAATGGCATTAGTTTTATCATTGATATCAGACTATATGAAACCGATATAATTTATCCAACTTTCACTATTTGTACAACTATTCATCTTTTTTTCAGTTGTGGATGCTGTTTATCTGCAACAAGACTCTGGTTATTGCAATGGCATGCAGCAGTGAGAGAGTTTGACTGAAAACTGGCAGGTTCTGGGTATTGCATGCAGACACACAGTATTGTGACCATAGCAGGGAGCTGACAGCTGGCAGGGGGAATGAAAGAGAAAACACATACACAGCACTCAGATCAGGGTGGGGAGTTGTGATGTGTATGGCACATCGAATGACCAGAGACACACAGCACAAGAACATGGAGTCAAGTCTTGTGCACACCTCAGGGACAGAGCTCTTCAGGTAGCTAGTACCTCACTCTATTCAACCATGACTGTTTTATAAGATGGACGTCTGTAAAAGCTATTCAGAGGTTGAGTAGAATCCAGAAGTTGTAGCTTTGTAAGAATCAAGTCTGTATACTTTTTGAGCTAGCTTAACAGACACATGGTATTTTTGTCCCCTTCACTTAGCAGTTCAATGTAAGTGCCTTCATTCGTCAGCTTCTGGAATTAAGTCTTTGCTTCTTCCAATATATTTTCAATGTATATTCTTCTGATTGATCCAAATGTACGTTCGCTTGCTAGACAAAGATCTACTGGTGTAGTAGCAGATACCTGAACAGTATTCTTTTATAACCCCAGTGGATTCAACAGTAGACTTACAAGAGACAGATCATGGTGATAGCAAAGAGATGATTTAAGTCAGGGGCAAGGCATAGAATTTCCAGTGATATCCATGTCTAAGGAAAGGCTAAACCTTGGCGCACAGATATCTGAGTAAACAGGAAATGTTTAGTTAGATACAATCAGTTTATTTCCTTTATTTTTTTGGTCCCTTGTGCAGCACAAGGTATCTCTCCCCATACACTGTAATTTTTAAACTGAATCCCAGGGAAGTAATTCTCTGTGCTTTTAATATACTCTTTTTTGTTGCTCTGTAGCAACCAAGTATGCTTTACCAAGTAGGTATTTTTTGTTTTGTTAGTAAATTCACCTTTTTTTAAGGCTCTGATCTGAGTCATATGTCCTAGAAGGCAGGAGGTTCTATGTGCGCATACCTGAGACTAAAAGGTCAGCTATTAGGAATTACAGTTTGTTTTCAAACTCTCTCCTGGAGGAGGGTTAAAGAGCTTTGGGGTACCCCACAGAAATAAATTCCCAAGTATGTCTTCCTGGATTGTCAAAGTGGTTTTTGCATTTGAATGGTGGCAGTGTACCACCCAAGCTCAGGGAATCTGTGATCTCAGGGAGTTTTTAAGCAGAAGCCTTTAGTGGCAGAGTATTTTAAAGTCTCTTGTGAGCCTTCATCTTCTGCACTTGGAATGCCAGAGTGGGGAACAGCCTTGACAGCCACATTTTAGATTATTGTTATTATTTAATATTTATAAAATGGTAGCATGCTCAGGTCAGTCTGAATATGAGAACCATTCTGATAGGTGATTCCAAATAGAAGTAAGAATGGCTGCCTAAGCGAACACTAAGAATGAAATCCTGGCCCCACTGGAGTCAATCTGAATTTTGCCATTGGCTTCAGTAGTGGCCAGGGTTTCACCTTACAAAACAATACATAGTTTATACATATGTGCTATTTTAATTTTGTTTTGCATTACATACATAATACCACATTTCCCCAGTGTACAAGTGCAGACCCTGGTTAGCCCACTTGTGCCTTTATTTACTTTCCGCCACCCTTTCCCCCAAGCGGGTACAAGAGTCTGACCCATGCCAAGTCTCCTCGTCTTAGTCCTCCTCTTTTGTGGGCCAGCCTGACCCAAATGTGCCCAGGGTTTCTCACACCACCTCCGGCAGCGGGGAGAGGGGGGTCCAGGCCCACCCTCACTCATGGACCCCAGCCCAGGGCCCTAAGGATGCAGACCTGTTTAGGTCCAATCCGGCTGGTGGGGCTTCCCGCCGAAACGCGCCAGCCCATGGGCTATAATGCCCTGCTCTGGGCTGCTTCCTCCCTCTTTGCCTGGTCCATTGACCGGACCATGCTAGGAGGCCTGCCTTGCCCCGTCCCTTCTGGGTCTCGCTGGGGGTGCCTCGGGGAGTCCTTCGGGAGGTGCGACCCCACGGTGCCTCCACCCCTCCTCTGGTCTGGCCCCCTGCTCCCTGTGAATGCTGGCTCCTTTTGAATCTTGGCACCCTGGCAGGGCCAGGACATTTCAGTGCTTCCCTGCTCACAGCCCCCTAATTGCTCTGAGGGTGGGGGAGTGCATGTGGTCTTTGCCCCTCTGCCCCTCCAGAGAGAACCACCAGCTGCTCTGAACAGCTGGCAGTTCCCTCTTGGTGCCCCTACCGATGGCCATGGGAGCAGACTTCGCATACTTCCTCTGTCCCCCTTCTCCAGGCCAATCAGGCTAAGTCTCCTCCTGCCCTGCCCCTGTCCTGCAAAGAGTGCACAGTGCTTAGAAGTGCCTCGCCTGTTGCAGGGTGGAAGGAGACTTTGTGCACTCGCCCCACCCCAGGCCAATCAGATCCTGGGGGCGGGAGATTGTGAAAAGTCTCTCGCTCCCTGCCCTCAGGCACATAGCACTTAGAATCAGCTCCCAGGGTTGACTCTAAGCACCATGCACTCCCTGGTCCCTAGGCCCTCACTGACCTGGCGAAGTGGGAGCAGCAGGGCTTCCGTGGACCGGATCAACCCACTTGGTGGGCCAGATCCAGCCCACAGAGGCTCATTCACCCACCCCTGACCTATAAGGACCTGAGAGAGTCAAACCATCACAGCTTCAGAAAAAGATAATCATGCCCCTCAAATCTATCAGAATTCTTTGAAAATGTCAACAAAATAGTGTCTGAAAGAGAAAGAAGTGATACGATTTATTTGGATTTTTAGATGCCTTTTATGCTGTCCCAAACCAGAAATAAGAAAACAAAAACATAGGGTGAGAGGTAAAGTACTGCTGTGCTATGTTAGTACAGGCAGTCCCCGACTTACACGGATCTGACTTATGTCGGATCCGCACTTACGAACGGGGCTTTCTCGCCCCGGAGCTCGCAGGCAGCGGGACCGCCCAGAGTGCAGTGGTCCTGCCACCTCGACCTCCCGGGCGAGAAAAGCTGCTCCGGGTGCCCCTGGTCTGCCACAGCAAAGCCTCAGAGGCGCGGGACTCCTCCGCCTCCCCGGCTTTGCTCCGGGTGTCCCTGGTCTGCTGGGGACCGTCTCCAGCAGACTAGGGACACCCGGAGCAAAGCCGCAGCGGCGGCGGGGTCCCGTGCCTCTGAGGCTTTGCCAGAGCAAAGCCTCAGAGGCACGGCACCCCGCCGCCGCTGCGGCTTTGCTCCCTGTGTCCCTGGTCTGCTGGGGGGGCGCAGCTAGTGCGCCCCCCCCCCCAGCAGACCAGGCTTTTGTTGTGGACTCTGGGGTAGAGCAGCTGGGGTGCTGCCGGGTTGGTCCTGCAGGGACCTACCTGGCAGCCCAGCTGTTCTGTCCCAGGCTCGAGATTCAGCCGCTGTTGAAACTGATCAGTGGCTGATTCCAGGAAGCTGGGGGCAGAGCAATTCTGCCTCCAGCTTCCTGTAGTCAGCCCCTGGTCAGTTTCAGCAGCAGCGGCTGAATCTGGAGCCAGTTCCGACTTACATACAAATTCAACTTAAGAACAAACCTATAGTCCCTATCTTGTACGTAACCCGGGAACTGCCTGTAGTATAAAGATAGTAACTAAGGGTATGTCTACACTACCCTCCTAGTTCGAACTAGGAGGGTAATGTAGGCATACCGCACTTGCAAATGAAGCCCGGGATTTGAATTTCCCGGGCTTCATTTGCATAAGCGGGGCGCCGCCATTTTTAAAACCCCGCTCGTTCGAACCCCGTGCAGCGCGGCTACACGGGGCACGAACTAGGTAGTTCGAACTAGGAAGCCTAGTTCGAACTACCTAGTTCGTGCCCCGTGTAGCCGCGCTGCACGGGGTTCGAACGAGCGGGGTTTTAAAAATGGCGGCGCCCCGCTTATGCAAATGAAGCCCGGGAACTTCAAATCCCGGGCTTCATTTGCAAGTGCGGTATGCCTACATTACCCCGCTAGTTCGAACTAGCTGGGTAGTGTAGACATACCCTGATGTGTTACAAACTCAGAAGTCAGGTGTATGGGGGTAAGGGGAAGACAGGCTCACATACATCAAGCATGTATTGGCAAATAGTGACAATAGATTTATCTGTTGTTCTATTTCACTGATGATTCTGCTGAGCAAGAAAATAAATGATTATAGAATGCTTAACTGAAAAGTTTTAATTTGTATGAGGCTGATATGACATAGATAAACTATGTGTTTTCATTCACTGAGACGTTAACACACACTTCTCAAACCTTTTTCTGGTTTTAGCCCACCCTCACATCATTTTGGATCTGAGTCAGACCCAAATTTGGTCACGACATTTTCTTGATTCAGATATGACCAGTATTTCAAAACAAAAGTTTGCTCTTGAGAGATATATATATATATACCAAATGCAGTGGAATCCTGTATAAATAATTAATCTCAGTGATTTCTACCATTTGGGGTAAGATTTTTAGAAAAAATAGTTTGGGAGATTCCAGTGCAATGGAATCCACACCTGCATCCTAACTTGATTCAGTAAAAGAATCAGTAGAACTGTACCTTAAAACATAATTTAACTTAATCCAGACTTAAATCCCATGATTGCATTGACTAATTTTTATATGTTCACTTTTAGAAATGAACATTATGATATTTTGGTAATGTTTCATTAGATTATTCTTCACACACGCCCGGTAACTGGATGCACCAATATGATTGTATGAATCTTGGTTTAGTTTGGGGGGTTTTGAATTTTGAACTTCAAAACCCAGAATGAAACATCTGAAATGGTTGAGTTTCACCTGTATTCTATAGTTTCCAACCAAACAACTTGTTCCAGATTCTTTTGAAAGTTGATCTACTTCCACTCCCCGCATGGATTGACTAAAACATTCTCAGACTCTGGTCTCAGTTTTAGGTTTGGAACAAAACCCAAGACAAAGCAAGTTTCTCTTGGTTTAACATTTTACTTTGCCAGTTTAACAAAATGTCAAGTGGTTCATACTAAAAAGAAGGCTTATGCATCAGCAAATTACAGCTGGATTTTCCAGCATCAGGAAATATTGTTTATCTTTGTTTGCAAATAATGATGACTGCCCTATGAATAAAAATGAGGAAGGATACAAAGGAAAAGTTCAAAAATATAAACTTGCACATTTACTGCAGCTTCCTGTTTTAAGTGCTTAATGCCTATTAATTCAGATGCCATATATTCCCTTTCTTCTTTATGATTATTTTGACTTCACCAGTTTAAGAAAAACATTCTGAGAAAATCAGTCTTTGTTTGTGTGTATGACTTCTTAATGAACTCACTAATTCCAGTCTCTTTTGAGTCCTTTCATGCTGATAACTTCTTTTCAACAAAAATTATTTAATGACTTTTGTGTCTGAAAATTTGCTTTGTTGATTTTACTCTCTCCCCCCTGCCCCGCCCCCCATAAAGAGAAGCCATATTTAAAACAGACGAATACCTAACTGTTTGTGTAACATTGATTTAACTGGGAGCTTGCCATAAGGACTGAGAGCAAATCATGTTGTCCCTCATCTTACTTGGCCCAACAGAGGAATAGGGGTAGTTATTCCCTGACACATTTACTGCCCTATGATCATTTGAGGAAGGGCTGCTGAGGCTGAAGCTGCAGGAGAAGATAGCAGGGATGATTCATGCAATACTGTACACAGGTGGAACCTCTCTAATCCGGCACCCTCAGGACCTGACTGGTGCCAAACCAGAGAATTTGCTGAACCACAGGAGATCAATATTGTCTAGTAGCATTACCAACACTTCCACTGCTTACTGTGCTCTTAGAAGACATTTAGGGGTAAATTAGAGCTAGATAGCGACACAGAAAAATGAGAGCCAGGACTGGTAGCTGTGAACAAACTTTATGGAATTCTGGGAAACTTGTCCACACCCTGGGACATCTGGCTAACTATAATCATGCTGTACCACAGATGTTGCCAGACCAGAGAGTGCCAGACTAGAGAGGTTCAACCTGTACTCTCTTGTGTGTGCAAGTGAGTTCAGGAAGTAGCAAAGGGAAAATGAGGAATAGGAGGAGACTTGACTCCTATCCCTCCACCTCCGCCTTATTTATTAGCCAGACAAACTGACAGGCACAGGCCAGGAGACAAGCTTGAAGAATACACTGATCACCATAGGGGTTAGAAGAGAATTTATTTCCCCCATACATAGAGTTTTTTTATTTATTTGTTTACACGCCACTTTGGACTGGCAAGCAAAGGTCACTGCAATAGGCAAGATCCTGTACTCGGGCATATTAATGTTATGATGTTGTTCCTAATTAATGTTTGATTGTGCCCTAAAATGTGCCAGGTGCTTCACAAATACATAAGACAACATAATTCCTCCTTGCCTTAAAGAATTTATATTCTAAAAGTCCTTATTCCTGCAATTATGCACCAGCTCTGTTTTTCACACCGTAGGTAGCACTGAAGATGCATATAGTGTGAGGTCAAGCACAGCAAGAATATTTCTTTTTATTCTTTTGGGTGTTTATAGATTTTTTTAAAAAATAATTGTGTCACTTTGGCATTGCCTATTTTTGCTTACATTGTTTTTATTAGTCTTTGCTTTTTAGTTACTTCTCCCATGGCCATTTGTCCTTTCATTTCTGGTTCATTTCTAACCTTTATTCAAAGTTCAGTATTTTCCCCATCATTATTACGAAGTTCCGGACCCTTTACAATTTTCTATTTTTAAAGGTAAAACAAAACATACAAACAAAAATTAATAACAATAAATAAAATTAAGGGTGTCCTAACTCTGTGGGGGCCTGATCCTGTTAGCCTTAGTCCGATGAGTTATTCATAGACAGTCATCCTATTGACTTACATTGTACTTCTTGATTCCATGAGTTTATGGAATCAAAACCTGGGTTACGAAGATTGAAAGACAAAATACACTTCAGCTTTCAATATGAAAGGCATTTTCTTTTTTGAACACATTTCCAAAGACTAAATGGTTGATAGTCATATGAAGTTACTAGACTAAATTATTTTCTGGTGTAACTTCATGGAAGCCAATATTTACTAACACCAGCAATGAATTTGGGGCACTGTTTTGAGGTTCCAGTTTCATTCCACTGAGTTGTAAATTGCTGTGGTCTCACTTAAGCAAATATGAAAAGACTAATTATTTTAAACTAAATGTATATTGTTGTATTCAAGGGGTATTCATTGCTCTACTAACTTTTCTGTGACTATTTATTTTAAAACCTCTAAGCAGAAGAAGCAAGCCATGCCATATACCGCACTTGGAAATGCATAAATAAGCATAGTAATGAGCAAACCCAAAGTGATTTAGTGCAGATCACCTCATATACATATATGCACATTTGCATTTTAAACACTGCTATGTTGTCTGCAAGCTTGGGAGCGAAATTCTGTGAGCAATCACAGTACACTCGGGATAGTACTTTAGAAAAGCTATTACAGTATATGACCCTACAACGCTCATTCAGTGGATGCATTTTCCTGTGTGGAACAGTTATTCATGTTATTACTATCACAGTAAAGCCTAGAGGCCCCTGCCAAGATTAGGGCCATATTATGTTAGACATGATACAAACACATGGCAAGGGAAAATTCATCCTGAAGAAGTTATTTTAATCTATATAGCCAAGGGAGACAAAGAGTGGAAGGAGAAATAGGCAAAGAGATGATGTGACTTAAGGTTACACAGCATGTTAATGACTAAGCCAAGGCCAGAAAGCAGGTTCGTTCACTTTGGATACGTCTACACTATGCACTTATTTCAGAATAAGCTATAGGAATAGTGATAGAATGTAGCCGTGTTAGTCTGGTGTAGCTGAAACAAAATACAGGACTATGTAGCACTTTAAAGACTAACGAGATGGTTTATTAGGTGATGAGCTTTCGTGGGCCAGACCCACTTCCTCAGATCAAATAGTGGAAGAAAATAGTCACAACCATATATACCAAAGGATACAATTAAAAAAAATGAACACATATGAAAAGGACAAATCAAATTTCAGAACAGAAGGGGGATGGGGCGGGGGGAAGGTAAATGTCTGTGAGCTAATGATATTAGAGGTGATAATTGGAGAAGCTATCTTTGTAATGGGTAAGGTAATTAGATTCCTTATTCAGACTCAGGCGTAAAGTGTCGTATTTAAGCATGAATAACAGTTCAGAGGATTCTCTTTCAAGTGCAGTCTTAAAAGGCTTTTGAAGCAGGATGCAGGTAATTAAGTCGTTGAGACAATGTCCTTTCTGGTTGAAATGGCAAGAAACTGTTTTTTCTTTGTGAGCATTGATCCTTTGGCGAAGTGTCCGTCTGTTATGTACATTGGACAAACGTCTCAGACACTTCGCCAAAGGATCAATGCCCACAAAACAGATATTAGACAGGATCACAAAGAAAAAACAGTTTCTTGCCATTTCAACCAGAAAGGACGTCGTCTCAACGACTTAATTACCTGCATCCTGCTTCAAAGAGCAGAGGCGGCGTGTGGAACAGGCGGTGCAGAGACAAAGGCGGGCTGGGGCTGCGCTGTCTACACACACCCTATTTCTAAATAACTATTTTGAAATAGGCGCTGTTCCTCGTGAAATGAGGGTTTATTATTCCAGAATAAGAAACCCTTTATTTTGAAATAATTTTGAAATAACGGGATTGCTATGTAGACACTTACCTTGTTATTTCAAAATAATGTGAGTAGTGTAGACATGCCCTCACAGTCCAGTACCTCACCACCTTACAAGCTGCCTGCCTTATTCATGTCAGTAAAGGGCTTCCAAAGCTTAACTTTTATACATCTGGAACAATAAGACCATCTATGGAATATTATTTTAAATACCTTAATCTAACCTTACACCTTTTTGTTTAAAATTTATGGTTTTGGTACCTTAAGTTCCACAATAACCATTTGAGTTTCCATCCATTACACACAGCATGAGTGTCCACTACATGGAGAGCTTATTCAAACTTAAGCCAGCATCTGAAGCATCCCTCAGAAACATTCCTCTAATTTGCTGGCTCTGCCAGCCCTGTTGGGTTCAATAGCATACTGATGGATTAAACCACAGCCTCAAATAATTGAAACCATTCCCAGGCTACCTAAAAAATAGTCATCCTCTCAGACTTGCTAAAGTACCGTTCCACTTCAAGTAAAAATGCAGCAAAAACAGTGTCACGTTACTTTGACAGAAGGCTTTGGCATTTTTACTGACAGAGTCTAAAGCATGTGGTTATGAAGTGAAATACTCATAAAAATTCACTGAGGAAAATCAATTGCATAAATACCAGTAATTGTTACAGTGCCTCCAATGCTGTAGCTATGTGGCATAGTAATTCTTATCATTGCTCTGTTTTACTCTCATAGCAAATAAAAATCTCAGATGCTTATTCAGAAATTTATATCCTTCTAGGGGCAATTTTAATATTTGTTACACTAAAGTGTTAAAAGTACATCATACTAACTATGGGCTAGATCATGTCCCAGGGTTTTGCACACTGAGGGAGTTCCCCTGCTTTCATATCTTTGGGACAGTGTGGGAATGCATGCACCCCCTCCACAGCCCCATTCCTCTTTTGCCAAACCCCACAGAGGATGCTTCAGAAGGCAGTTGGGACCTCTGTGTAAGAACGGATGGAAACTGGCTAGGGTGGGAATATGGAATTTTTTGGGAGTCACCAGGTGGTCAATGAGTTGGGACACGTCATCTCCCTTATGCCCCATAGAGGTTCCCTGGTAAAACAATACAGCCCCTAGCCCCTTTTGTGGAGGGCATCCTCCTCTAGGGGGAGGAGTTCTGGAAGGAAAAATCATAACCAGGGTTATCGAACTGTGAAGCCATGGAACAAGTAGCGAGGGCACTGAGCTGGTACAGATGCAAAAGAACTGTGTGAAAGGCTGAGTCACAGAGATCCCCTCAAGACTGTCACTTAATGTGCTGAAATATGTCTGAGCCTGTCTCCCTTCCCTTTGGGGTACCCCACCACCCTGTCTTTCTGGGCCAGAAGTTCTGATCTCCCCCAGCAAAGGCACAGAGTTAGAATCACAGTCACAGCAAAGCAACATAGACACAGAGAGCATCTCAGCTCTGGGAAGGCTCAGTCACAAGGACTTGACACCGCACACAGGAGCACAGTCCCAATGAGTCCAGAACCCCACAAATCTATCTTACTCTGCATCAAAATTTTACACAGAGCAAACTCATATGTTGTTCACTCCTTTATCAATAAAAGAGAAATATGTGTAGTTGTTATCCCCCCATTACATGTATGTACACTGAGTTTATTAATAAACAAAAGTGATTGTATTAAATATAAGAAGTAGGATAAGCAAGTGATAACAGACAGATCAAAGTAAGTTACTAAGCAAAATAAAACAGAACCTTCCAGCTAAGCTTAATATTCTAAAAAAATTGTTACAGGTAATTTCTTACCCTAACAGAAGTTTTAATCAGCTAAGAGCCTCCTAGTTTTGTACACATTTCAACCATAAGGTGGCATCATATCATATCATTTGCAAGAATACCATTACTGTCCCCCTTCCACGGAAAAGATTGATGTCTTACAAAATACAAAGGTAGGCTTTCTGAGTGTGATAGATGCAGTGAATCATTATTAATGAAATATGTTCAAATATTGAGAGAGTGTTTTTCTCTAGCTGCTCTTACTTGCTGACATATTGGATACACACAATTCTTTCATTGATTGGGGTCTTTAATCAAAATAATATGAACTTTATCTAGCCTCCTACCAAAACATTTACTATTATAAAATGCTCTTTCAGTTCTCAAATATTATGCCTTTCAGGGACTATATTTAATAAAGAGGCAAAATTATTTTCTTTTACAATGATTGGTTGCAGCCAGATGGGACTGCATAGGGTAGTGCTCAAACCTCTCCCAGCGGAACACTGACGTCAAATTCCAAAGGCCACATTTTATTTATTTTACACTTTTGCAGTCTTACTGAAGCCAATAGAGATTGGAGAAATATTTTAACTGAAACTTTTTGACAACAACAACAACAAAATAAAGATTTTGGTGATACCAAAACATTATGTGAATTTATGTCAATTTTGCTAATTTTTTTTATTTGGAAGAAACCTAATTCCTTCCATACTCTCAAACTAATAAAATAAACATGATTCATTTTGACATTTTGAAGTGAAATTAATTTTGATTTGAAACAACTTTTCCTTTTGAAATGTCTTTTACTTTTATTTTACAAAACTGATGTACAAATGCTCAAAATCAAAACACTTCATTTTGGGTTGAACTAAATGTTTTGTTTGACCCAAACATTTTTTTAAACTTTTTCATTTGCTAAAAAGTTTGAAAAAGTTAATTTTTGCTTTGAACCAAAACAATTCCTCCCTTGTAATTTTAGAATTACAAGCAAATCAAAATATCCATATTTATTCAGTACTATGGGCCCAGCTGAATGAGAGTAGAATTTTTATATTTCATATACCTGGTGAAATTTTGCACTGAAATTCTGACACCTAGCAAGAAGACTATTGCAAGACATTTCATTAACCTAAAGAGCTCAGGGACTTACATAACAAGCCAGGTAGGAACTTTAGTTATTTTTTTTAAATAAATTTTTAGTACTTCGTATGTAGAAGGGTAGTGGTTTAGCAGACTTAGGCTACATCTACACAGCAGTGTTCTTCTGGAAAAAAAGAGCACATCTACACAGCAAGCCATTATTTCAAAGCAATGTCCAGCTGGAGGACTTCTTACTCTGACTCCTGTAACTCTCATTTCACAAGGAGTAAAGGAAGTCGAAGGAAGAGTGCTCTTCCTTGACTTCCTGTTGTGTAGACAGTGAGAAAAGCCAAATTAAGCTATTTCAACTTTAGCTACTCAATTGATGAAATTGGGTATCTTAATTCTACTTTTGCCCTGCTGTGTAGATGTGCCCTTAGATACTGAAATTCTCCAATAATGCACATACCAAGTTCATCATAGGCTGTGCTGCAAACTTCCCTGCAGTACACTTAACTCTGATGAAGAGGACTGTGTCAACAAAAAAATCACGTTTTTGTCCATTCATAATTTGTAACTGACCCAATTAGGGTCAGTTACAGTGGTGCTTTATGTGATGTGGACATTTGTCCACTATGAACTGCACTGAGACCATCAAACAGGGTAATAAATTCCAATCACTACTGTCGTGTGCTGGATTTCATCAGAACCACCCTGCGCATGAAAGGTCTATGATAAAAAAAAATCCTGTACTCCAACAGCTCTCAAGCTTGATTCATGTATCACATTCTTAAGAAAATAGTTGTGATGTAAACTAGTCACATCGAGCTCATGTACCAGGAGTGGTACACATAATACAGGATAGGAATTAGGCCAGGAATTAATTCAGGGAAGTCCTATCGCCTGTGTTATTATCTAGTCTGAATTTCTGAATCACAATGGTCCCTGCTGGCTTTATAACTTCCTACACCAGTCTCTTACACTTAAAACAATCAATTCCCTTCAGCCATAGACCTACAAGGCCTATAAACCTAAGGACTTGCAATATGTTTTGCTGAGCACACAGGGTTACTTCCTAGTGAAAAAAACAGTCTGCAGTCCCAAAACATTGATTTTCATCAATGCAGATCCTTCAGGTGATAAGAACTATTTGTGATGAAATCATGTATAGCATTGTTTGTTTTGAATAGAAACCTGTTTGAGAATTATATCTGAAAAAGAAATGAGTTAAGCAGTTTTATCCTGGTCACACAAGTATCACTACATTTGCATTGCATAAAAAATGCAGCTTAGTTTAAGTTGGTGAGCAAACAAGTGTCCATGTGGCGTGATGGCTAGTGTACACATGTAAGGCCAACTTTCGCTAGCAGTAATCATGCAAACCCATTGCATATAACCCATAGTCTGATTTGTAAATCTGTGTTTAAAGGTGTGATTTATAAATGATTTCACTCGATAGAGAATACTATCGAAGGCAACATTCTAGTACATGGTCATTTATACTGCAATGTGAAGCACTAACTCTTCAGCAAGTAAAGGTATGTAAGCTAGTATCAGACAGACTGTTTGTGAGTAGATTTAATCAATATGGGGATGTGAAACGTGAGTAAAGTTCTATAAACTGGTCTTATAAACAGGATTTTATGTGAAGCTTCTGGTCAGGAGAGCCCTGGGCATGGGATAGTTTGCGGGTTAGAGATTGTAGATGAGGAATGGGAGCACTGTGAGGCTACGTCTACACTGTGCCTTCTTCCGCAAAAGCTTATGCAAGTGAAGTGCAGAGTGGAATATTGCCATACTTTATTTGCATAATTAATTAGCAGCCGCTTTTGTGCAAGAGGCTTTTGTGCAAAAAGGAGCTGTGTAGACTGCTTCTTTTTGCGCAAAAACCCCCTCTTGCACAAGAGCCATTCCTCCTGAAAAAATTAGGAAGAACGGCTCTTGCGCAAGAGGGGTTTTTTGCGCAAAAAGGAGCTGTCTACACAGCTCCCTTTTGCGCAAAAGTGGCTGCTAATTAATTATGCGAATGAACTGTGGCGATATTTCACTCTGCATTTCATTTGCATATGTTTTTGCGGAAGAAGGCTACAGTGTAGACGTAGTATATAAAAGAGCTGTATAATGGGCACTTGCACGTGCCTGTTTTCAGTATGACTGATTCTAGTCAGAGCTATTAGACTTTCATAAGTAACAATTTGACCTACACTTTTTTAAGATTAATATCTTCTGCTGCATAATAATTTATTTTTCTAGTCTGCTATTTTAGACATTGTTAGCCAGTTGACACTGAAGCATACCACTAGCAAAGGGCATTTCATACCTTAACCAAAAGAAGGCTGAGGGGAGACATGATTGCTCTCTTTAAATATATTTTAAAGGCGGGAGAGGAATTATTTAAGCTCAATATCAATGTGGACACAAGAACAAATGGATATAAACTGGCTATCAGGAAGTTTAGACTTGAAGTTAGATGAAGGTTTCTAACCATTAGAGGAGTAAAGTTCTGGAACAGCCTTCCAAGAGAAGTAGTGGGGGCAAAAGACCTATTTGGCTTTAAGATTAAGCTAGATGGGTTTATGAAGGGGATGGTTTGATGGGATAACATGATCTTGGCAACTAATTGACCTTTCACTATTGGTGGTAAATAGGCCAATGGTGGGATGATAGGAGTTACTACAGAGAACTTTTTCCTGGGTGTCTGGCTGGTGAGTCTTGCCCACATGCTCAGGGTTCAGCTGATCACCATATTTGGGGTCAGGAAGGAATTTTCCTCCAGGGTAGATTGGCTGAGGCCCTGGATGTTTTTTGCCTTCCTCTGTAGCATGGGAGACGGATCACTTGCTGGAGGATTCTCTGCATCTTGGGGTCTTTAAACCATCATTTGAGGACTTCAATATCTGAGATATAGGTGAGAGGATTATTCCAGGAGTGGGTGGGTGAGATTCTGTGGCCTGCATTGTGCAGGGGATCAGACTATATGATCATAATGGTACCTTCTGACCTTAAAGCCTATGGGTACGTCTACACTACAACGTTAATTCGAACTAACGGATCTAGACTAAAAAACTAGTTCGAATTAGCGTTTTGCTAATTCGAACTAGCATGTCCACACAGAGTGGACCCTGAACCACGCTTAAGGATGGCCGGAAACAGTGCCAGCAGGGCATCAGAGGAGGACTTAGAGCGTGGAGATGCTGTCTCAGGCTAGCCGAGGGCTGCGCTTAAAGGGTCCCGACCCCCACCCCGGACAGACAGTTCTCAGGGGTGCCCCGCTTGCAAAGCAGTCCTGGCTTGGAGTGCCTGGAGTACCCACACTGGGCACATCACAGCACTCAGCCATCAGACCGGCTGCACTTGCCGCAGGCTACCATCTGGGGAGAGGGGACTATCGGGGGGCTGCAGGAGAGGTTCCACCCCAAAAGCCCGCAGAGTCAGCCCAGTCCTCCCCATCAGGGGCGTGTACCCCATTCCTCCCTCACCTCCTTCCACTTATCCTTCCCTAGCCCCTTTTCTTGATGTACAAAATAAAGGACAATTGTGTTCAAAAATGGAATCTGTCTTTATTGAACAAAACTGGGGGAGACTGGGAAAAGGAGGTGGGAGAGGAGAAGAGAGAGGCTGGGAGAGGGGAGGGCAACTACAATGATCAGGGGTTGGAAACAGGTCCCATGTGAAGAGAGGCTAAAGAGACTGGGACTTCTCATCTTAGAAAAGAGGAGACAAGGGGGGACAGGATAGAGGTCTCTAAAAGCAGGAGTTCGGTGGAGAGGGTGCATAAAGAAAAGTTCTTCATTAGTTCCCATAAAGAAGGACTAGAGGACACCAAAGGAAAGGAATGGGTAGCAGGCTTCAAACTAATAACAGAAAGTTGTACTTCACAAAGCAAAGAGTCAACCTGTGGAACTCCTTGCTGCAGGAGGCTGTGAAGGCTACAACTAGAACAGAGTTTAAAGGGAAGTGAGATCAAGTCATGGAGGTTGGGTCCATGGAGTGGTATTAGCCAGGGGGTAGGAGTGGTGTCCCTGCCCAAGGTTTGTGGAAGGCTGGAGAGGGATGGCACGAGACAAATGGCTTGGTCACTGTCTTCGGTCCATCCCCTCCAGGGTCCCTAGGGTTGGCCGCTGTCGGCAGACAGGCTACTGGGCTAGATGGACCTTTGGTCTGACCCAGGACGGCCATTGTAAGCTCAGGGCTCAGGGTCGGGGGTCTCACTGGACCCCCTTCATTTTCATGCACACCTGCTCCTGGGTGGCCAGGCTGGCAGCTCTCCTGCCCTAGCTGGCCACCTTCCTGTGCCTAGTGTGGAGGTCGTGGACGAGGTCCACGATGTCCGCACTAGCCCAGGCGGGTGCCCGCCTCTTGCGGTACCGGGCAAGCTCCCGGGAGCCACCAGCCTGGTCCCGGGAAGAGGGGGAAGGCTGGGGGGCATCGGGTGGGTGGCTCGAGCCGTGCCAGGTGCAGGGTCTGCTAGCTGGGTGCTGGCAGGCTTGCACCTGGCATGGGCACTGTAGCCAGCCCGTGCCTCTTTAAGGGGTCCGGGGCCGGGAGGGGGCAGACGAGTTTCCCTGGTGTTGGCCAGAGTGGCCACCAGGGAAACCTGGGGAGGGCTAGCCTCCCACTAGTTCGAATTAAGGGGCTACACAGCCCTTAATTCGAACTAGTAAGTTCGAACTAGGCTTAATCCTCGTGGAATGAGGATTACCTAGTTCGAACTAAGTGCTCCGTTAGTTCGAATTAAATTCGAACTAACGGAGTGCTAGTGTAGTGCCTATGAAAGTTAGTTCGAACTAACGTCCGTTAGTTCGAACTAACTTTGTAGTGTAGACATACCCTTAGAGTCTATAATGCATAAACTCAATCCTCTTCTCTGGTACAGGAGGCTGCAAAATGCACCTCCTGTGTTAGAAAGAGATTTTGCATCTAAATGAGGATTCCCCTTCAGGTGAGTAACTTTAAATAGAAGATGAGACTTCATAAAGCTATGTCAGATGAGGCTTCCTGTGATTGTTTTGTCTCAACCCACCCCCTAAGAGTCTTGCTCCTCCTGCATCATCAGTATCACCCACCTTGGGGCTTCATTGGCTAGCTCTGGGTATGCAGGCACATCGGTTTGTGATTTTTCTGCCATTGATGTATACCAGGACTGAGCCAAACCTCACAAATAGACAAATCACACAAACAGACAAACTCTCTGCAATATATAAGAGAATAGCTGTCCTTTTCTCCATTCCTGGCCTTTGCTGCCACCTTGTGGTCATTCTGCACTATATTTGTCCCTCCTGTCAGACCCCCCACCTTTCCATTTTATGAGAAACAATCAGATTCCAGGCACATCCCATTGTCCTGGCACAACCAAACCCTGGCTTTGCTTTACATTAGTATAAGAGAAAGCTGTATACCAAATTTGGTGGTCCTAGCTCTTACCATTTAAGAGAAGTTCTTGAAGAAATGGACTCACAGATGGATGGATAGACAGAGAGACAGATATTTCATAAATACATAGTAAGAAGAAGATACAGAAGATAGAGAAACCATGTTGAACCAATACCAAATTGGACTTTTCCCCACTGATTTTTTGGAAGGATGTTTGCTCAGCTAATAACATTCTGGGATGTATAGAAAGAAAACAGTTAATGGAAATGCCTGTAAACATTTATTTGGAATTTTGCTTCATTGAACATAGAAGACATCTGTCCAATGTTACATTTTTTTTCTAAGGTGACATCAGAAAAAAAAACCGTGTAACACAAAGAAAAAAAAACAATCTGCAAAAGCTTCCTTGCAATGTGGTCTTTCTTCTGGTAACCAAGTGACATTGATACACAGCTGAAGATTTGTTGACCTACACATAAGAATGAAACTAGACTGTGAGAAATGTAATTCCCAGAAGATAGATTTTTTCCCCCTATTAGATGCAGCTAGTGGGAACAATATAATGACTGGAAGGATCTGCAGACTTCTGTATAATGTTAGGGAATGTCATGTTGTGAAAGGGCATATGTTCTCTACATCAACACACCTTAATCTTCTCAGATTTTCACAAAGAAGTCATATTAATCAAATCTGCTTTCAGCGATATAAAAAGTGTTGTCTGAATGGTTCATAGCTTACAAAGGAATTGAATAGAGAAGAAAACCTTGGATAGAAAGAAGGCTAGACATGTAATAATCTAGTGTTTTCAGTATCTCAGTTTGTGGTCTTCAATAGCTATGTCAATTATGCATCAGAGAGCTCTCCACCTACCCCATACTGTCTATGGAGTCAAGTCAGACCAGTGAGCCATCTGCCACTACCTTGTAATAAAACGAACAAAAAAACCCAAAGTAAACCTAAACACCCACCACGACACAGGCTATTATGGGGTTAGATCAGGGTGGGCAAAGGGCCCTCTATAAGCCAGATCCAGCCTGCCAAGCCAGTGGATCTGGTCCATGGCCGTCCTGCCACTGTCCCAGCCCCAGGCCAATCAAGCGTGCATGGTGGCTGGAGAGACACACCATCTGTTTTAAAACAGCCAGTATTGATTTCAAGATGCCGTGGTCCTTTGGTGGGTGGGTGTGAGCTTTGTGTGCTGCCCGCCCCAAGGCCAATCTCCCCTGTGTGCTGTCCCTGCCCTTCCAGAGGCATGTGCTCTTGTGAAGGTTAGGAGACTTTGCGAACTCCCCCATCCCCAGGACCTGACTGGCCTGTGGTCAGTGAGGGTATGTCTACACTACAAAGTTAATTCGAACTAACAGACGTTAGTTCGAATTAACTTTCATAGGCGCTACACATGCAAAACGCTCGTTTCAAACTTAATTCGAACTAGCAGAGCGCTTAATTCGAACTAGGTAAACCTCATTCTACGAGGACTAACGCCAAGTTCGAATTAACTAGTTCAAATTAAGGGCTGTGTAGCCCCTTAATTCGAACTAGTGGGAGGCTAGCCCTCCCTTGCTTTCCCTGGTGGCCACTCTGGCCAACACCAGGGAAACTCTTCTGCCCTCCTCCCAGCCTCGGAGCCCTTAAAGGGGCACGGGCTGGCTATGGTGCCCGAGCCAAGGCGCAAGCCTGCCAGCACCCAGCCCAGCAGACCCTGCACCTGGCACGGCTCGAGCCGGCCACCCGTTGCCACCCAACCCGCCCCCTCTTCCCGGGACCAGGCTGGCGGCTCCCGGGAGCCTGCCCAGGTCCGCAAGAGGCAGGTGCCCGCCTGGTCTAGTGCGGACATCGTGGACCTCATCCACAACCTCTGCACTAGGCACAGGAAAGTGGCCATCTAGGGCAGGAGAGCTGCCAGCCTGGCCACCCAAGAGCAGGTTGGCATGAAAATCAAGGTGGTCCACTGAGACCCCCGACCCTGAGCCCTGAGCTTAGAATGGCCGTACTGGGTCAGACCAAAGGACCATCTAGCCCAGTAGCCTGTCTGCCGACAGCAGCCAACACTAGGTACCCTGGAGGGGATGGACCGAAGACAATGACCAAGCCATTTGTCTCGTGCCATCCATCTCCAGCCTTCCACAAACAGAGGCCAGGGACACCATTCTTACCCCCTGGCTAATAGCACTCCATGGTCCCAACCTCCATGACTTGATCTCACTACTCTTTAAACTCTGTTCTAGTTGTAGCCTTCACAGCCTCCTGCAGCAAGGAGTTCCACAGGTTGACTATTTGCTTTGTGAAGAAGAACTTTCTGTTGTTAGTTTGAAGCCTGCTACCCATTCCTTTCCTCTGGTGTCCTTTAGTCCTTCTTTTATGGGAACTAATGAAGAACTTTTCTTTATGCACCCTCTCCACACCACTCGTGCTTTTATAGACCTTTATCATATCCCCCCTCAGTCTCCTCTTTTCTAAGCTGAGAAGTCCCAGTCTCTTTAGCCTCTCTTCATATGGGACCTGTTCCAAACCCCTGATCATGTTAGTTGCCCTCCCCTCTCTCACCCTCTCTCTTCCCTTCTCCCACCTTCTTTTCCCAATCTTCCCGAGTTTTGTTCAATAAAGAGAGTTTCTATTTTTGAACACACGTGTTCTTTATTTTGCACATCAGGAAGGGAGGCTAGGGAGGGGTAAGTGGAAGGAGGTGGGGGAGGAATGGGGTACGAGCCCCCGATGGGGAGGACTGGGCTGGCTCTGCGGGCTCCTCGGGGTGGAAACTCTCCTGAAGCCCCTTGATTGACCCCCCCTGCAGATGGCAGCCTGCGGCAAGTGCAGCCGGGCTGATGGCCGAGTGCTGTGATGTGCCAAGTGTGGGCACTCAGGGCACTCCAAGCCAGGACTGCTTTGCAAGCAGGGAACCCCTGAGAACTGTCTGTCTGGGGTGGGGGTCGGGTCCCTTTAAGCACAGCCCTCGGCTAGCCTGAGACAGCATCTCCACGCTCTAAGTCCTAATCTGATGCTCTGCCGGCACTGCTTCCGGCCATCCTTAACCTCGGTTCAGGGTCCACTCTATGTGGACATGCTAGTTCGAATTAGCAAAACGCTAATTCGAACTAGTTTTTTAAGTCTAGATGCGCTAATTTGAATGAGCTTAGTTCGAATTAAGTAATTCGAACTAAATTAGTTCAAATTTGTGCTGTAGTGTAGACATACCCTGAGAGTGCACGAGGTCTCCTTCTGCTGTTTTAAAACTGCTGGCATTTCCCTCTAGGGAGGGGAGGGCTAGGGAGGAAGGGGGAAGACTTTTTGTGCTCCCCCACCCCAGGCCAATCAAGGTGGGGGAGACCACAAGAAGTCTCCTGGACATGTCCCTTCCAAAGTCCCACCCTTTCCCACACCCCTTTTAAAAATGGGCCCCCTTTAAAAATTATTGCCCTGGCTGGGTTAGATTTTCTGTGGCCCTTGAACTGGTACAGTGCCTTTCCACCCTTCGTGGGTAGTCCATATAGGGGCCAGGTGCAATTGCAAGCCTGTGCTCAGGGTGTACAAAATTGTTTTATTCTTATTTCCGGAGGGAAATCTGTTGCCCCATATGGGGAGGAGATAAGTTGGCAGGAGTCAGGACCATGGCTTCAGTCCCTACATACCAACCAGTGCGGGGGGGGAGGGAGGGAGGAGGTAACTGGTATGTAATACAGGGCAGAAGGTACTCCATAAAGGGGTGTAGTGGATGTGCTCTCCATGCATTTTATGGAGCTCTGGGACACATTGTATCTTCCTGATACAATAGCTCACTGGGATGATTATGTTCAATACTGTGCCTTAAAAGCACTGTAACCTGTTATTGTATTATCAGTAGCCCTCAGTAAAACATGCAACATTTTCTAAGCTGTTTCCATATTTCTAATTAATGTTTAATATTTGCTGCTGATATTTTGTATGGTACTTTATGGAACACAGACATGGACCTAGAATTTAATTTCCTAAGCCCCCAGTCTTTCTCCTGTAACTCTTCTGGCAATATGGTGGCAGAGACAAGGGCTTGGTCCTTATTTAATTGGATTCTCTTCAGTTTTGGCTCAAGCCCCTACCCAGTAATCTGGGAACCTATAACCCTCTGGGATCATTTACTAGGCAAATTTGTACCTACTCGAGCACAGAGATATAAATAAATGAACATTGGGGGTAGGCGAGATAAGGGAAAGAAAAGGCTGAACTAGGACAATTTAAAATTTTACACATTCTATTACCGTTTACCTCGTGATGCATAAGTCACAGTGCCAGACAAAGTGAACCCTGAATGGCTGATGTAATTTGTTACCTCTTGCTCTCAGTTTGTGGGTCTCCAACTTCCTCTCTCACGGCTTGTACTTTCAGGAACCCAAGAAAATTAGGATCTCTGTTTTGTAAGTAGCTCTGGGGCTCGACCAGCAGTCCTGCTATAGTGATTTCAGCAGCTAGCACAGGGAGTCACTGCTTTCACACAGATGATTTCCTCTGCTCTCACTCTGCTGCTCATCTGCTGGAAGCTGTGGCCTGTGGGTAAATCCAACTGCCGTTTTGCTGTTCTCTGTTCTCACTCTGCTTTGCTCTGCCTGCTGGGCACTGGGGCTAGGTTCAACCACTGCCACTTTTTTTCTGGTGCTTAGGTGACCAGAACTGCTTTTGGGTTTTGACCTGTTTGCTGCTGGCTAGACAGCTGGAAACGCTAGTGATCACTACCTACATAAGGCAATTACAGCCACATAGGGCAACAAAGGTTTAAGGAGTTCAGCCAGCCTTCTCCCCAATCCTGCCACACTTGAAAGAGATGCACAGACTGGGGAAGGAGTTAAAAGGGAGTAGAAAAGTTCATTTGGTGGCAGTCCAGCAACTCATTGCTCCCCAGGAAAGATAGGATCTCTCCCCGCTACATCTATCCAATGATTCTTTCTGAGGGAAGGTAGGACCTGCTTCAGATCTACTCTCAGAAGGAGGTATTTCCTCCTCTCTCTCATCTTAACTCAGTTTATGTTAATTCCCCTTGTTTCAAGGGAGAGACTTTGGACTGACCTGGCCAGAAGGCCCAGTCACAGGAAGACATAGCTGCTGCCCAGAGAGAGCTGCCAGGCCAAGCATGCCTATAAGGAGGTACCCAGTGGTGAGCTTATCCCCTTCCCATCTCCTTGCCACTGACTGCAAACTTTGGTCAACAGTGAGGTGGTAGGAAGTGGCCCAGGGAGGACAGCCTTACAGTACTCCTGTGTGTCAGACCTTTGATAGTGCTCTTACAGCCGTGGGCCAGAGCCCGGTGAAGTGGGAAGGCCTGGGCTCTCCTACCAAATGCTCCTCCCATGGGTTGAAAGACCACAGCTCAGACACAAGAAGCACCATGTGGCCCCTTTTTAAATGTATTAACTAGCACATCAGCAGGTGGAAGATTACCACTGGTATGTAGTATGTTCAGAGGAGGGATTTGAAAGGTGAGAGGGTTGCTTGTTACAATGGAATGAAGAGAGCACTTCTTTCCATACAAAACTTATCTACACATTGAATGTGACTTTTTGTAGACCGATTACATTTAGTTTAAGAAAAAGTGTCAACAACCCTAAAGAGCAGTCCATTTAAAACTTGGGATAACATATCTACTGAACACATTTAATTCTGCCTGGACTCTGGAGAAAATCTAATAATAACCAAGACAACATTAGATTCCAACAACAAAATTACAGTCATAAAACTGTCACGAGAAAGGATTAAATCTCTACTATTATAGTCCCTGCCCTCAGAGTAGTCTTCTCTGGAGTAAGTGAATTTCTCCCTTGCTTGCAGATGTCATTTTGTATTTGTTCATGCTGTATTTGGAAAGGACAGTAATGTAAGAAACAATAAATGTTGTTTGCATTACTGTATTTTACGGTACTGTCTTCAAATGGGTTCAGTGGCAGCTCTTCGTATAATGAATATCTGTTAGCCAATGCTGGCTTTTTAATGGCAACCACCCTGTGCTATTTGAGATCAGTAGTATTTCCTTACATTTAGACTAGGAAATACAGAAATGGCAAACTTCTTAGAAGAACTGAGCTACAGGAGGCTTGTAGTTGCTCAGCACATCTCTAGATCAGTCCCTATCATTATCTCACCTATTACAGTACAGTAGCTGTTGGTAAATGGTAACTACTGTAAGTATCACAAACCATTCCAGACTCTTCAGGCAATATCCCGTGAATCTGCAGTTCTTTTGTCGGATAAAAAATGATTGATTCCAGTACAGAGAGAAATGCATTTTAGGGCTCTGAACTCAACTCTGAGGACAAAGTCTTATTTTTCTTTAGATAAACTCCTGATGTGCAGGTAGTTGTTTTAGTTAAAGCATTCTTGGCTTTGCAGCAATCACACAGAAGTAATTCACTTTTGGGATACAGAGTGACTCTGACAGAAGTAGTTTTTTTTCCCTGCCTACCAGACTCAAGATGAGAAACATGACAGCTTTCTATTAGAGTAATAAAACAGTTAGCAGAGGAACTTGCAGTTTGGATTGACTTCTGGGGCTTGACATGACAGTTTCCCTTCCACCACAGACTAGTGCCAATAACAATAGGGCGACTTCTGATTCAGTGACTTCTCTCCTCAATCTTGAAGGCCAAGCAGTAGCATGGGGAGGGAGGGAAAACTCCAGGGCCTGGGCTCCTACCCACTATAGGCCACATCTACACTAGAAAAGTATTTCAAAACTACCAAATTTGATGTAATAACTCCTGATTTAACAAAATCAAGCCAGCATATCCACACTACGGGGAAGCCTTGAAATTAGTCCAAGGCAGGCTCCATTACTGTGGATCACTACCTCAGACCTAGAGCCCCAGAAAGCTCTGGGGAGTAATTAGTTCAAATTACTCTGAGGAGTAATTATTTTGAAGTAGCGGCACTGGCCCACCCACACTACCATTATTTCAAAATAACTATTTCAGAATTAGCTGTACACCTGATGAAAAGCAGGAGTACAGATTTCGAGTTCCGCGGCCTGTTATTTTGAAATAATGTCCTTGGTACTGTGGACCCTCCACTTATAAATTCTACCTTGGGAGGTTATTTTGAAATAAAGTCCTAGTGTAGACCAGAGCTAAGAGGCTACTTCTGCAGGGTAGGGAACAATCTCTTCCTCAAAGTTTGCTCCTGTTACTGGAAGTGTGCATCTGCCTTCGCAGAGAAGATGGAGGATACTAAGTGAAAGTATCTTAGTTTTTGTACTTAATATGTTACTTTTACAATAGGCTCCTGTTTGATGCTGATGTGGCTTTTCAGCAGCTGAAGTTTGAGAATTACTGAACTAAACCTTTTCAGGTCTCCCTTTTTTAATGCATTGCCAGCTTATGTCTCTTGCCCTGCCAGTCCCTAAGCCAAGAAGATCCTTTTTTTTCTCTCCCTGACACTCTCCTGTAATACCCCTGCTCCTTCTCTCTTGTCTCAAACAGAACTCTGAATTTCAAGTTGATTTTTTCTCTCTTTTCTTGTCCTCTGATCCAGCAGGCTAATCTATTTTGGGTGATACCGTATTTGGGTGTTTTATACTCTTTGGCTCAACCAGAACAAGAACCAAGGTCTTTCTGGCTCCTGGCTCGTTCATATAACTACTAAATGACGTGGCATCCTTGGTTCATGTTTTCCCTGCCTTCTGTAACCGAGAAAAATAGCACTATAATACACTTCCCTAAACTCTTTAAAATACTGTGTTTTGAATGATTGATTGGTTCTTCCTTTTTGTCACAGGTTGCCCAAGCTGTAAATAGGGACGTAAAAGGACTGTAAGCCAGTCAAATGATTGAATATTGAAAAGATGTGCTAATGCAGTTTGTTTGGTATGTTCTGAACGATTAAAAACAATTTCTGAAAGAAAGATTGCACTGGAATTTGAAAATCATAGTAAAAAACCATGCAGTCCAGAGGAGGCACTTGTAAGAAGTGAGATAATTAAATATGGGAACTAGAACTTTTTGAGAAATGTTTTTTTCCATGGTGAAAAATTTTTGATTTGTAGATGAAAAACTGAAAACCAAAAGTTTTTGGGCCAACCCCCAAAATTGTTGACTGAAATCTTTCAGCTGAAAAATGATAAATGTTGATTAGGATAATGCTGGTGAGATACTGCAGAAATGTTTGATACCATCATGTTCTCGTCTCTTTGGGCTGGGCTTTCTTGTTAGACTGTATGTTCCATAATGCACCACACCACTGTGTACTATGAGAGAATTTGCTGGGGAAGCGGACCTATGAAGGAGAATGAGGGCAAAAGATATCTGAATTATTACTTCCACTAGGTACCTTGTTAGCATTTCCAAACCAAAGTATTTCTGTTTTTGACTGAATTTTGTTTATTTTTAAAATGAAAAATTATCCCCCCCCCATAGGAATTAGATACTTTTGATGGAAAAGGTATAAGAGTACCCTCAGGTCTCCATGAATGATCAATAGTGCAGACGTTTGACACCTTCAGAATGCCTGCACCAGATTAATGGTACATTCCAAAATGTCCTAGAAAAAGTTAAATCTCTGCTGCATGCCCAGATGACCACTTGAAAATTCTACATATTAGTTTCTCTGTGCATCAGTTTCCTATCTCTAAAACAGGAATGATACTACTTCCCACCTTTCAAGTGTACTGTGATGACACATGGGACACTCAGATGACATGATGTGTGCGCTACAGAAATTTAGAGCTAAATTACTCCACAGCTATTTTAAAACATTGGGATCACATAGTCTAAATAAGCTCTGTAGGCCTATTTTTTTATCCTATGTCTGGGATGTCTTTGAACAACCAAGGTATTATCAGTTTCAGAGGGGTAGCCATGTAAGTTTGTTTCAGCAAAAACAATGAGTCCTCCTATGGGCACTTTAAAGACTAGCAAATTTATTTGGACATAAGCTTTTGTGAACTGGAATCCACTTAATCAGATACAGATATTGTACAGATTTTATTTTTTCTATATTCTCCATTTGCTTGCAACTGAGACTTCAAATATGTCATTCTCAAAAGGCTCTCTGTACTTCCCAGCAACTGAAATGGTTTGAATTCCAATAATATTAAATCACAATTTGAAATTTATTATATCATTCAACTCCTAATTAAATGCTGATTTCCTGATTTACTAATCTGTAATGTGAAGGAGGCTGTGTTGGGCATAGGGCAGTGTGAGAAAAGACATGGAGACAAGAGATGGTGAATAAGATAAAGGATTAATGGAGGCAGAAGCCATTAGCAGAGTGTATAGTGCCTAATCAGGGGTACCAGATGGAATATGGGCTGGCAAACAGTACTACTGAGAACCCAGAACCTCAGAATGAAGAACTTAAACTTGATGAAAAATAAAACAGGAAGTTAGTGAGGGTATCTCAGGGTTATGGGAGTACAGATGAATGATTTTAGATGTAGTATTTTACAATTTATAGTCTGATTTAGGAGCTGATTATTTATTTATAGATGACAGAAAACTTCCTCTCTTCCTGTGGTCAGCCAGCCCACACTAATGTCCTGACATCCTATGCAAATTATTGGGATCGCTTGTTGGTGAATATTAAATAATTGCCCTTATCATTGAAGAGAGTAATCACATACAAATTAAGCCTCTGTAAATGCAATCTTGCTTATTAGGGATTTTAGTATTTTGCTGGGAATATATTGCTTAACTGTTGGAAAAACTGCACAGTATATGTTCTGTATTATCAGTATTATAAAAGTTGAGTTTGACATGAATTCTAGCATTACCAATAATCCTATATAAAGCATTCCCCAGGAACTAATCTCTTGCCAGTTCCTGTTTATATAAATAGAGCAACCATAATGAATTAATAAAAATACAAGAGCTTCAGAAGGGTAGCCAAGTTAGTCTGTAACTGGAAACAATTAAAAAACAACGAATAGTCTAGCGACACCTTAAAGACAAACAAACTTGTAGATGGTATCATGAGCTTTCACGGGCACAACCCAGGAAGTTGGCTGGGTTGAACTTCTTGGGTTGTGCCCACGAAAGCTCATGATACTCTCTACATGTTTGTTTGGCTTTAAGCTGCTGCTAGACTATTTGTTGTTTTTTAATTTTTTCAAAATACAATGCAATTCTTGATGAGCTATCTAGCTAATGAAACACATACTGCCGATAGTTTCTTTAAAGTACTATTACTAGCACATAAATATACTGCCTTTGCACAATGGCTCAAATGTTCAAAAGTGGCCTCTAATTTTGGGTTTCCAACTTTAGTTACAAAGAGCCTGATTTCCAGAAGCGTTGAGTACCCAGTCACTGTGTACTACAGGTATTCATTCAACAATGCAGAAAACCAGGCCCCAATAGCTCAGGTTAGGGCTCAAACCATTGAGCTACCCTAATTAGATGGGGAAGCATTGAATTCCTGATTTAGCAATCTCATTGTGTTTTCATGGCCTATTCCATAGGTTCCCTGTGGTTAGTTCAGAGGGGCAATATGGCATCTTCATGCCTACCAGAGAAGGCTCCAGGAGTAAGTAACTCTATGGTAAATGGAGAGCCGGCTTTCCCAATGCTATGACCCCTCTCTCACCAGCAGGAGCCCCCTGTGCAGGCAGTGAATGAGGGGAAGGAGTATGTGGCTGGGGAATTCCTGTGCTCTAGCTATTGGCCAGATGTTACAGGGCCTGCAGGGGCCATGAGAGCTGAGGTGCAAACTAGGGCAACTCTGAGGGACACCCTAATCTGCTCTTTATGCCCCAGTCAAAGGATGTAGAAGCTATCTCCCTTTGGTCCCTGTGCTGTGACCTGCACTAGAACATGAATTAATCAGATTCTAAGGGAGGCTGTCTGTATTAACAGTAGTTCTATATTTCAAAATAACAGAATGTGCATCTACCCAGCAAGCCAGTTATTTCAAAATAATTTCAAAATAATGGGCTTCTTATTCCGACTTCTGTAATTCTCATTTCACGAGGAGTAAGGGAAGTCGAAGGAAGAGTGTTCTTCCTTCAACTCCCTGCAGTGTAGACAGCGCCAAAAATCGAGTTAAGCTACTTTGACTTCAGCTACTCAGTTAACATAGCTGAAGTTGTGTATCTTAATTCAACTTTGTCCCGTAGTGTAGACATACCCTTAGGGACTTGAGAAGCTCCTTCTGGGAGCATGCATGGCCTAATGTTTCTTCTGGATTTTTTCATTAAAATCCAGCAGGATGGCTGTAAAATGGTGCGGTCCCTATTAGATACCAATTGGTGTTGGCATTGGTGCCATCTACATTTCACTATTGACACTGTTTTCCTCTGGAACGAACCAGGAGTTAAGTATTTGTAGAATGGAATGGGAGACAGACTCAGAAGCTTAGGAAAAAATTGCAGAGTGATATGTAAGAAATGAAATGAGGGAGTGGTTAGGATTAAGCTTGCCTCATGTCCTGAGTTTTCCAGATTATTGCTTTTTAAGGCAGCGCAGCTGTACCTGGAAATCTGGAAGTCTTGCTAGCACATTCAAAATCCCCGTTGGTCAGTCACACTCCTGCTGGCTCCCCAGTCCCTAGTAGCAGTAGTGGAGCAGCGGTGTCTCCACAGAGGCAACACTGGCTTTGGAATGTCCAGGAGCGCTAGGAATAGGGTGGCTCAGGAGCAATGAGCAGGACAGAGAACTCGGGGCCAGCAGTGCCCAATCACCATTGCACAGGTACTGATTCTGGGGGTTTCTGTCGGGTGGAAGCTGGGTGGATCCAGCTGGTGCTGCATCCTGTTTGGTGAGGCTGGTGACTGAGAAGTCCTGGAGAAGGAGCCTGTGCATACTGGTGCCCTTGCCTGAGGTAGGATGGGACGACAGTGGCCTAGTGGTGGTATCAGTGGTGTATGTGGTGGAGTGGGGGGAGGCCTTTGTACCACAAGAGCGTGGATGTCCTGGGTTGTTGTTTTTTTGGACCTCAGAGGTAGGAACCTTACTAGAGAGGGATATGGGCCCTGAGCCAGAAGATGTAAGAGAAAACAATTGGAGCAGTGGATCAAGCAAATAGCCTAAAAAGTATGAGGTATGAAGCAAGACATGCGGAGGCTCAAGGCCTGCTGAAGTATACTTCAGAGCTGAAAGCAGCTCCATCATTAACACTAATGATTAGCTACAAGCAGCACCTAATGAGGTTCGGCATGGGAAAAATCACTTCCAGGATCTCCTCTTTCTCACCTGAGGGAAGGATTGGGTGCAGCAGGCAGGTGCTGTTACTACCACCTGCACTCAATGTATGTTGCAGTGAGACCTACACTTCCCTTTCATCCCCTCTTCTCCCACTGGAGATATTCCACAGAGATTTCAACAACCTACACCCCACCATCAACCTCAGCCTGGACCATTCTACACGAGAGATCCACTTCCTGGACACCCCAGTACAAATCAACAATGGAAAATTAGACACCACTCTCTACAGAAAACCCACCGACTCATACAGTTACCTACATGCTTCCAACTCCCATCCAGAACACACCACACGATCCATCGTCTATAGCCTAGCCCTTCGATACAACCGCATCTGCTCTAATCCCACTGACAGAGACCAGAAGCTTCAGGATCTCTACCAAGCATTTATAAACCTCAACTACCCACCCAGAGAAATAAAAAAGCAAATTGAAAGAGCCAGACGAATACCTAGAAACCATCTACTTCAAGACAGACCCAAGAAAGCCAACAATAGAACACCACTTGTCATCACCTACAACCCCCAATTTAAACCTGTCCAACACATTACCAATAAACTACAGCCTATACTGGAACAGTATACCATACTCCAAGAGGCTCTGGGAGACAGACCCATAGTCTCCTATAGACAACCACCTAACCTCAAGATGATTCTTACCAACCACCACAGGACATACCACACTAATACCAACCCTGGTACCTTCCCTTGCAACAAACCCCGTTGCCAGCTTTGTCCACATATTCATTCTGCTGATACCATTATTGGACCTAACCAAGGGTATGTCTACTCTACCCCGCTAGTTCGAACTAGCGGGGTAATGTAGGCATACTGCACTTGCAAATGAAGCCCGGGATTTGAATTTCCCGGGCTTCATTTACATAAGCCAGGCGCCGCGATTTTTAAATCCCGGCTAGTTTGAACCCCGTGCCGCGCGGTTACATGCGGCATGGGGTAGCTAGTTCGGATTAGGTTTCCTAATCTGAACTAGCTGTACTCCTCATTCCACGAGGAGTACAGCTAGTTCGGATTAGAAGCCTAATCTGAACTAGCTACTCTGTGCCGCGTGTAGCCGCGCGGCACGGGGTTCGAACTAGCCGGGATCTAAAAATGGCGGCGCCCGGCTTATGCAAATGAAGCCCGGGAAATTCAAATCCCGGGCTTCATTTGCAAGTGCGGTATGCCTACATTACCCTCCTAGTTCGAATTAGGAGGGTAGTGTAGACATACCCCTAGTGAGTTATAAGATCAAGAACACATATTCCTGTGCATCCAGAAATATAATTTATGCTATCATGTGCCGAAAGTGTCCGTCGGCTATGTACATTGGACAAACATCTCAGACACTTCGCCAAAGGATTAATGCCCACAAAACAGATATCAGACAAGATCACAAAGAAAAAACAGTTTCTTGCCATTTTAACCAGAAAGGACACTCTCTCAATGACTTAACCACCTGCATTCTGCTACAAAGACCTTTTACATCTGCACTTGAAAGGGAATCCTCTGAGCTGTCATTCATGTTAAAATTCGACACTCTCCGAGAAGGAATGAACAAACACTCAAATTATCTTACCCATTACCAAGATAGCTTCCCCAATTATCACCTCTAATACCATTAGCTCACAAACATCCCACTCTCCCCACCTCTAATATCATCAATTCACAGACACTTACCTTCCTTTTCCCCACCCCTGCATCCCCCTCCTGTTCTGAAATGTGATTTGTCCTTTTCATATGTGTTCATTTTTTTTAATTGTATCCTTTGGTATATATGGTTGTGACTATTTTCTTCCACTATTTGATCTGAGGCAGTGGGTCTGGCCCACGAAAGCTCATCATCTAATAAACCATCTTGTTAGTCTTTAAAGTGCTACATTGTCCTGCATTTTGCTCCCTTTTCCAAGTAACTTACCCTAAATTAGCATCTCTTCCTTTTCCTTCTTTCATCCTTCTGCTGCCGACACCTCTCTTCGTCTCTTACTCTCCCAAGGCTTCCCAATTAGCTCATGCCCTTTCCTTTTTCGGTGTAATTCTCATTCCTTTTCTCATTCTCCATCCTTTGGTAAACAGGGGGTCAGGATTATAAGTGGATAAGGATAAGTTGTGCACACCTCTCAACTCCACCCTGTATGTCATTTGTAAAATCAAAACCAGTTGTTTTCAAACGGAGTAACATGCATGCTTCACTATAATGAAGTCCAGTTTCAGGCTTCAGCTCTTTTTGCTGAAGGTTTCTTTAAAATAGATATTAGTTTTTATACAAAGGGGAAAAGTATATAATATTTTCACTCATCTGTAACCCCAAAATGAATATAGAGATTTTTCTCAAACTTTAAATAAATACTAAGTACAGGAAGGGCCTAACCATGGAGAAAGTCAACTTAAATGGTGATTAAATGTAAGTCTGTGAACAGCGTGTTTATAAAAAGGATTGTTTTGATATCTTAACCATGGCATAGCACATGGGCAACTGTATAAAAGTGGTTCTTTACTTAACATTATTAAAGTTTAGTTGCCAAATGCTTACCTAATCCTCTAGGAACATCTTGCAAGGACATAATATAGTCATGGATGTAAAATGGCAAGCTTCCAAAAGGAAATATGTGATAGCAAGAAACAAAGGCCAGGTCTACACTAGGGGAGAATGTCAACCTAAGATATGCAAAACCAACTACGAAAATAGCGTAGTTGGAGTCAATGTACCTTAGGTCAAATTTCACTTACTGCTCGTGACCCAGTGGAGTACTGGATTTAGTGAGACTTTACTAGACCTACTAAATTGAACCCCAAGAGATCAATCTCTGTATCATTAATCTCCCAGTAAGGGGAGACAAGCCCTAAAAATAGAGTGTCAAACTCAATTCTCGTATAACATCACTGACTTCAGTAGGCTTTCTCTAAGAACAAATTTGCCCTAGTAACTTTTCCAAGGACCATTGGAATCCATTTAATTTCTTTCACAAGTGCCAGGGTGGTTTCATCAGAATTTGTTGTAAAAAGCATTGGTGTTATAAAAACATTTAAATTCCTAATTAATAATGAAAAGACAACATTATAATGGATTTAGTTTTATGCTGCAAATTACAAAACAACTGCTTAGGCTGTTAATTACAAGTTAAAAAGGAAAGGAAAATTTTCACTCTTGAAAGTGCTGAACGAATTTGTGTACCAGATGGCTTTATCATTGAGTGCTATGAAATTGTTACTAAACACAAATGCCGTGAGGAAAAGGGCACTCCGCAAAAACAATTGAGAATACATGAATTATACAATGGAGCTCCAGAGAATTTTTTTTTCAAAAGTTATTCTTAGTTTTCCAAAACAATCGGGATCTGCCCATTCAAGTGATAAAGCTGGGGTTTTTACTTATGGTTTCATGTCAGAAGAATGGAGATTTGGAGCTCAGTGTGAGAGGGCATTTGCCTAGCACTGGCCCTTTCAGAGGTGTGGAGGTGGCCCTTTAAGAGGTGGAGTAGTGGAGCTGTGAAGCCAGCAACGGAAGCAGGAATGAGCCAATTAGGGCCCATTTACTTGAGGACAGTATAAATAAAGGCTCCTAGAGGGGCAGAGAGAGACTAATTTTTGCTCTACCTGGGGAGCAGGAGGGACCTAGTTGCCAGGGAAGCTAGAGGCTTCCTGACTTAGAGCAGGGCTGGGGAAAGGCAGGGAGAGCTGGGGAAGTTCTGGCCAGGCAAGCTCCCAGGCTGCAGGGCCTAAAGTAAGGTCTGAGAATACTAGGGCTGCAGAGGTGGCAGCTAGGGTAGGCAAAGGCAGGAGGTTCACCCCCCCTTGCCAATGAAGAGTGGCCATTTCAGATTGCAGTTTGCCCCTGAGGTAAGGGGCTAGATGAAGACTGGCAGTGGGTCACTGAGGCAAGGTGGGTATAGGGAGTTTGGGGTAACCAGTCAAGGAGGACCCCAGAGTGTGGGGGCCCTGTGATAGGGCAGTACCCAGGTGGGGGGAATGCCACAGTCTGGGAGAGCTCTAGGTGCTAATACAGAGAGGTAGAGGAAAACAGGTAACGGCAGACATGACACCAGCCAGAAGGGGCTGCACCAGGCCTGAAAAGCTAATTCCCCCAAGTGACCTAAAGGAGGCGCCCATGGTGGTGAGTCCCCAGCCTGTTACACTCAGCAATGTCCTTCTTTTTGTTTAAAATTAGTCCTAGAACAGAAATTAATGTCACAATAGCTTGTGCATTTTATCTGATAAAGGGTAGTAGTTTTCAAAGGGCCTCTTAAACTGAACTGGTTATTAATGCATATGACTTAAAAGCATGGACCAGCTATTATGTGCACAAAATAGGTAACAGAAAATACAGATTTTTGAAAGAAAATACAGATTTTTGAACAAGCAAATGTAGGGAACCCTACAAAATGTTGGGCACAAATTAGGAGGAGGCCTCTGAAAAGTTTGAACAAAAATATTCCTGAGTCAGAGTGACAAAGAAGTATAGATAGGGTTGTAGTAAGATAAGGACTGAAACATAAACCTATGTATCACACGCTGGGTCTGAGGCCTGAGGCCCAGACAGCAATGGTCAAGACTTTGCTAATATAAAAGGGTATGTCTACACTACAATGTTAGTTCAAACTAAGGGACGTTAGTTCGAACTAACATTCATAGCCGCCACACTAGCGCTCCGCTAGTTCGAATTTGAATTGAACTAGCGGAGCGCTTAGTTCGAACTAGGAAAACCTCATTTTACGAGGATTAAGCCTAGTTCGAACTAGCTAGTTCAAATTAAGGGGTGTGTAGCCTCTTAATTCGAACTAGTGGGAGGCTAGCCCTCCCCAGGTTTCCCTGGTGGCCACTCTGGCCTACACCAGGGAAACTCTATGCCCCCCCTCCCGGCCCCGGACCCCTTAAAGGGGCACGGACTGGCTACGGTGCCCGTGCCAGGTGCAAGCCTGCCAGCACCCAGCCAGCAGACCCTGCACCTGGCACGGCACAGAGCCACCCACCCGATGTCCCCCAGCCCACCCCCTCTTCCCGGGACCAGGCTGGCGGCTCCCGGGAGCTTGCCCGGGACCGCAAGAGGCGGGCAGCTTCCTGGGCTAGTGTGGACATCGTGGACCTCGTCCACGATCTCCGCACTAGGCACAGGAAAGTGGCCGTCTACGGCAGGAGAGCTGCCAGCCTGGCCACCCAGGAGCAGGTTGGCATGAAAATCAAGGGGGTCCACCGAGACCCCCGACCCTGAGCCCTGAGCTTACAATGGCCGTCCTGGGTCAGACCAAAGGTCCATCTAGCCCAGTAGCCTGTCTGCCGACAGCGGCCAACCCTAGGGACCCTGGAGGGGATGGACCGAAGACAGTGACCAAGCCATTTGTCTCGTGCCATCCCTCTCCAGCCTTCCACAAACTTTGGGCAGGGACACCACTCCTACCCCCTGGCTAAGACTACTCCATGGACCCAACCTCCATGACTTGATCTCACTTCCCTTTAAACTCTGTTCTAGTTGTAGCCTTCAGAGCCTCCTGCAGCAAGGAGTTCCACAGGTTAACTATTTGCTTTGTCAAGAACAACTTTCTCTTACTAGTCCCCGCTCCATCTCCTCTTTTCTAAGCTGAACAGTCCCAGTCTCTGTAGCCTCTCTTCATCTGGGACCTGTTCCCAACCCCTGATCATGTTAGTTGCCCTCCCCTCTCCCAGCCTTTCTCTTCCTCTCTCCCACCTCCTTTTCCCAGTCTCCCCCAGTTTTGTTCAATAAAGACAGAGTCAATGTTGGAAGAAACGTTATCTTTATTTTGTACATCAATAAGAAGGGGGGATAGGGAAGGGTAAGTGGAAGGAGGTGAGGGAGGAATGGGGTACGAGTCCCCGATGGGGAGGACTGGGCTGGCTCTGTGGGCTTCTGGGGGTGGAAGCTCTCCTGCAGCCCCCCGATTGCCCCCTCTCCCCAGATGGCAGCCTGCGGCAAGTGCAGCCGGGCTGATGGCCGAGTGGTGTGATGTGCCCAGTGTGGGTACTCTGGGCAATCCAAGCCAGTACTGCTTTGCAAGCGGGGCACCCCTTAGAACTGTCTGTCTGGGGTGGGGGTCGGGACCCTTTAAGCGCAGCCCTCGGCTAGCCTGAGACAGCATCTCCACGCTCTAAGTCCTCCTCTGATGCCCTGCCGGCATTGCTTCCGGCCATCCTTAAGCCCTGTTCAGGGTCCACTCAGTTAGTTCGAATTAGCGCTGTAGTGTAGACATACCCAAACAGAGTTAAGCTGTGAGCAACAGGCAAGTCCTGCTCACGGAAGTTGGCAAGAACACGGTTGATATTACAGAAACACTCACACCTAAAAGGTACTAGGCACAGACCATAAATATATTCCAGATGGGTCATAACAAAACACCTCATGAAGAAACAGCTTAGTACCAACACACACCCCACAGGTAATAAGAACATACCAACCCAGGTTCAGGACAAGATCGAAACTGACATCATGTTAGATAGTGACTGAACCCCCATGTACCAGGCAATGTACATGGGGTGGCAACCTAATATATCAGGAATGATGTATAACTTGTTTGTTTGTATAAAAGTGTAACCCAAAGAGTTGACCTTGTCCAGCTGAGGAGACAGTGGCACTGACTGAGCTATGTCCACTGTCAGGGGGTACATATGTATAGTGGTTTTGTAGAATCTACTGACAACTATTACCGTGCTTCATTTGACAATAAACCTGGCCAGGCACCTTCGATCCTTATCTGGTTTTGTGGTCTTTGGGGGCTCCCTCAGGCTATGTCTACAGTACAGATAAGATCGAAGCAGCCACAGTCAATCTTCCAGGGTTTGAATTAGCGTGTGCGCGCACACACACACATACACGCGCGCAGCACTAATAAGACACAGTAACACAGGTATGACATTTTGCAGTATAGCTTCTCACACATGGATTAAACAAGTGGTCACCAACCAGTATATCGGGATCTACTGGTAGATCTTGGAGCCACTGACAAGTGATCCTAACTGGTTTGGGCAAGAGGCTATCAAGTACTGCACTTCAACTGCCCCTCCCCCCACAGCTGTGCATCTCCTGCCCTTCTTACAGCTTGCCTCCCCTCCCCCAGGAGCCTCCCGCTTGCTGTGCAGAGCAGGGTAGGGAGAGGAGGGGGCATTGATGTCAGGGTGCCCCTCTCCCACTCTGTATTCTGTCTCTACAAAATGGAGCGGGGGGCACAATAACAGGGCTGCACCACCACCCAGGAGCCACCTGGGGTAAGCAGTGCCCAGCTGGAGCCAGCTCCGAATCCCTGCCCCAGTCATGAATCCCCTTTTGCATCCTAAGTCTCTGCCCTAGCCCTGAGCCCCCTGGACCCAAACTCCCTCACAGATCCTGTACCTTGAACCCCCTCCAGCATCCCAATCCCCTGCCCCAGGCTCAGCTCAGAGCCCCTCTCACCCTCTAAATCCCTTAGCCCAAGACCAGAGGCTGTGCCCCAACCCTCTGCCCCGTCTGGTGAAAGGAATGGAGGATGTGGGGAGAGAGGGAAGGAAGATGGAGTGAGCAGGGGTGGGGCCTCAGAGAAGGGGCACAAAGGAGGCGGGGCTAGGGTATTTGTCTTGAGGTAGATCCTGGATTGCACTTAAATTCAAAAAGTGATCTTGTGCTTAAAAAGGTTGGAGACTACTGCTTTAAAGGCTAGAGTTTAATCCCAAAACCCAAATTTATTTTGGGAACTCACTCTGCACAACCATGCTGTTCCAAGTCAGCACCTCTCTTGTGTATTAAAACCCTTAGCAATTTTAGAATTCAAATGATTTATGTCAATTGTTTTGGGTGGCAACAAATTACAACTTCACTCAGCAAGAAGACATTTCCTGTTACTATCTCTTAAAGCCTGCCTGCAGCATTCAATATCAACTGCTGGCATCACACAGCCTGGAAGGTGACCACTGGAATGTGTGAGAAGAGATTAGAATGATTTTTAACGTGTGTTTTCATTAAATAAACTCTAGTCTGTGCTGCACTAAGTATGTCATTTATGTTATTTTTTCCAAAGGCAGTTTTGTCTTATCTGATGTTGAAACTCTTCCATATAGTTTTGAACACCAAAGCATAAAAAAGAGAAATCAGTTGGAAATTTGTCCATGTCTACCTCTGTACTTGACATTTGTTCACTGATAAAGTACAGCTAAATATTGACTTTTTGGTTAAGTTCAGATTAGCTGTCTGGTCTGTGAACATTGATTTTAAACCATTATCTTTTCTGCATTCAAAAGCCCTGGGCTCTGTCCCAAAAAAATAAAAATAAAAAGTGGGAAAGAATGGAATGGAAGAAAAAAAAATTAATAAAGATGACATTGGTTAGATGAAGATTTTTACGGGACAAAATTAAAATTGTTCTTCACCTTTGATTTTTTTAAATGTACATTTCACAATTTTTCATTCTAAAAAGTCCTTCATATCGGACTCATTTCAAGAAAATGCAAACAATATTACCATTATTCTTCTTTCCATAATACACCAAATTGGAAAAGGTACAAAAGATTGTTTTATTAGTGATTAATTAAATAGAAAATAGTGCATAAAGTAAGCAGTCTGAAAGGTGTTGTTCTGTGATACTGCTAACTTATGTTCAGATACCAGTTTCCCATTCTAATCTAGAAGACTTTTTTGAGCATGTTAACATAGGAATGGATTAATGAAAAATGTCTGATATAATTATTTGGAATTTCAAAAAACCTTTAACAAAGTCCCCCCAGGAGTCCATTAGGGAAACTAAATAGTCATTGGATGAGAGGTAAACTATTGTTATGGATATGAATCTGGCTAAGAGAGAGAAATGAAAGAGTAGAAATGAATGATATGTTTTCACTTTGGCAAAAGATTGCTAGTTGTGTGCCCCAAGGATGTGCACTAGAGAGATGGCACAGAGAGTGCAAAGACAGACAGCATGGTGATTGAGCTGTTATAGCTGGTCGATGTCCTTTGGGTGTCTAGGGTTACTAGATGATTTCAAAAAAATATCGGACACACTTGATCTCAGATGTGGGGGCGGCTGGGGGCCGGCCGGGAGGAGGTCTGGGGAGACGTGTGTGTGTGGGGGGAACGGCTGGCGGGAAGCAGGGCTATCCGGGAGGGGATTGGGGGAGCAGGGCTGGTTGGGGGGAACCGACCGGCGGAGGGCAGGGCTTGCTGGGAGGGGGTCGGGGGGAGCAGGGCTGGCTGGGGGAGATCGGGGGAAGGAACCAGTTGGAGAGAAGCAGGGCTGGCCGGGAGGGGGTTGGGGGGAGCGGGGCTGGCAAGGGCGCATACAGATCCCGGGTGCTGCCCATCCCATTCACTGTCCCAGCGAGGTGTACAGGGGATTCCATCCCATCCCAGTCCCTGCCCCTCTCCTCTCTACTGCGTAGTTGCATACCACCTGGCTGGTAGATACGCTCACGCTCATGACGATAATAAAGCTTAATTAGAAAATACCGGACATTTATATGTCCGGTATTTTCTCAATTTTTTTCCTGGACAGAAAGCTTAAATACCAGACTATCCAGTTCAAAACCGGATACCTGGCAACCCTATGGATGTCATCCCACAAACTTCTGTAAGAGCTTGCTACACACTGTGGGTATGTCTACACTACCCCCCTAGTTCGAACTAGGGGGGTAATGTATGCATACCGAACTTGCTAATGAAGCCCGGGATTTGAATTTCCCAGGCTTCATTAGCATAAAGCCGGCGCCGCCATTTTTAAAAGCCGGCTAGTGCGAACCCCGTGCCGCGCGGCTACACATGGCATGGACTAGATAGTTCGGATTAGGCTTCCTAATCCAAACTATCTGTACACCTCACTGTGGGGGGAGGGGCAGTTGAAGTGCTGCATTTGATTGCCTCTTGCCCAAAACAGTCAGGATCATTTGTCAGTGGCTCCAAGATCTACCAGTAGATCCCGATTTACTGGTTGGTGACCACTGCTTTAAAGTTATGCAAACATTTCATTTTTCAAACTCATCATGTATGCTCCTTCTACAAATACTGCAGTTCATTCCATTTTTTGTGTGCTGGGTAGATTTTTTCCATTAAAGATCAGTTAATGGTAGAATACCAGGGATTAATTTAATCTGGTAGCTGGGAATTCGAAGGCATTGATTTCTTCCCAGCTGTTGCCATTTACTACTTTTGGGATCAACTGGCCTGATTTTCAGAAGAAATGATCCCACAGCTCCACAGCAATCACTGGGCCTTGTACTGAAAATATTTGTTGGGGCAGAGAAAGAAAAATACAAACTTTTAGAGGAAGCCTCCTCAGCGGTAATGGATACTGCCACCCTAGTGCTGGGGAAGTTCGTATTCCTGTTGCACTCTCCACTTTATGTTTGACATGTGGGGAGAAATGGAATGTGGATTGCTGCTCAGAAACCTGTAATTTTGGGATACTACAGTTTTTTTTTCTGGTAAAGACTCTTGCCTGGATGAGGTTAGTTGGTAGTATAAAGGTTTACTATAGCGGAATTTTTCAAACATGGGTCATGGAGCCTCCAGAGTAAGCTGTTGGTGGGCCCTCACTATTTTGTTTTCTTAATGTGTCCACAGCCACAGAGCCTCACAGCTCCCCTGTGCTGGAAATGGCAAACCTGCAGCCAATAGGAGCTGTAAGGCTCCCTGGTTACGGACACGTTCAGTAAAAAAAGTGGCCCCACAACCAAAGTTTGAAACATACCGTGCCATGGAAATGTCAGATCCAATTATTGATCAAAACAAAAACGAACGAATCCTATGAATTGTGTGTGTTTAAGCTGAAATATGATGGCTCATAGTGGATTAAAAGTGAAATATGAGTCAACAGTGTAACATTGTTGCAAAAATAAAGCAAACATTATTTTGGGAGCAGGACAAGTATTGTAAGCAAGACATAATAATTGTTATACTCTACTCCTTGCTGATTGGGTATTAGTTGGAGTATTTTGTCCAGTTCAGGGGGCCATATTTCAAGAAAGATGTGGATAAATTGGAGAATGTCCAGAGAAGTGCAACAAAAATAATTAAAGGTCTAGAAAACATGACCTGTGAGGGAAGATTGCAAAAAACTGGATTTATTTAGCCTGGAGAAGAGAAGTCTGAGAGGGATGTAATAATTTTCTGTAAAAGATTTTTATGAGGAAGGAAAATATTCTCCTTTACCTCTGATGATAGGACAAGAAGCAACGGGCTTAAATTGCAGCAAGGGTGGTTTAGGATGTACTTTAGGAAAACTTCCTGACAGGGTGGTTAAGCACTGGAATAAATGGCTTAGGGAGGTTGTGGAATCTCTATCATTGGAGGTTTTTAAGGCTATGTCTAGACTGCAGGCTTCTTTCGAAAGAGGCTCTTTCGAAAGCATCTTTCGAAAGAGCCTCTTTCGAAAGATCGCGTCTAGACTGCAGGCGGATCTTTCGAAAGAGAAATCCGCTTTTTCGAAAGAGAGCACCCAGCGAGTCTGGATGCTCTCTTTCGAAGACGGCCTCTTTACATTGAAGAACGCCTTCTTTCGAAAGAGGAACTTTCGAAAGAAGGCGTTCTTCCTCGTGAAATGAGGTTTACCGCCATCGAAAGAAAAGCCGCGTTCTTTCGAAATAATTTCGAAAGAACACGGCTTGAGTCTGGACGCAGGGGAAGTTTTTTCGGGAAAAGGCTACTTTTCCCGAAAAAACCCCTGAGTCTGGACACGGCCTAAGAGAGGTTAGGCAACATCTGTCAGTGGTGGCCTAGATAATACCTAGACCTGCCATGAGTGCAGGAAAATAAACTAGAAGACCTCTTAAAATACCTTCCAGTCCTATGAGTCTATGAAAATGAATTCCAGAGATTCTTAAGAATTTACAAGTTGGCATTCTGATGGACAAGAAATTCCTTTAAATGAAAAGAAAGCACTGTATTTAGGGCCTCAGTGATGGTCTAGCCAGGGCAGGGGGCTGAGACAGTGATGGTTGAATATGCTCTTTCTGGACATTTTGGACAAAGGGTATCATTAAGGTTCTAGGGTCCTCAGATATTTATGTTACTGTTTGTTTCTGAGCAATTTACTGAATTTAAGCATAGCCAAAGGACTTTTCCTAGAAGAAATAATCATTTAATTTTTGAATTGTGGGCATTTTAATTTGCTCTGCTTTTTACCCTTTGCCTACAAGAAGGACCCAGTCAGACTGTGGATTCACAAATTTGACTCCAACTAGAGATGTATTGGGTTTGCAGTGAACTTAAAAGATCTGGAAAAGAGGCCAGAGAGGAATAATCCAGTGCAATACAGGGTAAAATATGAAACAGGAAGTGGATAGAGTGAAAAGCAAATACAGAGAGAGGGACAATTGACTTGTAAGCAAGGTAAGAGAAAAGTTCTAATAAAGTACCCATTTATTTATTGTTGTTATGTAAAATATATAATCTTATCTGTTTGGTTCAGCATCGTACTTGGATTCAAGGGGAGGATATAATAAATCAATATTAAAAGATAACCTATTGTTAGGATTTTTTCAAGTGAATCATCCTTAAGATTCCTCAAGCCCATAGGTTTTAATTAAAAGACTAAAGGTACAGAAACTTAAAAAAGGTTTTGTGAAACCTTTGAAACCAAAACAATAGGTTGCACAGGTCACCCATGTCCAGACAAAATATTTCTGCTGCAATTGATGTCTCAGATAAAAGGTGAATAATTGCTGGCTCACTGTAATCAGCACTTCCTGACTGTAATTATAAGTGACATTAACATTCTGCTTGCCCCGAGGGAATCATTTGTTAAATTTAACAGTGAATGAGCACCCTGTTCACCTTGTTATTTGGGGAAAACTTCCCTGTGAGGTTGGCAGTCATACTGTGTGCCTATATAGGAGAAGGAGATAGGCTAGCTTGAGGAAACATGAATTCTTCCTAGCTCTCTGTTCTGGTGAAGCTCATGTGTACAGTGAATGGTACACTAATACTAAGCTGAAGTGGAGTATCTAGTCTCAGACTACTAGAGTTGTTTTTTTCAGTATAAACTGATCCTATGAAGGGAGCCAGATGGTGGTTGGCCTATGAGAAAAAGTGAGGCTCCTCAGGACCCCATTTTGGCTGGCATCAGTAAAACATCATGGGTATGTCTAGACTACATGGCTCTGTCGACGGAGCCATGTAGATGAGTTTACTAGACATAGGAAAATGAAGCGGCAATTTAAATAATCGCCACTTCATTTACATCAAAATGGCCATCACGCTGTGCTGATCAGCTGTTTGGCAGCACAGCGGGGCAGTCTGGATGCACCGTGGTTGACAAGGGAAGCCTTTGTCGACCGCTCCGGTAAACCTCATTTCACGAGGCATACCGGAGCAGTCAGACCAGGCTTTCTGACAGCAGTGAACCAAAAAGCTTGCCTGATGCATCTGTAGAGTTGTGGTTACTTCTTCCAAGGGCACTATTTAGTGGAGTTGCAATGTATGGAAAATTTTAAAGGATTCTTAGGCCAGAAGTTTTGACTGTTAGCTGAAAAGTTGGTAGTCTGAGGCAACTCAAGGGCATTGGCAAACTGCTTTTAGGGCCTAGATGTAATGGTGCTTGAAGTGGCAGAAATATTTATGTGCAATGGACACACTTCAAAAGTTGTCATGGCCCTTTGATTGATTAGCTGTTTCTGTCCTGCTTTTAATTCTATAAAATATTATTTATACAATCTGCTACATGAATAAAAGAAATGAAAGATTTTTTCCTGGTATTCCATAAGTGTTTCATAGATTTTAAGGCCAAGAGGGATCATAAAATCATCTAGTCTGATGTAAGGATGTTAAATATCTGTTAATTTACTAGTAGAGTAGTTGATGGAATTTCCTAATAGACTAGTCGATAGGCACTTCTGCATTCCTCCTTTGAAATGTACAAAAGGGCTCTTGTACATTTCAAAGGAGGAATGTGGAACTCTGTGTGCCAGCTTTGAAATGTACAAGAGTCCCCAGCGGGGGCTCTTGTACATTTCAAAGCAGAAGCGCCCTCATGGAACCTGGGGTTAGCAGGAGAGTCAGAGTCCCCCATTGACCCCGGGCTCCATGCTGTGCTGCTGCCCCTTTGAAATACCATGTGGAGCCCAGGGTCAGCTGATCCTGGGCTCTGTGAGGCATTTCTGCGGAACCCAGGATCAACTGGCACTTCCCCAAAACCTGGGGTAAGCTGGGAACTCCCCAACTGATCCTGGGTTCCGCGGAAATGCCGCATGTAGAGCTGGGATCAGCTGTGTGGCACTGCCCCTTTGAACACTGCCTCGGCGTTTCAAAACGGCGGCACCACACAGCTGAGCCCGGGATAAGCTGTGCAGTGCTGCTGCTTTGAAGTACCTTCTCTTCTCCACCCCCCCGTGCTGCCTCTATCTGATGGCAGCAAGGTGGTGCTGGTGGTGGGGAAATCAACTAGTCGACTAGTTGACTTGTCCTTAACATCCTTAGTCTGATGTCCAGTATGACACAGCATGAAGAATTTTACTCAGTTATTCCAGTATTGAGACCAGTAACTTGTGTTTGACTAGAGCATATCTTCCAGAAAGGCACCAAATCATGATTTCAAGACTTAAAGAGATGAAAAAAGCATCACTTTCCTTGGAATTTGTTCCACTTGCTAATCATGCATTCTTAAAATAATTGTGCCTTGTTTGAAATTTTAATTTGTCTGGCTTTAAGCTCCAGCCATTGGTTCCTTTTATGCATTTTTCTGCTGGCTAAGGAATGCTTTATTGCTCAAATATCATTAATTTTATTTAGCATTAATTAATTATCATTAATTTTTCAGGATAGATGTAAATATAGTAGCATAATCATACAGGTCGAAACAGATGGTTTAACATGTATTCTTTGTCACATCCTGTGCTTATTTGAAAAATGAAATGAAAGGCCCTTTGTGAATGTATCAAACATATAAGTGTGATTTGAGGTTGCACTAATTTTTGGGTACAACATGTTAAACTAAGGAATAGAAGCCTAAACATTTCATATCTTTTTTGTTTTAACCTTAACATGGAAGTAATTCATACCATATAAATGCATGGACATTTGTGTGTGTGTGTGTGTGTGTGTGTGTGTGTGTGTGTGTGTGTGTGTGTGTGTGTGTGTGTATGAGAGAGAGAGAGAGAGAGAATTCTTTTTTGGGGGGGATGAAATAAAATAATCTCTACAGTACTTATCACTAAAAAGAATAATTGTATGGAATGTCTGCTTTTTGGCTTGTACTTGTGTGCTGCAGATGAATTACTGTGCTACATTACAATAAGCAGAAGTGTTTCTGGGTGACAACACAAACAAAGCAACCTGCAGATAGCATGAAATTCCATGTCAGCTCATCATGCTTATCATTAGGCATTGCAGATGATAATGGATGATCAATCATTGATATGTAGTTATGCTGGTATAACAGAAAATGGTAGTAAAATGCGTTTCTTGAAAGTGTTTTATATTGCATGACATTGGCTCCCAGACTGTGTATGCATGTTTTGTATTATTTGTTGAATTAGAGCCAGTTAGGAAATATAGAAAAAAAGACATGATAAATTTCATTTTGACAGATGATGTCTTTTCCTTTGTTCAGACACCATCAATTAGGAAACACAGGGAGTTTTCATCATTGCCACACAGGACTCAACGAATTAATGTAAACAATTTGTGGAAACTGTACTATTGCTCTCTGAGAACTGTCTTGCTTCTTCTCTAATTTTACACATTTTCAAGGGCTTTTATGAATATTTACACCTGGCAAAAGAACTTTTTTCCTTACTTAGTTTTATCTCAGAACACATTTTTTGTTCACTGATATGTTTTTCTAAAAATTGTAATCTTCAGTGCTGTTTTTTTAATGGCCCAATGTCATATGAGTGGCTAAATCAAAGGGAGGAAATAAAATATATTTCACATTAGAGGTCTTATAAAAATCCAGTAGTTTGCTGTACAGGCAGTCCCCGGGTTACATGGATCCGACTTACATCGGATCCCTACTTACAAACGGGTTGAGGCAACCCCGCACTAGCTGCTTCCCCCCAGCAGACCAGGGAGACACGAAGCTAGCGCCCCCTCCCCCAGCAGGCCAGGGAGACGCAGAGCGGCTTTTCACAGCAGACACCTCAGCTTGAGAATAAAGGACTGAGGGAAGTGAGGTGTGGGAGAATAAAACTGAGCTCTGGAGAAATGTTTGGCTAGAGTTTCCCCTACAATATGTACCAGTTCCGACTTACATACAAATTCAACTTAAGAACAAACCTACAGTCCCTATCTTGTACGTAACCCGGGGACTGCCTGTATTTGATAGTAAAGCTGGTTGAGTAGTGAGGAAACTTATTTGTGAACATTACATGGATTCTAAACATTTTTTGCTTTAATTGTGTTTACAACTCATTTTAATTCACTGTGAATGTTTGTTGAGTGAAGTTTTAGTCAAACTGATATTGGAAAAATATGTTTGAGGAACATAATTATGGGGTATGTAGTTGAAAGTAATCCAGTAACAAAACATAATTCATGTTGGGATGAAACAAGCTAATTTTGGCAGAAGTAGAAGTAATTTATAAATTAGGTTAGGCCACCCAAAAATAGATTTGTAAAAATTATTTGTTGAATAACTGCAGCTAATGAATACATTCTAAAGAGTCATGAGCAATCTGTAATGAGAGGCCTACATTATCCGTGAATTGTTTGCATAGCTCTATTTGGGTGACTCTGTTGCTTTGAAGAGAGCTCAACCTGAACTAAAACATCAGATACAAACAGATACTACCAATAAGCCTAACTTGTAATGAGTCCTTTCCTCCACAGTGGACCATATCAAAGCCATGGATCCACATATCCAAGATTTTAAGAGAACTTCAGATCTGAATCAGAATTTTGTGGCCTGTGATGGTCTCCATTAGCAAATCCATGTTATTTACACTTCTTGTTCCTTTCAATACTCAAGAATGATATTAAGAGAGCGACAAAACAAGAAGGAACAAAAGTAAGGTATCCACAAGAAAGTGTAGAGTATGTGCGTCTCCTTTATAGCAGGTTGCATGTAAACAATATCTGCAGCTCCCTCTCCAGCATGGAGATGGATTTCTCTTCATTTTAAGATATAGTATGCAGTAACTAGATTATAATGGCATTTTATGTTACAAATATAAGTTTGTCCCTCTACAAAAATAGCTGAATGTGGGATTTTTTACAAATAGCATACAGGTAATTAAATTAATGAGGAAACTTGAAAAAAATAAAGAAGTCAATGTCTCCCCCCACCTCCCTATCCAATCTGGGTACTTTTTAAGCAGACCATCTCAGAGTCACTACAGGTATTTGTACCCCTAAACAAAGAAGGAAGCATGAAGACAAGAAAAAATCAGTACAATGAAATGGGCAAGACCCAAGAGGTTACTCAAGTCAAAGAATCATAGAACTGGAAGGAATCTTAAGAAGCTTTCATGGCAGGAAGAAGCACCATCTAGATCATCCCTGACAGGTGTTTGTCTAACCCGCTCTTAAAAATCTCCACTGATGGAGATTCTCACAACTTCCTTAGACAATTTATTAGAGTGCTTAACCACCCTGACAAAGTTTTTCTTAATGTCCACTCTCCCTTGCTGCAATTTAAGCCAATTGCTTCCTGTTGTATCATCGGAGGCTGAAGAAAATATTTTTACTCCATCCTCCTTGTAATAACCTTTTAGGTACTTGAAAACTAATATCATATCCCTTCACTTTTCCAGACTAAACATATCCGATTCTTTCAATTATCTCTTTTCCAGACTAAACATACCCAATTCTTCCACTTTTCCCTCATATATCATGTTGCTAGACCTTTAATCATTTTTGTTGCTCTTCTCTGGACCTTCTCTAGTTTGTCTACATCTTTCCTGAAATGTGGCACACAGAGCTGGACACAATACTCCAGCTAAGGCCTAATCAGTGCAGAGTAGATTGGAAGAAATACTTCTTGTGTCTTGCTTACAATGCTCCTGTTAATACATCCCCAAATTATGTTTCCTTTTTTTCCAAGTGTCACATTGTTGACTCATATTAGTTTGTTGTCCATTATGACCCCTAGAACCTTTCTGCAGTCCTTCCTACACAGTCATTTCCCATTTTGTATGTGTGCAACTGATTATTGCTTCCCAAGTTGAGAACTTAGCATTTGTCCTTATTGAATTTCATCTTATTTACCTCAGACTATTTCTCCAGTTTGTCCAGGTCATTTTGAATTATAATTCTACCCTTCAAAGCACTTGAAACCCCTCCCAGCTTGGTATCAGCTGCAAACTTCATAATTTAAGAAACTATCCTTTAGAAAATGGAAATCTGGTCCAAGGCAGTCCAATGGAAAAGAGCATACATGATGAGAGCCATGTGTAGATACAAACATCTACCTGCAGATACATGGACAGAAATTGGTATCCACTAATCTGTAGGGCTCTACTCCCAGGACATACCACAGCCAAAGGAAAGGCTTCCTAGAGTCAGTGCCCCATACCAGCAGCTCTTCTGAGCCATGTGGCTGTACTGACCCCAGCCCAGGCACCAGTGGGGTTATATGACCCCCAGGATATGTGGCTGGCGGCAGGGCTGGTGGTGGTAGAGCCACACGGCTGAGAGGAACTTGTGGTGCAGGGAGCTGGCTCCTGGGAGGAGTGGCACCATGTTCCTCTCCTTTGGCTGCAGGAGAGGTTGCATACTGGGTGCACACTGAGAGATTAGCAGATTAGCAGGTATTGATTTCTTTCTGCAGATATCTGCATCCACACATAGAAATTTTTGTTTGCACAGGGCTCTATATGTAATGGCACAAATTGTCAAGTGGAGATTAATATAGTTATGTCTTTCAGGGTCGTAAAAAAATCCACCGCCCTGACAGATGTAGCTGTGACAACCCCTAACCCTAGTGTAGACAGTGCTAGGTCAGTGGAAGAATTCTTCCTTTGACCTACTTCCTGCCGCTTGGGGAGATGGATTGCTTGCATCAGTAGGACAATCCTTCCCATCGGTGTGGGTAGTGTCTACACAAACTGTGTCATTGCAGCATTTTAAGTGTAGACAAAGCACAAAATCCTCATTGTCATTGAGGAGAGATTATTAAAACCTCTGCTCAGTGTGTAATAGTGGTCAAATAACCCCAAAATATTAAGTTATGTCAATATCTGGAAAGAAAAGAACAGTGAAAAAAATCCTAACCCCCTCATATACATTAATGATAGATCCTCATGTGTTCAATTCTGGTCACCCTGACTCAAAAAAGTCATAGCATAAATAGAAGGGGGTCAGAGGCAAGAGATCACAATTATTAGCAGCTGGGCAATATCTTCATTTAAACAGAGAGTGAAAAAACCAGGACTATTTAGAGAGGAAGCAGTAGGACTAAGTAGGATTCTGTACGACTAGAACCCATGTTTAGAGCACCTAGGGCAGTTCAGAATTTACCTATCCCATATTACTTCTTAGAAGGCTATGAAGAGCCATATTCAAAGAATGCTGCAGAGACAGAGTGAAAACACCCTGTGGGTCTCTGATTGGCTCATGCCCACTAATTAATCTAGGAGACTGCTTCAGAAAGTTGTTTGGTCAATTGTGCAGACTTTTGGCTTGCCATTGCTGTGGACCTAGTCTCCAGCCATTGCTTGTTGACCATTGCTCCATGACCACCCATTGACTCCATAGCACTAGCCCTGTAGTAACTAGTAGGCCTAACTGCCTATGCCCCAGTCTCGGATAGCCTGGACTGTTTAGCCAGGAAACAGATAGATGCACACAAAAATGAATGATAAAAAGATGGCATACCAGGCATTCAAACCACGATAATAATGGGGCATTCAATAAAACTGAAAGCTAGCAAATTGAAAACATTTAAAGGAAATACTTCTATACCAACAAAACACACCTGCAAAACTTTCTGCCACTAGAAATAATTGACGATAAGAAAACAGAATAATTTTTAAAAGTAAAAGACATTTCTGTGCCTAATGTGAATATTCACAATTACATTACTTGTGATTAAAAGTCAATTAGGTTTATAAATTCTTATGCTTTATGGCATAAGCCAGCTATTAGCAGATGGTGTTTAGTAAGTAACTTCCTCTATGTCCAGGTTATTCATCATTGTCCATTACAGCTATGATTTTGGAAGGAATGTAAGGGAATTAGGCATGCAGCTCCTGTGGATTAGCAATGGGAGTTGTTCTGCTTTGCAAACCTCCCCCTAAAGATTTTTGCACTTTGCATCTGGTATTGGTAACTGTCAGAGACAGGATACTCGGTGACGTGAACCACTGGTCTGATCTGTCATGACAATCCTATTCCTATTATGTATATGGGAAAAAAAAGTTTGGCAGCTTTAGACCTGGAGTGTGTGTCTGTGTTGAACCCTTGAGATAACATCTGAGAGGGGAATCAATGCATTAATGTCAGTGAGGTTTGGAATTATACATTCTCCTTTCAAGACTGGGGTCATGCTGACAGATCAATGGGGAAGGAAGGTGACAAATGCATAATGAGAAAGAGAGCCAACACAGGGGAGTCCTCCAACATGCAGAGGCCTTGTGCAGATGCATGCTTGGCACAAACCTAAGACCATTCCTGTATTAAAAGTTAACCTGAGAATTCTGTTCTTGTCATCAAATCAGCATGGTGCGTAGTTCATTATTCTAACTGATGGGGGCCAGGAGTCTCTAAGCAAGGAGAAACAATGCCAATTGATGCTGAACTCATACAAGCCTCAAATTAAAAAAAATGGATTGAGCTTTTGGAAAACTTGCGGACATCTGAAACCACAAGCAACAATTCTCAAATTCCATTGAGTCTGACATACTGGACAAAGCTCTTGAAAATATAGTGTAGGGATTAGGGGACAATCCCGCATTGGCAGCAGGGTGGACAAGATGATCTAATAGTTTTTTTCCATCCTTAATTTCTGTGATCCTATGAACCCCAGTTGCAAGTAAATTCAAAGGTAATACTGAAACACCATCCTCAACTTGCTCTTTGTGTTCGGCAACACTGCTTACTCATCCTGTTCTGAGATCTCTGCAGTACAGAGGCACCACCGGCTGAGTTAAGTGCATCATTAACTCTTATTTCAATCTAGCCCCCCATATTATTGGAACACTTTTTAATGATTTCATTCCCTACAAATCTTTTTATCAGATTCGTATTAAAAAAATTAAAAGAGGAAAGAAGCCCATCATGCGTGCAGGTCAGTTTAAAAAGAATTTCATCTGAGCCAATCCTTTGTTTATGTTCTTTTAACATTTATGTAACATGGACTTTTAGAATAACAATTTTTTGGTTAATTAGTGGAAATTATCAGGTAATGTTTAAAATCCTTGCTATTTCTACTCAGTGGGAGTCAGTATGGTCTAATAAATGAACATTGGGGTATTTTGTAGAAAAGTGGGGGTTCGATTTGATATGTAGCAATTTTTGGGGTACTGTTATGTGAACATTTTTTGTCAACCCTATGCGCATTATCTGATAATACACATACACATATAGGTAGATGTTAAAACAGAAAGACTCATGCAATAAGATACAAATGCCTGTAACTCTTTGCAACTCTAACAAGCACAGGCATCACACTAATGATGAGATTTGGGCCAAAACCCACTAGCAATATTTTCAAGACACTAGATATGTACTGTTTTCATTTTTAGTGGAAATAGGTCTGGATAATCCTTTTCCATATCATACTGGTAGTTCAGTGCTGTGTAATATGTCTGAAAACACAAGCTGTGACCAACATTACACAAAGTCCCATTTTCAAGCCAAAGGTTCCATTTCGGACATTGTTCATATTTGGGACATCGTTTTAACTTCATGCAAAAGAAAAGTTTCTTCCACTTCATTAAAATCACTAATCCATTTGGTTCTAGAGCGTTAGTCAGATCCAGACAGAAAAAGAGGCCAAGCCAAGAACTGTGTCTATGTTTTTAAGAATGTATTCTTTACCAAATTTATTGCACACAACATCCTGAATCTTAGACCAAAAATTACTGATAATTAGATAGGAACAAATAACATGTTCTAAATTTCTGATCTGGCCACATTCTTCCTGACCTGTATGGTGGCTCCCACAAAAATGTGGAGTATTTGTCAAGACATGCCACACAGTTACTGGAGTTATTTTCTGCTGTAAATATAGGAGAAAGCTGTAGCATCTCTGATACCCCTCAATGGTCACTGTTGGTAGATGATATTTTAAATAGAAAACTGTGGGTGTAGTTGTGATTTTGTTAAGACTTTCTGTACGGCTGAGCTGTTAATCTTTGACATTATAATTCTTGTAGCAATCCATGGTACGAGTTCTTGTCCGCTCTGTAGCTGAGTACATGGAATAAGAAATGCTGGTGGGAATGGGTGTGTTATTCTGATAATACATTTTCATATATTATCTTGCATTGCATTCATGCAAAAAAATCTCAGACTGACTAATTTGTTTTTTTACGTGTGTGCTCTGGTGTAGCCTGATGTATTTGGAAACAATTCTCTATGAAAAGTTCTATGAACATTACTTATGTTTATACCAATAATGAGTGGTCCTGATATAGCAAAACCCATTTTCTCAGATGAGCTGGAGTGGAAAAAATGGGAACCCAGAATTTATAACAGAAAAAGAAGGGGAAGAGAGAAAAAAAGTCTGTCAATTGTAGTGCCGGTGCTAATGAGGCTCATTAGCTCCAGCACTACAATTGACAGATTTCCTTTTTTTGTTAGTCTCTAAGGTGCCACAGGACTACTCATTTTTAAAGCTTTCCCTCTGAAAGTTTATGTTCAGACCAAGACATGTTGGCACCTTATCATGCCAAGAAATACAATTAACAGTTCAGTAATATGGGCCAGATGCTCCAATTCACTGTGCAGGGAGGAGGGGAACAAAGGATAATTCAAGTGTGGTAGGAATAGCTAGAGAGATAGAATACTTGCTAAATTTGCTGTTCAAACAAATGTATTCTCATAATCCCTTATTATCTTCCCCAATTTAAGGATGTGGATGCTGAGAACTTGTCCCCACGCACTTGTTATTTTTTTAAACTAACAGAGCTGCACTAACAAAGTTGCCTACTGCAGCTGCATCAGTTTAACTAGACCTGTGCAAAAAACAAATTACCCCTTCCAAATAACCATCTCACCAAATCCCCCTCCAGTATATACAGACTCTGAGAGTACCCTACACAGCATGCTTATTTTAAAATAAGGTATTTCAGAATTTTTATCCAAAATAGCTTATTTCGAAATAGCGCGTCTGTACACAAAAAAATACATTGAAATAGAGGGAGAGACGGTGTGTGAGCAGCAGTCGCACCTGCAGCTGGCAGCACTATTCCGGGGAGTGGGTTCTGCCTTGAACGTACAGGCATGCCTGTGTGTGGTGTGCAGCACTCCTCTGTGTGTGTGTGTGTGTATGTGTGTGTGGTTATGTCCCCGGCCTCCTTTTAATGGTGGCTTCTGGAGGGAGGGTCTCCCACCTGGGTGTCTGAAGCATAGCTGGCCTCCCCAGGCCCTGTGAGCAACAGCCCAGGGGTGCTGTGGTGCAACCTCCTGGGGCTGCACGTGCATTTAGGGTTACCAGGTAGGTTTAGAAAAAATACCGGACACACTTGATAGGGAAGGGACAGCGCGGCTGGCTGCGGGAGATGGGTGGGGCTGGGGGGCGAGGCTGGTGGGTTGGGGCAGCGCGGCTGGCCCGGGAAGATGGGGAAGGGTTGGGGGCAGCGTGGCTGGCCCGGGGAGATCGGGAGGAGGAGAACCAGCCGGCAGGAAGCAGGGGTGACCAGGAGGGGGTTGGGAGCAGCTGAGCTGGTCGGGAAGGGTCGGAGTACATGAAGGCGGGACTAACCTGGCCACGTGCAGATCCCGAGGCGCTGTCAGTCCCACACACAGTCCGGAGAAGCGTGAGTGAGTCCGGCTGCGGCTCCACCACACGCTCAGGAGCAGGGACAGGGCATCTCCTCTTCCCCGAGGCATCAGACGCAGCCAGGGCTCCCAGTGCCAATCGCGCCCTGCCTCCCAGCCACTCCCCCAGTCCCCGCTAGGCTTCCGTATGGCGCCCAGCCAGAAATCCAGGAAATACTGGACATTGCACATGTCTGGTATTTTCTGGATTTTTTTACCCGACAGAGGGCCCAAAAATTGAAGAAAACCAGACACCTGGTGATCCTACGTGCATCCATGTGCACAGACTGCAGCATGATTCCTAGGCCAAGAAGGCCACAAGAGGAGCACACCCAGCCCTTTGCTGCCTGTGTCAGGTGCTTGAGATTACTCACCTGATGATCCTTCCCCAGCCTTGGAGGATGACTGGGACACATCCAGGCAGTGAGGAACCAGCTCCAGTGTCACTGAGGTCATGGTGCTGGCCACATCGGGGTTTTCCTCTTCCTCCTCCTCTGTACGACTGGCTCTGCCCCCTGGGTGGGTGATGACACCCGCAAGGTGTGGTGCAGCTCCAGATAAATAGGGGCAGGAGTGGGGTTCTGCCCAGGGGCAGGAGCTGTGCTTCCTCACCTTGGAATAGGCCTGGTGTAGCTCCTTCACTTTCATCCGGCCCTGCCCCTGGGTCCAGATGTGGCCCTTTGTGGCCAGGCTATCGGCCATGCAGCAGTAGATATCATCATTGTGTCATCTGGTATGGAGATCCTGGAGGTTTTCTTCCTTGCCCCACGCCTCAGTGAGGCTAGGATCTCTGCCCCAGACCAGGACAGCATGCGCCTCTTGCAGCACCTGGCAGGCTCCTGGGAGCCATCAGACTGCTCCCTAGGAGTGGGGGATGGGTCTTGCGGGGGCTTGAGGGTCACTCATGCTGGCGCTTGGAGTGGTTGTGGCAGCAGCAGAGTGGCTGGAAACTGTCAGGGCCAGCTTCCTGCCACATGCCTGTTCTCCTGTGGCTGCAGCTTTAAAGGCTGCAGAGGAAGAGGAACTATAGAGTCCTGATGAGTGTGGCCAGAGTGGCCAGCAGAGCAGTTGGGGGATTTCCTGCAGGTCCCTTATTTCGAAATAACTCCAGCTGCCTCGATCCACACACACCCTATTTCGAAATGGGCGTCATTCCTTGTGGCATGAGGTTTACAGATTTTGAAATAAGCTCTCTGTTATTTCAAAATTATTTCAAAATAGTGGAATTGCTGTGCATATGCTCGCATGGTTATTTCAAAATAACTGTGCTGCGTAGATGCACTCCAAGGTAGAGAAGTGAAGTGACTTGGCTCAAATTGCACAGAAGAAAGTGGTAGGGAGTAGGAACATGTTTGGGATTTAGGACTTCCTTCCACAGGCCCTGCTCCTGGACACCCTGTTTCAAGGAGTAAAAAGCCAGTAACTTGCAGAAGTGGAATTGGAGCTGTTCATATTCCTTCCCTCTCCTGGAGTCCATAAACACTTTCCCATGTGATAGGTGTGCATATGGAATTCTGAAGGCTTTTAAGGGAAAATGTGCAGAGCCCTGAGTGGATACAAAATCTGTATCTGCATCCGCATCTGCATATGCATAAATGAACTGTGGATATCTGCACTGTGATATAAAGCAGATATCTGAGGATTTGAAGAGCTCCAAAAATGTGTGGAACACTGTTAGAGGGGACTCACTCTGCATTGCATAACCTTCTCCACTAGCAGTTGGTGGATTAGCATGCCTCTCCAAAGGGATTTGCTGCTCAAATTCAGAACATTACCAGTGTGTGGATGTGCCCTACCTGTAGACAGGACTGTTACTCATGTAACAAACTTGGCAGCTATCAAACAACATCAGTATGTATCCCCAAGACACTGAGACCACTGACAGAGAGAATGAAATTGGCTTTTCAGCCTTACCTAAGACCCAGTTGGTGTTTAGTTCATGTTGTAAAGATACGTGACTTTACCCCTAGAAATCATAGGTTCTAATCTCCCTGTTGCTCTACACGTGCATATACCATAATCATAAAGAGTGATGGTGCTATTGATCCCAATGCTTTGAGGTAGTTAGTAGTCATGATGGGAAGCTGAGGGTACTATGAGCAATACTAGTAAAGGAGGTGGGGAACAATTAGGCAAAACTCACTTTGCTGTAGATATCTGTGATCAATAAAGATGGAATCAAATTTTCCCAGAGATCCTTGGGCTCCAGGTAACCACAAGATCAGATTGTGCACTTTGTCATTTCTACACCTCTATGGTGCCAGTCCATGTTTGCAGAGGGTAAGAAAACTTTTATCCTTCTGTTGTTTTTTGCCTATGGGAGCTGGAAGGATTTTGTTTATAAATTGCCTCATGAGCAAAGCAGAAGACTAGGCCAGGCTTCACTTCTGTGTTAGTGCCATAAAAAGTAGGAGTGGCTGTGCCATGGTGGCCTCTAGGCTAAACATTCCAGGGAGAAAGTGCTAAGTGAAACAATGGTTACCGGCTGTGCTGATTAACTGCTGCGAGAATTGATGGTTCCTGGGCTGAGTCCTGCGATGGTGAGTTTTAGCCAAAGTTAATTTTCACAGTAACTGTTCAGTTGCTAAAAAATGTGAAGAAAATTTTGTCAAGCCATTAATGATAGCCATGCTAGTAAATGCCACAATGTCACCACTAAGTGTGTTGTAGGAGTGGTTTTTTATTGCTTGCATTGAGAGTCTTTGCATGCAAAGCTGTGTTGGCACTCCACTTGGTCACAAGCAGCTTAATAAGATTCAGATGGTGCTGCACAAATAGTCATAGAATATACAGTTCTCTTTGGGAATGCAAGAACAGTTCCCATTTTTGGCACAACATAATAAGCCAGAAACCCCAGATCTCTTTTCTGATGTTGGTTTTAATTCACATCTACATTGTAATTACACAGGAAATCTAAATTAAATGGTATGTAGCAGAAAAAGGTGCTTTTTCTTGTTCAAAAACATTTCACTGTTCAATTGATGAGCTGGGCAATACTGAAAATACACATAAATGGCACCGGCTGCATCAGACTGACTCTATACAACTACATACAATCTTACAATTCTCTGTGGCACCCTTCAAGTAAAATCTAATTGCTAGAAGGTAAAATTGGCACAGAAATGCTCAACATTCCTGAGAGAATCATATGTAAAACAATATTAAACAAAACAAATAGCAGGTAAATCTGGATTATAGTGGTCCTGCTAGCCAATGCTGCTAACCCCCATTTCAACTAGGAATGAAGTCCAAAGCTGGAAAATCATAAAGGCAAGGTAATACTTTAGTCATAATAATTTTATATATTTCTGGTAATGGAAAAGCAGTTGTTTTCTGTAAGTCTCAATATATGACCAATAATACAGCTAAACCTGTATTCAGAATAATCTAAATCACTGTTTGCCAATTGTTAGGCTACCCAATATTTATATCTACCTCTTTGGTTTGGAAAGTCATACAAAAAGAAAATGTTGTTTATCTAAAACTTTGATTATCCAAAGGTATAAATTGTCCCCAAAATAGTCAGATAATCAGTATTTACCACTGATATGTGCTAATGGATAAAAAAGTGACTGTATAAAAATGACACCTTCTTACTCAGTGGAGATGATCCTTGGGCATCCATGCTATATCTTCTTGTGTACTAATGGTTCTTATCTGTCTCTTTTGACTATCCAGTCTTTAAGTGTTTGTAGACTATTTGTTTTTCTTGCTCCATTCCAGCTCGGCTTTGCCCTTAATATCTTTATATCCACTGCCTCTTGGCCCCCTCCCCATTTTTTCCTTCTCCCCCCCCCTCCTTTTCCCCTATTTATTTTAGTTCTGGACATCCAATACTCTGGTCATCTGAAGAAGTGGGCTGTGCCCACGAAAGCTCATGATACCATCTACATGTTTTGTTAGTCTTTAAAGTGCTACCAGACTATTGGTTGTTTTTTAAGTTTATCCTGTACACACTAACTCGGCTACCCCCCGAAGCTGAGAAAAACGTGTTTTCAGTGTTGGAAGCCAGCAGAGTCAACAAAGCTACAGAACACTAACTGGATTTTATCTTAAACAGCATTGTCAGTTATGTTCCGATTGCCAGGTCTTTATTATCCAATCAAAACATCACTTTTTCAGGGTTTTTCTCTAATGCCCATTTCCAGGTCTCAGTGCTTACCGATGATAGTCAGATGTGGACTCAAACTAAAAACTGTGGCTACGTTAACCAAAAGGGTAGGGCCCTTTGTTCTCTCGTATCCTTATCAGCCCATCTCCACAATGGATACTTACTTTCTTCCTTCCCTGCCTGGCAAAATGGATTCTTGTCTTCCTCTCTCTCTTGCCTCCTTCATCTTTCAGCCAAGTTAGACAGCGGATCCCAGCCTACCAAGTGGCTGGCTAGCACTATTCACCTGCTTCTCTGACTCACTGCTGCATTTGGACTCCCTCTGATGACAAATGCTGGACCCTGAGAAGGCTTACCTTAACTACCCCCAACTAGTTATGATGCAAGAGGCAGACTTATTTGTTTTTCAGATACAAGTGAGAGTTTGCACCACTGGGAGCAATAACAATAATCTTTTGCCTAGTAAACTGAGTAGATTTGATTCAGAAGTCACTGAAAAAATAAACAGAATTGCCATGAAATGGCATTGTTACAGAGTCACTAATAACTGCACTTTAAATCATTAAATAAAGGCAGAGCAGCACAATTATTTGAAATCAGTTCCATGCTACAGTATTATTATATTGTCATGCTAGCAGCGTTGTAAATTAAAGTTCTTTATTTTCAATAACTTATGGCTACCCATAAGTTATATATAAAATACTCACTGGGATGACAAAATGCTCAACCCAAAGATGATATTTTTCCCATCTCTAATTCTCACTAAATTTGAGTTAGCCATTTGGAGATATCTGAACATTAACAACTGAGTCCAATAGTCCCTATGTAAGGTTATTCCACCATTGAAGATGTATTATGTCCCAAATTTTCATTCCATTTCCTCCTTTTTCTTCCTATGGGTGAGATACAGAGTTTATCTGTGGAAGTGGCAGTGAGATCAGTTGCTGAAGTCCCAGGATTCTTCTCGAAACATGGAGTTCCTTAAATCCTCAGCACCTCCACACAGCCATTAACATCTCCATCGTTTGCCAATGTCCCTGGCTCCAGGCAGCACCGCTGCTAGAACTAACTGTCAAGAACTTAGTCAGATGCTACTCAACTCAGTCCTATAGCTCAAGTCCCTTTCTGCTCTGTGTGTGTTAGAGGGTTGGAGGGATGTGAGGGGAGTGCAAAGTGAGAATACTAACTTACGCTAGTTTTCTTTGTGTATTTACGGTTGAGAGCTAGCTTAGAAGCTCAGCTGTCCCTCCAGACCTCCAGATATCAGACAAAATCACAAAGAGAAAACAGTTTCTTGCCACTTTAACCAGAAAGGACACTCTCTAAATGACTTAGCCACCTGCATTCTGCTACAAAGACCTTTTACATCTGCACTTGAAAGGGAATCCTCTGAACTATCATTCATGTTAAAATTCGACACTTGCCAACAAGGACTTAACAAGAATTTGAACTATCTCACCCATTACCAAGACAGTTTCCCCAATTATCACCTGTAATACCATTAACTCACAAGCATCCCACTCTCCCTACCTTTAATATCATCAATTCACAGACACTTACCTTCCTTCCTCCCCCTCCCCCCCCCCCCCCCCCCCGCATCCCCCTTCTGTTCTGCAATGTGATTTGTCCTTTTCATATTTGTTCATTTTTTTAATTGTATCCTTTGGTATATATGGTTGTGACTACTTTCTTCCACTATTTGATCTGAGGAAGTGGGTCTGGCCCACGAAAGCTCATCATCTAATAAACCATCTTGTTAGTCTTTAAAGTGCTACATTGTCCTGCATTCTGCTTCAACTACCCCAGACTAACACGGCTACATTTCTATCACTTTCCTCCAGACCTGACATTTTCAACCTGCATCAAAACTGCAGATGTCAGTCTCTAAAGAAATGGAGAATATGAGAGTATGCTATGAAGCTGGCACTCTCTGCTGAGTGCTGTTACTGAGTGCTCATGGAGAGAGAAGATAGCAATAAGCCCTGTGTTTTATCACTACTTTAGAACATGTTCAGATGCTTTATTTGTGTCCAGCTTACTAAAAATGACTTCTTAGGAAAACATCATAGTTGGCATGAATTGGGTCTCACCCAGCTTTTGGCATGCAGATATATTTCCACTAAGTAGGTTGTTTTACTCCAAGTCTGAGTTTGGCCTTTCATTTTTAAAGATGCTTTTGACATATTGAAAAATATTTTCATATAATGAAAAGTTATAAAGAGTTATAAGATGCTGCTTATATATTGGATACAGTATTTTACTAGATTTTTAAAGGATACAGCAAGTTGCAAAGTTCCAGGATGTAAATATGAGAAAGTTAGAAATCCAATTCTGCCTTCCTCTCTACTGCTGAGCAATGCTTGATTTTTCTGGTGACAGAATTTTTCATTATTACTGCCAACAAAGAATGTTGTTGTGTTTAGTTCTATTTAATTTAGTTTGCTTGCCTAAGGTTCTTATGTAAGGTATTGAAAGAGTGCCAAGCACTGTAGTATCTCGGTGCTAAACTATAGTAAAAGAGAGCGCAGAATGTGTAATTAGAGTGGGTCCACTCTCGCCTTCCTACAACTGTCATTTTTAAAATTTTACTTTAGAATTATCTGGGTAACACCATTTGAGTTCAAGGAACTTTTGAGTTACTTGTCAGCTGTAGAAGGACTCAGGGGTCAGTTCTTTCTAATCTACAACCAGACAATAGAACCCAATGTGCCTGTGTGCATGCAGTCTTGCTTGCATGCCTGCCCCCGTGGAAGTTTTATATCTCTAAACACACATACACACACACTGATGGAACTCTGATTTCTGTGGAAGTTTTATCAGGCTTATAGTGGCCAATCATGATTTCACTAATTTGATTTGCAAAAATGCCAGTTAGCAACAACAAAATTGGGGTTGGGCCTAAAATAATCCAGAATTTAAAACTGTTAATAACTTGGGTTAATTGTCTTGAAAGTAAGCCATTTTGCAGGCAAAATTAGTATCCTAAGCTACAGATCTATAAGAATGTAAAATAGGGCTTTATAAAGGAAACTGTTTAACCTTAACTGTGGAGCAGCCAAAGTGTCTCCGGGGGAAAATCCTGAATATGCAGGAGATGGTCCCAAATGACCTGTTTTATTGTGTCTCTAATTTGTAGTAATCGATTCACCATTGAATAAAACCATCCAACAGCAAATTCTTGTTAGTTTCACTTTATATGTTAGGTCAAATTTATCATGCGGCTCTAATGCTGACCTCCTACTGTGTTTTGCACAGCAAGTTGAACCAGGATGTTAATTTTGGCTTAAGAGTTGTGGCATGGTGCAGGGGGATGCCACACTGAGGCTTTGCATTGATGAATACTCTGGCACAGGTCAGTCGGCCAACATATAGGCTGAAACATATAGATGTTAAAGACTACAATTTTTTAGCTGGCATTTTATTTATATTGTCAGTCAATGCTGATAATAAAAACTTGGCCAAAATGTCATTCCAGTTTCCATGAAATTATTTCATTTTGAAGCTATGCTTCATTAAAGGCTATTTTGCTATTAGCATTAAGATTCTCTGCATATATAAATTGATTCTGGCTTCAGGTTGGTCACAGACAATTAAATAAGATTCAGATGGCATACAAGCTATCAGAGGGATATAAAATTCTTCAGACATGCAATAACAGCTCCTGTTCCTGGCACACCATAATATCAGCAAACTCCAGTTCCGCCTTCTGTTTACTGTAGATGGTTTTGATTCACAGCTAAATTGAAATTACACAGGAAATCAAAATATTCAAACTTAAAGGTATGTGACAGAGAGTCTCTTTCACTCTTCCAAGAGCATTTTATAAATCAGAGGAATGAAAGAGTTTTGCAGCTGTGTATAACACATTAAAAATTCCAGAGAAAGAAAAATATATGGTAGGGAAAAAAAGCCAAAATATGAGTGGGGGGGGGGGGGGGGGGGGAAGAGAGAGAGAGAGAGAGAGTAATTTCTATTGAAGACTCCAATACAGAAAATAAGTGCATGTAGTTTAAAGAAACATAACTGAACATATTTTGATTACATACTATTTAAGTCATTCTGAAAAAGCAGGAGTAAAACAACAGTAGGTGGAACTCTTCACATTTAATCATTATTCATAACTCTATTGAAACTTTTTTGGAATTTCTACATACAAATGCAGTTTCTATTTCCTAAAGTTATGCATTAGCGCTATAGATTTCCATGTTGATGTGTGTGTGTGTGTGGGGGAGAGAAATGTCAGGACACATGTGTATGTATAGAAACATGCAAAGTGAAAATAAAAAATTAGGTTCTTAGGAATATACACACTGCACACTGTTTTGCAATCTGCAGAGGATGTGATTCTTTTGGTTTGAATTAGGGATGTAATAGTGTAGCTGATTAACCAATTAACCGATAAGCAAAAGTTTATCGGTTAATGCTATAGATCAGCGGTTCTCAAACGTTTTGGGCTCCAGAGCCCTTTACATACGTAAAAATTTATGCAGAGCCCCAGCGGTCCACTGATTGTATGTGTTGTCTCTATCGATGTTTCCAGTTTGTCAACCTCATGGAGCCCCTGGAGATGGCTTGCGGACACTGGGGCTCCACAGAGCACAGTTTGAGAAACACTGCTACAGACTACAAGCATTCCCCCCCCACACACATAAGTAAATTTTTTAGCAGGCTGGCCCGCAGCCCAGCTCAGTCCCAGCTTGCGCTGGGTCAAGGTCTGGGACCTATCCCTCCTGCAGCTCTGCATTTAAAGTGTATTAAGAGTTGGGCAGGCAGGCAGCCTGGCTCAGTTCTGGATTGTGCTGGGTCGGGGACCTACCCCCTCTGTGGCACTGCATTTAAAGTGTATTAGGAGCTAAGCGAGGAGGCATCCCATCTCTGTTCTGGCTCACACTGGGTCTGGGAGCTTAGACCCTTCCGGACAAGGGCTGATGGCACTGCACACTGCTGCCTCTGATACAGGCAACAGGCAGCTGGTGCATGAGGGGTGCTGTTTTTTAAACTGGCTCCTCTCACGGACCAGCTCCTGCCTTGCACCCCATGGTGTTGCCTCTGATACAGAAGCAGTAGCATGGAGTAGCAGGGGGCTCCATGGGAGTGGGTGCATCGATTGCTGGTCCCACCCTGCGGACTATAGAATAGTTGAGTGACCGATAAGAATTCTGTTCAATTAACCAGTATTTAACATCTCTAGTTTGAATATCTGAAATGTTGACAACAGTGGACATTGGCCCAACTTTACTATTTATTATCATATTTTGTTTAGTTTGCTCAGTGTTATTAGCAAATGGTTCCAGCGTACCCCCATCCCTTCATTCTCAAGGGTATTTGAAAACTTAAAATATCTGAATATCTTTTGTGTGAAATTTAGATAGCAGGCAGAATGATAAAAGCTCCAACAACAACTAAACTAAACAAATACATGCTGGCAGAAAGTAAGTGTTCTCTCAACTCTATTGTTTGGATCATCATGACTGCAAACAAATTATTTGCTTATAAATATGTGTATGCTGTAAAAAGATTTTACAAAAGCAGGCTACCCTCTAACTAAACTCACTCTTTCTGCAGTTAGGAAATGCTCAGTGTCCTAATTTCTGAGCGGTTCTCAAACTCACTAATTAATTCTACAACTCATATTCAGTAATTACCGTTATCATATTTTTTAAACAGCAAAAGGGTTTAAATTCCACTGAAACCTGGCTTTTTCCTCTCTGTCTCTCTCCAAACAGGGAAAAGCTGTTGAATAAGCACAATTTATTTCTTATCTTTCAGGAGCTCAGGCTGGTTCACTGTATAAGCTGAAAGATTTAATTCATCTTGTTCATTAAAATTCAAATAATTATAAAGCTACAGATGTTAACGTCTCTGTTATTACAATACAGCTGCCAAATAGAGACCACTACACCAGCTGGGACAGTTGAAACCCCATCTTTGGTGGTCAGACAATTTGAACTGTTTTGAAGACATTTTAATCAATACGTCTGAAAAATCTCTTTTATGAAATTATTATTGTGAGTAATTGATTTTATATATGCTTTTTGCAAGTCTCAAAATATTTAACAGGGTTATATACTACAGCCGTTTAGGGATCAAGTCAAATGTTTTTATGTGTGAGTCTTACACTCTGTTAGGGTATGCCTATACAGTGGTGCTAGCTTGAAATAAGCTATGTGCCTTATTTCAAGTTTATTTCGAGATAGTCTATTTTGAAATTTGACACTGTCTACAGAGTACCAAATTTCAAAATAGACTACTATTCCGACAAGTCCCTAAATCCTTATAGAACGAGGTTTACCAGGACATTGGAATAGTGAGCCTGTTATTTCGATTACATTTAGAAATAATGGGCGTGCTGTCAAGATGTGGAAAATGCTATTTCAGGATATCGGAAGTATCCTGAAATAGTGCTTCAATATAGACGTACTAAGTACTAGGCAGAATTCGGCATAGAAAGGAACATACACTTAGGGCATGAATCTGTGATGCTTCTGGGAGAGCTCAAGTGAATAATACTCACAGTAAAGCAGGATGGAAAAAGTGGGCCTCTGACATCTGCTGATACATTTTCAGTTTCTTCTTTTCATTCTATTTAAACCCCTTTGAAACATCTTTTCTAGCCACTTACCCTTCTTTACATTACTCAAGGTTCATACTTTTCCAGGAAAAAGCACAGAAAAGGTCAGGTGTAGAATTACATGGCTTGTAGTTGCCTATGTCAAAAATGAAATGTGTTCACAAAGGAATTGGCTTAATAGCACCTACTATGGTTGCCAGTCAAGAACATTCTGACTGAGCACTAATTTCTAGTCACAAAATGAATGTCTGTCCTATGGGAGACTCCCATTAAGTTCAGTAGGCTTTGAAAACCCCTATAGGCATTTCAACACACAGGGAATGCAATCTCGGCTGATTTTTTTAAAACAATAAAACACTTTTGCTTTAGATACATGCCAGAAAACAGACCCAAGTACTTTGAAGACTTTACAAGCAAGTATGAAACAGTAAGACAAAGGAAGAGCTTGTATTTTTAACATTGTCAGTCTTGCTCCTTTTATGAGCACCACATTCACCTTGCCATTAGCACTGAAAAAGAAAATGTCACTGGCCACTTCCTGTCACATTGTTCCATACAGGCGTGTTCCATTTCAGTAACATGTGTTGTCTAGTACGATATTTTTGGTGGTGGTAAGGAATGAATCTTTAAAATGTTTTTTTTGGACAAAAGTGGTCGTGGTTTGCAGAGAGGGCAACAGAATTCCTGGGCCCTTGGGCAATGTGGGGGGAGGGGGGTCAGGCTGAGGGCCCCCAGAAGCAGTGGAGCTATTGATTGGTATACTTGGCTGAAAGGGAACCAGTCTACAGGGACATACCCATACCTGCTTCTATTATCAGGGTTTGTGTCAGCCCCTTTAGGAGATATAAAACCAACTAGAGTATGGGTGCAAATAAACAGGGTATTAATTCAACAGTTCCAAACAAGGTAAATGAAAGATAAACCAAAGGATTAAGAACATAGAGATAATAAGGACCCCCACAACTAAAGGTAAGTAACAAGAAGTGGTGTGCTGACTGTGATACCGGTGAGTTCCTTCTCCCCAGGATGGGACTCAGGTAAGGAAATGGAAGATTAGGGAATCTCTCCCATGTCCTGCAGCTTGAGGACCCTCCCTGTGATGAAACAAAACTTAAAAAACAACAAATAGCCTGGTAGCACCTTAAAGACAACAAAACATGTAGATGTTATCATGAGCTTTTGTGGGCACAGCCCACTTCTTCAGCTGACTGGAGTGGATTCTGTCCCCAGGTAGTATCAGAGGTGAAGAGTGATCAGGCAGTGTTTGCTCTGCTCTGGTGTTGGTTGGCTCACTCTCCCTCCTTGTGTTTTCGGGAGAGTGTGTATGTCTTCAGGAAGGGTGCTACTGGTGACACACCCCTTTCTCCCTTTTTCGCTCCCTCCCCCTGTTAGTGGGTCTGGTGGTTTGCCAATCTTAAATGGTTCCCCTTTGGTCAGAAATGCTAGTAATGCTGCTAGAGAAAAATAGCATTGTCTGATTCCAGAATCAGGAACACTAAGGCTGTGTCTACACTGACATGAATTTCCGGGACTGCTTAAAACGGAATACTATTCCGTTTTCAGTTTTTCGGAAAAGGAGCGTCTACATTGGCAGGCTGCTTTTCCGGAAAAGCCTTTTTTCCAGAAAAGCATCTGTGGCTAATGTAGCCGCGCTTTTCCGGAAAAGAGCCCCGATCGGCATTTCCGCGATCGGGGCTTTTTTCCGGAAAAGACTACCGGGCTGTCTACACTGGCCCTTTTCCGGAACGGTGTTCCAGAATAAGGACTTTTGCCCGAGCAGGAGCAGACTAGTTTTTCCGGAAAAGCGGCTGATTTTGTACAGTAGAGCGTCATTGCTTTTCAAGGGCCAGTGTAGATAGCTCGCAACTTATTCTGGAAAAGCGGCTGCTTTTCCGAAATAAGTGGCCCAGTCTAGACATAGCCTAAGAGAAACTTTGCTGTGTTAATTAACAGCTGAAGGGATCTATTCTTAGCACATGGGTATAACCCCAATTAAAGTGCATAAGTGCCTAAGGAAAGAATATTCTGGCAATAAAATCAGAAATTTTTAGTGTCACCTTTGTGCCACCCCTAAATTAATAGTTCTCCCTCAACCCTTTATAGTAAGTGATTAGGAAGGGTTAAATAAGCATGATTGCCATGAAAATGTATTAGGCATTAATGTTTTCTACTTACTTTTCTTCTGCTGTATTGAATGCCCTTGCGATAGAAAAGAAAGACCAAACATCAAAAGTACCTTTTAACTTCACAATTCTTTCTAAAATTCTTTAAACTTATAGGCTATACTGCCAGCTTTCAAACTTCAAAGCATGCAGAGCGATCATGGTCAGATTGAAAAATTATTTCTTACACTTTAATAAAATATGTATGTGAATTGTATGACCTGCCAAATTATTTGTGTTAATGTAACACTGTAACATTAATTACACACTTTAATTTTTTTCTCTGTTGCTTCTTTACTAGTAAATACCATACAAGTGCTAAAATTTGCTTTGGAACATATTGTACATTTCACTAATGCTTAAATTGTTTTTGGATTGAATTGTTGTTGGGATGATAACACTTCTTTTTCTGTGGAATTTGGAAGCAGGGAGGTAACTGAGGGCTGTCGTCTTTAACTCAGAGGAATAATGATGGATCTCTTTCCAACTCCAACAATTTTATAATACTTATATGTGTGGCATACATGGTATTAATTATTCCACATATACCTACTGCAAATGAATCATGAAACATTGGGGCAGTGTCTACTCTGGGCCACTTATTCCAGAAAAGCAGCCGCTTTTCCAGAATAAGCTGCGAGCTGTCTACACTGGCCCTTGATTTCCGGAAAAGCAACGACGCTCTACTGTACAAAATCAGCCGCTATTCCGGAAAAACTATTCTGCTCCTGCTCGGACATAAGTCCTTATTCCGGAACACTGTTCTGGAAAAGGGCCAGTGTAGACAGCCCGGTAGTGTTTTCCGGAAAAAAGCCCCGATCGCGGAAATGGCGATCGGGGCTCTTTTCCAGAAAAGCGCGTCTACATTGGCCACAGACGCTTTTCCGGAAAAGGGCTTTTCCGGAAAAGCAGCCTGCCAATGTAGACGCTCCTTTTCCGGAAAAACTGAAAACAGAATAGTATTCCGTTTTAAGCAGTTCTGGAAATTCATGCCAGTGTAGACACAGCCTGTTTCTAGCTAGGATACTGGATCAGATGGCTGTTCCTATATTCATAGATATAGTACACATACTAACATATAGCAATATATTGAGATTTACAGCAGCGACCTGAGACTATATATTATTCATATAAGCATCTAATCCTTGATAATATGTTCTAAATTATTTGCTCGAACAATGTTATGTTGCAGTGAGTTCCATGGTTCAATTATAAACAATCTAAAAAGAAAGTCTGGGCCTTTATTTAGATTTCAGAATGAGAATTAGGAAACGCGGATTCTATTCTCAGCTGTAGCACATACTTGATGAATTATCTTGTTGAATCATTTCACTTCCCTGTTTTTCAGTCTCCCCATCTACAAAATAGAGACTTCATTCATCAGTGTTTGTAAAATGCTTTGAGATTGTCTGATGTAAGGTGCTATAGAAGTGCAAAAGTATTATTTTAATAATAATACTTTTAATAAGTATTTGCTTTTATCTGTTTTCATTATTTTGCCTTTTAAAATCCCCCAACTGCTTTTTTGTTCTTGAGTTGTGGCCTAAGATAAATTATGGGAACAGGTAAATAAGAGAGTCCATTTTTCTTGTCTATACAATGCATTATGCTACATACATCTATTGTATTTCCCCTAACTTTTCCTATCTAAGTAGTCCTAGTTGTGTTAGTGTTCTAAAGCGCTTGCCTGAGTAGTATTTCACAGCTGGGGTTATATTTTTATTTAAATTTATATTTGTGTGTCAGTGTCAAATAGATTACAGTTACACTTTGTTCTCTTTGCATTCCTAAAATTGTCTTCATTTATAAAATAAATTCAGTGAATAGCGTCAGATTAACAGGCTACAAAGTTCTCTAGTGGCTGAATAGGTGTAGCATGGGCAGTGATCCCTTTCCAACACTGCATGTGAACATCAGCCCTGTCCTGGGTGTACCACCTTCAATAGCAGGAAGGTCTCTAGATTGCTCCACACACACTCAGACTCTTGGCCTGTCTTCTGAGGCTGCTCAGTAATGCTACCTGAGTGCTAATTTTGTTGGTGTTTGACTCAAGGCCATTTGTCCATTAGAAAATGTACTTGAACCACAAACTCATTTCACAAAACTGCAACAAGCATATGGGAATGACTT